>NC_081415.1:691467177-692837593 GCF_030272615.1 Cryptomeria japonica | reverse complement strand
AGTTATAGCTCTTGCAGTCGGTTTAATTGATACTCTTCATCTGGAATGAAACCTTTCAAAGATACTTAGAGAGATGGAATCTCTACCTCTAGGGGTGAAATTGCCTCTGATCCATACACCAATGAATATGGCATAGCTCCCGTATGTGTGCGGATGCTAGTTCTGTATGCCCAAAGTGCTGGATTGAGTTGCACGTGCCAATATTTGCCTGCATCATTCATTATTTTCTTTAGGATTTTCAATATTGTTTTGTTGGATGCTTTGACCTAACCATTCCCTTGTGGGTAGTAAGGTGTAGAGAAACAATGTTGGATCTTGAATCTGTCACATAGTTCTCGCACATCTTGGTTTTTGAAAGGTTGTCCATTATCTATGATGATGGAACTTGGAATGCCATATCTGTAGATTAGAAATTTATTAATAAAAGAGGCAATTTGTTTCCCAGTCACTGTGGTCATGGGGACCGCTTCAATCCATTTGGTAAAATATTTTGTTGCAGTAATAATGAAATTGTGTCCATTTGAAGATGAAGGATGTATTTTGCCAACTAAGTCCAGTCCCCACTGGTAAAAGGGCCAGGATGTTGTGAATGGTTGTAGTTCCTGTGCTGGTGCATGTATAAGATTGCCATGGATTTGGCATTTAGGACATTTCTTCGCAAAATGATAAGAGTCTTTTTCCATTGTCGGCCAGTAATATCCCATTCTTAGAAGTTTTTTAGCAAGAGTAGGGCCACTTGAATTTGTGCCATAGATACCTTTGTGAAGCTCTTGTAAAGAAGAGTCAGATTCATTACGATCAAGGCAACGAAGAAGAGTACCATCTAAACCTTGACGGTACAGAGTACCAGCAGTTGGAGTATAATGGGCGGCTTGCCAGATAAAGTTGCATTTTTGGTTTCGAGATAGGTCAATGGGTAGGATATTTTTTTTAAGATAGTCATATATCGGTTTGTATAATGGAGAATCAGAACCAGTCAAGGCATAGATAACATGGGATTCAGAATGGTCATAGGCTAGGGAGAATAGTTGCTCTACCAAAAACTTGTAATGACTCTGTTGCTCTAGAATTTGTAGTAGTGAAGTGATAGTATCCATTGCATTGGCTGCTCTATTGTCCAACCTTGGTATTTGCTTGAAGGTGATGTGTACAAAATATTGTTTGAAATCATCCACCATTCGTTTGTATGGTAGCAACTTGTCGTCCTTTGTTTGATAGTCATTGTTGATCTGATTGATGACTAGTTGTGAATCTCCACAGACTTTTAATTATGCGATTCTCCATTCCATGGCCATTTTAATGCATGTAACCAGTGCCTCATATTTAGCAATTCTATTTGTGCATGGAAACATGAGCCTATATGATCTGGGTATGGTGTGCCCTTCAGGAGTGATGAATAGAATGCCAACACCTGAGCCATGTTGAGTATAGGATCCATCAAAGTATAGGGTCCATTGTTTGGTGGAAATAGCAAGAACATCCTTGTCCATAAATTTGATCTCCATTGATTGTTTTCCAGGTAGCAGTGCTTCAACTAGTTGATTTGCAATTACTTGTCCTTTGATAGCTCGTCGTTATGCCTAGTGGATATCAAATTCACTGAGAATCATGACCCATTTAGCCAATCTACCTGTAAGAGCTACTTTGCTAAGAAAATATTTGAGAGGATCAATTTTTGCGAATAGCTTAATTGTGTGAGCTAGCATGTAATGCTGAAAATTTTGAGAAGCAAATACCACTATTAGACAAGCCTTCTCAATGAATGTATAGTTGAGTTCATATCCATTTAATGTCCCGCTGATGTAATAGATAGCTCATTCCTTGCTTTGTTGATCTTCTTGTGCTAATAATGCCCCCAGTGATATATCTGTTGTTGATATGTAGAGAATGAGTGGCTTCCCTGCTATTGGTGGTACTAGAACTAGTGGGTTCATTAGGTATTGCTTGATTTGATAGAATGATTCTGCATACTTGGCTTCCTATATGAATGGTACATTTTTATGTAAAAAATGGTTGTATGGTAGACTTTTATCTGCTAACTGAGCAATAAATTGCTTGATTGATTGGAGTCATCCTTGTAGAGATCTGAGTTGGCTAATGTTCTTAGGTGGTGGCATCTCCATTATGGCTTGTACCTTTGCTGGATTGACTTCAATGCCCTTTGTTGAAACTATGTAGCCTAATATTTTGCCTAATGTTACCCCGAAGACACACTTCTTAGGGTTGAGCCTGACTTGGAATTTCTTCAATTTGTAAAAAATCTTTTCTAAGATGCTTAGATGCTCTGCTCGGGTAAATGATTTAGCTAGTAAATCATCCACATAGTCCTCCATGAAGGTATGCATCATGTCATGAAATATTATTGTCATTGCTCATTGATAAGTTGCCCCAATATTCTTTAAGCCAAAAAGCATGACATTCCAACAATACGTTGCCCAAGGACAAGTAAATGATGTTCTATCTTGATTTGATTATAGCCTAAAAAACTGTCCATTAGTGATAGCATTGCATGGCCTGCTGTGAGGTCTACAATTATGTTGATACTAGGCAAAGGAAAGTCATCCTTTGGACAGTATTTGTTGACATCTCTAAAATCAATGCATATCCTGATGTTGCCATCTGGTTTTGAAACTGGCATGATGTTGGAAATCCATTTAGCATAGTCGATAGGTCGAATAAATTCGACATCTAATAGTTTCTTCAGCTCAGCTTTGACCATGAGTGCTACATGTGGATTCATCTTTCTCAATTTTTACTTGTTTGACTTTAGCTCTCAGAGTAATGGACAAATGATGCATGATTAACTGTGGATCAATCTCAGGCATATCTGCATACGACCAAGCAAAGTTGATCTTCTTTTCTTTGAAAAATTGGACAAACTCTGATCTTTCTTCCTCTGTCAAAGATTTTGCAAGGTGTATGTTTTTGGTTGCTTTTATTTTACCAATGTTGATTGATTGAGTGGGCTCAATCAATAAGGGTGGTCACTCCTAATAATGTTTAGGAAGAGTGTCAAGTCTCCCATCTTTAGGTGCCTTAAAAAGGTTTTCACCCTCAGATGCGTCCTTTATTTTTACTTTTTTGTGATCTAATGCTGCCATTGACTGGTTTTCAGCAGTAGATCCTTTATTTCGTTCATTTTTGTGAATGAGAGACTTGGCACTCCCCTTATTGCATATGTAATTAATTTGTTCACTGGTAGAGTTTGTTTCTGGGTTGACAATACACAAGTAATGGATAATGGATTCATCATTTGGGAAAATGGATATGTCATGATTTTCAAGTTTGTCTCATCTATGAGGTCGGGAAAGATAAGTGGTAAAGAGTCACTGGGTGGGTCAAGTTTAGCTGTTGTATGTGTCAGGATGGAGGTATCATCATGGTTGGTTGGGATATTAAATAAGTTAATGATTTTGTTGAGGCCTTCGATGGTATCATCTTCTGTGTAGACTTGCTCATAATGTCACTGCTCATTTTCCTTGGCGTCATAGATATTTTGTGGACCAAATTCAAGTAGTCTAGGTTCTGTGCCTTGTTTTTCTTGAGAAATGGGTGTATGACTATCATTAGCAGTAATATCTTCTATAACATTGGAATAGCTACCCCATTCATATTCATTTGAATCAGTCTCAGAGGTATTATCCTAGATTCTTGCAGTGCTGTGGACTGGTATGTTGTAGGGTGAAAACAAGTCCTTGATGATTGATACGTGTCTGATAGTTTTCTCTCATTCTATATCAGATCCTGGTTCTACTCTTTGCATTTTATCATATACTATCTCTCCTCAGAGAGGGATGATGTTATCAGGAGGTGATTTCTCTTTGTTGGACATTGGTTCTTGAACATGATGTACTTTTGCAGTAGGTGCTTCCTTCTTTTGATTGATGGGCTTCTCTTGATGTTGCTTTCTTTCTCGATATTCATGTTCCTTGCGTATTGTTTCTGCTGATTCAAATAGTGCCTCCTGCCATGAGTCCTCCTTATATTTCTTCTTTTCCTTCCACTAAGGTTTTTGGTATTTGCTTGGTGTCTTCCTGGGTGGTAGAGTGTGTTCATAGCCCAATCCTGTTTCGTCTTTACAAAATTGTGAAGGAGGATCTAATGGTTCTGTGACCCCTTCCTAACATTTGCCGATAGGTTCTTTGCCATTGTATCCCATTTGTTGCATGATCAAGTAGCCTTTTCCATACATGTGTGTTGGTATAGCTACTTTCATAGTAGTCGCCTTGTCTTCTTCCTCATCCTTGTATAGCCAACTAAGGATGTCGTTTTCCTCTGATTTATGTGCTAGAGTGCCTAGTTGGATAAATTTGGTGATGGGTTGTGTTGCTTGATGTGTTTGTGTTGTAGGTAATCCATGAGATTTAGGCAATGTTGGTAAGTTGGCTAAACACAAAGGTTCCAAAGAGTATTCTCCCATGCCTTGCTCTTTGATTTTCATTTTCTGGTTGAAATCCATAGATAGTGATATAAAATTTTCTTGCTGTCTTGGGCTGCCCCCATAGCATTACAATATTGAAAAGGGTTATGATCTGCTGATATAGAAGTCTCTTGTCCATTGTAGGGGAACCTAACACACTGGTGATAAGTAGAAGGTATTGCTTGCATTTCATGTATCCAAGGTCGACCCAATAAGATATTATATGTGAGGTCTATGTCTAAGACTTGGCACATAGTGTCCCTTTGTATTGGTCTTACTTGAATTGGAAACATTACGGTTCCTTTGGATGATCTTTCTTCATCATCATATGCTTTGATAGTGATATTTTTGTGTGGATCAATAGATTTCTTAGAGAATCCTAATGCACAGATAAGTTTCAAGGTATAGATATTGAGTCCAGATCCTCCATCTATTAATACTCTTTTGACTTGATGCTTGTAGACCAAGACTTCAATGTGGAGTGGAGTATTGTGAGGATGGCTTAATGAGATATTATCATGCTCAGAAAAGGTAAGGTTATGAGGCCCTTTCATGTGAGCTACCATGGCTTGGAATTTGTCAGCATCCAAATCTTGAGGCACATTTGTTTCCAATAGTGCTTGTTCCAAGATGTCTTTGTGTTTTGGAGAAAGTTTCAACAACTCCAATATAATATTTGAGTAGGAGTTTTGCACAGTTGACTGACTAGATCATATTGAATTTTGGGTATGGTGTTTGTTGTTGACGTATGTCCCTTCAAGGCATATTTTTTAGCTCTGGTGGTTACATTGACGGATTCATGTTCTCACTTGTCTTTGATTGTAATGACGTTTACTTGATTGTCCTCAACTGATATATGATTGATGGTGTTATCGTATATGTGATTGATACGAGCTCCACGTGCATCATTTGAGGTTGAAGCTCCATCCTTGTTGTAGTTTGGAAGAGGATTCTTGAAGGCTCCATGGTTGCCATTTGTCTTGAGACCTTTGACTATTAAATCGCCTCTATCAATCATGTCTTGAACAATGTTTTTCAATCTCATGCAGTCATTTGTTTGATGACCTTTGTTTCTATGAAAATCACAAAAGTGTGAGTCATTCCACCAGGGTGGTTTGATTTGTGGTTCAAAGTTGTTGATTGATGGTAAGGAGATAATTTTGTTTGCCAGGAGTTCTTTGAATGCTGACTCCAATAATTTCCCTAGTGGTGTGTAGACGCGTTTTGGAAAGTTTACCTGGTGAGTTTGTATTAGATCCTCGATTGGTGTTATTGACTTGGGTATTGTTGGTTTTGTTTGTGTTGAGATGATATTTATTGGTAGTTGGTGCATAAGTGTTAGTACCTTGGTTAGCACCTTTTGGATTCTTTGTAGTTTGAGGATTTCCTGATAAAGACAACACTGGTTGCTTGGATTTTACATCATTTGATTCATTTCCTCCTTCATTTCCAGTGTTTTTGTTTCTAGTCCAGAATCTGGATTTGTCTAAGTTGTTGTTATTTTGGTTGTTGTAGTTAGATGAATTTGTTCCTTCTTTGAAGAATTTCAATGTTCCTTTCTTGACACATGCTTCCTCTACTTGGATGCCATTTTCAATCAATTTGGTAAAAGATGGTATGCATTGAATTTTGAGTATGTAACTCATCTCACTATTCAAGTTGTCGATGAAAATTTCCATCTTTTCCTTTTCGAGCACATCTCAAGGATATCTCAAAACCATACGTCGCCAATGTTGAAGGAATACCAAGAATGTTCCATTGTTCTTCTTCTTGGTGTTATAGACATCTAGCATAGTGATAGTATGTTGAATGTTGTAGGAATATTGAGTTATGAATTTGTTGACTAACTCATCAAAGGATCTTACAGAAGCTGTGATTTTGGATAACCATTTCATTGTTTGTCCTCCCAAGCTTCTTGGGAATAACCTCATTAAATAGGTGTCATCATGGGAAAATTCAAGACTCATGGTACAAAATTCCTGAAGATGATCACAAGGATCACTTTTCCCATCATATTTGTCAAATTTGGGAATATCTGAGTTTGGGGGAAAAGGTACCATGTTTAACCATCTGTCAAAAGGATAAGGACAAATTTCGTTCAAGGAATACTGTACTGTTGTCCCTTGTTGCATGTCTTGCATTTGTCTTTGCAACATTTGCATTTGTTGAGTGAGAGCAATCAAAGGCGCATTTGTTTGCCAAGGGAAGAGTTTTTCCCACACATTGTTTCAAAGCTGGAATGGCGTGTGTTGGGGTATTTTTTGTTCATGGATGTTTTGCTTGGGTAAATTTTGTTCTAGTATATTTTGGTCAGGTATGTTTTGTTCAGGATCACGTGCTTCCTCCTCTCTTTATCATTCTTGATAATCATAATGTCTAGACCTTGTTCTAAATATGTCAGTATTGAAGTCTTAAGGGAGTTTAACTCCTTTGCTTGTGAGCATGAGTAGGTATTTTTCTTTGTCATTTTCCATGAGTCTTTCCACAATTTTTTGAAATGAAGTGCTCTCTTGACACTCTTGGAGGAGTTCCTTAGAAATTTTGGTGTCTTCTAGATTTGGACATTTGAAAGGATTTGATAATCTTTGATCCATGCTGGACTCTGGTTGTGTTTATCTTTGCTTGTTTCATTGAGAGCAAGTGACAATGGGCATCTAGTATAAAATTTTTGTAACATAGGGAACGAACTCCTCTTTGATGTTTTGCTTAGGGGTTGGTAGTTCAAATCGAGGTATATCATAAGTGATGCATACTTCAGGGAAGAACGTCGCATTGATCTTTCCTCCTTGATTTAGGCGTTGACTGAATGTTGAGTTTTGACAAAATTCTCTACTCCTCAATGGTTCTTTGTCAAATTTGTTTGTTTTGTCTTGAAGATACAAGCGCATATGACAGAGGAATGTTTGATGAGATTTGAAGAGTTGGCGATTGATATCTAAAAATTTACTTTATTTGGCAAGTTTCAGAGAACTGGGTTGTTGTTTCCTCAACTTAATGTTATCATAAATACTCTTTCTTTTCAGAATATGAGGATTAGTCATGCACAAGTGATCAATGGTTTCCTTTTCTTTGTTTTAGATTTAGGTATCTTGTTTGGAAACCTTAAGTTTTACTATATCAAATGAAGGTTTAGATGCCCCCTCACGACAAAGCGTGTCAAATGATATGGAATAAGAGATTTCCCGATATGGAAACTCGATTTGACAACTTGGAGTTTAAAACAAGTATGTTTTTGGATAAAATTTCATTTGATTGAAGGACCTTTTGATACATGTGATGATGTTTCCTAATTTTGATAGCAGAGATGTGCTTTATCTCTTGACTAGTTTTTGGATCTGGACAACTTTGTTTTACGAAAAACTTTCTTTTGGAGTAGTTTTGATACTTTGATTTTGATTCTTTGTTTTGCCCCCTATTTTCTCAGTATCTGTTATGCGTTAAGCCAGAAACCTAATGCACTATTGAATTTCCTCAACATGCTAAGCTGCCCTTTGTGACGCGCCAACTGGATGCTTTGAATTTGTTTTCGTTTAAAATGTTATGCGCTAATATGGTCTGCTAATTCGCTAGCATAAGGTCTCAATGCGCTAATTCTTGATCTCTAAGCACTATGTTGTTGCTTCAACACGCCAGAATGTTTCTAGAAAGTGCTAAGTTTAAATTGCTAATTTTGGATTCGATGATGCGCTAAAATTTAAAATTAATGTGCTAAAGGATGATTTTGAAGCGCTAAGAAGTTGCTCTTATGCGCTAGACTTCCCTAATAGTTTGATTTGGTGGTTTTTTGCAATTTTTGAACTTTGTTTTTAATGATGATGGATGATTTTCTGAAGTAATAAATGAAAGCACGACACAAAAGAGATAACCATTTTGCTTAGTCTAAACAATGAGTGTATGTTCTGCGAGGATGTGTTCAAATCCCTAATGTTTTAATAGGGTTCAGATACAACAAATTACAATTCAGTCAGACTTTTTATTCAAGGGTCATAATTAATACCATATCCCGCTAGTCTCGATACTCCGTCAGCTCAAACAGCCTTATCACCCCCTAGGGGGTGCCCATTTTTTTTCCTTTTGCGAGAAATTAACCCAAAGTGAATTTCTTCACAATTGAGTAGTTGTCTTGGGAGATATATGGTGAAGTATCTTGGGGGCGGATTCTTCCCCACCCTTGCACTATAATATTACAAATGTTTGGATACTGACTTGACTCAAAGTTTCTATGCTAAAGTTTGTAATCATGCTTCCTGTTCGGCGGTCAGTGAAAACTCCCTCAGGAGGCTTCCCAACCTTTAGAACAAAGGTTAATCACTGCGTGCAACCATTGAAAAGGACTTTCATCACTTTCCACTTTTGATTATAGTGGGTTGGAACTTTTGGCATCAAAGTCATTCCCCACTTAGGTTGTTCCCCTCACACTGGCCAAAGAATGGCTTTAAGAGTTGTTCAACTCCTCGAGAGGGCAGGCCTGCTAAAGGATTTAATGCAATAAACACTGAAAGCGTAAGAGTGGTCTAGCTTTATGATCACCCAGTTAAGGGGAGAGAATATTCCTTCCACTTTCGAATCAAAGCACACAAGTGTTTGTTTTAAGTTTTTATTGCAATGATTTGGTAAAATCTATATGGAGATATTGCTCCACAAAATAATGGTGTTTATTTTATCCCATCAAATAAGTGATTATCTGATTTAGTAAAGGAACCTGGTCAACAAAGAAAAACTTCAATTTTGTGTCAACAAAATAAAATTGGCAAAAGGGGAAGAACTTCTCTCTTTAACTTGAATAAAACAGGACAAGTGTGATTCTCTTACTTTGCAAAAATTGAAGTTGATCATTTTATACACCAAAGGATGGTGAGGTTCTTTTTAAAGCTCTTTTTGCAAAAAAATAGAAAGATTGTCTTGTTCTTTTTAATAACCCAAAAGGAAATTTTTTCTCCTATGAAAGAAAGAAAGATTTTTTACTGTGGTTCTTTTTAGGTACCCAAATGAGATGTGAGTTCAATTTTATCCTTTAAACAAGAATTAAAAGATTTCAAACTTTTAACTAACTTAGTTAAGTTAGTAAAAAAAATTCAAACTATTTTAAATCCTAACTGAAGAAATAAAAATGGGCTCCCAAAACCTACAAGAAACTGTCAGAAATCCTGCAAAAGCAGCAAGTAAAGTAGTTAGCAAAAACATTGGCTTTGTGGACTTCTACAAGTCTAAATCTGATTTTGATTACAAATTAATTTTTGTTCTTTGTCTATGATGCGCTACTGAAAATACTATATGTGCTATAGAAAACCTACGAGACACTATCAAAAGAACCCAAAGTGCTGAACTATTAGCCCGATGTGCTTTTCTCTTAAGTTTCCATGCCAAGATCTACAGGAAAAAAAATTAAAATCCTATGCACTAAGGGATGGTTTCTACTCGCTAGGAAATGAGTCCCACACACCGAACTATGTACTAGATGTGATAGAATGTTAACCAGATGTGCTAAGGGATGTTCCCCACATGCTAATTCTCCTTTCCCGCGTACCTGCAAAGATGGTTAGATTCAAAAACTGATTTGATTTATGGGGTTATGCCTTACGATGGGCACCAGAAATGTATGTGGGAAAAGCGGTTCAATGAAACTCAATATGTGAAAATATTCAAATGACTTGTCCACACACCCATGGGACTCTTGGTGCAAGTTATGGAGTCATGAGGAATGACTCAACTTCCCAAGGTGGGTTCCATGGTTCTCTATCTCACAAGGTCCCTCAAGCCAATGCCTTTGCTCTCAAATCACTGAGCAAAGTGACTTAGGGATGACGAATGCAAGAACGAGGGATGCTTTAGATTAATTTTAACATGAATGCATTCTATTTATGCATGATTCTACAAATAAGTTTAAACTAGATTATAAGATGACAAGATTAGTAATAATTCTATCCTAACATGATATACTAGTTATAAGATTTAAGCTAATGATAATAGAAATGCTCTAAAATGCTTATTAGATTAATTTCTATTACAAAGAGAGGCTAGATGTATGCTAAAATTGAGTATAAGTGTGATACTAGAAGCTTGGATTCTCAAAGTGGAGGAATGAGAGCTCTATTTATAGGGAAAATAAGGAAATGGATGGTCAGGATTAGATAATCTTAACAAGGGCCAGGATTGAAAGTTATCAATCCATGTTTACAATTTCCACCAATGAAATGGTGACAATTATCAACATAAGACTGGTTGACAGGAGATGTAAGAAGCATTAAATGTTGGATAAGACCTCATGGTTACCTTAGAAGGTAAGGGTTAAGGTTAGGTTAGGGCTATCCAATGGATAAAGCTTTTACCGAAGGGGTAAACTCTTATGTAAAGGTTAAAGGGATAACCATGGTCAAAGAAAATGAATGCTTAATGAGACCCCTGGATTAGATGAGGGTTAAGTTAGGCAAAAAGTCTCTAACCATGCCACTAAGGGTTAGTTAACCATTAATGGTTTGAAGACTTTGGGGACAAATTTGTAAGAGTCCTTCCAAATTTGGGGTGATTCAACAATTTAGCTTGTTGAAGGCATAAAGACTTTAATGCCTTTGGAAGACTTTACTCCAAATTTGAGAATTGATGGGTGTAGGCTAATTGATTAGGATTAGATAAGTTCTAGAAGAATTTAGGAAGAGGGTTAGGATGCAAGTGGGAGATGTAAAAAAATGCAAGTGGATGAGGGATAATAGGATTTAATTAAAATAAATTGCTTTATTTCAATTTGGTTGCAAATTGGGGATTTAAATAAATTAGATTTATTTAATTGGGGTAAACTATTTAATTAAATGTAAATTTAATTAAAAAGTAGAGAGAAGGGATTTAATTAAATAAAATGATTTATTCAATTAAATGATATAAAGGACTTAAGTGAATTTAGATAAATAAATTGAATAATTTATTTAATTAAATAGAAGAATGTGGATGATTTAATTAAATTAGATTTAACTAAATAGAGGAATGAACATTAAATATTCATTTAGAAATATGGTCATTTTTATACATCTACAGTTCCTATTTTGCTTGATTGTGTTATTTCATTGTCTATTTGTTAGAATTCTTTGATTAGATAGGGATTCGTGATTTCCCTTTTCTTTTGATTGATATTTTATAAGATGAAATTTACATGCACACAAAAACCTTCTAGAATGTGTTTCATCCAGATTGCCTGGGTACAATTAATATGCGCTGCAACATATTCAGCTTTTGCAGTTGACTGTGATATACAACTTTTTTTCTTGTTGCTCCAAGATACAAGTCTTTCTCTAAGAAAGAATGCGCCTCCACTTGTACTCTTCCTATCATCAACATTTCCTGCCCAGTCTGCATCTATATATAATTTTAAACCAAAGTTACTTGCGTATGGATAACATAATCCATAATCAATTGCGCCTTTTAGATATCTGAAAATCCTTTTAGTTGCTACCATGTGTGTCTCCTTAGGACTTTTCTAAAATCTGGCAACTAATCCAACTACATGAGCAATATCTGGTTTGTTGTGGACAACATAATGTATTTTACCTATCATTGACCCGTACTCCTTTTCGTCCATGGATGCAGAATCATCATCCTTAGACAATTTAAATCTTGTAACCATTGGTATTCTAACTAGTTTACATTCTCCCATTCCAAATGTTTTCAATACCTCTTTCACATATTTGGACTATGTAATGAAAATACCATTCTTCATCTGTTGAATTTGTAAACCTATAAATAATTTTATCTCTCCTACCAGTGACATCTCAAACTCACTTTTCATCTCATTAGCAAAGTCATCACACATGTCATCATTGCCTGATATCATCCATAAATACCTCACTAACCAGTATCTTATCTCCTTCAGTCTTGAGATGTATATTGTTGTCTTCACTGGTTCTCTAAAATCCTATCTTCACCAAATGTGAATGTAGTCTTTCATACCATGCTCTTGGTGCTTGCTTCAAACCATATAGTGTTTTGTGTAGTTTGTACACCATATCCTTTGCTTCAGTCAAAACATAACCATCTGGTTGTTCAATGTAGACTTCCTCTTCCAATATTCCATTTAGATATGTTGACTTCACATCCATCTGATATACTTTGAATCCTCTGTATGTTGCAAATGCAAGTAGAGTCATAACTCCTTCCAATTTTGCAAGTGGTGCAAATGTCTCCCTATAGTCTTCACCTTCTTTTTGTGCATAAACTTTGCATACAAGTTTGACTTTATTTCTGACTAATACTCCATCTTCATTCAATTTATTCCTGAATACCCACTTTGTTCCTATAGCATTCTTGTTCTCCAGTCTGGGTACTAGTGACCAAATATCATTCTTCTCAATCTGGTCAAGCTCTTCTTCCATAGCCTTTATCCAGTGATCATCACCAAACTCTTCTATTGTTGTTCTAGGATCAATAGTGGAGATAATACAATAATTCTCTCTAATTCTTCTTCTAGTTAACACATTAGCATCTTTACTCCAATAATTTGACCAGGATTATGATTGAGTCTAACATACCTTGGAATAACATGATCATGGTCTTCGGGTTCTTTTTCTTCTTCACTTTCTTCATCTTCTACAAAATTTACCTGTTCCAGTTAAACTGGTGCTGCAGTATTCATTTCACCAACTTCTGGCTTCACTGGTTCTGGTTCCAAAATCAGAATGTAAGGTTCATCTTCCTCTTTTTCCTTACTAGTTTCTCCTGAATCTTCAAGAAATTCATCCACTCAGACATTAGCATTTTCAATTATCTTCTTTGTCCAATTGTTGTAACATTTGTAGGCTTTGCTCTTGGTGGAGTAACCAAGAAATATGCCTTCATCACTCTTAGCATCAAACTTACCAACATAGTCATGTCTCTTGATAAAACATCTTCTACCAAAAATAGTAAAGTAACTGACATTAGGTGATCTACCATATTAGTATTCATAAGGAGTTTTATCCTTACCTCTTTTAACCAATATCTGGTTCATTGTGTAGATAAGTGTGTTGATAGCTTCTTTCCAGAATATCTTAGCTACACCTCCTTGTATTAGCATAGTCCTTGCTACTTCAACAACTGACCGGTTGTTCCTCTCTACAATACCATTTTGTTGTGGTGTCCTAGGTGCAAAAAGACGCCTCTTAATTCCATTGTCTTCACAGTATCTAGTGAATTCCTTTGAAGCAAACTCATCACCTTGATCAGTTCTTAAGAACTTTATCTTCTTTCCACTTTCTTATTTATATAAGGCTATGAATGCCTTGAACTTACTAAAGGCTTATGTTTTATCCTTCAAGAATGTGACCCACATCATTCTTGAGAAATCATTAGTAAAAATCATAAAATATTGATCACCTTAGATGCTTCTAGTCCTTATTGGTCCACAAAGGTCGGTATGAACCAAGTCTAGCAAATGTTCTACTGAGATAGATTTTCTCTTGAAGGTTGAGGATGCCATCTTACCTAACTGGCGTTCCTTACACAAAGCATTAACTAGTTTGTTCAACTGAGGCAAACCTCTTACCGATTTGGACTTACTGACTTTCATAATGTTATCAAAATTTACATGACAGAATCTCCAATGCCAAAGCCAACTATCTTCTACTTTTGCAATTAAATAATTGTTGACTTTAGAACTTAGGTGAAACAAGTTACCTTTTGTCTGCTTGTCGGTTGCAATCAGTTCACCTTTGCTTGAAAGAGATGGTTCCCTTTCCTTTTATCATGCAAGGTGAGTCATCTCTAAATCTTACAACACCTCTATCAAATTCCTTCAAAGTAAGAAACTTACTCCGCTAACCAATCATGTGGTGTGAGCAACCACTGTCTATAATCCAATCATTTGAACTATCCATGTGAGAGACTAAAGCCTTCTAATCTGATGTTTCTTCTTTAATGGAAAAAAAGACAATGGCCTCATTTGCATCTTCTTCAAATTCCTCATCTATAATTCCTCCATCCACAACAATGAGACAATCTATTTTTCCTTTGCCTTTGTACTTCTTATACTTCTCACATTTCTGCTCATTATGTCCATTTGGACAGTTAGTAGCAATATGTCCAATCTGGTTACATGCAAAACACTTAAAAGGTAATTTACCTTGATACTTACCAGTACCTCTGGGTAACCGCTTGGCCAACAATGCTTCAAGATCAATCAGACTGTCTTCATCATCAACTTCTTTGTTGGATCTAGACTCATGACTATAACTAGCTTCTCTGCTTTTCCTTACAAGTGGGTTTTAAACTGAAGCTCTAAATCCAGACTCTGATTTCTGAATACTTCCATCATAACTATTTAATTCAAAAGCACTCAGTTTACCAATGATGGAGTCAAGAGTTACCTTTGATTTATCAATAGACTTAAGTTCCTGAATGGCTGCAACTCAGATAATGTAGACCGATAGAAGAGTTCTCAACACCTTGCTAACCACTATGGTATCCTCCACTGTACCACTGGCAATTTTGATCTCACTGACTATCTCCTTGATCCTTTGACCATACTATTGAATGTTATCTCCATCAACCATCTACATATCATCAAATTTACCTCTCAGTCTCAGATTCTCAAGCTAATGTACTGAGAGGGGAGGGGTGAATCAATACTTCAAAACTTTTCTTCAACAATAACTTTACTATTAAGCATAAACTGAATAGTGCAGTAACATAATATAATGCTAAAACAAACAAATAACAATCATACATGTTTCACTCCATAACACATATATTTTGGTTATGCAGAAACTCTTGGTTAGAGAGAAAAACTGCGATGGGGATGACACCCACAACTTCACTACTGCAATAATAAAGGTTGCTCGGTTAGAGATACATGTTTAGCTATTTCTGATAGCTTACCCTGTTAGGAGTATCAAGATCTATTAGATCTACCTTACTAAAGGATTTTACAACACTTATTCTAAATGTTGCACCTGGTTAGAGGCTTTACAATTTATAGACTTAGTTAGAGTTTTTTACCTTGTTAGAGGTTTTTCTTACAACTCAAAATATTACAATCAAATCTTTACAAATTATCTACAACTTTACATCTGAAATGTTATAGCAGATTCTATGTGCTCAAAATGATATTACCTTTCTTATAGCATACCTTGGTAATCCATATATTAACTCGGTAAACCCTTCTATTTACTCTATTCCTTGACTGTTCTCTAAAATCTTTCTCAGTGACCTTTGTGTTTCTCTGTCAACTGTAACAGTCATAACACTCTGTGATATCTCATGATTTTCCTTTTTGTATATGTCTTACTTCACACACACATGCACATATATTTAATCCTAAATTCATGCTGTATAAATAGATCTGTTATGTCGGTGATCTAGTCCATGCTTTGATCTTACAAACATGATTTCTCGAATGAATAACCATGCAAAATATTTCATTGGTTAGATGACCTCAAAATCATACACAATCATTAAGTGCAATTTCCAATGTGATAATGGTTACTTGTTCCTCGATCTTTGTAACACGTTTCCCATATATGTCCAAGGTTAGTGAATCTGGTAACATGTTTCACTCAGTGTGTGTTCACTTGGTATATCATTCTTTCTGCTCGGTAGACAAAGAGAGTTACTCAGTAGAGTTTTTGGTGTATACTATGCTCTAAGACTACTTTCTTCTATAACCGACTGCACTATGCTTACCAACTGCACTGTGCTTACCGACTATTCTATGCTTACCAACTGAAAGATTCGGTAGAAGTAACCGACTAGAATATATAGAATAAATTTGAATATAAGACTAATGTAAATTTTAGTAAGTAGTAACACTTTGACCATACTGTTGAATGTTATCTCCATCAACCATCCACATATCATCAAATTTACCTCTCAAACTCTCTTCTTTAGCAATCTTCACATTCTCATCACAGCTATAGATATCCTCAACTTTCTTCCACACCTAAAATGTAGTTTCCAATCCATGGACATCAAGATACTCTAAATCAGACAAGGAACTGATAATGGCCCCCAATGCTTGATTATTCTCCTATTGCTCCTTATTTTGATCATCTGACAAAATCCCACTAGGCAGGTTATATTTAGTGACAAAATGTTCCCAGTATTGGCCTCCTACACTCTTGATATAGATCTTCATCCTATCACTCCAGATTCTGTAGTTTTCCCTATTGAACTTTGGACCTTCTTTCTTCATCATATTCTCCTAGATCTTTACCTCAAGTTGTTAGGATTAAATACAAGAGGACCTGAAATGCTCTGATACCAATTGATGATATGATGAATCAATAAGGATCTGGTCAACTAATGAGAGGGGGAGTGAATCAGTAGATAGAAAACAAACAAAACTTTCACCAAAACTAATCCCAACTCACAAACCATACACTAAACTAACCGGTTTAAACACTGTAACAAAAATTGTTACTGCACTGTCAAGTTTATCGGTTGACTAAAATATCAATATAATAGTGTAACAGATTTGAAACTCACATACCATTTAATCAAAACATCAAACCACTTTACTAACATCAGTAATAGCTAATTTCATATCACTTCTGGTCATCTAAGCATATCTAAGTGCCTTCACCAATTAAACATATTAACCAGATCAAATATATACACAAAATCATTCACCACTTGACATAATGAATTTTGACATGGAAACCCAAATGGGAAAAACCACAGTGGGGATGAATACCCACAAGTATTTTGAACTTTTCTGAAGTTTTCCTAGTTAGGAGCCAAGCCTTGTTAGAAGCTCTACAAAAACATCCTATTAGGAACAGATCTGGTTAAGGACCACCCAGTTAAGGGATTGACTACAATACCCTATTAGGAGTAACCTCAATAGAAGATTTCAAATCAAAACTAATGGATCACCTAGTTAGAGGATTTATAAAGCACTAATCCTTTTAAAGCTTACCGTGTTAGGGGATTTAACTGTTGTAATTGTTAGAGAACAACATGGTCTTTGTTGATCTGGTAATAGCACTATCTTGCTTAGTCAGATCCTTTTATGCTCCTATCTAGCTTTAAAACATTTTGCAGACACTCCTCCTAGCTCAGAAATAGTCTCACTACCACACTTAAAAAAAATTGCCAACGCTATTACAAAACAACTCATCGACCTGATAAAAAATACAATAGGTTGGTAAACATCCAAAAACCTAAGATCTCATAGAGATTACAAAAATATCAGTTCAAACATGACCGTTGGATTACATAGCAATCAGTTGCATATTGTTCAAGACAACTTGAACTGCTCTTGGATCACCGCTCATTGAATCCTATAACTCATCACACGGTTTCACTTCATGCTATGCATATGTTCATTCCCAAGATAAAATAGTTATCTCTATGCACCAAAACCACTTTGAAACTAATCACGTGCATCATGCATATGTGCCATAATCATCTTTGATCACCATTTTATCATAGATCATCATGACCAATTCACCAAGCTCCATCAGTTAAGGTTCGACATATCAACATGTTAGGGTTATCAGTTGATCACTATGCTTGAATAACAATACTATTTTCCTTCACTGCTTTACTACCGGTTGCATTACTCCATCACTACCGGTTGCAATACAACTTAATTACCCATTATTATTGACATCAATGACAACACTCTAGTTCATCAATGCAATCTTCATACAATTCCAACAGACCAAACCAAAGCTCATAAGGGGTCTTACTAGTATCTCCTTTGATGTGAACTCTGTTGAATGTGTAAACAGTAGTGCTAATGGATTCTTTCCAGTAGATCTTCAAAACATTTCCTTCAATCAAAATAGTCCTTGAAGCATCCAAGATAGTTTTGTTCTTCCTCTCAACAACTCCATTTTGCTGAGGGGTTCTAGGAGTAGATAATTGTCCTCTAATTGCATGCTTCTCATATAATGAATTGGTCTCACCAAAATAGAATTCTCCAGCTCTATCAGATCTCAAACTCTTCACCTTCAATCCAGACTTGGTCTCAACCTTTTCTTTGAATATCTTGAACTTGTCCAACACTTTGGATTTCTCCTTCAAAAAGACAACCCACATCATCCTATAATAATCATCAATTAGTAGCATAAAATATCTATCACCCTGCACACTTCTAACATTTGTAGGTCCACATAGGTCAGTATGCACAAGATCTACCAATCCTTTTGATGTATATTATTTTATTTTGAAATAAATCCTTGTTTTCTTACCCAAATGACATTCCTTACATACTAGATTAGCAGGATTAACAATCTTAAGTAGATCTCTAACACCATGTGTAGAACTAATCTTAATCATTGAATCAAATTTTACATGACACATTCTCCTATTCCATAACAAAATCTCATCTATCATTGATCTGATGATGACACCCTTTTGTCAAATAGATCCGTTCTGTATCTGCTTCAATCTATGCTCGATGATGACTTCACTGATTCATGAGGAACTCTTTTGCACTTCGCTTATTTTTCACCTTCCTCTAATTTTCAACCTCAATGCACTAACAACTCTATCAGCACTTCAAATTCAAGATGAAAAACATGTATATAGTTGTATTTAATCTTGGCGTGAACTTTCCCTCCAAAACTCTAACTCAAAAAATTATTCTATGTGCCAATCTATTCATTCCTCAAATCTCGATGATTATACTGGTGGGACTATCTGTTCATGCCATAAATCTCACCAGTTCTCTAGCAAACATTCTAACTTCAACTGACACTTTCTAAATTAATCAGATCTACATTTCACCATTGTGATCTACTACCAGTTGTTTTCTTTATATTGGTGAACCTGCTTTACTCAGCTCAACTACCGATTGCTTCAAGTAAACCAGTCTCTGCTCACTATTCAAAGATTTTAGTCCCTTGTTCCTTATCGATTCACTATTATCCTTTTTTCATTAGCTATGATGATATTAGAATTGGTATTGCCATCAATGACAACTTCTTAAGTACCTCAAACTTCATCATGCCCACTATGATGCCAATAATCTCCCCATTTGGCATTGGTGGCAAAACATCTAGCTGGATTGAACTGGATCTCCCCATGTTCTAATATCTTCTATTCTTGCTAATTCTCTCCCTGTTCTCAGCCTTCTCTCTCGATGCTGCCTTTTTTGCCAGTACTTCTCTGCCACTCTACTAGTACTACTCTGTCTCTCTACTAGTACTACTCTGCCTCTGTAGTACCCATGCCCTAATCAATTTCTAATCTCGGTTTAATCTTAGTTAGTTTATCATAACATAATGATTATAGTCAGATGTGTTGATTTAGTGCATATCTGTTAATGTGTTTTTCGCACCAGTTGTATGCAAGTTGTTTAGTGTTCCTATTTCGTGGTATTAATATCGAGCTAATGCTTTCATTAAGTTTATATATGTATGCATGTATGACTCTTGGTTGCAGGAGATTTCAGATACAGTACCGCATGAGTGCGAGGTTCGTCTTCACCTGGATTCATAGGTTTGAGTGTACCTCTTTAATCCTTAGAGTTGGATTAGGTGGTCGTAAGATCCTAGTTGACCATAGTCGTGCTCAAGTGAGCATCGTCAGTCATCGTCGGTATTCCCTTTTGTTTGGATTTTCGAGTCGTCTGTCTGGTTGACATTCTTGGTTTGCGTGTTTGGTGTGTATGGTTAAATTGATTAATTAGTCCTTAGTATTTAATATGATTAAATATGTCTTTGTGCATTAAAGATTAATGGACTAAATTAAACAAGATTTCTTTATGTGATTTATCGTTAACCTAAATTGCTCGATTTAAATTAGGAGCAAGTTCAATTAAATGGTTAAATTTAATTATTAAATGTATTATGTTTATGCCTACGAAAAGAAAGATTTAATTTTAATTGAAATAGAATTAATTTTATCTTCTTGGCATTTTGGAAATAGAAAGGTTAAATTGAATTAATTGAGAAAATCAATTTTGAATTGAAAAGCAATTTAATTTGTTGATATAGTTGGAAAATAGTGATTTTTGGGAATTATTTTAAATAAAAATTTTAAATCCAAAAATTAGATTTTTTGGTCAAACTTCTCCCATTTAACCTAGACCTTTGGAAAATATTGGGGATGGAATTTTTTTTTTTGGAAAATATTGGGGATGGAATTTTTTTTTTTGGAAAATATTTTGGATGGAATTTTTTTTGGAGAAAAATAGAAAATATTTTTGGATGGAAAATTTGGGGATTTTGGAAGGAGGAGGAATTCTTGAGCTTGCAGGTTGGGCTCTTCAGCAAATCTCTTCCAGAATTGCATATGAAGGTAGGATTCTAAATTGTTTTCTTGTTGCCAAAAGAATTTATTGTTCTGGTTGAAAGAAATGAATTTATTATTGAAGAATCGGTCTGATTGATGAATAGAGTAGAATGGAAATAAGATCTTGAATTATCCCTCTTTGATTTCATTCCTTGTCTTCAAATCAATTTCTGGTTTGCTAAGAATGATTTAAAAATAAATAAAATTGAAATTTAGTTGGGGGTTTGGTAGATTTGATGTTAAATTTGTGAAGATCAATCTTATTTTGCCAATTTGGCGTTGTTTTGGAGAGTTTTTCCTTCCTAAATCTGGGCATTTGAAATTGCCAATATTGGAAAAAAAAAAACTCATAGTTTTTTGAATATAAAAAAAAAAATAACAATAAATTATTTTTTTAAGTCTCTGCTGAGCTGAGACTGTATTTTTCTGTGTTCTGTTAATTTTGTAACAGCAGATTTTTATTTCAAAAAAATTTAAATTAAATTATAAAAAATATATATATATTGTTTTACGTGAGGTGGGGGAGCCAAGGCTCAACCCCAACCTCACGCTTGGGCTGCCAAGAGCCATATGGATGTGGGGACCATTCCCTTTTCAAAGGAAAGGGGAACCACGTGGGTTGCCCCTTACCCTTTTAAAAGAAAAGAAAGTTTCTTTTTTTATTATTATTAATTAAAGTTTCTTTTTATTATTATTACTTTTAAATTAATGTATATTATTAATAATATATTAATTTTTAATTACTAATTAATGTATATAATATATATATATATATATATATTAATTATAGTGAATTATAATTAATGAGTATTATTAATTATATATTAATTGTCTTATTAATTAATGTATAATTTTTTAAATATATATTAATTGTGGTTGAATTATGAATTTATAAATTAAGGTATATATAGTTAGAGATATATATACTGATTATTATTTTAAGTTTGTATATTTGTTTAAATATACGCAAGGAAATATTTTGGGTAATTTGGGAGATGTTTATCTATTTTTGGTTTCTTTAAATGTATATTTCCTTAATTTGAAGAGAGTAACTTGGTTCTAAAAAAAATGAATTTTGAGAAATTGTTTTCGAACCAGTGTGAGAATGATGTTTTATTTTGATGAATAAATATCATATTTTAATTGATTTATGTTTATTTATTTATATTCATGTGAATTTGGTTTGAAAACTCATGATGACGTATTTATGTAGTTTTATGATGCGAATGAACTTTACTGAGTTAGAAACCATGAATGGCCTGTGCCTAGGCAAGGTAGACAAATTGCAATCAAACTTAGATCAATTAGAAAATTGGATCGATTTTAATGTTTAAATCAATATGGAAAAAGATTGTCTTTTCCGGTTATTGCCTATGCAAGTTTAATTTCTGTATTCACTTTTGCTTAAGTAATGGAAAGCCTTGCTTTGTTTGATTGGACCCGGTTGTAAGGTTGATTTGGGTACCTGTTTTAGTCCTTGGTTCCAAGTTGACTATTGTATTGTGGTGGTGTTGTAGTTGGTCATATTCTTTATGTGGGTGTTGAATGATGGATCGTGGTTGACCATAGTTGGTCAGGTCTTTGGTTAGAGTATCGTCTATCAATGCACGTCATATGATGTCGTGTTTGACCAAATGGTTGTTTTCTCCATTTCAAACTCCGTTTGCTTGACCATGTGTGTTCCTTAGTTTTTGAGTTCGTCTGAGTATAGTCTAGTGTCGTATGGGAAAGTGGCTTTTGATTGGGGGCCGCACCCAAAGTGGTTGCTAGGTAACCTGTCGAAAGTGAGTCTAATAAGTGATAACCTAACAGTAGATTAGAATGTTAATCTCTAAGTAAGATAATTGTGCCTCACACATGGGACAAGTGCTAACATAGACTCGACATGCTGTGAGAAGCCTTGAAATGGCAAACCATCATCCTTGTCTTCACGAGAGGAGGTGTGGGTCCACATGAGGCTTGGATGGGCCGCAGGTTCGGACTAGGTTGCCAGGGTAACCCAGTGTATGGGGCCGAAACCTATGAAGACCTGCCATGGTAAACATTCTAGGTTGTGTGATGACACTTGTCCCTACATTTGCTAGTGTGTTGTTGTATTGTCTGATAGGAGTACCTTTGTGGGTCATCCTTTTGTCTATGCCCTTGTAAGTACTTGGTTTCATGTCAGACCTTGGGTGGTGATGACTCAGTTTTGTGTATGCTCCAATGGACCTTTGTATTAGCTTTGATTATGTTCAGTTGGATCCTTTTCTTTTTAGGGATCGTTTATGTATTTATTGATCGATGCGGTTGTTTGTATATTGATTATGTTTCGCCTTGATGGCCAGATTGTAAATGGTGTAACCTCATGTATTCTTAACTTTATTAATTATCAGAGGGGTCTTGCAGTTGAGCAGACCTAGAGATGTAGCCCTTTAGAGGTGAACTCTGAGATCATCTTGGTGTTATGTGATGCTTTTATTCTTATATTTCATGTTTAGTGTTAGCATGTATGAATGCCATTTTGATCGAATGCATAAGTGGTTTAGATGAGATTTATCATAGATGCATGTATGCAATCATCTTTTAAAATGCAATAAATTGGAATATGAAAGAATGTAACTTAGAGTAATGGAATCTATTCAGTTTTTGTTAAGGAAATTAAATATGCATGGAAAGATCTCATATGTTTATGATAAAATTTTAGTGTGTTAGAATAGTAGATGCATGGCTTATATTTTAATGAAAAGCTTGAATGTAGATTATGAATAGATCTTAATGGATGAAACTTGTCTTGTGATTTATATTTCCATCTTTTGAAAGAAATTATCCTTGTGTAAGAATTATCTCGTTATAAGATAATCAGCTTATTGGATTTATTAGTGTGTTAAGTGAAATGTGTAATTAAGTAATCACGTTGGGAAACTCTGTAGGTGTTAGTTGATGTCTTCCGCTGTGTAATCTGAACTTTGGTATCTTGTTGTATCTTAATGATGTGTTTAACTTTTAAAAAAAAATTATTGCACTCTATTCTTATGTTTTGGCTTAATCCCTTCGGGGTTTCTTGGCAGGGCATTATAGCCTCTCTAGTCATTCATCCTCATATGTCCAATCCACTATACATTTATTGTCCCCCTTTTTGCAACAATGACAAAGAATAAAGGAATCAAAGTATACAAAATGATTTATGAGAGTAAGTCAAAATTTTCTTTGAAATTGACCTTAGCAGCCTCCAAAGAATTCCCATGTAGGCTTAAATTGTTTCATAGTGATAATTTGTCCATGCAAGTGTGTGACAAAATCCTCCATGTCATCCACTATCTTGCAGTCAGGTCTACTGATGAGGCCTTCTTCTTGTTTCACATTGCCTTGTAATAAATCAATGAAAGGGGCAAGATAGCACTTAATCTCTAGCAGTTTTAGAGCTCGTTTCTCCTATTCCTCTTACAACTTGTTGATTTCATGAGTAAACTGTTTTAATTTTTCATTGAAAGTTGCTACTAAGCTTGTAAGAGGATCAAAAGAACTTAGTAGATCTTGAATTTCCTTTTGAGTCTTTACTCTTTTGTCTTCAAGATCTTTGATGAAATTGGGGAAGTTTGAGAATCTGACCAATAATTGGCCAAATTACTTTAAGATTGATTTTACCTCTTGAGTGGTGGTAGAGAGAGCAAATTTTTCAACTAATATTTATTCCATTAATTGCTCACCTCTTCTGGTTTCATACTACCTTGTTGCAACCTTCTCCAAATAGGTTGCCTTTGAGCCGATTTCTTTGACAAAAGTGCCCAATTGATCTATGATAGTTACATTCTCATCAACAACAATATCAGGAATGAGATCAGATAAGATTGTCTTTACAGTATTAAGAATTCTTGCCTTCTTTTTCGTTGCTTTAAGTTTGGCCTTTTCAGCTTGAATTCTCAATTTTTTTGGAACTTTTATTAACTATTTGGGGGTCATCTTCTTGATATCAATTACTGAGTCTTCCCATTCTTCCTCCTCTATTTACTTTTTCTAAAACTAACTTCCTCTTTATCGGAGGAGTGTCCACCACTGTTTTCTCACCACCGGATGAAGAATCTTCTATCTTCTTCTCTTGTTCTGGTTCCTTGGTCTCCCCTGGACCAATATCAGTTGTTCCTTTTTCCTTCCTTTCTTGTTCATTCTCCTCTATTCCATCAACAGATGGTATTGATGAGTCTATCGTCTTGGGGTTTTCTTCCTCTGCACCTTTTTTTGGCAAATGAGGTTCATTGCCAGTATAGTATGTTGTGGGAATATTTATTGTCACTGGATTCCTTTGAGGTTTTTCCTCATAAGGGATTACCTCAATTGTAACTTCATCATCTCTGGGATGCTTGGTTTGATCAGTTCCCTTTGCTAGTGTATCATCAATATCAATAGTTTTTGTGTCAACTTGAATTTCATTCTTAGAATGTTACCTGCAATAAGTTAGTTTCACAAAATACCAATGGAAATACTACAGGGAATCCAAATTCAACCAATGAAACTACATGAAGTACATATGAAATAAAATACTAATATTACCTTCATGGATTATGTCACATTGTGTCTTAACTCCAATGTTCTTGGTTGCAGATGGTGTGCTCTCAGACAATGCACTGATGGCTTCCAAGATGGCATATGAAGAATGGACTAATAACTTGTAGTTAACTGATACTATGATATGCAAATACTACATGAATATGCTAAAATGATTATGCTAAAATGCTAATTGCTATATAATTATTCTATTACTATTTGCTTCAAGATTAAAACTCATGGATGCAAAAATTAATTTGAAGACTAACTCTCTCTCAACTAAAGCTCTTGATTTTATAGACCTTGACAGGATGAGATGATGCAACTTAGATCAACTATTATGATCAGATCTACAGATTTGGATGGCTGTGAGAAAAGGTGAAGGTTGAGAGAAAGGGGGAAGAAGAAGACAAGTGTCACTCATCTCACCTTGAATGGGTTGCTGAATGAGGGAATCTAGGGATCGTTAGAGAAGATTTAGGCATGATAGGACAAGTGGACTCAAGTCCTTCCTAAGATGTAGGGGGTGTTGGAGAGAATATAGTAAATGGTTATGAAATATGTGTATGTACACAATTTTCATTAAGTTTGGAAGTTGGAGATAAATGATGAGTTAATATTTAAGAAATATTAATTTCTTTAGCCACATGTTGGATGAGTGGGCAAAGGGAAGATGAAGTGGAGATGGAAGGTGAGTTGGAAAAGGGATTTAAATAATTTTGAAATTATTTAATATTTGAGACTATAGGATAGGAGAATAACTATTAAATATTAGATATTTAATTGTTTGGAAAAGATAATTAAATATTAGATAAAACTTGGTTAAAAGGATAATTAAATATTAGATATTTAATTAATTAGAGGAATAGGATAAATGAATTATATTAATTAATAGAAAGACGTGAAAATGAATTAAATAAATTAATCTTTTCAAATTAACTATTTAATAGAAGAAAAATCATTAAATAAATATAAAATATTTATTTAATTGCTCATAGCCATTTTTATGTGTATACATTTTGCCTCTCTTTGAAATGATGTCGAGACAATGTTGTTTCAAAGATTAACTCAAGTCTCGATAATGCGCCTGATGGAGATTGAAAATCCTAATTGTGTGCCCCCTTAGGAGATTGATCGTGAAAATGTTGAAAAATCTAGTTTGAACGATTAATCTCATGATATTTGATAAAAAATTTAGTCAATTAAATTCATTTCTAAACAACAAATTAAATTGCCCCATTCAATAGCATTAATTACACTTCCAAAGAGTAAATATAAAATTAACCAAGGTTAATTTTTATTTCAGTGTTATCTTTGTCAGCTTGTCAAGAAAATATTCTTGGTGAGGTGGCAAAATGGTGATTCCTATGGAGAACCATCAATTTGAGCGTGTTCAGCGATATCAGCAACCTCCCGAGTATGGGTATCCGATATGTATCTTATCCTGAGCTTTGTTTACAACTTCTTGTTTGACTTTGCATGGTTTTAGGCGCGTTTTTGAATTTTTTTAAAATTTTTTTGTGATTTTTGGCATTTAGGTTAGCACATTTGTATTTTGTTTTAGCGCATCTGCAATTAGGTTTAGCGTATTTGCATAAATTAGCGCAAATAATCTTTTTGTTAGCGCATATGCATGGGATAGCGCAAATGTTTCGTTTGTTAGTGCTTTTGCTTTGTTTTGCGCATATGTTCATAGTTTTAGTGCATTTGCACAAAAAGTTAGTGCATATTCCTCAGTTTAGTGCTTTTGTTCAATAGGATAGCGCTAATGCTCAAAATTGATGTTTTTGATAAATGCAAAAACTAAAAATCACTTTAATGGTTAGATTTAACGTGTTTGATGCACATGTATGATGAATAGGGACTTGACTGATTGATTGATTGATTTGATTGGATTGATTGATTAATTGTGTGATTGATAGATTAATAGATTGTTGATTGATCACTTGATTGATTGAAAACCATGATTGCTAGGTTTTAAAATGATTTGATAGCGTAAGTTGCTTCAATTTGATGTGATAGATTTGATAGCATAGATTGCTTCAGTTTGATTTGATAGATTTGATAGCTGATTGCTTCAGTTTGATTTGATAGATTTGGTAGTTGATTGCTTCAGTTTGATTTGATAGATTTGATAGCGTAGATTGCTTCAATTTGATTTGATAGATTTGATAGTGTAGATTGATTCATTGACTGAATTCTCTTGAAAAATAGGAGAAACTTGATGTTCTCCAGTGTCTGGAGAAATTACCAACAATACGTCATTTAGTGCTAGAGTTGACACAGCCTGAGGCTAGACATATAGATGCCTGTGAATTAAGCCATCTTTTGTATATGCCTGAGATCACGCATAATAGAGGATTGTTGACAGCATTAGCTGAGAGATGCCACAGTGAGCATAACACTTTCCACTTGCCTACGGGAGAGATTAATGTGACACTCGAGGATGTCTATAGGATTCTGCACATCCCAATGACTGGCGAGTTAGTGCAGTATGATTTTCAGTATCAGTTTGGGACAAAGGATTGCAGAGCCATTTTTGCTGATGAGAGCATCTTGCAAGGAGAGATCCGATTGGAGGATATGGTGATGTATTACGAGACTATTTATGTGATTCTTGCTGGTTTGTTTGGAGGATTTATTTGTCATGATAGGCGATCATGAGGTTTTTCTGTTGGATGGGGTGAGATTCTCCTAAGTATGATGCAGCATCATACTTGATATGCTTGGGGTGTTTGTATGCTCACACATTTATATCATGATCTTCACTAAGTGGTGTATGATGAGAGTGCTATTTTGTCTACAAGATGCACTTTATTGCAGATCTGGTGTTGGGAGCACATTGCTATTACTCAGCCTATCCATCATAGAGATCATGGAGAGAGACAACCATATGTATATTTTTATGCAGGTATCCTTACTCAACATAAGCTGGGTAAGATGGAGTATTGGTGTTGGGTGCTTGATTCATTGGATAACATTACTTGGAGACCATATGTTGATTGTGAGCCATGGATGGATGATGCACAAACATTACCATTTATCATGTAGAGTAGATATCTCATTGGTCTAACTCCTTATATTGTTGAGCAACATTTGATTAGTCAGATTCTGAGATACTTTGGGATGATCCAGCCTATGCCTATGGGTGTGACGATAAATGTTCGATGGTACAGAGATAGGTGAGATTGGGGACCTTCTTTGTCATTTAAGATTGCTCGTGCGGAGTTTCTTTCTACTCCGAAAGTGTCTTATGATATGAGATTTCACATTCTTGATCCTGCGGTTACTGCAGATTATGCTCAGTATATATTAGCTCATCCATTTCCTCATATTACTGATCCAATAGATCCTCCTCCTAGCTTAGGAGATGAGGATGATGATTCAGATGATCTAGTTTTTAGGAGACGGAGACGAGAGCTTAGAGCTTCTTAGGAGGCTGAGGGAGGTGGAGATGAGGGTGGGGATGGAAGTGGTGGTGGTAAGAGACCTGGACGGAGGGGAGGTTGACTGAGAGTCCATGGAGAACCGTTTGGACCGATTGGTAGGATTGGGAGACCATGTCCTATGGGTGAGAGCGATGTTGGATGGATATGGAGGGAGCATGGTAGGGAAAGCATGAGATCACGGAGAGGATTTCCATTGACAGGAGGAGGCAGGATGACTGGACTGGATGGGGGTTGCAGGAGAGGCATTGATTTTGGACAGATTCAGCCAGACCCTAGGGTTATTGCAGTGCATGGTGGAGATGATGAGGATCCTGATGATCATGTTCCTCTCATTAGATGATGAGTTCAGAGAGTCACTTGGACTGAGATTCTAGTAGTTGGACATGTTGGTGGTGAGGAGGGGATTGGGATTCATGCACCACAATAGGATTTGTCAGAGCAGGATGCACCAGTACATGATATGCCAGAGCAGGAGACCATTGATAGTCTGAGAGCACAAATTGATCAGCTTTGAGCACAAGTACAAACTCTTATGGTTGAGAGGGATAGAGTTGTTAGGAGACAACAAGATACTCAGGGCCTTCTTGATCATATTCAGCAGGTTGGATCAGGTACTCTCTCAGCTGACATTGTTAGAGCACTAGTTCAGGCTGGGAAGGAGACTTCCAACTGGCGACGATGATATGAGGAGGCAGTTGTAGAGAGCCAGAGAGCAGGTAGTTATCATACCACTATGTTGATGGATACTAGCAGTGGTGGGGTCATGGGACCTCCTCAGAGGAGTGGTGAGCATGGGAGACAAACATCTGGAGGATCTTCTCGCCCACAACCATAGAGATGGACAAAGTCAGGTGGTAGTGGTACAAGACAGTCGTGACTTGATTTATAGCATTTGTATTGTTTATTTGATATCATTGTATAGTTGGACTTTTATTATTTTATGATGATCTATATGCAGACATGGACTCTATATGATGATGATATTTATTATGCATGTTACTCTATTTGATGATTATGCTTTATATGATGATTATATGGATGTATGATTAGATGGATGATAATATTTATGCATGTTTCTCTATTTGATGATGATGCTTTATATGGATGATGCAATGATAAATGCTTTTGGTGATTATCAATTTTGATGATTCTTGGATGCAAATGCAAATGATTACTAAGTTAACTGATATGTAAATGATGCAAAATGCAATGATTGATATGGAAATGCAAATGAATGATTACTTTAATACTTATGATGATGCAAATGCAAATGATCTACATGAAGTATTTTTGATTTTATATGTAATACTTATAATGATTATGAATCTAAGTGCAAAGATGTAACTAAATGATCTTTAATGAACTTTTAATGATAATACAAAATACTAATGATGACACACTACATGATTAATGAAATGCACTTAATTTGAATGCAAACTAATGCAATGATTAAAATGAATGCTTATAATGCAGAGGAATAATGAGCTAACTAAAAATTGTACTACCATTCTTCATATGCTATCTTTGTAATGGTGCTATGATTTCATCATTGAGCTTTAAAATGTTGTAAGAAAATACAAGCAACTTGACATAATGATTCAAGATGACCTGAGTATTCCTTACATGGATTTTGATATAGAAAGTTAATACAAGCAACTTGATATAATGGATCAAGTTGACCTGAGTATTGCTTGCAGAACAGACAAGGATTATCTCCTTTCATGCATGGCTTGGAACATCCTCCTTGATCTTTTGCCGATCATATCCTGAGACAAGTACATATCATAGTAATAGATAAATCACAGACAACAATTAAAGAAAATAATCATGCCTCATCATAGATTCTCTATTCATGGACATCCTTGAGTTGCATAGAGTACATGATTAGAAATAAAATCAAGATATAAACATTGAATCTTGTATGTCATTCACATGTTCTAATGGTCATTAACTGATATAACCATCTTGATGAATGATCTCTGATAATCCTTTATTACTTGCTAATTGATTCTTCATTTCCTAAGTTTGATGCTTCAATTGTTGATGAAATACCTTGATTTCCGTTACTTTGTTGCTCATTATCTGTTTCAAAATCCTAGGTGTTTTTGGTTTTTCTAAGTTTTTCGAATGTTTTTGGATTTTCAAAGACTCAAAAGATCAACTTAGCAAAAGGAATTAGGATTTTTCCACCAGTGGAAACAAAAATTTATTATTGATATATGAATTGATCAAGATCCAAACCATGGCAGAATAGAAATGCAGATATGATTGATTTTGATAAAATCTAAGATAGTGACTATGACAAGTATGTCAAAGATTGATAATTGTTGGTAAGCTGCATATTTCTGTTGATGGTTCAGAGCAATGGATGCGAAGGAGGGAATGGATAAGCTAAGATAGATGGAAGTGATAGATGTGGTAGGATGGAGTAGATAGGTGCACAAAGTGATCTCATAGATGGAGGAACTTACTTCTTAGATAGTGCCCGTTTACCAGGTTTTCACCTTCTAAATTTATTGCATTTTTTTGGATTTTATATGATTTTTGTTGATTTTTTTAGGACTTTATATGCCTTTTGTTGATTTTTTCAGGACTTTATATCTCAAGCATAGAATTTATTGAGATGGATAGAATAGATAGGCTCATCAAACCAATCACCTTCAGGGGTAGATAACTTGTATGCTTCTGATCCATATGTTGCTACTATGACAAAAGGTCCTAGCCAATTTGGTTCAAATTTTCCCTTCTTTTCCCGTTCTTGCTGATTTCTTGGATTCTCCCTTAGAACTATATCTCCAATCTGGAAAATACGCGGCTTGACTCTGTGGTTATAGCTTCTTGCCATTCTTTGTTGGTATACTTTCAAATGTTCTATTGCATTTTGTTGACATTCCTAAATCAGTTCTAGTTCCTGGAGTCGGGAGACTCATTGTTCTTCTTCTGGCATAAGACCTTGCAAGGATAGTTGTAGAGAAGGTATCTCTACCTCTATAGGTAATATGGCTTCTGATCCATAGACCAAACAATATGGAGTTTCCCCTGTTGGAGTGCAAACGCTATTTTGGTATGCCCAAAGAGTGGGATTTAGCTGAATGTGCCAGTCCTTTCCATCTTCATTGACTGTTTTCTTCAAGATTTTCAAGATAGTTTTGTTTGATGCCTTAGCTTGACCATTTCCCTATGGATAATATGGAGTAGAAAACCTATGTTAGATATGAAACTATTCACATAGCTCCTTCACATCTTGATTTTTGAATGGTCTTCCATTATTAGTAATAATGGTCATAGGAACTCCATAGCGATAGATTATATAGTTCAAAATAAATGATGATATTCATTTTCCTATCACTGTTGTTAAAGGCACTTCTTCAATCCATTTAGTAAAATATTTAGTAGCAGTTATAATAAAGTTATGTCCATTAGAAGATGAGGGATTGATCTTTCCTACCAAATCAAGGCCCCATTGTGAAAATGGCAATGATCCTGTCATAGGATATAACTCTTGTGTTGGTGCATGAATGATATTCCCATGGATTTGACATTGTTTACATTTTCTAGCATATGTAAATGAATCTCTCTCCATAGTAGGCCAATAGTAACCCATACGAAGAAGTTTCTTAGCCAATGTTGAACCACTTGAGTGTTTCCCACAAATACCTGCATTAATGTCATAAAGAACTCTCTTAGATTCGTCTTTTTCAAGACATCTCAACAAAGTACCATCTAGACCATGCCTATATAGGATATCAACAATAATAGAATAGCGAGAGGACTTATGGATAAAATTTCTTCTTTGATTACAAGATAATTCAAGAGGAAGGATATGATCTTTTAAATACTGATAAGTTTGACCGTATAAGGATTGACTGGTTCTGATATATGGCAAATTCGATAGGTATGCTGGGATTCAATGGTAGGGGTTAAGATATCTTCCACGAGAAATTTGTAATGTTGTTGATTCTCCTTATTTTGAAAGAGAGATGCTATTGTAGCAATTGCATCTGCTGCTTTATTCTCATTTCTTGGAATCTGGGTGAACGTTATTTCTTTAAAGTGTTCTTTAAATTTCTCTACCAGTTGTTTGTATGGCATAAGCTTATCATCCTTTGTTTGATATTAATCATTTATTTGGTTGATGATAAGTTGTGAATCACCATAGACATGTAGTTCTTTGACATTTCATTCAATGGCCATTTTAAGCCCTATAGCTAATGCTTCATACTCTGTAGTATTATTGGTGCATTGAAATCGTAGTCTATACGATTTCGGAATTGTGTGTGCTTGAGGTGTGATGGAAAAGATTCCTGCACCTGATCCATATTGTGTATAAGAACCATCAAAGTACAGTTCCCAAAAGTTTGTACTTACTATCAAGATATCTACATCAGGAAATTTGATATGCAAAGGCATGTCATTTTGTAAAGGTGCATCAACCAATTGATCAGTGATGACTTGTCCCTTGATAGCTTTCCGGTCAACATATTTTATGTCAAATTCACTCGGTATCATAACCCATTTGGTTAGTCTCCCTGTCAATGTTGACTTACTCAACAAATATTTGAGAGGATTTATCTTTTCTATTAGCTTCACAGAATGAATCAACATATAATGTCACAGCTTCTGAGTTGTAAATACAACTACTAGACATGTCTTTTCAATTGAGGAATAATTTAATTCATAGCCAACAAGCGTTCTACTTATATAATAAACTTCTCTTTTTTTCCTTCATCATCATGTTGAGCTAGGAGAGCGCCTAATGATACACTTGTTGCTGAGAAATAGAATAACAATGGTTTCCCTTTGGTTGGTGATATTAGTACTGGAGGTCTCATAAGATATTCTTTTATTTGCAAAAGGGATTCTTCACATTTTAGATCCCATTTGAATGGAATATTTTTATGTAGAAGATGGGTAAATGAAAGACATTTATCTACTAACTGAGAAACAAATCTCTTGATTGATTGCAATCTTCCTTATAAAGATCACAATTGACTTATGTTCTTAGGTGACTCCATCTTCATGATAGCTTTGACTTTTTCAGGATCTACTTCAATGCCACGAGCTGATATAGTGTACCCAAGGAGCTTTCCAGAGGTTACCCCAAATGTACATTTCTTTGGATTTAATCTCAATTGATATCTTTCCAGCCTATCAAAAATCTTGCTTAAAATGTTCAAATGTTCTTGTCTTGTATGAGATTTTGCAAGTATGTCATCGACATAATCTTCCATAAATGTATGCATCATATCATGGAAAATTATCGTCATAGCCCTTTGATAAGTCGCTCCTGCATTCTTAAGCCCAAATTGCATAACATTCCAACAATATGCTCCCCATGCATAGGTCAAAGTTGTCTTCTCTTGATCTTCAGGTGCGATTCTTATTTGATTATATCCTAAGAAGCCATCCATTAATGAAAACATCTCATGTCATGTTGATAAGTCCACTATGATATGAATGTTTGGTAGCAAGAAATCATTTCTTGGACATGCTTTATTCAGATCTTTGAAATCTGTACAGACTCTTATGCTTTTATCTGGCTTTGATACTGGTACAATACTTGAAACCCATTCTAGATAAGCAACTAGTCTTATGAAACCCACTTCTAATAGTTTCTTCCGCTTGGTTTTTACAAGAAGAGAAATGTGCATCTTTCTTAGCTTCTGCTTAACGAGTTTTGATTTTAAATCCATATTAAGATTATGCATGATAAGATCTGGATTAAGTCTTGGCATATCTACATAAGACCAAGCAAAATTTATTTATCTTTGCATAAATAATTCCATGTATTCTTTCCTCTCATTTTCTGACAATGAGGCAACAAAATGAAGTATTTTAGGATCCTTCAAAGTACAAATGTTTACTGCTTCTATTGGTTCTATCAGGATAGCAGATCTCTCTTGAAAATATGCAGGAAGAATGTCAAACTTTCCATCTTCTGGCACCTCAAGGAGGTTTTCACCATCAGATACATCCTTTGTTTTCTCTTTTGATTGATCTAATCTTTCCATGAAATGGTTTTCAACAATAGGTCTCTTTCCTTGTTTTATTTCGCTTTTGCGACTGGAAAGTTTGGCATTCTCCTAACTATGAGAAACATCACTTGATTCTGCAATGGAAGATATCTTAGGATGGATGGGTTCAACAACGTTAAGGTACACGGCTAAGTCATGATCAATGGAAAAGACATTCAACTCAGGATTGTCTAAATTATCCCAATCAATCAATTCAAGATGAAGATGGGGTGAATCATAATCACTGTCATCATTAGGTATTTCAACATTCATGACATAATGATCATAATTTGGCATAGAATAGGTACTATCATAGATTAAATGTTTTTGAGAATTGTCTTTCTCAAGCATTTCTGAATTAGTCTTAACAAAATCAATATTAGCATTTTGTAGTTCACACTCAAGTGGTTCTTCAACTGATGTTTGTCCCTTAAATGAATGGATTATATCAACACACGCATCTTTAATATTGTAAATTCCTTCTTGATTGACCTCATTTGAATTTTGGAGTTGACATACTTGTGTATATGATAAAGAGGATTCTTTTGCTAGATTTTGTCTCCTTTCAAAATCAACTTGTTATGGACTGATAGTCAATCCAACTTGACTATCTCTTAATTCTTCTATGGTTCTACCATATCTGGATACATCTTGTTCCTGTTTTGATGAAAATATTGTATTTCTAGATGCTTGATCTATCTTTGTTTGTGCTTCTTGTGGCATTACTTCTTTGTCTTTGTCATTTCCTTTCCTTTATGCATACGCCTCTTTTCTCTGAACTCTGAGTGTTTCTTGCCTTCTTTCTAATCCATCTTTTGTTTTGCAGTAGACAAGTCTTCTTTCATGATAGCTGCTTGGTCTTCATTGTGTTCCTTACTCAATGTAGTAGATAAGACATCTGGACCCCATTCATACTCATTGGAATCTGTCTCGGAATCCTGATTTAAGATTACTCCACTATACCATACTGGAATGTCATATGGTGCAAAAAGTTCTCTGATTTCTGCCATCTCTATTTTTATTGCTTCTGGAATATCTTGTTCAGATTTTGCATTTGTTTGTATTTTCAGAACTCGTTGACAAGATTTTTCTTCACCTTTGATGGTAATCTCCTCTTTTTTCTTTTCATGTTCTTCTTGCTTCTTTTGTTTATTGGTTACTATATCAGCTGCTTGATGTAGCTTTTCATGCCAATTTTCTTCTTTAGAAATGGATTTCTTCTTCCATTTATGTTGTTGATGATTATGTCACCTTTGATTGGATTTTAGATATCCCAGCCCAGATTTATCTTATGTGGATTGTGAGTGCGGACAAATAGGTTCTGAAATACCTTAATGTTGCTTATCAATTGGTCCTTTTCCTTCATATCTCTTTTTTTGCATGATTTCATATCCTTTGCCATATTGTTTTATGGGAATATTGACTTATGTTGTTGTTTCTATAGTTTTATCTTCATCCTTGTACAACCAACCAAGAATGTCTTTGTCTTCATTTTCCTTTTCAAGAGTTCCAACACTAACAAATATTCCTTTAAACATATGTTTTGATCTTTCTGATGGCATTGATTGAATATCTGTAGGCTTTACATATGACTTAGGGGAAAGTGGAAAATTATTCAAATAATACTTTCCCATTCCTTCATCATTTAACTTGAGGTTTTCTTCAAAAGTTTCCCATAAATTTTCTTGAATTTATTTGGTAGGATATATTGATTCTCTATTATGTGGAACTCTTGTATCTTGTGTTAGCTTCAAATTATTGCAATATTGACTGAAATCTGCCATTATAGTGATCTCTTTTCCTTCATGAGGAAATTTCATACATTGATGATATGTAGAAGGAACTGCTTGCATCTTGTGAATCCAGGGTCGTCCTAGAACAATGTTGTAAGAGAGGTTCAAATATAAAACCTGACACAATGTATCCTTTTCTACAGGTCCTATTCTTATTGTTAGTACAACAGTTCCTTTAGAAGAATGTTTTGCTTTATCATAAGCCTTGATGGTTATTTTCTTTTTCAGGTCTACTACATTTTCTGAATATCCCAAAGCTTTTATCAAACTTAATGCACAAATGTTTAAGCCAGCTCCTCCATCTATGAGCACACATTTGACACGATTTTTATTAATGGAGACTTCAACATGTAAGGGAGCATTGTGAGGATGTTGCAAGGATGCGTCATCATTTTCAGAAAATGATAAGCAATGAGGAGCTACAAGGTGTCCCACCATGTTTTGGAACTGATCTACATCCAAATCTTTTGAAACTATTGTTTCCACTAAAGATTTCTCCAAAATTTCCTTATGCATAGGTGAAACCTTGAGAAGTTCCAGAATTGACATTTGAGCAGGTATTCTTTGTAATTGCTCTACTAAATTGTATTGTTGTGAAGTGGATGTTGGGTCTTTTGCTATACCTAGAAAGGTAACTTTTGCTTTGCTTCTCATGATAACATTGATTGGTTTTGAAGATGAATTATCTTTAAAAATGATCACATTTACCACATCATCATATGTATAAGTGTAATTCACTTTGGCTTTTCCTTTGTCATCTTTTAATTGGGATGATTCACCTTCGTCATAATTTGAAAGTGGAGTTTTGAAAGCCAGGTGTGACTCATTTGTCTTATCGCTATCCACTGTGATGGTTCTATTATCGATTAGATCTTGGATAAGGTGTTTCAATCTTTGACAATCATTTGTTAGGTGTCCTTTATTCTAATGATAATTGCAAAAATGATTGTCATTCCATCAATTGGGCTTGACCGATGGTTCATAATTTCTTTCTTCTGGTAAAACAATCAATTTGTTGGCAAGTAGATTTTTTAGAGCTGATTCTAAAGGTTCTCCAATGTTTGTGAATTTCCTCCGAGGATTGGAGAAAAACGACTTGGCTTTATTATTTTCTGGATTGTTATTGCTTGGGATTTGACTTGATAGATTAAAAATTGGTTGTTGTTGTTTTGTAGTACTATTATCGTCATTTCCTTCATTGTTGACATTCCTATTCTTTGACCAGAACTTGGGTTTGTCATTGTTGTTGTATGAATTATTGTAAAGTTTTAGTTCTCCTTTCTTTACCATTGCGTTCTCTATTTTCAAACCATTCTCGATCATTTTGGCAAAAGAGGGAGGACATTGCATCCTTAGTCGATAACTCATTTCACTGATAAGATTATCAATGAATATGTCCATTTTTCTTGATTAGGTACATCTCGGGGATACCTATTAAACATGCATTTCCATTGTTGCAAGAAGATCATAAAGGATTCACCATTCTTTTGTTTAACATTGCAAAGATCTAGCATTGTTATTTCATTCTTTATATTATAGGAGTATTGTGAAATGAATCTATTCACAAGTTCTTCAAAAGATTTGATTCCGGATGGTAATCTTGAAAACCACTCCATTGATTGTCCATTCAGACTCCTAGGAAAAAGACGCATAAGGTAAGTTTTATCATGAGCAAATTCCATGCTCATAGTACAAAACTCCCTAATGTGATCTTGAGGATCAGATTTTCCATCATATTTTTCATATTTAGGAATCTCGCAATGTTGCGGAAATGGTATCATATTCAAATTTTTATCACAAGGATATGGGTATATATCTTCTAATGAATACTTCTTGGAGCTTGTCCCATTTTGCATGTCTTGTATCTGTTGTTGTAGAGTTTGTATTTGTTGAGTAAGGTTTGACAATGGATTATCCACATAGTTTCTCCTTGTTTCTTCATGAGTTCTCTTACCACTACGCTCTTTTCTTTTGTCATCCCTTTCTTTCCTTGTTTCTTCATTGCTTTCTTTGTCCACATCTTTGTTATTTGGCTCATCTATGTTTTGGGTGTTACTTGCCTCCGCATCTTGTTTCAAGCTTTCTATGTTAGAGTCTTGTGGTAGTTTAGCTCTAGATTTTGCCACCATCAAGAGATATTTTCTTTTTGTTTTGCCAACAATTTTTCCATTAGCCTATCAAAATTGAAATCTTGCTCAAGATCTCTAATGGTGCTATAGACTGCTTCTTCGTCAATAGCAGTAAATCCAAAAGTTTGGAATACAGGATTATCTTCTTCCTCCATTTTTTGTTGTTTTCTAAGTTGTTCCTGTTCGGCTCTAATACAAACTGGTATGTGATTATTTCAAATTTATTGAAATTTCCAAAGGATAGAGTCAATAGGTGATTATTGGTTTAGGAAGATATGCCTTGTTGATTTTGCCACTAATGTTTGTTCGTTGGGATAAAGAATCTCTTTGTTGAAAAGCACATCTTTGCAAAATTTCACCGTCAAATTTTGTACTGCAGCCACGTAAGTAGTGACGAAAACGGTGTAGGAATGTCCTATGTTTCAATAAGATCTTGTGATTGATATACAAGAATCTTATCCTTTTCTGAGTAGCTTTATAATTGGGTTTTCTTTTCTTAAGGTGATACTTAAAAGTCATATAAGCATTTGAAATTTTCAAGTTTGTTTGATTCCAAAGTTGGTGCAATTCTGATTTTTTGATATAACCTAGGTTCAAAATAGGAAAGATATATCCAAGATTATTGAACCTAGTATAAATTGATCAAGCTTCGTGATAGAGGATTTGATTATCCTGATGAGAGACTTGACAATGGATGTTGATATTTTTGCACTTAAGATGTTTGAATCAATAGCTTGTTGAATGTTGATGTTTATGGAACATCTTGGGAATAACCTGTGGGATTAGTGACCTAGTTGTTGAGCTAGTTTGAAAAATACGTGATGGTCTAGAGAAAAGCCTACTTCAAAAATTATTTTGATACTAACATTTTGATACTCTGTTTTTGATCTGGTATTTCAAGTATTGGAAAGCTTTTGTATTGATCTTTTGATCAAACTTTTTCAGCAATTTGTTGGATTTTTGCTCACTTGTAGATGATAATTTTCTTCAATTTTTGACCATTTGGAACATGTTACAGACATAGAAGACACAATGTTTAATAAACAAAATGCATAAGCAACTACAAATCCTATGGCAGGCTGAGACAATAATTGTTGAATCTCACATGGGGTTTCCCCCGAGGCTACGCTATTCAAAGCGGATATTTAGATGCTTGACCCCACTGGCTCCACCCTTGGCACTCACTTCTTTGGGGCAGCCAAGCACTATTTTCCATGAAAACTCCCTATGGAAAAATTTATATCTTTACTAGGAACCGTATGTATGTGAGCCGCTTCAAAGGTCCGACCTCCTGAGCCAACAACTAGAAGGATTTTGGCAACTAGTACAAGTGGTTTTTAGTAAAGGCTTCCAGTCATGTGGCCATACATGTGGCACTTTTAGCTCTATAAATACAAAAGGTTCCCAGCCTATAGAGGTTACGCTCCATAGGGTTTATGGGGAAACATAGTGCCGGTATGAACTTATCAGCACATGTTGTTTCGGACTTTCATCACAAACACGATTTATTTATAGTGGATTGGAAGGATTTAGTATTAGCCCATTTCCATTTTAGGTTGTTCCCCTCTCACTGGCCCCCTCAAGGAAGCTCAGGAAGGTAGGCCCTCTAAAGGATTTAATTGCTTGAAAGTAAAGAAATCATAAAAGAGTGGGTTTGGATTTTTGGTCACCCAATTAAGGGGAGAGCATATACCTACCACTTTCGAGACACAAAATATAAGTGTTGTTTTTAATCCTTTCAAAGCAATTGTTGGCTAAGTCCCATTTGGAGATGTTGCTCCAACAAGCACACTAGTACGTTTGGGCCTAATTTCCGACGGCTAATTGTCAGATTTGCGATGACACAACATCGGACTTCCAACCAACTTTACTGTCGAAAACTCATCATCAGGCTTCCTGACGATGCCATTTGTGTTGGTAGTCTAATGATGTTATGAACTCCTCCAACAACGGCTATATTTGCACCCCTGGCCACAAATTTTGGCAGATTTCCATCGAATTTCCAATGGATGCTACGTTTACTCCTCGACGACTGTCCGACATGGAAGTGACATCGGATATACGACGAGAGATGATGTGGGTCAAATGGCTTTGTCATTGGTGAATGAAAGCATTGAACGAGTTCTACTTTTAAAAATTGCATAAAACATTTATTATTTATTTGATTCAGTGTTATTTGCAAAAAATGATTATCAATGATGTTTTCTTTCTCCAAGAATTGTCTAGGATCTTTCTGTCAAATAATATGTAACATCAAATGACTAAATCTTTTCTTTACAAATGCTTATTTTATTTAATTATTATCTGAACGTGAATTAAAAGTTATATCTGTATGGAAGCAGAACATACAAGCTGAAGAGTCATGTGCAAGCAAATTTCGTAAAAGAAAGCAAGCAGGCATTATCTTGAATGACATGGAAACAAGCTCATCAGCTTCCTAGAAGAGACCAATTGGAGAAAAGCAAAGGAAAGTGTTAAAGAATGATAAATAGATAGAGAGTATGCAATACAAACAAACAATGTCTGGAGTGTGTGATGTGACATCTCTAATTTATGTTCGGAGGGACTAACTGGTTTTGGAGTTCCTGTGAAACCTATTGGACCACGCTTGGAGGAAATCAATGTGTTCATGCAAGGAGCACCTTTTTTCCATTATGAGAATGATGCTTTTGCACCAAAGGATATTTGGAAGTCAATATCCAAAAATTTCTATAGTGTGGAACCAGAGTTGGCAGACTCGAAGTAATTTTCAGCTTTCAGAAGACCAAGAGGTTATGTACACAATCTCCCAATAGAAGGGTGATTTCAAGCATTACCTCTCCCCCCCATGACTATTAGGAAGCACTTCCTCAGACAAAGGACTATTGGCCTCCATGAGATCAATGAAAAAAATCAAAGCATAGACTCTAGACGATGTGGTGGTGTTCTTCGTGAGGAACTCTACACTATAATTGAAAATTCACAAGGGAAACTACAAGATAGTGAAGAGAAATAAATTTTTGAAAAGTGGGAAGAATGGATCTTGGTTTGGGTGGGGCCAAGTCAGGTGGCTCCTCTAGAGGTTGACAAGATAGAAATCATATTAGGATTTGAAAAAGATCACACTCGTGGAACTTCATGTGCGACTGATTGATTGCGGTGTTTGGGTAATGCATTCCAAATAGATACAGTTGCATACCATTTATCTATCTTGATTAAAGACTTTTATCCTGATGGCATTAAATTAAAGTTCTTTCTCTTCTATCTAGCATTGGTGGAGAAGAGGTTGCTTTGCATCGACCTGACCTGCCAATAGGTGGTAGGTCAGATCGATGCAAAGAAACCTCTTCTCCACCAATACCAGATAGAAGAGAAAGTACTTTAATTTAATGCCATCAGGATAAAAGTCTTTAATCAAGATAGATAAATGGTATGCATATGTATCTATTTGGAATGCATTACCCAAACACCACAATCGATCAGTCGCACATGAAGTTCCACGAGTGTGATCTTTTTCAAATCCTAATATGATTTCTATCTCATCAACCTCTAGAGGAGCCACCTAACTTGGCCCCACCCAAACCAAGATCCATTCTTCCCACTTTTAAAGATTGTATTTCTCTTCACTATCTTGCAGTTTCCCTCATGAATTTTCAATTATAGTGCAGAGTTCTTCATAAAGGACACCACCACATTGTCTAGAGTCTGTGCTTCAATTTTTTTCTTTGATCCCATGGAGGCCAATAGTCCTTTGTCTGAGGAAGTTCTTCCTGAATAGTCATGGGGGGGAGAGGTAATGCTTGAAATCGCCCTTCTATTGGGAGATTGTGTACATAACCTCTTGGTCTTCTGAAAGCTGAAAATTACTTCGAGTCCACCAACTCTAGTTCCACACTATAGAAATTTTTGGATATTGACTTCCAAATATCCTTCGATGCAAAAGCATCATTCTCATAATAGAAAAAGGGTGCTCCTTGCATGAACACATCTATTTCCTCCAAGCATGGCCCAATAGGTTTTGTAGGAACTCCAAAACTAGTTAGTCCCTCCAAACATAAACTAGAGACATCACATCACACACTCCAAACATTGTTTGTTTGTATTGCATACTCTCTATCTATTTATCACCCTTTAACACTTTCCTCTGCTTTTCTCCAATTGCTCTCTTCTAGGTAGCTGATGAGTGTGTTTCAATGTCATTCAAGATAATGTTTTCTTGCTTTCTTTTACGAAATTTGCTTGCTCATGACTCTTCAGTTTGTATGTTCTGCTTACGTACAGATATAAATTTTAATTCATGCTCAGATAATAATTAAATAAAATAAGCATTTGTAATGAAAAGATTTAATCATTCGATGTTACATATTAGCTGACAGAAAGATCCTAGACAATTCTTGGAGAAAGGAAACATCATTGATAATCATTTTTTGCAAATAACACGAAATCAAATAAATTAAAAAATGTTTCATATAATTTTTAAAAGTAGAACTCATTCAATGCTTTCATGCACTGACGGCAAAGTCGTCTGACCCACACCATTATCCATAATAGAACAAATCAATATAATAGGCTATTATAAAGAATATATACAAAAATATGAAAGAACATTAAATTACCATTACAAACCCATAAACCATTAAATAGTGAAAATAGATATAAATTTGTAAATGTCTCCCTACAAACATCACAACCATAACCAAAACAAAAAAATTTCTTACCCGCAAAAACTAAGTAGCTGGTGAGTTGCGAGTCTACAACATCTCTCAGATGATCAAACCGTTTCTTAATTTTGTTCTTCTTATTAGTCAATGGATTTAGTTGTGTGTACAAGTTTTCTATTTGAAGCCTTATGTTTCCCTATATTTGAGACTTAATAAAATTCTTGTGAGTAGGAAATTGATTCAAGAGTTACGTGTGAAAAATTTGGCAAAGTAAATGATGGCAATCAAACTCAAATTTTATCTGTCTTGAAAGCCTTTTATCCTGATGGCATTAAATTAAAGTTCTTTCTCTAATTTATGGTGATCTTTGGAGTAGAGGTTGTTTTGCATCAATCTGGGATACATTTAACTTGTGTTGTATCTATGGAAATATGTATCATAGGTCGATGCAATGCAACCTCTGCTCCACCAATACCAAATAGAAGAAAAAGTACTTTAATTTAATGCCATCAGGATAAAATGCTTTCAAGACATATATTAGCTATAAAAGGAAGCCTACCCTGTCATTTGAAAGGGTCTACCTATAAATCAAGTGATCTCTTAATTATAAAATCAATTCAATTCCAAGTGAACAAGCAATCAAGCATTGAAGGAGAATTCAAGTTGGTGCAGGTACATTTGGAAGACCAAAGGACTCAATGAATTCATTAAAGACTTTTGAAGATCTTAGGAGTGAAGAGCCAATCAATTATGATGTCTTAAGGTCCATTATGGTGAATGTAAGAGTGGAGAAATTGCTTGCTAAGGAGCAGCAGTAGCAAATCTACCTTAAGGAGGGGCACATTTTATGATTGACAGTGTTTAGACATTTCAAATGAAAGGTGAATCCATCATCATTTGGATGGTATAGTGTTTGAAAGAGGGGTCTAAAAGAAACCCTACTTTTAAGGGTTTGTGAGAGGCTAAATAAGGGATTTTGTATCTGAGAAGGTTAAAACTTGTAAATAATTGCATTTCCTTAGTTTTGAATCATATGCTTTCGAAAGCAACCTTTTGATAGTAGATTTTGTGTACCATCCTAATCCAAAAAGCATTATTTTTCTACATTTGATAGTAATTTCTAAAATCATTCATTTTCTATATCCGATTGTTTATAATGATAAGAATTTGATTGTTCCATACACTTTCCTTTACTATTTTAAAAATATCATCGACCAAAATATTGTGCAGCAGTATTATGGAGTGCATTTCATCATACCACTTTCTTTTCAAAGGCGACTGATCAATTGCACTGTTTGGGTAATTCATTCCAAATAGATATAGTTGCATACCATTTATCTGTCTTGATTAAAGACTTTTATCATGATGGCATTAAATTAAATTTCTTTCTCTATTTTTTGGTGATCTCTGGAGTAGAGGTTGCTTTGCATCGACCTGGGATACATTTAACTTGTGTTGTATCTACGAAAATATGTATCCTAGGATGATCTAATGCAACCTCTGCTCCACCAATACCAGATAGAAGAGAAAGTACTTTAATTTAAAGCCATCAAGATAAAATGCTTTCAAGACATATATTAGGTATAAAAGGAAGCCTACCTTGACATTTGAAGGAGTTTACCTACAATTCAAGTGATCTCTTAATTATAAAATCAATTCAATTCCAGGTGAACAGGCAATCAAGCATTCATCCAAAATTGAAGGAGAAATCAAGTTAATAAAGATATTTAATAGAGGAGATATTTAATAAAGATATCATCTTTCAAATTAAGAAATGGGTAGGAGATTAAGAATACAAACCTTCCATATTGCACACTTCAAGGTATATTCAAATTACAAGTTACATTTATAGGGTCTGTCCTATTCGAGCTAGCTACTATTTCAACACATTCTAAAACATGTATCTATTTCTATGCAATAATTAGTAGTAGCTACATAGACTAGCATGGTACATAAGTTCTTTTCTAATAGTGCCCTTCATATGAAATTATTTCAAGATTATTTAGTTGTATCTACCTTCTTAAGTTATGCAAACAGAGATTAGATTAGGTTTTGTATCTACTTTCTTGCTTTGTAATTCTTGTTGTGTTTAATAAATTTTTATCCCTTTGGTGAAAAAAAGGAGGTTGATAATAAATATCTATGTTGTCTATTAGTTGATTCCCATCACAATAAGTGGTTAATACTAATCCAAAGTAACACTAACAGGAAACTTTGATGACAATATAATACACAACACTATTGAACTTACCCCTGTCTCATATAACCCTATGTTGGCTAGGCCCCACAATAATTAGAAGATCCTAATTACTACTATCCTAAACCTTGCATTGACCATCACAATTTCACAGTGAGTTGAGTTAATTAGTCCATTAGCAGTATTGGGAAAGAGTTTGGTATTGAGTTAGGTGTTGGTGGAATGTTTAAGGAGGTACACTATCATCATAATTAATGTTAGAGAGTGTTGTGTGAAGAAGAATGGCCATGAAAGTAGTGACTGTCCTAAGTCTTTGAGACTGTCACAAAAAGTAAGTGTTGCAGCCGTGAATCTTCCTTTGACCTTTGTGTGTTTGGGAGGGTAAAGTCCCATGGTGGTATATGTTGAGTGGTTGGGAGGGTAAAGACCCACATATCAACTATCTACTTTGACATCCTAGGATGGTGTCCACCTACTCTAAAACCTTGTGGGCACTCTCTGTCTGATACTAACATATACATAGCATGTACCTCTCATATAACCCTATGTTGGCTAGGCCACACCATAATTAGAAGATCCTAATTACTAAAAACAATAGATTCTCCCCTAAAAGGTTGTTGAGTCATAGAAGGCCTAGTTTGATAGCCCTATAGTCTCTCATACCTAAAATATCCTTGTGTCGATGATGGTCAAATGTGACTACTATTGGTATTTTGGAATGGTTTTGTCATTGATGTCAACAACTACTAAACACTTATCAACTCTGGCACTTTGGAGAATCAGCAACATTCACACGCAAGCAAGTGACTCATGCACAGTCACCAGTATCTAGTACACCGGCAAGATATAATGATCACCGACACTTGGAATGATATGGAAAACACTTGGTTATGTCGAAGACATTGTGTGGACACTTTGTCTTAGAGTTTTGTTTATTGGTACATTAGCATTTGCATATTTGTTGTCACCGGCAAATAGGTCCAGGTTACAATGGTAGGTTTATCTTTTCTAGATCAGCATGGCATGCTATGGAGATGACTTATTATTGTTGTAAATGCATTAAGCCGACATATTTAATCGGGTATTGCACTGGGTATTAATTGATATGTAAATTAATTTTATTGCAATATCTTGTAGAGCCGACCTACTAAAATTGGTCTTAGGTTATGGTACAAATGTAAGATCTTATTTGTAAGATCAAGTGTGGAATATGAAAAAGGATTGTGTGAAGGTATTTGCGAGAATAAGAAGAGCTATACACGCAGACATCATTTGAAGATTGAAAGAGGGTTTTTGTGAAGACAATCAGGACTACACCAGTACTGAATCTAGCATATGAAGATGCTAATTTTAGCAGTACATTCTTATTGGATTTAACCATCCAATTGTAGTCAGTGTGACTCCCATTTTGTGATTGAGCAATGAGCTCTAGGAGATTGGCCTTTCTGCATGTGCAGACCCCATTTATGTACACTTACTATCAGCAGTAGTATCATCTGATTGTGGGTAAGGTTTCCTATCATGGTTTTTCCCCTTACAGGGTTTCCACGTACAAATATTGGTGTTATGTGTTGTGGATGACTTTGTCTTTATGTTTCATGCACTAATCCTTACCGGTATAGCAATTAATTGTTAAAATTGTCTATCGGCATATTGAACTAGTTTACCGGTATTAAGCATTAAGTTGGTTAAGTTGTTTTTTATTGAAATTTATTTGACAAGTGATTCACCCTACCCCCCTCTCAGTTGTCTCCGGGACCTAACAACTACCCTATGGTGCCTACTATGCTCTAGACCTTTATCCCTAATATTGATACTATTGGGTTTTTCTTTGTAAATCATATAGTAAGTCTAAATTATTCTTTGAAGGATGGGGAGGCCTATGGACACTTTAGATCCTGAGTCAAGGTTACAAACTTCTCTCATGCCTCTTGTGTCCTCCCATGTACCTCCTTTTCCATAAGAGACTTTGCCATAGCAACCCTAAGGTCATTTGGATTGGCCATGTGTAGGAAAACTGAAATTTTGGGTTTTCCACCCCTAATGAAATAATTGACAAGTAGCTTGTCTTGAATGTAATCTACAAACTACAAGAACTCACAAAACTAACTCTCATGTTGAGCCACTATGAAACCTTATTATGTAAATTGTGAAATTCATCTATGCATCTCTGTCAAAAATATTTTGAAATAGAACACACTTTGAAGCACTCCAAAATGGTATCTGGAGAGGGTTTCCAATGTGAGTTGGTGCATTTTATCCTCCCAGTACCACAAGGTGGAATCAACTCCTCTCAAAAATTGCATTGAAAATTATGCCTTTAGGTTTCTCACATATAGATGCAACCTGAAGCATAAGTCCAAGATAAGTAACCAAGACTTATCCTCAACCCCATTTGTGGATCTTAAAAATGTAGAGGATTGGAGATGAAGCAACTCTTGAATATGATCCATTGGCTCATGATATGTGCTTGATATAGTCTATACCTCTTGTATTTATGTATGATGAGGCTAGGTAATATGTATTGATCAATATTCTATCTCCTCTATGTGTATTTCCCAAATTCAAGGTGAAGTCTTAATAAGCTCCCAAGATGCAAGTATATGCTCCTCTACTACAAGTGGATCCTCATGGCTTGTAAGATTTGAGGTCCATACTCGGGCTACTCATCTTGGTGAAAACTCTCAAAGTGATATGACCCTTCCTTCCATTTGCTACACCCTATTTTCTAACCCACACCTTATAACCTTTACCTCACTTCCTATCATTATTACCTTCCATCTACCTTTCATGTCCCCTATCTTAACCTCCTCCACTTTCCTACATCCTATCCTAAACCTTAACCTCATACACACTTACTTTTACTTCACCTACCTAACCCCATTCCATCCTTCACATCCTTTTATCTCCCCCCATTCACTTTCCTACCTTCCAAACCCCTAACATATCCTAACTTACTCTTTCACCATTACATCCTTCACCACTTACCTCCCTATCTTATCCTAACCCACACCTCATAACCTTATACCTCTTAGCTTCCATTTTATACCACCTTCCTAATGGTACACTTATGCTCCCTTCCAAAACACTAACAAAAAATAGCACTCAATCACTACACAGTGCTCTCACGGTTCTGCAACAGGGATTTTGTGTCACAACCCTATATACTAGCATCCATAATTAGGATATATTTTACATAATGGCACTCGATCACGCAGGTTTAGGTCATCCCTCTCCTTAATTAGGATATATTTTAAAAATGGAGAGTAGTGTTAATATGTTTCAGGCTAACTATATTGTTCATCATTTAAAATGTAGTGTTTAATTAATATATGATTGTGGGATTGTTCAACGGTTTAGGTCTTGTAAGAAATTCTTCTTTTAAATTGATCATATCATATTACAGAAACCTCTCACCATCTCTATTATTGGCAATTAATCTAATAAATCTATAATAAACTTTGAATCTAAATATTTGAATATGTATAACAATGAATTTGTTGATTATGCCCTACCTTTTTCCTGTAGCGATTAAACCCATAGGGAACCTATGTTTGCCTCCCTCCTTTGTGTTCATCGGGGGATGGCCCCTACCTACATGTTCCCTATTGTGATCCCCATTGTGATCCCCTAATATGCCCCGAGACAACAAACTAAGATACCTTGGGAGGGCCTTTAGGTAGGCACTCGTTCGCTCGATCGGGAAGGACAGCTTACGCAAATAGTTGTAGTCGAAGCCAATGAAGATGGATGGAGATTTGATAGTGAGTGTCCAGGAATCTGAGTTGTTTCCAATGTGGCTTTGCTTGCTTCTTTAGGTCAATAATTCCCATTCATTGGGAAAGAACAGAACCGAATCGTACTCCCTCCACTTCCAACCTGAGCTGCAAAACCGGTTGGTTTCACACCAATGATCTTCCTCGCCACAGCCTCAAGAGTAGGGATTTGGGACCCAATAATAACTTCTCAACTTACTAGACCCCCACCCAGGACTTCTTGAGCATGTAATCAATCCAAATTCTTTCGCTGGAATCGGCATGGGAGGAACCACTTCATTCCGCGGCTGGAGCACTAGTAGTAGATAGCTAGGATAGCTGATGATTAAACCCACAAGTTCCCTGTAGAGGCATGATTTTGTAATGGAAGAGGCGGCATGAAGAGGCAGGATTTTGTAATGGTAGAGGTCGACAAGACGAAGAGGCAGGATTTATGAAATGACTTGGTCTTTTTTTTTTTTTAAAGTAATGCACACAGTCATCGAAATTTCGATGAATCCAGACAATTTTTCTATAAAAACCCAAATGTCATTGCAAATTCCTTCTCTGTCAAAACCAAATGTTGCATTATCATTGTAATTCCAACGAAATCAGGCATTTTTTCAAAAAAAATCAAATTTGATCACAATATACCTTCTCCATCGGAAACCTCCATCAGAATTTTAGGCTAAATGTATTAGTGGCATGGTGTTTATTTTAGCCTTTTTTAAAAGTCTATGTGCAACTATTTTAGAGAAGTTACTAAAAATGCAAGTTGCATGTTGTCAATTCATCCTCTTAGTTAAACTAAATGAACAAGATATGATATGTTACTTCCCAAAATAAGGCTTTTAATTAACTAGATGATGAAATGCATAAAATTTGTCTTAAATACCATCCTGCACATGCATGTTAGTAGTCTGAAAAATCTGATTTCTTGGACATTCGGACCTACAAGAATTTTTTGTTAGTTTGTAAATAGAAGTGCTAATCTAACATATGCGCTATCTTCTTGCTCAAAAATGCTAACCTGTAGGTCAAAAGCGCTAACCTAGACTACAAAAGTGTTGCTCTGTGGATACAAAAGCATGATTTCTTTGACAAATGCGCTAACCTAGGACACAAATGTGCGAACCTGTGATGCAAATGCGTAGACTTTAAGACAAAAGCACTAACCTAAGATGCTTATGCGCTAACCTATGGTGCAAATGCACTAACCTAGAATGCAAATGCGCTAACCTAGGATACAAATGTACTAACCTGCAGAACAAAAGCACTGTCAGAATTCACACATGCGTGAATTTGTATTACAAATGTGTTAATTTTACTTTTTGCGAGATTTTTAAGCTATATGCGAGGTCTATGAGCCCCACAGTGGGCGCCAAAATGTGTCGAATTGAATTTCATTCTCAGAATGTTACCTGCAATAAGTTAGTTTCACAAAATACCAATGGAAATACTACAGGAAATCCAAATTCAACCAATGAAACTACATGTACATATGAAATAAAATAATAATATTACCTTCATGGCTTATGTCCCATTGTGTCCTAACTCCGTTGTTCCTCATTGTAGATGGTGTGCTCTCAGACAATGCACTGATGGCTTCCAAGATGGCATATGAAGAATGGACTGATAACTTGTAGTTAATTGATACTATGATATGTAAATACTACATGATTATGCTAAAATGCTAATTGCTAATGATTATGCTATTATTATTTTCTTCAAGATTAAAACTCACAAATGCAAAAATTAATTTGAAGACTAACTCTCTCTCAACTGAAGCTCTTGATTTTATAGACCTTGAGAGGATGAGATGATGTGGCTCAAATCAACGGTCATGATCAGATCTACAAATTTGGATGGCTGTGAGCAAAGGTGAAGGTTGAGAGAAAGGGGGAAGAAGAAGACAAGTGTCACTCATCTCACCTTGACTGGGTTATTGACTGAGGGAATCTAGGGATGGTTAGAGAAGATTTAGGTATGATAGGACAAGTGGACTCAAGTCCTTCCTAAGATATAGTGGGTGTTGGAGATAATATAGTAAATGGTTATGAAATATGTGTACGTACACAATTTTCATTAAGTTTGGAAGTTGGAGATAAATGATGAATTAATATTTAAGAAATATTAATTTCTTTAGCCACATGTTGGATGAGTTGGCAAAGGGAAGATGAAGTGGAGATGGAAGGTGAGTTGGAAAAGGGATTTAAATAATTTAAAAATTATTTAATATTTGAGACTATAGGATAGGATAACTATTAAATATTAGATATTTAATTGTTTGGAGAAGATAATTAAATATTAGATATTTTATTAACTTGGTTAAAAGGGTAATTAAATATTAGATATTTAATTAATTAGAGGAATAGGATAGATGAATTAATTAATAGAAAGACACAAAAATGAATTAAATAAATTAATCTTTTCAAATTAGATATTTAATAGAAGAAAAATTATTAAATAAATATAAAATATTTATTTAATTCCTCATAGCCATTTTTATGTATATACTATTTCAACAATTGATTTTTGCTCAATCGGTGGCTCTGCATCATTTGTCAGATTAGAAATATTTGACACAACATCACCTATGATATCTTTAACTGAAAATTCATCAAACCCATTAGTGGTGTCCTTGTCTTTTCCTTTTCTCTTTCCTTGAGCAGCTGTTTTTTGTCATTGTTTCACTTCTTTTTCTATTTCCTCATTATCTTCCTTTTGCTGGATAAAAATTGTTTTCCATGTGTCAACGCCCTCATCATGCACACCTTGAATGTCTCCTATGGCCACTCTCCCCATTCTGTTCCTTATTTTGAAGTGGTGTACACATTCTTCGACCACTAAAGTTGCTTGATTATAATCCAATTCATGTTGCACTTCCATGAGTACCTTTGTTCTATGTTCCTTCTCAATTGCCAAGGCAGTTTTCCATCTCCCTTCAATGAGATTTTGTAAATCTAATGGAATTAATCCATGTAGTTCACTAGGGGTTCTGCATAAATTATGTAGGTTCTAGATGAGTGCATCTTCATTTTTTATTTTGTTTTCCTCATTGCAGAGGGGATACTTTCTCCCAACACCAGCTAAACCTCCATATTCTTTAATCCCATGGACCAATTCATCAATAGTTGGAGCTACATTCCTACCACTTATTCTGACCTCTTTAATTACCACATCAGACTGTGTGTCAGAGTTATCATCCTCCTTTTCATCTTTCTTGGGCTTCTTCTTAGCCTTTGTCTCAATTGACCTTTCATTCTTTTTCTTTCTTGCATATGTGACTCCTACCGGTCCACTTCTACCTTGGGAGGATGTAGGAGTATCTGAGTCCTTTTCTTTCATATATGATGTCGGTTTGCTGGATGCAACACCCTTGGATCTTGTCCTAGACATTTTCTTCTTTTCATCTATTTACTCTTCATTTTTGCTTGATTTTTCCCCTATTTGCTCACTTGTACCAGTGGAAGCAGTGGAACTGGATGCTTCACCTCCATATTTCCTATCTAAGGTGTCAATTATTTGCCTAACTTTCTTTTGAATGATAGGCTCTTTGAGTTCCTTCTTAATTTTGGAGCTTTCCTCCTCATATGTTCCAAATCTCTTAGCTTTTCTGTCTACCAGTTTAGATAGTAACATGTTTGCATATATTTTGGTAACGTATCTCCCACTCTCATAACCCATAGTGGGTACCCAAAAAGTTCTAGGTTCAACTGCTTGAATGATGCATCCTTCAGTATCAACAAGAAAGCAAATAGTGTCCTTGTATTTTTGAACTATACTGGTTGGGATTCTTTCTCTTTGATGCATTCTAGTTTGGAATTCTATAAAGTAACCCCTGATGAATACTAAGAGGGGGGGGTGAATTAGTATACAAAAAAATATTGAACTCAAACTCTTAAACAATTTAGTAGTTAACTACTATAATAGATTTACTAACAAACCGGTTAAGACAAATGCAAACCAAACAACAAATAAATCATTCACCCACAAGAGAATAATCACCATAACACAAGATATTTTTGATGTGGAAACCCAAATGGTAAAAACCATGGTGAGTAGAAACTCACAAGTAACTATCTGTAGAATAGAAACAAAATTGGTTAAGGTCAGTCTGGTTAAGATCATACAATGTTCTTCACCATAACAGATCCTTTTAGGAATCTAGATCTCTGTTAGGAGATAAGTCCTTTTAAAGACTACCTTGTGAGAGGATTTCAGATTCATAGTTGTGAACCACCTTGTTAGAGGATTTACAAAGGCTTTGCTAGGCCTACCCAGTTAAGGGTTTTAGACTTGTTGAAGATATGAGTAATCAACAAGTAGATGATCTAGATACTAGCACAATATGCTTGGTTAGATCCTTGATAGCTCTTTATTAATGCACATTTAGCATTACTTCAATCTTCAATATCTCCACACTCTGTTTCTTCACACAGACCTAATCATCTCTTCTATAATCACACATACAAAACCCTCATCAACTCCTAAAACCCTAGACATCATATCCTTATAAAGGAGTTTGATTTCATGTTGGTCCAATAAGATTACATTACAAGTTCCTAGGTTTAGTGCATGTAGACACATTTGGTAACATGACACAAAATCACCGCCAAAGTGTCAGTGGATGATAACTCATCATAGAGTAATATTGTTTCATTACCGATTACCGGTTGTCAAAATGAAGACTGGAAAAATGTTATCTACCGCTTTGTTCCTTCGTACCACTTTGAGATCCTTGAACCGGTTGAGGTCTTCATACCCCTTTGGGTCTTCAGTTAGTTTGTGACCGGTAAACACCTTCTGCGAAACATCGATAGTCTAAAGACTATAATGCATAATACCGGTTGGAACCATTACCGATTGAGCATAACTCATGCATAAAGAAAGAGATCATAAAACAAGTGTGTGTCCATCAATGAAAATCACAACATCATCAAAAATGCCAACAATCTCCCCTTTTGGCATTGATGGCAACACTTAGGAAAATTTTGACATCTAGATTTTTTACTATAAAAATATCCCACAATCAAAATTACTCCCCCTACGCATATACATTAGCCCTTTTTGCAGACAATATGAGGTATACTACTCCCTTAAAGAAGTAACATGAAAGTATACATAACATGCATCAAAATTTTAAATACTACTCCCCCTTTGCCAACAATGACAAAGTAATGCAGAGTAACCCCTGTTTCTCATTAACATTAAAATAAGTAAATGTTTATGACAATAATGAGTGAAACTTATCAAAAAAAAATTTAAAATCCTGCATAAAAGTCTCCATGGCTAATGACCATGACTCAAGTAATGAGGTAGCAACCTCACTTTCCATCTGCATCTGTGATACTTGTTCTTCCATGGCATCAATTTTACTCATCTCTTGAGGTACCATTAAAACTTCTAGCTTAAGAAAGCACTTCTGAAGAATTTGCAGTCTAGGTAATAAAACTAGTTGAAGCTCGTGCAAATCTCTTGTCCAGTTGCTAATCTCCAATTCTATCCTGACAGACTGAAGCTGATACCGGTGAACAGTTTGCCCATGTTTGGTGAAAGAGTCATAAGGCGTCTTAAAGTTGCTTATGCCTACAAATCAGATTGCAGTTTATCCTTTTGTACAAGAACATCATCAAAAAATAGATTTGGTTGGCTTATTTTGCTCAACAGTAGTTTTTCCTCATCCATAGCATCTCTTATATCCTTCTGCTATTTCTGAAGTTGAGACCAGAGCTCATTCAGTTTCTTAACTAAGGCAGTGTTTAGTGCCTTTTGATGCTTCTTCTATGCATTAGCTTCAACAACTTCTTCCAGGCATTGTACCTGGTCCTCTACAACTGTACATAGAAGTTTTAGTTTGGCCATAGAGGAATCGGTAACGGGGAGGTTGGTACCTGCAATCAAACTAGTAAGGGTGTCAATCGTAGTGTGAATGACATCCTGCTCCTTTTTCCTCCTCAATGTTTCTAGTCTTTCTTGTGCTAGCTTTATGCCTTGTAGAAGCTTTGATTCATCTACAAATTGGAGGTCAATAGGACTGGTGATGTCAGCTGGTTTGGCTTGACCACCGATTGCCTTTGGAGTCTCTGCTTGTTTGTTCTTTTCTGCTTCCTTCTTCTCTTCTGCTTTTTTCTTTTCCTCTTCTTTCTCCCTTTGCTCTGCTTCATGCTTTTTCTTCTCTTCCTCCTTCTTTCTTTCTTCTTCTTTTCTCTTTTCCTCTTCTTGTTTCTTCCTCTCCTCATCTTTCCATTTCTCCTCTTCTTTCTTTTCCTCCTCTTCTTTCCTCTTCTCCTCTTCTTTCCACTTCTCTTCTTCTTGTTTCCTCTTCTCTGCATCTTGTTTCCTCTTCTCTTCATCTTGTTTCCTCTTCTCTTCATCTTTCTTTTCTCTTCCTCTTTCTCTGCTTTCTCTTTGTCATCCTTTTCCTTGTCCACCTTCTGTTTCTCTACTTCTTCTTTATCTTGTTTCTCCTTCTGTGTGTCCGGAGTGGCATCTTCACCATCTAATGCGTCCACATCAATAGTGTCAACCTATTTTGTAGCTGGTTCTCCTTCGCCATCAAATGCCTCATCCGGTTTTCCTGTTTCTGTTTCCTATTCAGCTTCTCTATTTGCTTGAACTACTTTATGCATTTTCATAGCGGCTTTAGTATGGGAGTGTGTGTCTTTCACCACTTCAGAGGCTTTGCCTTCCAGTAGCAAGAGTCTTCTTCTTCTCATGAAGAAGAGACCTTTGTACCGGTTCATGAATTCAAACAATTCAGAGTTTGAAGCATTAGGGAAGTATTCTGCAAAAATAGTTTCTCTAATCTCCTGTTCTCTCTCGATGGCAATTCGCCATTTATTATCTAAAGAATTTTACAAAGAATTTGGTGTCTCAGACCTAATTTCTGATGGTGACCGATCATGAACACACAAATAATTAATGATTTCCCGCTCTGTTTCCTCTTTCTCGCTATTGGTAAAATCATCAAAACACTCCTTCAGATCACTAAGCAATTTTCTTTTAATATTCTTAATTGTCCTCTGACAATGTGTCATCGGCTTATAAGAAGAGATGTTAATATTTACTAGTGCTGATGATGCAAGTGCATTGCCGGTCGTTTTTGCCTTCTATCTTGTTTACCTAGTCTTCTTAGGTTGTACTTCAGGTTCTGTATCCTCAGACTCTGGTGAGGTTCTTTTGGTCTTTCACTTCCTTTCAAAAACTTTAGCAGGTGCAACTTCCGATTTCTTCTTGGCAGGTGACCTCTTGGTCACTTTTCAGCTGGCTGAGGTAACCAGTGTCGATACCGATGGCACTTCCTTTCCCTTTTACTGAAGGTTCTTCAATCAGTGTTACTGTTGGCATTATGTGAAACAGTATGAGGACATAATGATATTGTATGTTGTCATTGATGTCAATATGTGATATGATGTGAACCGACATATGTGATATGTGAGAAGAGAGAACCGACATATGTGTGAACCGGTATATATGCCAAAGTGAAGCTGTATATTTGTTCAAGGTGAACCGGCATGTCAAGGTGAACCGGCATGTAGTTATGGGAACCGACACATGGAAGCATTGTATGACTAATGGTTGGTAGGTAGTTTCCACTTCAAGATTTCCAGTTGAAGTACCTCAAGCCTATGTGACTCGATCAATGATCTTTGTGTGATGAGTTAGTAGTATAACGGACAACAGATTGTGTTGCCACGTAAGCCCTGTGCGCGTGAAAGATCTTGCATGAAGAAGACTATCCCTATCCACCTTGGGAATGTGCGAAGTTTTTCAAACGGTGATAACGCGTGATGGGTTATCAGCCGCCATGAAATCGGTGGCTAATGGATGATGGAGAATGTCTTGAGATCGATTCAAGATTGTTGCATTTAATGAAGTATGATTCAACGGTCAGGATTGAACCGTTTGAATTGCTTAACCTAACAGGTTTAGGGTTTAGGGTTTTTGCTACCGACCTGTCTGTTTCCTATAAGGTCAATGTTGTGTTTCTTTCTAAAGTTGTTGGCAAAAGTTGTATGTGTGTATCCAAGGGAAGTGATATGTGATTCTTGCTAGACTAAAGGAGAGAAGAGATACCTGCAAAGTGAATGTGTGGAAGGTGAAGAGGAGCCAAAATGGATCTGCATTAGCATTGAGTGTTGTTACCAGATCATTGTAATTCCTATTGATCTTTAACCACTTCAACAGTTGTGAAATCCCTTAACAGGTTAGCCTTAACCGGCTTGATACAAATCCTTTAACAGGGTAACTTGAAGTTATTGAGTTCTGGGAAGCTATAGAGCTCTGGAGATCCTTTAGCTATTGAGTTCTTGAAATCCTCTAACAAGGTAACCCTAAGCAGGTTTAACCCTTAACAAGTATTATAGCCATCCTTAACCAGGTGATCCCTAACAGGATCGGTTCCTAGGAGAACCTATTGTAATGTCTTTAACTAGACAAGGATCCTAATAGAGCAGACTTCTAAAGAGTTCAAAAAGCAGCTTGTGGGTATTCATCCCCACCGTGGTTTTTCCCAATTGGGTTTCCACATGAAAAATATGCGTGTCATGTGTGATGCTTTTATCTTGTGATGCTTTGTTATTACTTGTTAAGGATATGATGGTTCAATGTTTTATGCCTGTCTATAAAACATATTGAATTAACTATTGTGAAGATTTGATGATAGTTTACCTGTTCATGCATGAGGGTATAATGGTACTATAGTATTGAGCTAAGAGGAAAGCTAAGTGAGTAACCTATTTATGACTGTTTTAGTTGTTCTGGGTCTTACCAGTTGCACTCTGTTTCAACCAGTGTCACTGCTTGCCAGTCATTTGGAGTATTTGTTGTCAAACAGGTTTTGGACTGTATTTTGCTGGTACTGATTCACCCCCCCTCTCAATACCAGTTTGGTACTATTCATTCATCATTAAGTTATCAATTGGTATCAGAGAGCTCTAGGTCCTCTGTGTTGTAACCGTAACTGCTTGAGGTAAAGATCTCAGTCAAATGACGAAGAGGGAAGGTCCAAAGTTTAGCAGGGAAAATTTTAGTATATGGAAAGATAGGATGAAGATATTCATCAGAAGCATGGGTGCTCAACACTAGAGTTATGATGAGAATGTCTATGTTGCCCCTACCGGTGCTCTCACCGATGACCAAAAGAGAGAGATACAAGAAAATGGGCAAGTCATGGAAGCCCTTACTAGTATTCTATCTGACATTGAGTTTGTCGATGTTCAGGACAAGGTAAATCCCAAAGAGGTATGGGATGCTCTTGAAAATATCTATGGTGGTGATGAACATGTAAAACAGGCTAAGGAAGAAAGCCTGAGAGGGAAGTTTGAAGATATACGAATGGTTGAAGGTGAGACCATCCAGCAGTATGGAATAAGAATCAAAACAGTTGTTGGAGAAATCAAGAGTGCAAGTGGTAAAATAGAAGATTCCACTATGGTAAGCAAAGTCCTGAGATCCCTATTGCTGGTCTATGCAATAAGGGTTGCTACTATTCAAGAGTTGAGATCAATAGACAAGACTAAGGTATCCTTGGACTCCATCATAGCCAAGTTGATAGCCTATGAGCTAAATAGTTTTGATGGTAGTGTTCAAAAGACTAAATCAGCTTTTAAAGCCTCTACTATACCACCCAGAAAAGGAAAAGAAGCTAGCACCAGTGGTGAACCTAGACAGAGCAGAGAAATGGATGATGAGGAGATTCTGATGGCATTTGAAGCTCTCCTTGCCAGGAAGCTTCCTAAGGGAACTAATAAATACAAAGTTAAGCTACCTTTGAAATGCTTTACTTGTAACTGGATAGGACATATTGCTATAAACTGTCCTAATGGCAATAACAAGGACAAACCAGAAAGGTTTAGGAAATTTAGACGAAACCGGAGAAACTATTTTGTGGAAGTTGATGAAGGTGTCATAGATGAAGAATCAGAGGATGAAGAAAATGAAGATATTGTGTTTGTTGTTGTCGAAGAAGATGTGCCAGACAAGAAGGCTCTTGTCTCCCGGTTTGATAATTCCAATGAGTGGATCATTGACAGTGGCTATTCTCACCATATGACTGGTGACCAGAGCAAGTTTCTATCCATGGAGGAGTATGATGGAGGTGTGGTTCACATTGGCAATGATGCACCATGCATGGTCAAAGGTAGAGGGTCCATCTCTCTAAATGGAAAGAGTAGTGCTGACAATGTGTATTGGGTTGATGGTCTCAGACACAACCTTCTAAGTGTTGCCCAGCTGAATGATAGTGGCCTCACTTTGGAATTCAAGAATGGAGTTTGCAGAATCAAAGGAGAAGATGGTGAATTGGTGGCCGCCAACATGCAGACCAAAGGTAACCTATTTCTCTGAATGCAAATATAAGTACATGTCTTATGACTAAGTTTGATGATAGCTGGATATGGCATAAGAGACTCTACCATGTAAACTTTGATAACATTGTGAAGGCTAGTAAGATCAAGGCAATTAGAGAGTTGTCGGTGCTAAGCAAACTGGATAAAACCTTGTGCAGAGAGTGTCAACTGGGAGAAATTTCTTCCTCAACCTTTGAAGGTAAATCTTTCACTACTGACAACTTTCTTGATCTTGTGCATATTCATTTGTGTGGTCCTATGAAAACTAGAAGTGTGCAGGGTGATAGGTACTTCATGATTCTCACTGATGACTGCTCAAGGATGATGTGGGTCACATTCTTGAAAGACAAGTCTGAAGCCTTTTTGAAGTTCAAATTTTTTAGAGCATTAGTGGAGAATGAAAGTGGTAAAAGGATCAAGTGTCTCAGAACTAATCAAGGAGGGGAATTCACTTATGGTGAATTCAACAAGTATTGTGAAGAATTTGGCATAAAGAGGCAACTGTCTGCCCCCCGAACTCCATAGCAGAATGGCCTAGCAGAGAGGAATAACTAGATTGTGGTTGAAGTAGCTAGAACCATGTTGATTCAAGGAAAGGTAGCTCACACCTTTTGGAGAGAAGCGGTGAGCACTGCAGTCTACACAATGAACCGGGTACTCATCAAGAAAGGTAAGGAAAAAAATCCTTATGAGTATTGGATTGGTAAGACACTTGTGGTTAGATACTTTAGGGTATTTGGTAGCAAATGTTACATCAAGAGGAGTGAACATCAGGGCAAATTTGAAGCTAAATGCGATGAGAGAATATTCCTAGGATATTCCACCAAGAGTAAAGCTCTCAAGTGTTACAACAATAGGACTCAGAGAATTATGGAAAGTATCAATGTAAGAGTTGATGAATCCTCTGAGAAAACTGAGGAAACTGGTAGTGACCAAGCTGTAAATGAACTGGTTGCAACCTTCTGGGAACCGATTGTCAGTCAACCAAGTACCAGTAATAGTGTTCCTGAACCGGTGAATGCTGATACTGATGAAGATGAGGATGAAGAGAAAAAGCAAGAAGAACCAGTCAAGACCATTCCTCAGTATGTCAAGCTGAATCATGATCCTAAGTAGATCATAGGAGATAAGGATGCAAGAATCCTTACAAGAAGAAAGATCAAAGAAAACTCATGTATGATCTCTGAATTTGAGCCTAAATCATTCAAAGAGGCCCATAAAGATGAAGACTGGATCAAGGCAATGGAAGATGAACTTGACCAGATAGAGAAAAATGGTACATGGTCCTTGGTACCCAGACTAGAGCATAAAAACTTCATTGGCACCAAATGGGTGTTCAGAAACAAGCTGAATGAGGATGGCACAGTGATTAGGAATAAAGCCAAATTGGTGTGCAAAGGATATGCTCAAGAAGAAGGAGAAGACTACGGAGAAACCTTTGCTCCTGTAGCCAGATTGGAAGGAGTTCGTATGCTTCTTGCATATGCAGCTTTTAAAGGCTTCAAAGTATATCAAATGGATGTAAAATTTGCATTCCTAAATGGTGTACTTTAAGAGGAGGTGTATAGTGAACAACCAGATGGGTTTTCCCTATCTGAAGATAGTGACATGGTATGTAGGATACATAAAGCCTTATATGGTCTAAAGCAAGCACCTAGGGCATGGTATGAGCGCCTACATTCCCATCTAGTGAAGATTGGATTTGAGAGAACAAGTGAAGATAGTAATATCTACTTGAAGTCTGAAGAAGATCAGATCTTGATCTGTGAGGTTTTTGTTGATGACATTATTTTTGATGGAGATGACATGATGAGTCATGAGTTTGCTGATGAGATGAAGAAAGAGTTTGAGATGTCACTCATAGGGGAGATTAAGTTCTTCATTGGATTACAGATCCAGCAGATGAAAGATGGAATCTTTATCACTCAGTCCAAATATGTCAAAGAGGTGTTGAAGACCTTTGGCTTGGAAGATAGCAAACTAGTTGGTACACTGATGCTGACTGGTTGCAAATTGTCAAAAGAGGATGATTCCGCACTGGTTGATAAGAAGGAATACCAATCAATGATTGGTAAGTTGCATTATGTAGTGCATAGCAAACTGGATATTGCACATGCAGTTGGCCTTACTGCAAGGTTCCAGAAAATTCCAAGAGAATCCCACTTGGTTGTAGTCAAGCAGATTCTTAGGTATCTAAAGGGAATAGTTGACTATGGATTGTGGTACCCATACAGCAATGATTTCATTCTGAAAGTATTCACAGATGCTGATTGGGCAGGTAATGTGGATGACTGAAAAAGCACAATCGGTGGTGCATTTTTTCTTAATGGTAGACTGGTTTCATGGATGAGTAAAAAGCAAAGTTGTATCTCTCAGTCTACAATGGAAGTGGAGTATGTTACAGCTTTCATAAACTGAACTTAGACAATCTAGATGAAGCATGTTTTAAATGGCTTCAAAATCCCTATATCTGAACCAGTAAGTATATTATGTGATAACACAAGTGCTATCAATATTTCAAAGAATCCGGTTTTACATTCTAGAACCAAGCATTTTGAGCTTAAGTATCATTTCTTGAGGGAAAAGGTTCAGAATAAAGAGATTGCACTGGAACATGTTTCCAGTAAGGAGTAGTTAGCAGACATATTCATCAAGCCTCTCCCAAAGACTACATTTGTGCATTTAAGAGATGAATTGGGGGTACTACCCCTTCAGGAGGTGAACTAAAAGTATTTGTTCCACATCAGTCAAGTATTGCATAGTCAATTTTTTGTTGATTGATGTGTTGAAAGATGCTACTCCTCGGGGGGAGCAGCATAATAGAACAGGGATGCTTGTGCCTCCACTTTGGCAATGTTGTCAAAGGGGGAGAAGGAGTGAAGCAGAAAAGATATCTGCAGAAAATGGGGGAGAAAATGTGAAGCAAAGAGATATCTTTGTATATTGCCATCAATGCCAAAGGGGGAGATTGTTGGCATTATGTGAACCGGTATGAGGACATAATGATATTATATGTTGTCATTGATGTCAATATGTGATATGATCTGAACTGGCATATGTGATATGTGAGAAGAGAGAACCTGCATATGTGTGAACCAGTATATATGCCAAAGTGAAGCAGTATATTTGTTCAAGGTGAATCGGCATGTCAAGGTGAACTAGCATGTCAAGGTGAACCGACATGTAGTTATGGGAACCAGCACATGGAAGCATTGTATGACTGCTGGTTGGTAGGTAGTTTCCACTTCAGGATTTTCGGTTGAAGTACCCCAAGCCTGTGTGACTCGATTGGTGATCTTTGTGTGATGAGTTAGCAGTATAACGGAGAATAGATCATGTTGCCACATAAGCCCTATGTGTGTGAAGGATCTTGCATGAAGAAGACTATCCCTATCCACCTTGGGAATGTGCGAAGTTTGTCAAACGGTGATAACGCATGATGGGTTATCAGTTGCCATGAAATTAGTGGATAATGTCTTGAGATCGATTCAAGATTGTTGCATTTAATGCAGTATGATTCAATGGTCAGGATTGAACCATTTGAATTGCTTAACCTAACAATTTTAGGGTTTAGGGTTTTTGCCACCGACCTGTCTGTTTCCTATAAGGTCGATGTTGTGTTGCTTTCTAAAGTTGTTGGCAAAAGTTGTATGTGTGTATCCAAGGGAAGTGATATGTGATTCTTGCCAGACCAAAGGAGAGAAGAGATACTTGCAAAGTGAATGTGTAGAAGGTGAAGAGGAGCCAAAATGGATCTGCATTAGCATTGAGTGTTGTTACCAGATCATTGTAATTCTTGTTGATCTTTAACCACTTCAACAGTTGTGAAATCCCTTAACAGGGTAACCTTAACCGGCTTGATACAAAACCTTTAACAAGGTAACTCAAAGTTATTGAGTTTTGGGAAGCTATAGAGCTCTGGAGATCCTCTAGCTATTGAGTTCTTGAAATCCTCTAACAAGGTAACCCTAACCGGGTTTAACCCTTAACCGGGTGATCCCTAACAGGATCGGTTCCTAGCAGAACCTATTGTAATGTCTTTAACCGGACAAGGTTCCTAACAGAGTGGACTTCTAAAGAGTTTAAAAAGTAACTTGTGGGTATTCATTCCCACCGTGGTTTTTCCCAGTTGGGTTTCCATGTGAAAAATATGTGTGTCATGTGTGATTCTTTTATCTTGCGATGCTTTGTTATTACCTGTTAAGCATATGATGGTTCTATGTTTTATGCCTGTCTATAAAACATATTGAGCTAACTATTGTGAAGATCTGATGATAGTTTACTTGTTCATGCATGAGGGTGTAATGGTACTATAGTATTGAGCTAAGAGGAAAGCTAAGTGAGTAACCGGTTTATGATTGTTTTAGTTATTCTGGGTCTTACCAGTTGCACTCTGTTTCAACCAGCGTCACTGCTTAGCAGTCATTTGGAGTATTTGTTGTCAAACTAGTTTTGGACTGTATTTTGCCAGTACTGCTTCACCCCCCCCCTTTCAGTACCGGTTGGTACTATTTGTTTATCATTGAGTTATCAGTTACCCTTTCCAAGTAGGTGTCGGTTCTCTTTTTCTTTGCATTTAAAGGAGAGGAAATCAAGGTAGAGGCATACCCATCCAACATGTCATACATCACCTCATATCCCATTGGTTCTACCTCTTCCTTTTTAGGCTCTACTCCTTCCATTATGAACTCATCTACTTTAATGGTAAAGCAGATGTCCTCTTTATATTTCTTAACAATATCCCTAGATATTCTCATCCTTTGACTCATCTTCCTCTTGAATTCATCAAAATATTTATTCAAGACCTTAGGATGTCTGATTCCCACCGCTTGGAGACTTTCTCTAATTTGTTTGGTGACCAGTTGGTCAGCAGACCATCTAATATCATCGACTCTCAGGATATAGCCTTGAAAGTAGAAAAATAGACCTACCAAAAGTTGTCCAAATTTGAACCTTAGAGCACTGTCCTGTCTGATGGACTTCAAGTTTAATAGATGTTGCTTGATCATTCCAGTAGGCAGAATTTACCACAGCAGTAGAGATAGAGTATATTCTGTTGGCATAAAATGTCTGGTATCCAAACACCATGCAAGCACACTTCACTAATTCATCATTGATGGTGTTGACGGTCATTCCTCGTTGGTCACTCAGAGAACTGGTGAGCTTAGTCATTTCATTCTTGATGACCTTCCTTAGGGCTGGCATCTCACCACTATTGCAGAAACTGGTGATGACATGAATTGTCTCAGGCATAATGGCATGTGTCCTCTCGAGATACATCTTGTCACCATGCACTCTGCTCAAGATGATGCGGATGTGCTCTTCTGTGAACTCTTCAATAAAGTAAACTGCATTGTGAATTTTCTTCCTCTCCAGGATGATGTATTCCAGTTTGATCTTCTTGCCATCCCCACAGAATAGACCTAGTTGGGATTTGCTAGGGATCCTAGGTCTTCTAATTTATAGTCAATGTACCCTAAAATATCTCCTTCGACAATGACTCCGACAGGTATTTGGGACAAGGAATTGTATTTCATTTTTTTTGAGTGAATTCAGCTGAGTCCATAGGTACACTAGAACTAGAGTACGATGTAGAAGCCATGATTAACTGATAAACAAGAATTTTGAGAAGTACCTTCAAAATTTTGAAATTTAGGGTTTGCTAATGCAGCTTCGCAACACACCACTTTGGTTGTTGGATTACTACTTGGTGTTCTTCACTTGATTGATTGACAATATCTCCAGATTCTTCTACAAGATTTGAAATCTCATTGAATCACAAGTCGAATTGCCTTTTGTTGCTCTGCACTTGAAAAATTCTTTGCTCGAAAATTGATAAGTGAAAATGTCATTGAAAGATTCCTTTTAAACAAGTTCTCACCTACCATAATAAATGCATCACCATTAGGGCATAAACCCTAATTTTGCCTTTTACTACTTCCAGTCTTCTGCCGATTGATAGGTAATTAAGGTCTTTTAATAGTATAAACTGGGGGTTCAAAACATTTCACCGATTTGCTCCCCCTAAGCTTTTCTGAAGCTTAATTTGTCGGTTCAGAGACTTCCACACTAGGTGCAGAAATAGGTTCATCCTATGGCACTTCTTCAAATTTCTTCTTCCATGTTTTATTCATTCCTTCTTGAATGGTTTTAACATCAATCTTCCCTTCTGGAGTGACCGGTATATCATTTGATAGGTTCTTTCTCATTCTGTAGGTTCTGGCAGGGTGTCATGGTTTGTTGCAATGATAGCATACCATTCCAGGTGTTCTCCATGGTCCATTGTTCATTCTACCATTCTTCCTTCTGCATGTTTCAGCAGTGTGACCGCTACAATGATAGATCAAATAGGTTTCTCTCCAACCGATTGCCGCTTGATAGCCACCATTACCTGACTGATGGTCATAGGCATTATACCGGTTTGGATTCCGGTTCATAGAGGATTCAGGAAAAACTCCTTAAGTCCTTTGAGGATATCTCCCAATGTTGTGCATAAGAGACCTGCACTCAAATGCTCTATGCCCAAACTTTTTGCATGTATAACAGTTTCCATTGAATATATTAGATCTAGGCTTATTGTTTAGAAAATAAGGAAAGTTATTGTAGGCCTAATTTCTACACACATTAGATGTATGTCCTTCTTTGAGACAATTAAAACAAATAGGTCTAAATGTTTACTTACCTTTATCCTTTGATGTAGGTTGCTTCTTTGATGCTACATCTTTTGTTCCAGAGGTCTCACCTTCCTCATAACCAGAGAAACCAAGTCCAGTAGTATTCTTTAAAGGTTTTGTTGATTAAAGATTTTGCTCTAGCTTAGCAGTACTCTTATTGAATTTGGCAAGTATCTCCTTTGTCTTAGTGAGTTCTTTGGTAATAGAAGCATTAGATTCCTTCAAGGTTGCATTCTCAGAAATAGCCATGTTTAGTTCACCTTGCATTTCTTCTTTTTCCACTTTACTCTGTTGGAGATGAGCGGTAAGGGCATTGATTTTAGCTTGCTTCAACTTGGAGATCTCATGATCTTTTTCTTTTACCAGATCTTTAGCTTTCCTTCAGTTCTCAAGCTCTTGACACATTCTGATAGTCAGTCCTTCCAGTTCTCTTCTCAGGTTGGCATTAGATTCATTTAGTTTTTCAATTTCTTCAACTAGGGCCTCAATGTCTGGTTCATCAGAAGAACTATTTTTAGTAAGTTCCATCAGTTTCTCAGCATGCTCTCTTATTTTTTCCAGAGAGGCTTTATATTTGACTTTGAGTTCATCATAGGCTTTCTCAGTCTGAGTGAGCCGATGAGTAAGTTCTCTCACAATGTATTCTTCTGGATATCTCCTTCCAAGTGGTTAGACTTATAGAAAGGTTGGCTCTGATACCAATTGATGAATACTAAGAGGGGGGGTGAATTAGTATACAAAAAAATATTAAACTCAAACTCTTAAATAGTTTAGCAGTTAACTAGTATAACAAATTTACTAACAAACCGGTTAAGAAAATTGCAAACCAAACAGCAAATAAAGCATTCACCCACAAGAGAATAATCACCATAACACAAGATGTTTTGACGTGGAAACCCAAATGGGAAAAACCACGGTGAGAAGAAACTCACAAGTAACTATCTGCAGAATAGAAACTAGACTGGTTAAGGTCATACAATGTTCTTCACCAGAACAGATCCTGTTAGGAATCTAGATCTCTATTAGGAGATAAGTCCTGTTAAAGACTAACTTGTGAAAGGATTTTAGATTCACAGTTGTGAACCACCTTGTTAGATGATTTACAAAGGCTTTGTTGGGCCTACCCAGTTAAGGGTTTTAGACTTGTCGAATATATGACTAATCAACAAGTAGATGATCTAGATACTAGCACAGTATGCTTGATTAGATCCTTGATAGCTCATTGTTAATGCACATTTAGCATTATTTCAGTCTTCAATATCTCCACACTCTATTTCTTCACACAAACCTAATCTTCTCATCTATAATCACACATACAAAACCCTCATCAACTCCTAAAAACCTAGACATGATGTCCTTATAAAGGAGTGATTTCATGTCGGTCCAATAGGGTTACATTACAAGTTCCTAGGTTCAGTGCATCTAGACACATTTGGTAACATGGCACAAAATCACCGCCAAAGTGTCAGTGGATGATAACTTATCACAGAAATACCGGTTGGTAACTCATCACAGAGTAATATCAGTTCATTACTGATTACCAGTTCATACATTTTACCAATTACCGGTTGTCAAAATGAAGACTGGAAAAAATGTTAGCTACCGCTTTGTTCCTTCATACCGCTTTGAGATCCTCGAATTGCTTGATGTCTTCATACCACTTTGTGTCTTCAATCAGTTTGTGACCAATAAACACCTTTTGCAAAACATGGATAGTCTAAAGAGTATAATACATAATACCGGTTGGAACAATTGTCGATTGAGCATAACTCATACATAAAGAAAGTGATCATAAAACAAGTGTGTACCCATCAATGAAAATCACAACATCATCAAAAATGCCAACAACCCCACATTGTCTCTCCAAACTTATCACCTAAGTCTCTAATCATTTCACCTATCTGAACTGTGATAGGTTTATCTATAGACCACACTCCATTGCCCTTACTGGGAAATAATTTTTTCACATAAAAGGAGATATATACTAGTATTGAACCATACTTGAATGTTTTCTTTTTGTTCTTCTTAATTCAGTCCATGTTCACCAAGAATTGAATCCTTATCATCTCATAGATTTCGTATGTTGCATCCTCTTTGATGATCCAGTGAGCTGCATGGATAGCACGGCTTGGCACATTGTTCATGTGGCTTGATTGCTACACTCTATATGCTATTACTGTAGATGTTGTCATATCGGGATTGAGTCAATCGAGTGAGATCACTGGATGATATTGTCATTAGGGTTAGTGTTTGCCTATTTTGTTGAACCCTATTTCTCTTTGGATCACATCCTTTGTGATTTTGATTGGTGTTTCAGCTTCCAACCATATAAACTAGTCACTCACTCTAATTAGCACATACCAAATCCAATTGGCATGGATTTGGTTTGAAATATCAACAACATATGACAAACCCTTGGTCTGAAGATGCATATGTTCTACCTACAATAGACCATTATCATAGGACACTTTGAATTCATCTTGAATGAATTTGTCTCCAAGATCTTCAAGCTTGTAGTGGATGAAGGAATGGAGATCTTCAACCAGTAACACACCAGAGGGTATAGATGTCGCCAGCAGCTCATCGTCAGCTCTTGCCATTGACTCAACCACTGTGACAATTCATCTCCCCCAGAAAACCCATGTTTGCCACATGGAAGGAGGCCACTGGCCCATGGGAAAACATTCTGACACGTCATCTGCGCAGTTGGCCACCACGTCAGCATATCTGTACAACAAGGGAGAAGGGTGCGAAGGCCATTTTCCTAGTCATACGGTCGTCAAATTTAACACATTGAATTGTTGACGTTAGTCTACATCAGCACTTTTTTGAAAATTTTAGACCCCTCTCCATTGAGCAATTTGGTTTTTTGAGTCAACTTTGAAGGCTCATAACTTGCTCAATTTTGCTCCTTTTTAGGTACATTTTTTTTGATTTGGACCAATTTTTCGTTCTCTCTGCAATTGTGTGGTTATTTTGTGATTTTGGTGCACAGGTTTTTTAGAATTTTTAGATTCTCTTAGTAGTACCTATCCAATCCTCAATTTTGGAACTTCAAAGGCTTTGTTTGGGTTCATGAGACCTCCTTTTCAGGTGTCATTTTTTTTAAAGTGCATATTTTTTCGTCTACTTTCATAATCTGTCATCATTTTGAAAATATTTTGAGTGGATATTGTTGTTGGTATTATGGATGACTTTGTCATGTGTTGCATTGGTTTTATCATTGATGTCAACACTTATCTTCTTGAAGGTCTACATTATGTTCATTGGTATGGTTAGTGGCTTATGCACAGTCACCGATATATGTTCAGCAGTAGGTTATATTGTTCACCGACAACAATGATGACTTGTTATCATCTGGAGATCATTTGGTTATGTCGAAGACATGGATTGGAAGTTTGGATGTATTTTTCTTATTAATCTAATCGGGTTGACAAATTTGCCTTTACCGGTAGATAGGTCTAGGTTATGGACCAGTACATGTTATCAATTCCTAATCAGCACGACACATTATGGAGATGGTTTATTGACTGGATAATGTGGTAAATATATTGAGCCGACATGTTGTATCGCATCAAGACTTATTTGTAATTGATTTAATTGTAATATTTTTAGTGAGCCGACCTATACATTTGGTCTTAGGTTTTGTATAAATTATTGTAAGATCTTATTGAAGATCGAGATATAGGATCATGGTATGAGTGTGTTCGAATATTGAAGAGCAAAAATAAGTAGATCCATGTGTAAATCACACAAATATTATTTGAAGATTGAAGGAAGGTTATGAAGGTGTTTGACACTCACGTTCAAAGATTAAACTGGTATTGAATCCAGCATTGCAGATGCTATTTTGAGCAGTACATTATCATTGGATTTAACCATCCAATTGTAGTCAGTGTGACTCCTATTTTGTGATTGAGCAGTGAGCTCTAAGCGGTTGGCCTTTCTGCATGTGAAGACCCCATTTGTATACACTTACTATTTGCAGTAGTATCATCTGATTGTGGGTAAGTTTTCTCACTGTGGTTTTTCCCCTTACCGGATTTCCACATCAAAATCTTTGAGTCATTTGTTGTGGATGTTGTTTCTCTTTATGTTTCATAAATTAAGTTAAACCGGTACTCCCATGTATCTGTTAATCTATTTTACCGATATTTAAGTTTCATTTACCAGCATTAGTTTTAAGTTGGAATAATTTGCATTTGATCTATAATTCATTGACAACTGGTTTACAACTGATTCACCCACCCCCCTCTTAGTTGTCCTTCCCGGGTCCTAACAATTGTACTTTCAAATATTGGTCTTTTTTGGCATACTTGGTACTTGTAATTTGCTTGGATCTTAGTTTAGATCTCTTGCATTATCGGTTTGAGTCTCCTTTGGCCTCTTTGAGGTAGTTGTAAAGTTGAATTAGAAGTCCACTTTTCCATTTTTTGCAAGTGGCCCATTGTACACGCACAAAGTATAAAGTGTCAAATCATCATTTATTTATTTTTTTGGGGGGGGGTGTCTTGTGTGATTGTGCCTCTCTTTCCTTGTGCTCTTTCATTTTTGCTGCTATGAGTCCTCATAAATTTCCACCTTTAACTCCACATAATTATGCATCTTGGAAAATTAGAGCATGGAGCAAACTAATGGAAAAAGGGCTCACACATTACATAGATGGAACAAGAGCACTGCCAGCAAATCCTAAGGTTGATCCTAATGCTCAGTTAGAATGACTCACTAAGAATTGCATGGCTCTTGGAACTTTGTGTAAGTATGTATCAAATGACCTTATTTTTCACATTGAGAAGTGTTCTACAATCAAAGAGGCTTGGGATATCTTTCAGAAATTATATGGTCAAGTTGATGAAATCAGAGGCTACAAGATTGACAATGAGCTCACCAAATTGGATCCCAAGAGTTTTGATACAATCCAAGATTATGTCACCAAAGAAAATGAGCTAAGAGAAAAGCTTAAGGATTGTGGAATTGACAAAAAAGATGCTCGGTTGATATTCAACTTGTTGGACAAGCTTTCACCTGAATATGCAGCATTTGTTTCTAGCTTCCAAACTCATAGTTTGACAGTGGGGAGTTCCTACATTATGCCTTCATTTGATGCTTTCATAAAAATGTTGATGTTGGAACAATCTAAGTTGTTGAACATGGGGATTCTCAAGTCTTTAAAGTCCAAGGCTTTGGTGGCTAATCTGATAACTCAATGATGAACCACAAGTACCAAACCGGTACTGAGAGAGGGGGGTGAATCAGTACAAACACAAATGTAGTCCAAAATCGGTCTGGTATCAAATACTCCAAATGACTGACAAACAGGGATACTAGTAAAACAGAGTGCAACCGGTAACATCCAATACAGCTCAATCAGTCATGAACCGGTCACTCAATAAGCTTCCCTCTTAGCTCAATAATATAGTATCATTATATTCTCATGCATAAACAGGTAAACTTAATCATCAAATCTTCACAACAGTGAGTTCAATATGTTTTATAGACAGGCATAAAACACAAAACCTTCATATGCTTAACAAGTAAAACAAAGCATCACAAGACAAAAGCATTTCACATGACACATATTTTTCACATGGAAACCCAACTAGGAAAAACCATGGTGGGGATGAATACCCACAAGATACTTTTTGAACTCTTTAGAAGTCCGCTCTGTTAGGAGCCTTGTCCGATTAAGGACATTACAATAGGTTCTGGTAGGAACTGATCCTGTTAGGGATCACTCGGTTAAGGGATACCCGGTTAAGGGTTAAACCCGGTAGGGTCACCTTGTTAGAGGATTTCAAGAACTCAATAGTTGAAAGGATCTCCTAAGCTCTATAGCTTCTCAGAACTCATTAACCTCGAGTTACCTGGTTAAGGGATTTTAGTCAAGCCAGTTAAGACTACCCGATTTAAGGGATTTTGAATCAAGCTAGTTAAGGCTACCCTGTTAGGGGATTTTACAATTGTTGAAGTGGTTAGAGATCAATAGGTATTACAATAATCTGTTAACAGCACTCAATGCTAATGCAAATCCATTTAGGCTCCTCTTTACCTTCTGCACATTCACTTTGCAGGTATCACTTCTCTCCTTTGGTCTGGCAAGAATTACATATCACTTCCCTTGGATACACACTCACAATGTTTTCCAACAACCTCAGAAAGAAATACAACATCGACCTTATAGGAAACATACAAGTCAGTAGCAAAAACCCTAAACCCTAAACTTGTTAGGTTAAGCAATTCAAATGGTTCGATCCTGACCGTTGAATCATACTGCATTAAATGCAACAATCTTGAATCAATCTCAAGACATTCTCCATCGTCCATTATCCATCGATTTCATGGTGGCTGATAACCCATCACACGTTATCATCATTTGACAGACTTCGCACATTCCCGAGGTAGATAGGAATAGTCATCTTCATGCAAGATCCTTCACGCACACAGAGCTTACGTGGCAACATGATCTGTCCTCCATCATACTGCTAACTCATCACACAAAGATCACCGATTGAGTCACACAAACTTGAGGTACTCCAACCGAAAATCTTGAAATGGAAGCTACCTACCAACTGGTAGTCATACAATGCTTCCATGTGTCAGTTCCCATAACTACATGCCGTTTCACCTTGATCAAGTATGTCGATTCACTTTGGCATATAAACTGGTTCATGCATATGTCGGTTCTTCTCTCTTTTCACCTATCACATGTGCTGGTTCACACCATGTCTCACATTGACATCAATGACAACATACAATATCATTATGTCTTCATGTCGGTTCACATAATGCCAACAATCTCCCCCTTTGGCATTGATGGCAATATACAAAGATATCTCTCTGCGTCACTCCTTCTCCCCTATTTGCTGCAAATATCTTTTCTGCTTCACTCCTTCTCTCCCTTTGACAACAATGCCAAAGTGGAGGTACAAGTATCTTTGTTCCATCATGCTACTCCCCCTGAGGAGTAGCATCCTTCAACACATCAATCAACCAAAATTTGTCTTTCTAGTACCTGACTGATGTGGAACAATTACTTTTAGTCCACCTCCTGAAGGGGAAATACCCCTAATTCACCTCTCAAATGCACAAATGTTGTCTTTGGGAGAGGCTTGGTGAATATGTCTCCTAACTGCTCCTTACTAGGCACATGCTCTAGTGCAATCTCTTTATTTTGAACCTTTTCCCTCAAGAAATGATACTTAAGCTCAAAATGCTTGGTTCTAGAATGTAAAACCGGATTCTTTGATGTATTGATAGCACTTGTGTTGTCACAGAATATACTTACTAGTTCAGATACAGGGATCTTGAAGCCTTCTAGTATATGCTTCATCTAGATTGTCTAAGTGCAGTTCATGAAAGCTGTAACATACTTCACTTCCGCTGTAGACTGAGAGATACAACTCTTCTTTTTACTCATCCATGAGACCAGTCTACCACCGAGAAAGAATGCACCACCGGTTGTGCTCTTCCAGTCATCCATATTGCCTGCCCAATCAGCATATGTGAACACTTTCATATTGAACTATTGTTGTATGGGTACCACAATCCATAGTCAACTGTTCCCTTCAGATACCTAAGAATCCGCTTGACTGCAATCAAGTGAGATTCTCTTGGACTCTTCTAGAACCTTGCAGTAATGCCAACTACATGTGCAATATCCAGTCTACTATGTACTACATAATGCAACTTACCAATCATTGACCAGTATCCCTTCTCATCAACCAGTGCGGAATCATCCTCTTTTGTTAATTTGCAACCGATCACCATTGGTGTACCAATCAGTTTGCTATCTTCCATGCAAAAAGTCTTCAGTACCTCTTTGACATATTTGGACTGAGTGATAAAGATTCCATCTTCCATCTGCTGGATCTGTAATCCAATGAAGAACTTAATGTCCCCTATGAGTGACATCTCAAACTCTTTCTTCATCTCATCAGAAAACTCATGACTCATCTTGTCATCTCCTCCAAAGATGATGTCATCACCAGAAACTTCACAAATCAGGATCTGATCTCCTTCAAACTTGTAGATATTGCTATCTTCACTTGTTCTCTCAAATCCAATCTTCACAAGATGGGAATGTAGGCGCTCATACCATGCCCTAGGTGCTTTCTTTAGACCATATAATGCTTTATGTAGCCTACATACCATGTCACTGTCTTCAGATAGGGCAAACCCATCTGGTTGCTCAATATACACCTCCTCTTCAAGTACACCATTTAGGAATGCAGATTTTACATCCATTTGATATACTTTGAACCTCTTAAAAGCTGCATATGCAAGAAGCATACGAACTCCTTCCAATCTGGCTACAGTAGCAAAGGTTTCTCCATAGTCTTCTCCTTCTTCTTGAGCATATCCTTTGCACACCAGTCTAGCTTTATTCCTAATCATTGTGCCATCCTCATTCAGCTTGTTTCTGAACACCCATTTGGTGCCAATGGCATTTTTATGCTCTAGTCTGGGTACCAAGGACCATGTACCATTTTTCTCTATCTGGTCAAGTTCTTCTTCCATTGCCTTGATCCATTCTTCATCTTTATGAACCTCTTTGAATGATTTAGGCTCAAATTCAGAGATCATACATGAGTTTTCTCTGATCTTTCTTCTTGTAAGGATTCCTCCATCCTTATCACCTATGATCTACTTAGGATCATGATTCAACTTGACATACCGAGGAATGGTCTTAACTAGTTCTTCTTGCTTTTCCTCTTCATCCTCATCTTCATTAGTATCAGCATTCACCGGTTCAGGAACACTGTTACTGGTACTCAATTGACTGACAACCGGTTCCCAGAAGGTTGCAACTAGTTCATTTACAGCTTGCTCACTACCGGTTTCCTCAGTCTTCTCAGAGGATTCATCAACTCTTACATTGATGCTTTCCATAATTCTCTGAGTCCTATTGTTGTAGCACTTGAAAGCTTTACTCTTCGTGGAATATCCTAGAAATACTCCCTCATCACATTTAGCTTCAAATTTGCCCTAATGTTCACTCCTCTTGATGTAACATTTGCTACCAAATACCTTAAAGTAGTTAACCATAGGTGTCTTACCAGTCCAATACTCATAAGGAGTTTTGCCCTTACCCTTTTTGATGAGTACCCGGTTCATAGTGTAGACTACAGTGCTCACCGCTTCTCTCCAAGAGGTGTGAGCTACCTTTCCTTGGATCAACATGGTTCTAGTTGCTTCAACCACAGTCCGGTTATTCCTCTCTGCTAGGCCATTCTGTTGTGGAGTCTGGGGGGCAGACAGCTGTCTTTTGATGCCAAATTCTTCACAATACTTGTTGAATTCACTGGAAGTGAATTCCCCTCCTTGATCAGTTCTAAGACACTTGATCCTTTTGTTGCTTTCCTTCTCCACTAATGCTCTGAAAGCTTTGAATTTCACAAAGGCTTCGGACTTGTCTTTCAAGAATGTGACCCACATCATTCTTGAGTAGTCATCAGTGAGAATCATGAAGTACCTATCACCCTGCACACTTCTAGTTTTCATAGGACCACATAGATCAGTATGCACAAGATAAAGCAAATTGTCAACAGTGAAGGATTTACCTTTAAAGGTTGAGGAAGACATTTTCCCCAATTGACACTCTCTGCATAAGGTATTATCTAGTTTGCTCAGCACTAGCAACCCTCTAACTACCTTGATCTTACTAGCCTTCACAATGTTATCAAAGTTCACATGGCAGAATCTCCTATGCCATATCCAACTATCATCAAGCTTAGCCATAAGACATGTACTTATATTTGCATTTAGATGAAATTGATTACTTTTAGTCTGCATGTCAGTGGCCATCAATTTACCATCTTTTCCTTTGATTCTGCAAACTCCATTCTTGAATTGCAGAGTGAGGCCACTGTCATTTAGCTGGGCAACACTTAGAAGGTTGTGTCTAAGACCATCAACCCAGTACACATTGTCAGCACTACTCTTTCCATTCAAAGAGATGGATCCTCTGCCTTTGACCATGCATGGTGCATCATTGCCAAAGCGAACCACACCACCATCATACTCCTCTAAGGATAGAAACTTGCTCCGGTCACCAGTCATATGGTGAGAATAGCCAATGTCAATGATCCACTCATTGAAATCATCAAACCGGGAGACAACAGCCTTCTTGTCTACCACATCTTCCTTTTTAGCAACAAACACAATGTCTTCATTCTCTTCATCTTCTGATTCTGGTTACAATTCATAGCAATATGTCCTATCCGGTTACAAGAGAAACGTTTCAAAGGTAGCTTACCTTTGTATTTACCAGTTCCTTTTGAGAATTTCCTGGCAAGAAGTGCTTCAAATTCCATTAGAAACTCTTCATCATTCATTTCTTTGCTCTGATTAGGTTCCCCACTAGTGCTAGCCTCTTTTCCTTTTCTGGAAGGTATAGCAGAGGCTCTAAAAGTTGATTTTGTCTTTTGAACACTACCATCAAAACTATTCAGCTCATAGGTTGTCAACTTGGCTATGATGGAGTCCAAGGACACCTTAGACTTGTCTATTGATCTCAGCTCCTGAATAGCAGTGACTCTTATTGCATAGATCAGCAACAGGGATCTCAGGACTTTGCTTACCACAGTGGAATCTTTTATTTTGCCACCTACACTCTTGATTTCTCCAACAACCATTTTGATTCTTATTCCATACTGCTGAATGGTCTCTCCTTCAACCATCTGCATGTCTTTAAACTTCCCTCTCAGGCTTTCTACCTTAGCCTGTTTTACATGCTCATCACCACCATAGATATTTTCAAGAGCATCCCGTACCTCCTTGGGATTTGCCTTGTCCTGAACATCAATAAACTCAATGTCAGATAGACTACTGATGAGGGCTTCCATGACTTGCCCATTTTACTGTATCTCTCTCTTTTGGTCATCGGTGAGAGTACCGGTAGGAACAACATATACATTTTCAACATAACTCTAGTGTTGAACACCCATGCTTTTGATGAATATCTTCATCATGTCTTTCCATATACGAAAGTTTTCCCTCTTAAACTTTGGACCTTCCCTCTTCATCATTTGACTAGGATCTTTTCCTCAATCGGTTAAGCTTACAACATAGAGGACCTGGAGGTTCTCTGATACCAATTGATAACTCAATGATGAACCACAAGTACCAAACTGGTACTGAGAGGGGGGGGGTGAATCAGTAAAAACACAAATGTAGTCCAAAACCAGTTTGGCAGCAAATACTCCAAATGACTGACAAATAGGGATACTAGTAAAACAGAGTGCAATCAGTAACATCCAGTACAGCTCAATCAGTCATGAACCGGTCACTCAATAAGCTTCCCTCTTAGCTCAATACTACAGTATCATTATATTCTCATGCATAAATAGGTAAAGTTAATCATCAGATCCTCACAACAGTGAGTTCAATATGTTTTATAGATAGGCATAAAACACATAACCTTCATATGCTTAATAGGTAAAACAAAGCATCACAAGACAAAAGCATTTCACATGACACACATATTTTTCACGTGGAAACCCAACTGGGAAAAACCACGTTGGGGATGAATACCCACAAGCTACTTTTTGAACTCTTTAGAAGTCCGCTCTATTAGGAGCCTTGTCCGGTTAAGGACATTACAATAGGTTTTGGTAGGAACCGATCCTGTTAGGGATCACCCGGTTAAGGGATACCCAGTTAAGGGTTAAACTTAGTAGGGTCACCTTGTTAGAGGATTTCAAGAACTCAATAGCTGAAAGGATCTCCTAAGCTCTATAGCTTCTCAGAACTCATTAGCCTCGAGTTACCCGGTTAAGGGATTTCAGTCAAGTCGGCTAAGACTACCCGATTTAAGGGATTTTGAATGAAGCCAGTTAAGGCTACCCTATTAGGGGATTTTACAACTGTTGAAGTGGTTAGAGATCAATAGGTATTAAAATGATCTTTTAACAGCACTCAATTATAATGCAGATCTGTTTAGGCTCCTCTTTACCTTCTGCACATTCACTTTGTAGGTATCACTTCTCTCCTTTGGTCTGGCAAGAATTACGTATCACTTCCCTTGGATACACACTCACAACTTTTGCCAACAACCTCAGAAAAAAACACAACATCGACCTTATAGGAAACATACAGGTCGGTAGCAAAAACCCTAAACCCTAAACTTGTTAGGTTAAGCAATTCAAACGGTTCGATCCTGACCATTGAATCATACTGCATTAAATGCAACAATCTTGAATCGATCTCAAGATATTCTCCATCATCCATTATCCACCAATTTCATGGCGGCTGATAACCCATCACGTGTTATCACTGTTTGATAGACTTCGCACATTCCCGAGGTAGATAGCAATAGTCATCTTCATGCAAGATCCTTCACACACACAAAGCTTACGTGGCAACATGATCTGTCCTCCATCATATTGCTAAATCATCACACAAAGATCACCGATTGAGTCACATAGACTTGAGGTACTCCAACAGGAAATCTTGAAATGGAAGCTACCTACCAACCGGTAGTCATACAATGCTTCCATGTGCCAGTTCGCATAACTACATGCCAGTTCACCTTGAACAAATATGCCGCTTCACTTTGGCATATAAACCGGTTCATACATATGCCAGTTCCTCTCTCTTTTCACCTATCACATGTGCCGATTCACACCATGTCTCACGTTGACATCAATGACAACATACAATATCATTATGTCTTCATGTCAGTTCACCTAATGCGAACATAATCAAGGGAGTCAAGGGTGTCAAGGCAAAGATTCCAACAACAACAAGAAGCAATCTAAGTCAAAGACACAACAGAAAAAAGGACAATCATCCTCTCTATCACAAGGCAATTTTTCATCCTCTTCCAAGAAGGGGACTCCACCTAAGAAGGATAAACCAACTTGTGCTTATTGCAAGAAGTATGGTCATGATGAGTATTGATGCCACACCAAGCAAGTTGATGAGTTGACAAATCTTCTTAGGAAGAACAACACCAATTTTCCATCCACCTACAACAAGAAGGATTCATCTCCTTCCTCTTCCTCACAATCTAAGGGAAAATGGAAAGCATTTGTGGCTAAAACAGGTTCTTCACAGTAGTGGATACTTGACTCGTGTGCCTCTTATCACATGGGTTCTACAAAGGAGTAGTTCTCTTCATTGGAGCCATCAAAGGTACCTCACATTTACATAGCAGATGATACAAAAGTTGAGGTTGAAGGGAAAGGTTCAATTGACATGGATGATGGAACATTTGAGAATGTTCTTTATGTTCCTAACTTGTCTACCAATCTTTTCTCTATCTACCAAATCACTCACTATGAGAATGGAAAAAGGTTGATTTTACACTTGATTCAGTTATGGTAAAAGAACTTGATAATGATGCCTTGGTAGTAGTGGGACAAGTCAATGATAACTAAATAATTTATTCATTCTCCCACTTTGTGCCAAGTTATCCTTCTAGGGAATTGCTTACTCATTCAAGTTTAGAAAGTAAGCTATGACATGAGCAGTTTGGTCACCTCAACTACCGCTATCTTCACCAGCTTAGCACTAAAGACTTGGTCATGGGTCTACCTCAAATTAGTTTTTCAAAGGGTGTATGTTCAGGGTGTTCCATGGGCATGCATCCCGAGGAGAAGTTTGATAAGGGGAAAGATTGCAGAGCTTTGGAAGTTCTTCAACTTGTTCACAGCTATGTAGCAAGTCCATTTCCATCACCTTCATTTAGTAGGGCCCACTATGTCCTCACCTTCATTGATGACTACTCCCGCTTCACTTGGGTCTATTTTCTTATTCATAAGAGTGAAGTGTTTGACAGATTTCTAGACTTCAAGGCTCATGTGGAGAAGTAATTAGGGAAAGTGGTCAAGATTCTTCGCACAGATAATGGAAGGGAATATGTGAACAAAAGACTTGAGAATTTTTGTATATTTGAGGGGATTGATCTTCAGCATTCAATTTCCTACACTCCACAACAAAATGGAGTTGCAAAACGTAAGAATAGAACTCTCAAAGAAATGGCTGGTTGCATGATACATGCACGTTGTTTTGATCTTGCCTTTTGGGCAGAGGCTATCAATTGTGCCACACACATTTGAGTTCCACACAAAGATTTGATAGGTATTACTCATTTTGAGGGTTGGGCTGGAAGGAAACCAATTGTGAGACATTTTAGAGTCTTTGGGTGTCCAGCATGGGATTGCATTCCTCCATAGAAATGCAAGGCATTAGAATCTCAGAGTCAGCCTTGTATTTTTGTTGGATATCCCGAGGGTGTTAAGGCATATCAATTGATTGATCTTGAGACACATGAGGAGTTTATTGAGAGGATTGTTCATTTTGAGGAAAGCTCTCCTAGCTTAGCCTCCCTCCCTCCTCTACCTTCCTCCATTGTGGATAGTGATGAGAGTGATTTAGATGTTGATTCCTTCAACTCTGACTCCCAAGGTTATGCCTCTGTAGGGTCCGCTCATAGTTGAGGAGCCTCATTCTCCACCTCCACCTAGACCTCATTGGGCTTGACAAACACTTAAGTCAATGGGTTCTCTTGTTGGGGATTCCTCAGATACATGGAGAACTCGATCACAGCATCACGACATTACATATGCATACATTGCTACCGCTTCCAATCCATAAAAATTTTAGGAAGCATCAAGGTTTCCTGAGTGGGACCAAGCTATGGAGGAAGAGTATAGTTCCTTGATGAGGAACAACACATTGGATTTAGTCCCTCTCCCTAAGGGGAGAAAGATGATTTGATGTAAGTGGATCTATCAGACCAAGTTTGCAGCAGATAGTAGTGTGAATAAGTATAAGGCTCGACTTGTTGTGAAACGTTTCTCTCAGGTTCCATGTGTTGACTATACTGAGACCTTTGCGCATGTAGCCAAGATGAACTCCATTCACTTGACACTTGTTATTTTTGTAGCTCATGGTTGGGTTGTACATTAGAAGGATGTGAAGAGTGCTTTTCTTCATGGGGATCTTGATGAGGAGATATATATGGAGCAGCCATAGGGTTTCATCCAGGATTCTTCATTGGTTTGCAAACTAGGGAAATCTCTCTATGGCCTTAAGTAGGTCCCTAGGGCTTGGTACGCCAAGATGGATTCCTTCCTTCTCTCAACAGGGTTCACCAGGTGTCATTCTGATCAGAATGTCTACACTTTGCAATAGGATGATTCACACTTGATACTTGTTCTCTATGTTGATGATTTGATCATTACAGGGAGCACCACATCCATCATTAGCAGTGTCAAATCTGCTTTGCATGATAGATTTGCTATGACTGACTTGGGTCTTTTGCACTACTTTCTCGAGATAGAGATTTCACAGTCACCTTCCAGGATTACACTAGCATAGCCCAAGTATTCTCTTGATCTACTTACACGCTTTCATATGGATGATTGTAAGCCTGCATCGACTCCCTTTCTTTCAGGAGTCAAGATTGAGGCTAGGTGCTCTTCTCCATCAATTGATGCCACATTGTATCATCAGCTTGTGGGTAGTCTCATCTACTTGACTCAAACATCAAAGGGTACACATCATTATGGGATTCACTATGCAGAAGGCACAGGACTTTGTTTGGTTGGTTACACAGACTCTGATTGGGCTGGCAATCTTGATGATCGTAAGTCTACTTCTGGTTACAGCTTCCACCTTGGTTTGGTCCCCATTTGTTCACAGAGCAAGAAGTAGCATGTTGTTTCTCTCTCTTTGACTGAGGCTGAGTATCGAGGGGTTGTTAATGCAGTGACTAAGACTATTTGGCTTCAGCATATTCTCACATAGTTTGGGTTCTCCACTCCATGGTTGACAGTTTTGAATTGTGACAATCAGAGTGCTATTGCAATCTCGAAGAACCTGGTTCAACATCGGCAGACCAAACATATTGAGATTCATATACACTACATTCAAGAGCTTATTCAAGAGCAAGTAATTGATTTGTAGTGTTGTCCTATAGTGGAGTAGGTTGCATACATCTTCACCAAACCCTTCACTTTATAGGATATAATTACACTTTACTTAAGTTAACTTACGATAATGCATCTCATCGTAGTTTTGATATGAGACACTTAGGGAAGTGTGCACATAGGGATATAGCTTGTAGGAAAAATTCCACTGCTTGTGGTCTTATCTTGTTGTTACATTCCATATTCGGTGGGTCATCCACCTCTTGTGGAATATTATATTATTTCTCCTACCTACTGTAATACCCTAAAAATGGTCATCTAAACCATGAGCCCCTAATCTCGACAACATCATCAAGGTCCTAACCAAAGGCAATTAAATCAATCTTGAGAACACAATTAATTTCTAAAATCATCAAATATCACATGGCAAAATTAATCAATCAATATTAATTAAATATTTATTTAATTAATTGATCATTCCAAGCAAATCATTTTAAACAATTATCTTATTTATTTTATTAAATATCCTAGCATATTTAATTAAATAAATCAATTTGCCATTAAATCATCAAAAAGATGAATTAATTTAATTAAATAAATCAAATTGTCATAAATCTTCAGAAAAGGAAACAAATCAAGAAAGAGAAATTGGAAATTATGAGCACAAATCTTCAAAAATAGAAATAAATCAAAAAAGGAATTAATTGACAAAAAAGAATTAAAATTTTGAGAAAGAAATCAATTGGAGATAATCTTGAAAAAACAAATTAAAAATTGATAGATAATCTCAAAGAAAGCAATTAAAACAATTAAATATTAAAATTGAATGAAATAGAGAATAAATCAGTTTTTTCTTGATTTAATCTTAATTTTAGTTCAACTTCATTTAAAAACTGAGAAAAGCATCCAATCACATCAATTCACCTGGATTGTGCTTCCTCTTGGAAAATCTTGACTGCTCATCATCATTTGATCTCAGCCTTTGGTTTTTTTCTGAATTTTCTATAAATTCAAGGTCTCATCTCTCATTCAAAAAAATCCTAGAGATTATATTGTTATTATGTTGATTTTGCTCTAGGTTCATTGAGAATATTGCATACATATTTAGATCATTTATCTCATTTATTGCTTAAATCTTGTTAGATTAATCTTGCATCCATCTAGCATTAATATCATGCTCATATAAATTAAAATCCTTCATCTTGGTGTAGTCTAGTCACTGGATTGCTTATACAAATCTGAGAGCAATCTTATACTCGCATCTTTTAGAAGGCAATGGGTCGCTTTGTTATGGTTTTTCATATTCATGCTTATATCTGACTAACCATGCATGTAATGACTTGATTGAAGTGTTGTCTATTCCAGATATAGATACAGGTCCACTTTTCACACACACATTTCTAGCGCCCACCGTGGGGCAAAAGACTACATTTTTCAGCCTCCAAAGACTGACTTTTTATTTTTGTTATTTTTCAGGTTTTTTGACTTTTCATATTTTCAGTCATACAGCCTCTGCGTCATCTTGTATGACATTTCTCATAGGCTAAAATGACAAACTGCATGTGTCGTACAAGCAGAAATCCTCTGTCGTGCAAGAAGAAATCCTCTATCGTATGAGCAGAAATCCTCTGTCATGCAAGAAGAAATCCTCTGTCATACAAGCAGAAATCTTCTGTCGTGTGAGAAGAAATCCTTTGTCGTACAAGTAACTGTTTTGTCATTTTTTTCTATTTTTACTCGTTCAGTTCGGTGAGAATTGTCGTATGGTCAGGTGAGAATACTTGTACGAGTTACTATTTTGTCATGTGAAAAACAGAGAGTTTTTGTTTAGGATTTTTCTTAAAATAAGGCTTGTGGAAGGTCAATATATATGGAATATAATATTTAAGTATAAGTGATATTTCCTCTTCTCTTCTCTCTTTCTTATACTTTAAGTTATATTCCATATATATTGTCAGGATGTTTGAGAGGGGTTTTGAACCTCCAGGAGTTATAATGCAAAATCTAGTTTTTGGAGGATCTTCCAAATTTTAGGGCATTTCAGCATTCAAAGTGAAAAATTTGTAACCACAATTTGAAATTAGGCTTGTGTAAGCTCACCAAGAGATTTGATATTTCACTAAATTTTTCTTCTTGCAGGTTTCTAACAATTTCTTGCAGGTTGGAGGAGTTAGATTAGGATTCTTTTTTTTTTAAAACAAATTACTTTTCAGGGTTTTTTTTTACAGGACACTTGTCAAATAATTTATCAATCAAACATACACTTGTCAAAGAATAAAAATAAAAACAACATGACTACTAATGTGTTGTTTTTGCAGGTTGCCTAAATAAAATCGACCAAATGTCGTGTATTCTTTAAATTCATTTTTAGGCACTTAAATTGCTATCTGGTTAATGAACAAATCTGTCTTTTGTGTTTTTAGAAAAATCTAAGAGGTAGGAGAGTATGCTCTTGTCTTTACAGACAATCAGAAATCTAGACCCTTGAGGCTTTTTCTAAATTGAGATTTGTGTACCTTTAGTAGGCCTGTCATAGTGGGAAAAAGTAATCACCCTGTGAGAATGACCCAAGTGAGTACAGTTGGACCTGAGCATTCCAACTCACTATAATAAATAGGCCTCTAGTGATTAAAGTCTCAGAGGATGGGATTATTTGAGTTTTCTCTTTGAGATCTCTCATATCGAGCATTTTGTAGGGCCTCGCGGTCTCAATCATGTTTACATGACTACAACTTGTTTTTGTACCTTGTCGGGCTATACGCCTCAATCATGCTTGTGTGACTTCAAGGGGTAATTCCAAATGGAATTCCTGACTAAGAACTATAAGATTAGAAGCTACTTGATTCACCTCCGAAAGGTTGATAATCTTTGTGCAAGAGAGATAGTAACTCTGCCAAGACACTTGTCATATCGTGCCCCCATTAGTGTTTGGAGTCGGCTAATACGGTGTTGCAAATCCATTGTGTGATTCCATAGGGTTTGCATGTTGTGATTGGAGTTACTATTCATACTCTGTGTTTTCTATGTTTTCATCCCTCAAACTAAAAATGGAATATTAAAACTGGAGAAAACAAATTAACAAACTCAGTGATCAAAAATATGTCCGTGTCACAAACTAGTCTATCCTGGTCAAAAATTAGTCCATTTCAGAATTGGTCATTCTCAGTTGTCATACCCAGCCATTGAAAAACTCAAAATTGTTGTCTCTATCCTGTTAACAATCATACGAGCCTGATCATTTGTCATCCTGCACCATATTCTATGTCATATGAGTCTACTAATTTATTGCATGAAGCTAATCCTCTATCGTACAAGATCCAGAAGTCTGTCGTTCTAAGTTAAATCTTGTGTCGTATGAGACAGAACTGCACTGAATTCTTTGTCATTCGGGACCTACCAATTTGTCGTACGGTATGAGGCAGCAACTCGTACAAAACATAACTATTGTCATCCTAAAGTTGTTATACTGTCGTACAGTCTCAAAAATTCTATCATATGAGTCTCTGATTTTGTCAATCCAGAATAGTCAAACTTGTCCAAAACAATCTATAGTGAGCCTAAAACTAGTTATCATCCTCCTAAGCATAAACAACCTTGATAGTGTACCTCTGTCATTGCGTTGCATGATTTTGTCGATCATCTTTAAGCTAGTTCAAACAAACATCTTATCAAACCTAAGTTAACTTAGATAATGTCTTACACAAGATAGATCATTCCTGAAACTAGACCAGATCTTAGTTACTTCTCTCAATCACTACATTAAACGAACTACTAACTACAATTTGATCTTGACTTCTGCAACACATCTAGCTCTTGGTCATGTCGGTTGTAAATGCATGTTCAAACCAAAAGCTCTTCTAAATCTTTTGAGAAAAGTAATAATCTCATGGATACCTTAGCTCCAATTCCCATGGCTACCTTTGCTCAAATATTTCAAGATATCAAGAAAGAAATATATGACATGGAAATCCAATAAAAATAAATCAATGACTCCATTTGAAAAACAAATGCATGATATCAAGAGTGAGAAACTTCAAGGAATGCTAAAACAATTATATGATTTGACAATCAAAACAAATAATCGACAATCAAAAGCCAAATCTCAAACAAGATCACAAAACACCTTCACCAAGACAAAAAGACATCTATTCCCTAGATAGATAATTTACACCTTTGGGGCAATCTATTGAGTCAGCTTTGGAAGAGCTTCTTAAGAACAATCTTATCATATTGCCTAAAAAGACCACATGGGGATGTGCAGTTTTGAGTAGTTATTGTGCATATCATAGGCATAACAAACAAAAGACTTCAATGTGTATGGAATTAAAACATAAGATTCAAGATCTTCTTGATGATGGTGTCATTGAAATTGAAGATCCTAATGACTTACCTAAAGAAAAAGAAGGAACTACTTCTAAGCATAATCAAAATCATGAACCTATGTCTAGCAAGGATCCATATGTGACCTCAATCCCTTCCATGATGCCTTCATCTCCTAAAACGTCTCAACTAAAATCCAAACCATCTCCTTCAAACAGTGAAACTTCCCATGTTGACCTTCAAGGGTTATCTCCTATGGAAATCCAAGTTAATGCTACAAGTTCCTCTAAAGATTTAAAAATCCTAGATCCTATGCCATCATAAACTTCAATTCCAAATGTACCTTCTCTAGAGAGTCCCACTCAAAATACTTCCCCATCATGCCAAAATATGGAGACCTTCCAAGAATCCCCTACGCCTATACAAAATCCTATCCCTTCCTTAGAAGTGACTCCATGTCAAGTGGATAATCTAAAAAATGAAGAAACAAGTCCTATCATAAATCAAGATCAAGACCCCAAAACTCCTCAATCCCATCTAATGATTGAAAAAGATCATATTTCACTAGATTCCCATGATGATCCCCTTATACTTTCCATTTCTTCCAAGATGATCCCCTTCCATCTCTAGAACAAAGCATCCTTCCAAATCTCATTCCTAATCCACTTCCTAAGCAAGATCATGATGCCTCTTCCACCTTTTCAAATGATCCTATTCAAAATGAAGAGTCAAAAACCCTTCCTACTCTATCCAATGGTCCTCTTCCATGTCAAGATCAAAGTATCCCTTCATCTCCTTGTCATAATCCTCTATGTTCACTTCATGATTCCATCATACCTTGCAAGCCACCTCCACCTAAAAATGGACTTGCCTCTAGCATCAAAAGTAAGAAGAAACCCTTTGTTAAAAAGATCTTTCAAAGCATGCATTATCAAAGAAAAGGGTTAGACATTCATGAACATGGTATATTAGAACCCCCTGCTATAAAATAAAATCTTGATTATAATGGATACATTTCTCACTCTCAAGATGTTGGTATCCCTCATAAATCCTACATTTCTCCAGTTAAATCCAAATATATGCCTTCTTCTTCGCCCCTTCCATCCATTCTAGGTCCCTATATCCCTCCATCCCTTATGTAGGATCAACAAAGGCACACATCTTCGAGTACCCTCCATCCATCTAAAAGACCTCCATATCATTCCTATCTACCCATGCATCTCCCTCCAAGCGATTTGGATGCCAAGCATAAAAGTCATAAGTCAATCAATCCAAGGATCAACATGTCCCATCTAATCGACATGTCAAAACAAAGCAAAATATGATCCAAAAAGAAAAATAAAAATACAAAACGCCACAAAGGCCCACAAAGAAAGAAGAAAAGTCAAAAGTTATATGGGTTCCTAAGGCACTTGTACAAGCAATGTGCTCTAAGGAACTACAAAAGCATGAAAAATCAAAAACTGTGTGGATCCCTAAGCGACTGCTTGAAGAACAATAGTCTAAATAAAAATAAAAATTGGCATCCAAAATTGTTGTTCCTCCATCCAAACCTTCCGATTTTATTCCTCCATCACCTTCTTCATCCATTTTGGGTTCTTACATCCCAAAATCTATAACCTTTCCTCCATCCAAATCTCAAAATCTGAGATTCACTTCTCCTCCATATGTCCACCATCCCTCAAGGTGTGTGCCAATGTTGATTTTTCCAACATTTCCATCTAGCCATACACAATTCTTCCAACATCCCATCCATTATCCAACACCTCTTTTTCACCCTTCCATCCCTCTTATCCAATCCTTTTCATAAATCCTTGCCCTAGTTTTATTTCATTATCCTGCCAACATCTTTGAGCATACCTTCATAGCCATGGTCTATTGCAACTCATATTCCAAGGGTACCATCCAAAGAAGTGAGACGTTGGGGTTCTTCTTCCATCCCCTATCATGCCTCTATTATCTTCCAAAAAAAAAAATGATGAAAAAAATGAAAAAAAAAAAAAAAAATTAGAAAAAAAAAGTAAAGAGAAATAAATTTGTCCTTGTGTGAAAACCACTTCTTGTGGCACCTTGGGAAAGTACCATGATGAAAACCTAGCAAACAGGCATCATGTGTAATCCATTATCCTTTTGCACTTTACACTGGGGGTAAGTTCCATCCATGTACATCCATCTATTATCCTTCTTCCTCCATTATCCTTCACCCTCCATTATCCCTCATCCACTCTATCTACATTCATATCCCTTTTCCACCTTTGATCTTGACAAGGTTAAGGATCTTTACAGGTTTTCTATGTCCTATATATTGTGCTTGATCCACACCCTTTAGCTCCTATCCATTTCTCACTTACATCCTTCATTACCACCTTTGATCTTGATTATCCTATTTGCCTCCTATCCAAATCTATCCCTTGATCTTGATCAACACTATGGACAAAATGCAAAAACATGTTTTCCACAAACCTCTTGACATAGCCACTTCTTTGGACCATATGGCTTCGTTACGCTATATCCTTGCTTCACTATGCTATATCCTTGCTTTGTTGCGCTATACCCTTGCTTTACATTGCTAAAATATTTGCTTTACATCGCTAAAATCCTTGGTTTACATTGCTATATCTGGACCCTATGCTTTGATTAATGTTGTGAGATAGTCCTTGAAAGTGTCCACCATCATTCACTTATCCATTCATGTACTCAAAATTCCTTTTGCCTTGCTAGACACTAGGAGCAAACATCAAAATCCTAAAAAAATCATAAAAAACATTAAAAAATCATAAAAAGTCCTGAACAAAATCCTAAAAAATCATAAAATGTCCTGAACAAACTACTAAAAAATCAGAAAGTCCTAAAAATATCTTAAAAATAAGAAAAGTTTTGAAGAAAAGAAAAAAAAAAGAAAAAAGAAAAACAGAAAGAAAAAAATGAAAAAAAGAGAGAGAAAATGCCTTGGTGAAAACCTGGTAAACAAGGACCTTGGTAAAAAAAAAAAGAATCTCTGCCAAGCAGGTGAAAACCTAGAAAACAGGTGCCTCTTGTACTCAAGTGCTCCATCTATCAACGCAACGTTGGCATTCCCACTTTCATGCATCTTTGCTTTCACTTGTATATATCTTTTGGTCACTTTCGTGACATCCTGGTTCGTTAGAACCCTCATACCTTGAAATCGATCATTGTCATAGTCTTAGGTTAATCGACAAGAGCACATTTACATGTCCTAAGTAGTATCAACCAAGTCATCTTTACGTCAGTGATACCCAGTCTTCCACTCCGAGTCAGTTGCCTGCCTCCTGACTACTGAAGAGTTTTATCACTGAGTACACAAGCAAAACAAAACTGAAAACAATCACTAAATTATTTGAGATATGCATGAAATTTTCTTTGTGTGTTTTCTTTTACATTGGCTTTTTCTTATTATTCCCTCTGAGTAACTCGAGGAAGTCTATCTTGACTAAGAGGAGCAAGGATTGGGGGCATAATACTTTTTGTTGTTTTCTGCTTGTAGGAATTATTCTGATGATCTGAAAACATCTAATCAGCTGGGTGTCTGTGATAAGAGCCTTCACATCAAGGTGAAATCGCCTCACATACCTCGACTTTGCTTATTTGAATGCTATAGGGAGGTCCATATCATTTCTTTGTCTGTTTTGAGGGAATTTCTTTATTGTGCAATCCGGGTCCATGCGTAATCTATCCAAGGATATGAACAAAAAAAAAGTTTCATTGCGGACAAGATAATTAATATTGCACATGGAAAGAAAGGAACTCTACTCTGCCTGCTATAATTGTAAAACGCTCTGATGAAAATTAAGCTTTCCAAAGTCCAGTGACTAGGTTTAGGATTGCATCTCATTTTGCATTTCATTCTGCATCTTGTGAATTTAGAGTGATGTCGGTATGGTAACAATGATCTCCCTATTTTCTGAATGAGCGCTAGAAGCTTCATCATTTCTTCACTAAGTGGTCTTTTTTCAGCATTTCTCCGATTGAGTACTTGTGTATTGAGATGTTAGTTGCATACATAAACATCTCATATAGATTCATAAATTTCATACATTCATTTGCATTCATCTTATTGCATAGAAAAATGAAAAAATTTGCATTACTCATTACTCATTCACATTCATTTATTTGCATATGAAAAGAAAGAAAAATAGACATTCATGATCATTGCATTACATACATTCATGCTAAATTAGAAATGCATACATATAGAATAAAGTATATAGAACAACATCTCATAATCAATCAACACAAGTACAATGAAATCAAAACACGAGCTTGTAAATCGGCTATTCTGAGTCCATTTTCGGGATCGAAATTGAAATCTGATGTTAATTCTCTCATCGAAATTTTATGACATTGACCACTTAGTGCTTTTCATCAAAAGCTCTTTCTTTCTTCAAATTGCGCTCAATTTCTCATGAATCAATGTTGAATCTCAATTTAATTTCTACAAATCAACTTTGCGCTCAATTTCATATCGATCAACACAAAATTTTCAAAAATTCCTCTGAATTAATTTGTGCTCAAATCATTATCATCACTCAAAATTGCCTATCATCATGTACCCTCGCTATCTTTCGATTTCGCTCCCGAGGGGGCATACTCGTGACCTTATGACCTTACATCTTCAAAAGTCGAGAAAATTTTCAAATCTTCAACGAAAGTCGAGCAAAACATATTTTTCAACTAAAGAAAATCAATCAAAATCCTCATTGCTAGGGGAATCTCAACTTCATCATTTTATATCAAGTTGATATCTCTCAATCATCTAAATCAAATCAATCTCTAGGGGCATATCAGTTTCATCGCTTCATATCAAGTTGATATTTGTCTTCATCTGAATCAAACTCTTAATGTTAATCAGTTTCATCGCTTTTCATCAAGCTGATTATTCGCTTAAAATTCAATCAAGGGTTTAAAGAGTTTCTTTGATCACACTCAATCTAAGTAGGTGCTCAGTATTCATTTCTTGATCAAGATAAATAGTTTATCTTCATCGTGTCTTGATCAATCAACTTCAAGATCGATTTGTCTAGTTCAATCAAGTTCTAGATCAGTAAGATCCGCTTCTTGATCAATCAAGTTCAAGTTCGGTATCTTTTGTTTTCTATCATTCCTAAGTTCAATCAAGTTCGGGATCGATATCTCTTTAATCAAACTTCATTCAGCTTCATCACTTCGAATCAAGCTAAACACCTTGTTTTCATCTAGTTCGTGATCAATTAAGTTCAGAACTGGCATCTCCTAGACATCAACTATTCTATGAATCAACGTGTTGCTCGCACATTAATTCAAAGAGGGGCAAATGTAATACCCTAAAAATGGTCATCTAAACCATGAGCCCCTAATCTAGACAACATCACCAAGGTCCTAACCAAGGGCAATTAAATCAATCTTGAGAACACAATTAATTTCTAAAATCATCAAATATCACATGGTAAAATTAATCAATCAATATTAATTAAATATTTATTTAATTAATTGATCATTCCAAGTAAATCATTTTAAACAATTATCTTATTTATTTTATTAAATATCCTAGCATGTTTAATTAAATAAATCAATTTGCCATTAAATCATCAAAAAGATGAATTAATTTAATTAAATAAATCAAATTGTCATAAATCTTCAAAAAAGGAAATAAATCAAGAAAGAGGAATTGGAAATTATGAGCACAAATCTTCAAAAATGGAAATAAATCAAAAAAGGAATTAAATGACAAAAAAGAATTAAAATTATGAGAAAAGAAATCAATTGGAGATAATCTTGAAAAAACAAATTAAAAATTGATAGATAATCTCAAAGAAAGCAATTAAAACAATTATATATTAAAATTGAATGAAATAGAGAATAAATCAGTTTTTTCTTGATTTAATCTTAATTTTAGTTCAACTTCCTTAAAAAACTGAGAAAAGCATCCAATCACATCAATTCACCTGGATTGTGCTTCCTCTTGGAAAATCTTGACCGCTCATCATCATTTGATCTCAACCTTTGGTTTCTTTCTGAATTTTCTATAAATTCAAGGTCTCATCTCTCATTCAAAAAAATCCTGGAGAATATATTGTTATTATGTTGATTTTGCTCTAGGTTCATTGAGAATATTGCATACATATTTAGATCATTTATCTTATTTATTGCTTAAATCTTGTTAGATTAATCTTGCGTCCATCTAGCATTAATATCATGCTCATATAGTTTAAAATCCTTCGTCTTGGTGTAGTCTAGTCACTGGATTGCTTATACAAATTTGAGAGCAATCTTATACTCGCATCTTTTAGAAGGCAATGGGTCGCTTTGTTATGGTTTTTCATATTCATGCTTATATCTGACTAACCATGCATGTAATGACTTGATTGAAGTGTTGTGTATTCCAGATACAGATACAAGTCCACTTTTCACACACACACCTACCCCTACTTTTTCTTACCTACCCTTGTTTCTCATTGAGCCACATGTCATAATTGTGTGCTCACATATCCATTTGGCCTTGCCTATATATGCAGGTCTATATTCATTGTATTGGTTAATCTAGTTGATCATTTGTATATTGATGAGAATACAACTTGTTCTTTTCATAATATTGTCTCTTTTATGTTCTTTTCATTGTGCCCTTGATCTTGGTAAAATCTCACATAGTCTGATATATGAGAATGATCAATTGAATCTTGAATTGGTGCAAACAAAGAATGATGGACAAGAACTTGAAAGACGGATCATAATTCTAAGAGATGAGCTGACTGCTGCTAATGAGTACAAAGAAAAATTCAAAGATAATTTATCCCAGTTAGATGAGATGCTTGAAAGTTAGAGACATGGGAAAGACATGTGAGGACTTAGATTTAAGAAAGGAGAATCCTCCAGTTCTGGTCAAAGAAATCATTTGCATAAGAACAAGAAACCTTTGGTAAGAAAACCTAATGCCTATAAATTTAATGGTAAATGTTTTATTTGTGGCAAATTTGGTCATATGGCAAGTTAATGCAGAAGTAGGATGAATAATGGAATGATGAATAATATGATGAAAAATGAGTCTACCTTTACCGGTCAATGTTTTATATGCAACAATTTCAGTCACAAGTCAAATATGTGCAGAACAGTGATAAATAATTTTTAGAATAAGAGACGGTATGCTTGTGGAATGTTTGGGCACATTTCTAACCAATGCAGGATGAGACCAAATCAAATGAACTTCAAGCCTATGCAAAGAAGTCTTGTTTGTCATGCATGCAACAAGCACGATCATATTGTAAGATATTGCAAAAGTAGGAATTCTCTTGTAGACCAAAATAAATTAGATAAAAAGGGCAAAGCTAAAGTGGAAGAGATCAAAGATTAGCATAAGAAGATGTGGGTAAGGAAGGAAGATACTACTATTCAAAATGGCACCACACCTGATTCCGGTGTAGGAAACTTGTCTAGTAACTAAGGGATTTTAGCCTTAGGGGGAGATTGTCATGCAGATCCATAAAACTCCCTTTCAAAGATCTGTAACCAGTCAAGGATGGTTAGAGATGGTGGAGATCAGTTGTGGAGTTGCTATCCAAAATATTTCATGGCAATTTGATAATCTAGTGAATGAATTCATGAAAAACAAAGTATTTGGAAGTCATTAGGGTTGTGCATTTATTACAACTTTAAATTAGGTGGATAAAAAAATAGTCATTCTTCACAATGCAAATGAGAGCTAAGAGTAGAGTAGCAAAGTGAAAGAGTTTTAGCAACTAAATCCAAGCCTATAGCGATCAGTCAGCGATTTCTTGGACCCGGTTAAGAATCAAAAGGTATTTTTCATTTGCGAAGATATATTTTCATATTTCTATTTTTAAATGGCATTTGTATCTACATCTGGTGTTGTGACTCTATTGGTGGTCGAAATTACTGAGAGGGCAAGGCCCATGTTTCAGAGGCACCCATTCAAATCCACTATAGATTATCCAGAAGGTGCATTTTCTTCTATCCCATATGGTGTACTTCACAACGAAGATATTAGGGTATACATCCATTGCAATATTGAGGAGCTTGGAAATGCAGATATGCTCTCACTTTACACCAAGCATATGATGGATAGTCTAGGAAATTTAAAGTTGGGATTCAAGTCACTCCACGACAAGGGTTTCATCCAATTCATTCATTTCTTGGTGTTCGATGAACCCGAATGGGTTTGATACATTCTGAGCCAAATCCATGATGAATTCATGTGGCTAGACCAACCTCATAATATCACCAAGCAAGCCATTGAATAAGTTACATGTTTAAATGCAACCAGTGAGGTTCCTGGATTGAGGAAAGTATAGAATACAATGATAAAAAATGTTACCGGATCTCAGTATGATAGTCGGTCGATGACTATTAATGATATCATAGAGGACGATGTTATATTTGCCTTGATGGCGACTAGGTATAAGGTATAACAATCTAGCAAGCATTTTGTATCCGACATGACCATATTTGCAACCTATGAGATTCTAATGAAGGCAAGATGTTCAGTACTTCTCAGTTAGTTATTAAGAAACTTGAAGAAGATTAAGCAGGACAAGAAACATGTATTCAAATTTGGTTCCTTGATTGTTTTATTGGCACTGTAATTCCTAAATGAAATCCCTGATATTGGAAAGATTCAATGGGGATATTATAAACCGGTCTCCATTCAGATCAAGGAAGGATTGCAGGGTTTAGGTGATACAGTTGCTCAGAAATCCGCTTTGTGGGGACACTTAAAATCCTTTCAAGCCACAATGTAAAGTAGGGAAAGGATACCTAAATAAATTGTTGAGAAGCATGAGAAAACTATCTACTTTATGGTTGATAAGGACCAATGCCACATGGAGGCAATTGAGCCAAGAACTCTTTGGATCATTTCCATGGGGTATGAGGTGGATGCTACCACACTTGATGCATATGCTCAACATTTGTTGATTCAACCAGTAGATGATGAGGAAGAAAGGTTTGGTACTTATCAAGAAAAATATCTTGATTTGCACAAGAATTTTACTGGACCTGCTAGGAAGAGGAAAGTAAGGAAAGAGGTAGAGGAGATAGAAGAACAAATGGACATATCCAAGGAGGTTTTGCAAAGGGAAAGAGAACATAAAATATTGAAGGAGGAAGACATGGAGAATCCCAAGAAGACTAAATCTGCTTCCTCCCCTCCAAAGAAAACAAAGCCAAGACAGTCTCAATCCACGCCTACTTCTGGTGAGCATAAGCCCATTCCTCCACCCAAATCATAATCAACATCATAAACCAGTGGGGCGAGAAAGAGGAAGAAGGAGAAACCTCAATGAGTATATATTACTACCACTTTCAAGGATGTAGAGACAAAATCTGATGAAGAAATGAGAGAGGTGAGAAAGATAGCCACCTATGCAAGAGTGGTGAAGAAGCCACAATCCGATGGAGTTCAGAAAACAAAAAAGTCAAGGGCAGAACCTAAATCATCCAGAAAATCTAGAGAAAGCAAGGACCAAAAATATGAGATAGATGTCTCTTTGAAATCTGGTAAGATTGAAGGCACATTTAAAATAGTGCCCCCATTGACTTTGAAGGAGTTAATCGATGAAATTATTAAGGATGGAAATCTGAATAATGTATCTACATATTCTTAAAATTGTGATGATAAAGTTCAAAGGGTATTTGAAGAAGCAGCTATAGAATATATGGATGTTTATATTAATACATTAATAGAACTTGCATCTATGATACCTAAAATCCTATATGATTTTTTGGATGCAAAAAGGCATAAAGCTAGCTTAGAGGATGAAAGAGTAAAGAAATATGTACTAGTAAATCTATCTTCAGTCATCACTAAGGATGAAGTTATTAGGTTATTGAAACTTTCCAAGGATATATTCTAAAGCAAGAAGAGGGTGAATAAGATTATGCTAGGGAGGATAGATGAGGTGACAAAGGAGACTAAAACAATTTTGAGACAATTTTTGATAGATCAAAGAGTTGATGTGAATATGGAAGAACCAACTCAGCACACATCTATTTTTGAAGTTCATGTTGTTGTTCCTAACAAGAAAAAGGATAAATCACATGAGAAAGCCACTCCCAAAGGATATTCCAATGATCAACTCCAGTTGATAATGTGGATAGTGCAAATGACTCCTCCGATGAATCTGTACAGGAACCTCTAGTTATAGAAGTTGTGTCAGTGAAAGTCGATGAGGAGAAAGTGAATATTGAATAGGATAAGGAGGATTGTGAGAAAGGTGAGAAGGATGTGAGTGCAGAGGATGCAAATAAGGAGAAAGGAGAGGAGAAGAAAGATCAGGCTTTGGCAACAATGGCAAGAGACACTACTGTTGATAAAGGGAAACATGTTGTTATTGCTTCAGATGATTTTGGTCAAGGGCCTATAGACGTGAGCTCATTATCTCCTATTCAAGCACTTAAATTGGTAACTCTAGCTCAAGAAAAAGTCAGTGAGGACTTTCTTAAGTCCCATTCTGCTGATAAAGAGTTAATATCATTGGTAGGACATATGTTGGATAAAATCATGTCATGTTTCAAACTAGATACATTTGATCCCTCTGGTAAGCTCAAGGGTTTGATAAACGTTGTTAGTTCTCATTTTGAGTCTTTAGAGAAGGCAACCAATATCAAAATTTTGAATCAATTCAATGCAATGAAATTAAAGAAATTTTTGAAGATAATTGAAGATGATTGAAGATGATAGAGTTAGTTTAGTTACTACACTAAAAGGTATTCAGGATGCAATTGATGAAGGAGGTAATATATACAAGTCATTTCTAATTTTGCCCAAGTTCACTATAAACATTGATAAGAAAATAAGGGAGTGTGAAAGTCAGCTAGCAAGCATATCACAGTCATATACACCACAATCAGCTTCGGCTAGCAATTTTGAACCCCAAGTTTTGAGTGTATTGATTAAAATCAAGAGTTTAAACTAAGAAAAGTATAGGGTTTTGGGTAGAGTGTTTGAAGTGAGGAGTCTCATTACTACCTAGATAGATTCTTTGATGAGTAGCATGTAGGATGCTAAGGATGAACTAAATAAGCCTATTCAGATAAATAAACAAGGAGTAGAAATGCATGCCTACATTTTCAACGGAATGATAAGAATTTTGGAAAGATTGAAGAAGACATGGGATAGTCATTTGTTGTCCCTTAGAATAATTTTTGCAGACATCTTCAATTTTTTGTGAGTAGTTGTACATACCCTTGTATATTAATTATGGGGGATCATTTTTCTTTGGCATTGTTGTCAAAGGGGGAGAGAGTAGAGTGAAAAATGGTATAAATTTTTAGGGGGAGCTTGTATATTCTTTGTAAGTTTGAAAATTTTTAAGTCTGGCAATCTTGACTGTACAATTTATTTTTCACAATGTTGCCATCAATGCCAAAGGGGGAGATTGTTGGTAAGAGACATTGTTCTTGCAAATATTGGTGCATGATAGATGTTTAGGGGTTGTTATTGATGGCAACTCAATTCACAGATCACATCCAGTGTATATAGAATTAGTTTACCGGAAGTCATATTCTTCATAAGGCATAAGAATGGAAGGTGGAATATAGTTACCGGTAGAGCATGAGATCATGGTGCACATCTTGATTTCGGTAATGTATTTTTGGTTGCAGTGATCAAGGTAGCTGGTTCAAGGTTCGAGATAGATTATCTCATGATCCTAATATCTAGTGTTTAACTAGGTGCATGTTTAGAGCTCTAGTATCTGATAATTAATTTAGGGCCGAGCATTTTTGGTGCAACATGTGTTGCGGATTTGTTGGGATGATTTCAGTGATCATTTTCATGTTTGAGATGATTGGGCTGACTCATGGGAAGCATTTTATCATCTTTTTTTAGTCCGCATTTGGATTTATGATTAGATTGAGCCGACTTGGTATTACACATTTTATGTTGTGTGTTATGTGGTTTTTAGAAACTGACTTACTAAATGATTCTTTTCATTGATGAAAATATATAATATTGACTTGGTTAATCATCTTGGTGTGTGTGAGGAGCGAAGGAAGTTTTTGTAAGGGAATTTGTAAGTTTGGTGAAGATTTTGGTGCTCCAGTGTGTGACAGAGAAGAATTATAGATCGGTTAGAGGAGGTAATCAGAGCCTAACCATAACTGTGTTTTGGCATAGTTAGATGCTATACTTTAGTTCAATTATCATTGTAACCATTTTGTAATAGCCTATAAGGAAGTGAGCCTTCCTCCAGGTTGTAGCCCTTTTGTAATTGAGTAGTGAGCTCTAGGTAGTGTGCCTGAATGAAAGTGCATTCCCCTTTTGTAATATTGTACTCAATTCCACTATGGTGTTCATTTATTCCAACATATGCTCTCCCCTTGCCTTTCATGGACCTTGGGTGATTAAAAACCATGCAATCTTTCACTTTTATTTAGATTAGATTCCCTAAAGGTATTATACAAGTATCCTCTCCCCTCAAATATTTGCATGACCTTGGATGTAAGAGAAAGTGTACTAGCTTTACTAGATAAAGGGTTTGCCTACCAGTGCTATATGTTGGTAAGAGGGAATGACCCAAGCAGTGCTTTCTTTCATTTTTTTATATAAACATTTATGGTTTTGAAAAAATCCATAATCAACTGGTGTAGTTGTGTTATACTAATACTTTCCCTCAGTATCTACAAGCAAATACCTTTGTGGGCTTGACGAAATTCAAAATCCTCAAGTACTTGTGTGGTAGATGCATAAAAACCTATGTTTTACAAGATAAGATGTCTCATAATGAGCTATCCATCGAATGTATAGCCACCAAATTTACCTCAAAATTTCCCACACTATGAACAAATGTTTTTAGTAGCCCAAAACCTTTGATACTTGATGGTGTAAGAGGTCGGACCTCCAAATCTTCCCTAATTCACATTATTCATTGTTGAGACAGATGTCCCTCAATTCATAAGGTCTTTAAATCTTCAAGGTATGATATTTTGGTGCGCTCAAGATTGGTGTAAGAGGTCGGACCTCCAAATCTTACCTAATTCACATTATTCATTGTTGAGACAGATGTCCCTCAATTTATAAGGTCTTTAAATCTTCAAGGTATGATATTTTGGTGCACTCAAGAAGTGTGTGTCCTGTAAGGGGGAGCCAGTGCCTCCAAAATCTCTTTATGTCCACTTTGTCTAAGTATATGGAGAAATCCTAGTGGGGACTCAACAAGTAGTATCCATATTCCAAGCCTAAGATTGTTTTGTTTGAATTATCTTCATGTTTCGACCAGTAATCATTATCACTTGGGATAACTTAGTCCCTCATCATCTTAGTTGAGTCAAATAATTTATTTTTATGATTGTTGTGTTTGTGTCACTTTATTATCTTTTTCCAAAGAATGGGTCAAAAATTAGTCATTTGAAGTCCAAACTTATTATCCATCAAAGTCCCAAATTTGTATCTTCATGATCATTATCCTAGTCCTAGCATAGTCACCATTATCATCTATATTTGTACCATCATAATCGTCATTTTTCATTGATTGTCATTACCACCAGAGACATCATCATTACCTTATTCCTAAGTCATCAATACAAACATCAAACATCCAAAATCAAACATAAAACTTCATCCTCTTTCCAAATTCTTCATAGTCAGTCCCCATCGTAGTCTAAGCTTGTCATTTATCCTATATTGAGATTTAGTCTATCATCCATTTCCATCTTTCATCTCTCCAACTCATCAACTAATCGTCATGTCACTATTTTATTGTGACGATTTTGGTCATCCTTAATTTTCTTCCACTTTATCTCATTTTGATGATGATGAGAGTCTTGTTGATCAAGATGATTATGAAATTAAAAACCTTGATGCCCTCATCCTTAGAAATCTTGTACCAAGTGTCAGATACCAAAAATATAACTATTCATCCTAGCTACCCTACCATTCCTCCATGCACATCCACTCATAATCTTTATCACACCTTTGACAAGGGAAATTAATTATGTCTTCCACCCACAACTCCCTCATATATCACATCCATGTATCCCTCATAAGCAACATCCATGGTTCCATATTCTCCCATGATCCTATCCCAACCTCTATCTTTTCATCACAACACTACCACTTACATCCATAATCCAAATTCACCATCTAATTATCCCCAAATCCATTACACAAACCATAATCCTAATCCCCATCGTATCTCACTACCCCATCCTACCTTAATCCTCTAGCTAATCCTAATCCCCCATCCTACCTTAATCCTCTATCCAATCCTAATCCCCCCATCCTACCTAAGGCCTCCATCCATTCTTAATCCTTCATCCTACCTCAGTCCACCACCATCCACTTCATCCTATCTCCACCCACCATCCACTTCATCCTATCTTAACCCACCATCTACTTCATCCTACCTTAATCATTGTCATCCTATCTCAACCCACCATCCTCCACTCCATCATACACCAAAACGCCTTTATCTTCCCCATCCTACCTTAATCCACCATCATCCACTCCATCTTATCTCAACCCACCACTCTCCATTTCCTCCATTTCTACAGCTTCCCTTCCACCTCCCACACCTATCATTCTTCTCCCACGTCCTAATGTCATTGAAACCCTCTCATCCATTCACATTATACAACCACAATCCCCATCTCCTACTCCTACTATCATTCAAATTCAATGCAATTAACCTCCCATCCTTCCATCCACTCCTACCCTAGTCAATGTACCTCCCATCCTTCCATCAAATCCATCTACCCTAGTTAAAGAGCCTCATATTCTTTCATTTATTTCATCTAAAAAGTCTATGTACTCACCCTCAGCACACCATCTATACCAATCCCATCATGCTAAGATCATGTTCCAGAGCATGTTGACATATTTATTGATCCAAATCAAGATCCTACCATTCTACTTCCTCCATCTCATGATACCTTATCATCCCCTCATTCAAGTCAAGATCCTCCTATCCTATCAAACCCATTGCATGATCCCTTATTGCCTCCCATCCAAACCATCCCATTTAAATTTCTCTAGCCTCTTTGTTTTCTTACGTGTATCCATGGTAGTTCACTTGCAACAAAATAACACCTCCTATTCACCACCCATCCTTCTCCTTCTAATAAAGGACTCACATATTGTTAGCCAAAGAACAAGTATCATTTTTTAGATAAAATCCTGAAAAATATGAACTATCAAGGTAAAAGCTTAGGCCTACATGAGAAAGGTACTTTGGAGCCCATCCATGTCAAAGCACATCCAGGGTCTCATGGTCTTGATTATATATCCCAAGGAAATTTTGTCCACCATTTGGTGGAATTCATTATGTGTTGCATTGATATTTTGTCATTGATGCCAACACTAGATGTTTGGATGCTTTACCGACACCCTTCTAGTCTTGGTAGGTTGAGTGGTTTCTGGTTGATCTAGATCTGGTATGATTCAGTAGGCTCCGGTATAGTTTGGTGATGGAATTGGCTTATTCACGATACTCATGCTCATATTTGGTTAGTTGGTTTTGGTCTGCTGATCGGATACTATCTTACTTGCTTAGAAGCTTGGTTTCTGGTTTTGGTGAGGGTTTCACCAGCAAAGTTTTTGGTGGAGATCTTTGATGAATTGCATAAGTAATATTGGTATAAGAAGACAATTTTCTGCTCTCCGAACACCTCAGCAAAATGGAGTTGTCGAAAGGAAGAACATAACTATCTTGGATGTTGCTAGAACAATGATGATGGAATCTAGTCTAACTCATATCTATTGAAGAGAAGTAGTGAGCACAGCAGTTTATACATTCAACATAGTACATATCAAAGGAGAAACCGGTAAGACACCTAAGGAATTATGGTTTGGGAATACACCTACAGTTAAGTATTTTAGAATTTTTGGTAGTAAATGTTATATCAAGAGAGATGATATCATTGGTAAATTTGATCCTAGATGTGATGAAGCCATATTTCTTGGTTATTCTAATGAAAGCAAAGCATATATATGTTATAACAAGAAATTGCAGAGAATTGTGGAGAGTGCTAATGTCAAAGTAGATGAGCTAAACAGAAGTCAAATTAGAGTTTATGAGAAGGAACCAACAGTGGAAATGATTATATCTGAGCCAGTATCACCTTTACCAGAACAGAGTGTTGAACCAGTTGCTCTGGTAGTATAAGGTAATTCTATAGTAACTGAAGAACAGGGAAGAGAAATAGAAAGTCAAAAGACTCCTAGGTATGTGAGATTGAATCATTCAGAAGATTAGATCATTGGGGATAAGAGAAATGGAGTGATGACAACAAGAAGACTGGAAACTAATGAGGTATGTTTAATTTCACAAGTTGAACTGGTATCAGTAATTGAGGCATGTAAAGATGAATATTGGTTAAAAGCTATGGAAGAAGAATTAGAATAGATTGAGAAAAATAACACATGGACCTTGGTTCCCCGGCCTAAAAATAAAAATGTTATTGGAACTAAATGTGTTTTCAGGAATAAACTGAATGAGGATGGTCAAGCTATAAGGAATAAGGCTAGATTTGTTTGTAAAGGATATTCTTAGAAGGAAGGAATGAATTATGGAGAGAATTTTGGACCTGTAGCTAGGATTGAAGTTGTAAGATTATTTCTTGCCTATGATGCTTATAAAAACTACAAGGTTTATCAGATGGATGTTAAATGTGTATTTTTGAATGGGGATCTTGATGAAGAAGTTTATATTGAGCAACCTAACGGTTTTTCATTATCAGATGATACAGATATGGTTTGCAAGTTAAGGAAAGCTTTATATGGATTGAAACAAGCACCTAGAGATTGGTATGCAATGTTGGATAAATATCTTTTGAAGCTTGGTTTTACTAAGGGCAATGCTAATAGTAATTTATATTATAAGATCACTAATGATGATATACTGATTATTGAAGTATTTGTTGATGATATTATTTTTGGAGGTGAAGATAACTTATGCATAGAATTTTTTAAGAATATGGAGAAAGAATTTGAGATGTCTATGATTGGTGGGATGAAATTTTTCTTAGGTTTACAGATTACTCAAATTGACAAAGGTATTTTCATCTGTCAAACTAAATATGCTAAGGAAATGTTGAAGAAATTTGGTATGGGAGATTCTAAACCGATAAGTACTCCTATGGTTACAAGTGAGAAATTGACAAGAAAAGATGTATTTGCATCGGTAAATCCTACAAGATACAAATCTATGACTGGTGATCTGCTTTATTTGACTCAAACTAGGTCTGACATTATGAATGTTATTTATATTGTTTCAAGATTTCAGAGTGATCCTAGAGAAAATCATGGGATGGTGGTGAAAAAAAAATTTAGATACTTGCAAGGTACATCAGAATATAGCTTGTAGTACCCTAAGGATGACAACTTTACTTTATGTGCATATACATATGTTTATTCGGCTGGAGATGTTGATGACCGAAAAAGTACTTCTGATGCAGCTTTCTTTCTTGGAAAGAAGTTGGTTTCATGGATCAGCAAGAAACAATCATGTACTTCTTTATCTACTGCTGAAGCTGATTATGTTGATGTTGCGACTAACTGTACACAATTTTTATCGATGAAGCAAACATTGAAGGATATAAAGGTGGATTGTGATGCACCGGTAGTTATTCACTATGATAACTCTGTTGCTATTGATATATCAAAGAATCCAGTATTTCATTTTAAAAAAATGCACATATCTATCAAGTATAACTTTTTTAAGGAGAAGGATGAAGCAAATGAAGTTAGACTAGTTTATGTGAACACTAAAGAGTAGATTGCAGATATTTTCACCAAACCTTTTCCCAAGGAATCATTTGAGTACTTGAGAGAAACATTGGGAGTTTATGCCCCTCCAATAGAGACTTGATTGATGCAATTTGGCATCAATCCGGCATTCATTATGAGAGATACTATTCATTCCAACACTGATGTGGGATGCTATTGCTCAAGGGGAGTAGTCAACTTTGTGATTCAGTGGTTTAAGCTTTTGCTTTGATATTTTTGTCAGATTTATAGCATTGATGTCAAAGGGGGAGTGATATTGATGTGAAAAAGAAAAAGAAAGGGAAAAAGAAAAAGAAAGGGGGAGAAATTCAGAGCTTTACAAAGATAATTTATAGGAGGAGTTTGGTCTTTATTTCAGAGCTGTATACGGGAGATTGTTGGTTGTCTTCCATTGTGGGAGACTTGTTTGGCATTCTTTTGGTACTTAGATGTTTTTCACACCTAGTGTTGCCATCAATGCCTAAGGGGACATTGTTGGCCATTTGGTGGAATCGATTATGTGTTGCATTGATTTTTTATCATTAATGCCAACACTAGTTGTTTGGATGCTTTATTGGCAATGTTTTGGTCCTGGTAGGTTGAGTGGTTTCTGGTTAATCTAGATCCAACATGATCTAGTAGGCTCCAGTATAGTTTGGTGATGGAATCGTCTTGTTCATGATACTCATGCTCATATTTGGTCAGTTGGTTTTGGTCTGGTGATCAAATGCTATCCTACTTACTTAGAAGCTTGGTTTCTGGTTCCGGTGAGGGTTTCATCGACAGAGCTTTTGGTGGAGATCTTTGATGAATTGCATAAGTGGTGTTTGTGCAACTTCTGGTGGAGTTTCAAGATGTTATTGGTGATCATGTTCAAGACTTGGCAATTAGAGATCATTACTGAAGCGTGTGGACCTGTATTGGGTTCTAGTTGATCTAGGTTATGGACCGGCTTTAATGTAATGTGTGGATTGAACCTATCGATGTATTTTCAGGATGTCTTATGTGTTAGATATTATTTGTTTGGTATAAGGCCAACATGGTTTGCATTTATGTAATTGGTTTATTATTTGGTGGCCGACCTAATTGTTTATGGTTGAGGGTTTGTATATATAGATGTAAGATCTCATTGTAGATCATCATGGTTATTGTTAGAGGTCATGGTCAAGGAATGTAATGTCCCAATAATGTAATATCATTCAAAAAGAGTTGGTCGATAATTGGAGATGGAATTGGGTTTATGTAAGAGGATTTAGTCCTCTAGTACTAAGCTTAACTGAAACTGTACTCAGGCATAGGAGATGCTATCTTTTGTAGTTCAACACTTCTCTGGATTGTACTCTGGATTTCTAGTAGTAAATGAGGCTCCTTTTGTGATGAGCAGTGTGCTCTAGGTTGTTGGCCTTCCTGCAAGTGCATGCTCCTTAATTGTAATTCATATACTTATGGCAGAAGTATTATCTGACTATGGGTAGGCTTCCCACCATGGTTTTTCCCTTTACCAGGTTTTCCATGTACAAATCTTGGTGTCATGTGGATGGTGTTTATTCTGTGATTATTGTCTATGCTTCATTGGTTTATCTATTATTCTGGTATTAATATTTTGGGTTCCGATATTAAAGTTTAAATTTCTAATAGTTCCAATAATCTGTGACAACTGATTCACCCCCCCTCCCCCCTCTCAGTTGTCTTCTAGTTATTTGAACTATCTAACAAATTCATCCAAAAATGTTAGTACTAGTAATGAAAAATTCAAATGTGTTTCCAAACCTACCATCCCATCTTCTCATTTTTCCTCCAAATTATTTATCATTGTCCCCCCTCCATCATATAAAGACAAACAACCATCCATTTCCCTCCTTCATCCTTTAAATTTGTTTTGGGTCCCTATATCCCAAAATCCACCATCACATATCCCCCACATGCTAAATCCATTTTGGTCCCTTATAGTCCAAAACTTCATCCTCCATCTTGCCTTTCTCATCACCCCATACATAGATCCCATATCCCCATCACCCATCATAAACATCCTACTCCTTCCATTCCCAATCAAGATCAACAAAGACGCATATCTCCACATTACATCCACCATCCTACATCCATCACTCCATCCATATTACCTCCATCTCTTATACCTTCGAACACTCCTTCTAAAGCTACTAGTAGTATATTGGATGCCAAATCACAAATGCATAAAGCTAAACATCCACAAAAATATAAAGATGACCATGTCAACTCAAAATGGCATGCTCAAACAAAGCAAGATCTGATAAAATAATACAATAAATCCCAAAGGCCACAAAGGCCCACTAAAGAAAAATCCAAAACAATGGGGATCCCTAAAAAAAGGAGGCAATGCATCAAAAATAAAAATCTCCAATGGCATCCAAATTTTCTAGTCCAAAAGCTAAACATCCTTTCCCTCCATCTCCTAAATCTATTTTGAGTCCAAATGTCCCAAATATACCTATCATTACTCCTCTATCATATGTACATGCTCCCTGCATTCCTCCTCCACTCATCTCACATCCCCCACAACATGTGCCAATGTTAGTCTTCACAACATCCCCTTATCACACTCACTTTCCATCATTCCATCCAAACACTTTCCACAACCATATCCCTTACATCCCTTATATCTCCCATCAAATCTATCTAATCCAAGTCATTCCATAGTCCACCCATCTTAATAAAGTTGTACCAACATCTAGTGATCACTCCAAATGGGCTCCTCTTACCTTGATATGAAACTTGATGCTTGAGTCCTCCATCCATCTCCCTTATCACCTATCCTCAAAATACATTTATCATCATCCATCTCCCTTGTCACATATCTTCCAAATCCATTTATCCTCATCCATCTCTGTCCATAAATTTCCTCTCAAAAAAATAAATAAATAAATAAAGAAAAATAAAAAAAATAAAAAAAAGTAATGCAAAATCCAAATGGTTAAAACTTGGCAAATAGGCACATTGGACAAGTACCATGATGAAAACCTTGCAAACAGGTGTCATGTGTAATACCCCCATCCTTTTGTTGGGGGTAAGTTCTTCTAACCATCTAGACATCGCATCCTCCATCTCATCTACCTACCATACCCAACATATCCTATCCATTTCACTTCTTCCATACTCCTTTGGATCTTGATAAAATAAAAAAGGTCACCATGTATACATGCTTTGGAAAACTCTTGGCATCCATTTTCCCATCACAATTTTTCCTTCATTATATTTCCTATCCACCCATGCTTCCTCTCATCTATATAATCCTTTTGCATACCTTAATAGTCCTTATCCACCCATCAACCTATCTTCCATTCACTTCCCTCAACTTCCTATCATCCTATCATTCCTCCTATCATATCTCTATTAGTGCCTCGTTACATGTGAAATGTCTAGAATGGGGCATCTTATTTCTTTGTGATATATTCCTTGGAGACCCTATCACACCAACCATCCATCCATTTATCCCTTTATCTAGCAATCATTCTCTCTCAATTCCTTCCATCTCATAATCCTTTCATCTCCCAATCCTTATCTCATAATCCCATCTCCCAATCCTCATCCCATAATTATTTCATCTCCAAATTCTTTTCATCATATCCTTCATTTCTCAGTCCTTCCCATCATATTAAATTATCACCTCTTACATCCTTTGTCATTGGTATCTAACTCCAGGATACCCTCACATAATCCGATGTCATCCATCCAATTAGTCTATTTGCTCCATACAATCCAGCATTGCATGAAATCCTATCCATATCCTTCAACTATCTAAAATAAAACACCAATCAAATCATCCAATCACATCCATGGTCTTGTTCCTAGCCTTTTTGCAAGCCTCGATCACAATCCAATCATTATCATTAGGATACATCCTTCCCAATCCTTGTGTTGTTTTGGGATACATTGTTCCCACATTGACAGTACCCCATTAATCATCAATCTCTCATGGCTTTTCATCTTGACTGGGGCAACATCATGTCTATCCCTGGGTCCTCATACATCATCTATAGCTTTTGCGCATCTTGTAAATGGTGTCTTGTACATATCATTGGTCATGTGTCACCATCTAGGTCCACTTGTAAGTATGTGTCCTTAGGTCTCATCGTTTGTGTTAGTTGATTATGTGTCGTCAAGATCATATCCCATCAGTTGGTTCTTCAATAATCATCCTTGAGCATCTTTGTCATCATGATAGTATCAAGTACCTTTTGTCATCCAATCTCATCGATCTATTATCCAATCATCAGTCTGCATAGGATGTATCCTTCCTCTAGTCAAATGAATATCAAATCACATCTGTCAATTATCCTTTTGGCAAAAGATATTTGAGGCACTCATGTTGGCTTTAATTCTTTTTTATCTTTGTTTATCTTTTCAATCTCCTTCATTTTGTTTCCTCTTAGTCACCATGATCCTTTATATCATGGTGTTCTATGACTAACAAAACTTGGGGCATGGTCTTGGTTTCTTTTTTCTTGTGTGTGTTTTCTTGATGTGTCCCATGATGTTCCCTCATGAGGTGTTAGCTATTTCATGTTATGCTAGGGCATATCTTTTGCTTGTGGTTTTTCTAGCATCATTTCCTGCAAAGTTCTTTATAACTCCGTGTGGTGCTAGGATAACCTTTTTGTGTCTATTTGTTGAGTCAGTCCTTGCATTGGTTATGAAATCACCTTGGTTCCTCATACCCAGTGCCTTATATACAATCTAAATCAAAATAAGTTCTCACTGCATGCTAACCTCTTTTCAAGGGTGCTCATGCTCCATGATCATTTCATGCATATCATTCATTACATTTTCATTCACTCCTCTATCCCATCTATTTTCACTTTTCAGCTTCATTTTGCATTTTCCTTTATCTCATCCACTAGGGCAATGTTTCTTTCAAGATGCCACTCAGTCCTCCATTTCCTATGCACCCTCTCGAGGGGGCATCACTAATATGTCCTTCATCCATTGTCAATTCAACCTAGGGCATTTTTCTCACTCTATTCTTCAAGTCACTTGTGTCTTATTGTCTTTACACTGACACCATTTTAGTTCCATTGCAAAGAGGGGCAAAATGTAAACACCTAAATTTGATTAATTTAATTAATTGAATTTAGCTATCCTAAATGCTCTTAAATTAAATAATTACACATTATTTAATTAATTAGTGTTCCCTTCTTCTATCTAATTAATTTTATTAATTATGCTATAGTCCCCTTTTAATTAATTCTTTGACAATAATAAATCAATCAATCAATTAAATCCATCCCCTTCTTCTATTAAATAAATCAAATGCATAATTTTACTATTTAATTCATTTTGTCATTTCCTCCTAATATCTCTCATAGAATTAATTAATTAAATTAATTAATTCTATTCCCCCCACATGTATCCTAACTCTAACCCTCTAACCATTCTTCTAAACCTAATCCTCTAGCTAACCATGGATTTTAGTCAACCTTATCCCTACCAACCTCTTCTCCTCACCATATGTGTGCACATTCAAAAATATCTCAAATTTCCTAATATTTGGGGAAATTTTGTAAAATTTGAGGAAATATCCTAATTATTTTGATATTTAAAAATATCTTCATAATTGGAATGGAACCTTCTAATTTGGGTGTCTCTCTCTCCCAAATAGGCATGTGTCCTCAAGGACACATGTCATTCCTTCCCATGACACTTGTCCTTCTCAAAGACACTTGTCATTTCCATCCATGACACTTTCCCTTCTCAAGGACAAGTGCCTCATTTTCATGCCACCTCATCTCCTATCCTAGCCTATTTAATCCCTTCATTTTCCTTCACAATCCATCCACTCTCATGCTTTCATACCATTATAATATCTAATTGTTCACTCACTTTTTGCATATCCATATCCATTTTACATCCAATTTTCATCCCATTTTATCTTAATCCTCATCTTGCATCAACTATCATGGAGCAAAATCGAGCATCTACAACATAGTGAGCACACATCCAACCAAAAGACAATCACAACAAGGGTTTTGTGGGAGTTTTCATTTCTTTTGTTTACCATTTTCTTTCAAAATTACATTTTAGTCTCTTTATCATGAGTGTGATCGATTTTTTTGTTTGCTTAGACATTTAGTTTAGCATTTTAACTTTCTTCATCTCACGCTCACAATTTTTTGCATAGAGTAATTGTGAAAACCATTCCATGACTTGTCCACCTAAACTATGTGGCCATAAACACATTCAATAAGAGTCCTCTTGACCCAACTATATGCAAGCTATGAAAAATATCTAATATGTTCTTTAGGATCTCCTTTTCCCTTATATTTATCAAACTTAGGTACAACAAAATGTGGACGAAAAGGTAGCATAGGTATGCTTCTATCAAAAGGATAAGGACAAATGTCCTGAATCATGTAATTCTTCACGAGCATGTGCATACTTGTCATTTGGTGCTAGAATTCCTTAATCATATGTATTATTTACCACTTGAAGATACATATGACTAATATCACCCTCACATGCATTATATCCCTCCTAATACATGCATTATACTTGCATGTGAGGGTGATATTAGTCATATGTATCTTCAAGTGGTAGGGGTGGAGGTATCTAATTGTTATATGAGCCACTTGGAATGCAATTTTGATGAGGTACAATATGCCTTGGACAAGTGTAAGTATCATGACCATGTGTATAATTAGTATTATAAGTGTTCCCTTGAGAATGGTCATCAAATCTAACACAAGGTCTTATATCATATGTATTATCTTGATTAGGACCTTGATTAGCATCTTGTTGTTGGATATATGCATGGGTATTCCTTTGGCCATGGAAATTATGTGCATGAGGTTGTTCATAAGTTTGTCTAGCATAGTTTTCATGAATATGTACATTAGGCATAATAGGTTTTCGAAAAAGGGACAAAGGTGACTCGGGCATGAGGATACACTCATGTCTATGTCCACCATTGTTACCATTAGGGTGATTTGGATCTTCTTCCAATATCTATGCAACATCAAAGTCATGGGGTAATATTGCTCCATCTTCAAGAAACATGTATAAATATCTTTGTGGATCTCTCTTCAAAATTGTGTCAAACAATTTATTAAACCTTGTGTCGAAAATGAGATCTTGAATTTCTATAGTTGTGGAAGACTCATTATCAAATTCTTGTAAATTATTCTGATTCTCAAATGGTCGTGTATTGTAAAATTATTCATCATAATACTCATATGTATCCATGTTTTTAGATCCTTAATCTTCTTCAACTTGTTTTCTATCTCTCTAGGATCAGGTTTCAACCATGAAAATATTTGACTAAAATGGAATGTAGGATAAATGATAATGTTTGATTATGAAAAATGAGAATAGAAAATAATCTAGAGTTGTCTTGCAATATACTAAGATGTTGTTTCAAATTGATATGATAACTCAAGGAAAGTGTCACTTCCTAGGCGATGATAAATTCCAATAGGTAAGTTGACCCTAACTCAAGATGCTAAAATGGTACCTAAGATGATAAATATGATGCAAGTATCACTAAGTGATATCTAAGATGTGTCTGCAAGATAATTATAAGGACAACAAAAATAACTCTTTGACTCTTTGTTGGAAAATATAAGTGAAGGTCTCAAAATGGATGGAAAGTTGTGAAAACATGATTGTTGAATGAAAAGGAATCCTATGGAATCAGCCTTAGAAGCTCTTTGAATCTCACAGGCAATAAGAAATCCATAGACATAACAAAATATATTGAATACACATGAATAGAGTCCAGAAACATGTTTTTTTATAGTTGTAGTGTTTCTTATAATTTTTTTCCAAATACGCATGTATGTTTCTCAAATACATGTCAAAATGTTGCACAAACATAGTAAGATGTCTCAAAAATGCGTTTTCACAATCTCAAATGCTGGCCAAATTTTTTGATCGTATACGTGCTAGAAGTTTGCAGATACGTTGTAAGAAATATCAAAAATGTTCTAGAAATAAACACAGAAATGACTAGAATGATAATATACATGCTATAAAGTGTCATTGACACATTTTTGGTGAAAATATTTTCCTCTCAATTCTGTCCAAAATTTTCAAAGCTGTAATGTGTGACTAGATCTAAATGTTGATGTTTTGCAACAAGAAAAGACAACAAACAAGAAGACACAATGTCTATAGTTGTTTATCCAAAATATGAGCGCAATGTGCATGTTCAATATGTGAAAATCAACCCAATTTCCATGGATTAAACACAAGCGAATACACTTCAAACACTTCTTATCCCTAAGATCAAGGTCTCACAATGATAACTTCAACCCACACTTAGAATCTTCATTGGCTCAAATGTAGGGACACCTAAAATGGATGTATACAATCTTGTATTTGAGAGAGAGGATAGGTAGGGGCCTCTAGGACTAGAAGGATGACCCAATCACCCTCTCCTTAGAAAGCTACAAGTAGCTTATGCTAAGCTGAGGATTTTTGTCTCATCTCAAGGTATCCATATAGTGAGTACCTTGGGGGAAAAATGAGTTATGCCCTTGCACTGAAACTACTGCGATTTTCAATCAAAAATAGGGTAGGCCACTAAGAAAGTTTATAGTCACAGTTTGAGGGACCGACACCTTGAAAGCATCCAACATACCACTTAAGACTTTAATCATCCTACTAGCAGTGTAGGATACCTCACATAAGTGTGTGGTACGACAAATGCTAATGTCGATTAGGAGTTGACTTTCATCTCAACCAATTTATATAGCAGCCCAAAGGAAAGATCTGCTTAGGGTTGTCCCCTTGTTTCCAAGGTAGGACCTTATAAAAAAAGAAAAAGAGGTGTTTAATGATTTATCTTACACCCAAGATCCGTGAAGGCGGGGGGAGGGGATACTTTTATTAAAAACCTAGGGTTCTACAAAAAATACGTGCAAGCACACCAAACACATCAAACAAAATTATTTTTAAGAGAACCAATTGAAGTGTTTTCTAATATACTATAAAGCAAACACACTCCTATATCACCCCTGCAAGCACAAATGAATTATTAGTTTTCCAAAATAACCCCAACCTACAAATAAGGAGATTAGAACATAAAATAAAGACAAAGGGGCATTCTACAATTGTTTTTTTATGTTTCAAGTCTTAGTTAACTTGCAAAACACAAAAGCAATAGAATAGACCAAATACGCATTAGTAGTTAGCAAAAATGCATAAATAAGAAAACTTTATATGCGGCAAAAACAGTCACTTATGTGCAAGAAATTGACAAAATTGCATCATGAAACAAAATGTAGAAAATTGACATAACAAAAAATGCGACTAAAAATGACCATAGACATGTCAAAAACTAACAAAAATGAGTTAGAAATAACTAAAAATGAGACAAAATAGAATGCTAACAAAAAACCTACATAACCTAACACGCAACAAAATTAAGCAAATATGTGCTAAAAATTGACAAAAATGCATTAAAATTAACCAAAAACGTGACAGAACAAAAACCTACAAAAAACCCTAAACTTTCTGAAAACCCTAGATGCAACAGAAGTTAACAAATAAGTGTCAAAAACTTACAAAAACGTGTTAAGATCCTGCAAAAGTGTTGGCATTAGGTTGTCATTGATGTCAACCGGTATGGCATGGGCATCGATGATTAAGTAGTGGTGACCGATATGAGTGAAGTTAAGTAGTGATATCAAACAGTATAAAGGATGGAGTATGTAAGTAGACAGAAAATGTATGATTACCATTACACATGAGTGCAACATCTACCGGTAAGCAGGACCATCGGTAAGCAAGCAAAGGATAACAGGGATGTGATCACCAGTATACAAAAAGAAGAATAATGCACTGGTAAAAGAACTTAGTGGATGGACTAGTGTGTTTGATGGCAAATCAACTTGATCCATCAACAAAGAAGACGTTAATAGGTATGATGGTCCATCGGTGAGGTTAGTTTATACCGGTAAGGTGAGTTGAACCAGTAGTGAGTCTTGGTCGGTGAAGGATGTCAAACTGACATAGCAGTCTGAAGATTATGCCAAACTGACTTTGCAATCTGAGCATAGGTTGATATCGACAAGGATGATAGGTGGACACTAGGTGGTGAGCACGCAAAAGTCGGTGAAGTGTTCATTGACGTGGTAGTTGACGAGCAGGTTGACATTAATGAAGAACCCACAAATCATGGGACAATGGCAGGATGTTGTAGCTCAAGGAAGACAGAGAGGCATGATGATTGATCTGATCTTGCAGGATAATCCAATCCTTGTGGTCATTGGTCAAAGGCAAAAACTGAAGCATTAATGGTGATGTACAGAGAAAGACTGAAAAACATGTTGCAAATGTCTAAAAATAGAAAACATGCATTGGAAGGCAAAGAAATGGTGGTGTTGATTCATGTGATGTAGATCATCATTCTAGAAAAGAAAATCCGATCAGATTTGATACGGATTGAGTTGGTGGAGGAAAACCCTAGCATGCCACCATTTGAATGTTGCTTTTGGTGGGAACATTCAGATATAAATATGTGAAATCAAGATTGAATATGATTGATGTTGAATGCCAGTGGTGAGAAGAGTGAGTGTCTGAGAAAGTAGAGAGAAGTCAGTTTGAGAAGTATCTCGCTAAAAAATAGAGTGTCTGAGTGTTAGCAGGTTGAACCGGTGAGAGATTCTAACTGGTAGAGACAGAGTAACCGGTGAACTTTTATAGTCTTAACAATCAAGCATACCGATAGGGATTGAAAGGTTAGGAAGGCATCCAAGTGTGGTACTATGTTGTGTGAGGTTCAAAGAAATAGAAAAAAGACAGAGAGTAACCGGTAGTGATCAGAGAGAGCAATCTGATAACCGACACTGGAAGAACCGATGAAACAGAGGAGGTTGGTAACCGACAGACATTGGTTGATCAGGTGTTTCAAAAATCATTTGCAACAAGGTGCTATTATTGTATCAAGTTGTATTTCATTGCATTAAACCAAGTTGGTGCTCATTGGGTTGGTGCCCTAAATCAGTTGGGATTGGTGCTCCTTGGGTTGGTGCCCTAAATCATTGTAACCCATTATTTTATTGTGAGGCTGGATTGGAGCAGTAGACTCCAGCAACATTTCTCACCGAGGTTTTTCCCATATTGGGTTTCCCTCGTACATCTGGTGTTGTGAGTTGTGCATTTGTGTGTTTGCCTCTTTTATATCCTCTCATATTTACCAGTTTGATTACTTAGTACTTAGGTTGTTAACCGATACTCAAAGCTTGGTTTCAAAGGAAAATATTTCTTGGGAACCGTTGATTCACCCCCTCTTGGTGGTACATTGTGTTCAACAAAAATGTGTCAAAAAATAAAGATTTTTTTACAAGACCAAAACTGCGACAGAAACTGTCACATACAGGGAATTGGTTGAAAATCATTGCAAATCATGGGCCTGCAAATCTGAAAACACTAAAACAACAATAAAATGTTAGAAAATAGTGATTAGGGTCCCACTAGGCATGCTAAAATGTTTATGCTAGATTTGGATATCAATATTATTGTAAAACTTAAAAGAATCGACCACTAAACCCTAGTCCTACAATGAATCCAGCATAAAACCAATAGAGAATAAACATGCAAATAAACAAATACCATTCACATGCTCCATGGGTTTTATCTCCATTGATCTTGCTTGGTATATTTACTCTAAGATTTTAGATGTGCACAAGAGCTCAATAGAGAATGGATGTGGTTGAGTATGCAATTTGGCAGATTATAGGTACTTGTACTTGATTGATTGATGGAAAGAGAGAGAAAGAGTTCTCTTTTATAGAGAGTGCCCTAGATAAGAAGGGCTAGGATTAAGTGGTGGGATAAAATATGGTTGGATAAGATTAGAGGTTTAGGTATAGGAAATAGGAAAATATTTGAGAGGTGATTAAAGGTGAATAAAGAGATGAATGGCACTTGTCATGGAGGGAAAAATCTAATGAATCAATTGAATAAATAAAGATTTATTTAATTAATAGAAGAGGTGGGGTAAGCACACTAGATGTTATGTTATAATATTCAGACATAAACAATAGCACTTTACGTACTACCCCTATTTTAATTCCTTACTCTCAACTATTGAAAAAAAATGTATAGTAATGTAGAAAGTAGATTCAGAGTAGGTTATGAATTGTGTTCTTGTTGCAACTATCTTCAATTTCTCATCCAAGATCATTTTTTACTAATTTTAATAAAAGTGGTCACTTAATACCCCCTTTTAATCCCCCATTTCCATGTACATACCCTATTGCACAATCACAACTTAAGATATCACAAATTATTGTCAAAGGAGAAGTTAACTCAAGAGAGATAAGCCTATTTTTCCCAAAATAAGTATAACCTAGTGTAAGAGATCAACTAATGATAGAATAATCTTACTTTGACCTATTGTTACACTATCAAAACCTAAGAAAATTATATCATCCTATGTCCACACAAGCATCCACGATGTTACATGTCAAAGATGAAAGCCAAACTGTGAGATTTTGCCAAGATCAAGGGCACGATGAAAAGCACACAAAACAGAGACAATAGTTTGACAAGAACAAACTGTATTCTCATCAATATGCAAAAGTGATCAACTGGATTAACCAGAACAATGAATATGGACTTGCTTATATAGGCAAGGCCAAATGGATATGTAAGCACACAAGCATGACATGTGGCTTAATGAGAAACAAGGGTAGGTAAGAAAAAGTAGGGGTGGGTAGGAGAAATAATATAATATTCCACAAGAGGTGGATCACCCACCGAATTTGGAATGTAACAACAAGATAAGACCACAAAAGGTTGAATTTCTCCTACAAGCATCATCTCTATGTGAACACTTCTCTAAGTGTCTCATATCCAAACCAGGATGAGATGCATTATCCTAAGTCAACTTAAGTAAAGTGTAATTATATCCTATAAGAATAAATAATTACACCAACACCCCCCCTTAAGTGCAACTTAGGGGAATGAAGACTCAAGTCAACAATGTAAGATGGGTCTAGGCTACTAGGTCATGATAGGTACCCATGTACAATATGCAAATGCAAGAAAACCTATGCAATGCAATCTCTCACAAATGAAGAAATGGAGAAAATGTACAAAGAGACTCTCAAATAAGAAGGATAAAACCTCAAAGAGGAAAAATTCCCCCCCATAAGAGACAAAGGAGAAGTTAGCTGGCCCCCCTAATGAAACATCTTGTACCCCCAAGAGAGCTCGCAACTACTAGAAATTACTCTCAGTGAAGGGTTTGGTGAATATGTCTGTAACCTGCTCCATTGTAGGACAATACTGCAAATCAATGGCATGCTCCTGAATCAGCTCTCGAATATAGTGCATATGAATCTCGATGTGTTTGGTTCCCTGATGTTGAAGTGGGTTCTTTGAGATTGTAATAGCACTCTGATGTCACAATGCAGAGCTGTCTGTTGTGGAGTGGAGAATCCAAACTTTGTGAGAATATGTTGAAGCCAAATAGTCCAAGTCACTGTGTACAGCCCCTTGATACTCAGCCTCAGTTGAAGAGAGACCAATAGCATGCTACTTCTTGCTCTGCCAGTAAAAGGGGCATGAACCAAGGTGGAAGCTATAACCAGAAGTAGACTTATGATCATCTAGATCGCCAACCCAATCGGAGTCTATGTATCCAACCAAGAGAGGTCATGTGCCTACTGCATAGTGAATCCCATAATGATGTGTACCCTAGATGTAGTGTAGGATGCATTTGGCAGCTTCCCAATGCAGCTCATGTGGTTCCTACATGAAATGAGAAATCATGCCAATTGCAAATGAAATATCAGGGCATGTGTGAGTCAAGTAGATGAGACTACCCACAAGCTGACAATACAATGTGGCATCAACTCGTGGAGAAGAGCACCTAGCCTCAAGCTTGACTCTTGAAAGAAAGCGGGTCGATGTAGGCTTACAATCAACCATATGAAAGCATGCAAGTAGATCAAGAGCATACTTGGGCTCTAAAAGTGTAATCCTAGAAGATGACAGTGAAATATCATCAAGGAACTATACTCTTCCTCCATATCTTGGTCCCACTCAGGAACCCATGATGCTTCTTGAAATGTCTGTGGATTAGAAGCAGTAGCAATGTAGGCATGTGGAAGATCCTAATGCTATGATCTAGTCCTTGGTGTATCTAAAGGATCCCTAATAAGAGAACTCACTGACTCAAGTGACTGTCGAGCCCAAACAAGGTCTAGGTGGAGGTGGAGGATGAGGCTCCTCAACTGCTAGTGGACTCTACTGAGGTGTAACTCTGTGAGTCGGAGTTTAAGGAGTCTCATCATCTGAATCACTCTCATCACTATCCACAATGGAGGAAGGTAGAGTAGGAAGTGAAGCTAAGCTAGGATATCTTTCCTCAAAATGAACACTCCTCTCAATAAACACCTCATGTGTCGCTGGATCCATCAATTGATATGCCTTAACACCCTCGGGATATCCAACAAAAATACAAATCCTAGTCTGAGGTTCCAATTCCTTGTGTTTCTACAAAGGAATGTGAGCCCATGTTGGACACCCAAAGACTCTGAAATGTCTCACAAACGGTTTCCTACTAGTCCAAGCCTCAAAAGGAGTAATACCCATCAAAGCTTTGTGAGGAACATGATTTTAGATGTGTGTAGTACAACTGATAGCCTCTACCCAAAAGGTGGGATCAAGAGAATGTGCATGTATCATACAGCTAGCCATTTGTTTAAGAGTTCTATTCTTACATTTTGCTACTCCATTTTGTTGTGCAATGTAGGCAATTGAATGTTGAAGATCAATCCCCTCAAATGTACAAAAATCCTCAAGTCTTTTGTTCACATATTCCCTTCCATTATTTATGCGAAGGATCTTGACCACTTTCCCTGATTGCTTCTCCACATGAGCCTTGAAGTCTAGAAATCCCTGATTGCTTCTCCACATGAGCCTTGAAGTCTAGAAATCTGTCAAACACTTCACTCTTATGAACAAGAAATCAAACCCAAGTGAAGTGGGAGTAGTCATCAATGAAGGTGAGGACATAGCGAACCCTACTAAATGAAGGTGATGGAAATGGACCTTCTACATCACTGTGAAAAAGTTGAAGAACTTCCAAAGCTCTCCAAGCTTTCCCCTTATCAAACTTCTCCTCGGGATGCTTGCCCATGGAACATCCTGAACATACACCCTTTGAAAAACTGATTCGAGGTAGACCCGTGACCATGTCTTTAGTGCTAAGCTACTAAAGATAGTGGTAGTTGAGGTTACCAAACCGCTCATGCCATAGCTTACTTTCTGAATTTGAATGAGTAAGCAGGGCCCTAGAAGGAGAACTTGGCACAAAGTGGGAGAATGAATAAATCCTTGAGTTGTCATTGACTTGTCCCATTGCTACCAAGGCATCATTATCAAGTTCTTTTACCATAACTGAATCAGGTGTAAACTCAACCTTTTTCCCATTCCTATAGTGAGTGATTTGGTAGATAGAGAGAACATTGGTAGACAAGTTAGGAACATAAAGAACATTCTCAAATGTTCCATCATCCATGGCAACTAAAACCTTCCCTTCAACCTCAAATTGTGTATCATCACCTATGTAAATGTGAGGTACCTTTGATGGCTCCAATGAAGAAAATTTCTCCTTTGTAGATCCCATGTGATAAGAGGCACCCGAGTCGAGTATCCACTGCTATGAAGAACCTATTATAGCCACAAATGCTTGCCCTTTTCCCTTAGACTGTGAGGAACTGGAAGGAGATTATTCCTTCTTGTTGTAGGCGAATGGCAAATTGATGTTGTTCTTCTTAAGGAGATTTGTCAACTCATCAACCTGCTTGGTGTGGCATCAATACTCATCATGACCATACTTCTTGCAATAAGCACAAGTTGGTTTTTCCTTCTTAGGTAGATTCCCCTTCTTGGTAGAGGGTGAAAAATTGCCTTGTGATAGAGAGGATGATTGTCCTTTTTCCTATTGTGGCTTTGACTTAGATTGCTTCTTCTTCTTGTTGGAATCTTTGCCTTGACTCCCTTGACTCCCTTGATTAGCCACCAAAGCCTTGGACTTTGAAGACTTGAGAATCCCCATGTTCAACAACTTAGATTGTTCCAACATCAACATTTATGTGAAAGCATCAAATGAAGGCATAGTGTAGGAACTCCCCACTGTCAAATGATGGGTTTGAAAGCTAGAAATAAATGTTGCATATTTAGGTGAAAGCTTGTCCAACAAGTTGAATATCAATTGAGCATCTTTTTTGTCAATTCCACAATCCTTAAGATTTTCTCTTAGCTCATTTTCTTTGGTGAAATAATCTTGGATTGTATCAAAACTCTTGGGATACAAGTTGGTGAGCTCATTGTCAAGCTTGTAGCCTTTGATTTCATCAACTTGACCATACAATTTCTAAAAGATATCCCAAGCCTCTTTGATTGTATAACACTTCTCAATGTGAAAAATGAGGTCATCTGATACATAGTTACACAAAGTTCCAAGAGCCGTGCAATTTTTAGTGAGCCATTCTAATTGAGTATTAGGATCTATTGGTGCTGCTATTGTTCCATATATGTAATGTGTGAGTCCTTTTTCCATTAGTTTGCTCCATGCTTTTTTTTTCCAAGATGCATAGTTATGTGGAGTTAAAGGTGGAAATTGATGAGGACTTATAGCAACAAAAATGAAAGAGCACAACGAAAGAGAGGCACAATCACACAAGACACCCCCCCAAAAAAAAAAAATTTACTCAATCAAACCCCCCCCAAAAAATAAAAATAAAAAAATAATAATTTGGCACTTTATACTTAGTGCGTGTACAATGGGCCACTTGCAAAAAATGGCAAAGTGGACTTTTGGTTTCAACTTTACAACTGCCTCAAAGAGACCAAAGGAGACTAAAACTAATCATGCAAGAGATCTAAACTAAGATCCAAGCAAATTACAAGTACCAAGTAAGCCACAAAAGACTAATTTATAAAAGTACAATATCCACCATAAATATCTACAAACTGATGATAGATTATGAAAGTAGACAAAAAAAATGGCACCTAAAAAGGAGGTCGTATGAGCCCAAACGAAGCCTTTGAAGTTGCAAAATTGAGGATTGGATAGGTACTACTAAGAGAATCTGAAAAATTATGAAAACCTATTCACCAAAATCAGAAAATAACTACACTACTACAGAGAGCATGAAAAATTAGTCCAAATAAAAAAAAATTGCACCCAAAAAGGAGCAAAATTAAGCAAGTTATGGGCCTTCAAAGTTGACCCAAAAAATCAAACTACTCAATGGAGAGGGGTCTAGAATTTTCAAAAAGGTGTTGACGCAGGCTGATGTTGCACTTCACTATGTTAAATTTGATGGCCATATAACCATCAACAAATCTTAGCAACCCACTTGTTGGTCGTATGGATAGGGTGATGTGGCATGCTAACTGTAAATTTTGTATTGTACTGTGGTGATGACGTGGTGCAAAGGTGTCTTGCCCACGGGCCAGTGACCACCTGCGAAGTGGTGAACATGGGTCCTGCTGGAGGTTTGAAGATCCAGCAGCGAAGGTGCCAAAGCCGGGAAGCAGGAAGGAGGTCATTACGGGGCCGGCAGGAAGGTGTTCGTCGGCGGCAGGGCCCGGAGGAAGATATGGCGGGAAGCATCGATAGCGGTGAGGTGGCCGAAGGTGAGGTGGCCAACTAGAAGCATCAGCAACACAATGGCAGGTACAATTGTGGTACACCTACAGACTATGCAGGGTATAGGTATGGGGGGTGGGGTCAACGTAACCCCCCCCCCCCCCCCCCCGAAAATATAATATTTTTTTATTTTTTTGAAAACTTTTCAATATATATATATATAAATGTGGGAATTTTTTGTTTGAAGTAAATCAAATAATTTATTTTTTTTGAAAATCCATACCGTACTACCTGAATTGGGTAAAACATTCCTCCAACACCCAAAATTTGACTTTCGCCAAAATAGGTTGAGTTTATACTTGATTTTTATGGAAATGGCCTCCCGGACGCAATGGTGATGTCGAAAATGCTCTAGGATGCCTCCAAAATGCACAGTACCTCATATCCAAAATTAAAAGTCTTTTAAGATTTCTCCCAAAACCAATCAATGAAGCCCCAATGACTCTGATACCATGTGAGATTTTGCCAAGATCAAGGGCACAATGAAAAGCACACAAACGAAACACAAAAGTTTGACAAGAACAAAATGTATTCTCATCAATATGCAAAAGTGATCAACTAGATTAACCAATACAATGAATATGGGTCTACTTCTATAGGCAAGGCCAAATGGATATGTGAGCACACAATCATGACATGTGGCTCAATGATAAACAAGGGTAGGTAAGAAAAAGTAGGGGTAGGTAGGAGAAATAATATAATATTTCACAAGAGGTGGTGATAAGCCTAAATAATGGCTCTATTTTGATAGATTTTTGATATAATACCTCTACCTAGGTCTTATGATTAGATGACATTTGGATTATAATACTCTCCTAAGTTAATATCTTTTAAGTGTTTTTTAAACTGGTTTAACTTATACCTAAGGATGCCATACAATGGTTTTAAATGATCTATCTATGCAAATATCTAAAATCAATTTTAAATATGGTTTAGATTATATCATGTTAGCATTAGTATATACACATGTTTGTTGTGCACATTAATATCATGATGCAGGGTCAGCAAAGGTGAAGTAAAGACTAAATGGCAGTTTAAAGGAGCATCAAGTATATAACCGCAATGCAAACGTAGCCAGAGAAATGCAGTAATGATCGAAACCACTTGATTGATTCCTCAGCAGACTAATTTATGAAAATATTTATAATTGTTCTTAGTGGAGCTTAGATCTAGGAAGCGAGTCATGGTATATTTTCTCAACTACAGGACATATGTTGTTCTATTTTCCTGCACTGACTTTTGCTTCTCTTGTTAATAAATCTTGTTCACCTATTCTATAGGGATGTGGTCGATCAGTTAGAAGTTTTTTATAAGTTTTCTTATAAATAAAGGGATCTCTCTCCTCTCAGGGATAGTAGAGAACGACCATAATATTTGTAATACACAGTCTTCTAGTATTTTATGTGTTTTTCATAGTCAAGATGAAATAAAGAGATCGATATGAGTTTGAATGCTTAAACAATTGTAATTTGAAGTTCTAGAGATACTCACTCAAGGGGGCCCACTTGGTGAGTAATCCTTTGTATGTTCTATTTAGTTTTCATACTTCTATAATAGTTGTTTCTGCAATTGTTTGTTCCTGCAGCCATTGGAAACAAGTCTTGTGTTTGTTCCTGCAGCCACAATAGCAGAGTAGTTCTTGTTGCTTGCTAGAACTTTATCATTTAACAGTAGTTGTTTAAAGTAATTTCTAGGTGTAAGATTAAGTATTAGTTCATTGAGATTCTACATGTTTGCTTTAGAAGAATTTCCTTTCCTACAGTAATATAGAATGGTTGCGATATGAACTTGGTGCACATACAGTGCTGGCCCATTTCAATTTATGTCCTTGGTTGATAAATAAATGAGCCTTTTCCATAGGAAAGTTATCTATTCAAGGATATTCAATCTATGAATTGTGTTTTATTACCTATTTACCATTCCACTTGTGAGGACCAACATTTTTGGCATCGTTGTCGGGGATGGTGCCAAGATAAGAACCTATTGTAACCATTAGTTTCTAAGTTTTCCTAATTAGCTCTTTTAATTTTCTTCATTAATCTACATGCATAGGAGGAGAAGAGATGCACTAGGAAGATTTCTTCTCTCGCATTTCACTCAAGATATAAGATCAAATCAAGCACCTAAAGTAAACCCTTTTGCATAAACTTATGTGCTAAGTAGAGGTGTCTTTAATTTATCAAAAGGAGATCTAGACTTCCTGAACAAACCCCCTAAACAAACCATTTTACCTCTAGTCATTTATCAGGGACCAATGGCAGCAAATCCTCCACCTCCACCTGTAAACCCAATATTTGAGTTTCCCATTCCTAACCAGCATGATAATGCAAATTTGAAAAACATACCAGCTTCCTCGCTTCCAAAATTTTATGGATTGGTAACAGAAGATCCAAATACCTTTTTGTTTCAATTTGATATCCTTTTCAAAAGTTATGATTATACCACTGATGCTCATAAACTCAAGTTATTCCCTGCTACTTTGAAATAATTTGCCTTGAGATGGTTTGCGAGTTTAGGAAGAGATGTAATCACTACCTGGGAGGAGATGAAGACAAAATTCTTGGATAAGTATAAAGACTATTGCAGGGGAATGGACCAACATGGCGATGATATCTTCAGGATGACACAAAAAGAAGATGAAAGCTTGGAAGGATATTTAGAAAGGTTTTTATTATGTCAGGAAATCCAAGCATAGTACTCTAAGTGAAGATTCTATGAAGTTGGATTTTCTAAGGGGCATAAATTATGATTGTGTTGACTCCTTAGATCTAATGGGAGGAGGATATATTACTCAAGTTTAATGGGATGACATTAGACAAATCTATCAAAATTACTCAAGAGGTGCAGCCAAAAGGGGAAGACACTATAGGCCTGGTTCTTCAATTGCAAAGTCATCTTCAACAATTTCAAGAATGGAAATAACTAATCTGTTAAATTATTTTAAAGAGGATATAATTAATAATATGGCTAGCCAATTGGATACACTTCAGGCAAAGAAGAAGCATGAGGAGGCAGAGGCTATGTTTGCTGAATTTTGTCCTCACTATCAACAAAAGAAGAAGGACTGTAGATGCAAACTGTTAGCTAAAATTGATAGCCAGTAGAGTTCCCCAGATTTCAAGCCTGTCTATGCAGATGATGAACAACTCTTTTATGTTTCACAATGAAGGCCTTGGCCTCCAAGACAAGGTATGCCACAAGATCCATTGTCATTTTCTAATCCTTATATGAACTTCAATGCACAAAACAATCAGTGGCAACCTCCATATTCCCAAAATTTTGGAAATTATACTCCCCAGTCTTAGAATAACTCTCAAAACCCTTGGCCTAATTATTAGAGTCCCTCATCTCAATGGAAGAAGCCACAAGGGAATTGGTCTCCCCCTCAAGGTAACTGGCAACAATCATCACAATGGAGGGGAGGAAAACAATGGGAAAACCAGTCATCAAGTTTCCTGCAGCCACAACAATAGTCCCAATAGCCAACTTTAATGCCACCAGCTCCAAATGCCACTCCATCCAAGCAAACCCAACTTCCCACTCAGCCTGTGCCAAATCTAAATAACAAACCACAACAACAACATCAAGTTTTTTCGACTGGTCCTAACAACTATCCTGCATACTCTCTCAATATAAGTGATATTCATTTATGGTTAGGGACAACATTGCCTACTCCATCTCCTCTAGTCATAACAGAGTTACCATCAGAGGAGACTGCTCAGCAAATCATACCTAATAAACTAGGAAACCCTAAGCAGGTTCAGCAGTCTGAAACTTTAGATACACCTATAAGAACTACCCCATTTCCTCAAAGATTGCAGGTAGAAGTGTCTAGGCAGCAGGATGATATAGCTTTTGATCTTATTGATTATCTAGAACAAATATGTGCCAAGATTCCACTGTTTCAAGCTATTAAAGAGGCATGTTTGAAGAAACCTGGGAGGAGGAAAAAAGACCCAAAAATAGTGCATGTAGTAGGACAATTGGCTGATATTATGTTAGGAAAAATTATTGTCCCTAAATATTTCGACCCAGGTAGCCCTATTGTGAAGGTAGTTATTAATGGAACTCAAATTAAAAAATGCCTTGATAGACTTAGGAGCAGCCATAAATGTGATGACTATGGATGTCATGCAGCAACTTAGCATTACTAGTCTTAATTCAACTGCAATAATCCTTAAGCTTGTTGATAGCTCTATTGTTCAGCCTAAAGGGATGGTTGAAGATATTGTTGTCACATTAGATTCATGGGAATATCTAGTTGATTTTATAATCCTCTCTCCTAAGGCAACATTAGGTGGATATCCAATTATTTTGGGAAGACCTTGGCTGGCAACAATTGATGCATATATAGGTTGCAAATCAAGAGATATGACAATTTCATATGGTATTACTACTAAAACATTTGCACTCTATTCTCTAGCACAACCAAAACTTGATCAAGAGTGATTAGTATGGCCAGACATAGGAGAAGAAGTAGAGGAAATTAATTATGTTCAACAACTAATGATGTTAGCAAGGGAACCATTAATAGCACTTTAGGAGGATGATACAATACTCTCTAACATCATAATAAATCATTATGGAGCAACTCAACTTTCATTGGGTATACCAGTAAGTCCTTTCCATACTCTTCTTCCATCTGCAAGCTCTTTACATTCTCCTACAACCACGGACATGTTTTACACATTGCTACCACAGGAGATTCAAACCTCTTGTCTGTCTAAAATATCTAATGTTGAGCCAGTAACTCAAATAGAGGTTGATGCAGGAAAAAATATGAATATCAATAGTCAATTAGCAACAGATCAAAGATTGTCATTAACAGAATAACTCAAAGCCCAACAACAAGCTTTAACATGGGATTATCATGACATGAGAGGATTAAATCCTACATTGTGTACCCATAGGATTTATATCAAAGAGGATTCTAAACCAATTAGATAGCCTCGGCGAAGGATTAGTCTTGCTTTAAGGGAAATAGTTAAAGAGGAACTACAAAAGTTGCTTCATGGAGGATTCATTTACCCTATTTCAGATAGTCAATGGGTTTCTCCTCTGGTTATAGTTCCAAAGAAAGGAGGGAAATTGAGAGTTTGTGTGGACTATAGGGATCTCAACACTGCTACCAAAAATGATCATTTCCCACTTCCATTCATAGATCAAGTGTTGGACTCTCTAGCAGGTAAGCAATACTTTTCATTTTTGGATGGGTTTAGTGGTTATAATCAAATCAAAATAGCTCTGGAAGATCAGGAAAAGACCACCTTTACCTACCCTTGGGGCACATATGCCTATTCAGTCCTCCCTTTTGGTTTATGCAATGCTCCTGCAACCTTTCAAAGGGACGTCCTCGGTATATTTTCAGACATATCCCATGATTGTATGGAAATTTACATGGATGAATTTACTACTTATGGGACTACATTTAAGGAGGCATTACAAAATCTGACCAAAGTATTGCAGTGGTGTGAAGATCACAATTTATCCCTAAACAGTGAAAAATGTTTTATGATGATGCAAAAAGGAACAGTGTTGGGGAATTGTATTTCTCAATCAGGCATTCAAGTAGATCCAACTAAAATTGAAGTAATGCATTCTCTTCATGCCCCTCTTAAACAAAAGGATGTAAAAAATTTTCTAGGCCATGCAAGGTACTATAGAAGATTTATCAAGGACTTTAGTCAAATAGCAAGGCCATTGTATTCTCTATTGACAAAGGATGTCGAGTTTGAATGGACAGTTACATGTGAAGAAGCATTTTCTAAACTAAAAGGAGCCATAACCTAGGCCCCTATGCTTAAAGGACCTGATTGGTCAATTCCTTTTCACATTCATACAAATGCATCCGATTTTGCAATAGGAGTAGTTTTGGGGTGGAAGCAAGGAGTTTTGGAAAATGCAATTTATTATATCAGTAAAAATTTGCAAGGACCAGAACTAAATTGTACTATTACTAAAAAGGAAATGTTAGCTATCATCTATGCCCTCAATAAGTTCAAACACTATATAAATGGATATCAAATTTTTGTGCATATTGATCATGTAGCCATCAGGTACCTCATGAATAAAAGCTCCATTATAGGTAGATTAGCAAAATGGTTGTTGTTAATGCAAGAATTTGATATTACTATCATAGATAAACCAAGGAAAGCAAACGTAGTGGCAGATTTTCTATCTAGAATTCAAACACCAAACAATGTTGAGATCATTGATGATTCTTTTTAAGATGAGCATTTGTTTTCCATCACTTTGAATAGTCTATGTTATGCTGACATAGCTAATTACCTAATAGCTAACAAGATACCCCCACATTTCTCACCTAAAGAAAAAATATTGCTGGTAGAAAAGAGTTTCAACTTCTCATGGATAGCAAACTACTTATTTTATACAGGGCCAGATCAAGTTATGAGGCATTGTGTAAGGGAAGATGAGATATATGATATACTTCACACTTGTCATGATGAGCCTTGTGGAGGTCACTTTGCAGCCAAAAGAACAGCTCTCAAGATATTAACTACAAGGTATTATTGGCCAACCTTGCACAAGGATGCAGTCAAATACACCAGGAAATGTGATAGATATCAAATAATGGGAAGACCAACTCAGTCTGATGAAATGCCTCTACACCCTCAGGCAGTTGTTACACCATTTGACAAATGGGGCTTAGACTTTGTTGGGCCAATTGATTCATCATCAAATGGTCGATCCTACATTCTTGTTTGTACCGACTATGTTACTAAATGGGTAGAGGTCAAAGCCTTCAAGCATGCCAGAGATAATAAGGTAGCAGAATTTTTATATGAAGAAATATTCACTCGGTATGGAGTTCCTAGAGAAATAGTAATAGACCAAGGGGCACAATTCACTTCCACTCTGATCACAATCCTAGTTACCGAATACAATGTCAGGCATAGGAAATCCACTCCTTATCATCCTCAGGCTAATGGACAAGTAGAGATCACTAACAGGGAGCTCGATTCAATATTGACCAAAATAGTAGCACTCAACTGAAAAGATTGATCTAGCAAATTATTTAAAGCTATATGGGCTTATAGAGCCACCTAGAAAACTAAAATAGGGTTTACACCATTTGAAATGGTCTGTGGGACAAAAGCAATGATGCCTATAGAATTTGACCATAAAACTTTGAGAACAGCTATTTCCTTAGATATGACTCTTTTTGGAGCACAAGAAGCAAGGCTCCTACAACTTAATACCTTAGATGAGACAAGAAAGTCCACCCTGCAGCATATCAAATCTGATCAAAACCAGTGCATGAAGTGGCATGCTTGCTATATCAAAGATAAATCATTCAAGCTAGGTGATTGGGCTCTTCTCTATGATTCGAGGTATAAAGATAATTTGGGAAAATTACAGACACGATGGTTAGGACCTTGTGAGATAATTGAAACATTCTCTAATGGTGTTGTCAAATTATCTACAATAGATCTTGTTAAGTTTAAATTGTTAGTCAATGGTCATCAGCTGCACTTATACCATAAACCTCTTATCAAAGATGACTTTCTACAATAGTTTTCCACTGCCAAGCATGCCGAGATTCCTACAACAACTGGCAATGGATTTGTCATCACCACTCTATCTTAAAATCTTTGCCGCATGATCATAATAAATACTTCCACATCTAGAGGGATTACTTTTCTGCATAATAAATATTCCATTCTGTATTCACTCATTTCTTTCCTTTCACTCCATCCATTTTCACCTCATTTTCCATGCATGACGGCTCCATATCTTCAAGCTGCAATCATTTTCGCATGACGTCAAGTACGCTTGTGTGTATTTATTTTTGTTGCATGTATATAATTAAACCATATTAACTATAATTATGATATTTTGCATAGTGTCCTAGTTTGGTCCTCCTCCGCATGTGTGGACACCTATCAAACATTAGGTTGGGGGAGAAAGTACATTGATAATGACTCTAGCAGATAATTCTTATGTCCTCTTGGATTGCATTTTATTGTTCAAATTTCTAGTTTGAGGTGATATCGTGTATTCTGCTTTTCTACTACTTAGAGCTATTTTTAGATTGCAGCTGAGTTCCGACCAAGTAAAGGCACATTGAGTATATTGTAGTGCAAAAATTAGGCAAATTTACGCCATTATAGAATAAGAAAGTGTTATCACTGCAATGGGTAGTCCACCTATTCGTCATGAGCCGACAGTCCATGAAGTCCTTCTTCAGGACCAAGATTGTGAGCCAAAATTCCATAACTGTGGATAGATTATTTTTTGAAGCTGACAGAGTTTAATGAGGAAATTGCAAGGGAATTTATCCCCACACTTTCAAATCGAGAAGCCCAGGTAAACGGTTTGAGAGTGGTGGTTACAGAAGAACAGATAGTAGAGGTAATTGGGTTACCAACAGATGGGGAGAAGTACTCAAAATTAAAGGACGCACGTAGTGCAAGAGAAGAATTTACACGTTTGGGAGACCCCCCATTAGTAGTAGATAGATAAGGAACTAGGCGAGAATCTCTTTCACCTGAAAGGAAAGCAGTAGAATTGTATGTTTTAAAGAATTTAACCTATGAAGGAAGGTTCTCATGTCTGCATTCCCATCACTTCAAGTTTCTAAGTAGTGGTAGGCTCTGTAAAAAGCTTAAAAACCAAGACCAATCAACAAAACCAAATACCATCCTAATTGACTCCCCAGAACAAGAACAACACAGTCCACTTCACGATGATGTCCCTCCTTCTCCACCTAATGAACCCAAAAGGGAACAAGAAAAGGAGGAAGAACTGCAAGAAAAGGAGGAAGAGCAGGAAATGTAGCTGCAAGAAGGGGGGAACTCCAGAATATTGAGTAGCCTCAGAAAGAAGTAGGTTTTGAAAGGCTGGACAACTTAGCATCTGTTGTAGAACAGGTTATTGAAGCAGTGAGCAAAGTTGAAAAGAAGAAACCTAGGGCACCTATTCATAGGCAACCTACTTCCCTTACTAGTCATGCAGTGGGACTTGCTCTTTATAAGGATTGGGAATTGGAAAAGGTAAAAATGCAGATGATAATCAACTAGTAGAAGAAAATTATTGAACCAAAGGATGAAGAAATGTCTCAGCTTAAAGATAAGGTGGAAATAATAGCCACCATGGTACCACAACTAATGCAATGCCTAACTCCTCCTCATGTTTACTCTTTGTATTTAAGAGAACTGTGAGAGTTTGCCAAGATCAAGAGCTCAATGAAATGTACAAAATAGAGACACAATATAGGACAAGAATAAACTATATTCTCATCAATAGAAAATGATCAATAATCATAATTACATACAATGTAGATGAGCTTGCTTATATAGGCAAGGCTAGGGATATGTGAGCACACAAACATGACATGTGGCTCAATAAGAAACAAGGGTAGGTAGGAAATAGGTGTGGGTAGGTAGGAGAAATAATATAATAGTCCACATGAGGTGGATCACCCACTGAATGTGGAGTGTAACAACAAGATCAACACCATAAAAGGTGGAATTTCTCCTACATACACTATCCCAATGTGACACAAACACCCGAGTGTCTCATACCCAAACTATTATGAAATGCATTATCCTAAGTAAACTTAAGTAAGTGTAATAATATCCAAGATGAATAATTACTTACACCAACACCCCCCCTTAAGTGCAACTTAGGGGAATGCACTTAAGTCTACAATGCAACTTAGCAATGCAAGATGGGTCCCAGCTACTAGGCCATGTTAGGTACCCATGTACAAATGCAAATGCATGAAAACTAATGCAATGAAAACTCTCACAAAGTGGGGAAAGAGAGAAAAACCCAATGGGAAAAAACCCTCCCCCAAAAGAGAGATGAAAGCTATACAAGAGAACTCTCATAGAAGAATGTGAAGAACAAAACCCAATGTGAGGAAAAAGTCCCCCCCATATGAGAGAAGAAGAGAAGCTAGAAAGCCCCCCCTCAATGTGGAATCTGCACCAATGATAGAAGCTTGATGTATGAAGAAACTGCTCCATGAACGTCGAACAACATTCCTCCCCTTAGGAAGAAACAAAACCAAAGGTGTATCCATGAAGTCTCCCCAATCATGAAGGGAAGATGTATGAAGAAAACTCATGATGAAAGGAATCTCTAAAAACTGCTCAAGTGTCCCCATGTCGATGCTAAAAGATATCCCCTCCAAAGGTGGTAAACTGTGCCACACTGCTGAAAAAGGCACTCCAAGATCTAGTGGAGATGGATGTAGAACATGTCCCAAAGACTCACATGTCTCCTCAAAACATAAAGAGACCTCCTCCAACTGATGTACATAAGTATCCACAATCATGTCAACCTCGAAAGAATGATCATGTAGAGATTGAACAAGAGGGTCAGAGTGTTCCCTCACAACAATCGAAGAAGGATCACCTTCATCAAAGAGAAGATGAATGTCATCAATGATGTCTCCCAAATCTGCAATGTAGGATTCCACAAACAAACCTGCAATATCTGTCAAGTAATCATCCCATGAATCTGAAGCTGGAAGACAATGAATATCCTGCTGCACTGAATCACATGAAGGCAAAACTGTCGCACTATCCACATCATCAAGTGCAATAGGTGATGTGATATCAATATGAGGAGATGAAATACAAGACTCGAGAATGGGGTCACATGTGAGAATCCCCATGTTCAAGTGCTCAAAGTTCTCCTCAAAAACTGAACCATCACAAGAAATGTGATCATCATGTGTAGAATCATCAAATGTGAAATCATCATTATCAACAAAATCTGAAAAGGAGTATAACCGAGATGCATGATAAACCACCCCAGTCGCAATGATAGCTCTAGTCTCCAAGTCTCTAATGAAAACTAAGTCAGGTGTGAACTCCACAACTCTCTTAGTTGCGCCATGTGTGATTTGATAGATAGAAAGGAGATTGTTTGTCAAGTGGGGTACACACAACACATCATTGAAGGAGTTATCCCCAATGTCAATAGATCCTTTCCCAATCGCATCCATGTATGTATGATTGCCCATCAAAATCAGTGGCATGGTGCAAGGCTCAAATGTAGAGAACATAGACTATGAAGATGCCATATGATGAGAAGCCCCTGAATCTAGAAGCCATCTTTCTAAATCATGACTGATAGTAGCACATAGAGCTTTTCCTTTTCTTGTTCCAAAAGAGTGAGTCTTTCCACTTGTAGAAGCCATGAATGCTTGCCCTTTTCCTTTTGAATGTGAGGAAGTGGAAGTTGATGAATCGTCCTTCTTGTAGACTTTAGGCAAATCAATGTTATGCTTTTTGATGATATGTGTAAGCTCATCAATCTTCTTAGAATGGCAACGATGCTCCTCATGACCAATCTTTTTACAATAAGCACAAGTAGGTCTCTCCCTCTTTGGTGAATTATCTCTCTTGGAAGAGGATGAATCTCCTTGTTTTGGAGAAGATGGTGCTTTTTCTTTAGGCTTTGATTGCCATTTCTTCTTGTTTGAGTTGTCCTTTCCTTGATTTCCTTTGTTCCCTTGATTTGCCACTAATGCTTGAGACTTAGAAGCTTTAAGAATGCCCATGCTTATCAACTTAGTTTGTTCCATCATCAACATTTCATTGAAAGCATCAAATGTAGGCATTTTGTAGCTTGAACCCATTGTCATCCTATGGGTTTGGAAACTAGAAACAAATGCTGCATATTATTGTGGAAGCTTGCCTATCAAGTTGAATATCAATTGAGTATCCTTTTTATCAATGCCACAATCTTTGAGCTGTGCCCTCAACTCATTTGCCTTAGTGACATAATCTTGTATAGTATCAAAGTTCTTGGGATCTAACATGGTGAGATCACTATCAATTTGATATCTCGTAATCTCATCAACTTGACCATACAAGTCTTGAAACTTTTGCCAAGCATCCTTGATTAGAGTACACTTCTCAATACGAAAAATGAGATCCTTTGATACATGCTTTCTTAAGGTACCAATTGCCATGATATTTTTAGTGAGCCAATCCAAGTGACCAATTGGATCAACCTTAGGATCAGGGGGAGCAACAATAGTTCCATCAATGTAATGAGTGAGTCCTTTTTCCATAAGTTTACTCCATGCATCAATTTTCCAAGTAGCACAATTATGAGGAGTTAAGAGAGGAAACTTAGAAGAACCCATAGCAGCAAAAAGGAAGGAACACAAGAGCACAAAAGCACAAGAGACACCCCCCCAAATTCACTCAATCAAAGAACCACCCCCCCCCCAAAGTGATGATTTTGGCACTTTATACTTAGTGTGATTACAATGAGCCACTTGCAAAACAAGGCAAAGTGGACTTATGATGCAAATTTTACAACTTCTCAAATGAGATACAAGAGACTTCAATCAATAGTGCAATGAATCTAACTGAGATTCAAGCAAATATACAAGTACCAAGAGAGCCAAAAATGGCCAAAATCTGAAAGTACAATTTCTACTTACAATGGCATCAATCTGATAGCATCATGTGAAAGTAGATGAAAAAATACGCACTTTCAAAAAAAACGGCACCTGAAAAGGAGGTTGTATGACCCTAAACGAAGCCTCTGAAGTTGCAAAAACTGGGATTACTCAGGTACAGTCACCAAAAACTACATTTTCTGAAAAATTCATGCATCAAAATCAAAAAAATTCTTCACCACTACGGAGAGCATGAAATTCTAGCCCATTTAAAAAAAAATTGCACCCAAAAAGGAGCAAAAATGAGCAAGTTATGGCCATTTGAAGTTGAACTGCAAAATCAAAAATGCAAATGAGAGGGGCCTGCAAAATTTTTGAAAAATGCTGATGTGGCACTGATGTTAGCAAGTCACTGTGTTAAATTTGACGGCCGTATGACCATCGCAAAACTTCACCTCCCTACTAATTGGGCATCCATACTGTACGGACTACTAACTGGGCAGGTGACTGTGCAGGCCGTACCGTACGGATTTGTTGACTGGGAGCTCGGCGTGGTAGATGACGTGGCGGATGACTGTGTGTATAGGTTGTACAGTTTAGCCTGCGGTCCAGTGGCCACCTGCCACATGGCGGACGTGGGTTCGCCTATCTGGGATGATGAGAATTGTCAAGGATTTAAGTCCCTCATTGCAGACACCAAAACAATTCTATAATGCTTATCAGACATCTCGTAAAGCAATTAAAAATCTACTTTGTGAACTTTATGTACATAACTGTGTTGCTTGTAATGGTGTCGATTGGAACCCTCTCCTCTACATTGGAGATATCTAATTGAGAACTCTTATGTCATGGATGTAGAACGAAATATCAAGGGGAGAGAAGTTTTAGGTGCATAACAATGAAGAACTTGAGCTTTCACTACCCTTAAGGGATGAATCAAGGGAACCTAAGTGACTTTATTTTGATTGGCAAAAGATTGTATATGAGCTAGATTATGCAAAGGATATCCTACCCTTAAGGGAAGAAGTGTATAAAGAATACGAACAAATGGCTCTAAGGGAATGACAAGTAGCAATAGGACATGTAGTCCAACGCTAGAATAGCCTAATAGATGAGTTAAGGCAATCTGAGCCACACTTTGTGCAAAACTACCATGCAGCCTTAAATAGAGCGCCCAAGTATATGCACTTGAGAAGAACAAAGGGATGACATTGGCTGCCTCTCATTTTTCAGCCTCCAATCCTCCTATGGTCACTGATGAGATGCAGGGAGAGTGACCCACCATAGAGTGAAGTATTAGAACATACAAGGTGGAAGAGATTGGAGAAAATGAAAGGATTCTACTGGAGCTTATCTACAGGCGGTTCTAGACAGGTTACTCCAGGCAATTTCTGAATCAATACCAGAATCCAAAATTTTCCTATTGCTGGAGGATCAACAAGAAGTTAGGTTAGGGGGAGACGATGAGCCTAAATAATGGCTCTATTTTGATAGATTTCTGATATAATACATCTGCCTAGGTCTTACGATTAGATGACATTTGGATTATAATACTCGCCTAAGTTGATATCTTTTAAGTGTTTTTGAAACTAGTTTAACTTATACCTAAGGATGTCATACAATGATTTTAAATGATCTATCTATGCAAATATGTAAAATCAATTTTAAATATGGTTTGCATTATATCATGTTAGCATTAGTATATACACATGTTTATTGTGCACATTAATATCATGATGCAGGGTCATCAAAGGAGAAGTAAAGACTAAATGGCGGTTTAAAGGAGCATCAAGTATATAACCGCAATGCAGACCCAGTCAAAGAAATGTGGTAATGATCGAAACCACTTGACCGGTTCTTCAGTAGACTGATTTATGAAAACATTTATAATTGTTCTTAGTGGAGCTTAGATCCAAGAAGCGAGTCATGCTATATTTTCTTAGCTACAGGACATATCTTGTTTTGTTTTCCTGCGCTGACTTCTTCTTCTCTTGTTAATAAATCCTATTCACCTATTCTGTAGGAATGTTGTCGATCAGTTAGAAGTTTTTTATAAGTTTTCTTATAAATAAAGGGATCTCTCCCCTCTTGGGGATAGTAGATAATGACCATAATATTTGTAATACACAATCTTCTGGTATTTTATGTATTTTTCACAGTCAAGATGAAATAAAGAGATCGATATGATTTTGAATACTTAAACAATTGTAATATGAAGTTCTGGAGATACTCACTCAAGGGGGCCCACTTGGTGAGTAATTTTTTCATGTTTCAGTTAATTTTCATACTTTTGTAATAGTTGTTTCTGCAATTGTCTGTTCCTATAGCCATTGGAAACAGTTCCTGTGTCTGTTCGTGCAGCCACAACAGCAGAGTAGTTCTTGTTGCTTGCCAGAACTTTATCATTTAACAGTAGTTGTTCAAAGTAATTTCCAGTTGTCAAATTAGGTATTAGTTCGTTGAGATTCCGTGTGTTTTCTTTAGAAGAATTTTCTTTCCTCCAATAATATAGAATGGTTGCGATATGAACTTGGTGCACATACAGTGTTGGCCCATTTCAAGTTTACGTCCCTAGTTGATAAATAAATGAGCCTTTTCCACAGGAAAGTTAGCTATTCAAGGATATTCAATCTCTGAATTGTGTTTTATTACCTAGTTGTCATTCCAGTTGTGAGGACCAATAGGTGGATCACCCACCAAATGTGGAATGTAACATCAAGATAAGACCACAAAAGGTGGAATTTCTCCTACAAGCATCATCCCTATGTGTACACTTCCCTAAGTGTCTCATATCCAAACTATGATGAGATGCATTATCCTAAGTCAACTTAAGTAAAGTGTAATTATATCCTATAAGAATAAATAATTATACCAACACAAACAATAGAAACCATGAAATCAAAAGATATGCCTATTAAGTTCCCTTTACATTATTTCATCTCCTAATAATGAAATAAGACTAAATTATCATAACACCGTATATTTCAAGCTCAAAAATTCATTTACAGGCCTCCAAAGATACAAAAATGCCAAGGCAAGAACAAGTATACAAAAGAAAATTGATTTTCCAATAGCCTCAATTCAAGAGGTAGGAAAATAGAATTACAACAAGCAAAAAGGGAACATCAATGACCAAGGGCAATCTAGAGTATTCTTGAAAATTTTGTTCTAGGATATTTCTAGATTTTAGACAAGGAGCAACCTCTGTCATATGCATGTCCATTCATCTTTGACATGTGGATCAATAAAGAAAAATCTAGAGAGCCTTGAGCCCATTGTTTGAGAGTATAAAGGCATTTACTTAATTCAATCAATATAATCTTTAAATGTGAATTCCTTGTATGTCTTGTTTCATTCCCCTAGACATGATTGTTAGGTAGTACTGTATCTAATTATCTACTCATTCTCTCAATTCTACACTTCCAAAATAATCCTCACTATACTTGATATTTTATTTGTTAACTAACTCTCTAGCCATCTTGAAATAGTCAACCTCATAAGGACAAATCTTAATTTATCTACTATCTCAAGCCTTGGCCCCTTGATTATGAATATTCTCTAAATAATTAAAATAATCACTCAAACACAATCTTATACAAAGTGAAAATTAATAATATTACAACAATTTATTTTTCCTTACTAAGAAAACTATACTTCACAATGCTCATTAATGTTTTTGAGTTATACATCTAGTTTATTCAAAATACATATATGTTAAGATTTAATGAATCCATGGAAATATAAGACTTGAAACTATATGGGGAAGAGGATCTAGTAGTTGAGCACCCTAACTTCACATCTCTCAAAATTGTACATGGAAATTTCAAATCACTCCCAATACTTTACAACTTATAATTTAGTAAGTCCCCTACTTATAACTAAGATCTCAAATCCACATCATTAGATATGATGACACATCAATATGCTTTTTGTTGAGGTGTTTGACATGACCCCCCAAAAAAGGTTAAAACCAATGGTTGTGCACTAAGATGTTTTTTATTTTTGGTCCACTAATGTGGCATCGCATAATTTATTGTGTTTCATATCTAAGGAATACATTTCATTCAATTATCAGCATTCATGGTCAACACTAACAACTTTAAAGTTACAACTACTAGTACTATAATATTAAAAATATTGGAGATTAAATCACAAATGTTATTAACAACTATTAGAACATACTCAACCCATGAATCCTCTCCCTTATACAAAAACAAAAAATCATAGAGACATGTAGACAAGCTTAAATATAAGCTATGATAGCCATCAAATGAGCCATGTAAATAAGGAAATGACTATCCAATCTCTAAAATGTACCAATGCATAAGTTATGATGTATGAAGGTAACTTATGCATTGGTGTATCCTAAAGACTGAATAGCCATTTGGTGTGAATAATGACATTACTAGAAAGATGGGACATAGAGTTAATACTCAAGATAGGTCATGAGATGACTATCTTGAAGGAGAGGCTATCAAATTTATTAGTGACTCAATATCATGTGGCAGTTTTGGAGTAAGCATACTAATGGGGAGGATCTCACAAAAGAGTTGCACCTTTGAATAATAGGTGGGAAAATATGTTATAGTGGGTTTCCAACCTATTTCACACCCCATTCTTTTCCAATTTCAAATCAAACAACTAAATTCCTTTGGAGTGCTCCTAATCAACTTATTGCTCCTCTTTCTCACAAGCATAGTTGGGATTCACTAGAGTAAATACAACCTTCAAGTTACCAAATCTCTAACATACACTTGCAGGGATCTTAGGGGGTGTAGAGAAGGTGTTTCATTTCCATTCACATGGTTCTTTGTTTGGTTTCTCTCCATTTTTCCATCGCTTCCTCCTTTTCCTATTTTCTAGGCCTAGTAGCCCTAAGAGCCCCTATTAGCCCTACCTTCACGATTTTTGTGCATTTTCTCAGAAAACTCCCAAAAGACCTCCCAAAAGCCTTAGTGATCCGAATACCCTTTTGGACAAAATTTTAGGTTCAATAGGTTAGGCTGTCTGGTACGGCCGTACAAGTACGAACCCCAAAAATGGCTCTTTTTGAGGGTTTAAGGGTTGCTAGTCTTCTCCAATAGGGTTTCCTGTCTTCTACACCTTGTCACACCTTCCTTCTTCTACTGAGACTCCATTAGACTTCATTATTTCATGTCAAACACTTGGCACATCCACATTTTGTCTTCCCTGCAAGCAATGACAAAAATGGCAGTCATATCTCTAGTCGGGCTATGGCAGAGCTTGCCTAGGATATGATGGCAAATGGTTTCCAAGAAACCTCTAGGACACTACAAAGAATATGTAAATTATTCACAAGTTCCATGAATTTAATCCCAAGGGCCATTGAACAAACTCAATAGGATTTCAAGTTGGAACCATGTCTAGGGTCTTAAACCCTTGCTCAAACTAAGAGTAGTGCAGTAGAAAAGAATTTGTAAACACACACTAAACCTGCACTAAGAAAGTATAAAACCACTTCCTAAGCACCACAAAAACATACACTAAACCACCATGAAAAGATAGTACCAATATCAGATCATCTGGTATGGATTGCTATAGCCAAATTTGCAAATCTCAAGTAAAAACCTAGAAATTGCCTTCAATTTAATTCAAAATCTGACCATGAAATTACCAGCCCGTTTACAATCATGGCAAAAGCATTTTATATGCCTCCTTTCTCATAACCAACCTCCCACCGATTTCCTAACCACCGATTTGATCAAATTTAAAAAGTTGCTCAAAAAGTTGCAAAAAGTTGTCAAGCAACAATGACAACTTTTGCTCCAATTTGCATTTTTGCAACTTATGCATTTCTATTCATTCTAAACCCCCTAGGATGGTTTCCTAACATCAAACATTAAATGACCAAATGCCTAATTAGGCCTTACAAAACTTTTTACACTATAATGCAAAATAATGTCATTTTTGGCTTACAAGGGCACATTGGCCAAAACTAAGAAAACAAGCACACTTTGGTGACAACCACCCTTCAAATAACTCCAAAACACACTTGTGGACCTATCAACAGTCCATTATTCATTCATTGATCCCAAACATGATCAATCACTCCAAAATTTGGAAAATGCATCAATAAAACTAGGTACAACTAGGTGCTCCTGCGCCATATACAATGGCCTAACGTTATATCTAAGCTATGCACACCATCACTGTGTTATCCTGCTTCATGACGAGTCAATAGGACGTAGGTATCTAGATTTTATATGGGCTCAAACCCCATGGATTTATACTACCAAACCTAAAATATTAAATGAATTGTAATCCATTCTCTTAAACAGGCTTAGAAAGTGCACAGGGAAAATCTGATGTAGAGATTCCCATGAATTTTACTTAATGAGCACTTGGAATCTATAGGCAAATCATAAGAAGAAATGAGAGGCCCGAGAAAGACATGAGGACATGGTGCCCGCAAGCAAGACTTTTCTATAGATTTGAAACCCTAAACTACAAATTCAGGATGTTGGTCAGCGCATTTTGATTAGAAGAAACAGTTTTAACAGTTACAGTATTCCATTTGGATTTGTTTGGACTTTGTATGTTTTTGCTAACTATCTGTGAGTTCCATAGACCTCTTTGGCCTCATAGACATTATCAAAAACATTCATTCATAATATAATCAAATACAAGCAAATATGTTGTAATTTACGATGCACTTGGATTTAGACAGCTAGGCTATCGTAGGGGTCAAGATATTATGTTTTATGTTTGGTCTCAAGTAGCATCCTCCAATAGTCTCTTGAGTCCATTCAATGTATCTCTGCACATGACTCCAAACCCTAAAAATGGACATGAGCGTGCGAGTCAAATGAATATTACAAAGGGGATTCTCAAATCCAGAAGTTAAGCATGTTTGACTAGGTATCCGTGAGTTTGAAACTCTTGCCCAAGCACGTTTAATAAAAGAGCTCAGCTTTGAAACTTTTCATTAAGTTCAAGTCTGAATGCAAAAAAACAGCTCAATCTTAACTCGGCAAGGCTTTTAAGTCCACCAATATGAGAAAATTGAGAAGGGTACAAGAGGAATGTGGATGGAATTTGATAATGACACAACTTGTAGCCCATGAAAATTAGGATATGGAAAGAACATGTGGATTATCTTTGAGATGGAGACTTAAGACAAGACAGGCAAACTTTAGATTGTCAATATTGGGGTCCAAAGTTTACATGGAATTGAAGCGTGATCGACGCAAAAGTGATCACAAGAAAAAAAAAAACTCCAGTTAATAGTACGTTTCAGGTCCAGATTAATGGCATGAAGACAGTACTTTAAACTTGGAACAGAAGTCCCAAGGCTAACAAAGCACCATGACAATGATGCTTACACCACCTCCAGACATGACAAAGTTTTTAGGACTACGATTAGCTCGTATCTATAGAAATCGAGTCATGATTTTTATGTAAAAGATATCAAAAATATTAAATTGATTAAAAAGAAAAATCGATATCAAATTTTAAAAAAATTATGATATTAAGATAGAGTGGGTATAATATGAGAACATATCAAACAGATTATAGTATATAAGAATCGAGAAATAGTATTGAGATGGTGTCATCAAGAAAATTACGAGAACACTACAAAATAGGATGCATTAGCCATTCTAACTTTCATTATATTTATCAATGTCACTTCAATTACAGATAAAATATCATTTGATCTAATCACTTCTAGTTCAATTCTTTCAATAGGAGAAATGTCTCTCTTCAAGACCCATATATTCCACCAATGTCTCAAAGGTATAGTTTGTATTATGCTTTCTTTGAGAATCTAAGTATTTCTTGTGAAACCTTTCATCCTCATCCTTGGTAAAGGGCCAACAATAAGCAAACTTCAGCTCAAATATGTTAAAGGTGGCATGACTAGTATTTAAGAATTCCCAAAGTTTCTCTTTAGTGGCATGCATGGTTAAGGAGACCTACAAAAACAATAGAGTGAAGAATGGTTATTTCAGAAGGCTTGGTACATTTCCTCTCCTTGGCTTGAAAATAGCTTTCCATAAAAATTAAAGAATTCCAACAAATAAAACAAACCAAAAGTTATTAAGCAATTTGTTAAAATCTTAGAATCTATTCCCAAAAGGAAGTTGCTCTATTTTCCAAACAACCCTAATGAGAAAAAAATAAAAGCCAAATCTCCTTTGCAAAGAAACTACTAAAAAAAATATGTTTTACGGATTCAAGAAATTACAAAGGGAGCAAAGATTGACAAAATTATGAGCACTATTCTACCTAAAGGCATTTAAAAAGAAAAAGAAAAAGCCATTTAAGATAGCCTTTTTCGGCTAATGAAATAGGACCAACAATGACTTAGAAATTTGGACCAAATATTATAGATAAGGTTCAGCTACCAATAGTTATTGAGGTACTTAATCACATCTTGAGTATTAGCAAGGGTGTTATAAATCTTTTTAGAATTCACCTTTTGAACATAAGTCCCACCAAATCATTTTAAGTTTTCATAGATTTCAGTATTAGAATCCAATTGCAAATAAAAATTGATGTTATTGCTAAAAAAATTTAGGATAGAGTATGTCATCTAGTGAGAACTAGGGAGAGCATATTATGAACTCAAAGAATGCAAAGGTTTTAGTTGTTCATTGCACACAATGCTATCAAAGACTTTAATTCCTCTAGAGGTTCAATTCTTAGCATATGGCGCCCCTAAAAATAGGCAAGGGATTTATTTTTCTAATGGAGATTCCACCATATTGATCTAAACTAAAGATCTTGCTATCCCGTTTCTCGTAAAAGTGACAACCTCTGATCCAATACCTTACATGCTTCCAAGCCTTTTGTAGACTTTTTATAAACATTAGATTAAAAAAGGGAGATAAGAAAATTACCAAAAAGTGAATTGCAGGGATGAAGACCTTCCCAATTTTTGTCTTGTTTAGGGGCAACCATCAAAATATTGTTTCTCACAAGAATCTTCCATGGTTCCCATTGACTTAATTTAAAATTGACTTAGCATCAAAGGAAATGCTTTGAAGTTTTAGGTCTTTCATCCCAAGACCACTGAAATGCTTATCAATACAACACCAATCTCAATTCACTGCAACTTATTTAATTTTACCTTTACCATTAGACCACAAGAAACTTCTACTACACTTTTCAATGCAATTAAATTGGTAACTACAACATAAAAAAGCATACAAAAATTAGAGACTATATGGTGAGAGAATCTTCTTGTAAACCTAAACCCTACTAGCCATGGAAAGGTAATGCTTATTAGTTAAAAGCACACATTGAACAATTACATGCTTATATTAAATATTTGATCAATCTAATCCAAAAAATAGAGAGCACCTTTGTTCCTCCTATGGTTTTATTTTTTTAATAATGGATGAGACGAAGAAAATGATATCTCAAGCTGAAGGCACCGAATATTAGATTGAGGGAATTTGTGAATGGGAGAATCAAATGATCAATGAGGCAATACAATTGCAAAGGATTTTTATTGATTTAAAGAAAAAAATAAATGATTTGTTAGAATATTTGTGCAATCAATGAGAAGTTGTGTTGTGATCTTTCCTAATTTACAAGCTTTAATGAAACTAGCTCTTTGTGTGTTTATACAAGAAAACATTTTGGTAAGAGATTAGTTGAAGAAGCCTCGTTATTGGATACACTATGGAATATAGAAAGGAAACTAGTGACCAAGACAAGAAAAACATATAAAACTAAAAGATCAAATTGATAATTTATCTTGAAATATTGTGTTGATTTTTTAGTATAATTTATACTAAAACAACCATCGACAAGGATATAGAACGTGATTAAAAAAAATTCAAGGATTAATGAAAAATATATTTATATGATAAGTAAGATGCTTCTTTATCTTAGGATGATCTAGATGATGCTGGTACATTTTTTTAGCAATAAGGAGTTTTTCAGGAAACAAAGAATGATTTGGAGAGTTCTCATAATGATCTTGTTAACGATTATGATGATTATTATTTAAAATTTCATGTTTGAAAATCCCATGGCCCCAAAATAAAAGCATTACTCCAGAAGTTATTGCATTCACTAAGTATGCTCAACAAAAAAGAAGAGGGGAATAGTCTAATATGTGATGATTTATCATAACATCCAATGCTAATGTGAATTTTAAAATGTAGATCAAGACATCAAGCTACCTTCTTGTTGAGTTTGCACCAAGTATTTTCTAGTTGTGTAACTCATCCATTTTCTCACAAATTCCTTGTAAAATACACTTTTGTCTTTTCTAGGCAAGTTGTAATTGGATTTGGTGGTAATGGATAGTAGTCAATGATATGCCCTAATTGATTTATTCTTTTGTAATCTAAATCAGTGGTGTTGAGGCATCTATTAGGACCCAAAGGCAACTGAGAGGGGGGGTGAATCAGTTGTCAATTAATTTCAACCCAAATATAACTCAATCAAACTTGATACTTAATACCAGTAAACCAAACTTAATGTCGGTTGACAGATTAGCAATTAATATTAATACTGGTGAAACACAATGCATATAACAGAAAGAGAAACAATATCCATAACACATAACACAGAGATTTGTACGTGGAAACCTTGTAAGGGGAAAAACCACAGTGGGAAACCTTACCCACAATCAGATGATACTACTGCAGATAGTATGTGTATACAAATGGGGTTCTACACATGCAGAAAGGCCAACCGCCTAGATTTCACTGCTCAATCGCAAAATAGGAGTCACACTGACTACAATTGGATGATTAAATCCAATGATAATGTACTTCTCAAAGTAGCATCTCCAATGATGGATCCAGTATCAGTTAAGCTTTGATAATCACCTTCTCTATGGTCTGCTCATATGATCTTCAATATTCGCACATACCATGTTACAATACCATAATCATATACCGTCTCTTTGTTCTATATCTTTCTTACATCATCTCACAAATGAGATCTTACATATATACCAAAACCTAAGACCAAATATGTAGGTCGGCTAATAAAGAATATTATAATTAAATCAATTACAAATAAGTCAAGATGTGATGCATCATGTCGGCTTGATACAATTACAACAATATCCAATTGATTAAATCATCTCCATAACGTGTCATGCTGATCTGTAATAGATAATGCATGTCGGTCCATAACCTAGACCAATTTTTTGGTAACAAATATGTCAACCCAATTACACCAATAACCAGAATACCAAAACCAAGTGTCCAAACCATGTCTTCAACATAACCAAGTGATCTCCAGATGATAACAAGTCATCCTCAGTGCTGGTGAACAATATAACCTACTGGTGAACAATATACCGGTGACTATGCATAAGTCACTGAACTTGTCGGTGAACATAACCAAAGATCTCCGGAAGGATAAGTTTTGATAAGTGTTCACATCAATGAAAAAACCAATGCAACACATCCATAATACCAACAATCTCCCCCTTTGGCATTGATGGAAACAGAATGCCAAAAACCAAAAACCAACAATCTCTAGAATAGATCAATACCAGAAATCAAAATACAAATGCAGAGAGTATATATCACTCCCCCAGTAAGTAATCTGTCCCCAAAGGATAATGTTTATTTTTCCATAGATATCTCTCCCCCTTTGACATCAAATGCCAAAGTAATACAAATACCAGATAAAACCAATTCATAGAACCAATTACAATAACCAATTGTTTTAACCAACTACTCCCCCTGAGAAGTAGCTCTCCTCCATCAAAGCCGGAAAAAAAGGTTTCTCTATTAATTCTGTCGATTTGATGTCAATCATCAGTTTTCTAAGTCTCTACCGGTGAGGGTATAACCCCAAGCTGCTCTCTGAGATATTCAAAATTTTCCTTAGGAAAAGGCTTAGTAAAGATATTTGCAATCTGCTCTTTAGTATTCACATAAACCAATCTCACTTCTTTTGCTTCAACATTCTCTTTTAGAAAATTATATTTGATAGAAACATGTTTAGTTTTAGAGTGAACTACCGGATTCTTAGATATATCAATTGCTATTGAATTATCACAATAAATGATTATAGGTTCTTTGCATTTTACCTTTATGTCCTTCAACATTTGTTTAATCCATAATACTTGAGTACAGTTAGTTGTTGTTGCAACATATTATGATTCTGATGTTGATAGTGATGTACAACTTTGTTTCTTGCTCAACCATGAAATCAATCTGCTACCAAGAAAGAATTCCCCACCAGTGGTACTCTTTTTGCCATCTACACCTCCTACCCAATTAGCATCTGTGTATGCACATAAATCAAAATTTTCATCTTTAGGATACCATAAACCAAGATTTGTTGTGTCTTGTAGATACTGGAAAATCCTTTTCACTTGATTCATGATTTTCTCTAGGATTACTCTGAAATCTTGAAACAATACACACTGCATTCATTATATCAGGTCTTGTTTGTGTCAAATACAGTAAACCTCCAATCATATATTTGTATCTTGTCGGATTAACAGGAGTTGAATCATCCTTCAATGTCAATTTATCAGTTGTAGTCATAGGAGTACTTACCGGTTTAGAGTTTTCCATACCAAATTTATTCAGTAGTTCCTTCAAGTACTTTGTTTGATATATGAATATACCTTTATTAGTGTGTGAAATATGCAATCCTAAAAAGAATTTTATCTCCCCAATCATAGACATTTCAAATTCTTCCTGCATCTTATTAGCAAAGTCTTTACACAATCCATCTTCTCCTCCAAAAATGATGTCATCAATAGAAACTTAAATAACCAAAGATGTCTTCATTAGTCACTTTGAAATATAAGTTATTGTCAGCATTACCTTTAGTGTAACCAAGCTTCAAAAGATATTTGTCCAATCTAGCATACCAAGCTCTAGGAGCTTGCTTCAATCCATATAAAGCTTTCCTTAATCTGCGAACCATATCTTTATCATTTGTCAATGAAAATCAATCGGGTTGTTCAATGTAAACTTCCTCCTCGAGATCACTATTCAGAAATGTACATTTTACATCCATTTGATAAACTTCGTCCTCAAGACAGTGAGAGGTTTTCCTCAGTTAGACAAACCGGTTAATGCTCTATGCAAAGAATGTCAGTTGGGAAAGATGACATCCTCAACTTTCAAGAGCAAATCTTTTTCAGCGGAACATTTATTAGATTTGGTTCATACAGATCTTTGTGGACCAATAAGAACAAGAAGTATTCAAGGTGACAGATATTTCATGATCTTCACTGATGATTGCTCAAGGATGATGTGGGTCACATTATTGAAGGATAAGACTAAAGCTTTTGGTAAGATCAAGGCATTCAGGGCCTTAGTTGAGAAAGAGAGCGGTAAGAAGATAAAGTGTCTAAGGACAGATCAAGGTAGTGAATTTACTTTTGAGGAATTCACTAAGTATTGTGAAGGAAATGGTATCAAGTGGCAACTTTCTGCACCAAGGACACCACAGCAAAATGGTATCACAAAGACAAACAACCGGTCAGCTATTGAAGCTGCTAGGATGATGTTGATACAAGGAGGTGTAGCGAAAAATTTCTGGAGAGAAGCTATCAGCACAACTGTCTACACTATGAACCAGATTATGGTAAAGAGAGGTAAGGACAAGACTCCTTATGAATATTGGTATGGTAGATCACCCGATGTTAGTTATTTCAGAATATTTGGAAGCAAATGTTTTATTAAGATAGGTGATTATATTAGCAAATTTGAGGCTGAAAGTGATGAAGGTATATTTCTTGGCTATTCCACCAAGAGTAAGGCCTACAAGTGTTTTAACAACTGGACACAAAGAATTGTTGAGAGTGTTGATGTTTGAGTGGATGACTTTCCTAAAGTCTCAAAGGAAACCAGTTCAGAGAAAAAGGATGAAGATCCTTACATTTTGTTTTTGGAACCAAAAACTGTGAAATCTGAAACCGGCAAAGCAAATATTGATGTACCAGTCCAACCAGAACAAATAAATTCAGAAGAAGATGATGATAATGAAGAAGCTAAACCTGAAGATAATGATCATGTTATTCCAAGATGTAAGACTGAATCACAATCCTGAACAAATTATTGGGGATAAGGATGCTAGAGTACTAACCAGAAGAAGAATCAGAGAAAATTCTTGCATGATCTCCACTATTGAACCAAGAACTGCTAAGGAGGCATTTGGTGATGATCATTGGGTTAAAGCTATAGAGGGGGAATTAGATCAAATTGAGAAGAACAACACATGGACCTCGGTACCCCGACCAGCAAATAAAAATTTGATAGGAACTAAGTGGGTTTTCAGGAACAAGATGAATTAAGATGGTGTTGTAGTTCGCAATAAAGCTAGGTTGGTTTGCAAAGGTTATGCACAAGAGGAAGGAGAAGACTATGGTGAGACTTTTGCACCAGTGGAAAGACTGGAAGGCGTCAGAACTTTACTTGCATTTGCAGCACACAAGAAATTCAAAGTATACCAGATGAATGTTAAATCAACATTTTTGAATGGGATACTTGAAGAAGAAGTATACATTGAATAGCCAAATGGTTATGCTCTGACTTATAAGAAAGACATGGTATGCAGATTGCATAAAGCTTTATATGGATTAAAGTAGGAACCTAGAGCATGGTATGAAAGGCTTCATACACATATGATGAAGATAATCTTTCTAAGAACCAATGATGATAGTAACATATATCTCAAATCTGAAGGAGATAAAATACTAGTCATCGAAGTATTTGTTGATGATATCATATTTGGAGGTAATGATGACATGAGCAATAGTTTTGCAGATGAAATGAAAAATGAGTTTGGAATGTCTTTAGTGAGGGAAATAAAAAATTTCATAGGCTTGCAAATATAGCAAATGAAGAATGGTATTTTTGTCACACAATCTAAGTATGTGAAAGAGGTCTTGAAGACATTTGGCATGAGTGACTGTAAACTAGTTGGGACGCCTATGGTTACAGGTTGTAAGTTGTCTAAGGAAGATGAGTCCAAATCTGTTGATGAGAAGGAATACAGGTCAACGATTAGAAAATTGCACTATGTTGTTCACAACAGACTGGACATAGCTCATGTAGTTGGCATAGTTTCTAGATTCCAGAAGAATCCTAAGGAAACACATCTAATAGCAACCATAAAAAAAATTAGATACTTGAAAGGTACTGTTGATTATGGGTTATGGTATCCATATGGAGGAAATTTTGACTTGAAGGTGTACACAGATGCAGATTGGGCAGGAAATGTTGACGACCGGAAAAGCACAACCGGTGGAGCATTTTTTCTTGGAGGAAGAATTGTTTCACGGAGTAGTAAGAAACAGAGTTGTACTTCACAATCTACTGTTGAAACTGAGTATGTTGCAACTTACATGAATTGCACACATGCTATATGGATGAGACACATTTTGGAAGGTTATAAGTTGAAGATTTAAGAACTTATAAAAATTTTATGTGATAACACAAGTGCCATAAATATTTCCAAGAACCCTATTTTGCATGCATGAACCAAGCATATTGAATTGAAGTATCGTTTCTTGAGGGAAAAAGTTTAGTGTAAAGATGTTATCTTGGAGCATGTTTCTACCAAGGAGCAGCTTGCAGATATTTTTACTAAACCTCTTCCTAAGACTACTTTTGAGTATCTTAGAATTCAGTTAGGGGTTGTTCCTCTTCATGAAGTCAGTTAAGTATGATGTAGATTGCATCAGTCCTGGAGCTACTTGCAGAATTTTATAGGAGGATTGGTGTAGAAGTGGATGTATTCCATAGGGGGAGCATCAAGTTGCAAATTGTTGATGATGCACAGTGAAATTTGACATTACATGTTTTACTTTTGTAGCGTCGTAAATTGTACGCACTTGCTAGGGTGGTACAATTTCACATCTAGTTTAGCACCCGCCTTGGCGCATTTTGCATCTTGCATTGCATTTCCCCTTTAGCACTTAATTAATTAAATTAATTAGGTCTAAGGTTCTATTTTATCATCTCCCATATCATAAAGTTGGGCCCTTTCATTAAAGTGTGCCCTTTTCATTTTATTCTTCCAATACATCATTTAATCAAAAACCCTAATTAAGTCCTATTTTGAGCTTGGGGGCTTGGTTTCGGGGGTCAAAACATCTCAAAATCACCTGTAACTTTGGGATTCTCTCTAAAATCATCATATCCGACGGCCCTGAAAATTTGGTGAAAAGTTGTCGGGACCATGGCGCCCGTGCACATGGTCCCGGACATTTTTCCCGAAATTTTGGGAACACGATCCAATCATAAAATAAAGCTTAACCCCAAGAAATTGGTGGGATATTCAATCTCTAGGTCGGCCAAAAGACGGAATTACGACCTAGGGTTTCATATATAAGAGCTCTCTTTCTTCATTTGAAAGGATCCGATTTTTGTTTTGAGGAACCTCATATGCAGCGAAAGAGCAGATCTTTGAAGACTTCAACAACATTCAACATCCTTCTATCAAGCATTTATCAATTTCATTCATCCATTTAGGGCTTGGAAGACATTGAAGAACAATAGGAGATTACCGACTGAAGATTGGCTTGTACTCCTCCCTTGAGGGTTGGGTATGATTTCATGTTGTTTTCATGTCTTTGCATAAGCTTCAATATATCCTTTATTCATGCTTTAGATCACTTTGCATCTTGATTAAGAGCATTTACATTATCATTTACAAGCAATTAGGGTTTACTTTCTAGGTTGCTCTAGTTTGCTTTCTTGCATTTAAGGACCTTGCACACACACTAGGTCTGCACACACAATACATTTTACAATACAACTTGGCTATTCGTGGAGGTGGAAATCACCGAAGCGGGGGTTTGACTAAGGCAAAACCCTATATAGCCGCCCAAACACCTTTTCAGATATAAGTGCAGGTTTCGGGACTCGGACGACGCCGCAAGTTGCAGATCCGGGAGAAGCAGACTGAGACAGCACCACACACCAAATCTCAGAGCAAAAGACCAGGACAGGGGCGTGGGGCGCCCTGGTCCTGCCAGGACAGGGGCGCTGGGTGCCCTGGTCCCTGGGACAGGGGTGCTGGGCGCCCTGGTCCTCCTAACAGACAACATTTTCAGCATTTTTGACAACTTTTCCAGAGTGCAAAACAGTAGTTTCCAGAGCAGTTTCAGGGGCAGAATCAGGACAGTGGCGCCCGCGCCCCCATCCCGAACATTTTCAGTCAGATTTTAACTCCGGGTACGCATTTGCATTCTTGTCTTGTCCTTGTGTTTACAGCTTTCCATCATTTAAGTTCAATTTTGTAATCTTGTTATTAGTTCAGACTTGCACTTTGGGGTTAGGGATTGAACTTGCATCATTCTATCTATCATTTACAACAAAGGAATAGAAATCCTAATAGGTAGCCCGTGGCTCTCTCTTCCACAAAAAGAAGTAGCCAATTGTGTGATACCTCTAGGCTCTTTCGTATTCCACAAATGTGTGCTTGAAAGTGAGATTAGGGCATGTTTGCTTAGTGTCACTTTTTCTCCCACACAACTTTCAATTTGACATTGTTGTTAAAGGGGGAGAAGAATTATGTGATTATGGGAAGGAGAACAACCGATAAGCTGAAGACATAGTGAACATGGTGAATACTTGGTAATGTAAACCAGGATTCCTATTCACAATCACACAACAATCAATGGTATTGATATTTGTATTGCCATCAATGCCAAAGGGGGAGATTGTTGGCATTTTCATGAAGATTGCATTAATGATATGCTATGTTATCACTGATGTCAATTAAACTGGTAATGATATTGTTGATATTGTTGTAATATTATTGCTATAAATGGTAGGAAGAATTTGTGGAGTGAACCAGTAACCAGTGTAAACCTTATCTATTATTGTAATAGGTAAACCCTACCTGTTGTTTTTGATAAACCCTAACCGATTAAGTTTGGTGAATTGGTTATATTGGTTTATGATCTGATAATGAACGGTAATGATGATGACACACATGATTATTGTATGAAGACAATTCCAAGAGATTTTGGCGAGTTGTTGTAATGGTTTTTATCTAGGGAATGAGCAAATGTATTGCATCTAATGCAAAGTGAGGGATGAGTTACTAAGTTCAATGAAGCGGTGATCAAAGAGTGATCAAGGTTTTCTTCATTGATGTGCAGAGATTGATATGTAATCCAACGGTCATACTTGAACCGAATTTGTTTGTAATCTTGATGAGAGTTAGGTTTTTGTTGTGTTACCGACCTGATTAATTTGTATTTAAGGTAGATGAAGTTGTTTAGTTTTAAGAGAGAGTTGACAAAAAGATAGACAGAGTCTAGTTGAGTGTGTGGTTGCCGAACCGGATGATGTATCTGCAGTTTGAGTAAAGGAAGATAGGAGCATGAAATGAATCTAATCAAGCAAGTGTAGTGTTATTCAGACAGATCAACAAACTCCTATTGTTTTCTAACAATTACAGCAGAATTGAAATCCCCTAACCGGGTAAGCTCTAACAATCTTGGTGCTATTCAAATCCTCTAACAAGGTGGTCCATTAGATTGGATTTTCAAATCCTCTACCGAGGTTACTACTTGCAGAGTATTGCTTCTAACAAGGTATTTGTAGTCATCCCTTAACCGGGTGATTCCTAACAAGATCGGTTCTTAATAGGTCTTTTTGTAAAGCTTTAACAAGCTAGGATCCTAATAGGGCAAACTTCAAAAGAGTTTAGATAGTTATCTTATGAGTCTCATCTCGCCGTGGTTTTTACCTATTTGGGTTTCCATGTCAAAAATATTTGTGTCAAGTGGTGAATGTTTTTGCAGTTATGTTTTCATGGTTGATTTACTTAACTACTTAACATTTTTTTATAAGTCATGATAACTGGAAGCATTGAGATATGAAGAAGTTGTTTACTGTTAATTTGTTATAACATACAACTGGTTTATCTTATGAGTTTTTATCTTGACAGAGTTATTATTCTAAGTTTACTTTGATAGATTGATTAGTGAAGTTTATTATCAGGTTTTCTATCTATTGATTCACCCCCCCCCCCCTCTCAGTAGTTGACCGGATACTTATTCTTTCATCATACTGATGCTCTGCAAAATGGAAAGATTAGTAAAAACCTGTTTTGATAGCTAAACACACACAAGGAAACACAAGAGACGAGAGTTAGTCATTAGTGTTAGCAAATCAAAGATTGAATACTATCCTAAGCAAGCATATCAAGAAAGACACTACTAAACAAATAGAAAGGTTAAGGAATCTACAAAAAGTAACTAAATATTTCCATATACTCTCTACCATGCTGGTAGCTTCTCCTTCCTTGTTCCTCTCATCTCCAAGTTCCAAATTAGTGTAGCTCTTGGCAGCTTTTTGCACTATGGATGCCTTATGGAGGTTCAAGATTGACAAATGATTAATCTAAATGATATTCAAGTGTGAACAAACTAATATTTAGATGCTATGAAATGGGAATGATTTATTTTAGACCAAAATAACAATGTATTTATGATTTATGCTAAATGCTCTTCTCTAAAATTCACTATAATGTAAATGCATACAAGTTTTTAGGATCTGGATTATGAAGAAATGGGCTCTATTTATAGGAAAAATGGAGCAATGGATGGTTGAGATTGAGTAATCTCAACAAGGGTCGGGATTGAATGGTATTCAATCCATGAAAGGGCTTTCAACTCAATCCCATGTTGACAAGTGTCAACATGAGATGGGTTGAGAGGAGAGGGAAGAAGCATTAAATGCTTGACATGACCTGAGAGTTAACTTGGGAGTTAAGGTTAAGGTTGGGTTGAGTGAATTAATTCATTATCCAAAGAATAATGCGTTTATCCAATGGATAAACTCTTGTGCAAGAGTTAGTGAGGATAACCATGGTCAAAGCAATAAATGCTTGAGAAGACACATGGGTCACATGAGGGTTGAGTTAGGGGTCAAAGTCCCTAACCATGGGTGCAAGTGGATTTAACCATAAATGGTTATGTAAGAGCCATAAGTGGTTTGGAAGATTTTAGAGGTTAAATTATTGAACACACAAAGCATTTAATACTTTTCAAAGACTTTGAAGTCTTTGAGAAGTGACTCCAAGTTGCTTAGGGATGTGACAATAATTAGGGGATGGATTAGGCTAATTAGGAAGGGTTTAGAATAATCTAGAAGGGGGTTAAGATTGCAAGTGGGTTTGGTGGGTGAGAGAAAATAGGATTTTTATTAAAATAAAATTCATTTATTTCAATAAATAGGTGCAAGTTGCATTTTTAGGAGAATGCAAGTGGGGTGGATTTTATGATTTAAATAAATATTTTTTTTTAAATTTATTTAAAAGAAAAAAGGGGATTAAATTGAATAAATATGATTTATTCATTTAATTGATTGTGAATTTGGTTTAATGAATTGATTAAATTAATTGAATAATTTATTTAATTAATAGGAGAATATTTTAAAGATGAATTAATTAAATATTAATTTAATTAACTGATGGCTAGTGGATTTTTAATCAAATAAATAGCAAATATTCATTTAATTAAAATGGACAGATTTATGTGACTACATTTACCCCTCTTTGAGACGATGTGGTCTATCGCATCGTTTCAAAGAAAGAAAAATAGGTGTGAAGAAATATGCCCCATAAAATGTTAATTTAATGGGTGGTATGCCCCCTCAAGAGATGGGCCAAAATTTTTGAAAAATCGGGCGATCTCTCGAAAAAGAATGAAAATTGGCGGGGTGGTAGAAGAGAAGAATTTAGCAATACTGGTGAAAAATAGAAGAAATTAGAGATAAAATGGAGAAACATCAAGCCAGTGAGTACCCTTAGGTCATGCAGGAGATATGGTGAAAATGTGGGGGTTGTGCTTTTGAGTGATGCTATATAATTGATCAAAATTGGTTGAACAATCTGGTGCAATTGGTGAAATTGCCCCGGTCGAGTCAAAGTGTGACAGTTGATGTCAGTTGGTCGCTTGGACAGGATAAAGTGTGAGTAAGTGAATCACAGTGACCTGATGTGACTTAGACAATTGATGTAATTGCCCGATGAAGTCAAGGTATAGGAAGAAAAATACTCATTGAGACTTAGACAATTGATGTAATTGTCAGTTATGATTGTGTTTTATCGGTTGATCAATTGATAGTGTGTGCGTGTGATGGATGGTTGTGGTGAATCATAGCAGCCCCGTTGAGACTAGGTCATTATGATAAATGTTTGATGTAGTCTAGGATTACCATGATCGATTACCTGTTGATACCCAAAGATACTTGATCATAGTATCTGTTGATAGTCTAGGTGTGTGTGAGTCGATGTGCCTATGTAGACAAAGTAACTGACTTGATTGTGTGGATGACTGAGGATGGGAAGTGCAACCCCTCCTGTTAGAGATGGATGGTGATGAACGTAGCTTGATTGAGTTGATGGGAAATGATGAAGGGATTATGATGATGTTGATGATCAAGATAGGGAGGGTGAGGGGGGTTCGATGTTGGATAGAAGAAATGGAGGACCTATGACTCATTCCTATGGAAGAAGAGCGAAATAGAGTATGCAGCCATTGTCATTACTATGTATGAATGATATGCAGCTATTTATGAATGTATGTATGGATGGAATGCAACAGAATGCAATATATACAGATGAGATGGAATGACAATCCATAGTGCTTTTAGTTTCATCATTGAGCATGATAATATCGAGTGTGGATGAGGCAGTAGGAACCAAGGATGGAGCATTGTACCTGCAAGAAAACAACATAAATAAAGAATAAAGAATATGGACCCTCCATAATGGTTCATGCTCATATGGTCAAGGTATACGATGTAGTCAGCAAGCCATAGTGATCCATGACTGTATTTTGCATATGATCACGTAGCTTAGTGAACTTCCCATGTAGACACCATTAGTACATGCCCCAGAACTTCATTGGAATAATTCACAGAAGATAGACAAACAATGTGTAGGAACCATCCCAACCACTCTAATCACTTGTGGATATCCTGGAGTAGCGTAGGAACCTAATATATATAAATGAATGAATAACCTACAAATCAACCAAGTATTTGATAGCTTAAACAAAATTTTCTTGTCAAAGAAAATGTCATCTTGTCTTTGTTTTGGTAAGGAAGGATGCATCCTTGTTAAGATAATTTGTGTGTTGATGTTGATTGTTTGGTTGATGGGATGAGTGATCATCATTTGAGTATTTCACAATGTTTGTTTGGTATCTGCTTGGACGAGTAGGTACAAGGTGTTGCCATGTTTTTGATTGATTTTTGATGTTTTGATGATGTTTTTGGATTTTGTGAGTGTTTTTGATATTTTGTGAGATAGTTTTCGAATAAAGAACTTCAATGAATCACAAATAAATGTAGAATCCACTTCTATCAAACAGATTAAGGGCATTGCCCCCAGTGTAGACATGACTATGAAAAAGCGGGATGTAAGACGCATGAAGTACTATCTTTGATTGCAGATCAATTAACAAGCCATGGTTTGGATTGATGGATGAGTGGATGCAAATGAATGTGATCGCAACAAGTCTGAAAGACAATGGAGCCATAGCCTTTATGATTAGTGCCTGTTTGCCAGGTTTTCACCATCGCACTTACCCAAGGTGCCACAGGAGTGGTTGTTCACCGTTTGGATGCATGATTTTTCTTTACTATTTTGATTTTTTTTTGTTTTTTCTTCAGGATATTTTATCTGAATGTTTTTGGTGTTTTTCTAGTATGTATGGGAGCCTGATGCTCTGTGCAGCTTACGTATAAAACCGTTTGAGGTGCATGTTGTTGATTGGATCTGCTAGTGGTTCTCCTTCTGAAGTAGCCAACAGATATGCCCCAGACCCAAATGCAGTAATGATAACATATGGACCCAGCCAGTTTGATTCAAACTTTCCCTGATGTTCTCAGTTGGGTTGGTTATGAGGATTCTCTCGAAGAACAAGATCACCTACCTCAAATGTGCGAGGTCTAACTCGATGATTATAGCTTCTACTTATGCGTTGTTGATAGGCTTTGAGGTGATTGTATGCAGCTTGTCACTTCTCATCAAGTAGCTCTAAGTTTTGAAGACGTGATACTATGTATGCTTCGTCATCTATGAGATTATGCAAGGAAACCCGTAGAGATGGTATCTCGACCTCAATAGGAAGGATGGCTTCTGCTCCATAGACCAGTGAGTAGGGAGTTGCACTTGTAGGGGTTCGAATGCTAGTTTGATACGCCCATAGTGCTGGATTCAATTGAACATGCCAATCATGGCTAACATTGTTGACTATCTTCTTGAGGATTCTTAATATGTTCTTGTTTGATGCTTCGGCTTGACCATTTCCTTGTGGGTAATAGGGAGTGGAAAAGCGGTGTTGGATGTGAAACTTCTCGCAGAGTTCACGGACATCCTAATTTTTGAAAGGAAGACCGTTATCTATGATGATGGACATGGGTACACCATACCAGCAGATGATGTAATTAAGAATAAATGAGGCGATCTTCTTGCCGGTGACTTGGGTAAGTGGAATAGCTTCGATCCACTTTGTGAAGTATTCGGTAGCGGTAATGATGAATTTGTGGTCGTTGGATGAAGATGGATGAATCTTACCCACAAGGTCAAGTCCCCATTGACAAAAGGGCCATGTGTGGTGATTGGTTGTAATTCCTGTGTTGTTGCATGTATCAGGTCTCCATGAACTTGGCATTTCTTGCATTTTCTGATAAAGTAGTAAGAGTCTTTTTCCATGGATGGCCAATAGTATCCAGCTCGTATGATCTTCTTGGCTAGTGACAGACCGCTTGCATGAGTTCCACAAATTCCTTCATGTACCTCTTCCAAGGCCTTTGTTATCTCATCTTGCTCCAGACATCGAAGGAGAGTACCATCAAGACTGCGTCGATATAGGGTTTCAACAATAATGGTATATCAAGCGGTTTGGCGAATGAAGGTTTTACGTTGGTTTTTCGATTGGTTAGGAGAAAGTGTGTGATCGCGAAGGTAGGTGTAGAACTCACCGTACCATGGGGATTCGGAACTGACAAGGCGACATATCATCTCAGATTTGGGGATATCATAAGCGGGAATCCAAAGTTGTTCGACCAAGAACTCGTAGCGTGTTGAATTATGTGGGAGATCTAGGAGAGATGCAATGGTAACCATAGCATTAGTAGCTCAATTCTGATCTCTGGGTATCTTCTCAAAGGTGGTAGTAGTGAATGATGTCTTTAATTTGTCCACCATTTGTTTGTATGGCATGAGTTTATCATCCTTGGTCTGATATTAATCAGTTGCTTGTCAAATGACTAGTTGGGAGTCACCATATACTTGTAGTTCTTGTAACTTCCATTGTACAGCCAGTCGGAGTCCTATGATCAAGGCCTCATACTCAGCTATGTTGTTGGTACATGAAAAAGTAATCTTGTAAGACTTCGGGATGTTGTCACCTTGAGGTGTGATAAACAGAATGCCTACCCCTTAGCCATGCCTAGTGTATGAACCATCAAAGTATAGTTTCCAGGGTTGTGTTGTTGTGATCATGAATATCTCTTCGTCTGGGAAGTTGGAAATGAGAGGATGATTGCCTATGAGGGGAGCATCGACCAATTGATCTGCAATAACTTGGCCCTTGATAGCCTTACGGTCCACATACTCGATGTCAAATTCACTTAGAATCATCACCCATTTGGCCAAGCAGCCTGTCAATGCTACTTTGTTGAGTAAGTACTTTAGTGGATCAATCTTTGCAATGAGTTGTACTTTATGTGTTAATAGATAGTGCCTCAATTTAGTAGCTGCCAAGATTATTGTTAAGCAAGCTCACTCAATAGGTGTGTAATTGAGTTCATAGCCAACCAGTGTGCGAGAGATGTAGTAAACAACACACTCTTTTCCTTCTACGTTGTGTTGTGCCAATAGCACTCCTAATGTTGTATTTGTTTCTGATATATAGAGTAGTAGAGGCTTACTCGGATCTAGTGGGATCAACAATGGTGTATTCATGAGATAGTTTTTAAGCATCTGGAATGCTTGCTGGCATTCGGTATCCCATTGAAAGTAGATGTTCTTGTGTAGTAGGTGTGTAAAGGGGTGAAACTTATCTGTCAGTGGTGCAATGAATCTTTGGATTGATTGTAGGCACCCTTGTAATGTCCTTAGCTGACTCATGTTCTTTGGAGGTGGCATGTCCATGATTGCTTTGACCTTTACAGGATCGACCTCAATACCTTTTCTTGAGACAATGTATCCTAGAAGCTTCCCTGAGGTTACTCCAAAAACACATTTCTTTGGGTTGAGTTGAACATGATATTGTTCCAGTCTATCAAAGATTTTCTCTAATATGTCCAGATGACCTTCTCTTGTTAGTGATTTTGCTAGTAAGTCATCAACATAATCTTCCATTATAGTATGCATCATGTCATGAAAGATGGTGGTCATTTCTCTTTGATAGGTCACTCCTGCAATCTTTAGGCCGAAAGGTATTACATTTCAACAGTATGTTCCCCATGGACATGTGAAAGCCATTTTATGTTGATCCTCTGGTGCGATCTTTATCTGGTTGTACTTGGAAAAACCATCCATGAGTGAAAGCATGGCATGTCCTGCTGTTAGGTCCACTATGATGTCGATGTTTGGTAGGGGGAAGTCATCTTTAGGACATGCTTTGTTCAGATCTCTGAAGCCAGTATAGATATAGATACCCCCATTTGGTTTGCTGATAGGCACAATATTGGAGATCCAATCTACATAATCAATTGGTCTAATAAAACCAACATCCAAGAGTTTCTTAAGTTCTACTTTGACGAGTACTGCAGTCTGGGGATGCATCTTGCGAAGCTTCTGCTTGATAGGTTTGTCTCCTTCTGCTACGGTAAGGTGATGCATGACTAAATCCGGATCAAGACTAGGCATGTCTGCATATGACCATGCAAAGTTAATCTGGCACTTCTGGAAGAATTTGACAAACTTAGGTTGTTGCTCTGGAGTTAAAAGAGATGCCAGATGTATGTGGTGAGGAGTTTCAGGAGTCCCCACGTTGTATTCTTTTGTTTCCTCGATGAGAATCGTTGATCGTTTTTGCTGTGTACTAGAGGGGAGGATGTCAAACCTTTCATCCTTAAGTGCCTCAGAGAGGTTTTCACTGTTGGATACGCTCTTTGTTGTGGGATCAAATAGTGCTACAGTGTGGTTTTCACTGGAAGAGCCATGTTTTATTGTTATATTTTTGCAGCTGAAAGGTTTGGCATCCGCCCCAAAGTATGTTGCGCTATTAAGTTCAATGGTGAATCCAACTTTGTGATCCCCGCTTGGTATGTTATCCCTCAGTTACAAAAATTCAATGATCTCCTCATCATTTTGGAATTGGTCAAGGCATGAGGGATTAGGTTGGTTCCATTCGATGAGTCCGGGATGGATAATGGGCATTACCTCATTGATTAGGTTAAGTTCATTAGATGTGTTTGTGAGGGTTAAGTTGTTGTGGTGAAGGTTGTTGATGGTACTCTCCCTGTCAGAATCAGGCGTAGGATGTGATGTAGGGTCTGTGGAAGATGTTTTCAGTTCAGGAACCCAAGAGGTCTTTATCTATGCTTCTCCGTAAACATGGATGTCTTTGCGAGGTGGAGGTAATGATGTGTCTTCCTCATCTGAAGTATTAAGTTGGACGGAATCAAATTCCCACTCATGTGAGTCAGTCTCTGAGTCACTTTCCAGTATCCAATTACTATACCATACTGGGATGTCCTTTGAGTTAAACACTGCAGGTGTGATCGGTTGATGTACCTTTGTAGATGAAATGATTGGTGTTGCAGGAAGGATTATGGGGATCAGTGAATCCGATACGGGAAGTATTGGTAGTGTTGAATCTCCTGCTTCTGCTGGAATTGTCGATGTTATCGATACTGTTGGGGGTTCTGATAGTGCTAATGGTGTTCTTGATGTGGTTGTTGCGGTTGATGGGATTGCTAGTTTGATTGGTGGGATGATTGGTGATGTGGATGTTATTGCTGGGATGTTTAGCCTCAGTGGGGCAGTTGTTGTGGATGCATACAAGTTTTTAGGATCTGGATTATGAAGAAATGGGCTCTATTTATAGGAAAAATAGAGCAATGGATGGTTGAGATTGCGAAATCTCAACAAGGGTCTGGATTGAATGGTATTCAATTCATGAAAGGAATTTCAACCCAATCCCATGTTGACAAGTGTCAACATGAGATGGGTTGAGAGGAGAGGGAAGAAGCATTAAATGTTTGACATGACCTAAGAGTTAGCTTGGGAGTTAAGGTTAAGGTTGGGTTGAGTGAATAAATTCATTATCCAAAGAATAATGCTTTTATCCAATGGATAAACTCTTATGCAAGAGTTAGTGAGGATAACCATGGTCAAAGCAATAAATGTTTGAGAAGACAGATGGGTCACATGAGGGTTGAGTTAGGGGTCAAAGTCCCTAACCATGGGTGCAAGTGGATTTAACCATAAATGGTTATGTAAGAGCCATAAGTGGTTTGGAAGAATTTAGAGGTTAAATTGTTGAACACACTAAGCATTTAATGCTTTTCAAAGACTTTGAAGTCTTTGAGAAGTGACTCCAAGTTGCTTAGGGATGTGACAATAATTCGGAGATGGATTAGGCTAATTAGGAAGGGTTTAGAAGAATCTAGAAGGGGGTTAGGATTGCAAGTGGGCTTGGTGGGTGAGAGAAAATGGGATTTTTATTAAAATAAAATTCATTTATTTCAATAAATAGGTGCAAGTTGCATTTTTAGGAGAATGCAAGTGGGGTGGATTTTATGATTTAAATTAAAAAAAAAAAAATTTATTTATTTAAAAGAGGAAAGGGGATTAAAATGAATAAATAGGATTTATTCATTTTGTGAATTTGGTTTAATGAATTAATTAAATAAATTGAATAATTTATTTAATTAATAGGAGAATATTTTGAAGATGAATTAATTAAATATTAATTTAATTAACTGATGGCTAGTGAATTTTTAATCAAATAAATAGCAAATATTCATTTAATTAAAATGGATAGATTTATGTGACTACACATACCATCAGTTCTAAGCTCATAAACAAGTTTTAGGTTCAAACCGAGGATACATGATCACAACATAGATAGAGGTAGGACTGGTGAGATAAAGTTTAGAATAAAAAGGTAGGACATTGATAACTAGCACCCTATTCCACTAGGACTAGAGTGTTTGGCACCATAGTCTAGGTATTTTGACCTAAAAATTAATCAAAAGGAATTTTGGAAGCTCTTGAGTTCAGTTGGATTCATGTTCTACACCTGGACACCTATCTAGACTAGGGCACCTAGTTGTAGTGTCCACCCAATTTCAGCTTAAAATACTGTCACAGGTCCCTCTCGACATCCCCTTTCTAGTTATATATATGTTAGTTGATTTTCATATCTACATTTACCTTTTTATGTTGTTTATTGTCAATTTTGCACCATTTAGCCTAGTTCTTTACATCTATTTTTTTCCAATTAATCAAATCAACAAAAGAGAACAATCAAAATACAAGTGCCCAAGTCTCCCAGGGGTTTGTAGTTGGGCATATTGGTTGTTCTCCAATTGATTTGGTGGGATTGGGTTTGATTCTTAGTTTGCACATGTTTAGACTAGTGAATCCCATTTCCACTACATTACATTTTCCTTAGTAAGATTAATTATTTGCATTTCCTTTTTCCTTTCTTCCTCTTAAAATCAAAATCAATTTACACACAATAGAAACCTTTTAGGTTTGTATTACTAGATCATTTATTATTTCAATTTGTGTTTGCTTACCTTCCTAATGCAAAGTACACTAAGATAAGAACATACACAAAATTTCCTCTCATGAAAATGAAAAGACTTAAAACCAAATCTAACCATATTGGTGGACTCCTATATATCTCCCATTTCCTCCTTATCCTAAATATATTTTTTATTGATTATTTATTATAAAGAGTCTTCATCTCTATACTAGTAGATGATGTAATCATGAATATATAGTCTCCAATATAATTATAGTAATTTTAACAGAACTATACCTACTTTTATTTCTCCTACTTTTATCTAAAAATTATAATCTAATTTATCAATTGATAACCTAAATAAGTATCATAATTTCTATTTGCTTGTCTACTTTTTAATTAATTTGATCTAACTCTCTTTTCCATAAAACAAAACTTTATGATTAATTAAATTAGTTTAATCCATTTGTTCATTTTTTTCTATAGGAAAATATGGCCACCAAAATGAGAGTGGATGGCAGCACTCTATAAATTATCCTATTTGGATTTCCAATAAATTATTTTGTCTCCATTTATTATGACCATTCTAAACTACCTACTCCACTAGTGAGCCTCTTGTCTTATCTTCTCTTTTTGTTTTAGAGCGAGCTCTTGTATCTCCTCCATCCGTTCTTTCACTGAAAAAAGTTTGCGAACCACAATGCTAGGGAGAGAGATCATAAAAAACCCCTTTAGTGACATCATGTTTACATAGTGAGTAGTCATACACCTCTACCTAAGACTTTCCCAAATTCTTAAACTAAAACAAATATGACATTGCTATTAATAGATGCTCCAAAAAGGGATTTTTTTTTTTACATAGATCTAAACGTATAAAATAGATTTAATAAGACTAATAAGAGTTGAGATAGATAATAATAAATAAGAAGAATAAATGTAAATGCTATAATTTTTAATTATAAAATCATAAAAAATATAGTTTATATTATATTTATTTATCATTGTTTAAAAATTGTTATTTTAAATCTATATAATTTTTTTAATGATTATGTAAATAAATTGATAATGATTAATGAAAGAGTATAAAGAAATTCAAAATTTCGAATGTGCAGATCTAATTGTAAATTCATTTCCATGCATCTTGAAATCGCCTCATATCAATTTCAAACTACTTAGATATAAATTTTAAAGTAAAATGATAATTTACAAATAAATAAATAACCATAAATACAAATTAAAGATATATATATATATATTATAAAGAAAAGTTGTATATTTATAAATTAATAAAACCATAACATAAAATATATCATAATGAAATACTTCACCCTCAAGGGAAGGTATGGTGTGTTCTACTATTATCACTTCCCGTTGCTCAATCACTTTTGCAACCATGACACCATTGCTTTTCCTTTCTTCCTGCTACATGCTCTTGAGTCACTGTTAAAGATGTCCGCAATTGTATGAGTCAAGAGGGTAATTTTACCATCCTCCACCAGGGGCTGATGTTTAGGCTATACAATTTTCACAAGGCCCTTTGCCCCCCTAAACCTATCTCGGTTCAACCCTTTCCCTCCATTCTGGGTCCCCTTGAAGGCTCTAAAAAAGGCCTCAAAAAGTCTTCGAAAAAGTCGATGACACCTTGTCAATCCCCTGACCAAGGCCCCCCCTACCCCCTCAAAATTGGGGAAAAAAATAAAAGCAACCCTTCTACTGCGAAACCCACATCCAAGAAACCCAGAAAGGAACCCAAAATCCTTCTTGTTGAGTCAGATGCAGAGGATGGTATCACCCCGCGAAGATCCCATAGATTTGCTAACAAACCCCAGATGGAGCAAATCGTTGTGAGAAAGAATTATGCTAACGAAGAAGAGGATGATTATGAGAAAGCAGAAAGTGAAAAAGGGGAGGAGGAATTTGAGGCTGCAGAGGGCTCAGATTCCTCCAATTTGGCCACTAACGTCCCTGACTCGGAGACCATCAAGGAGGATATCAAGAACACCTCCCCTCATTCTAACACTTCCTTGCCCCACACCTCTAAGGGGGATGGAAGACATTCTGAAGGCGGGAAGACTACTATTGATGAAGGGGAGAAGGAAGAGGCGGTGCAGTGTTCGGGTTGCAATTCTATCTCTGAAGATTTAAATGGTGTTAAGAAAAAGTTGGAGCACCTGGAGTCCTATATCAACAAAATTGGGAAATTCGCTGTCAAAGTGATGCACTCGTCGGCTACCTCTTTGTGCTTGCTCCACCAGGATAAGGTTGATCTGGGCGGGCTTGAAAGCGACACCACTAAGGAATTGTTCCAGTTCCTGGCAGATGACTGGACCGAGCTTATGCTCTCTAAGCACATGGGTGCTGATAATTAGGTTATATGGTTGGTTTTTTTCTTTTTTTATATAGTTTTTGTCCCTGGAACGCCTGGTTCCATGGTAATATTTCTACTCTTAATAGTTTTTATAGTATTGACATTATGATGGTTTACTGTTGTTTATGGTGCTTGTTAGACAAGATTGGTTTCGATCTCGGGTTATCCAATAGCGGCAATCAGTTTTTGTTTTTGATTACTAAAGTAGGGATTGGCTAACTACCGCTTGTATGCGGTGTGTGTGCTGGTAGTGCTTTTTTCTGTTTCCTTCGAGTCAGCCCTCGGTTTTGACTACTTTATAATCAAAAACATAAAATATATCACTAATCAATATATTGTTTTTAATATTAAAAGCAGCAAAGCAAGGATGTTGACTCTATAACAAAAGTTGCCTAAGCAAAGCAACAAGCCATTAAGAATGCATTAACAACATATAAACAATATTAACTACTCTTAATATTAGAAACAGTCTATAGAATAAATAACCAACAATAATAAAGTTTTTAAATGGAAAGATCAAAAGACCTCAAAAAATATCTAACAAGAAGCTAAACAAAAAATCAATCCCGATCTTTAGTAAGAAACTTTAACAATTGTCTCTATCTTTATCGAGCTCCTTCTCCAAACTATGGTGACCAACCTATGCATAACCATAGAACTGAATCTTGAGATGTTCAGGGGCTTCCTTTCCAAATTCAACACCTTAATCAATATATTATTACATTGAATCATTGTCCATATAAAATTAAATAAAAAATTTCACCATTACAAATCCTTATCTAAAACGCTGGAGGAAGAGTCCCACCTAAAAAGAGCTTAGATTGGAATATGAATGAGGACAGGCAAACCTATGCAAAGCATTAAATATTTAATGGTCCTGTGATTGTATTGGAATTTTAAAAACAAAAAGAATGGTAAGATTTTTCATTTTGATAAGAAAAATATATCTTTTTGTATTGTGTTTATCCACGAAGCATTGAAAGGCATTCCAGCATTCCAACGATAATGTTGAATAATCTTCTAGGTAGGGTCGAGCATCAAAATTATGAGCGAATTGAGGGACGACAAAATAAAAAGTGTAGTGAACTCACCATCATTGAACAATCCAATTACTATCCTTTCCGAAGCTCTTAAATAATATGTACTTGTCGTTATATTCAAACAGGTCAGACCACCAAGTTTTGTCTAGTTGGAAAATTTAAAATAATCGTGTACAGAATACGACGGACGGGAAAATGGAAAAGTTTTGTCCATGTACGAAAAAGGAAGCGACCGTCCTCGAGAGAAACTTCTTTCCTTGTTCAAACACGTCGCCATCTGCATTGTTGGTGCTTTGGACATAATGCCCCTCTCCTCGCTGGATTCCATTTCCCTTTTTCTTTTCTTTTTTCCATTCTACCCACTTTGTCCACAACCTTCCTTCCTTCTTCCAACTTCCCAACGGAATCTTTGTTTCCGGTCACCTTTTTATTTTAGTCAGCAGCTGACGCTGTGATGTTAACTGCTTCGTAAGGAATACTCTGGACTCACGTAAATATTGTGTACATTGCAATTTACCCCACAACGTACTTACACGTGTTTGGATGTGGGAAAAATGAGTCAAAATCAACACCTACTAAACGTGAGAGATCTTCAACGACAGACAGACTAATCGCCAAAATCTGACGTCGTATTTTCACATCTATAAAAACATCAAAGATTAAAAAAAGCTCACTGAGTTAATAAGGAACGGATTAACCCAGATGCAACGGTAGGAAAATTCTAGGAGAGATGTCCATGGATGGTAGGTAACGTTTATTTCTAGATTAACGGCTATGAGAGAACCCAAGTTTCACAGGCTCCAAGAAAATACATTATTTTATTTCATGATCAAAAAGATGGACGTTGAACCATTTCTAGATTAACGGCTATGAGAGAACCCAAGTTTCACAGGCTCCAAGAAAATACATTATTTTATTTCATGATCAAAAAGATGGACGTTGAGGTTGAATATTCTAAATAAATCAAAGTAAATAGTTAAGGTAGAAATAAAAATTATGATTAATAAATTAAGAATAATTAACTTATTTTAATATTAAATTGTAAATAATATTTAATTAATAGTTTTTTAAAGTTTTAATATGGAATTCAAAGAAAATTTATGTATATGATATAAGAGCACACTAACTCAACTTATAATCATTCAATTAGTTGAATCTAATTGAATGATTATAATAATAATTATAATAATAAAAAATATATCTGATTTAATTTCTTTTGAATTCATTTATAATCATTCAACTTCACCACTAATTCAAAAACAACCATTATTATTATACATCTTAACTGAATTGACCAACTCTTTACCCAAGTCTAGCAAAATTAGTTTACTTAACCCATGTGAGAAACCGTACATTTGTTGAACCGGGTACTCCCTGTAAACTACTTTAAGAACATTGTTCGTATTGAAGTAATAAATAATTTCACATGTGGACGTCCACCAAACTCGAGGAATAAACAAGACGCCTAATCTACGTAGGTAAGAAGACAAACAAAAATGAAAGGAATCAATTTTTCATTTCAAATAAATGATGGCTGAAGACTTCACTATCAGTCGATACATTCATAGGCTAATTTATCAAATTTATTTTTTTATTAGTTTAATGTGTAATTTAACTTTATTTGTAAATAGTCGAACACGTATAATTCAATAAACAATTCTTGTTAAGTCCTAAAATATTTAGAATTTATCTCTACAACAGAATATTTCTTAAATATTCTTTTGTATTATTTAAGATCGGACATTATAATCCAGCATCATAATTTAAAAGAGTTAAAATCGTACAATTATGCTATAGACTTGTTCCATAAACATTTTATCATCCCATATATTTTATTTCCTTCAAAAAGTTATCCTCAAATTTTAATAAAAGACATGGAACCGTTAGCTCCCTCAATATTTTATCGCCTATGGAGTAATTTAATACTCAATTATTTGATATGATTCCTTCGGCTATTTTACGAAACCATCTACTCTAGCCAGAAAGCCACCTACTCCATAATAATTTAAAGGGCATATATAAAAAATATATATTTGAATAATGACATTCTTGGCCTTTTATGTAGAAAGGCGTCGTCAACTATTTAAAAGGCGTCGTCAACTATTTAATTGGTATTGGCTGATGATTAGTATCCATGTGATAGAAAAATATACGTAGATGTATACAACAGAAAGAACAACATAACTTCCATTGAAATAGTCTCTTTTTAGAATGTATTACAAACGTTTGCTCGCCATTCCAACCTTGAAGACCTATAAATCATAATCATAATAGCCTGTTTCTACCTTCTAAATCATGGAAGAACTTTATCTTCCAACATGTGCTTAGTATACCATTATCTTACAGTTTGTGTTTATCCATGCATATTTAAGTATGCTGCTTTATTTGATTTTTTATTTATTTATACTGTAGATGTTACAGAGATGCAGTTCTCTTTTGTGGGCCATTGACTACTTTGGGTCAGTGGATTCCATAAATTACAGTTCAATCGAAGCTACAGTCGCTTCTTTTTTGCAGCATCTTCTTTAAAACACTAGAAAAATACGTTTTAGAAAGCCAGGAAATTAATTACATTAGTGGCAATAAATACCGACTTGCTTACTTTTTAATCATTTCCCTGCAACGCTGCAATAAGTCAGCTAAGCATTTATAATAAGGAAAGTAAAAAAGCTAAAACCTGCATTAATATTCTAAATTAATGCTCAGTTACAGACTTTCTCGTTGCGTGGAGAGCTGAACTTGAGCCAAGGAGCTTCCTCTTGTTTTAGGCTTAAATCCAGGCCCGGTTCCGCTTTCACACACTTTACTGCATCATCTGGGACGCAAATATTATTTTCATGTACAGCTTGCGATCTGTCGTCAATGTTACAAGGGCGCAACCTTTTTCTTCTGACCAAAGGCACACCGAAAAGCTTAGGGCTTCCCTCGTAATCATCGTCTTCAACCTTGACCGGGATAACATTTTCTCGTGGCGAAGGAAACAAGGTTGTTGTTCCCTTGTTTGCCTCTGCGAATTGATTGATTGAATCCTTCGATCCATCTAAATCGATTGGAATTTTACAGAGGGACAATAAATTTTTCAAATTGTCCGACGAAATATGTACATTCTTAGACATAAATTTGAGGATATCTTCATACAGATTTTTCATGTGCTCCACCTCTGATTTGAGGTGCTTATTTTGCTGTTTCAGCTTTTCATTCTCGTCCAAAAGACTATCGGAGAGAGAGGGAGAAGACGTGGATGACAAGCCTTGCTCCTCACCTGAAGTCGACGAAGAAATAGCTCTGTTTGCGGTAGTAGCGGCTACATTGCCCTGTGAATTCTTCCTTCTATGAATATCACAGAGAAGCTGTTTCTCTCCCCTTCGGAAAAATTCGTTGGCAAACTCCCATCTATCTGGCACCACCTTTCGAAACCCCTGCAGCGAACGAAAATGTTAAAAAAAATCCGTGCTAAGGACACCGCGATTAAGTTTAAGAAGAAATGGAAAAGAAAACCTTACATATGTGTTCAGCTGGCGAACAAAACTAGAGAAATTGTTGTGCTTAAAATAGTTAGGCAGTAAATCACGAGCGAATTCCGCAGGCCGCCAAACTATGAAAGTAACGCCGTCTTGGTTCCATGAAATAATGTCGTCCGTGTTGGAATCATCGACAAGCTGATATGTCTTAACCAGAAACGGCGTCGGCATAGATCTATGGCCCTCAACAGGAACGGAAGCAGCCGGTGCTAGCGGCGACATTTCTTCACCTTTAACTTCTAAAATACATCAAAAAAAAAAGAAAAGTTTTAAGGCTCTGCCAGTTTTGTTCGAATCGGCTCCCCTCGGTAGCCGTGAGAACAAAACCTTACGGATAGCTTCTAAGTCTTCAATACACTGACCAGGTCTCCAAACTTGTCATAAGCTTATAAAAGAGGAGAGCCCCCTCTCCTCAGGCTACAAGCGTTGAACAGAAAAATTACAATTACCTCAAAATTCTAAAGAACAAAACCCTAATATATAAGAAAAATCCAGTAATCCTACGCAAATAGAAGTTTTCCCAAACTGCCGTAAAGGTTAACATAAAGGAAATGCTAAAAATAGAGCAATCGCTCCTCAATAACACTCAGAAAAGGTAAGTTTCCTAAAAAGGAAAGCAATCTCACAACAAAACGTAAATACAAACGCTAAATTAGAGAGTCTTGGCAAAGAATAGAAAAGCATCCTCTCCACTCAGAGAAATACGCAGAAACTGTCGTTTCACAAGATAGTTTGAATGTAAAGATGAAAATACCTCAGAATCCTGCAAATCGGGGGTCCAAGGAAAGCTCGCTGCTCGCTGAATCTCCTCCCGGCCTTAGACGGATTCCATTTTGTATCAAAAATGGCTGTGACATTAGGAAAACACAAAAATCCTTTCAGCTAGCATTTTTAAAGAGCTTCTGGAAGCTTCTTCGCGAAATGATATCCGGAAAGGGGCAAAAAAACAGACGGAAAGAAAGACAGACGATCATGTACGGCGACACTTAATCTTGTGAAGGGAATAAACGAGTAAAAGAGAAGGTAGTATTCCAGAACCTCCTACTTTGGTCTGCTGTTACAAACGCGTGTCAAAATAGAGACAAATGGGAGACAGGGCCCACCTCTTGGCATGCCAACTGGCGAAGACGGATTAATCGGGCCACCAAAAATTAAAATTCTTAATACTTTGTTGACTACAGTCGGTGCCTTTGCCTTCGTTCCGTCACATCTTACTTTCTCGTCTAAGCTATATATCATTGCTAGGTTAGCCTAGGTCCGGGTCCCATGGAGGGGGCTTCCTCAGAAAATTTAGTGGACGGAGTTCGAGATATTTTAACATTATTTTAAGGCCGGGTCTCCTGAATTTTGTAGTATAATTTAAGTTTAAGAGATTAAATTCTTAAATGTGTGGAGGTTTGTGGTCTCTTGAATTGTATTATTTAAGACATTGAAGTAAATAAATATGAGATAACAGAAAAAACAATGGTAAAATTTTTAAAAAATTCAAATGATTGATAAGAGGTTATAAAAAATAAAAAACAAAAAAGTCTAAGTTGGTGGGCCAATTTTTAGCCTCCCACCTTTTTCATGTTCAAATTTGAAGTCTTAAAAAGCATTTTTTTCCTTCTCGAAGCTTCACATGGGACAGGAACTGGTATTTCCAATGCTTTACTCTAACACAGTTTTTTCAGGTGGTTGTCTTATGTTCACGATCCCATACCTTGTCAAGAGGGATGTCTTATAGCTTTGTCAAATTCATGATCAAGTCGAAGAACTTCAACACAAATGTAATATGGATTTTTGTAAAGTTTTCAAGCTATGTAATGACCTTTTTATGTAATGTCTTTCGTTGGCTTATGTGATTTGATGTCTCTCTTATTAGATGTTTGCTACTATTATGTTGCTTGTTGGCATTGTATTTAATCTATGTTATGATGTATTATTTTCCAGCTACTTCTTGTCGCTGCTATTATATGTAATTCTGCTTTGTTTCAATATTTAAACAAACAAACAAACAAACAAACCAACAAACCTACGCATTTGACATACTAATTAATTAAAAAACAATAGCTTCTTTATTTTTAGTTAATTAATTAATGTACAATCAAATATGGTTGCATAAACAATAGTATGGGACACTAGCTTAGTGTCGGAAATGCTAAGACCATATTTTTGTAATAGTATTTTTTCCTTTTATGTTCATATTAAAAATCTTAGAAATATTTTAAGCATACAAAGTGGGCTTGGAATTTGATGTTTCACTTTTGGACCATATATGACAACTTAAAAATTTATTAGACCATATGGATTGATGTGCTATATTACCATATATATAGCACTTTACTTAAAAATTTATTAGACTCTATGGATTGATATGCTATATTACCATATATATGACACTTTAATTTATTAATAAACCGTAAAAAATTATTATAAGTAAACACAATATAGCATTCTAATTTATAATATTAATATATAGCATTTTTTTTTGCTTCTTGAAGCTTCAAATGAGACACGACAACATCTATGTAATGATCAAACTCCAAACTGCATATTTGATGTATTATTTAATTAAAAAACAATAGCTTCTTTAATTTTAGTGAATAAATACAATCAAATATGGCTGGATAGACAGAGTATGGGACACTAGCTTAGTGTCGGAAATGGTAAGGCGATATTTTTGTAATAGTATTTTTTCCTTTTATTTTGATTTTAAAAATCTTAGAAATATTTTAAGCATACAAAACATGCTTGAAATTTGATGGTCTATAAAGTCATTTTTTTTCACTTTTGGACTGTATATGACGGCTTAAAGATTTATTAAACCATATGGATTGCAATGCTATATTTTCATAAAATTGTATATATGACTCTTTAATTTATAAATAAATTGTAAAATTTTATTATAAGTAAACACAATATAGTATTCTAATTTATAATATTAATATATATTATTTTATAGTATTTATTATAAAAATACAAACTGATTTAGAATGTTTTGTAAAGACAAGATATTTTTATTTCTAATTTTTAAAATATTTTAATATAAATTTTAGAATAACTTCTATAAAATTGCATATACGACTCTTTAATTTATAAATAAAATGTAAAATTTCATTATAAGTAAACACAATATAGTATTCTAATTTATAATATTAATATATATTATTTTATAATATTTATTATAAAAATGCAAACTGATTTAGAATGTTTTTTTTTTATTAGATATCAAATAGTCATTACATATCATCAAGAATGTCTGAGTTTTGCTACATCAAGGCACTGTAGGAGGGTGCATAAACAAAAAATATACAGTTTCACGAGCACCTCCATTTATGGGAAGATGATTACAATAATTACACCATAATTATATGAGCAAAAAAGACCAAAAAAGAGAGTTCTAAAGGACTATGAAAAAGAGATTTCAAATTCTGGAGCAAAGATGTCTCCCACGGGTGGGATCCAGGCCACCCAGCCCATGTTTCCATCCTACCATACTTACATGCTGCCATCAAGTATGTCCTGCTTGTGGGGGTGTGAGGTGCGCTCATGAAACAAGTTAGCTTCCTCCCGAGAAATCTCCATGTGTAGGTGTCTACGGTCCATCTATCTCATGAAGGCCATGAGTGCTTGCTCAAATGCGACCTTTCCTGGTTCATCTCTCTCCCATGTGAAGTCGTGGGATAGCTCTCTGATGTAAACGGTGGTGGCACCTTCCTTTATCCATCTATCAAACTTTTCTGAGTCTAACTTTATAACCATGGTGACTTGCATTGAAACAGTATAAAAAATGAATCTCCTAAGAGACTCAGTGAGGTTCCTGGTGTTGTTATTAAAGACATCATCATTACGGTATTTCCAAATGAGCCAAAGAACTTCTAAAGATAAACAAGACCAGAAGATATTTGCAGTTTTCCTATAGCCCTTAATGTAGCCTAAAACAACATTTATGATTTCAACACAATTAGTTTCCAGATTAAGACCGAACAAGTTCCATATTTCCTTTGCAAAGTGACAATCAAAAAAGACATGTTTCACAGTTTCTGGTACTCTACAAATTTTGCAATTTAGGTAGTTATCCTCCTTGTCTTTAATGGGGAGTTTATTTAACAGCAGTCTCCAGCCAAAGAATTATTTTTTAGGTTCATTTTGAGTCATCCAGAATTTACCTAACCTATCTTTCCATTCCTTTGGTTCCCATTTTAGTTCCCAGCATCTATTCAGGTGAAGAAAAATGCCATCTGCCTCAGTGAGAGACGCATATATGCATTTGGCTTTAAGGGAGGGGAGATGTGTGCCATCAACCCAACATAGTGCAGAAATGGAGGAGTGGGGGAGAGGAGGGTGAGGTGGGGGAAGAGTAGTGGCTAAGGCCAACATAAGGATGTTATAGGTTCTACTCTAGGACAACGGGATAGAGAAGGTAAGTTTCAGGTCCTCCCATGTTCTTAATTGGCCAATCTCCAGAATCTTGTCAAAATGCTTGATCCCCATATTGTGCCATTTTAGTGTAGAGTAGCCTTGAAGAGCTGCCAATGGTTTCCCATTATGAAATAGATTCCACCATATAGATCTGTCACTGGTAATTTGCCCCTATCCATTTCCATTTACATTGTATTGTACCAAGTGTTTCACTTGCTCCCAAGCTTTCCATAGGGACTTAAAGACCCCTGACCTAGCTGGGGCTACCTCTATCTGTCCAAGAAGAAGGTCAATCATGGGGAGATCCTTCCATTTCTTGGCTTTCTTAGGAATTGAGGATGAAATATTGTTCCTTATTAGGATTTTCCATGGCTCATCTCCATCCATGGCCTTGAGGATCCATTTGGATGCGAGGGCAATACCTTGTATTTTGAGATCTTTTAGACCCATTCCACCATAGAGTTTATGCATAGTACACCACTCCCATTTCACTGCATGTTGCTTCCTAGTACCTTTTCCATCAAACCAAAGGAAATCCCTTATCTATTTTTGGATATGATTAAATTGATAGTTTTTGAAGAGCCAGGCAAGATTTCTAATGTTTTGTAAAGACAAGATATATTTATTTCTAATTTTTAAAATATTTTAATATAAATTTTTAGAATAACTTCTATTTTTTATATGGATTTAGAAACTCTGTAAATTTAATTTTAAAAATAATTTTAATAAGATTGTCTTAGAAACTTGTCTAATAGATAAAATTAGAGTTTTGACTACTATTATTAATAGTTGTAAATGATTATCATTTAATTCTATATTATAATATATATGCTTCTATAATGTTTATTATAAATTTATAATATTTTCAAAAAATAGAATATAATTGGAAACATGATTATTTTGAATATTTTTTGGTATGAATTTATAAACTTAATAAATTTAAGATTTTTGTATATATCATTAATTTATCATTTTTTTTTTCTAATTTAACGTTTTTTTTGACAATTTATATTTGTCTTAAAACATCAAATGAAAGGCATTGAAATGACTTAATTTTATTTCGGCTTATTTTTATTTATGTATATTTTTATATATTTGTATATATTTGTCTTATTATTAATTTAGATTTTTATTTACTTATCTTTGACTTTTAAATCTGTATTTCTTATCTTAAATTATTCTTGTAGTCCTTGAGTTCAATTTTTAGTGAGTTAGGATTGACCCCTAATTTCTTTATGAACTCAAAATTGTCAAAATAGATATCTTGTCTTATTAGTCATTAGGAGCCAACTTCTTGTGATTTTTTTAGCGATAGATATTCATCTATTGGCTAATAGTTGAAGTTTAGGAATTAATATTCACTAATAGTTCAAGGTATAAGGCAACCTAGATCAACACATTTATAAAAAAAATATTGTCTTATTTAAATCATCAAAACATTTATTTTATTAAAGTTTTTAACTTATAAATTTGTCACGATATTCAATACATGAGTAGATTATGTTCACCTAAATTTAATGAGTTTTTTTGTAGATATCTAAATTAATTTGCCAATAATAAAATATCATAATTATTAGTTACTTTAAGGCCATGTTGTCAATTTTTAGTTACCACCATTGATTTAAAATATAATCTAATGACTCTCATTGTATTCTACAAGGTAAAATGTACATGATTTATAATGCTCATGGGGCCTGGAATTGCTTGTAGATTGTTGATCTTAATGGAAATTTGTAGGATTTGAGAAATACAAATCCACAGAACCCAAAAGAAACCTGCATGCAAGAAACCTATCACAGAGAAAGAGAGAGAACGAATACAAGGGTTTTGGCTCTGACAAAGAGAAAAGATGTATTATCAAAGAAAAAATGAATCAAGAATATGAATAATACAAGAGATCAATCCTTATAAAGGAGATCAACACCAAAAGGAAAACCTAACCCTAAGGTGTGAGCATTTAATAATTAAATATTAATTATTAAATGACTAATGTATGCATAAAGAGAAATCTTAAGAGGAGAGCAAAGTTAATTAATTACTTTACTCTAACACCCCCCCTTAAGATGAGCTACAATGTAGCTACAAACAATGCAGAAGAAAGCAAAGGAACTACAATGCAAAAGAGGGTCCCGGCAACAAGGCCTGATGAGGTACCCGAATACAAGAAAATCTCTATAAAGCGGAGTAAAGGAGAAAACCCAGTGGGAAAAAACTCCTCCAAAAAGAGATAAAGAAACATCCTGAAAAGAAAACATGAAGGAAGGAAGGCCTCACTGAGACCCCCCAAGGACAACTTCCTTCACCCCAAGCATTGAGCGCAACTGAAGATAGCGCGGAGATGCCAAAGGTTTAGTGAAGATGTCTGCAACCTGCTCCTCTGTAGGAATATACTCCAAGATGAGAGAACCATCCTAAATCAACTGCCTGATGAAGTGCATGTGGATTTCAATATACTTTGTCCGCTGATGCTCCACTGGGTTGCGTGAAATGTGAATGGCACTCTGGTTGTCACACCAAAGAATAGTGGGACAATCTGAAGGAAACCCAAACTCTGTCAGTGACTATCGAAGCCATAAAACCTCCTGACTGGCTAACATTGCTGCACGGTACTCAGCCTCTGTAGATGATAATGCAATAGCAGACTACTTCTTGCAAGACCATGTAATAGGACCAGAACCAAGGCAAAAAACGAAGCCAGAAGTAGACTTCCGATCATTGACATCACCAGCCCAATCGGAGTCAGTGAAGCCAATGATGCTCAGCGGAATGCCATGGAGAGGAAGAGTCGACCACTCATATTTGTTGGCTACTGTGAGGATAAGGCATACAGGTTGTTTGATCCTGATTCCAGAGAGGTCTTATTTCGACGGGATGTCCAGTTTGATGAGTGCTATCCTCAGATGGATTCTCCATCACCAGCTTCTCCCTCATTGCCTACTCCTTCCTCTTCATCTCTTGAGGATTACTTATCTCTTGAGGATGATGTAGATCATGATCCACCATCTCCACCACCACCAGTTGCTCCGTCTTTGCCGAAGTGGGCCCGTGATACTGTTGAAGCAGCTGGTTCTTTGGCAGGTGATCCTTCAGATACTCGTCGCACCCGTGCTCAGACATCTGGTTCTAGTCTTTTGAGTCATACCCTTTCAGATGATCCTCAAAAGTTTTCAGAGGCGACAGGACACCCAGAGTGGGATAGGGCCATGGATGAGGAGTATTCTTCTTTGATGAAGAATCATACTTGGGATCTTTGTCCTCTTCCTAAGGGAAGAAAGTTGGTTCGGTGCAAGTGGGTGTATCGTACCAAGTATGTTGCAGATGGTTCTATTGATAAGTATAAGGCCCGTCTTGTTGCGAAGGGGTTTTCTCAGGTAGAGGGTATTGACTACTCTGAGATCTTTGCTCCTGTCGCCAAGATGAATTCTATACGCCTGGTACTTTCACTTGCAGCTTCACAGGGATAGACAGTGTTTCAGATGGATGTGAAGAGTGTCTTCTTGCATGGAGACCTACATAAGGAGATCTATATGGAGCAGCCTCAGGGTTTTGTGCAGGACACTTCTTTGGTTTGCAAACTTCGACGTTCATTGTATGGTCTCAAACAAGCCCCCAGGGCTTGGTATGAGAAGATGGACTCCTTCTTGCTTTCCTCACACTTCACACGTTGTCATTCCGATCATACAGTCTATATTCAGCGTCAGGAGGGTGATCTTTTGATTCTAGTGCTATATGTAGATGATCTCATCATTACAAGTAGCTCATCCTCCATGATTCAGAGTGTTCAGAGAGCTTTGATGGAGCAGTTTGAGATGACCGATCTTGGTCTCTTGCACTTCTTTCTGGGTCTACAAGTTATTCAGTCTTCGGATGGGATTTCCATTTTTCAGGAGAAGTATGCTCTTGATATGCTTCAGCGATTTGGCATGCTTGATTGCAAGTCTGCCCCCACTCCATTTCAGTCAGGTGTTGTTTTGTCTTCCACTTGCTCTACTCCTTCAGTAGACCCCACTTTATACAGGCAGTTGGTTGGCAGTCTGTTGTACCTGACACATTCTCATCCTGATCTTTCCTTTGCGGTTGGCCTTGTCTCTCAGTTCTCCCATGATCCTCATGAGAGCCATTGGCAAGCAGCCAAACATATTTTGAGATATATTCGGGGCACCACACATTATGGCATTCACTACTCTTCAGGATCGCCTCACATCATTGGCTTCACTAACTCCGATTGGGCTGGTGATGTCAATGATCGGAAGTCTACTTCTGGCTTCATTTTTTGCCTTGGTACTGGTCCTATTACATGGTCTTGCAAGAAGCAGTCTGCTATTGCATTATCATCTACAGAGGCTGAGTACCGTGCAGTCGTGTTAGCCAGTCAGGAGGTTTTATGCCTTCAGCAGTCACTGACAGAGTTTGGGTTTCCTTTAGATTGTCCCACTATTCTTTGGTGTGACAACCAGAGTGCCATTCACATTTCACGCAACCCAGTGGAGCATCAGTGGACAAAGCATATTGAAATCCACATGCACTTCATCAGGCAGTTGATTCAGGATGGTTCTCTCATCTTGGAGTATATTCCTACAGAGAAGCAGGTTGCAGACATCTTCACTAAACCTTTGGCATCTCTGCACTATCTTCAGTTGCGCTCAATGCTTGGGGTGAAGGAAGTTGTCCTTAGGGGGTCTCAGTGAGGCCTTCCTTCCTTCATGTTTTCTTTTCAGCATGTTTCTTTATCTCTTTTTGGAGGAGTTTTTTCCCACTGGGTTTTCTCCTTTACTCCGCTTTATAGAGATTTTCATGTATTCGGGTACCTCATCAGGCCTTGTTGCCGGGACCCTCTTTTGCATTGTAGTTCCTTTGCTTTCTTCTGCATTGTTTGTAGCTGCATTGTAGCTCATCTTAAGGGGGGGTGTTAGAGTAAAGTAATTAATTAACTTTGCTCTCCTCTTAAGATTTCTCTTTATGCATACATTAGTCATTTAATAATTAATATTTAATTATTAAATGCTCACACCTTAGGGTTAGGTTTTCCTTTTGGTGTTGATCTCCTTTATAAGGATTGATCTCTTGTATTATTCATATTCTTGATTCATTTTTTCTCTGATAATACATCTTTTCTCTTTGTCAGAGCCAAAACCCTTGTATTCGTTCTCTCTCTTTCTCTGTGACAGGTTTCTTGCATGCAGGTTTCTTTTGGGTTATGTGGATTTGTATTTCTCAAATCCTACATGGTATCAGAGCTGGATCTACTACAGCTTGTTCAGACTTTTGAAAGATTTTTGAGATCCAGGTTTTGGTTGTATCAGATCTGTGTTTGTCTTCTGTTTTTTATTTTGGAATAGGGGGTATTTCTTTTTTGGTGCACTTTGAGCCCAAACGGACCTCACCGTTGAGCTCGTAGCGCCCAAAAACCCCTATTTCCATATAAAATTCGTCCGATTTGGACACAGTTGCACCAGGAGGCAAATTTTTTTTGCCCTAAGGCCGTACAGCCCTAGGGCACGAAAACCGAGGCGCATATTCAAAAAAAAAATATAAAAACCACGGTTTTTTAAACAAAACCGGGCGTAGACAGTGAAACTACCACTCCGCAGCTTGGCGGTAACCCGCCCACGCGCCGCCCCACGCCCACCCGTCGCCAGTCGCCCGCCCGCAGCCCGCGCCCGGCCCGCGCTCAGCCCACGCCCAGCCATTGCGCCACCCACCGCCACAGCGCCGCCCCCGCGCCACCGCCCCCCTGCACCTGCCCCTGGTTGCCCAGAGGACCAGGGGCTTATTTTTTTAAGCCCTTGAGGGCTTAAAGGCCCATCTAGGTCCCTTTAGGAGCAGTTTTACAAAATTGGGCATAACTTGGGCGTCCGATCTTCATTTTTTGAAAATGAATAGGCGTTGGAAAGCTGGTTCTGAGCCCGATCTAATTGATGAGGTCTTTTTCTCTGATTTTGCCATTTTGCAGTGTTTTTTCTAGTCAAAGTCAGAACAAGTTTTTTGCACTCCAGGAGCCATATCTTTTGCATACGGACTCCGTTTTTCGAAAGCGAATAGGCGTCGGAAAGGTGGTTCTATGCTCTTTCCAGATCTACAGTCCATTTCATCAGAAAATTCTTCAAGTGCTCCAAATTTTGTCTCAACCTGTTATTGCTTTCTATCATTTTCTAGCTTTCAGTTTGTACTAGGGATTAGTTTTTTGCATTGTGGGGGGGTGTTTTCTCTTGCTTTCTATTATTTACATCAGAAAACCATAATTTACAAACACCAATACAAAAAAAATCAAACCCCCTTCTGCATCTTCTGTTTAGTTCTGAAAGACCACTTAATAATAATTAAAAATTCAGAGCAGTTGAGGCACAGTTCACAGGATGGCAGACAGACCTATTGAATCTCTCACACCGCATAATTACCACACTTGGAAGGGTTGCATGATGACTCTTCTCCAGTCAAAAGGGTTATGGTCCTGTTTGGATGAGGTTCAGCCTCAGTTGACACGTCCTTTTGAGATTATGTAGCATAGGAACAATATGGATCAGGCTATGGGATTGATGGCTTTACACATTTCCGACAGTCTCTAGTTTCATCTTGAGGGTTGTATCACTCCTCGAGCCATTTGGATCAAGTTTGAAGGACTTTTTGGTACTGTCAACGAGTTCAGAGCTTTGCAGCTTGAGGCAGAGTTAACTTCCTTGGTACCTGATTCGTTTCCTTCTATTGAGGACTTTCTGATGAAGTTCAAACAACAAAGATCTATCTTGCAGGGTTGTGGTAAGACTAAGACTGATACAGAGTGCATTTTCCTGATTCTCTCCAAGCTTCGGGGTCCATTTCAGATCTTCTCTTCGACCTTCTATTCCACCATGGATGCCTTGGGTGCTCGCCATGTCATGCCTTCTTTTGAGGTCTTTTGTGATCATCTGACTCGTGAGCAAGCTAAGCTTAAGCAGTTGGATTCCCTTTCAGGTTCACAGAACCAAGCATTGGTAACCCAGTCCTCCAAAGGAAAACAGAAGCAAAAACCGAAGCCTAAGAAAGATTCAGAGGCTAGTGACAATCCCTCCAAGTCACCACCTAAGTTTGATTCAAAACCACAGTCCAATTCTAAACAGGGCAAATCTTCAAAGTCTAGTGAGTCTTCCTCCAAGACTAAGAAGAAATCAGGTGATCCTTGCAGTTTTTGTGGCAAGGAAGGACATCCCGTTTCTAGGTGTTGGAAACGTTTAGAGGCTTTGGAGGAAGCCATGCAACAGCATAATATCAGTGCACCACATCCTCCTTCACAGCCCCTAGGGAAAGGTCATGCTCTTTCTGCACGAGCATTGTCCTCAGCGTCCACTTGGATTCTAGATTCTGGTGCCTCTCACCATATGACACACACACAGGATTTGGTCACCGCTCTTGCTCCTACAGGCACTAGACATATTGCAGTTGGTGACTCAGCACAACTTTCCGTTCAGGGTTCTGGTACTGTTTCATTGGATGGTGGTTGTCTTCAGGATGTGCTTTTGGTTCTTGACATTTCGACAAACCTTCTATCCGTTTATCAGATTTGCCACTCTGGCTCTGGTAAGACAGTTGAGTTCTCTCCACATGATGTGATTATTCGAGATCTTCATGATCCTGACTTGGTTGTGGCTACTGGGAGTGTGGATTTTGCATCTCACTTATATAGTTTTGATGGCTTTGAGAGTTCAGACACTGTTGGTTCCTCTCTTATAGCACATGCAGATTCAGTGAGCAGGCTTTGGCATGAGCGTTTTGGTCATGTCAATTACAGATATCTACAGCAGATGAGTACACAGGCACTTGTGATTGGGCTTCCACAGATTTCTTGTACAGATGGTGTATGTCATGGTTGTGTCCTTGGCAAACATCATCGAGATCCTTTTCCTAAGGGTCGAGCCTCTCGTGCTAGGGCAGCCCTAGAGTTGGTACACAGTGATCTTATGTCCTTTCCGACTCCTTCTTTTTCAGGGGCCCGTTATGTACTCACTTTTATTGATGACTTCTCCAGACGTACATGGGTGTACTTTCTTAAGTACAAGTCTGATGTCTTTGACTCTTTCAGGAAGTTTAAGACATTTGTGGAGAAGCAATCTAGACTTTCTATCAGGAGGATACGCACAGATAATGGGGGGGAGTATGTAAATCAGGCTTTCAGAGATTTTTGCACCGAGCATGGTTTACAACATCAGTTTATAGTTCCTTATACCCCTCAACAAAATGGTGTTGCTGAGAGAAAGAACAGAACCTTACGGGAGATGGCAAATTGTATGATACAGTCTCGAGATATGAGTTCTTCATTTTGGGCTGAGGCAGTCAATTGTGCCAATTATATTCAGAATCAGATGCCCCATAAGGCATTACGACATATGACTCCTGAGGAGGCTTGGACCCATGTCAAGCCTGATGTTTCTACATTCCGAGTTTTTGGTAGTGAGGCTTGGGCATTTATTCCTGATGCTCTGATACCATGTAGGATTTGAGAAATACAAATCCACAGAACCCAAAAGAAACCTGCATGCAAGAAACCTGTCACAGAGAAAGAGAGAGAACGAATACAAGGGTTTTGTCTCTGACAAAGAGAAAAGATGTATTATCAGAGAAAAAATGAATCAAGAATATGAATAATACAAGAGATCAATCCTTATAAAGGAGATCAACACCAAAAGGAAAACCTAACCCTAAGGTGTGAGTATTTAATAATTAAATATTAATTATTAAATGACTAATGTATGCATAAAGAGAAATCTTAAGAGGAGAGCAAAGTTAATTAATTACTTTACTCTAACAAAATTAATTGTCTAAAAGCATTTTCGAGTCCCATGAGCATTCCAAATTGTGGGTGTATTTTACCTCACAAAATATGACAAGTGTTGTTAGACTATATTTAAATCAATAATTGCAATTAAATATTATAGAGTATACCCTTTAAACCTATCAATTGTTTCAACCCTGAAACCCCTACTTTTTTATTTTAAAAAAATTAATGGAAGGATTTTTCATTGCAATTAATGCTTTTTTCTATTATTTGCCAAGATTTGTCAAGATTTTCTACAAAATTTTAGATATGTAAAAATATTGCCAATTAAAATGTATTATTTTTTCTCGAAAAAAGAAAGGTTTGTCAAGATTTTATATCTTTTTAAAGGGGGGTTTCTCATAGTTATCATTAAACTTGTTACATATTTATATGATTATTCATTATGTCATTGTGTTTAAAGAAATTCATATGTGATTCAGCAACTTACATAAGGTATTTTTAGATATCATCAATCGTTACACTAAACCATCAAAGATTACAACAAACTAGGTTGTAATAGTATGTCATTATCTAGATTAAATCTATTATTTGTGTTGTTCACGATTTACTCTGAGCCACTCTGGATCAATCCACAAAAGATTATAGGTCTAAATAGAGTTCAAGACAATAAACATAACCAACACACCAATTTGTTGCATATAATGAACAAATTCTACACACCTTCAACATCCACATTCCATTATCAATTTTAGAATTATGTACACCTATCTTCCTCATTCAATCCCACAAATTTATTTTAATTCAATTATCATTTTTTGGCTATTCAATTAAATATAGATCTACTATCACACCTTTTAGGGTTTGACCTTAGGTTGCACCTTCGAGTAAGTGCATGGAAATGGTACACAAAAAGGGGGGTCAAAAGTGAGCACTTTTTTTCATAAAATCAGTTTTACCTGAATTTAAATGAGTAATTTGAGATTCATGCACTCAAATTTTGAACACATTAAAAGAACAAGAATTGTGGCACTTTGAATCTAATTTCTAAACTACGAAAGTTTTTCAATAGTTATGATTAAGGGGATGAAATATTTTGTGCAGACAAAAGTGTTCCTATTTTTAAGTAAAGGATAAAAATGGCAAATCCTTTAGAAGGCAACACATGCTTTAACAACCATTTCTATCAAGTCAATAAAAGGGCAATGTCTAGTGTGCATCCCCCTTATTTTTTGCATTTAGTATTTTCAAAAATTCATTGGTAGAAATATAGTTAAAAGTGAATACTAGAAGTTGTATTTTTTTACAAGTATATATATTTATAGAAGTTATATATATTTTGTAATTTTTATTGAATATATATAAATGTGTGTTGTGTGTGATTTTTCAAAGTGGATGCATCCTAAAAGTCACATCATTGAGTGTTAATGTCACATAAATTACACTAAAATAATCAAAAATCTAATTTTTTTAATGTGTAAAGAATGAAGTAAACAATAATCTTATATAATTTTTAAAAAAATTTGTCAAGTAGATCATGTTGGATATTGTTGAGAAGTTTGCTAGAATGACGTGTTGTCATTGATGTCAACATATTCCTCTGTGTGTTCCAGTGTTGCAGTCAGATTAGATGAGTTGGTTTGGCCAGTGTGTTGCAAATGAGTTGTTGCGGATTAAAGGGTTTTGAGATAAGTATCTCTAGTTGATTCAGCTCAAGTTTTAGAGGTCTGCATGGTGATTTGATCGAGTTATGAGATTAGGTATTGATGTTGGTTTTCAGTTGTTCAGTGTTATTCAATGTTTTGGATTCTACTCCACATTGCTCCAGAATTGCAATATATTGGTTTACGGATTTGGCAGAAGTTTTGGGACATTCATATGTGTCCTCAATTCAGATGGTTCATGATTTGAAGGTCCGCAAGTGAATCTTTCAGTTTTACAGTCAATAGAGTTTATGTTCTTGAGGTTCGGTATAATGATGATGAAGATTCTAGTAAGTGGTGATGTTGTGGTTGTTGCTGTGGTAATTCATGATGCTTTTGGATGTTTCTAGATCATGTTCTATCCAACATTGACTATTGTGCCCGTTGTGGATGATTTCTTCGGTATGTTCATGTTTTGCGATGCTCTTGGCCGACCAGATGATTGTAGCGTGTTGTGCATGTTCAAGGCATAATTCTTGATGGTGACTCTTATTTGTGTATACACCTAAAAATGGTTTGAAGATAATTAATTAAATAAGCAATTATTTACCCCCCTCCCTAATTTAATTTAATTCGTTAGCAATTTGATTAAATTTTCCCTTTCATCTACTTATTAATAAATCTAAGGATTTATTCATTAAGTTCATTCCATGGTCTCCTTTGATTAATTAATTCAAATAAATTAATCCTCCCCCCATTTCAATCAATTCTTCTAATCCTCTAATTAATTAAAACAAATCAATTTATGAGTCGTTGAAAATTAATTAGCCTTTTTCCTATTATTTGAATTTTTAAATTCAAATTACCCACATGCCTCCTAACTTCTAACCACCTAACCTAACCATCCCTCTAACCTAACCCATTCCACCTAACCTTGGGTTTGCCTAACCCTGTCCTATCTTGCACATTCTAACCTCCTTATCCTAACCTCTTATGGTGTGGATATTCTTTCCTTGAGACACATGGCACTTTGACCACATGTCTCCTCCCTTGGACACTTGCCCTCTCATGAGCAAGGCTCCTTGACACTTGTCACCACAGAGATGACAAGTGTCCCTTCCTCCAACCTCTTATCCAACCTCCTCCAATTTCACCCTTGATATCTTCAGACTCAATCTTGATCGTTGATTTTGGCCACCTTATCCCTGGCCTTGGAAATCCTATAAATATCCCGCATTTTGGAGCAGAAAGGATCCCATCTCATTATCAATTTAGGCATTGTCACTTTAGGCATATCATTTGAGAATTGTTGTTATAGGCAATTGCATCTTAGATTTAGCTTAATTTGATCATTTTCTAGCATAATTGTTGAATCATGTAGCTTAATCAATCTCTTTTCTAGGTTAATTGCATCATCATCATAGCTTAATCATGCATATCTTTAGCTTAATTAGTCTCTTGGATCAATCTAGCTTAATCAATCTCATCTTTGCATATTATTATCATTTCAAATCCTCCATCTAGGTGTAGTCAAGTAACTGGGATTGCTTATCCAGATCTGAGAGAAAATCCATACTCGTATCTCTTAGGAGGCGATAGGTCGCTTTGTCATGGTTCATCTTTCATTTTCTTCTTATTTGCTAACCATGCTTGCAATGATCTATTGAGTGTTTGTGTTGCAGCTATGGGTATCACACTTCACAGGCAGGACAATTTGTAGTGTTGGTTTAGGTCTATACTATGTCTTAGTCGACATGGTTTTGATCTGCATGTATTATTGCAGCGTGTGTGGTTATATTCTTGTAATGTGTGATGAGTGTTGAGCTAAACTTGAAATATAGGTTGATTAATTGTATAAATAAATATAATAATCATGTGAGAGATGTATCTGCGTGTGCGAAAAATGATTTGATCTTTCAGTAGCAAAGGAGTGTTGGCATTGTGTTTTCATTGATGTCAACCGGTATGGGAGATTGATGAGCAGTGTTGTTATTGATGCATACCGGAAATGGTGTCATTGATGTCAATTGGTATAGAAGGGCTACTGGTATAGGAGATGTATGGGCAACACTGCCATGGTTGCATAAAGGATGAGATATATTTGATATCACCTTGTGTTGTAGTGCACCAGTAAGGTAAGGGAGAGAATGTCATTCAGTAGAATGACCTTTAGAGTCATCGATATACAAGTCAGTGTTTGGCTTGTGTGGAAGAGATGGGCAGGTTATCAGTATAGTCTATCACTGATAAAGAGAACATGTCAACTTGTAAGTGATGTGTTGACATGGAGATGACAAATCAACCAAGTGAGTGGTTGTCAACCAGCAAGCTTATGACAAATGTACAAGAAGGATATACAGGTTACCAACATGTTGTGTGGATCCAAAACAACAGGACTCCCACTGGATAAAGATGCAGTCACTTTATGAAGAGATGACTGATAGTAAATATGCTCACACCAGCTCACATGTGCATGTTTGAAGATATGCTGCACAAATAGGGAAGCCACATGGGTGCATTACAGGATACAGATGACAAGGATTTGCTACCACCAGTAAGTGGAGCTTATCTCCTATTATGCATAGTGTGCATCATAGTTTTATGAGATAAGGAAGAAGAGGTAAAGGCAGGTGTTTGAAGGCTCACACCAGATCTACCGGTGAATCAAAGGAATGCCTCAAGTGCATAAAATCAGGGATATGCACTGGTCTAACAAAGAAGGCATGTTGAGTTTCTAGAACAAATGAAGAGTGATGGTTTTGTCACCTTGGCAAACCGATTGAGATGATGTTCAGTCTGATGATGAAGAAGGCAAAGTGGAGTAGTTGTAGAGAGAGTGCAACCGGTTTACAGTTTCCTTAGTTGGTATTAGTTGAAGGTTGATGAAATGGTGTCATGAGGATGGCTACCAGTGAGCATGAGAACCGATAAGGAAGGAAAGAGGCTAAGTGATGTGCTCCTACTTGATGAGAATGTGCATGCTATGGATAGACATGTCTGGTGATCAGTTAAGGTGTTCCACCATCAAATCAACAAAGTGCAGACATGAAGGGTAACCGGTAAAGTGTGTGATACCGACAGAGTTAGTGAACCAACAGAAAGGAAGGACTGGTTGAGTGTTTTGTCGGTGACCAAGTTTAGCCGACACATAGATCTTTGTTGTGGTAGATATCGACATGGATGCCACATGGAGTTGAAGTGGCAAGCTCACAAAGGTTGGTGAAGTGTTGTGTAGGGATAGGTGTTTCTACAGTTGTGCATTTAATATGGAGACCCTGATTTATGGATCGGATCAGAGGAGTGTGGCTCAAGGAAGAGTGAATGCTGGAGAAAGATCAGGGAGTTGTTGGTGCCTGAACCAAAGTAAGGAAATCAGATTGCAAGAGGACCTCGAGAAGGAAACAACTGAGATATTTATGGTGTTTTGATAGATGTAAGTCGATATATAGGGTCGTGTTTGCTAAGTTTAGAAAACATGCTAGTCAGCACGCCAAGTTTGATGGTTTGTGGGAGGGGCCTTTCCGTGTCGTAAATTGTAAGGGTGTTAATTCTTTCGACCTCGAAGATATGAATGGAGATTCTCTCTAGATCCCAGTCAATATGTTCCACCTCAAACCTTTCTATTAAGATTTTCTTCCTCCCTAAATGTATATATTGTAAATAGTTCTTTTGCATGCCTTATTTATTTTAATTATTCTCAGTCATATCCAAGCAAGGTAATTGTAATGACAAAATATGCCATACTAAGCAAAAAGAGAAAAAGTTATCATATTATGGGCATTTTGCTGAGGCAACTGTCGGGGTCATAGCTCTTGGAATCATTGATTACTACCAGCTTGAGATGCACTAGCTTAGATGTGAAGACCTCTTCCGCAATGTTTCTTCGTACCAGAGTGATCAGACCGATGGCTTTGTGGTATTCAGTAATGGAGGTATCATGCTTTCCTTCTCATATAGCCCTCTCAATTCTTACCAATTTCTGCGCAATCTCCAGAGCAAGGGTCCTCTCAGTCACGTAGATGGGCAAGCGAAAAGGTTCCCTGAAGAAACCATGAACTCGAATGAAAGAAAAATCACTACCTATGAACCAGTCATAGGGAGGACACTCATTTTGCATCCAATTCATCTGGACCTGCAAAAAATGGGCCAGCGATTCGTTGGGGATTGAACCGAAATCTTTGAGCATCGGAGTCAAGAAGAGGTCAGAAAAATGGTACACATCAAAAGAAGGTAGTAGCAGGGGTGCCCAGGTTGACACCGGCATCCTATTTCCTGATTCATCGCAAGTCGCCAACCGCATGTATTGGCCGAAGAAGGCCTCGTTCTGATGCAAGAGCAGGTGGACTAAGACTGAGGAAAACTTGAATCATCGGAACTGCTGAAATTCTGATAATTGCTTCACCATGGCTCTGGCTATACAAACAAAGAAGTCAAAATGGTAGGACTCCCTCTGTTTTCTACACTTGAAAAGAAAATCCATTATAGCGGTCGTGACGTATCATTCATTATCATAACCACATAACCAGGCAAGGGTGGAGGAAATATCTTTGAGATCTTTGTGCTTTAGGTCACTGTGGGACAAGGGGAACTTCGGGAGTCTGGCCGACAGACTTCGGTTGAGTGTTCTTTGGCAAAAAGACAATGCATCCCTTCTAGTACCCCAGGATTCCTCCATTGCAGTCTTAGAGAAGACCTTTGTTCCCTCGAAAATAGGGCAGCACATCATATTCCTAATAGCCTCCTGGGAGATCACCACCATCAAAGATGAGCCACTAATTGAACAGGAGGAGGGATCAAAACTGTCATTGCAAACCACTATGAGCTTGGGGTAGTATGGAACCATGGGGACTATAAATTGAGGTGTGCCACTATCCCAGAACCAAGTTGCCATTAATTGCGACTCTGCTCTATGATGAAGCTTCTATTGCATGTGGCCTCTCTGAGGTTCTTGGGCTACTTGCGGACCTCTAGTTCGAAGACATTTTCAAACGAATCCAACACAATAGATGTGTTGTGGGTGGTTGTCTTTGTCCTGGTTTTAGTCCTTGGATATTCCACCTTGGGAGGAATGGAATGTGAGGAATATGAGAGGTCTCCAAAAATATCCACCCTTACTCTTCCTAAAGTAGACCCTGAAGATGCGGCTTCGACTTCCATTTTCAGTCTGAGGCTCTTCTTCTGCCAACCTTTCAATCTTTGAGAGAAAAACTGAAAACTTAGGCCACAAAAGAGTAATAAGATGAATAAGGACAAACACCATCCTTAAATGTGTCGAGTGCCTAGATTTTTGTAAAAGAAGATGCTTAATGGTAAGCATTTGTTTACATGTATGCCAGCTCATTCTACAACTGTAATTAACTTCTGATGAGGACAAGCACTGCCATTCTTGCTTTCTGAGTGTGCACTTATTTAACCCACCGTTGTCTGAAGCCACTTGAGATGAAAAGCCTGTCCGAACGGATCTCCTCTTTTCCCAAGGAGATCGACAGACAGCGAGGCTTGCACGAGTGGAGGTAGTCCTGCAGAGGCTTCAATTTAAATGTGATGTAATTACGCATGTGTGGCGCTTGCTTGGTACAATCTCCTATTTCGAGGTATCGACGAGAAATCTCTGGCTCTGAACCAAAATTCATTCCCTTGTGTGATTTAATGGAGAGTGACAGGAGCATTGGAGTTCAGGAACATTGGCATCTCAGCCACTCGTCACCTTGAGCTATATTTTTTCTATAAATATGTCTTTTCAGACATTCCTTTGTATAGTACTAGCTTCAACGACGAATTTTCCTCAAAAATGGATACTCCCATCAGACTTGTCAACAACAAAGCACATGTCACTTTCCTTGGGAATATCTCTTATTAGAGGCTACAGCTGATGACATGGTGGAGGAATCCTCTGATAATCGTTGCTATCAAATGAGTTTTGGGAGAGGACTTCATTGACAATATGGACCGATATCGTGTGAACACGGATATCTGCTCACGTTTCATAGCCTCATTGTTGAATTGCAGTCTGGCTAGGCTATTGGCTTCGCAGCTCACCAAGGAACTTTTTCCTCAGGAAGATGTAGTTGCATATCATGTCCCTCCTCTAGTCCTATTTTACAAAAAGTAATAAGTCAATTGCTGCAGGCCAGACTGCTGCTTTCTCATTGATCCTCCTCGTCTTCACCATCCCCCATCTGGAAGTCTGGGTCCCCGCTATCATCTAGAGAGTCATCTCCCTCTGACCACTTGTGGCCTTGATTGTCATCACACACCCCATCCATGTAGACAATGACTAGGTCCAGTTGTATGTGCGACGTCAAAACTCGAGGGAAAATGTAGTCCCTAAAATCATAATACCATTTGGTTCCATCCGGAACAAGGACTATCATGTGAACCCGTAGGAGAAATTCCACAGCAAGCTCGACGCGAAACCGATGAGAAGACAACGCCATTGTCTTCAGACCACCAACGAGCGGATGCCAGGGTTGTTGTAATTTTATTAAAAAATGCTATACAATGTGTAAACCTAATGACGTGAAAGTTGAGAATGAGAATGAAGGTAAAAAAATATGTGAAATGGAGACAAACAAACAATCCAAACCTATTCCAAAGCAAAAAGGGTGGGCAATTTTTTTTAATTAAAAATGTGTTCGTGTTATGTGGAGCAAAAAATGTGGCGTGTTCTATGGAACATGAAACATGGCATTTTTCTACTCTCTAATTCTCTTTCTTTTGCTCTCACTGTATATCTCTTTCTATCTCCATCATTTTCTCTTTCTACCCCTCTCTCACTATATTATTCTCTCTTATATATTTCTAACCCTCTCTCACAATTTTTTTATACTTCTCTCCCTCTCATTTATCTCTATCCCTCTCCCTCTATCATTTTTATATCTCACCATAAAGATCTCTCTCTCACTCACTTTATCTATCTTCGCTTACTTTTATCTATCTCCCTATTTCTATTCAATTCTCCCTCCATCTTTATTTATATTGTGTTGTGAAACCTTATTATAAACTTGATGACTCAATCTTTACATTCTAACATCATTATTTGCACAATATACCAAAACATAAAAATGTCTTACTCTCATGTTCAACTACCCTAATTAGGGGTAAGTGCACCAAGATGGCAGACCAAAAAGTTGCCAATTTGTTTTTCCTAAATGAAGCCATTTGGTGCATGCCAATAGGTTTGGTGTGTTGAGCCTAAGGTTTGGTCACACCAAACCTATTTGGTAAGTGCCAAATGTCTAGCATTCATAAATTGTCTTTCTCTTTCACTCTCTCTCTCTCCCAACAAGAATGTATACCTGAAATATAACATTTAAGTATAAGTCACATTTCAATATGTCTATTTTCTTTCTTATAATTTAAGTTATATTTCATGTATATATCGGAAAGATGTTTGATATTGGTTTTAGATCTCGAAGAGTTATAATGTATATTCTAGGTTTTAGACAATCATTTAAATTTTAAAACAAACAAATTTCAGTAATCAACATGCTTCTATTAGCATTCTCTCATTCTCTCTATGTCACTATATTTATCTCCCCCAAACTCTAAACATATAAATCTCTCTCTATCTCTTTTCTTCTCTCCCATTTCTACATCTCTCTATCTCACACTCTCCTCTCCCCCAAGATATAACACTACCTCTTTACCTCTCTTTCCTACCCTTCACTCTTTTATATATTTCCTCTCTTTACACACCTCCCTCGCATTCCCTCACTACATTTATTTATCTAGGTCTCTCCCACCTTTTGTCCCTTTGTACCTCTCCTTCCTTCCTTACCCCCATCTTTATTCCTTCCTCCTTCCCTCTCTCTTATTCACTCTCCCTCTCTTATCGTTTCTCTCCCCACTCTCTCCATTCTCTTGATCACTACCTCTCCCTCCCACCCTTTGTCTCTCCTTCCCTCTATCTTTATCTCTCTACCTCTTCATCCCTATCTCATTACCCATCTATCTCTCACCTCTATATTTCCCCTAGGTCTCTCACCCCTCTCTCCCTAGGCTCTAGGTCTCTCCCCTCTCTAGTTCTTTACCTCCCACTCCATCTCTCTCCCTCACCTCTCTACATATCCCCTCTCTAGGTCTCTCTCACCCTCTCTCCTTCTCTACATTGTCTTCCCTCCTTACCCTCATCTCTATTCCATCTTCCCTTCCTCTCTCTTCCCTCTCCATCTCTCTCTCCCCATCCCCATGTCTCTCCCTTGCTCCATCTATACCTCTCTGTGTACCTATCCCTCCCTATCTCATTACCCACCCCTCTCCCTCTTTATCTCTCTCTCTCACCCTAGATCTCTCACCCCTCTATCCTTAGGATCTAGGTCTCTCACCTCTAGATAGAGAGAGACCGAGTGAGGGATGGAGGCAATTAGAGGGGGAAACCTGAGAGAGAGAAGGGAGGGATTGATGGAAAGAAAGGGAGATACTAGGAAGAAGGAGATCCCAAGTAAGAGAGAGAGAGAGAGAGAGAGAGAGAGAGAGAGAGAGAGAGAGAGAGAGAGAGAGAGAGAGGTTAAGACCAAAGAAAGTGTTGGGAAAATGGTATCTCAACCTTGCATTTATATGAGGTTACTATTCATAGTAATTTTTCATTTGAGCATGAAATGGTATGAAATTCTCCCTGAAGCTTCTGGTTGGCTAGATAAGCATTCTGGTAAAGTTACGTTAGAAGATCATAGCTAGGTTTGAAGATATTAAATTTTCTATTTTGGAGGGGTCCAAAGATAGGTTTAAATTTGATTTTGAGGACTTTAGAGGCCCTGAAACACCCTGAAAAGTGGGTGTAAATGGAGTATCATTTTACAAGGCAATAGAGCACTTTGTGAGCTTTCTGATGCTTCAAACAATTCATCAATAGAACACACGGTTCTCAAGTTATGGCCTTTGGAAGTTTGTACTCCTGAAATAGGAAATATAAAATACATTGGACACATAAATGAGTTGTAAAAAGGGAGGGACATGTCATAGGGCATCTAGAAGGGAGATAAGGTTGGCTACACCTTATTGGGTGGTTTTAGCCCATGATTTTGTAATACCATTTGATGATTTCTTGTATTGTATCTCTTATATATGAGGTGCGTGAGATAGAGGTTGTGTGTAAGAGTCTTATAGCTATTGAGTTACCTTTCAATCTTTGATTAGTGGTACTCCTACAAAGAGCTTGCTCTACATGTATATTGTAATCTGTTTTGATTGTAGAATAATATATTGGGTGGCTTTTGGAGTGTGGGGTTTTTTTTCCCGAAAGGGTTTTCCCCATGTAAATCACTGTGTTATGGTTTGAATGTTATTATATTTATTTTTGTTTTTTATAACTGTTGTAACGATCTGTAAAAGTTTTTACATTACCCTCAACTAATCCAGATTTGAGTGGGAGATTTTACAGAAGACACTTTTTGATCTTGTTGTAGGAATTTTCAGATGGCAAGTTCGTCAGGGAAAATAGAGGTGGAAAAATTTAATGGAACAAATTTTGAGATGTGGAAGTTAAAGATGGAAGATCTGTTAATAGATTGAGATCTATGGGATGTTGTTGATGCGAATGTCCAAAGGCCCTCAGATCCTACTATGGCGGCTTAGTATGATGTTATGGACCAAAAAGTCAAGGGTCTAATCAGATAGTGTCTGGAAAACTCTATTATGATCAACGTCCACAAAGAAAACACTACAAAGAAGCTTTGGACTAATCTTGGTGAAATGTATCAAGTGAAATCTTTATTAAATCAGATTTTCTTGAGGAACAAATTGTATTCCTTGAAGATGGAAGAGGGTGGACGATTTGCAGACCACTTGGAAGAATTCAATATGTTGGTGGATCAATTAGTATCTGTTGGTGTTAAGATGAACAAAGAGGAGAAATACCATATCTTGCTTTGTTCTTTGCCTGATTCATGGGATTGCCTTGCTATGGCTATCAGTAGTACTTCTATTATTTTGAAGTCTAAAGATGTGGTGGGTGCCCTACTTGGTAAAGAGATGCGAAGGAAGGTATCCCATAGTTTGAAGGAAGCCCTAACTGTTCGTGGAATACCTAAGGAGAAAGGCAAGAAGAATGAGAAGCGCAATAAGTGCAAATCAAGAGGGAGATCAAAATCTCCTGGAAAGTCCAAAGTCATTTTCTGGAATTGTGGTAAACCAGGGTCACATTTATAAGGACTGCAAAGAAGAAAAGAAGAAAAAGAACAAGATTGATTCTGATCTGAGTCCAAGAAGGAAGATGGTGATGAGTTTATTGCAGCTTTGGCAACTCATGCAGGTAATGATGCCTGGTTAATTGACTCGGGTGCATATTTTCATATGACTACAAATATAGATTGGTTTTCTGAATATGAAGAATTTAATGGAGGTAAGGTGTACTTGGGTGATGATTCACATTTGGACATTGTTGGTCAAGGTAAAGTTAGAATCAGGTTTTCTGATGATAGAATAAAAATGATTAATGGTGTGTTGCATATCCCTGGTTTAAAATGAAATCTTTTATATGTGAGCAAACTGATAGATACATGTTTGCATGTAGTCTTTTCTGAATCAGGATTTAAGATGATTAAGGGTGCTATGGTAATTTCTAGAGGTGTCAGGTTCAACACTTTGTATAAGCTAGATGCATACACTATTGAGTGTAATAGCACTTCTATAAAAAGTAAATATGTGGAAGATTTGAGGGTTTCAACTTCAGCAGATGGAAATGGCTTTTGGGTACCTAAGGGTGCTCTTTCTGCTAAAACAAAGTTACTTGCAAAGAAGACTATGTTATGACACCAGAGGCTTGGCCACATTGGAGAAAAGGGTCTAAGGACCTTGAAAAATAAAAACCTTGTTGAAGGTTTGAATGATTGTAATCTTGACTTTTATTTTTGTGAGCATTGAATTTGTGGTGTTTTGGATCTTATTCATTATGATGTGTTTGGTCTTGTAGATGCTCCTTCGATTGGAAAATCCACATATTATGTTTCATTTATTGATTATTTTAGTAGAAGGACATGGGTATATTTTATAAAGAGTAAATCTAAAGTTTTCAGACGATTTAAAGAATTTGAAGCAATGGAGGAGTTGAAGACTGGAAAGAAAATTAAATGTTTGAGGACTGATATTGGCAGTGAATTTTTCTGTAATGATTTTGATAGATTCTGTAAAGACTATGGCATTAACAGATAGAAGATAACGCTATATTCTCCATATTAGAATAGAGTTGCAGAAAGAATGAACATGACACTGATGGAGAAGGCTAGGAGTATGTTGAGTGGTGCTAGTCTAGAACAAAAATTTTGGGTTGAAGCTATTGCCACTACTTGCTACCTAATTATCAGGTATCCTACATCATCCCTTGTTGATAAAATGCCTATGGAAGCATGGTCGGGTCACAAGCCTTCATTGAGACATCTTAGAGTTTTTGGTTGTGAGGCATATGCACATGTGCCAAAGGAAAAGCAGACAAAGTTGGAGAACAAGGTTGTGGAATGTATCTTCATCCGGTATAGTTATGGTGTGAAAGGATACAAGCTTTGGGATCCTATTGTACAAAAGGTAATTCATAGTAGAAGTGTTATTTTTAGAGAAATTAAGTCTCCTGTTACATTGCAGCCAGAACAGACTAGAAAGGAAGATGTGATTCAATTTCCTTCTACATCTGAAATAATTGAATCGAGACCTCTAGATAGGCAAGAAGTTGAGGAGAGCTCATCTAGCTCTGAATCTTCAGAAGAGGAGGAAAAACTTCCAACTCAACTTATTTAAAGGTCTACAACACATAGAAAACCACCTAAAATGTATTCACCTGATGATTGGAGATGTATTTTTTGTTTGAATACTAATGTGGATGAACCAAAATTTGTAGAAGAGGCATTAGGTATGAATGATGTAGAATCCTGGAAGATTGCTATGGAAGAAAAAATGACAGCTTTGATAAAGAATGATACATGAGATCTTCTACCATTGCCTAAAGTACAAAAGCCTATTGGTTGCAAATGGGTTTTCAAGAAAAAGATTGGTTCAGATGGAAGCATTGAGAAGTATAAAGAAAGGTTGTTTGTAAAAGGCTACTCTTAGGTTGAAGGTGTTGATTATGGTGAGATATTTTCTCTTGATGCCAAAATGACATCCATTAGATTTTTGTTTTCTATTACTGCTGCTTATGATTTAGAGGTTGAGCAAATGGATGTGAAAACTGCTTTCCTTCATGGTGATTTGGAGGAGGATATTTATAGGACACAGTCGGAGCACTATGTGGTGAAAGGTAAAAGTAATTTCGTCTGTAAATTAAAGAAATCCCTGTATGTCCTAAAACAAAGTCCTAGGATGTGCTACCATAAATTTGATACATATGTGTTGAGTTTGGGATTTGAGCGTTCTAAATCAGATCACTGTGTTTATTATAAATCTAATGGTGATAATTTCATGTACATTTCATTGTATGTTGATGATATGTTATTCATTGGTAAAGGGAAAGGTATGATTTTAGAAATAAGGTATGATAGTTCTGATACTAATTGTAATGTACTGATGCCAATAGCTAACAAGATGAGAGGAGGGGGGGGTGAATTATTCAAACTTAAACTTCCATGAAATCAACACATTCAACCTCGGTAACTTATGCTTCATCAATATAACTAGAAATTGTTAAACATGCAGACTCATAAACACATAATCATCATAAAACATATAACACTAGATTTAACATGGAAACCCGAATAGGGAAAAACCACTATGGGATTTCGGACCCACTAAGAAATATACTCTTCTAGACTGTGCTCGGTTAAAAGCAAATCCTGTTAAAGATTACAAACACATTGCTAGATGTGACCCGGTTAAGGGATTTCCCTTAAATCTGTTAGGATCTTCACTTTGTTAGAAGTGACCTTGTGAAAGGATTTCAAACACTCATTTATAATGTTACCTTGCTAGAGGGTTTACAAATAAGACTGTTAAGTCCACTCGGTTAAGAGATTTTCTGTCACTTACAAAATAACAGTAATAAAAATATATCTGCAACTTCACATCTAAAATGCTAAAGCAGATTCTTATTTGCTCAAAACAATCCTGTCATAGGACTTATCTTGTCCCTCTGCTGGGCTCTCTACTCTGTTATTCAAACAGGTCTTCAAGCTTCTGTGCTCGGTAATCACTATGTAGCATCCTTGTGCTTACACTTGCCCACATACATTGTTTACCAACAATTTCTTATTTATAAACAATTCTCACTGCTTAATCTCCTTGATCATATTTCCCATGATCAATCTTAGCCATCAGATCTTCAAACTTGACTAGGTTCAATGCATCTTTCGATCTGAAAACGTTTTACCTTGCCTAGGGACTTGTAGTCCTTTCTTGGAACTTGTGCAAGGTTATTGCGGTTCAATCTAAGCTGTAGATCTTCCTGCTGATCTTCCATTGCCATAGATCATTAACAAACTTCATGTGCAGCATTCCAATCATTTATACATCTCCAGCTCATCATTGTCCTTCATTAAATAATGCTTGTATTCATCCAATGTGCTCTATCATAACTTGGTTGCAACTCGGTAAATACTAAACTTTACTCGATAGACATTCCACCTTCATTAACCGATATCCATAACCTTAGGGTTTACCGACTAGGTTCCTTAGGGTGACATAGTATAGTATTAACCTTACAATCAACAACATATGTAGGATATCAAAACAATCTAAACATCATGATCTCATCATTGTCTAACTCGGTAATAGTTGCCCATTGAATAACTTATTTATCCCCTTTCTTATCACATTCTTTTTGTGTCACTTACCGACCACTTAATACTCATCAAAACATGCTTCTTAAGATATGACAACATCATACTGAATCAGAAAATCAATTTCTTGACATCAATGACAAAATAATGTTATAAAGATAATTATCATCCTTTTTCAGTTATATCAAATAGTCTTCAACAACCTTCTCAATATCCTTAATGAATATCAACAATCTTTCTATCTACTGAAAATGCCAACAATAATTTCATGTACATTTCATTGTATGTTGATGATATGTTATTCATTGGTAAAGGGAAAGGTATGATTTTAGAAATAAAGTCTCAACTCGCTACTAAATTTAAAATGAAAGATCTTGGTGCAATGAAATACATTCTTGGGATGTAAATTAGAAGAGATAGAATGAACAAAAAGCTATGGCTAGGCCAGAGTAAGTATGTGAATTCAATGTTACAAAGGCTCAACATGCAGGATTGTAGACCATTGTGTGTTCCTTTTACAATTGGAATGAAATTATCTGCTACAAATTGTCCTACATACCCATCGGAGATGGAAGACATGAGCATAGTGCCTTACCAAAGTGTAATTGGAATTTTGATGTGTGTTATGGTTTTTATTAGACCATACATTGCGCAAGTAGTGGGAGTTTTGTCCAAATATATGTCTAATCCTGGTAGAGTTCATTGGGATGCAGTCAAAAGAGTCTTCAAATATTTGAATAGTACCTCAGAGTATTCTTTGTGTTATCATGGTAATTCAATTGGAGACATGATTTCCCTTGATATTCATGGTTATGTAGATTCAGATTGGGTAGGTGATATTGATAGCAGAAGATCCACCAGTGCTTATGTGTTTACTTTATTTAGTGGTACAATTAGTTGGATGAGTAAGCAACAGGCTGTGGTTTCTTTTTCCAGTAATGAAGCAAAGTATATGCCAGCTAATCATGCTTGTAAAGAGTCCATTTGTCTTAAGAGACTGTGTTCAGACATTGAAATAAAACAAGGAGTCGTGACAATTTATTGTGATAGTTAGAGTGTGATATGCCTAGCTAAGAACTTGACATTTCATGCCCAGACCAAGTACATTGATGTTCAATATCATTTTGTCATAGATATGGTCGAAGATGACAGGGTGATGTTGGTTAAGGTAGAAAATTTGATGAATGTTGCAGATTCTTTAACTAAGGTTGTGAGCATAGAGAAGTTCAGATGGTGCTCAGAGTCTATGGGCCTCATGGCCTCTAGCAATTGATTCATTGTGTTGATACTCCCTTTTCTCTTGCAAGGCGTTCGACAAGTGGGAGATTTGTTGGGAAATTGGTGTCTCAACCTTGCATTTATATGAGGTTACTATTCATAGTAAGTTTTTATTTGAGCATGAAATGGTGTGAAATTATCCTCGAAGCTTCTGGTTGGATAGATAAGAATTATAGTAAAGTTACATTACAAGATCACAACTAGTTTTGAAGATATTAAATTTTCCATTTTGGAGGGGTCCAATGAAAGGTTTAAATTTGATTTTGAGGACTTTAGAGGCCCCAAAACTCCCTGAAAAGTTGGTTTAAATGAAGTAGCATTTACGAGGCCATAGAGCACTTCGCGAGCTTTCCGGTGCTTCAAACGACTCATCAATAAGACACACGGTTCTCAAGTTATGGCCTCTAGAAGTTTGTACTCCTGAAATGGGAAATATAAAATACATCACACACATAAATGAGCTGTAAAAAGGGAGGGACATGTCATAGGACATCTAGAAGGGAGATAAGGCTGGCTACACCTTATTGGGTGGTTTTAGCCCATGGTTTTGTAATACCGTTTGATGGTTTCTTGTATTGTATCTCCTATATATGAGGTGTGTGAGATAGAGGTTGTGTGTAAGAGTCTTATAGCTATTGAGTTACCTCTAAATCTCAAGATCACAACTAGTTTTGAAGATATTAAATTTTCCATTTTGGAGGGGTCCAATGAAAGGTTTAAATTTGATTTTGAGGATTTAGAGGCCCCAAAACTCCCTGAAAAGTTGGTTTAAATGAAGTAGCATTTACGAGGCCATAGAGCACTTCGCGAGATTTCCGGCGCTTCAAACGACTCATCAATAAGACACACGGTTCTCAAGTTATGGCCTCTAGAAGTTTGTACTCCCGAAATGGGAAATATAAAATACATCACACACATAAATGAGCTGTAAAAAGGGAGGGACATGTCATAGGACATATAGAAGGGAGATAAGGTTGGCTACACCTTATTGGGTGGTTTTAGCCCATGGTTTTGTAATACCGTTTGATGGTTTCTTGTATTGTATCTCCTATATATGAGGTGTGTGAGATAGAGGTTGTGTGTAAGAGTCTTATAGCTATTGAGTTACCTCTGAATCTCTGATTAGTAGTACTCATGCAAAGAGTTTGATCTACAAGTATATTGTGATCTGTTTTGATTGCAGAATAATATATTGGGCAGCTTTTGGAGTGTGGGGTTTTTCTCCTGAAAGGGTTTTCCCCACGTAAATCACTGTGTTATGGTTTAAATGTTATTATATTTATTTTTATTTTCTGTAACTATTGTGACGATTTCTAAAAAAATTTGCATTACCCTCCTCTTAAGGTTAGTGCAGGAAGTTGTTTCACTACTTAACTTCCTTATAGAAAGAGGGCAAGTGAAAGAGATGGAGGGAGGGAGGGAGGGGTTGATGGAAAGAGAGGGAGATGAGCCCACAAAGAGAGAGAGAGAGAGAGAGAGAGAGAGAGAGAGAGAGAGAGAGAGAGAGAGATGATGGGAGTTGAGGGAGAGACTGAGAGAGAGCCCAATTGCAAGGGAGGGAGGGACGAAAAGACAAGAAGAGTCTAGAGAGAGAGAGAGGGGTTGAGGGAAAGAGATGGAGAGACTAGAGAGAGGGGTAGGAAGGTAGGGGTTGAGGGGGAGGGAAATTGAGAGAGAGAGAGAGGAATGGAGGGAAAGAGAGTGAGAGACTAGAAAGAGAATGTTGATATGAGCATGTTGATTACTGAAATATGACTGTCTAAAATTTATATGATATTTTAAAATACTAGAATCTACATTATAACTCCTAGAGATCTAAATCCACTCTCAAACATCCTGCCAATATATACAAAAAATATAACTTAAAGTATAAGAAAGGAAAAAGACATATTAAAATGTGACTTAAATGTTATATTTTATGTATATATTGCACTAAAAAATAGAGAAAGGGAGAGTGAGAGAAAGATTCATAAATTGTTAATACAATACATTAGTGTGTGCCATATTTGGCAGTTGCCAAACTTAAAAAATGCACTTTTTGAATTTGGTGAATGCCAAATTTAGCATGCACTATATTTGGCATGTGCCAAAGTATCTTCCTTAGGAAACACAAAGCCTTAGGCTTGTATTTTCCTTGGGAAATTAACCCAAAGGCTTGGACAACCTTCTCAAGCCTGAGACATGTTTTTTTAAAAACATGCAAAAATTTCTCGTATTTTTGTTTGTGCTCTTCATTAGATTTGCACGTGTTTCAATGCAAGTTACAAAAAAAACACCATGACATCGTTAAATTCTCTCTTAGCTATCCAACCATATAACTTTTCCACATTTTTTTATTATGTTAAGGTTTTAATCTCTAATTTCTTTTGTTAGTGTGTTCGTTTTTTTTTCAAAAACCAACATGTCGTATTTTAGGCATATATTTTTACTCGTTCATCTAATTTTGAAACAAATTACATTTTTAGAAACTAGACTCCATTCTACACAATTTTTTTTAAAATGATTTTTGATTATTTTTCACAAATTTTAGGTGGGGCATGATCAAATCTCACATATCATTCACAAGGATATCCTATCCCTAATTTTTTGCCATGAAGGAGGTAATGAATCCTAATCTAATGTGACCGATAAACAAATGCCTATATCTATGTCATTTATACTCTTCATATGTTCAATATATATATGGTCACTAGGTCTACACAATCTAGAGTGATTCATACTTCATCTTTTAGATTTGTCTCACGTTCACATGTCATACAATATGGATTTCTTTGTAGGCACCTTGGAATATCTATCCCCTTTGGTTCACATATCTTATCTTGCAACAACCCTAATTAGGTTTGGTCCTAATTTTATTATTTTTCTTTTTGATGAAATGACAATAGCAATACCTTCACTTTCCACAATTCATATTCAACTTGCTTCTCCTAATACTAGTTTCCATGATACAAACTTTAGATTTCATCATGAGGTCACACTACATATCTCACTCCCAAATGTGTGATCTTGATCAATTCACCTTGGTAATTATTAGAAAATTAGACAAGGTGAGAACATATATTTAGTGTCATTGTACCTCCAAACTCTTAATAATTACTCAAAAGGTCTTGAGTCTATTTAAAGGCTTATGCATATCATTCACAACCATATCCTAGCCTCAATTTCTTTCCTCAAAGAACGTAATGACACCTATTCTAATATGACTAGTAAACAAATATCCATGTCCATGTCATTTATACTCTTTATATGTTTAATACATATTTCATAACCAACTCCACACAATCTAAAGTGATGCATGATTCATCTTCTAGATTTGCCTTGCATTTGCATTCTATGCAATATGGAGTTTTTGGTAGGCACCTCAAAACATCTATCTCCTTTAGTTCGCATATATTCTCTTGCAATCTCTAACTTCTTCCAATGTAGGTATGTCTACTATTATCCCACACCCTTTGCAAATAAAGTCTGTAATCAACCAACTTATGCAAAATGTAAGACACTTTCAGTACTATCTCACCTTTATATCCTCCTCTTCTACTTAACCTCTCATCCCACTATACTATCATTGTAGCCCCCTTTCCTTGTGCATCATTTCTATCCTACTTCCTACTAGCTCTCCCTTTCCTTTTCTATATCTATCACCCACCCTCTCTATCTCTATCCCCTTATGTTTATCTCCTTCTCCTTCTTTATCTCTATCCCTCTCCCTATATATCTCTCTATATCCCTCTTTATCTCTTTATCTCCCTCTATTTGTAGCTCCATCAACCCTCTATCTTTTTTTTATCTCTTAATAAAACTTTATGTTCCTCTCTCTCTCTCTCTCTCTCTCTCTCTCTCTCTCTCTCACTCACACACACACACACACACACACACACACACACACACACACACACACACACACACACACACACACACACACACACGATTTCGCTCCCTCTCCCTCTCTATCTATATTTTCCTTTCCCTCTATCTCTATATGTATTTATTATCGGGCTCTCTCTTTATCTCTCCCCCTTACCTTTATCTCTCTACCTCTCCCTATCTCTATTGAATTCTCCCTTCATATCTCGTTAGATTATGTGTTGTGAAACCTTATTATGAGCTTCATGACCCAATCGTCACATTCTAACATCATTATTTGCAGAAAGATATCAAAATATAAAAAATGTCTTACTCTCATGCTACAACCACCCTAATTAGGTTTTGTTCTAACATTATTAACTTTTTTCCGATCAAATGAAAACAATTTTATTCCTTCTCCTTTTTGGAGTAAATAATATTTAATCATGCTTAAATCCAACTTAGGCATTCATTATTTAATATTTCCTAAGTGCATTGATATTTGCATCATGGTAGTTGTACCTACCCTCACATCCTATTGAGACACGTGTCCATATTATGTGATCTCCTACCTACCATCTTTGGCTTTATAAGCAAGGCTTATGTACATTATTTCTCATCTCAAATAATTCATCTCTTTGATGAAATATACATTTCTCTCTATGAAGATTATATTGCAAGTTATGTTCATGGCAACGAAGTTTTACTTCAACATGATATCAAGAAAACTTACTACGTCTCCTTCCAATACCGAATTTTCATCAAATGTTTTTTAAGGTATTTTCCATTGACAATTTGTTATTCCATTATCATTTGACATAACATCGATTTTGACTTCTAGTTTTATTTATGATTTCTAGTTCATGGGCCTGTTTTACAAAATCCATGGCCTAGTGAGTCCATCTTATTTAGATTGGAAGGATCAACAGATTGGTCTATGGAGCAACCCTCTCATACTCCCAAGGGCTTGTATTTGTTGGTGCGTAGGAACAACTGCAGTTGTCAAGGCCATATCTTTTTTGGCTCATTCTCACAATTTGCAAGTTTTTTTTTTGAGAGGTTCCATTCTCATATTCTAGCCTCATTCTCCTCACAAGGCCTCTCATTTTCTTAGCGGGCCACTATATCAGCTCACACAAGTGCAAGTGGCCTTCTCTTTGTTTGTCCATGCCTCCATTCGCATGGAGCCTTTACTCGCGTGCCTGCTCTCTCCTCATGTGCAGCTCAATCTTCCTCACGCAAACGCAGGCATACATTTCTTATGTGCAGGATTAATAATGGTCGTTGATTTCATACTTTATTAGTGCTTGTTGGCATCCGTGGAATATTTGTTGACTTAGTTCCTATTGGTGTGGTGACTTGGCTCGTGGTGCGGAAACCCGCCACAAATATCACCTCTCAGCACTAAGGGGACAATTTTTTTCCACCAAATTGCTCCTCGTGGTCGTATGGCGGGACCAAATGCCCGATTTTGCTCCTAAGTTCCTATTTATAGGCATTTTTAAAAATTTTGCATAACTTTTACAAACAGAGTCTGGTTTTAGCGAATCATATATCATGGGAAAGGATTTTTTTGCCAACTTCACTCCCTATATTTTGTTATTTTCTACTTAATTTACTCTATTCAATTTTCATATTGGTTTAGCTTTTTCCACCAAATTGCTCCTCGTGGTCGTATGGCGGGACCAAGTGCCCGATTTTGCTCCTAAGTTTCTATTTATAGGCATTTTTTAAAATTTTGCATAACTTTTACAAACAGAATCCATTTTTAGCGAATCATATATCATGGGAAAGGATTTTTTGCCACTTCACCATGGTTGAGGCATTTTCCCTATATTTTGTTATTTTCTACTTAATTTACTCTATTCAATTTTCATATTGGTTTAGCTTTATTTCTTGTGAACAAAGGAGTTATGTAACATGTTGTTAATTCTATACTTAAGAAAATAGATTATTGTCTATATTAAGATAAAAATTTGAGCATTTCAAAATAAAACATAACTGATGATATGATGAATCAATAAGGATTCAGACAACTATTGAGAGGGGGGGATGAATTAGTAGATAGAAAACAAAATAAACTTTCACCAAACTCAAACCCAACTCATAAATCAATCACTGAACTAACTAGTTCAAACACTGAACTATAAACTGCAATTACACTATCAAGTTTAACGGTTGACTAAAATACCAATATAACAGTGTAACAGATCCGAAACTCACAAACCATTTAACCAAAACATCAAACCACTTTACTAACATTAGTAATAACACATTTATATCACTTCCTGTCATCTTAACACATCTAAGTGGCTTTACCAGTTAAACAGATTAACCATATCAAAACATAACCACAAAAACCATTCACCACTTGACACAATGATTTTTGATGTGGAAACCCAAATGGGAAAAACCATGGTGGGGATGAATACCCACGGGTATTTTGGACTCTATTAAAGTTCGCCCTGTTAGTAGCCAAGACTTGTTAGAAGCTTTACAAAAATGTCCTGTTAGGAACAGATCCGGTTAAGGACCACTTGGTTAAAGAATTGACTACAATACCCTGTTAAGAGTAACCTCGATAGAGGATTTCAAATCCAAGCTAATGGATCACCTGGTTAGAGGATTTAGAAAACACCAAGCCTATTAAAGCTTACCCGATTAAGGGATTTAACTATTGTAATTGTTAGAGAACAGTAGGGTCTTTGCTGATCTAGTAATAGCACTACTCTGCTTCATCAGATCCTTTTTATGCTCCTATCTGCCTTCACACATTCTACAAATACTCCTTCTAGTTTGGCAATCAATCACACTGACACACTTAACTAAAATTTATAGCACTACTATAAAACAACTCATCGACCTTATAAGAAAAATAATAGGTTGGTAACACATCACAAAACCTAAGATCTCCTAGAGATTACAAACAAATCAGTTCAAACATGACCGTTGGATTACATAGCAATCATCTATACATTGTTCTAGACAACCTCGACCACTCCTAGATCACCACACATTGGATCTTGTAACTCGTCATGCAGTTTTCACTTCATACAATGCATTCGCTCATTCCCAAGATAAAATAGTTATCTCTACACACCAAAACCACTTTGAAACTCATCACGTGCATCATGCATACGTGACATAATCATCTCCAATCACCATTCAATCATAGATCAACACAACCGATTCACCAAGCTCCATCGGTTAGAGTTCGACATATCAACAGGTTAGGGTTATCGGTTGATCTCACTGCTTCAATAATAATATTGGTTTCCTTCACTTTCTCAACTACCGGTTACATTACTACACCACTACCAGTTGCAATACAACTCCATTACTGGTTACAATTGACATCAATGACAACACTATAGTTCATATATGCAATCTTCATGCAAATGCCAACAATAACTACTTTAGCTGAAATGGAAAACTGACTAGCTAATTGTTCTTCAACATAATAAGAATCTAACTCATTCAACTGAAAGTAAGGTAATCTTCTAAATGAACTAAAGCATAGATAATGAACTATTAGGAAATCATTAAGGAAAAGTAATTAACATGATCGTTTCATTTTTCAAAAGAAAGAGAATAAAGTTCAAAGATTGCAAAACTTTAGGCTTTACTTTATATATTATTAGTGAGATGATGCAAAGGGTCTAAGAGGTTCTACAAAACACCAAGATTAAGGTTCTCAACCCCAAACTCCAATTTGCACAATGGGTTACTCAACCAAGGTTTCTACCCCTTTGACAATGCTTCACAATGAGGTCCTTTGTGACAACTCAAAAAAAGACATAAGAAGAACTTAGGGTAGGAGTTCCAACATGTTCTCAGACCCAAAAGGACTCAAAACAACCAATACCACCATTGGAACAAACCCTTCTAAGCCACTCCACACCATTGGCTTTCTAAGAGGACTAGACTTTAGTAGCCCTACTCAGAAGTCTTTTTAGCCATAACTTTTGACTCACTGACACGAGGATAAAAATGAACCCACTTCCAAATACCCTTTTGGAATTTATTAAACATATGCCAAAATTAGGATCAAGGTTCTTTGGGCCGAAATGTTCAAAAACTGACTGTTGCAGTCCTCCAAGATCCCAATTAGGCCTCCAAATACACTAGAGACACCCCTTAGACACTCCACCAACCTACACAATCAACTTGGAAGGTAAGGAAATATCAAAAATGAAAGGATTTCATATTTTTTATGGTCTTCTTGACTCTTTTGGTACCAAAACTCCAAATGTCTTCTCAAGCCCTGTCTAATCGACTTAACACATGAGGATGTTAAGCCCTCAAATACTCAAAAATAAACTTAGGTTCTTCCCTTGCAAAAACTATTCAAAAAAAATCTGTAATACTACCATATCTACCATTCCACCAAGTATTGAGGCAATTTGTTGATGGAATGGAGAGTTCTACATTTTTCTTTGACAAAGCCCCAAAACCTAGGGTTTCAGACCAGTTTTAGTAAATCCACTTGTAGAGAGATCAAAACTCAACGAAATTGAACCAAACTAGTCCCAAATGAAAGGTAACATACATATCTTTCCAAAAAGTCCACTCTCACATGTTAATTCATCTAGATAAGAAATTTATGAAGCAAAGTGCAATGTTTTTACAAATAATTACAGAGAAAATGATCATCAAATTGCCTTCAAACCGAGTTCTCCATACAAAATCACAATCCAGTCCCTCCTCAACACTTGAGGGGTCTATTTAAACTCTAAACCAAATGGATATAATCATATTTTTAATTGGTTATCCTTGCAACTACCTATTGTGTGTTATGCTACTTGACAACTTTGAAAAGTTGTCAAGCAACTTTTACAATTTTGCTCATTTTGCGCAAATGACACAAATGACCTCTAAGAACATTTCACAAATGTCAAATGGAACCTAAAAACATCAAATACATGATAGGCACTCCTATACCACACTTTGGGAGGCGTTTACCCGCATTGACCAATGGAGTCCTATTTGAGTATATGTAAACAATTGGCATCAAGGCCTTACAAAATTACTTCAAGAGACTTCAAATGTTTGAAGATGGTCGTCAAGACCTTATTACATTCCAAATGGACAACAGGACATGAAAGAAAATGGAAAACACACTTAATAGGCCCCTTGGACCCATAGGTGCCCCTGCACCATGCTCCCGGGGAAAGAAGAATCTCAAGTCCCTCTTGAGATGAGGTCTTCAATAGATACACCATGTTGTTTGATATCACTCTCAGTCATAAAAGTAGCATCTTCTTCAGGAAGATCTTTCCATTTGATTAATTTTTCCGTGTATGTCTTCCTTCTAGTCTTCTTCACCTCCTTTGTATCAAGGATACACTCAAGCTTCATTGGTTGGCTTGGAGGCAACTCCTTCACCCAATCATCATCCTCAGTTGCTACTATACCTGCGTCAGAACCTGCAATCACAGAGCTCTTATATGGATATAAATTAGACACATTAAAAATGGGAGATATGGCTACCGTGGGGGGTAACTCAATCTCATAAGCATTTGGACAAAAAATTTGGACCACCCTACAAGGTTCTATCTTTTTCATAATAAATTTGGTGTATTTTTCTTTGGGAAGCCTTTCTTTCTTCAAATGTGCTAACACCAAATCACCAACCTTGAATTGAAGGTCTCTCCTCTTCAAATCTTCCCTTTCTTTGTACTTTTCCACATTATTTTGAAGGGTTTCTCTTACTTGTTGATGAATATCTCTTATTACAACAACAAAGTCTTCCCCTTGAGAACTCCTATCAATCCCTTGCAGATCTCTTAATTCATATATACCTCTAGGGTGCATCCCATAAACAACCTCAAGTGGGCTTCTTACAATGCTCCTATTCATGGAGTCATTATAAGAATACTCTGCTCAAGGTAGGATTAGATCCCAATCCTATCCATGCTCTTTTGTAAGACATCTCAAGAGATTTCCCAATGACCTATTAACAACTTCAATTTGGCCATCCATTTGTGGATGGTAGGCTAAGCTATAAGACAATTTTGTACCAAGTTTCTCCCATAAGGTCCTCCAAAAGTGACCTATAAACTTGGAATCCCTATCAGAGACAATATTCAAGGGTAAACCATGTATCCTCACCACTTCTTTGAAGAACAAACCTACAATCTAAGATGCATCATTAGTAAATTTGCATGAAATAAAATGTGTCATCATGCTAAACCAGTCAACAACCATAAATACACTCCCAAAACCCCTTGGAGTTCTAGGCAGCCCTAACACAAAATCCATACTCACACTCTCCCAAGGCCTATTGGGAATTGGAAGGGGTTGATAAAGCCTTTCATTTGATGAAGTACCTTTGGCCTTTTGACATATGGAGCACCCTTCAACATATCTCCTTACATCAACTTGCATTTTTGGCCAATAATAGAACCTTTTAACCTGATCCAAAGTCTTGTCAAGCCCAAAATGACCTCCTAAACTCCCACTATGTTTCTCTTTGATGATATTGTCTCTCATTGATCATCTAGGTACACATAATTGACTCCCTTTGAAGAGAAACTCATTCTGAAGTAAACAATCAGAATACTCACTGTGGAAGGTATTTAAAGACTGATTACAAACCTTATAAATCTCCTTGAAATCTGCATCATCATGATACATGTCTTTGAGTGCATCTACCCCCATGCTTTGTAGTTGTATTTATTGCACCATGAGCGCTCTCATACTAAGAGAATCTACCACTTTATTGGCTTGGCCATTCTTGTGCTTTATAGTAAAGGTGTAGGCTTGCAAAGATTCAACCCACTTTGTGTGTATGCGGTTGAGTTTATCTTGTCCATTCAAGAAACTAAGAGCATGGTTATCAGTAAAAGCAACAAATTCTTTGGGTAACAAATAATGCCTCCACTATTTAAGTGCTTAGACCATGGCATACAATTCTAAATCATGAGGAATACTTCCTCTTTGTCTCATTGATCTTTTCACTAAAGAATGGAACCGGTCTACCCTCTTGGCTTAAAATAACCCCTATTGCTCGATTTCTAGCATCACACTCAATGGTGAAAACTTTATCAAAATCAAGGAGCACAAGAATGGGTTGTTGGGATACCCTTTTCTTCAAATAATCAAAACCCTTATCAGCTTCATTGGTCCAAGAAAACTTACCCTTATTACCTCCTTTGACGGTGTTAAGATTTGGTGCACATATATGGCTAAAGTTTTGTATGAATTTCCTATAGAAGCTTGCAATTCCATGAAAGCTTCTTACATCTCACACTGATCTTGGGGTTTGCCACTTTAGGATAGCATCCACCTTGGAAGGGTCCATCTTCAAACTTCCCTTGGAAATGACAAAACCAAGGTACACTAGATCTTCTTTCATGAAGTCACACTTCTCCAAGTTTATCGTCAGTTTCTCCTCATGCAATGTTCTCAAAACCATGCCAAGGTTCATTAGATGCTCCTCTTTGGAATTGCTAAACATAAGAATATCATCTAGATAAACCACAACAAACTTTCCAATAACATTTTTCAATACCTCTTTCATTAGGTGCATGAAGGTACTAGGTGCATTTGACAACCCAAAGGGCATCACCAACCACTTATAGAGGCCCTTATTGGTCTTAAATGCTATCTTCCATTCATCCCCTTCTCTGATCCTTATTTGGTGATAACTGCTCTTCAAATGAATCTTTGAAAAGTGACATGCTCCTCCCAAGCAATCCATTAGATCCTCCATTCTTGGCATAGGAAACCTATATCTGATTGTGATCCAGTTAATGGCCCTTGAATCTGTACAAAGTCTCCATGTTTCATCCTTCTTGGGTACTAGAATGATGGGTATAACACATGGACTCAAACTTTTCCTCACTAGGCCCTTGTCCAATAATTTTTGCACTGGCTTTGCAATCTCTTCATTTTGATTCATTGTCATTTTATAAGAAGCCTTATTAGGTAGTGTATCTCCTAGGATCAGGTCTATATGATGACTTACATATCTGATTGGAGGTAGGGAATTGGGTAATTCCTCCACTACTATGCCCTTATACTTCCCTAGAAAAGTTTGAACCTCACTAGGTATGGCTCCTCCTTTGGTTTTAGACAAATCTGATCCCTTGTTTGGTTTCACAATCAGGGAAAATCCTAGACCACCTTCCTCTTTCAAGGTCTGCAAAAACTCCACACCTTCATCCAGTAGAGGGTTAAAGGTAAAAGACTCACCATTCTTGGTTATGGTATAAGTTTTTTTCTACCCATCATTTTGAGCATTGAGATCACACTGACATGGATGTCCTAGAGGAAAATGACAAGCATCCATGGCGATCACATCACATAGGACTCTATCCCTATACCCCCCAATCTGAAATTCTACCCAAAATTGTTCATTTACAAGCACTTGTTGGCCCTTACTCAACCAAGACACCTTATAAGGGGTAAGATGAGTGATTCTCTTTAATCCTAACTTCTCAACCATTTCTAATGATATCAAGTTATCTGTAGATCCTGAATCAACTATGACTCTACATACCTTCCCACCGGACTTACAAGAAGTTCCAAAAAGTGACTTCCTTTGTGGTGGCTCCTTTGTACTTGGCACCTTCAAGAGAGTTCTCCTCATCATTAGGCTCTCTCCAAATTCTGGATCAATAGGCTTAGGAGGTGTGTTGACACTTTGGAAATCTTCCTCTTTCACTAGTTGGTTCCTCCTATCTCCTCCATGAGAATTAGAGGATATATTTTTAGGACATTTTAAGGCAGGATGCCCTACTTGATTACAATTATAACATCTACCCATGGAGGTGCTTTAACCTCTTCCTGGTCCACCAAATCTTCCTCTTCCATTGGGTCTTCTTCCTTTAAAACTTCCTCTATTGCTTGATTCCCCACTTTGTTCATTGTGGCTAGACTCTCCTTGTTGTCTTTGGGATTGATTTCTGCCCCCAAAAGTTCCTCTCCCTCTGAAACTTCTACCTCTTCCTCTACTTTGCGTATCACTCTTCCTCTTCAACTTTTCTTTTGCCCTCAATACTAATTGGAAACACTCATCCACGGTCTTGGGTACAAGGAGGTTGATTCCATCTTGGATATTAAACCTCAATCCAATAAGGTATCTAGCCACCCTTTCTCTTTCATTCTCCACATGTTTAGACCTCATGTTGATTTTGTGAAACTTCTCATTATAGGAAGCCACATCCATGTCTTTTTGTTCCAGGTTTTGCATCCTTCTGAATACTTGAAACTCATAATCGGTAGGTAGGAAATGTCCTTTCATCTTATTCACCATCATATCCCATGAATTAATCATGGATTTGTTTTTCTTCACCCTTTCTCCTTGGGTGTAGTTCCACCAAACCAAGGCAGAACCCTTCAACTTTGTTTTGGCAAACTTCACCTTCCTATCTTCAGGTACCTCCATGTACTCAAAGTAATTGTTCAAGGCATCAATCCACTCTATCAAGTCCTCAATATCGATATTTCCTCAATACATAGGGAGCTCCATCTTTACATCAGCAACATCTCCTTTTACTGATTTCAAAGCATTGATGAACCTTCTTTCTTCAAGAGGGATCTCCTCTTCTTGAGGTCTTGTAGGAGGGGTCTCACCTTCACCTTCTCCTCCTTCTTCTTCTTCAAGGTCGCTATCAATCTCTTCACCCCTATCTATCCTTCTCTCTTTGGCCTTCAATGCTTTTACCTCTTCTCTTAGGGATTTCAATTCCCTAGCCACTATAGATCCGACTTTTGGAGGAATATTGCTCACTCAAAATCACCTACCTTTCTTAACACACTGGTACTTTCACTTACCAAAACAAATGTGGCTCTAATACCACTTTCATTCAAAAGTTATAAGAGGTTCTAAAAAACACCAAGATTAAGGTTCTCAACCCCAAACTCCAATTTGCACAATGGGTTACTCAACCAAGGTTTCTATTCCTTTGGCAACGCTTCACAATGAGGTCCTTTATGACAACTCAACAAAAGGCATAAGCAGAGCTTGGGGTAGGAGTTCCAACATGTTCTTAGACCCAAAAGGAATCAAAACAACAAATACCACACTTGGAACAATCCCTTCAAAGCCACTCCACACCATTGACTTTCTAGGAGGACTAGACTCTAGTAGCCCTACTTAGAAATATTTTTAGCCATAACTTTTGACTCCCTGACACAAGGAGAAAAATGAACCCACTTCAAAATACCCTTTTGGAATTTATTAAACATATATCAAAATTAGGATGAGGTGTTTTGGGCTGAAATTTTCAAAAATTGACTGTTGCAGTCCTTCAAGAGCCTAATTAGGCCTCCAAATACACTATAGACACCCTTTAGACACTCCACCAACCTACACACTCAACTTGGAAGGTAAGGAAATATAAAAAAATGAACGGATTTCATAGGTTTTATGATCTTCTTCACTGTTTTGGTACCAAAACTCCAAATTTCTTCTCAAGCCCTGTCCAACCGACTTAACACATGAGAATGTTAAGCCCTCAAATGATTAAAACTCCACTTAGGTTCTTCCTCTACAAAAACTATTTGAAAACAATCAATAAAACTACCATATCCACCATTCCACCAAGTCTTGAGGCAAGCCATTGATGGAATGTAATGCCTGCCAAAATACCCTAGAGAAATACACCTAATCGAACTACAAATAGAGATAATTTTTTTTTAAAAGCTCATATACTAAACAACACATACATTTATAGAATCCATCTAATTCATATTAGATACATCATCTACTAAATGCATCATTACAAATTACATCTTTATCTAATTACAACAAAGCATAGAATATCATAACACAACTACGCAAGCAGAATAACACATCATATCATCTTTTCCTCTAGGGTATCTCAATGTCACTACTTTTAAGAGTAACATCCTATAGACTAAGTTCATTTTAGAGCACCAATTCAAATGTTCCTAATCTCCATTATTACACATCCATTTTATTCATTATCAATCCAAACACATATCCCTTCATGAGATAGTACTAGATCATAATCTAAGATTCACAATGCTTAACAATAGGATTACTGACATATACAAGTACATGAAGTATAACATCAATGCTTAACTATTATAGTTTCATGATGCCACCTAAGATAACTATATCATTTCCATCTAATCCATACATGGTATTGTAGCGTCCTAAAATTGTGACACTTGCAATTTCGACTGCATTTGGGTCTTCACGATGGCGATGCAACACTGAACCTGAATGGAGACCCCGAAACTTGTTCATGGCATCAAAAACTGCATTTTTCAACACCCTGGCCTGATCCTCCTTGCACCCTGCTATCCCGGGAGGTGGGACCATGGTGCCCAGCGCCCTGGTCCCCCAGGACCATGGCGCCCAGCGCCCTGGTCCCTGGCCCTATTTTTGGGCCCGGTCTCTTTTGGGTCTCGGGTCTTTATGTTTGCAAATTGGAAAATAATCTTTCCTGGTCGGCCTAAGGTCGGAAAAATCAGTCTTTTAACCCTAATTGGCAAGTATATAAACTACATTTCCTCTCCCATTTTGGTAAGATGGAAAAAAGGCGGAAGCGATATTCAAACATTCAAGCATTCAAGCATTCAAGCATTCCTTCAAGCAATTGATCATTCTAAGTCTCCATTCAAGGCTAAGTGTTGCATTCAAGTCAAGGATTCAACCATTGAAGAGGAGAACACATACCACATACAACATACAACATACAACAACATCTACACCTTCGCATGTAAGAATACAAACATTCTTACAACAAGGTACTAGTACTTGTTTTACATTACAATCATTTACATTTACAGCATTCTCATTTCTTGGTTAATTCCAAAATCGGGGTTTGACCTAAGGGCAAACCCCTAATCCCTAACCCTCCAATCATCTTCGCTTTTCTGTGTGTAGGTTGCAGGTACGCGGCTGTAATTGAAGATCTGGAATCCTTGTGCAGAGACGAACAGAGTCCCCTTCATTTCACGGATTTTTCGGAGGACCGTGTGCATGCCGGGCGCCATCGTCCCGTCAACTTTTGCTCAAATTTGCAGGACAACGCCATCTCGACATTTTACTACTAATTCTAGGTCCGCAGCTTCATCCTATGTTCCTATCTCTGTTTATAAGTGAATCTTTCTCACTTTTCATGCATTCCTAGCTTAATCCTTCTATCTACATTCTTTACAAAAGAGGGTAGCCTTGCTGTCTTAACCCTTGAAACTCATTTAGAATCCAATCTTGCATTGTGTGGGATTGGATCTTGTGGGTTTCAACCCCTCTTTTGAATGTAAAGTTTCTCCTAAGTGAAAACCGTCAACCCTAGTGACCCCCTTCCTCTCTCCTCGGAGTGGTGGGGGGAACACTTAGGGTTTGCTCGCGATTTTTCGCTTTACATTTTGGTGAACCCGACATGAACATCCTTTCTGATTATTCATGGTTAGATCTGAAAATTGGATGCCTTGATTACATTTCCATGTTTGATCTTTTGCAAATTTTAGAGGTTAATTGCATAAAAACCCTAAATTTTCTTTTTAGTAATTGAGCTTGTGAAATGTTTAATTGTTAATGCTTGTTTCAGATCTACCCTTCTACTGTAAATTATCAAATCATATCTGTGCTTTAATTTTGAAAATTAAGTGGTTAAGTGTCAAAACCCTAATTTTTAAAACCCTCTTGATTCAACCTTTGATTGATAATTTCACTGATCAAAACATCTCCAAATCAGCTGTAACTTTGGATTCCGCAACAAAATCACAATATCTTTCATCCCTGAAATTTTGGAAAAAAGTTGCGAGGACCGTGTGCACCCCGAGCGCCATCGTCCCTGACATTTTTTCTGAAATTTCGGGAGTTAGATCTTATTGTATTTTTCTGGTAAAATCCAGAATTTTGGCTGATTTCATCAATTCTAACACTTTCAAAATTAAAGTCAAAGTTGGTCTAGTGATTGCTTGGGTTAAGGCTCCTAATCATTCAAAAATTGTTGAAATTGAAATTTTGTGTCAAAATTGAGTTCTTACTGTCCTAAATCTGAAAAGTGTGTCGGCATTCATTTGAAATTTCAATGCTTTATTCAAATTTTTGCAATTTGTGACTTTTGAAATTAAGTGTTTAATTACAACAACTTTGATTTCCACCTTCAAAATTGAATTTTGCGTGAAATTGAGTCAACTGTTAAATTTCAAAACTTGCATTGCTTTTGGTATTCCCTCTAAAATCATAAAATTCAAAATTTCAATTTCCCTCTCTTTTTCAAAATTCAAATTTTGCATTTTTCAACAATCTTGGTAGGGTTCAATTTTGAGATTGCAACTTTAATTTGGCCTATCTACAGATCGTAAAATCACTCAATTTTTTCAGATTAGCTTTAAAATCATCATAACTTTCATCCCTAAAAATTTTGAAAAAAGTTGCGAGGACCGTGTGCACCCCGAGCGCCACGGTCCCTGACATTTTTTCTGAAATTTCGGGAGATTGTCGTGATTGCATTTAACAGCCTAAATCTAGGAGATTGGCTGATTTTATTGAAATTTGCTACCTCTAAAATTCAAAATCTTCTCTCCCTCTCTAGTGCATGAGTTTTACAACAATAAGCCCTACTTACACTATTCCCGTTAGACGAAGCCTTAGAATTAAGTCTTTCCGAGGTTTAATTACTGAGGAGATGGAACCTAATTTGAATAGCCTTTTTAACGAGGACATGGGTAATTCCTCTAATCCTCCTAATGATGAAGAAGTTCTCCATGAGGTTTCTGTAGAACAACTTTCAAAATTGGATAACCAATTTGATGATTTTCAGCAATGGATGTCTCAAGAATACCCCGATAGCCAAGCTCTTTCATTAATTGAGGGTCTAAAACGTATGGTTCAAAGTGATAAGAATGGAATTGATATTTTGCATAGTATTGCACACATCGTGGATTCGAATGTGATGCCTATGAAGAGTTGTGCCGAAACTTTAGGTTATACACAACCTCCTACTCAAGTCAATCATTCTATCCCTTTGACAACTTCTATTGCTAGTATACCTACTTTTACATCAAACATAATGACTACTTCAATACAAAATACTCCACCTATGATCACCAGTCATGGGGGCAATCCTTCCTCTTCAATCAACCCTCTTCCTTCATTCAATCCGACTTCTTCATTCATTCCTTCAATAAATTTTCCTATTACATCTCCACAAATGAACATGACGCAAGGGGGCAATTCATTTAACCATTCCATTCCTCCTTGTAGTTTTCCTCCTTTCCAATCCTCTCCTATGACTAACTATCATAGTGTCCCGCCACCTTACTCTCAATCAATACCTTCTTTCAATAACATAATACCTCCATCACAATCTAACACATCTAATATGAACTCTTCGACTGAAGCGACCATTAACAATCTTGCACAAACTGTCTATTCTTTATAGCAACAAATTGCCTCTATGAATCAATCTAAGTTTAGTGTGCCCACATTTGATATTGCGAGCCCACTTTCTCTTGACATTGTTCGAGCTATTCCTCCTAAGCATGTTGAAATCCCGCATTTGGAGCTTTATAATGGTAAAGGTGATCCTCTAACACATGTTAAGAATTTTCAAACAATATGTACCGATTTTGCTTATGACCAAAGGTTGCTTGCAAAACTGTTTACTAGAACATTAAGAGATAAAGCCCTACAATGGTATTGCTCGTTGCCTTCTTATTCTATTACTTCTTTCGAACAACTTGCAAATGCTTTCATTCAACAATTTCAAAACAATATAAGTCCTAAAGTTACTTTGATTGATTTAATGCATTGTAAACAAGGTGTTAAAGAAAAAGTGACTGATTTCATTGGTAGATATAAGCATTTGTATGCTCAAATCTCTTTTCCAATGCCTGACAATGATATTCAAAGAATCTTTATCTCTAATTTACAAAAAGATATTAGAGAAAAACTTCTATTTTCTGAGTTTACTTCTTTCCAACAGTTGTGTGCAACTCTTCACAATTATCAACTGACTGTGAGTCAAATGGAACAAGCAAATCCTATGGCTCCGAGTGATAAGGGTGATAGTAGTCAACAACCATTTGGGAAGTTTAAACCGAACATAGAGTCCATTAAATTCAATGAAAACATCATCAACAACAATGTGAATGCAGCATCAGGTGTGCCTCCTATTTCTAAGTTTTTCAAGAAAGAAAGAAAGTTTACTCCTTTGAATGAATCATTGCATAGTATTATGAATAAGTTATTGGAACAAAATGTGCTTACTCTCCCTCCTATAAGGCAAATAGATCCTGCAAAGATTAATTCACCCTATTTTGATAACAAATCTTTTTGTCAATTTCATCGTCAACCTGGGCATGATACTGAAAAATGTTTTGCTTTAAAGGGTAAAATTCAAGATCTGATTGATGATAATACTATCTCTGTTTCAGGAGTGAATGATAAAGGCAATACATCTGTAGCTCCTCCTAACCAAAATCTTAAGATTTTTACTGATCCATTACCTTCTCATACCTCAAATGTGATTGAGACTAATGATTCCTCTTTCTCATCTGATGGTCTTGTGTCTATGACTCCGCATGTGATTAACTTTGTAGAGCAGCAAGAAAACCCTAAAGAACCTTCCATCACATTTGATTCTAGTGAAATTATCAGGGCACCTGATGGTCCTTTATACATAGTTGCAAAAGTCAAGAATACACCTTGCCCTAGAGTGCTTATTGATCCTTCGTGTATGGTTAATGTTATTACTGAAGAATTCCTTTTTACTTTGCAATTGAATCAAGTGATCTATGACAAAACAGATGTGATTGTGAAATTATTTGATGCATTTTCTTCTCCTGCAATTGGTTCTATTACATTACCTATTGAGGTCCATAACAAATCCCTTGATGTGAACTTTGCTATTATTCCATCGTCCGAACAATTTCGTGTGAAGCTAGGCTATCCTTGGCTATCTTCCATGAAAGCTATTGCTTCTCCTATTCACAAGTGTTTGAAATTTCCCCATAATGGTGAAGTTGTTACTGTCAATCATAGTCTCTTTAAACCAGCTAAAAGAACTTCTAGCGTTCCTATTGATTATTTTTGGCCTAAACAATTCCAATCTCTTCCTCCACGAAGTGATCATCTTTTCAAATCTTATCAAAAGTGGAAAACAGATATGATCCTATCTCTAAGTGAACCTAGAACACCCAAACTTGATATTCCTATCATTCTTGAGAAGGAAGTTCTTCCTTTGAAAGATAAAACTAATGTCTTTCCTCAAGAAGATTCCAAACCCATTCCTATGGATGTGACTATGTCTATGTCTGATAAACTTTCTAAAAGTAGACCTATACCTCCTCGTCATGATGGAATTGGTCTCCTTCCTAAACCAAATATTCCTCCTTTATATGGAGCAGTTCCTCCTCCTTCCTTTTATAGAGAGAAGAGACCTTCCTCTTCTCCTATTATCCAGCCTAAGAGACCACAACCTAAACACCCAAGTGATAAGGATGAGAACATTCCTCCTCCTCAATCTTCTCAACTTCCTACTAAGACTAGACAAAACCGTTCTGCGCATGAACACCGACGAAAGTGTTGTCTTAGAGCTCAAGCAGCTGCTTCTCAAACTTTACAATCTCCAAAAGCACCTTCAACAAGCATTATTCCATTTTCTCCAAGATCTCCTAAACATAAGATGCATGATGGTCTTGATCCTGTGCGAGTCAAAGATCCTATTTTTATAAATCTTGATGATGATATAGATGAAAATGTTATTCATGATGAAAATGTTACTTCTCTTCCTTCTGATAGTGAATATGAATTTGTTGATGTTGATAACCATCTATCTAACAAATTTTCTAAAGCACTTATCCTAGCTCCTAGACAAGAACAACGTGGCTTGGAACATAAACATAGCCCTTGTTTGGATCTTGTGATAGCTCCATCTGCTATGTTGGATGTTCCTCCTCTAGCGTGTTCCCTGCCTTCCCGAAACATTGATCAGCAAGATCCGGGGGTGGATGACGTGCTAGACTAGTTTCATTAGCATAGCAGATTCTCTCCTCCTCTCTTTCTTTTGTTACTTCTTCTATGTGTTATTCTCATTCTTCTATTTGTTGTCCTTAATGTTGTCTACTTGAGGACGATGCAAAGCATTGAGATCTCTTTTGGTCTCTCTCATGTTGACTCAAAAGACACATGTGTTCCCTTCTTCTAGGTGACCTTCCTTGATTGGGGAATGAAGAACAATTATGCATACATACATATGATATACATGAATTATCATACAACATACTGACCCCGAGGAAAGCAAAGTCACCTCGTGCTTTGTGTTTGTGTCTATTATCCTTGGGTTTATCTCACACTTGGGGGATAAATCTTTGTGATAACATGCTCCTTTCCCTTCTCATTTCTTATGTGTATCACTACCTTAAAGCAATCACCCCCGTTGAGGTGTGTGCGATCGCTTTAATGTAGGGGGGCATACACCCCGTCTATCCCTTCAGGATACTTGAAAATTTCTTGGCAAACTTAGCTTTGCCTTGAAAATTTTTGGTATTTTTCTTGCATGACTCATAGTGAGGGAACCTTACTACTGATAGTCATGGTTCTCCCTCGTGATCTTCCCTTTTACTTTGTCAATCAAAGTCGTAAGATCCTTAATCCACTGGGGGCTTGGTGTGTCTTGCCTCCTTGATGTAGTGAAAGTCTTTCAATGTTGTTTCCTTGTACTTTACCGGAAGTATGAGCGTACGCTTATACTCTCACTAAAGTGGGGGCTAAATGTAGCGTCCTAAAATTGCGACACTTGCAATTTCGACCGCATTTGGGTCTTTACGATGGCGATGCAACACTGAACCTGAATACTCCCGCTAAAGTAGGGGCTAAATGTAGCGTCTTAAAATTGCAACACTTGCAATTTTGACCACATTTGGGTCTTCACGATGGCGATGCAACACTGAACCTGAATGGAGACCCCGAAACTTGTTCATGGCATCAAAAACTGCATTTTTCTGCACTCTAGCCTGATCCTCCTTGCACCCTGCTGTCCCAGGAGGTGGGACCATGGCGCCCAGTGCCCTGGTCCTTCAGGACTAGGGTGCCCAGTGCCCTGGTCCCCCAGGACCATGGCGCCCAGCGCCCTGGTCCCTGGCCCTATTTTTGGGCCCGGTCTCTTTTGGGTCTCGGGTCTTTATGTTTGCAAATTGGAAAATAATCTTTCCTGGTCGGCCTAAGGTCGGAAAAATCAGTCTTTTAACCCTAATTGGCAAGTATATAAACTACATTTCCTCTCCCATTTTGGTAAGATGGAAAAAAGGCGGAAGCGATATTCAAACATTCAAGCATTCAAGCATTCAAGCATTTAAGCATTTAAGCATTCCTTCAAGAAATTGATCATTCTAAGTCTCCATTCAAGGCTAAGTGTTGCATTCAAGTCAAGGATTCAACCATTGAAGAGGAGATCACATACCACATACAACATACAACATACAACAACATCTACACCTTCGCATGTAAGAATACAAACATTCTTACAACAAGGTACTAGTACTTGTTTTACATTACAATCATTTACATTTACAACATTCTCATTTCTTGGTTAATTCCAAAACCGGGGTTTGACCTAAGGGCAAACCCCTAATCCCTAACCCCCCAATCGTCTTCACTTTTCTGTGTGTAGGTTGTAGGTACGTGGCTGTAATTGAAGATCTGGAATCCTTGTGCAGAGACGAACAGATTCCCCTTCGTTTCGCGGATTTTTTGGAGGACTGTGTGCATGTCGGGCACCATCGTCCCGTCAACTTTTGCTCAAATTTGCAGGACAACGCCCTAATTCCAGGTCCGCAGCTTCATCCTATATTCCTATCTCTGTTTATAAGTGAATCTTTCTCACTTTTCATGCATTCCTAGCTTAATCCTTCTATCTACATTCTTTACAAAAGAGGGTAGCCTTGCTGTCTTAACCCTTGAAACTCATTTAGAATCCAATCTTGCATTGTGTGGGATTGGATCTTGTGGGTTTCAACCCCTCTTTTGAATGTAAATTTTCTCCTAAGTGAAAACCGTCAACCCTAGTGACCCCCTTTCTCTCTCCTCGGAGTGGCGGGGGGAACACTTAGGGTTCACTCACAATTTTCCGCTTTACAGGTATCATCTCTTAACACATACCATATGAAATGTCAACACTGCACTATTACAATTTCCATTCTACTTCAATCTCTAAGATCATCAATGCTTCTCATTTACAATCTTACAAGAATCATCTAACTTGCAATGAAACCACATATACAACTCTATAAGTGGAACTATATCATTTCTTAAAGATACATATCATCACATCAAGATTACTAATCACATACTCATACACAAATCATACCAGCAAGTAATAACCCTTCTTAATACATGATACCACCAAGATTCACACATAAATAATCTAACTCAAACCCATTTCTAATGAACACTTCCACAATATAGATCACATGAAATAACATTATCTTAATACATTCCAAGGTCATAATCCTTCAACATCATATTATGGGATATTACGAATCACAAGAGCACATATTTTGTATCCATGTGAAAGATTTAATAGTTATTTTAGCGCGATTCAAGGAAGATTTTCTTGGGAATCAGCTAAATGCTTTGGAGATTGTTTTGAGGATATAGATTGAATTTTCATGATGAGTTATGATCAATCAATGATTGATATCCAAAAAGGGTATCCAAAACAATGATTTGTTTGTCTAGTCCTTTGGAAGTTTTGCAAGTTGTTGCCCATAAACCGGCTAAGGAGACCTACTAGGATCCTCTAGCCCTATAAGGGTTCTTAGCCTTGTGGAGGTCCTAGAATCCAATCGGTCTTTGATTGTCCTCATATTAGACATAAGTAAGCTATCCCAATCATTAGATAGAGTATTTGTAGACCAAAGGTCAAGTTTCCATATTTTGGTCAAATTTAGGGAAAGTGTCCCTAAAACCCAGTCTTGGTTGGAGTTGTGTAAGGTCCCTAGAACCTATGGAAGAAGTGTGGGGTGTGAAACACACTTAGGGGATAATTCCTTCCATCTAGGAAGCCATTGGACCACTTAGGAATGAGAAATCAATCTTTGGGTGTATAAACCAAGAAGTAGGCCCATTAGTACATTTCTTGTTGAGTACTCTGCATCATACTAATCATATGCTCATACACAAATCATAATAGCAAGTAATAACCCTTCTTGGCACATGATACCACCAAGATTCACACATAAATAATCTAACTCAAACCCATTTCTAATGAACACTTTCACAATATAGATCACATGGCATAACATTATCTTAATACATTCCAAGCTCATAATTCTTCAACATCATATTACAAGATATTACGAATCACAAGAGCACATATTTTGTATCCACATTTAGCAAATCGTCACGATACAATATTAATCCTAGTGGATCTATAAATCAGCTCCATAACTCAAACACATAATAGAGAATCATTGAATCCATACAAATCCACAAGTACTCATTCATTTGCATATCCCAAGAGTAACTGACACTAAGTATTAACATCCTTCAAATCAAGGCATACAAGATCATTATCATATTCACTACCACCCACATGATATACACAATCATTGTAATCATTTAATTCCTGCTAGATGGAAATTACATTCATCATGAATATCCATTTACAATAATCTTATCCTATCTATCTCATTTCGAAATCAATCCTCTACAAGTCTCGTTAACATATTCCATGATATGTTGGCATTTGGCATAACTGATGCAGATCATGTAGTTAGAGTTGGATGACTGCACTGGTAAAGGATAGAAGTCTATTTGTGATGAAGAGATTGAGATTCCATGAATTGATGACATGATTAGTTATTTGTGTTGTCATTGTTGGCAACTGATGTTCCTAATGTTTTATTTTATCATCTAAGTGATTTGGTTTATCGAAACACAAGGTTTACCAGTAGTGTGCTAAAGTCTATGAAATAGGACTTTAACTGGTAAAGCAGAATTGTTTTGGCTAGATCGATCAATTGGCAATGATTGGTGATTTGCAGTTTGGATGGTGAGCTTGTATCATGGAAAGGTGTATGTGACCGGAAGCAAAACTCGTGATGATTACCAGAAGGCATGTTTCAAATTTCTTATGAAATTTTGCTAAGGTTTTAGTAGGGTTTAAGGACTGGTGAAGAAATCATCAAACTGGTAATGATTTATGTTATGACGGTGATCGACGACAAGTCTACTTAAAGTTGGTAACACAACACAACCCACGTGAAATATTTAATAGTTGTTTTAGTGTGATTCAAGGAAGATTTTCTTGGGAATCAGTGAAATGCTTTGGAGAGTGTTTTGAGGATACAGATCAGATTTCCGTGATGAGTTATGATCAATCAATGATTGATATTGCATTGTAATTTGTTGTTATGATTTGAATAGCGATCTATGATGATGTTTTGTTATCTTATTATAAATTCATGATGTAATTAGGTTTTGTGTCCGACCTAGTTGAGATGGCTATTTAGGTTGACACAGTTGATGTTTATTGTGTTGGTGGTCTTAGAGAATGTGTTAAGTCAACCAAGTTTTTGGTGCCCAAAAATAGGTTTACACCGACACAAGGCAGAGACCAAGTTGTTTTCTTTTAAAATATCTATGGAGAGCCACTTCCACCTTTTAATATTCTTCAGAGTTGGACCAATAATAACAAGGATACAAAATCCTTCTGCACTTTAGGCTCTACAAAACCAGGGAGGTTGATCCCCATGCCAATTTGTGATTTCTAAACCACACTCACAAATTACACATGAAACAAAGTAGATAATCTTATATAAAGACTCAACCGAAAGAGAGAATGCTCAGGAATGGCAAATTCCTCAGTGATCATAAACTAATTTGGAGCATGAGATGATTAAAACACATGACAACATTCATGTAAAATAAAATATTATGATATTCAACAGGTTATAGAAAACAAGTGGTGATTCCGAATAGAAAATCAACACCAAGGCATTCACTTAGCTATGATCAGTGCCTTATTCCATTGGGTACATGAATTCATATTGCATAAAATGCATTTCCGATAGAATTTATCTAACAACATATAACCTAAGATAATATTGCCTTGCAATACATCATATTCGCAACCCCAACCCAGAACTACTTATCAAAATCCCTACAAATATCCCTACCAGTCTGTAATTTTACTCAAGCATTTAATTATCCCTTTAGACCAAAGAATGAACAAAAAATGCATACACCACAACAGTGCAATGAATGATAAAATCCTTGATAATATGCATTCAAAACATGATAGAACAATACACTGGAGAGAAATAGGTTTGAATTATATTTCTATTGAATAATTCAGTTGTCTCTGTAATAATACAATTCATACATAACTCCTTTAAGAACCTACAAAATTACAGACATAAGACTCTTTCTATTTTTCTCTATAAAATAACCTTTTATAATTTTTTGTTTCACGTGGACTTTGTTATTTGAAACAGAAATTCATAACACTCAAGGGACCAAAAATCCAAACTCATCTCATAGCCCTGAATTCCCTTTTATAAAAAATAAGGGAGAAAACAAGCTTCAGGATAGAGGAGACACCTGTCATCTCATAATGATTACACACAACTACATTCTGTTATACAAACATTCATCCTTGATTTCGATTATGCAGGATCAAAGTATGTGACCCTCTTCTTTAAAACTCATGATGAATATTACCATCATTTCTATTATACAAGCTCAAAAATATCTGCCACTAAAAGACAAAAATACTTATATGAGTTGTTTACAACCTTTATTCATCATTCAGATACATACTACTCCACGCACTATAGTCTTCATCAGATGGCCAATCAAAACTCATGACTTCATCAGCTTTTGCCTTATATGGAATATATTTAATGGCTACTTGGTTTGCCTCTCTTTCAAAACTTTCAAAAAATGATCCCATGGCAATTATTTTATCCATGCTATCCTCTAGCATATCCATATTTAGCCCTTCACATATCATCTCTACCTAGGTACTAATGACTCTTTCTACCTATTCCTTCCAAGATTGTAAAGGCTTGACCACCCCTTCTTCATCTTCAATATCTGGCAAAAGAGTTTGTTTCAATTCACTGAAACTTTTCATCAATTCCCTTACCTTTCTTTCTATATTCTCCAGCAAAATTTGGGCTTCCTACATTGATTTTACCAACAAATATGTTGGTTGGAGTGCATGTGGTCTATCGACATGATACTTAGAGGCCATGGACATTATTATGAGCTTATTTCCTCTTTGTAATCATTTTGTAAACAAAGGAATTGCCACTTCTTTATCATCATCAAATTTTTGAATAGCATTAAATAGCAAAGAATATAGGGCATGGACACTTTAGCATGCTATCAACTTTCTCATTCAAATGAGTCAGCACCAAGCTAACTATATCCTTTTGTTGCTTGGTTGATTGATCTTCTGATTCTTTCAACTTATTTTATAATTCAACAATCTTTTCTAAAAGTTGAGACTAATTTGGTTCAGTTGATCTTGTAGCTTCAGGCTCATCATCATCATCATCATCATCATAAGGGACTAATGACATACCAACACTTGTATCAAGTTAAACTCCTTCTCCTCCCTGAACCATAGGTGATGACCTAGATGTTGATGGCTTAGATGGCCCTGTAAGTGTAGGAAAGGAAACCTTTATTTATCCATGCTCAAAGAGTTGCACTCTCGTTTGCAACTCCACACATTTTTTCTGAGATGCATTGTAATCATTGAAAATCCTATCAAACTTTCTTATCAGCTCCGCCTTTTCTAAAGCTTCTCTTTTTGCACTCTCATGTGCCAATTTAGCAACATCAAAATTTAACTTTGTAGCCTCTACACTTGATGTGTCAGATGCTCTTTTTATAATAAGGCTTCCCCTCAAATTGAGGTTTAAATCACTAATGTTAGGCTTTCTAGGTCCTTCCTCTAGTGCCCATATTTCCAAGGTTGCATAATCATCCACAAAATTTGATCCTTTTAATGCCAACCTTTCTTCTTCTTCTGAATTGAAATGTTGACCCTTTGACTTCCTGATTGTATCAAAAGCCACTGCATCTTCTATGTCCCATTCTGGTAAGATCAAGACTCCAACATGACTTATAATCTTTCTGCCTTCATCAGTAGTGATTTCCTTAAATTCTTTCCTCATCTCATTCTCTACTTCTTGTTGGTTCTCTTGATCCGATCTATCTGGCCTTTGGGCCTTCTTCTTAGTATTTCTTCCTTTTTACTCCTCAATCTTCATCTTCCATACTAGTTGTAGAAAAGACGGAAGTCTCACAAAAGCATCATCTTCAAGGAACTTATCACATGCCTCCTTTCTTGCATCTTTAAAAGCTTTACCCTGGATATCCAAAGGAGTGAGATCCAACTCTAAATTAGGAGGCAAAGGAGGAACATCGAACTGCATTTATGCACTTGTTGCTATGAACATGTCTTCCTCCATTTGTTCTTCATCCTTCCTTACAAGTGAAAAGGATACAAGTGATGGCAAAGGATTTATGTACGACTCTTCAAGATAATGATCCCGATTCCTTGAAAAGGCTTAGTTTTTATGTTAGGGGAAGGCTCTACACTCATCATCTTTTTACCCTTTCTCCTTATTAACCTTCCACTGTCATTGCTACTGTCCTCTTCATCATTCATTTCTTCTCTTTCTCTTTTGTGGTAAGATTCATGAATAGGCATCCTTCCAACCATGATTACTAAGAGGGGGGTTGAATCAATAACTACAAAAACTGATACAAACCGTCCAAACTCAAACTCAAACATGCAAAGTAATCTTATCAATGAAATGCCACTATCAAGATCAATACTCATAAGAATACTGGGTGACTATTACAACAACTTAACAGTAAACAACATTTAACTTGTAAACATCCAAATGCTTTATCATATGTCAATACCTCACTTCTCAATGCATCCAGTTATCATGCCTTATCATAAATAGTTAATCAAATCAATCATAAGATCTTAACAACAAAAACATTCACCACATGACACAAGTATTTATATGTGGAAAACCCAAATAGGTTAAAACCATGGTGAGATGAGACTCACAAGATAATATCTGAACTCTTCTAAAGTTTGCCCTTTTAGGAGCCAAGCCTATTAAAGCTTTTTAAAAAGTCCTATTAAGAATTGATCCTGTTAGGAATCACCCAGTTAAGGGATTGACTACAAATGCCTTGTTCGAAGCAAATACCCTGTAAGGAGTAACCTCAGTAGAGGATTTGAAAATCCAATCTAATGGACCACCTTGTTAGAGGATTCAATAAGTAACCAAGCTTGTTAGAGCTTACCCAGTTAGGGGATTTCAATTTTGTTGTAATTGTTAGAAAACAACAGGAGTTTCTTGATATGTTTGAATAGCACTACATTTGCTTGATCATATCCAATTAAGCTTCTATCTGCCTTTACTCAAACTATAGACTCATTCTCCAGTTCGGCAATCACACACTCAACTAATTTCTGCCAACACCAAAATAAAACAACTTCATCAACCTTAAATACAAATCAATTAGGTCGGTAACACAACAAAAATCTAATCCTCTCATCCAGATTACAAACAAGTTGGTACAAGCATGATCATTGGATTTATAGCAATCTCAACACATCAATCAAGAAAACCTCAACCGCTCCTTGATTACCGCTACATCAAGCTCAGTAACGCATCACGCGTTTTGCTTTAGATGCAATACATTTTGTTCATTCCCCATACAAACAAATGCACCAAAACATTTTGAACTTGTCTTCATATAATGACCTTGCACGTCACCATCATTACCGCTCAACTAACATAACCAATTCAACAACCTTAATCAATTAGGGTTTAGCAAAAATAACTGGTAGGGTTTACCGGTTACATATCATAGAAAGGGTTTAACCTTTTACTCTGATTACCGGTTCAACTCACAAACTTACATACCGATTTACAATAACCTTCACAAAGCTCGTCCTATCAGTTACAAGACAATATCAACAATAGCAACAATACCAACAACATCACTAATATCATTACCGGTTCAATTGACATCAATGACAATATAACATATCATTAATGCAATCTTCATGCAAATGCCAACAATAAACCAGTCTAACACAACTTTAACATTTAGGGAATAAAGGTAATCAAGAGTTGGAGTTGAAGAATAAAGGTAATCAAAAGGTACAGGAAAGAAAAGACCTTAAAGAGGCAACAAATGCAATTATGATGCTTGTCAAGGATGCTGAGGAGACCATAAAGATTTTCACCTAGATGTTCTAGTTTTATTTTAGGTGTGCCAGTTTCTCGCTGGTCTTTTGCTATAATTTTTGTTGGCTACTGTCTTTTGTGTTGATCTTTTGTTGCCTTTCTTTCTTTGTTTTATCCTTTCTTGATTCTCTAATGCTTTTCTTTTTGATATGTAAGTGGGTTTTGGGTCCCTTAAAACCTGTTTTTCCTTAATCAAAAATATTTAGGGAATAAAACGACCCCACCAATGGAATACAACACTCAGCCTTAAGTGAGACAGAATATTAAAAGACCCAAAGATTTTCTTTTATACCAAGACTTAACTAGAAAGTCACAACCCCTAAAGCCCTAAACCCTGAAAACTTGACAGAGGGTATAATAAAACCAAAATGAGCAAAATTTTGCAAGACGTAATTTTACGTCCTCTCACAAGTGAAGTGTGGAATTTGCCTGAGAGTTGCAGAGTGTTCTGTATAAATAGATTTGATGAAGCAAGTAGAGAAGTGCAAGTAAACAGATCATTCTTACCCTTGTTCTCTAGCAGTTGCATTAGGTTAAATCCCTTGACCGAGTAGGTTCTAGCAAGCCTTAATCATTTAAGTCCCCTAATAGGGAAGCTCTCAAAAGAGTGTTAAATCCTCTCACGAGTTTTATCCTAATAGATCATCAAGATCCTAATCAAGTTGCAAGGCAAATCCCCTAACCGGGTGACTCCTAACAGGGTCTCCTCTTAACCGGGCGTATTGTAAGCTTCTAACAAAGCTAAGCTCCTAATAGGGCGTACTTCGAAAAGGTAAAAATATTTGTGGGTGCCAACTCCCACTATGTTTTTTTCCCTATTTGGGTTTCCACATCAAAAACTTATTGTGTTCTTATGTGGAATTTTTTTCATGTGATGTTCTTGTTTATATTTCATTTCATGCATTATTTCTGAGAAACCGGTTATGATGTTTTATTAGAAGTTTATTAGAGGTTACCGATATTGATAAGTTGTTTGAGAAAGTATTTGATCTTATTGATAAAGTTAATGAGTTGGTAATTGTATACACCTAAAAATTGGCTATGAGCAATTAAATAAATATTCTATATTTATTTAATATTTATTTAATAATTATTCTTCTATTAAATAGTTAATTTGAAAAGATTAATTTACTTAATTCATTTCATGACTTTCTATTAATTAATATTTTATTAATTAGTTCATCTATCTTATTCCTCTAATTAATTAAATATCTAATATTTAATTATTCCTCTAACCAAGCTAATTAAATATCCAATATTTAATTATCTCCTCCAAACAATTAAATATCTAATATTTAATAGTTATTCTTCTATCCTATAGTCTCAAATATTAAATAATTTTTAAATTATTTAATCCCTTATCCAACTCACCCTCCATCTCCACTTCATCTTCCCTTTGCCAACTCATCAAACATGTGGCTAAGGAAATTAATATTTCTTAAATATTAATTCATCATTTATTTTCAACTTCCAAACTTAATGAAAATTATGTACGTACACATATTTCATAACCATTTCCTATATTATCTCCAACACCCCTACATCTTAGGAAGGACTTGAGTCCACTTGTCCTCTCATGCCTAAATTTCCTCCAACCATCCCTAGATTCTCTCAGTCAGCAACCCAGTCAAGGTGAGATGAGTGACACGTGTCTTCTCCTTCCCCCTTTCTCTCAACCTTCACCTTTTCTCATAGCCATCCAAATTTGTAGATCTGATCAGAACCGTTGATCTGAGCCACAACATCTAATCCTCTCAAAGTCTATAAAATCAAGAGCTTCAGTTGAGAGAGTGTTAGATTTCAAGAGATTGCAAATACATTTTGCAAGCTAATCATATGCATCTGTGAGTTTTTGAAGCAAATAGAAATAGCAATGGCAAATATCATATAGCATTTTAGCATAATCATGTAGCTTTGCATATCATACTATCAGTTAACTACAAGTTATTAGTCCATTCTTGATATGCCATCTTGGAAGCCAACAGTGCATTGTCTGAGAGCACACCATCTACAACTAGGAACAGTGGAGTTAGGACATAATGAGACATAAGCCATGAAGGTAAAATAAGGTTTTATTTTAATATGTATTTCATGCAGTTTCATTGGTTGAATTTGGATTTCCTGTAGCATTTCCATTTGTATTTTGTGAAACTAACTTATTACAGGTAACATTCTAAGGATGAAATTCAAGCTCACACATTTTGGTGCCCACCGTGGGGCTGGACCTCACATATACCTTTAAAAATCTCGCAAAAATAAAATTAATGTATTTGTAATGCAGATTCATGCATGTGTGAATTTTAACAACGCTTTTGTTCGATAGGTTAGCGCATTTGCATCATAGGTTAGTGCATATGTCATGTAGATTAACGCTTTTGTCCATAAATCAGTGCTTTTGCATCATAGGTTAGCGCATATGTCATGTAGGTTAGCGCTTTTGTCCGAAAATCAACGTTTTTGCATCATAGGTTAGCGCATATGTCATGTAGGTTAGCGCTTTTGTTTGAAAATCAGCGCGTTTGCATCGAAGGTTAGCGCTTTTCTAATGCAGGTTAGCGCTTTTGTAGCAAAGACTAGCGCATTTGGCAAATAGTTTAGCGCAATGAAAAATTTGTAACTGTGATTTGAAATTAGGCTTGTGGAAGCCCACCTAAGGTTTTTCACTAACTTTTTTTTTATTATTATTGTAGGTTTCTAACAATTTCTTGCAGATTTGGAGGAGTTAAGTTAGGATTTAGTGATTTCTTTTCTAGTTTTTTCAAAGTTGGTTAAAAAGAACTCATATTTCCTTTTGGGTAAAAAGAACTTCATTTTTCAATTCGGTGTTCTAAAAAGTACCTCACTTATTTTTGGGCTCTAAAAATAATCACATTTGCAAGGTAAAAAGAACAACAAATCAAACATTTACTTTCTTGCAAAGTTAGGATTCACACCTCAAATTTTGGGCTCTAAAAAGAATAATCTTTCATTTTCTTGCAAAGGTAAAAAGCACAATCAATCTTATTTTTGCAAGTTAAAAAGAACAATCAACTTGTCCATTCTTACGAAGCAAGTTACTTTTTGCAACAATTTTCATTTTGTTGACCAGGATTTCAAATTCCTAGTTTATAAAATCATTTGCTATGAAGGGCTAAAATAAACACCATGCTTGTTGGAGCAACATCTCCAAGTAGAGGATAGATCACATTGCTATGGAAAGTTAAAAAGAACACTTATATTTCGTGTCTCGAAAGTGGTAGGTATATGCTCTCCCCTTAATTGGGTGACCAAAAAGCCAAACCCACTCTTTTATGCTTTCTTTACTTTTCAAGCAATTAAATCCTTTAGAGGGCCTGCCTTCCTGAACTGTCTTGAGCGGGCCAGTGAGAAGGGAACGACCTAAAGTGGAAACGGGCTAATACCGAGTCCTTCCAATCCACTATAAATAAATTGTGTTTGTGACGAAAGTCCCAAACAACATCTGTTGATAAGTTCATACCGACACTATGTTTCCCCATAAACCCTATGGAGCGTAACCTCTATAGGTGAGGAACCTTCTGTATTTATAGAGCTGAAAGTGCCGCATGTATGGCCACATGACTGGAAGCCTTTACTAAAAACCACTTGTACTAGTTGCCAAAATCCTTCTAGTTGTTGGCGCAGGAGGTCGGACCTCTGAAGCGGCTCACATACATACGGTTCCTAGTAGAGATATAAAGTTTTCTATGGGGAGTTTTTATGGAAATTGATGCTTGGTTTCCTCAAAGAAGTGAGTGCCAAGGGTAGAGCCCGTGGGGTCAAGCATCTAAATATCTACTTTGAATAGCGTAGCCTTGGGGGAAACCCCATGTGAGATTCAACAACTATTGTCTCAGCCTACCATAAGATTTGTACTTGCTTGTGCATTTTATTTATTAAACATTGTGTCTTCTATGTCTGTAACATGTTCCAAATGGTCAAAAATTGAAGAAGATTATCATCTACGAGTGAGAAAAAACCCAACAAATTGCTGAAAAAAATTGATCAAAAGGGTAATACAAAGGTTTTCCAACATTTGAAAAACCAGATCAAACCAAGTGATCAAGAGTATATCATCCAACTATCTCAACGACAACAATACCTAGATAGGTATTCAAGTTAGTCAAGTCAAGTTTTCATATCAAGAGACTTTATCCATATCATTTGACATACTTTTTCATAGGGTTATATCGAACAAACCCTCTATTCAACTTAGTGAGCTTGAGTATCCAAAACAAAGTATCCATCAAGTCAACAACATCAACCTATATAAACTAAACCTTTGATCTCTCATGTGATCATCCCTTGTTGCTTGAAAAAAGAAGAAGCTTATTCAAAGGAAATGAGTCCTAGCCTAAATCAAGATCAAGATATCACGGCTCTCCAATCTAATCCCATTTTTTATCAAGATCCTACCAATCAAGAATCTTATGATGATCCCCTAAAATTTTGGTATTCCATCCACGATGATCCCATTTTATCTCAAGAGCAGAATCCCATTCAACATCCACCTCCTAAGAAAGAGCATGATATCCCTTCCATCTCCTTCACTAATCTAATTCAAAATAAAGTAGAAAACACAAACTCAAATGATCCTACTCCAAGTCAAGATCAAGATCAAGAAATATCTTCATCCTCCAAATCCATTTTAGGTCCTTTCATTCCAAAGTCAAAATCTTCATCCTCCAAATCCATTTTAGGTCCTCTCATTCCAAAGTCAAAATATTCATCCTCCAAATCCATTTTAGGTCCTTTCATTCCAAAGTCATTCTCTTTATCCTCCAAATCCATTTTAGGTCCTTTCGTTCGAAATTCAAACTCTTCATCCTCCAAATCCATTTTAGGTCCTTTCATTCCAAATTCAAACTCTCCATCCCTTCCATCCATCTTGGGTCCTTACTTCTCTCCATACACCATTCCATCACCTCAAATGATCCATAAGAAAGATCAACAAAGACACACATCTTTGAACTTCTTTCAAACAAATATCTAAACATCTTTTCAAAACTATTCTTCCATCATTTCCTTTATCTATTTTGGGTTCTTATGTCCCAAAATTAAATTTTCCTCCATATCTTCATTACTTCTTAAGTTGTGTATCAACACTCATCTTGAATAAATTTCCATCTATCCTCACACAAATCTTCAAATATTCTATCTATTATCCAACAAATCTTTTCTATTCTTCCATCCCTTTCATTCAATCCTTTGCATAAATTCATCATCTATGAAATAGGCATTTGTGTCATTTTGTCACATGCTTTCCCATGCTCGAATCTCATGTTCAGTCCTTTTCCTAGATATCTATTCATGATACACTTCAAAATCCGAGGTTATTCCTCTTCAACATTATCTTTTGGTTGGGATACACACTCAATCTAGAAAGGAACCACTTATCATATCTTGGTACCAACATCTTTTGATTACTACATCTCATACACTTAATCAATTGCTCTAAATCATTGTGATCTCTTAGTTGAAGACATGGCTAGTGAAAAATCTAAAATCTTGCTTCGGCACCACTATAATTATCAGGCCCATGTAAGTTTCATTACTTACAAGCCAATTCAATCAAAATAAGAAAATAAAAAGACAATATCAAAAGATCCAAACCATGATCAGGAAAAGAAATATGTAAAAGAAAAAAAATGAAATATCAAAAGCTTGGCTATGAGAATATGCGAGTAACTCCATCGGGGCTATGGACGCCTGGCTGGCAATGGAGCAATATTTATGATATTACAACGATAACCTCATTGGAGCTATGGATTCTTTTTGGCAGCAAGGCTCTATCCATGATGCTTTTGAAGTTAGGATAACTCATGTAGCTTGCCATGTTAGATTCTAAAGATTACAATGATCATATGAGCTAGAATGAACCCAATTGCACACACATGGGTAATCAAAGACTAAGTACCATGATCCAATTTAGGATTCTTCTTCCCTTTTCAATCTATTTCCTAGTTTCTAGATATGTTTGGTTGAATTTATTAGAGGTTGTAAGTGTGGTTTGGGTCTCTATCTTTGAAAAGTTCAGGAACACTTATTCAGGTGGTGCTAAATATTATGACAATATTACATATCACTTCTTTACAAATGGATACATCTATACTTGGGGTCAAAGTTTCATCCACTCTATTCTTCATACCACATCTCCCATTATCCTTCCTCCAGTATCCATTACTCTATCTAAGTTCACCCATTGCTATCTACTATCTTGATTCATGCTAATCTATACCATATATCCTAACTATTCATTTCTTCCATCATCTATCACTATTTATGATCTTGTTTCTCCTATCCATATCCCCTTTTCCATCCTTGATCTTGATCAAAACTAAGGACAAAAACATGATTTCAAAAAATCTCTTGATGTGTCTCCTCATAAGCTACCTCCATCTTTCACCCATTCATCTTCAACTCAACAATTCATCCATTCCTTATCTTGCTATACATTGAGGAAACCAAATACATCTTTCTTCTAATCCAAAAAGCTCAAAAAATAAAATAAAATATCCAAAAACTAAAAAAAAGATCAAAATTGAAAATCAAAGCATGAGTGCATGGCCCATCCATCAAATAAATAATAGGAAAACTATCAAAATCTATCAAATCAAACTGAATCAATCATCAATTATCAAATCTATTGAATCAAATTGAAGCAACTTAAGCTATCAAATCATTTTTAAAACCTATCAATCATAGTTTTCTATCAATCACTGAGTTCAATCAAAACTCTGCTAAGCTCTTGCATTAGAAACTAGATCAGTATCTTAGAGCCAATCAAATCAATCAATAAATCAATCAAGCAATCTATCAAGCAATCAAGCAATCAAGCTTATCAAGCAATCTATCAAGCAATCAAGCTAATCAAGCAATCTATCGAGAAATCAAGCCAATCACACAATCAAACAATCAAATCAATCAATCAAATCAATCTATCCAGCAACATCAATCAATCGATCAATCAAATCAACCAATCAAGTCCTTATTTCATCATACATGTGCATCAAACACATTAAATCTAATCATCAAAGTGATTTTTAGCATTTGCACTTATCAAATATTGCAATCAAACTGATCACATGTCTAGCTAATCAATATAGCTATCAACATTAACATGTCTTATACAAGGATAGGTACACTCGAAACCAAACAGATCGGTCTTACACGAGGTACTCACTCTTTGAAACCAAACATTCTTATCAATCATCAAACAAATCAAAACAGTAACATAGATCAATATGACTGCTGGATTTTGTTTTGGGTAGTCTTATCTTTATCAATTGATGGCAGGACATGTTTCATCTCTAAAAAATAAAAAAAAGCATAAACAGTGAAAATCAGAAAAGACAAAAAAATAAAAATATGAGAAAAATGCAATAAATTTAGATGGTGAAAACTTGCTAAAAAGGCATTATCTAAAAAAGTAAGTTCTTTCATCTATGAGATCGCTTTGCGCACTTATCCATGTCATCATATCCAATCTATCGCTTCCATCTATCCCATCTCGTCTATTCCACCTTTCGCATCCATTGCTCTGAACCATTTACAAAGAAATATGCAGTTTACCAATAGTTATCAATCTTTGACATACTTGTCATAGTCACTATCTTAGATTTTATCAGAATCAACAAATCTGCATTTGTATCTCGCAGTGGTTGGGATCTTGATCAATTCATACATCCATAATAAATTTTTGTTTCCGCTGGGGGGCAAAATCCTAATTCCTTTTTCTAAGATAATCTTTTGAATCTTTGAAAACCAAAAACATTAAAAAACTTAGAAAAACCAAAAAAAGTATAGGGTTTTGAAATAGATAACAAGCAACAAAGCAATGAAAATCAAGGCATTTCATCAACAACTGAATCGTGAAATTCAGAAACCGAAGAATCAATTAGCAAGCTATAAAAGATTATCAAAGATCATTCATTAAGATGATAATATTAGTTAATGACCATTAGAACATGTGAATGACATACAAGATTCAGTGTTTATATCTTGATTTTATTGCTAATCATGTACTCTATGCAACTCTAGGATGTCCATGACTAGAGAAGCTATGATGGGGCATGATTATTTTTTTTGATTGTTGTCTGTGGTTTATCTCTTACTACGGTATGAACTTGTCTCAGGATATGATCATCAAAAGATCAAGGAGGACGTTCCAAGTCATGCATGAAAGGAGATAATCCTTGTTTGTTCTGCAAGCAATACTCAGGTCAACTTGATCCATTATATCAAGTTGCTTGTATTAACTTGTGTAGTCACATAAATCTGTCCATTCTAATTAAATGAATATATGTTATTTATTTAATTAAAAATTCACCAGCCATCAGTTAATTAATTTAATATTTAATTAATTCATCTTCAAACATTCTCCTATTAATTAAATAAATTATTCAATTTATTTTAATTAATTCATTATACCAAATTCACAATCAATTAAATAAATAAAATCCTATTTATTTAATTAAATCCCCCTTTTCCTCTTTTAAATAAATTAAATAAAAAATTTATTTAAATCATTTATCCCCCCCACTTGCATTTTCCTACAAATGCAACTTGCACACATTTATTGAAATAAATGAATTTTATTTTAATTAAAATCCTATTTTCCCTCACCCACCAAAGCCACTTGCAAATCTAATCCCTTTCTAGATTCTTCTAACCCCTTCCTAATTAGCCTAATCCATCCCCTAGTTATTGTCATATTCCTAAGCAACTTGGAGTCACTTCTCAAAGACTTCAAAGTCTTTGAAAAGCATTTAATGCTTTGTGTGTTCAACAATTTAACTTCCAAAGTCTTCCAAAACCACTAATGACTCTTACATGACCATTTATGGCTCTTACATAACCATTTATGGTTATTTCAACTTGCACTCATGTGTCTCCTCAAGCATTTACTACTTTGACCATGGTTATCCCTTTTGCCTTTGCACAAGAGTTTATCCATTGGATAAAAGCTTTATTCTTTGAATAAAGAATTTATTCACTCAACCCAACCTTGACCCTAACCCCCAAGTTAACTCTCAGGTCATGTCAAGCATTTAATGCTTATTCCCTCTCCTCTTAACCTATCTCACATTGACACTTGTCATCTTGAGATTGGGTTGAAATCCCTCACATGGATTTAATTTCATTCAATCCTGACCCTTGTTGAGATTACTCAATCTCAACCATCCATTGCTCCATTTTCCCTATAAATAGAGCCCATTTCTTCATAATCCAGATCCTGAAAACTTGTATGCATTTAATCTATAGTGAATTTTAGAGAGCATTTAGCATAAATCACTAATATATTGTTATCTTGGACTAAAATAAATCTTAGTTCTTTTGTCATAATATGTTTAATTAGTTTGTTTTACACTTGCATAGCATAAGCTTGAAATCATCTACAATCTTGAATCTCCATAAGCATCCATAGTGCAAAAAGTTGTTGAGAGCTACACTATTTTGGAACTTGGAGATGAGAGGAACAAAGGAGGAGGAGTTAAGAACATGTTAAGAGGCATTTGGAGATGCCTTCTTATATTTGTGTCATTTGTTAAATATGTTAGCATGATCTTAGTATCTCTCTTGATATGCCTGCTTAGATTAGTTCTTGGTTGAATAACACTAACGATTTCTTGTGTGTTTTTGTGTGTTATACGACTACAGGTTCCAGTCTAACCTTTGGGTATTTTGCAGAGCATCATTTGGTGAACCTGACGTGAATCCAAACACCTAAAAACAACTTTTTTTGATACAACTGACTTGTTTGAATGTTGAACTTGACACACAGGTCGCGCTTTAGCGCTTTTGATCATGTTGTAGCACTACTGCAACTTGACATTCTAGCGCTATTGTAAAAAGTTTGGTGCTATTGACCTTTATTCAACGCTTTTGTTATTGTTTTGGCATCTTTGTGCTTGTTTTAGAGCTGTTGCATTTGCTGTCAAAATTTTACTTTTAGCGTTGTTGTGTCTGTATTAGCGCGTTTATGTTAAATAGCACTTATGTTCAAACACAGAGTGGCGCTATTGTAACAGAACGTTCTAAAAAAGACCCTGTAACCAAAAAATTGAAATTTGTTAGGCTTGTAGAAGCCCACCATAAATTCGGTTTTTCCTAACTGTTCATTTCTTGTGTAGGTGTTTAAAACTAACCCTTTTTGTTGCTAAAAAAGTTTTTAAAAAAAACAAATTCCATTTTGCTGCTCTAAAAATTGAACAAAACAAGTTTGTTTTCTTGCAAGATTAGGATCATTTACATTTAGGTGCTCTAAAAATTGAACACAACAAATTTACTTCCTTGCAAGTTAGGTTCATTTTATTTGGTGCTTAAAACAAGACAAGACAAATTTCTTTCTTGCATCAAACTAAAATTTCACAATCCACACTTCCATTTTGGTGCAAATAAAATTCACAATCAATTTGTTTCAATTTTGCAAGCGATTTACTTCAAGCAAAATGTGCTTTTTATTAAGTTGACCAGGATTTCATTTTCCTAGTTACTTAAACATATTGCCTTTGAAGTTAAAAAGAACATCATGGTTGTTGGAGCAACATCTCCAAATTAGATAGAAAATCATTGCAATGACAAGTTAAAAAGAACCAGTGCTTTTTGAGATTGGCACACTTGTGCAAAAAGTTGGTCGAGTGGTCCTACTTCTAACACACACTATCCTCTCCCTTGGCTTTCATGGTCCTAGGTGTAAGAGAAAAGTGTTAGTAACACTCACATTTTTTATCTTTTTAAGAGAGGCCTACCAAGAGACACATCACTCTTGGGAATGACCTCGTGCAATAAATCCTTTGAGCCGCTATAGAAATCAGGTGAGAGCGAAAGTTGTAGCCTTGGGTATAGTTGTTCCTACAATGTAACTTGTCGAAAGGACAAATGGGCCCCACCACAAGTTACAAGGCTCTTAAGTGAGTCATTGCAGAATGAACTTATGTCCAAAGACATTGAAAATGACTAAACACCTTTAAGTAGAAGCCCACCCGTTCTATTGATTTAGAATATTTGTGATATAATTCAGTGCAAGAGCATAGATGGTTTTGCTCCCAAGATACTCACTGTAGACACCTAAAAATGGTCAACGCTTGCGGAGTCATACTTTAACATTTGCGCATTGCCTTATTTTAGGGTTTTTGCGTCACATTAAGATTTCTCCTATGTCACGCATTTGGTCTTTATCATTTACGAGCATCGAGTCATTCTTCTACATTCTTCATTCATCTCGCCTTCGAATTTGGTCTTGTTGACAACAATCTTCAGTCATGATTTTGGTCAATCTTTGTCCTTGTCAATCTTGTCATATTGCGATCGATTCGACATCGATCCTTGTCCTTTTCAATCATGTCAATTTGGTCAATTTGTCATTGATTTTTGTCAACTAATCTCAATCAAATCATTTATCAACACTGGTCATTTATCAATTCAAAATCATGGGTGAATCAACATCAAATCAATCTTACATCAAGACCTAATTGTCGTCCTTACATTCCTAATTCATCTTCCAAGGTTTTATGATTTATTCATTTAATCTTGTTTGGCATTTTCTCCCTCTAGGTTAAATAATTTATTTATTTATCCTAGGTCTTCGTGTCACAATTAAATGTTTAATTTAATTGGCTAATTAATTCCTCCTATTTTTATAAATTAATTAATGAATGAGAAATTATTAATTAATTTACCTAATTTGCATCAATTTTCTAATTTCCTAATTTTCCTATTTTTCCTAAATTCCTAATTTCCACCTATTTTCTAATTTGTCAAATTCAATTTCCACCTAATCAAATGTTTCTCTAGTTCTCCCTATTTTTGTGCTTCGGTGGAAGCATGAATTTCTCATGCGTCATACTTTTGGCATAGTGAGATGTCATAAGCCTCTAGTCCTCTAACCTTTGCATTGGCAATATGTCATAATTCATGACATAGAAGGTGTCATAACCTTCTTCTTTCCACTCAATTTTCCCATTTTGAAATCAATTTCCTAAATATCAATTTCATGCTAATCTTGTCTTTTCTCCAATTTGTCTATAAATTGGATGAATTTCTTCAATCCTGATCTAATAATCACATTATCGAAATAATTATTTCGTTGAATCAATCACGCTTTGAGTATTCTTGTGCCAATGTCAATCTTGCTTTCACATTAGATTTATGCACTTGAAGGTGAGATCCACAAACAAAGGTTATTTGGAGAAGAAAGAAGGACAATGGAGCCGCATGAAGGAAGCATTCAGATCTACATTTGGTTTGCATAATCTTTAGTTTTGAATGTTTCATTTTCATGTCTTTATTGAGTGTGTTTAGGATAGATCATTGCATTTTAGTTTTTGTGATTGAGCTATGACTAGTACTTTGAATTGCTTTGATGATTTCCGATTTCCTAGCTACATTAATTGGTGAACCCGACGTGAACATGATTAAATCTAATATTTTTTTTTTGAATGTTTTGTGAAGTTGCAATTTTTTTTGTGGAGAAATTGCAGATTTTTCTTCTTAAAAAAAATAGTCATAATCAATTGATCACGTAAAAAATTTCGTGTAGAATTAAAATAAACGATTTCTGGATATATTAGATCACGTTTTTACCTTTTTAGATCATCTTACGGTTTGTGATTTGGATAAATATTGAGGAAGCTATGATATTTTTAATTATGCTTCTGTAAATGGTCAAAATTTTCAAAAACAAAATCATGCAACCTTCATCTAGATTAATTTAGCTTGGCAAATTAATCATGCATTCATGCAAATTTTATCTACATTAATCTAGGGTGGTAAATTTGATAAATTTCACATAGATTAATCTAAGAGGACAAAGAATCACAATATTTATGGATTAATTTTGATGGTGATTCATTTTTCTTGATTCTCTAACATTATTGGTAGCTTTGTGGCAAAACGCTTGACAAAGAATTATTTCACAAACTACTAACACGTTTTTGTGCAGGTTCGATAGTCAAAGACTAAACATATCAAACTTCTGACTTGGGTTTTGCAGGTTGCCTTGGACTACAACTAAACTTTGTGTTTGCAATTAATATTTAGGCACCTAGTGATTTCTAAATAGGATGGAATGAATGTATGTTAGCCTTGATTGTTGAGTTTGACATTGGAGTAGGAGAGTATGCTCTCATCCTTCTTAGGGTGATCAGAAATCTAGATCTTCAATACCATGCTCATGTTTTTGATTGTGTGTCACCTTTAGAGGGCCTGCCTTCCCGACCGTTTGCTTTTACAAGCAAGTGATAATCGTGAGAAGGGAACGACCCAAAGTGAGTACAGCTAGAATACCTTGGCATTCTAACTCACTATAAACAAATACCTGACGGGCGAAAGCTTTGAAGGAAGAGTTACATGGGAATTGTAGTTACTTGGGAAGTGATGACCCTTGGACTCTTTCTCATATCAACATCTAAGTAGGGCCTCATGGTCTAAATCGTGCTTGCGCGACTACATTTGTTTGGTATCTTGGTGGGCTTAATGTCTCAATCATGCTTGGGTGACATCAAGGAGTAACACTTAACAGAAATCCTTACTAAACACCTTGTTTTTAGAGGCCAAAAACCCTTCTAGTTTCTTGAGAAGGACAAGTTCGGATACTTGGAAGAGATACTAAGTTCGCCATGGGGAGATTTCAATGGGGACTAATGCTTGGCTACCCTGAGAAGTGAGTGTCATGGAGGGGAGCCCGTGGGGTCAAGCATCTATATATTCTCCTTGAATCCCATAACAAGTCTACCTCTCAAGTACCTAATGTCCTTGCCTACCATAAGAAATGTGTGAATGAGCATGATTGTCTTGAGTCTAAGTTGAAATATCTTGTCTTCTTTGCTTGTCAAAAGTTGAATTGCATCTCATTTCAAGAACAAGACAAATTGATTCAAAACAAGGTTAAACACAAGAGCATTTCATCCAACAAAGGTCAAAACACCTTCAAACATGGTTGTCAAACATTTTTCAAAATCTTGTCTCAACACCACATGTCACTTAGATTTAGGTTCATCCTAGGTTTGCATTTTGCAAAGTCATTGTCAAGTACCAAGGTTAAGTTTCATCTAGGTCATAATCCTTTGCATAAGGGTCATCCATTTGCATGTGTCCTCTTGTATTAAGGTCATACCATTGTCATACATTCATATTTTCATACCTTAGGTCTCTTCATTAAGCTTAAGTCATTATCATATCATATTAGGGTAATTTGCATATTATTTGTCCCTTTGCATATAGTGTCAAACTAGGTTTTGTCATACTTGAGTAATCCAAATCTTTGATAAACCCTAAGTCATTGTTAAGAAGTCTAGAGCTTATCAAACTTTTGTCTTTTGTCATCAATGTCATTTGGTCAAACCTAGCTTAGTATCCAAGCATATAGGGGAGACATTGTCATTTTGTCCTTTGAGGTCTAGTCATCATTTCAATTTCCTAAGGGTCTCTTTTTAGATTTGCATTTCAAAAGTTTGTCAAAATCTTGAAAAACAACCAAAAACATAGGTTGCATTCTTGCCATAGATTGCATTTTCATCTATTTAGTTTGCATTTAGTTGCATATCATACATTATCCTTGAAAAATTCAAAAAATATGGCATTGCATAGTGACATGTCTATTGAAACAAGGTTCCAAGCACCAATGATGCAACAAAGTTTGACGTATCAACCGACAATGCAATCACAATTCTATCCAACCCAACAACAAAGCAACATTGATCAAACTTTTTATGATGAAACAAGTCTCCAAATACAGAAACTAGAGGAGAAACTAGCTCAAGAAAATGAGATATTGGAACAAAGAGTGAAAAACATTGAGAAGAATAGATCACAAATGTCCAAAATGTTTCAAAAATTTCCAAGTCGAAATCCAAAGATTGAGCCAGTTGATGTAAGATCTCTTCTTGAACAATCAGACATACCAGCTCTCCTCTCCCAAATAGAGATGATGAAACAATTTCAAGAAAGGAGACAACATCAATTTCAACATTATGTGCCTCCACAACAAGAACAAGAAGGTGTTTACTATCAATCAAATTTTCAACCAATACAACCAATGGTTCAACCAATTGTCCAACATATACAACCAACACAACCAATGGTCCAATTTCAACAATATGTCCAACCAACTATACAATGTCAACAAATGGTTCAACCAATGGTGGAATATCAATGTCAACAACCACAACCAAACATTCAAAAACAAAGGTTGCAGCACACACCAACCCAAGTTTCAAACATGTCAGAACAATTGAACCAAGTCCAATATCAAAACATGACATTGGATCAGAACCAACTCCTTGCCAAACAAGTTCAAATTCTAGATACAACTATTTCAAAACCTCGAAAGAAAGGTGGCTTTATTGCAATGATCTTAAGGAAATTACCAAGTGAGTTCTTTGAAGAAGATAAAGATAATATGACCATTCTTCGCATCTTGAGAAAGAAGAATCTTCATCAAAACATCAACTTGAAAAGAAGACCATTGAGCTCAAAGGCTTTCATCAAAAGGAGGAAATTCTTCTATCTAAATAGACAAATATTTGTCTCTCATAGAGCTTTTCTACGTCATATGCGTCTATACCTTCAAGGCAAATCAAACGAATTTGATCAAGAGTCATTAAACCGTGAGGCTTTTATGCAATATAGAGCTTTGAGTTATCACAAAAATCAAGGAGGCAAGATCAATCCCAACTTCTTCCCAAACATTTGTATCACATACAACATAGCTCGAGAAATGCCACCAATGCCCGAAAGGGAAGAGGTAGAATTTGTTCCATTTCTTACACAAAGCTTTTATTGAAGTTAAAACATTTCATCCATTTTTCATTCACACATCATCTCATTCATTTTCAACTCTCAAAACATTAAAGAGGTTCTTGTCCTAAGTTCTCTTTTGTATATTGCTTGAATCAAACACAAAACATCACCTTTTAGATTGTTTCTACATCTAGGATAAGCTCATCCTAAGAGACATATCTACGCAGGTTAAAGCTAGTTTATGAGTGAATCCTCTCATTACTAGGCAGTTAAGTCTGTAACACATCTCATATATCTCTAAACCTTATCACATCAAACCTTATCAAACACAACAAGCAATTCAAAGAAGAAAACTTTGGTAACATCTACCTTTAAGTGCTAGAGATCCACATACAAAACAACACACCAACCATCGATCTTTCATTTCATGAAAAACTCGTCATCATTTTCACCCAACTTCAACAAAAACTCATAAACAAAATGGCTCATACCTGATCACAGTCAAGGCAACGAGAAATAGAAATTGAAGAAGAAGAGGAGGAAAATATCAATGAATTTCAAGAAGCACTTGGAGGAAATGCTAATGATGAAAAACCCAAGTACTCCTACTCCTGCAACAATAAAAAGGGCTCAACACAACCCTCTCTTTAACAGAATTTTTGACGAAATACTCAGGAGCAATGCAGATGCTCACTTTTTAAAGCTTGCTCAAGAAGGAGCCAAACTCCCCTCTGACTTTGATCTTGCACAACTAAGACAAGAATCAGAATGACAGTCACCATGAAGAAGAAAGAGGTAGAGATCCCATCAGATATAACATTCCTCGAGGCAACCCACCTCCTCCTCCTCCAAATGACATAGACATGTTGCGACAACAAGTTGAAAATCTCACCCAACAACTTCGTAGTGGTGTAAAGACTAATCAATTTTCACTCAATGACATTTGTCCCTATCCCTTTGATAGGAATATTTATATGCCACCTTTTCCACGAGGGTTCAAAACACCCAAGTTTGAAAAGTATAGAGGAAAAGGAGATCCTCGCGATCATGTCAGAGAATTCCATTCAGCTTGCCTTGAAGTGGCATACGAAGATACATACCTAATGCACCTTTTTCCCCAAAGCTTGGGAGGAACAACCACATCATGGTTTTCCCAACTACTAGGTGGCATTAGGACCTTTGAAGAGCTAGTTCAGAAGTTCTTGGCACATTACTCTCATAACATTGAACGTGATATCACCATGGCTGATCTATGTAACACTAAACAAAAACCTGGTGAACTATTCTCAGTATTCCTGCAATGATAGCGTCAAATGTCTAGCAAACATTCTCTTCAGTTACCTGAACAAGAACTAGTGGAAATATTTATTTCCAACTTAAATGAAGAAATGGAATTTCACCTGGATGTCAAAGACACGGACTCTTTCAATGACATGATCACAAAAGGTTTAAAATGTGAGCGGGCTCTCATCAAGAAAGGGCTTATCAAAATCTATAATGAACCAAAGGATGGTCCTTACCCACGCTTCAATAGTGACAAACCAAGCTTCTGGAACAAAAACAAAACTATTGTCAACGACGGGGTTGTGGATGCAAGAACTATCAAAAGTGCGTAACCTGTAGTTTGATTTGCAGGACAAAATCCCCCACCTCAGACTAACACAGTTGCTCCTCCAAATCAAGGCCACATCACATCTCACGATGAACCCACACCTCGTCAACAAAAATAAAAGTGCACATACACTCCCTTAGGGGAACCCATCGAAACAGTATTACGACAACTGGTTTCTCAAAATCTGGTAACCCTACCCAAAACATCAAACTATGAACCTCAAGTCAAACCCGCATGGTGGAGGGATACTAAACATTATGATTTCCATCAATGGAGAGGACACAAGACAAACAATTGTCACAAATTAAAAGATCTTATTTAGGATCTTATTGACCGAGGTGAAATCGAAATCGAAGGACATGACCCAAAGACAACAAACAATGATCATCTGATGTTCAAAAATCCACTTCCATCACCAGATCAAAGGGGTTCTTCCACTTTTAGGAGAGGCACTAATACCACTGATTATACACAAGCCGTGTATAATTATATTGTGAATCACCTATATGATGCCAATAAACAAATTGCAACTATAACCATCAAAAATCCCAGCTCCACTTGCAATGTTGTTACACATCGCAACAAGATTACTATAAAAGCAGCTCCACAAGGCACCCCATTTATCCCAAAGCAGTATAATCTTGTGGAACCATTAGACAAAATGCCCATGCTTATATCCATTTTAGAGATATTGCGTCTATCTCCGTCTCATAAAACAATCTTGGATCAAGCTTTCCAAGAGGCGTTAGTCCCTGCAAACCTAAATACAGATCAGTTCCAAGCCATGGTTGGAAGTCTAAGATCATCTCCTTGTCTCACTTTTTCTGAAAGTGACAACTCTTCCTTCCAGCAACCACATAACGCCTCACTACACATTGAAGGATTTATCAACCAGCATAGGATCAAGCAAGTCTTGATCGATAATGGAGTCGACTTGAATATTTGTACACTGCAGTTGGTCATAGCTTTGGGATATGCAATAGAATCAGTGGATCCTCACAAGAAGATCACAATCAAAGCCTATGATGATGCAGAGCATTCATCCAAAGGAGCTGTGGTACTACCAATCTGAGTGGGCCATGTGGTGAAGCACAACATCTGTCAGGTTCTGGACCTTCCTCTGCCATACAATTTGTTGTTGGGAAGACCTTGGATACATGCCATGCAAGCCGTTCCATCCACCTACCATCAATGTATCAAGTTCCCACATAATGGTGTAGAGATCACAATCCTGGGCGATGCAAACCCCTTTTCATATTGTCATAATATCAGTCATCAACCAGATATTACCATTCCTAACAATAGAGAAGCCATCTCCTCCACATCATACATAAGTCTAGCCTCTCTTTCCAGTTCAAACACCACTATACCTAAGCAAGAAAATCTCAAGGTGAAAGTAGCAGAGGAAGGCCTGGGAGAATACAATTTGAGTCAACTCTTTTGTGTGGGACAAATGCCAACTTCTCCTAGAACACATGGAAACCCTCAGCGGTTACTTCAAACACCAATGATCACGCCAGCATATACTTTGACGCCTTTCATCCTTGGGAAGAGTCAAGAAGAAGAAACTAGAGATGAGGACTTAGCAGAATGGATCTATAAAGATCCCATTACCACCGATATACCGCAAGCTACACTTCCCACAGATCAGTATGGCAAAGGCCTCCTCATTATGCAAAGAATTGGTTACGATGGTTACAGTGCTTTGGGACCTTGCAAACAAGGAAGACATGAACCACTATTGCTAGAATTAAAGCCCAAAGATAATACAGGCTTAGGCTTTCAAAAGGAGATCCTTCCTAATCTCAAATTCAAAGGAAAACCCAACAAACCACTATATCAACCTATTGCAAAGAGGACACCTTTTATTATAAAAGCAGCATCAAACACCATCACAACTCCCCCACTGAAGCTCAAAATACCAATCATCCCACCAATCAAACCAATGATCCCATCAGCAACATCAATAACGTCAATAACACCATTAACAACAGCAACTATATACCCATAGCAGTATCCACGACACCAGCGATTCCAGCAGAAGCAGTAGAGTCAACACTACCAATACTCCCCATATCGGATTTATTGATCCCCATCATCCTTCCTACAACACTGATCATTTCATCTACAAAGGTACATCAACCGATCACACCTGCAATGTTTAACACAAAGGACATCCCAGTATGGTATAGTAATCAGATACTGGAAAGTGATTCAGAGACCGACTCACATGAATGGAAATTTGATTCCATCCAGCTTAATACTTTATATGAGGAAGACACATCACTACCTCCACCTCGCAAAGACATCCCTATTTACGGAGAAGCACAGATAAAGACCTCTTGGGTTCTTGAGCTAGAAAATTCTTCCACAAACCCTACATCACATCCTATGCCTGGTTCTGACAGGGAGAGTACCATCAATGACCTTCACCACAATGTCTTAACCCTCACTGACACATCTAACAAACTTAACCTAATCGATGAAGTAATGCCCATTATCCATCCTGGACTCATCGAATGGAACCAACCTAATCCCCCATGTCTTGACCATTTCCAAAATGATGAGGTGATTATTGACTTTTTGGAACTGCGGGATAACATACCAAGCGGGGATCACAAAGTTGGATTCGCCATAGAACTTAATAGTGCAACATACTTCGAGGCGGATGCTAAACCTTTCAGCTACAAAAATATAACAATAAAACATGGATCTTCCAATGAAAACCACACCATTGCACTGTTTGATTCAACAAAAGTAAAAAGAAAGAGCGTATCCAATGGTGAAAACCTCTCTGAGGCACCCGAGGATGAAAGGTTTGACATCCTTCCCTGTAGCACACAATGGGAATAATCAATGATTCTCATCGAGGAAACAAAAGAATACAATGTGGGGACTCTTGAAATTTTTCACCTCATACATCTGGCATCTCTTCTAACTCCAGAGGAACAGCCTCAGTTTGTAGAGTTCTTCCAGAAGCATCAGATCAACTTTGCATGGTCATATGCAGACATGCCTGGGCTTGATCCTGATTTAGTCATGCATCACCTCACCATAGCAGAAGGAGCCAAGCCTATCAAGCAAAAGCTTTGCAAGATGCATCCTCAGATTGCAGTACTAGTCAAGGCAGAACTCAAGAAACTCCTAGATGTTGGTTTCATTAGACCAATTGATTATGCAGATTGGATATCCAATATAATGCCTGTCAGCAAACCAAATGGGGGCATCCGTATTTGTACTGACTTTAGAGATCTAAATAAGGCATGTCCTAAGGATGATTTCCCCCTACCAAACATTGACATAATAGTGGACCTAACAGCAGGACATGCCATGCTTTCACTCATGGATGGCTTTTTAGGATACAATCAGATAAAGATAGCACCAGAGGATCAACATAAGACAACCTTCACATGTCCATGGGGCACATACTACTGGAATGTAATGCCTTTCGGTCTCAAGAATGCAGGAGCGACCTATCAACGAGCAATGACCACAATCTTCCATGACATGATGTATACTATGATGGAAGATTATGTTGATGACTTACTAGCAAAATCACTCACCAAAGAAGGTCATCTCGACATATTAGATAAAATCTTTGATAGACTGGAACAATATCATGTTTGACTCAACCCAAAGAAATGTGTCTTTGGAGTAACCTCAGGGAAGCTTCTAGGATACATTGTCTCAAGCAAAGGTATTGAGGTCGATCCAGTAAAGGTCAAAGCAATCATGGACATGCCACCACCAAAGAACATCAGTCAGCTAAGGACATTACAAGGGCAGCTCCAATCCATTCGAAGATTCATTTCACAACTGGCAGATAAGTGTCACCCCTTTACACATCTACTACACAAAAACATCCACTTTCAATGGGATACCAGATGCTTAAAGACTATCTCATGAATACACCATTGTTGATCCCACTAGATCCAAGTAGACCTCTGTTACTCTATATTTCAGCAACAAATACAGCATTGGGTGTACTACTAGCACAACATAATGCAAAAGGAAAAGAGTGTGTTGTTTGCTACATCTCTTGCACCTTGGTTGGCTATGAACTCAATTACATCCCTATTGAGCGAGCTTGCCTAGCATTAATCTTGGCAGCCACTAAACTAAGGCACTATCTGTTAACACACAAAGTACAACTCATTGCAAAGATTGATCCACTCAAATACTTACTTAGTAAAGCAGCATTGACAGGTCGCTTGGCCAAATGGGTGATGATTCTCAATGAATTTGATATTGAGTATGTGGACCGTAAGGCTAGCAAAGGACAAGTCATTGCAGATCAGTTGGCTGATGCACCACTCATAGGCGATCATCCTCTCATTTCCAACTTTCTAGATGAAGAGATATTCATAATCACAACAGCACAACCATGGAAACTATACTTTGATGGTTCGTATACTAAGCATGGCTCGGGGGTAGGCATTCTATTTATCACATCTCAAGGTGATAGCATCCCGAAGTCTTACAGGCTCACATTTCCATGCACCAACAACATAACAGAGTATGAGGCCTTGATAACAGGACTCAGGCTAGCCGTACAATGGAAGTTACAAGAACTACAAGTCTATGATGACTCCCAACTGGTCATTTGATAAGCAACAGATGAATATCAGACAAAGGATGATAAACTCATGCCATACAAGCAAATGGTGGACAAATTAAAGGCATCATTTACTACTATCACCTTTGAGCAAATACCCGGAGATCAAAATCAAGCTGCTGACGCTATGGCTACTATCTCATCTCTTCTAGATCTTCCACAGAATTCAACACGCTACGAGTTCTTGGTAGAACAGCTTTGGATTCCCGCTTATGATATCCTCGAATCCAAGATGATATGTCACCTTATCGGTTTCGAATCCCCATGGTACGGTGAGTTCTACACCTATCTCCGTGATCACACCCTTCCTCCTAACCAATCAAATAACCAATGTAAAACCTTCATTCACCAAACTGCTCGATATACCATTATTGTTGAAACCCTATACCGATGTAGTCTTGATGGTACTCTCCTTCGATGTCTGGAACATGATGAGATAACAAAGGCCTTGGAAGAGATACATGAAGGAATTTGTGGAACTCATGCAAGCGGTCCGTCACTAGCCAAGAAACTCCTGTGCACTGGATACTACTGGCCATCTATGGAAAAAGACTCCTACTAATTTGTCGAAAAGTGCAAGAAATGCCAAGTTCATGGAGACCTGATACATGCACCCGCTCAAGAATTGGAACCCATCACAACACCATGGCCTTTTTGTCAATGGGGCCTTGACCTTGTGGATAAAATCCATCCATCTTCATCCAACGACCACAAATTCATAATTACCGCCACCGAATACTTCACAAAGTGGATCGAAGTTGTTCCACTTACCCAAGTTACCAGCAAGCAGATCGCCTCATTCATCCTCAATTACATCAACTGCCGGTATGGTGTACCCATGTCCATCATCACAGATAACGGTCTTCCTTTCAAAAATTGGGATGTCTGTGAACTTTGTGAGAAATTTCACATCCAACACCGCTTTTCCACTCCCTATTACCCACAAGGTAATGGTCAAGCCGAAGCGTCAAACAAGAACATATTAAGAATCCTAAAGAAGACAGTCAATGATGTCAGTCGTGATTGGCACATTCAATTGAATCCATCACTATGGGCATATCGAACTAGCATTCGAACCCCTACAGGCCCAACTCCCTACTCATTGGTCTATGGTATAGAAGCTATTTTACCTATTGAGGTTGAGATATCGTCACTACGGGTTTCCTTGCACAATCTCATCAATGATGAAGCATATAGAGTATCCTATCTCCAAGACTTAGAGCTACTTGATGAGAAACAACAAGCTGCATACAATCACCTCAAGGCCTATCAACAGTGCATGAGCAGAAGCTATAATCATCGGGTTAGACCTCGTACATTCGAGCTAGGTGATCTTATTCTTCGCGAGAATCCTCATAACCAACCAAACCGAGAACATCAAGGAAAGTTTGAATCAAATTGGTTGGGTCCATATGTCGTCACTGTTGTATTTGGGTCCAGGGCATATCAGTTGGCAACTTCAGAAGGAGAACCGCTAGCAGATCCAATCAATAGCATGCACCTCAAATGGTTTTATATATAAGTTGCATAGAGCATCAGGCTCCCATATATACTGGTAAAAATACCAAAAACATCCAGATAAATGACCTGAAGAAAATACAAAAAACATCAAAAGAGTAAAGAAAAATCATGCATCCAAATGGTGAACAACCACTCCGGTGGCACCTTGGGTAAGAGCGACAGTGAAAACTTGGCAAACAGGTGCCACTCATAAAGACTATGACTCCATTATCATTCAGGCTTGTTGTGATCACAGTCATTTCATTCATGCATCCATCCACCCAAACCATGGCTTATTATTGATCTACAATCACGAGATAGTGCTCCATGCATCTTGCATCCCACTTTTTCATAGTCATGTCTAAACTGGGGGCAATGACCTTAACCTATTGATGGAAGTGGATTCTACAATGTTTTGTGATTCATGACGTTCTTCATTCAAAACTATCTCACAAAAAACCAAAAACATTGGAAAACTATCTCACAAAATACCAAAAAAAACATTCAAAAATATCTCACAAAATCCAAAAACATCGGAAAACATCGAAAATCAAACAAAAAAACATGGCCACACATTGAACATGCTCATCCAAGCAGATTCCAAACAAGCATTGAAAAATACTAACACAATGATCACTTCTCAAATCGACCAAACAATCAATATCAACAATCAAACTGTCTTCAACAAGGATGCATCCTTCCTTACCAAAACAAAGACAAAATGACGTTTTCTTTGACAGGAAAATTATGTGTTAAACTATCAAATACTTGGTTGATTTGTGAGTAATTGATTCGTTTATATATATCAGGTTCCTACAGCATTGTTTGTGTATCTTTGGTGCATTATTCCGATGAAGTTATCGGGCATGTACTAATGGTGTCTACGTGGGAAGTTCACTAGGCTACATGATCTTATGCAAAATGCAGTCATAGATCACTACGGCTTGCTGACTACAGGTATACCTCGACCATATGAGCATGAACCATTACCAAGGATCCATATTCTTTATTCTTTATGTATATACTATTTTGTTTGCCAGAACAATGCTCCTTCTTTGGTTCTTCCTCATCCAATTTGGATAAAGGTTTTTGTATCTTATTAAGGTGTGAACTTGTCTCAAGATATGATCAACCCAAGATTAAGGAGGATGATCCAAGTCATACATGAATGGAGATGATCCTTGTCTGTTCGGCAAGTAATACTCTGGTCAACTTGACCCATTATATCAAGTTATTTGTATTAACTTGCTATATCAAATCCATGTAAGAAATACTTTGGTCATCTTGAATCATTATGTCAAGATGCTTGTATTTTCTTACAACATTTTAAAGCTCGATGATGAAAAATAAAGCACTATGGATCGTCATTTCATCTCATTTGTTTATATGTTGCATTCTGTTGCACATCGCCCATCCATTCACTCATTCATATGTATGATTTGTATGCAAATGTGAACAAGGTTAAAATGAGCAGCTATGTGAAAATTAAGCTGGTCTTGGATATAATCGCAATCAAGTACTCTGATACATCATCAATGCATCATGCAAAGTCTCAAATACCTTGCATTCATCATGATCATATCATCATCATCATTACATTTAGTTGCTTTTGCATCAAGTACATTTCATATCATTTTAGTTGGTCAAAATGCATATAGTTCATTATCATTTATTAACATTAGTCTCCTTATATCATTTCATCATTACATAATGTTTAGATTCATACATATAAACCAATTGTCCTTGATTGTATTAGCCTTTTACCATGCATTCATTTAGTGTCAATTATCAATTATCATTTTATCACCCTTTATTATCCGTTATCATTTATCGTTGCATACATTCATTTGTCTATTCATTAGTTAAAAAGTGCATTCATTCATCCATTATTAAGTGTCTTATTATGCTCATTTTAAGATTCATTTACATTGCTTTCATTATCCTTTTTTAATTGCATTAAGGTGAAATTATTAAACCATAAGTTGCATTATCATCACATTATCATTTTACTTAATCATATTTAGGACATTTAGAATCATAAAACCATTTGTCTCAAACATTGGTTCAGACCATTTTATGTACATTATACATATGTATTCATATAAACATTTGTACTTTACATTTGTTTATCCATATTACATTCATCTAAAACCATCTAGATGCATTTACATACATAGAATCATTCCTTCAAAAACATTGCATTAACATCATTGCATATCATTATCTCATCATTATATCAACATGAAGCACAAGATCCTGTCCATATCATCATAAAGCATACATCATCATCATGGCATTTACATACATAAAGCATTACATCAAACAAAACATGCACACATGTATAAACCTGCATTCATATGTCAGTATCCAACATCATAAATCATCATAAAACATGCATATAGGAATCATCTCATAAATGCATACATATACACATATCCATCTAAGCATAAACTCATAAAATCACCATCCTGCATAACATCCATACATATCAAAATGCATATCATCAAAACATGGGATCTCCTCATATATATCATCTCATGTATCAGAGTACAATGAAGTCTACAAAATCGGCTACCAAGAGCCATCCAAGACATAGTCCAAAATAACAATATAAATACATATATGCAAGATGCTCTCTCAGATGCCACTCTGACTAGATGCTACATCACCATCACCACCTGCTCCCCCACTAGTCCCTGCATCATCTGATTTATCTCTCCGTGGAGGCCCCATCAAACCCCCACTAGCTCCTGCACCACCTGACACCTCTCTTCGTCGTGGACCCATCACTCTCCCACTACTCTTCATCCTCTATGACCGGTTTGACCTGGTTTGCCACATCTGTGTATAGCTCAGTGCTCGCTGACTAGCTAACACCACCTACTCATATAATCCTCGCCAATACTCTATCTCAGCCCGTGCCCGTCCAAACTGTCTCATCACCTCCCTAGTAGGACCCTATGCTCCTACTCCAACCTAGACTCTCTCCTGTAGCTCTGCTAAGCTCTCCATTGCACCATCCCTCTCCCACAACACTATAGTCATCTCCGCCTCTTGTGCAAATAGCTGCACATATCTCACTGCAACCTCTGCCTCTAGATCCTCCACCCGTGTCTTGGCTGTTGTCAATCGAGTATGCAAATGTGCTAGTATATGCTCCCGAGGATCACCACCCCCTGTCGCTCCCTACCCTGTCTCCATAGGTGGGTCTCTAATGGCTCCCTCCCCTCTATCCATTGGTATCTCCCTCTCCATACCTCGACCACCTAATTTGACTCCTCCCAGCACCAACGGTCCCTGTGATATCCGTAGTGGCAATCCGCCTCTCCCTCTCCACTGGACCCGACCACCTAAGCCACCTAATCCACCTCCTCCACTACCTCCACCCTCTCCTCCTCCTCATCCCCCTATCATTGATCCTCGACCTCCTCCCCTCCTCTGTCTCCATCCCCTCTCCTCCTCAAAATCAAGAATTGACTCAACTGGATCTGACATCTGAGGAATCGGATGAGCCACCATATACTGCGTATACTCCTCTAATACCCCTGCATCTACCACCCTCGGTCATATATCTTATGGCCTCACTTGAAGCATCTGGAACTCCGCTAATGCCTGATCATATGGAAGTACTGGCCCCCATGCATATCTCTCTCAGACCACTCTGGCATACTCTCCTGATCCCCTAGGTAATCCTCACTGTCGTCCAAACTACCTCATAACTTTGCCTAACACCTGTCTCTCTACATCATAGGATGTCCTCCCAATGAGGAATCGGGTCATGAATACATAGGGCAAGGCCTCCACATCATCCTCCCAAGGCTCACACTCTAGATAGGGTCTCCAAATCACTGCATCAAGATCATCTAGCACCCACCGCCACCACTCTAACTTCCCCAAGTGGGGCTGACTCATCATGCTACTGTACATGAACATATAGGGTTGATCAACTTCTTAGAATCTAAGACTCACTGGTCGCGTCACTGGTAAGTGCTCCCATGCCCATATATGAAGCAGCATCACTCCCACTGCCAAGGAGCCTCTCCCACGATACACTACCTCATGCAGCTCCTGATACATGTGTGCTAACACACACGGTCTCCAAGAAAATTGAGTACCCTCTGTCATTATCTGCTCTATCACCTATCCCCACCCAATAGCCAGACCATGCGATCGCCTATCAGGACACAATAGCCCTCCCACGATCCTAGACAAAACTATGGGCAATAGCTCGTACAACGTCGTGATATCCTCCCAGGCTATGGAGTCGTCATCAATGAACACGTCCCCATCGAAGAATCGTTGCACCGCTAGAGTCCCCCATGATCTATCATATGTAACTAGCTCACCCCGAATGGGAATATATAGGATGTGCCATACATCCTCCAGTATCACCGTCATCTCCCCCTATGCTAGGTGAAATGTGCATGTCTCACTATGCCAACGCTCTGCCAAGGCTGTAATCAAACCATGATTCATCTGAATTACGGGCGTATGCATCACATCATACAACTCAGTTGCTACAATGCAATCAATCTTGGCCTCTGTCAGCCGATCGCATAACCCCTGTGTCACTGGATGTCTCTCGTGCAACTGTAACACACGTAGTCCTCCTGCACACAGGCATCAATCAAGCATCATCAGTTGTTTTATTTTCAATCTTTCTTAAGTTTAAACCTAGACTATCAACAGATACTTTGATCAAGTATCTTCGGGTCTCAATAGGTAAGCAATCGTGGCACACCTAGACTTCAACAGACATTTATCCTAATGACCTGAGTCTCATTAGGGCTGCTATGGTTCAAAACAACTCTCACTTCACATCCCTATCCATCCATCATTGGCATCGGAAGATTTTTGTTCACACAAACTAGGGCATCTATTTTCCTCAACAATAGCGCTACTTCCTAAACAAAAGCGCTAAACCCCTCACAAAAGCACTTAATCAACCCTACAAAAGTGCTCAAATTGCAAAAGCGCTACAAGACCTATGCAATAGCGCTGCTTAAAAACAAAAGCGCTCAATTGACCCCTCAACAGTGCTAAACAAACAATAGCGCTTAAATATGCATACAATAGTGCTCAACTTTTCAAACGCGCTCAAACAGCAGCCCAATAGCGCCATTGCAGCACAAAAGCGCTAGTTAATTGGAGAAAAGCACCAAAACATAGTTTCAACGCTATTGTCCTGACTCAACTTGGACTTAGCAAAAAACATGACAAAAATGCATACCGCTGGTCCGTAGTCGTTTGGCTGCTGGAATCGACGGACTCGCTCGAAACGGTGCTCTGCAATGGGTATCGGCATCCTAACTGTTGCTCACTCCTCCCAAAGGTCACTATCAGAGCTCTGAATTCACAATGGTCGTGGTAACAAATGATCATGTTTTCACCCCTTTCTCCCCATATAAACCCTTCGCTGTCACCGTAATTTTCCCCCGCTCATCGCCGTGGTCCCCGTAAACTTCCGAACCTCCCATTTCTCCATTTTTCCTCTGATTTCTTCTATTTTTCATCCGTATTGCTAACTTCTTCTCTTCTATCACCCTACCAATTTTCATTTTTTTTTGAGAGATCGCCCGATTTTTTTAAAAAATTTTGGCCCATCTCTCGAGGGGGCATACCACCCATTAAATCTACATTTTATGGGACATTTCTTCACATCTATTTCTCTTTCTTTGAAACGATGCGATAAAATGCACCGTCTCAAAGAGGGGCAAATGTAGTCACATAAATCTGTCCATTCTAATTAAATGAATATATGTTATTTATTTAATCAAAAATCCACTAGCCATCAGTTAATTAAATTAATATTTAATTAATTCATCTTCAAACATTCTCCTATTAATTAAATAAATTATTCAATTTATTTTAATTAATTCATTATACCAAATTCACAATCAACTAAATAAATAAAATTTTATTTATTTAATTAAATCCCCCTTTTTCTCTTTTAAATAAATTAAATAAAACATTTATTTAAATCATTTATCCCCCCACTTGCATTTTCCTACAAATGCAACTTGCACACATTTATTGAAATAAATGAATTTTATTTTAATTAAAATTTTATTTTCCCTCACCCACCAAACCCACTTGCAAATCTAATCTCTTTCTAGATTCTTCTAACCCCTTCCTAATTAGCCTAATACATCCCCTAATTATTGTCACATTCCTAAGCAACTTGGAGTCACTTCTCAAAAACTTCAAAGTCTTTGAAAAACATTTAATGCTTTGTGTGTTCAACAATTTAACCTCCAAAGTCTTCCAAAACCATTAATGGCTCTTACATGACCATTTATGGCTCTTACATAGCCATTTATGGTTATTTCAACTTGCACTCATGTATCTCCTCAAACATTTATTGCTTTGACCATGGTTATCCCTTTTGTCTTTGCACAAGAGTTTATCCATTGGATAAAAGCTTTATTCTTTGAATAAAGAATTTATTCACTCAACCCAACCTTGACCCTAACCCCCAAGTTAACTCTCAGGTCATATAAAGCATTTAATGCTTATTTCTTCTCCTCTCAACCTATCTCACATTGACACTTGTCATCCTAAGATTGGGTTGAAAGCCCTCACATGGATTGAATTTCATTCAATCTTGACCCTTGTTGAGATTACTTGATCTCAACCATCCATTGGTCTATTTTTCCTATAAATAGAGCCCATTTCTTCATAATTCAGATCTTGAAAACATGTATGCATTTAATCTATAGTGAATTTTAGAGAGAATTTAGCATAAATCACTAATATATTGTTATCTTGGACTAAAATAAATCTTAGTTCTTTTGTCATAATATGTTTAATTAGTTTGTTTTACACTTGCATAGCATAAGCTTGAGATCATCTACAATGTTGAATCTCCATAAGCATCCATAGTGCAAAAAGCTGTTGAGAGCTACACTATTTTGGAACTTGGAGAGGAGAGGAACAAAGGAGAAGGAGTTAAGAACATATTAAGAGGCATTTGGAGATGTCTTCTTATATTTGTGTCATTTGTTAAATATGTTAGCATGATCTTAGTATCTCTTTTGATATGTCTGCTTAGATTAGTTTTTGGTTGAATAACACTAACAATTTCTTGTGTGTTTTTGTGTGTTATACAACTACAGGTTCCAATCTAACCTTTGGGTATTTTGCAGACCATCAACTTCCTATATCAAAATCCATGTAAGGAATACTTAGGTCATCTTGAATCTTTATGTCAAGTTGCTTATATTTTCTTACAACATTTTAAAGCTCAATGATGAAATCAAGAACTGTTACAAGATAGCATATGAAGAATGGCAGTACAATTTTTAGTTAGATCATTTCATTAGCTCATTATTCGTCTGCATTATAAGAATTTCATTTTATTAACAGATCAATGGTCATAAATAAAGATTGAGTATACTTGGACAAACAAAAACAATTTGCATTTGATCATGATAGGTGCATTCATTTTTAATCATTATCCATTTCATTTAGTTGCATTTAAATCATTGCATTAGTTTGCATTTAAATAAATACATTGCATTAATCATATAGTGTATCATCATTATAGTTTGCATTATCATTCCATTAACAATCATTTAGTTGCATCTTTGCACTTAGATTCATAATCCTTATAAACATTGCATATAAAATCAAAAACATTTCATATAGATCATTTGCATCATCATCAAAAGAAAATCAATCATTCATTTTTATTCCATATAGATCATTACATTTGCATCATTTAAGATAGTAATCATTTTCATTTGCATCCATATCATCATCACATAGAATAACATGCATAAAGAAACATCATCCATATAATCACTGCATCTATATAAACAAGGCATATAGATTATCATAAAACAATAAAAGTCCAAGTATACAATGATATCAGATCAAAAATACAAGTCTCCTCAATACAAATCAAGTCAAGAATCATGTCTGCCTCTCGAACCTATGGGTCTAACACCTGGATCACCTACAATATCTCCACCAGCATCATCATCCAATGGAATCATTCTTCAATTTAATATCGTCATCATTCATTCAATTATCATCTATCAAGTCTTATACAGGATGCATCTTTCCTGAAACTAGACATTTTGATCATGTATCATGTCTTATATAGGATATATCTTTCCTGAAACCAGACCTTTTGATCATTTTTTGTCTTATACGAGATGTGTCCTTCCTGAAACCAGACTTGATCTCAATCCAATCAATCTTATCAATCTAATTCATCTGATCAATCTACAATCTATTCACTCATCTATCATTCATAAAACATTATTCTTCTATCGAGAGATCATTCATTCCTTTAATGCACAAATGATCTCTCGAGGGGGCACCATCATCAAATCAATATCCAAAAATCAGTATCTGGGGCACACAATCAGGATTTGCAATCTTCATTAGCAACATTATCGAGACTTGATTTAATCTTTGAAACAATGTTGTCTCAACATCATTTCAAAGAGGGGCAAAATGTATACATCTAAAAATTGGCTATGAGCAATTAAATAAATATTCTATATTTATTTAATAATTATTCTTCTATTAAATAGTTAATTTGAAAAGATTAATTTATTTAATTCATTTCATGACTTTCTATTAATTAATATTTTATTAATTAATTCATCTATCTTATTCCTCTAATTAATTAAATATCTAATATTTAATTATTCCTCTAACCAAGTTAATTAAATATCCAATATTTAATTATCTCCTCCAAATAATTAAATATCTAATATTTAATAGTTATTCTCCTATCCTATAGTCTCAAATATTAAATAATTTTTAAATTATTTAATCCCTTATCCAACTCACCCTCCATCTCCACTTCATCTTCCCTTTGCCAACTCATCAAACATGTGGCTAAGGAAATTAATATTTCTTAAATATTAATTCATCATTTATCTTCAACTTCCAAACTTAATGAAAATTGTGTATGTACACATATTTCATAACCATTTCCTATATTATCTCCAACACCCCTACATCTTAGGAAGGATTTGAGTCCACTTGTCCTCTCATGCCTAAATTTCTTCCAACCATCCCTAGATTCTCTCAGTCAGCAACCCAGTCAAGGTGAGATAAGCGACACTTGTCTTCTCCTTCCCCCTTTCTCTCAACCTTCACCTTTGCTCATAGCCATCCAAATCTGTAGATCTGATCAAGACCGTTGATCTGAGCCACATCATCTAATCCTCTCAAAGTCTATAAAATCAAGAGCTTCAGTTGAGAGAGAGATAGACTTCAAGAGACTGCAAGTGCATTTTGCAAGCTAATCATATGCATCCGTGAGTTTTTGAAGCAAATAGCAAATAGCAATGGCAAATATCATATAGCATTTTAGCATAATCATGTTGCTTTGCATATCATACTATCAGTTAACTACAAGTTATTAGTCCATTCTTCATATGCCATCTTGGAAGCCAACAATGCACTGTCTGAGAGGACACCATCTGCAACCAGGAACATTGGAGTTAGGACACAATGAGACATAAACCATGAAGGTAAAATAATGTTTTATTTTAATATGTATTTCATGCAGTTTCATTGGTTGAATTTGGATTTCCTGTAGCATTTCCATTTGTATTTTGTGAAACTAACTTATTACAGGTAACATTCTAAGGATGAAATTCAAGCTCATATAGTAATTGATCAATTTTATATGATTGTTTTGGTGGTGAAAGTATTGATAAATGATTTGATTAATGTGTTAAGGAAATCTAATAAAGAGGTTATTAGATCTAATTATAGAAGCTGAAATAAGTTTGATTTTGAGTTAAAGTTTGAATTGGTCTTAATACTGATTAACCCCCCCCTCAGTATTAATGAGATCCTCATATGATTAACAATTGGTATTAGAGCTTAATCCTTTGTGTGCAGAAAGCATAATCGCTTGAGGAAAATATTTTGAGGAATTCAAGATGATGAAGAAAAAGGATCCCAATTTCAACAAGGATAACTACAAGATCTGGAAGGATAGAATGAAGATCTACATCAAAGGTCTTGGTGCACAATATTGGAATCAAGTTGAAACAACATATGTGTTGAAATCCAAGAACAACAAGAGGGGGGTGAATTAGTGTTCTGTCAAAATTTTCAAATTTAACCTTATTATAACATGCATTCACCAATTGATATACCGATACATATATAATTGAAATAAGTAAAGCAATCAATGAACCAATCACACAAATGAACGTCGTAATATAGAGATTTTTTACATGGAAACCCTCAAAGAGGAAAAACCATAGTGGGATCTATGACCCACAATATCAATTCACTGCCCATATGAAGAGATATTACATAAGAGCACACTACCTAGAGCACACTGCTCAACACAAAGAAGTCTCATTGACTATAGTCACTTTGAATAATAAAACATAAGAGTGAACTCATTTAATGCATTTGTTATGCCTGATCGAGTTTTAGTTCAATCTCTAGCTGTTCTAGTTCTGAAACCCTTAAACCCTTACTAGAATAACCTTCTCTCTGTGAGTGCATCCAAAATCATCTACAGATCATTACAAAATATTCATCTCATACACAAATGACCTCATATACATGATCTTCTAATGCAGAAGCACCGGTTGGGCAGATTTCATTAGAATTACTTGAAAGCGTGGCATTTCTTCATGTTTGAGTGTTTAGCATTGTGGTTTTGGGTTTATTCCCTTATGTCCATGTTATTTATCATGTTCGATTTTAAGAACATTTGGCTTTGTTTCCAGTAAGATGTGGATCTTGGTATTGTCTTGGTTGATGTGATTACCGGTTAGTCTTGCAGAGTGTTGAATGAAGATGATTTTGGGTTGCGGTTGATCTCCATGACTTGTGGATCATTGGAGGTGTTGCTTTGGGCCTTAACCGGTATTCCCGGAGATGTGCACATTGTTCTATGTTTTGGAGATTGTTTCTAAGTGATCGAGCCGACATGTTACCGTTGCACGTTTCATGAACCAGTTGGTCTTTGGGTCGACTTGATTGAGTTGTAATTATTTGGTGATGGTATAAATAGAAGCTTGTGAATCATTTGAAGACAATAGAGAAGTAAGAATATTGAAGACAAAGTTAGGCGATTGAGCGAAGATGTAGAATCAACGAGATTCTGATCTACTAGGATTGAGGTCGGAAGGTTGAGGTCCGGGTTATGGTAAAACCGGTAGACTGTTACCAAAAGCCAATTTGATCTAAGGATGATCTGCAAATCTTGTAATTGCATTATAAGCATTGTTTGTATCCTGGACTGTGATCTAGCATGTGGCATGTATAATTATTCAAATTGTAATGATTCATTCACATTGTTTACCAGTTATGTGTTTTGTGTTGTTACCGATTGTTCTGCCTTCTATTTCTAGCATATTGTTTCCAGTTATCGATATTCTTTGCATGGTTTATGTGTTTTAAGCTACAAGGCTGGGCTATCCTTCATTGGATCTTTCTTCCTTGAATGCGTCAAATGGTATTAGAGTTGGTTCATGAACCTAGTGTTGGACAGAGTGTTGTTTGTGCACCGGTTGGTTGGAGAGAATATTGAGGCTGATGAATACTAAGAGGGGGGGTGAATTAGTATACCCAGAAACCTTATTAAACACTTAAGCAATTTTATTGTAGACTAGTATAGCCCTTCCAACAACAAACCAGTTAATACGCAAACAAGCCAAATAGCAAATAAAGCATTCACCCACAATAACACAATCACCATAACACAAGATATTTTGACATGGAAACCCAAATGGGAAAAACCACGGTGAGTAAAACTCACAAGTCTACTATCTGTAGAATAGCAACCAGACCGGTTAAGGCCTTACAATGTTCTTCACCAGAACAGATCTTGTTAGGAATCTTGATCTCTGTTAGGAGATAAGTCATGTTAAAGACTACCCTGTTAAAGGATTTTAGATCCACAACTGTGAACTGCCTTGTTAGAGGATTTAGAACAGGCTTAACTGAACCTACTCGCTTAAGGGTTTCTGACTTGTCGAAGAGATTAGTAATCAACAAGTAAGTGATTTATAAAGTAGCTTAAAATTCTTAGTTAGATCCTTGATTGCTCTTTGTTAATGCATTGCAGCATTACTTCAGTCTTCTATCCTTCGCACGTTCAATCTCTATCGCAAGATACTTTTTGCAAAGACCTAATCTTCTTACACAACACTCAAAACCCTAGACATGATATCCTCATATAGGAATCTGATTTCATGTCGACCCAATGAGATTAGATTACAATTTCCTAGGTACAATGCATCTAGACACAATTTTAATATGACACAAAATCATCGCATCGGTTTCGATGGATGATAACTCATCACACTTTACAAGTTTGTCGGTTAACAAAACAGAGTATACCGATTATTGGTTTACAAACAAAGACTGATAAACTGGAACATAGTATTCCGATCTTAAAAAGATTGGATGTCGCTTGGGGTCCTCGTACCACTTGACATATAATACTAGTTTGAACAACACATCACATACTACTGGTTGAGAATAACTCATACAATAAGTAAGTGTGTGTCCATCAATGACAATTACGACTAAGTACAAACATTATCAAAATACCAACAATCTCCCCCTTTGGCATTGATGGCAACACTTAAGAAAATTTGACATCTAAGTTCTTACAAAACAAAAATGATGCCATAATCAAAATTACTCCCCCTAAGCATATACACTACTCCCTTTGCCAAAATTACAAGCATGCACTACTTTCATATGTATAAAGTTTTCATTCAATATCACTCCCCCTTTGCCAACAATGACAAAGTAATGAAAAAATGCCGCAGAGATTTACCAAAATCATATTGCATAACATGAAAATAGAGTATATGTTTATGACAATAATGAGTAAAACTTCTCAAAAATGAATTTAAAGTCTTTCAGAAATTCCTTCATGTTTGTACACCAAGTATCTAGGAGTGAGGCAGCAATTTCACTCTGGGTCTTCATCTTGAATGCTAACTCCTCCATGGCATCCATAGTGCTCATTTCCTGAGTGATAATAATGGCTTCCATGTTCAAAAAGAACTTTTGAAGAATCTGCAACTTAGGTAACAAAAGCAACTGAAGCTCCTATAGATTTTGAGTCCGCTTGCAAATCTCTCAATCAATCATGGCAATCTATTGCTTGTGAATCTATATAGTCCGCCCATACATTGTGAAGGAATCATATGGCACTTTGAAGGTCTCCATATACCACTTTAATTCCAATTGGAGTTGACATTTCTTCTTCATAGCATCATATTAATATAGATCTGGCCAGGGCAGATTTTTCTCAAAAGTTTATGTCCTTCAGCCATTGCCAAACTAATATCATCTCTCTAATGGGTCGGCTTGGCTTTGTCTTCATCAATTTGCTTCATAAATGCAACTTTTAGTGCCTTTTCATGTTTTTTCTCTGTAGTATCCTGGGCAACATCTTCCAATGATTGTACTTGATTACCCACCTTGTGCATAGAAGCTTCAACTGGGCTAGTGAGGAATCGGTACCGGAAAGATCAGTATCGAGGACTAAGTTTGAAAGAGTATCAACAACAAATTGAATAACATATTTTTCTTTCTTCTTTCTTAGTTCATCCAATCTTTCTTTAGCAAGTTGAATACTTCTAAGTAGCTCATTTTTCGTCTATAGATTTGGTAAGATAGGCAAGAGTCAATTCACTATGACCGGTGGGATCAACCTATTTAGCTTGAAATTGATCTCTGGCTGCCTTGGGAATCTCAAAAGTTTGTCCACCTTCCTTTTCTTTGATCGCCTCTTCTCTCTTCTTCTCCTGCTCTTCTTTCTCCTTGGCCTCCTTGTCGGCCTTCTCTTTCTCCTCTTTTTCTTCTTTCTCCTTCTCCACTTTCTCCTTCTCTCCTTTCTCCTTCTTCTCTTACTCCTTCTCTGCTTTCTTCTTCTCAGCTTTCTTCTTCTCCATTTTCTCCTTCGCTTTCTCCTTCTCACCTTTCTCCTTCTCAACTTTCTCCTTCTTTGCTTTCTCCTTCTCCGCTTTCTCCTTCTTCTCTTTCTCACTAGGTGATTCTTGAATATCTAGTGCAGTATCCTCCGGTTTGGTTCCTTCAACATCTAATGCATCCACATTAATAGGATCATTTTGCTCAGATGCTCTTTCTTGTTGATCATTGAAGACTTCATCCAGTTTTGATTTTGATAGGTCAAACACTTGCTCAGCTTGTAGATTTGCCTTTGTACCTATCAAGAATCTCAAATAATTCATAATTGGAAGCATCTGGGAAATATTGAGCAAAAATTTTCTCCCTAATTTCTTGCTCCTTTTCAATGACAATGCGCCATTTATTGTCCAAAGAATTAAAAACTATAGTTTTAATATCGGTTGGAAACCGATCATTATCACATAAATACTTAATGAGTTCTTGTTCTACCTCCTGCTTTTCAGTATCATTAGGATCATCAAAATAATCTTTTAGATCATCAACAATTTTCCTTCTAATATTCTTTATAGTCCTTTGATAATGTGCCATAGGCTTGTAAGAAGCAATGTGTAAATTTATCGATGTAGAGGTTACAGGTACATTATCGATTAGCTTGGTCTTCTTACCTAATTGCCTCATCTTCTTCATTTTATCTTTTGATTCAATGTCTTCTGAATCATGTGCTTCGTTCTTGGTTTTCTTCTTCCTCTCAAATACTTTTGGTGAAATAGCCTCTGGTTTCTTCTTGGCTGGTGACCTCTTGGTCACTTTTGGACTGGCAGCAAATGTAACCGGTGCCAATGCTAATGGCACAACTTTCTTCTTCCTTTTCTTCGGTAATTCAGTAGGATTAACCCTCTCAGAGTAGGTACTGGTCCTCTTCTTCTTTGGATCAAGCGATGAAGCAAGTAGGGTAGAGGCATACCCAATGAGTATATTTTTCACCACTTCATAGCCCATATGCTCAACTTTCTCTTTTCTTGGCTTAACCGCTGCTATTATGAAATGATCCACTTTGATAGTGAAACAAATACCATCTTCATACTTCTTAGCCAGGTCACTTGATAGCCTTATTCTCTAGTTCATCTTCAATCCGAACTCATTAAAATACCTATTCAGAGTCTCCGGATAAGTAGATCCCACTGCTTGCAGACTCTCCTTGATTTGTCTTGTAACCGGTAGGTCACTTGACTATTCAACATCACCAACTCTTTGAAAATACCCTTGAAAGTAGAAAAACAACTCGACAATTAGTTGACCAAACTTGAACCTTAGTGCCTTGTCCTCTTTGATGGATTTCAAATTCTCCATGAGTTGTTTTTGCATGCAGGTACACAAGTTGTACTCTACATCTTCCTTGATCATTCGATAAGCGACATGCACCGCAGCTATAGGAACATAATTCATCCTGCTAGCATATAATACTCTATACCCAATCACCATGCATGCATACTTCACCAAGTCATCTCTTATGGTGTTGACAGTCATTACCCGCTTGTCACTCACAGAACTAGTGAGTTCTTCCACTTTGTCTTTTGTGATCTTACGAAGAACAAGGAATTCTCCAGTATTGCAAAAACCGGTCACGGCATGGATTGCCTCCCGTGTGATATCATGGCTTTTCTCAAGATACATCTTGTCACCATGAACCCTACTAAGAATAATTATTATATGATTCTTTGTGAATTCCTCGAGAAAATATGTTGCATTGTGGAAATTATTCTTGTCAATCATGTTGTACTCTTGTTTACTCTTCTTATCTTCTCCATGGAACAAACTCAACTTGGAGTGAATCACTAGAGACCCTAGGTCTTCAAGTCTGCAATCAATATAACCAGAAACATCCCTTTCGATAATGACTCTGGCGGGAATTTGCGATATGGCATTGTAATTAAACTTCTTCCTAAGAGATTTGGATGACTCCTCAGATGCGGAAGAACTAGAAGAGACTTTGGATATAGAATCCATGTCTAAATAATTCCGAATGATAAGAGTGATTCGATAAAAAATACCTTTTCACTCCGAACTAGGGATCGCCGATGTCGAGCACAATAAACTTCTCCAAAAGCTTGCTTTACCACTCTAACCTCCACTCTAGATACCTTGAAATGACTCTTGGGTCTTGCACAAGATTTCTTTTTGGATTTCTTTGAATGCAAGATTGATCGCTTTTGTTGTGCTGCTCAAGTTAGACAAATGCTTCTTCAAAAATGGGCAAGGAAAAATGACTACAAGAGTCACCTTTATACATGCTCCTACCTACCATAATAAATGCATCACCATTAGGGTATAAACCCTAATTTTACCTTTTGCCACTTCATTTCTTCTGTCGGTCGACAGGTAACCAATACCGATAAAAGAACTTTATCGATATACTCTTTGGGTCCAAAACATTGTTACCAATATGTTCCCCCTTAATCTTTTCAAAGCTTAATTTGCCAATTCAGGAGTCTCCACACTAGGTGCGGAAACTAGTACATCTTATGGCTTCTCTTCAGATTTCCTTTTCCAAGTTTTATTCATATCTGCCTAAACGGTTTCAACATCGACCTTTCCTTTACCTTCTGGGTTGACCGATCTATCTTTCGATGGATTTTGTCTAAGTCTGCATGATCTAGCAAGATGTCTCGGTTTGTGACAATGATAGCATACCATACCAAGTGCTCTCCACGATCCGGTGTTCACATTTCCATTCTTTCTCCTACATGTTGCAACAGTTTGACCGCTACCACGACAGATCACACAGGTTGCACGCCAACCGTTTGTCACTCCATAACCATTTGACCATTGGTCATAGGTTCTATAGTGGTTTGGGTTCCAGTTCATAAGAGGTTCTTGGACAACTCCTTTTGATCTCAGTGCATAACCTCCAGGGTTGTTCATAGCTGACCTGCACTCAAAAGATCTATGCCTAGACTTGTTGTTTGCATAACAATGACCATTAAATCTACTAGTTCTATCCTTGTAGTTATACACATTGTTTTGCATGTAAGGGAAATTATTATAAGTCTTGCTCCTACATACATTGGTAGTATGTCCTTCCTTATGGCAGTTAAAGCATACAGGTTTGAACTTTGACTTACCTTTTCCTTTGCTACTTTCATAGGTACCGGTTGCTCTTTTGGTGCATCAATCTTGGTTCTAGAGGATTCACCTTCCTCATTTGTAGAGAAACCAAGTCCAGTTGTATCCCTTGATGACTTCATTGATTCTAGCTATTGGTCCAATTTTGTAGAGCTCGGGTTGAACTTTGCAAGTATCTCCTTCATCTCAACAAGTTCTTTGGAAAGAGCTTCATTGGTCTTCATTAGGGTTTCATTATGAGAAATGACTGCATTGAGTTCTGCTTGAATTTCTTCTCTCTCTTCCTTACCCTCTTACAGATAGGCAGTAATGGTACCGATTTCTTGATTCAACTTAAAGATCTCGTGCTCCTTGTCCTTCACTAGATCCTCAGCTTTTCTTTGATTTTCCAGTTCCTAACTCATCCTAATGGTCAGTGCTTCTAGCTCCCTCCTCAAGTTAGTTTTTGACTCATTCAATTTCTCCACTTCTTTGACTAGGGCATCCATCTCTGCTTCATTAGAAGATATTTTTTCAGTAATTTCCAGTATTTGCTCAGCAAGTTCTCTTCTTTTGGCTAAAGAGGCTTTATACTTGACCTTAAGTTCATCATAGGCTCTCTCAGATTCAACTAGATGGTGAGTGAGTTCCCTTGTGTTGTATTCCCCCATATCTCCTTTCAAGTGGTTAGACTAAAAGAAACGTTGGCTCTGATACCAATTGATGAATACTCAAAGGAGGGGGTGAATTAGTATACCCAAAAACCTTACCAAACACTTCAGCAATTTTACTGCAGACAGGTATAGCCCTTTCAATAGCAAACCGGTTAATATGAAAATAAGCCAAATAGAAAATAAAGCATTCACCCACAGTAACACAATAACCATAACACAAGATATTTTGATGTGGAAACCCAAATGGGAAAAACCACGGCGAGTAAAACTCACAAGTCTACTATCTGTAGAATAGCAACTAGACCGATTAAGGTCAGATTGGTTAAGGCCTTACAATTTTCTTCACCAGAACAGATCCTATTAGGAATATTGATCTCTATTAGGATATAAGTCATGTTAAAGACTACCATGTTAAAGGATTTCAAATCCACAACTGTGAACCACCTTGTTAGAGGATTTAGAATAGGCTTAACTGAGCCTACTCGCTTAAGGGTTTCTGACTTGTCGAAGAGATTAGTAATCAACAAGTAAGTGATCTATAAAGTAGCACAAAATACTTAGTTAGATCCTTGATTCCTCTCTGTTAATGCACTGCAGCATTACTTTAGTCTTTTGTCCTTCACACATTCAATCTCTGTCGCAAGATACTTTTTGCAAAGACCTAATCTTCTTACACAACACTCAAAACCCTAGACATGATATCCTCATATAGGAATCTGATTTCATATTGGTCCAATGAGATTAGATTACAAATTACTAGGTACAATTCATCTAGACACAATTGTAACATGACATAGAATCACTGCATCGGTGTCGGTGGATGATTACTCATCACACTTTACAAGTTTGTCGGTTAACAAAACAAAGTATACCGGTTATCAGTTTACAAACAAAGACTGGTAAACTGGAACATAGTGCTCCGATCTTAAAAAGATTGGTTGTCGCTTGGGGTCCTCATTTTGCTTGAGGTTCTCGTACGGCTTGAGGTCCTCATATCGCTTGGCATATAATACCAGTTTAAATAATACATCACATACTACCGATTGAGAATAACTCATACAACAAATAAGTGTGTGTCCATCAATGACAATCACAACTAAGTACAAACATCACCAAAAAGCCAACAGAGGCAACTTATGAACTTGTTCATATCGCCGAATGTGAGGTAGAGCAAGGTTTGCAGGTAGACTGCCGATCCTAGAGCTTGAGCTTGTGACAGTTAGTGGGTGGAGACTTGAACAGATCGCCGATTGAGGCAAGCTGCAGTTTGTACCGGTAGATCATCGTGGAGAGGCAATCAAAAGTTGTGGTTAGATCATTGAATCCCTGAGGTAGTTACAAGTACCTACTGACCAATCCCTGAACCATAGAAAGTGATGGGACTCACTTTTCAATTAACCCTGAGAGTCTGATGCAGGAGCACCAGTCTAGTTCTTACCAGTTGGGCAGATTTCAATGGAATTGCTTGAGAGTGTGGCATTTCTTCATGTTTGAGTGTTTAGCATTGTGGTTTTGGGTTTATTCCCTTGTTTCCATGGTCTTTATCATGTTTGAGTTTCAGACCATTTGGATTTATTTCTGGTAAGATGTGGATCCTGGTATTCTCCCAGTTGATGTGACTACCGATTAGTCTTGCAGAGTGTTGAATGAAGATGATTTCGGGTTGCGCTTTATCTTTGTGGCATGTAGATCATTGGAGGTGATGCTTTGGGCCTTGACCAGTATTCCCGGAGGTCTGTACATCATTTTATGTTTTTTAGATTGTTCTTAAGTGATTGAGCCAACATGTTACCATTGCACGTTTCATGAACCGGTTGGTCTTTGGGCCGACTTGATTGAGTTGTAGTTATTTGGTGATGGCATAAATGGAAGCTTGTGAATAATTTCAAGACAACAGAGAAGTAAGAAGATTGAAGACAGAGTAAGGCAATTGAGCGAAGATGTAGAACCGATGAGATTCTGATCTAGTGGGACTAAGGCCGGAAGGCTGACGTTCTGGTTAGGGTAGAACTGGTAGAATGTTATCGGAAGCCGATTTGATCTAAGGATGATCTGTTGATCTGTAATTGTATTGTAAGAATTGTTTGTATCCTGGACTACGATCTAGCATGTGGCATGTATAATTCTTTAAATTGTAATAAGAATAATTCACATTGTTTACCAGTTATGTGTTATGTGTTGTTACCAGTTGTTCTGCTTGTTGTTTCTGGCACCTTGTTACTGATTACCGGTATGCTTTGCATGGTTTATGTGTTTTAAGATACAAGATTGGGTTGTCCTTCATTGGATCTCCTTGCCTTGACTATGTCATGTTTGCATTACTAATCTAACCTAACAACATCATCATCATCCTATCTCAAAATGATCTAATAATTGACCTATATACCCTTACAATCCTTCATGACTTATGTCAGCTTACATAGATAATACAAAAATGATTATACATGTTGGCTCATTACATATATATATAAACAATAAAATGAATTGTTGATTGTTAGATCTCACAATGATGTCGGCCTCCTATACCAGTACTCAAATAATCCTTCCTACTAGTGAAGATACCTGTCGAAGTCGGTGAAGTGTTTGTTGGTGAAGTACCAAACCAAAGAATGAAACTGGAACATGTTGCCATCAATGACAACATATGAAACCAATCAAATGTTGGCATTTGATCATTTGGACAACCGATAAATGTATGTTGTGTATAGAGATTAGATTTATGTATGATAACTATTTTGTATGTTTTCATTGATAGAAACTATGTTTCTTTGAGTCATCTAAGTCCTTCAGTTCAATCGGCTAGACTTAACCAATAAAGCAGAGGCAATTTTATCAGAACTGGTAAAATAACTGACAAAATCTCACACCGACAACTGGTACATGAAATCCATGAAGGATGAAGGAATACAGTTTTGCAGCAACATTCATGACTATCAGATGAAGGTAAATTCATGACCACATGAGCAGATTTGATTAGATGAATGAGATCTGATCAACAAGGTAGAGATCAAGAAACACAATCAACTAATAGTAATGAAAATCACTCAGATCGGTAAAACGACACAGAATTGGATTTGTTATGTCGGTGGCCGACATAACTAAAGCGTACAATGCAAGATTGTCTAGACGCATTGAACCTAGGGAATTGTAATAAGGCTCTAGTCAACCTTATGAAAAATTTTATTGTGTGATGAGGTATGAAAGGATATATATACATGATCTTGATAGTGTCATATGTTATGAGCGAATTTTGTCTTTTTGATAGTGTAAAGATCAGAGGAGTTGAGAGATGAAGTCTCTATGATTTTTAAATGTTCTTAAGTGGATTTTATCAGATACAGAAGTTGTTACTGAGATCATTTGTACTTGTTGTCTTCCTAATAGTTGTAGCAAGAAAACCCTCTTATAAGGTCACTCCTAACAGCGTGCAGTCAAATCCTATCAGTTTTGATCATTAAATCCTCTAACCAGGTCACACATTAGCTTGTGTTTTCAAATCCAAGTTACTTGGATAGCTCCTAATAGGGTTGGTCCTTATAGGCCTTTTTGTAATGCTCTTAACCAGGCTTAGACACTTCTAATAGGGTGTGCCCCTAACCAAGTGTTGTAGACTTTAACCGATCAGATCTCTATACTGCAGTTAGTGGATCTTGTGGGTACTAACTCCCTATTTGTTTTTTCCCATTTGGGTTTTCCACATATAAACTCTTGTGTCATGTGGTGTATGCTTTATGTGGTGATTGCATACTTGGTGTTATTTCTTACATGTCTATTGAGTTTTAAGTTGGTGAAATTGATATTCAGATTTGTTTTGTTTTTATTATCATTGATTCACCCCCCCCCTCTCAGTGCCTTATAAGTTCATCAATTTGTATCAAAGCGTAACTTCATTAAGGCTTAACCATTGGAAGGGATCTCTAATCATAAGGCAACTATGGGTGAAGGAATGAGCTATAGAGAGATGGCTAGAGAACTTGTTGAAACCAAGGATGAGCTAGAAACCCTAAGAGGCAAGTATAAGACATCACTAGCTAAAAGGAAGAAATTGATCGAACAATTGTTGGAGATCAATGAAAGCAGCTCTTTTGATAAATTAAATATAGATGCATTGGTTGAGAAAGTGGAGAAATTGAATAGTGAGAAACTTAACCTAAGGATAGAACTTGAAGCCCTTTCAATCCGTATGAGTCAAGAACTTGAAGCTAGGAGGGAAGTTGAAGACCAGATCAAAGAGAAAGACCATGAGATCTTTAAGATCAAGCAAGAGAATGCAACTTTCTATGAACACTGGCATGAGGAGAAAGAAGAAATCAAAGCATATCTTGATATGGCAATGTCTCTTAGAGAGACTCTTATGAAGAAAAATGAAGATCTTACTAAAGAGATTACATAAGCTAATGAGAAGCTTGCAAAATTCAACAAGAGTTCTACTATGTTGGATGAACAGATCCAATCTCAGAGGATGAAAGGTGATACATCTGGGTTAGGATACAATAAATCTGAGAAGGGAGAACCTTCTGGTACCAAGAATGACATGCATGAAGGTAAAACTACTCCTAAGGCTCAGAAGACTACCGGTAAGAAATCTTACAAACCTGTTTGCTTTGACTGTCGTAAACCAGGACATACTCCTAATATTTATAGAACAAAATCTGATGGTAATATTGGTTATAGACCTAATACTAGATATGTAGCTAGGACATTTGAAGGTTATTATTATACATGCAACATGTATGATAATAGATCAGTTGAATGCAGATATGGAGAAAACAATCCTACACATCACATGAATCCAAGACCTATTGGTGACTGGAGAAGGAATTTCACTGACCGGAGGAACACAAATTGGCAAAGACCCTATGTTAACCAGTCCAGTCCTTATGAGATGGAAAAGAGATTCAATGTGACTTGTTCAAACTGCAACAATTTTGGACATGTGGTAATGAACTACAAAAGAAGAATGGGTAGAGGAAACTTGGGACCTTGGAGAGCATCTAAAATGACATGTTACCATTGCAACAAACTGGGAGACATTGCCAAGTTTTACAGAACAAACAAGAACCAACTGGTGAATCATCCTGCAGACCGGAAAGGAAAGTAGAAGGTTGATATTGAAAAAACTAGAGATGAGATTAATAAGACCTTGAGGAAGAAGAGTGATGACAAACCATCTGAGGAATCAGATTGTTCACCTAACGTGGAGAATCCCTCTTCAGCAAACAAAGTTGTTTCTACAACTTGCGGTGAGCTTATTGTCAAATATTGAGTTGAACCCCTAGATGATGTACTGTAAATTAAATCTACATATTCTAATGCATTTTGATGTTTTCATGTTTTTTTAGATCATAACTGGTAAATATCATTGAGTTTTTGCTACCAGTAATATGCTTTAGAGTTTGCTAAGGTGTTTTAGGGTTTTGTCGATAAATGCATTTATGCAGTAGTTAAAGTACAAATAAATAGAACTTTTTGAATTTCATTTATCACTTTGCATCTTGAGAACTTTTGGCGAAGCAAGTAGAGCAGAGATAAGTTTGTGCAAGAAGCATTCAGATCATTTACTAGCATCTAAGGTGATCGAAGTAAAGTTTGATTCGGTGATTGAGTATTGAAAGTTTTTTACAGTTGGAAACACTAGCACTAAAGAAGAAGAGGTATTTATCAATGAATCTTACTCTTTGCTTTAATTTTTTGCATATTGTAGTATGGATACTCCGCATCTAGGTGATACGACCGAGAGGGAAAGACCTAAATACAAATGACATCTATACAAGTCGGAGAATATTGACCTTGTCGGTGCCCTATCTGGTGTACCAAACAGTGTTTTTCATATAGAGGATGTAAGATGCTCTGATCATTGCAAACTTGAAGACTTGGGAGTTGTAGCTATTTATGAGCAATACAAATCTCTGTGTAATGAATAGGGAAGATTGAAAGAATAGTTCAGAAGTGTAGCCGATAAAGGTTTTCATCATACGATCAATTTCATTGATGATTTTGATGACGAGTTGGTGAGATTTGTTTTGAGTTGTATTCATGATCAGTTCATGTGGTTGGATAGACCTAACAAAATCACTAAGGAAGCAATCCACGTTGTAACCGGCTTCCGCTCAACCGATGAAGTGTCATTGCTTAGGTCTATACCTAACGATGATGTTGTGAAGTTAACTGGATCTAGATGGGATAAAAGAGCCATGACTGTGAATGAAATTAATGATCCTGTTGTTAAATTTGCATCTATGGTGATTGGCTATAGAATTTTCTATTTAAGCATAATGAATAGTATACCAAGAGCAGCTATTCACACTGCCTACTAGATGATTAAGGAGGATGTTGATTATGATCTTTGTGAAGCAATGAGAAGTCAATTAATGAAAAATTTGGAAGTAGTCAGGAAGGACAACAAACTGAGATTCAATTTTGGACAACTTATCATGGGCTTATTCTTTTATTTTCAAAAAAATTTCCCCAATATTGGTGATGTACAATGGATAACCGGAACACTTGCACTATTGCAGATGAAGAACAACATTAGGATGCTGAAAAACAAGTTCGATGATATTTCATGGGGATATTTTTAGAAAATATAGAAGCAAATGCATTCTAGAGAACGCATACCGAGAGAGGTAGTCAATCGATATGAGGATTTTATCTATTTTATGGTTGACACAGACACATGCTTGATGGAAGTTGTTATTCCCAAGAACACATGGGTAATGCCCATGGGTTTTGAAGTAGATAAAGACCTACTTATTGCTTATGATGATCATTTGTTATCTCAATCGGTTGATACCACCACTTAGAGGTTTGAAACCTACATGGAGAAACTACTGAAAGTGCACTTTGAACTAGAGAAACCCTTGATTGCAAAGAAAGTAAGAAAAGAGGTACATGCCTTTGCTGAGCAGGCCAGATTCACAAAAGAACATATAGTTGCAGCAAGAGCCAAATATGAGGCTCAACAAGGTGGAACTTCCAGTGTACCAATTGGTAAGACCAGATTAGTCAAAGCAGCTGAGAAGAAGAAAGCAAAAGAAACTAAGGTGAACCCTGTTGAATCCCAAAGACGGAAACCCTCTAAAATAGAATTTTGAAGGAAAGGTAAAACTGTTGAACCTCATGTTGTGCCTACCAAAATCAGAAAAAGAAAGAAGGAGAAAGCTCACAAACTGGTGATAGATATAGAGGAAACAGAATCAGAAGAAGATAAGAGAGCACTAAGAGAAAGTGATAAGAAGCAGAGACTACACAAAAAGGTAAAGAGGCTACAAAACTATTGACACTTGAAGATTCTTTCACTAAAATGATTAAGATTATTAAGGAGTATGGTATTTAAAAAGGTTTAAACATATTGTTTACTCATTTGCCTGAAATTCAAGGAAGGGAGATTGGAGATGTAATCATCTTCAGTATGGACAAGTTTAGTAGAGTCCTCATTAAACTACAAGGGCAAATTCCAGACAATTTGTATAATATTATTGATGCAAGATGGCAAGCCGCCATTAGATAGGATAAAGAATTTATTGATTACACTCTTAAGCACCTACAACCGAAATCCAGTAAGGAAGAAATAGAAGATGCATGAGTAAATGCAAAATATTTTCTTAGATCCAAGAAAAGACTGACTAGAATGTTAACAGGTGATATTGAATCAATCCAAAAGGAGACTGAAACTTTGATAAAGAAATCTTTAGGTCTCATCCCTGAAGAAGAAGAAGAAAAAGATGAGGATGATACACCTGTTAAGTTAAAGGGAGAAGATTTTCCTGAGGGTGTTAAGCCTACAGATTTTGAGTCGGGCCCTATTGATACTGAGCATATAGATATACTGGATGATGATGACACTGGTAATGTAGTTAATGATGACACAGATAATGTTGACAATACCAGAGATAATGTAAATGTAGTAAATATTGATGTACAAATGGATGATCCCCTAGAGTAACAATGAGATGTAATTAATGAAGGTGAGAAGGAAACTTATAAGAGCTCAAGTGACCAATCAGTGAATGCTCAATCCGCAGGATCAAAAACTCCATCGGTAAATGTAACCATTGATACAAATATAAATGATGTTATCAATGACAGCCAGAAGGATATGGTTGAGGAACATAAAGCAGAGGAAGCACCGATTACTAAAAAAGGTGTGGAAATGTAACCACCACTGGTAAAGGATAATCATGTTGAAAGTCACCTGCCACTAGTCACTACAACAACATAGAAGGAATAGATAGAGACATGGAAAGAAAAACCAGAGAAGAAGTCAGGAGAAAAATAGGATGAAGAAAAGAAAACAAAGGAGAAGAAGAAAACCTTGATCGATGATGATTATGATGAAGACTCTGTGAGTATTAAAGGTCCTATAAATATGGATAATTTGAGTTAATGGAAATTGCTACTGCTATGCGATCCTGAGCACAAAAGAAGAGGTTGAAAGATCATAAACAAGAAGCAGACACCATTCAAACTGTTCTTGTGTCAAGTCTCCTACCAAATATTGATAGATAATCTATCCACCCCTATTGCTAAGCTTGGACAGTTAGTTATTGATGCCAGTGAACAACTAAAATCCCTTGAAGAGGAAGCTCATGATTTAGCAAAAAAAGATTACAAGAAGAGAAGGGGAGAATAATTGTTTTCAAAAATTGACAAAGGTAAGGTTGCTTTAACAGTGAACAAAGATCTTTTGAAAACTGGAATAGAAATTGGAGGTCACATTTTGGCCACTATATCTAAAGTATCATTATTTTGTTCTAACTTAAAGAAAAAGAGAGAAGATATAGAGAAGGAACTAGAAAGGATAAGTGAAGCATACATACTGGTATAGGACTCCGCTTTGGATTCTGGTAAATCAATTGGTGCCTTACAGTACATATTAGAAATTTATGATTTTGAACAGGTGAAGCAGATAAGATCCTTGAAGGAGCTAAAGAATCAGTTAATTTCGAAAGTTGAAATGTAACAGAGAGCATACAAGGAGTCCGCAACAATTTTGGCTACCCCTGAGATGAGTACAGTTGATGCTATGGAGGAGTTTGTAGCTCAAATTTTGACACATGTTGAGATCACTGAGACACTGTTATAAACATGGGGCAATGACCTTAAGCAGTTGAAGTTTCATTTTAGTGATGTTATCTTAATAATTGTATTGTAAAGACCTTAAAACTTTTATCTCTATATACATGCAGTTTTTTATGACAAATTTTGATGTAATATATGTATTTTACTTCTTTATTTGGCATTGTTGTCAAAAGAGGAGTAGAATTAGTTTAAAGTGAAGTGAGTCAAAAATTTGTATGTATTGTTAAGGGGGAGTAATGATTTCATTTTGGCATGCAATTTCTAAGGGGGAGTGCATGTCATGAAGTGAGTGTATGTCATGAAGTCAATTTTTATTTTGCAAACTTAGTTGACAAAAATTTTCCTATGTGTTGCCATCAATGCCAAAGGGGGAGATTGTTGGCATTTGATCATTTGGACAACCGATATATGTTTTTTATGCATAGAGATTAGATTTATGTATGATAAATATTTTGTATGTTGTCATTGATGGCAACTATGTTTCTTTGAATCATCTAAGTTCTTCAGTTCAACCGGCTAGACTTAACTGGTAAAGCAGAGATAATTTTATTAGAACCGATAAAATGACTAACAGAGTCTCACACCGACAACTGGTACATGAAATCCATGAAGGATGAAGGAATGCCATTTTTCAATAACGTTGATGACTATCAAATGAAGTTAAATTCATGACCACATAAGAAGATTTGATCAGATGAATGAGATTTGATCAACAAGGCAGAGATCAAGAAACACAGTCAATCGGTAGTGATGAAAATCACTCAGATCGGTAAAATGACACAGAATTGGATTTGTTATGTCGGTGGCCGACATAAATAAAATGTATAATGCAAGATTGTCTAGATGCATTGAGCCTAGGGATTGTAATAAGGTTCTAGTCGACCTTATGATAATTTTTATTGTGTAATGAGGTATGAAAGGATATATATATACATGAGCTTGATAGTGTGATATGTGATGAGCAAATTTTATATTTTTGATAGTGCGAAGATCAAAGGAGTTGAGAGATGAAGTCTATGTGATGTTGTAATGTTCTGAAGTGGATATTATTAGACACGAAATGAAATTTTATGCAAAGAATGTGTCCCAAAATACCTTACTAGAGCTGAATTTAATTAAAAAAATTTGGATAGGCTTTATCCAAAATCTCTAGATAAGTGTCCCAACTAGATTTGAATTTGTCGGATACTGATAGAAGCCCATTAAGCATATGAGCATGGGACTCTTTCTCCTTAAGCTCTATCGGTGTGGGCTTGCCATCCATATCAATGCATTCCTTTTTATGTACATTTAAGTTTTCCAACTAGGGACTCACCAATCCTCTGAGCCCTTTAGCTCTCCTAATGATTTTGTCTTTGTCACTTTCAAGAGCTGAAATTTGAGCTTCTAACAACAAAATCTGCCCATCAATAGATGTAGTTAAAGAATTGGAACCATCAAAAGAATTGACTATACCTACAATTTTAGTCTGAGAATCTTTAATGCCTTTATCTATATCTGTTGTTAGTAATTTGGTGTTATAGCATACTCTGCATATATTTGTGCATTGCCTTAAAGCATTATCAATTAACTTCAATTTGTCAGTAATCTATTTCTTTTCTGATTCAATCAATTGATCGAAAGTGTCTTTCTTAGCTTGAGTGAATATTTCCAATGCATGTCGCTTAGATATTTGCTGCAATGATTGAAAATCCTTAGAGATGTGCTCAGTAATTATGTTGAGCTTGTCGGATGGGCTTGCTCCTTTGTCAAACTGGCACTCTGGGACAAGTATGTGCAATATTGAAATTGACTAATCAATTATTCCCTTGTCCACTGATCCTTCCTTCATCTTTTGAGCAGCAATCATCATGAGCTTAGTAGAACTCATGTCACTTATGCTCTTATGATCTACCTGAGAGGTGTCAATTGACAACAATGATGTGTTGGCTACCAGTTCCCTATCGGATTCCTCTCCCTTTTTCTCTGATGGTTTAATACCTTTAATAACATCCTCTTTTGTAATGGTAGCTTTTCCACTTGGTACATTGTCTGTTACTATCGGTTCCTCATTAATTGTATCCTCAACCTGTACATTCTGATCCGGATGACTATTGTCCTCAACATCTGTAAACTGTACATTCTGTGTATCTATCGGTATATGTACATTATCTAGTTTTGTTGGTATCTCCTCTTTGTCCTGTACATCTGATTCTATTGGGGGCTCTACATCCAATTCCTTAGTATCTTTCAAAATTGTAGGTGGGGTACCCACTACACTTTTGCCTTTCCCTTCAGCCGGGATGTCAGTAGTCTCATTCTTAGCTTTCAGTGAAGAGAAGAAACCAGGGTTTTCAACAAAGAATTGTGCCCATGCCTTGTGAGTTTCACTGATTATTTCATTAACCCTACTTGCCATAAGACTAATTATCTTGTTCTTGCTACAAAAAATTGTTCTGTTTGCAACTTCAATGGTCATATCCAACTCATTTGGATTAATTGATCCACAAGTAGTTAATAACTCTTGAATTTTTATGTGTTGGTCCTCCTCTGCAGAAAATAATCTTCTAGCATCTAGATTGTTATACAGTTGTGTCAGTATTTGCTTTTCAATTTCTAACAAAGCCTTCTTAAATATATCTAGGTGTAACAAGACTTCTTCCTCAATTTCTTTTTGCTCATCATCATCATCTAAGTGCTCATAATAGTAGTGTATATTTTTCAAACTTTTATCCTTGGTGATTTCATCTATCAATTCTGCACAAGTCTTAGGAGGGATTATAGATACATTATCGGTTACAATAGAAAGGTCTGTGTCTCCATTCTTCTTTCTTCTGTCAGTATTAGATGGTGCAGAAGGTGTAAGAGATGTTCCTTTGGAGCTCTTTTCAGGTTTTTTGGCCGGTACCTTTATTGTCACCTTTCTTACCGGTTGCTTCCTTGCCTCCTCCTTAGACTCCTCACCTTTCTTTCTCAATACCCTCTTGAATGCTAGAGGAGTGTCATCTTCAGTTCCAGAGTCTAATGGAATAGGCTCAATGAATATTTCAAGCTCTTTGCTCTTCCTTCCTTTTGGCAGAACAACATCCATTAAGGCCTTGATGTCTTGCAATACCTTTTCAACAAATTTGTTGGCCTTACCTCATTGTTTCTCCCTCTTCTTCTAATTGAATTCAGTTTGAACCTCTTGCTTTTTTTGCTTTGCAGTACCAAAAGACTTTTCACCTCATCAATTGGAGCATCAATCAACATTTTAGCATAAGCATCCAGAATCACAGCATCAACCTCATACCCCATCTCATATATCCATATCTTTCGGGGTTTAACTGCTTCCATTAAGGTTTCATCCTTTTTTACCATAAAGCAAATCTCGGTTGATTATTTGTCAACAATGTGTTTGGGAACCCTCTCTCTGGATTTCATTTCTTTTTGAAATGCCTTGAAATAACCCAAACCTTATCATCTCGCAGGCTTCCCAAGCTAGCAATAGATTGCTTCAATTGTCTGCCTACCGGGATATAAAATGCCCACTATCTCTTTCCCAAACCGAGAGTTTCATTAAGAAAAAATAACATTAAGAAGACAATGAGATTCCCATACCAGAATATCCCCTTTTTCTCTCCTTTAATATTTCCAAGGTTAATGATCAACTCATCATTCATCCATCCATATAGATCTATTTTCTCATTTTCCCTCATAATTTTATGTGAGGCATATATGCGGGAGCTAGAAACAAAATTGAGATGGTTGGATTGAGTTACCTTATACCCAATAATCATGTTTCCAAATCTGATGTCTCGATCAGTGATGGTGCTAACCCTCATTGATCGTCGATCTGAAGTTGCGTCGGTGATTTTGTTAACTTGATCATTTGAAACCTTTTTCTCTAGACACTGACCAATCTGTGGAAAACCAGTGATTGCCCTAATGGCCTCCTTTGAGATCTTATATGGCCTATCCAACCAAATGAACTCTCCATGAACCCTACTCAGTACATATTGGATGATCTCATCTTTGAATTCAGGGATATCTAGAATGCTAGTAAACCCTAGATCTTCAATTTTCTTATATTCGGGTTTGATCTTTCCAGAGTCACCCATCAACTCATTCATGTACATATTCTTGGTGTCACTAGTACCCAAATCCTCAATATGGCAATGAATATATTCTTTGGCATCTTCCACATAAAAAACTCCTTCCGGAACATGTGAAAATGCACCAACCGAATCATCCAAGGTGGCAATATGTAGACATTGGTTGAAAATTGGCCTGGGATGATCCTTAACCTCAACAACAGTTGGATTTGCAATGAAAGTAGGTGTAGAGGATGATCTAGCTTCCATGATGAGAGATGAATGCAATAAATACCTAAGAAATGGTTGTCGGTAAATAAACCTAGAGAATTATTTCGAGTACTGGTGGAATCGTTGATGAAGATTTACGATTGCTCTGAATCACCTTAGACTCTCTCTATATCACTCTTAATTTCTCTAAATGCAAGGTGATAAAAAATGAAGTGGATTAAACCTTTTAACCTTCGAGAAACCCTAATTTGTCATTGATATAAAGGACTTCCAATGGAACATACCGGATCTCAGTCGAACATCTCCATGCCGGATAATCCTTTTCCAATGTCTAGAACTTCTTCTAGATCTCCTTCCCAGGGCTTATGCAATATTTTCATGAAATTTTCCTACCCCTAAGGCATCTGCCTCACTTACTAGATGATCTTCCTGTCAGTGCAGGAGCAATCTGCTCTGTTGGTTGAGTAACCAGAGCAGTTCCATTTGTTGATTGATCATCTAACTTCCTGACCCATTTCTTGGTATGATCTTGTTGAATTTCATTGATCTTTTCTTTCCCTTTATCATTTGATCCATGATTGCTAACCGGTGGATTTTGGCTTCTACAAAACTTGGCTATGTATCCAATCTTGTTGCATGCATAACATGTAACATTGTTCTTTTGAATTATTTTGCTATAACCAAAATAATTGCTTGACCTGCATTGATTAGCCATATGTCCAAATTTTCCACATGCATGATATTTTACATTCATTTTGAAATCTTTTGTCTTATGACCATACTTATTACATTTGGAACATTGATCGGGAGTAGAATTATAATTCTAATTTGCTCCATTTCTACATTGCCTAGCCATGTGACCAAATTTATCACAAACAAAGCATCTACCATTTAATTTGTAAGCATTGAGCTTCCTTACAGGTTTCCTCTAGTTTTGGTTGTTCTGGTCTTCATTTACAGTACCAGAGCTTTGACCTTGTTCAAATCCAAGTCCATTGGAATCTTTGTTTTGTCTTTGGTTTTTCAATAGTTCATCAAGTTGTGCTGAACTAACTTTGAATTTGTCCTTGTACTCATTTGCAATAGTTAGATCATCTCTTAGGATTATCATTTGTCTTTCAAGTTCTTGTTCATTGCTTTGGGATTGCACTAATTTTGTTCTTAACACATCATTTTCATGAACCAACTAGATGCATTCTTCAGATCTATCTTTCAGAGATCTCCCATGGTTTTCTTCATTCATCTTCTAGTCTTCAATCTCTTTTTACATCCTCATAGTTAGGGCTTGCATTTCATTCCTCATGAAAACAATCTCTTGACTCAGCTTTTGACATTTTTCATTAAGGGCATCTTTCTCTTTATTATCCCGATTTTGCAAAAGTTCCTTCCTCCTAGCTTGAACAGATGACAACCTCTCCTATAGAATAAGAATGAATTCCACTGCAAAATTTAATTCATCTTGTAACTTCAAGTTCTTCATCCTTTCAGCATCATAATCTTCAAGTGCTACCTCAAGTTGCTTCTCCATACTCATTTCCACGGATTTCGGATTCAAGATCTCCCTCAAGCTGTTAGACTTCCTCTGAGGCACAAGGCTCTAATACCAATTGTTGGAGTCCAAGAACAATGAGAGGGGGGTGAATCAATGTTCTACTAGAATGTTCAAATTTAACCTTATTATAACATGTATTCACCAACCGGTATACCGGTACATATATAATTGAAAGAAGTAAAGCAATCAATGAACCAATCACACAAATGAACACCATAACATAGAGAGTTTATACGTGGGAAACCTCAAAGAATAAAAACCACAATGGGATTTGTAACCCACAATATCAATTAACAAGCCATATGAAGAGATATTACATAATATGGGGGCGTGCTCATGCAGAAAGGCTTATCGCCTAGAGCACACTGCTCAACACAAAGAAGTCTCACTGACAGTCACTTTGAATAATAAAACATAAGACTAGACTCATTTAACACATCTGCTATTTCTGATCTAGTTTCAATTCAAGCTCTGACTGTTTTGGTTTTAAAACCCTTACCGGAATAACCTTCGCTTTGTGAGTGCATCCAAAATCATCTACAAATCATTACAAAATATTGATTTCATACACAAATGACCTCATGATCTTTGAATTATTGCTCTAATCTATCAACATCATCATCATTCTATCTCAAAATGATCTAATAACTGACCTATATACCCTTACAATCCTTCATGACTTATATCCTCTTACATTGATAATATAAAAATAATTATGCATATCAGCTCATTACATATATGAATAAACAACAAAATGAATTGTCGATTGTCAGATCTCACAATGATGTCAACCTCCTATACTGATACTCATAGAATCCTTCCTATTGGTGAATATACCTGTCGTTGATGGTGAAGTGTCCGTCGGTGAAGTACCAAACTAAAGAATGTAGTCGGAACATGTTGTCATCAATGACAACATATGAAACCAATCAAATGAGTGTCAATTGCCAACAATATGTTTCTCCTACTACTACTCCCTTGACACCAGATGAACTCAGAGAATAGCAAGATAAAATGCAAGCCCTAGAAGCTATTGTAAGTACTTTATCTGATTCAGAATATATTGGTATTCAAGGATTGGAAACTGCAGGTGAGGTTTGGGAAAAGTTAGAGACAATCTATGGAGGAGATGAGTGTGTTCAAAGAGCCAAAGAGGAAAGTTTGAGAGGAAATTTTAATGACATGAGAATGCTTGAAGGAGAGAATATTGGACAGTATGGTCAGAGAATCAAAGAAGTTGTTGGTGGCATTAAGAGTGTTGGAGGCAAAATAGAAGATGGTACAATAGTAAGTAAAATGCTCAGAACTCTTCAACCTCAGTATGCTATAAGAGTATCGGAAATCCAAGAACTTAGATCTATTTCAAAGGATAAGGTAAGTGTTGATTCATTGATTGGTAAGCTTATAAATTTTGAATTAAATAGTTTTGACAAGTGTGTGACAAAATCTACTGAATTTGCCTTTAAAGCTTATGTTACCGGTTCATCTGCTAGAAAAAGAAAAGATGTATATCAAAATCATGAGTGCAGGACAAGTCATCGAAGTAACCGGGGTGATGAAGATAGTGAAGATCAAGTGATGGAGCTTGAAGCATTGTTAGCAAAGATATTTCCAAGAGGCACTGGTAAGTATAGAGGAAAGCTACCTTTTAAGTGTTTCTCTTGTAATAAAATTGGCCATATTGCTGCTAACTGCCCTAACATTGATAAGGAAGAAAATTTTAGAAGATTCAAAGGAAAGGGCAAGAAACATTGTTATGTTGTAGTAGATGAAGGTGTGATCGATGAGGAGTCGGAAGAAGAAGGTGACAATAAATAAATTGTGTTTGTAGATGTGAAAGAGGAACTGTCTGATAAAAAGGCACTAGTATCTCATATGGAGAATAGTGATGAATGGATTATAGACAATGGTTGCTCACACCACATGACTGGAGACAAAAGTAAGTTCATATCCCTGGATGTGTTGTTAGATTTGGAAACAACTCTCCTTGCATGGTGAAAGGTAAAGGTTCGATATCTCTAAATGGAAAGAGTAATGTTGATGATGTATTTTGGGTTGATGGTCTTAAGCATAATCTTTTAAGTGTTGGACAGCTCAATGATAAAGGTTATCTGCTTGAGTTTAAGAGTTTAGTCTGCAAAATTCTTGGAGGTAATGGTGAATTGATTGCTACCGAGAAGCAAACTAGAGGTAACTTATTCCATTTGAATAGTAATGTTAATAATTGTCTAGTTGCAAGAATGGAAGACAGATGGTTATGGCATAAAATATGTTGTCATGTTAATTTTGATAATTTGATTAAGATAAGCAAGTCAAATATTGTAAGAGGATTACCTCAACTTGTCAAACCGAATAGTGTGATATGCAAATATTGTCAAATTGGTAAGATGACCTCTATTTCTTTCAAGAGTAAGAATGATATTTTTAAGAATGTTTTAGATTTGGTACATACAAATCTTTGTGGCCCCATGAGAACAAAGATTTATTATGGTGATAGGTATTTCATGATCTTCATCTATGAATATTCTAAAATGATGTGAGTAACATTTTTTAGAGAGAAATCAAAAACATTTAATAAATTTAAATCATTTAAAGCTCTGGTTGAGAAGGAAACAAGTAAGAACTTGAAGTGTTTAAGATTAGACTAAGGAGGTGAATTCACATCTGATGAATTTGTTAAGTGTTACCTCATTATTTGTTTTGAACAAAATAATGTGGATTTAGTTTTGTTTCCCTCATTCAGTTTGATTCATCTTTAGCCATGCACCTTTTGTTCCTTTATGTTTTAACTTTTTTGCCCCAATGAACCCGTTGGTTAAACCTACAAATTGGTTCAAGGTTAAAAGTTCAATCGGTGCCTTTGTGTGGGTCACGACTTTGTTATGTTGTTAAGTGAGAAAACATGAATGTGTTAAGTTGGTCTTGAACTTGAACTTTTGAACCATTTCTAAAGTGATTCAATGTTCAAAGTCTTCCTTTATGTTTGTTTAAAGTCTTTGCTCGTTCCCAGTGTTGTGTTGAGCCACAAGTTGGAAGTTCTTTTGTTTTCTCGGGATTGAAATTGAACCATTGAAGGTTCATTCCAAGATTGGCCCTGAGGACATTAATAACACAAAAGGTGGTGTTGCAAAAGGAATATTTTGGGCATCTTATAATTTAAAATTCTAAATTTGGAAAGAAATCATGAAAACTGAAGTCATTTGCGCGGAGTTGATGTGTAATTAAGAAATTTGTCAGGTTCCCATCAAATCATTGGTTATCTCACACGATCAGATGAATCATTATGAGGCATGTGTAGGTGCTACTCAGTTTTTCCACTTCTTAACATGTGAATTCCCAAATTGTGAAAGTGGTAGTTGTTATTGTTGGATGAGTGAAAGACGTCAGAGGTAATTTAAACTCCATACTTCTAAGGGTTTCATAGATTTGATGGTGGTAACAAGTAAGTTTTGATAATTTCCCCTCCGCTGTGTTACTAGCTCAGAAAGTTAGTGTAGGAAAATTCTTTGTTTTAGAATAGAATTATGTTATTTCTAGGAACTGTTTGATGAATGTAAAAGCTGCCATTATGAGGCCAACTTTTCCAAAACTTGGTCACATATCATGCCTAGTTAGTATACTTCCAGAACTGGGTGACACTTCTTTGGCCCAAGCTGACTTAGGAGATTTCTTAGAAAGAGCTACAAACCCTGGGGCTAACTCGATGATGGAAAGAATAGTTAGAAGTGGCTTGATTGAAGATGCTTCTTTCCCAACTACCGCTCCTTGTCCAGAATTAGTGATAGCATGTATGACCAGATATGATGTTGATAGCAGGTGCATTAGGACCAGCAGTGGTGAATTGTTCATAGAAATTAACAGAGAAACGGTGATGGCTGCAATGGGAATCCCTCATAAAGAGTCGTATGAATATTGGTCAATTGGTACCTCATATGCATTTTTCTCTGAGAAGAAAAGCACATATAAAAGTGTCATTGCAATTAATTGGCTTCTAAAGGTTCAAAAAGGGGGTCCCGATTACCCAAGCCTCTTACAAGAGAGCATTTCCTCATGGAGGTACGCGATATTATAATATTGTTGAACAAACTCAAAGGAAATTGACATGCTTTTTATTGGGAATATTGGATGTATTTTTATATTCAAGTATTGTTAATTAGCGAGAAATATCTTGACTGGGCGCAGGTTATTGTTGAAAGGCTCCATGAGGGTTTGAGTAACTTTGTTGGAATGTCCAATTTTTACATGTCCTCATATTTATTTTATATATTGTCTTGTACCAGAGAATGGAAAGGGTTGCATAATGAGCCTTGGGTGGACGGCATGAAGGTTTATGATTATCAACGATACCTACAACAACAGAGACATGTAGAAAATTTCACACGGTGGAATGATGTTTTTGTAGGAAGGCTTGCCTTTGAGCTACAGGGAGACATAAATAAAAGAATGTCAGTCGAGGCCATGGAGCTGATCAGTATATATGGAAGCTACTTTATCTAATTTCCCATATTTACTTACATTAGAGTGGGGGTCTTGGAAGGTGAACCATTCAAATTGCCCAGGGATGCTTTTGATAGTTATGTTCTTATTGAAATTTGCAAATAGCTAGCCCACATTGACAAAAGGCTAGGGACGAAGGGTAAATTTGGGGTTGCCTTCCCCATTGAACTTAGATACTATAGTTTTAAATCTTTATAAGATGCCTTGAACCTAGAATTAAAGCTCAAGAAAATGAATTTGCAGCCCTACATTGCTAGACGTAAGTTTGATAGCAGGGGATATGTTGTAGAACATCTAAATGTTGATGACCATTTCTTCCATGAACCTCAATTAGAAGATTATTGAGAAAATTGTTGTGATGAATTTGAAGTGAGGAGGAGATTGTGATCAAGATTCACTCTGCAGGAGGTTGTTACAATGAAGTTGTCCATTAGTGTTTCAAGAGTACAAGAAGAGGAAGGAGAAGATGTATTGGAGAATTCAATGAAAGGGTTCAAGGGCAACCTATCCCTAAAATTGACTGGGATAGGAGAGAAGAGGAAAATATTCAAGCCAAGTCCTTCAATGCCATAAGAAGAACGGAGAAGTGGTTAAGGGACCACAAATTTAGAAAGGAGTCGATTATCACTCCTAATGAATTAACAGTTGGTCCACTTGCTACAACATAGATTCCCACTTCCTCTAACAAAATTGTTGATGTTGCAGGTGCCACAAGGCTAAAAATTGGAGAGGTTCAAACTAGAGGATCAAAGAGATCCCCATTGAGTTCTTCAGCAGTTCGAATCACCCGTTCAAGGAGCAAAAAGAAAAACAAGGAACTAGTGGCGGATCAAATTGATGTGGACTTGGATTCAGATGAAGAAACCCAGGTGATCATGGATCAACAAGTGTTAAATAACCCTTCAGTGTAGGATACAGATGCAGGAAAAGATCCTGAAGAAGATCCAAATCCGATGAGCACTATGACTGTTGTCAACCCACCTGATTATTAGACACCTCTGCCCAAAGAAACTTCTAGTAGTTCTTGATGTCTTGGAGCTTCAAATGGAAAGAAACGCAGTATTATTCCTACTACTATTCCCATGGAAGATATGGTAAGTAAGTGCCTTGGGAAAATATCCAAACCCAAGAAGCTCAAAACACACCCAATGATGGAAGTTGATGATGAAACAGGCCACTAGGTAGTAGAAGTAGCTAAGCCTATCTTAGATAGAGATCCCAAAAAAGCCACTGAGAATGATTTTATTGTTCAGAAAATTGACTTGGGAGTTGCTCCAAGGGATGTGGATGCCAAACATTTGGAATCCTCCACTAAGAGAATGATATCCAGGACCTGGAAAGATGAAAAGGACAAACAGGAGTTGAAACAAGTTGTTACTTAGATGGCAGAATATATCAATGCCATACATCACCCAAGTCCTTAGCCCCTGACACAAATGGCATTGTCCTTTGACCCCAAATCACCAGTGAATCAAAAGCTATTGGATTAGGTTCAGATAAGTTGCATGATAGCTGAAATTTTTGATGAGTGGCTTGATTCCATAGTGTAGCAGGGTACGAACTACATTGCTAGCCTGATCAAGGTATATGATAAGGTTGTAACTGTGAGTAAAGAGCTAGAACTGGAAGCTACTGCATGGGATAAAGAAAGAACTAAATGGGTAGCAGTTTTGGGGCAGATGAATGATGTGCAGAAATTTGGTGTCATGAAATTTCTTACTGGGAAGCCAGTAGATAACCTAGATGACAACGTGTTGTATGTATCAAGAAAGAATGTTGAATGGAGGAACTCTATTATTAAACAAGGTCATGAAGAATCTGTCAAGTTACAAAAAGGATTAAAAGAACTTATTGATACAATGCAAAAATATCTAAAATGAACCGATATACAACTCTTGGAGGATGGACTGATGATTGAACCAGCGGCAGCTATGGTCAAAACCTTTAAAGAAAGGGTGCAACTTGTTAAAGAGACAAAGTCTCTAACTACAAATGACTTTTCCAAAGTGGCAAGGATAGAATCAATGTTAGTAGTCTGCTTCGATCACTTGGAAGTGCATAAAATTAAAGTTATGGAGGCAAACATGGACAAAGAAGTTTGGAAGCAGCGCATTCTACACATTGGACTCCTGCACTATCAAGTTATCCTTAATTTCTCAACAACACATTTAGAGTGGCGAAATGTACGTGGTAGCAACAAAACAAGACAAATCAGCAGCCTCTTCTACCACGTTGGAGTCTTGATTGGTTTATGGGTGAGTTGTCATCCTATATGAGGCCTTTGTTCATTTAAGTTTTATCCAGTTTCAAGAAAGTAGTTTCTTTTAACTCTAGGGTAGAGTTTAATAATTTAGGGTTATTTTCAAAAGAACTATTATCCTAGAGGCTATAAATGTAATTAAGAAAGCTTTGTTAAAGGTCCAAAAAACTTTGATTTGAATTTGCAGACTTAATTTTCTTTGAATTGCAGTGTAGACATTTGATATATGAATGAAATTGTATATTTTCTATGGTCTTCAAATCTATTTGTTTGAATGATAGAGCAATCTCTGTTGGGATGTATGCTTGTGTACAGAATATTTTACTTCATTATCAGTTCTTCATAAGTTTGTGAATTAATTGTTTAAGAAAATTAGTGGTACATTGTTATTTAAATGATTCTAATCCCATTTGTCCTATGAGGCATGAGCAATTATCGATCAACATTTATGCTACATTGAGTATGTTTTGTGAAATAAGCTTTACATTGAATTTAAATGTTCAAAATTTGAGTCCGTGATCTTTACATTTATTTATAATTATCTTGTAGCATTCTTTTTGTGTAGACAAATGAATGTGAATGCCTTTCTTGCTTTTTGGTGAAAAGTGTGTTTCTTTCTGAGTTATTTGCAAAAAAATTAATTGAATATATTACAAGGAGTTGCACTCTTATGCAGAGGGTAAACCGAAACTCGGTTCACCCAACTGTTGGTTTCATTTGCTTTTCATCAAAGGGTATATTAAAGGAAAGGCAAATCTGTTTACCAAAATATTTTTGGTGACTCTACTAGGGAGTTGAATTATAAGATTGGTCGCTTGATTACAAGATACAAAGAACTGTCTTGTGAACTTTTAAGAATCTATCCAGTTCTATCAAGATTTTGCATTGTGAATAGGTTGGACCCAAGGAGGTACACTAGGTATCAGAGGCATGAAGGACTAGTTGACTCTGTCTTTTAGAAATTGCAAAACCTAAACTTCCAACCATCCTTTTCACCTAAGAGATGAGCAAGAAGTAGACCTACTTATCCATCCCCTTCATTCCCTGTATCTTCAGTCTATCAAGCCTTAACCTTGCATGGTGTTACCTTACCCAGTGTAATCAACACAACACCTCTTAATATCATTCTTCCAATGGCAGCCAACAATCCTTGGGGGGCTACAGTAGGTCCATTGAATCTTGGTTTGAATTTGAATGCTTTACCCAAAGGAGCGAGGGATCATTTGCCTAAATTAAGTGGTGATGGGAAGGCCATAGTTGATGAACATTTGAATGCATTTAATGTTGCATGTGGTATAATAGTTTTCCAACATGAAGATGTTGCAGTAAGGTTGTTTGTACAAACATTAACTGAAGTCGTTGCAAATTGGTTTTATCATTTTCCAAACAGTGTAATAACAAACTGGCAAGATTTGAAAACTAGATTTGAAGCTAGCTTCAAAGTAGCAGAAGATGAGCATTCCATTTTGGCCCAGTTAGCTCAATTAAAAAAAGAGATCCTTGAATCTATGAGAGATTTCCTGGCTCAGTTTGATAAAATTGTTCATAAAATTCCTACAAATCAGAAACCTTCAGATGATAATTTGAAATGTTTTTTTTATAAACTCTATGCCCTTAGAGATAAGTTTCTTGATTCATAGACAAAGAGTTGCAACTCTGAATGATGTTAAAACACTTGTTGTTGAGTTAGAAGATGACTTGATTACTTTGGGAAAATGGAAGAGAGAAGTGCAAGTGGCTAATTCGCAACCCTCTACCTCTTCAGCCTCTGTAATTCAAAGACTGATGAATGATGCCATAAAACTCAAAAGATAGTTACCCAAGGATAGTACATCTTACTCACAGCCTTATCAAGACATACCAAGGTGGTGCAGGAGCGCCCCAACAATGAAGCCTCTTTTCCATTTTCATGTTTGTAATAAAGATCCATGTGGGGTGTCATTTCATATGATAGGAGTTAGAGAATACTTCTCCAGTTATAAGGAGGAGAGCACCAAAATCTAGATCTCTATGGGAAACATGTCCAAACTCAGCTCAGTTGGGAAAGGGACTATTCAGTTTCAGAGGGAGAATGTTAAGATGATTCCTCATCATGATGTGTTGCATGTTCCAGGCTTAGGGATGAATTTTATTTCTGTATCTATCCTTCAGGACAAAGGGTACAATGTACTCTTTAGAGGGGCACATGTATTGATTAAGCATAAGGATTGGAAATCACCCATAGCTATTGGAGTTACGAGCAGTCGGCTTTACAGGCTGCAGTTTGATATTTCTAAGGCACTCATGAGTAGTAACAATCTTAGAGAACGAAGAGAGCTATGGCATAGGAGAATGGGTCATATACATCATGGAGCACTTAATTTGCTTCGTGAGATAGTGGCAGGTGTTCCAGAGGTGAGCACAGAGCATGATGATGTATGTAAGGGATGTGTGTTGGGGAAGTTTGTAAAAGCAACTTTTCCAAGGAGTGACACTAGATCCAAGGGTGTTCTTGATCTAGTACATTCAGATGTCTGTGGACCAATGTCGATGAAATATCTCAGAGGGTATGAGTACTTTGTTATTTTTATAGATGATTTCTCGAGGAAGACTTGGATATACTTCTTGAAGACCAAGGATGAAGTTTTCAGTCGCTTCCAAGAGTTCAAAGCTGTTGTGGAGAATTCGACAAGAAAGAAGATAAAGGTTCTTCAGTCAAACAATGGAGGTGAGTATAAAGGCAATGAGTTTCAGGAGTTCTATACCAAAGAAGGAATCAAGAGAGAGTGGATTGTTCCTTACAATCCGCAACAGGAATGGAGTTGCTGAGAGGAAGAATTGGTCTATATCAGAGGGAGTAAAGGCTATGTTGCATGACCAGGATATGCCTCATTATCTGTGGGCAGAGGCATGTAGTAGAGTAGTATACATACAGAATAGGGTTCCACATAAGGTTCTAGGGAAGATGACACCAAAGGAAGCATTCACTGGAAGAAGCCAGATGTTAGTCACTTCAGGATCTTTGGGAGTTTGGCATATTGTCACATTCTAAAGGTTACACGTACCAAGTTAGATCAGACTGCAGAAAGAGGGTACTTTGTGGGGTACAGTGAAACCTCAAAGGCATATCGGATATTCATTCCAGGGACTAGGCAAATTATTGTTTGACATGATGTCAATTTCATGGAGGACAAGGCATTTAGAAGGTCTAGAGATTTTCCAGTAGATGATCAGAGTGAGTAGCCAACACAAGCTCCAAGGATCAGTCAACTGAAACAAGGTCAACAAAGCTATAGTAGAGTTACTAGTACAAGCATAGGCTCAGGAGGTGAGAGTTCTCAGAGTATGGAGCAGCAGGTGCAAGAAGAGATGTATCAAGAAGACATGGAGGTTGATATTTCATCTTCTACAGTTGGTAGCAACAACCATGAGGTTCAGCAGACACAAAGAAATACTCAGAAGTTAGTGGGTACTCCTAGGAGGAGTAGTAGACAATGGAAACAACCAGCCAAGTTTGATGACTATGTTGCATTAGTTAATCAGTTGGTAGATAGTGAACCTTCTAGCTATCAGGAGGTTGCACAACATCAAGTGTGGCAAGATGCTATGGTGAGGAGTACAATTATGCAGAATGATGTTTGGGAGCTAGTGCATAGACCAACGGATAGAGTTATGGTTGGATCACGTTGGATCTATAAGATCAAGCATGGTGCAGATGGTAGCATTGAGAAATACAAGGCATAGTTTGTGGAAAAAGGGTTCTCTCAGAAGGAGGGAATAGACTATGAGGAGACATTTGCTCCAATTGCCAGGTATACTTCTATACGAGCTGTAATCTCAATTTCAGCACAAATGGGATGGCAGATCCATCAAATGGATGTCAAGACAGTTTTCCTCGATGGTGAGTTGAAAGAGGAGGTATACATAGAACAACCAGAAGGCTTTGTAGCACACAACAAAGAGACCCACGTGTGTAGATTAAAGAGAGCTTTGTACGGACTCAAGCAGGCTCCCAAAGCATGGTATGAGCGCATTGATAGTTACTTGCAAGAAATGGGATTTGTGAAGAGTGAGGCGGATGTTAATCTCTACTACTTGGTGGTTGGGGGTAAGATTCTCATTCTTGTTCTATATGTGGATGACTTGTTTCTAACAGGTTCACTAGGGCTCATAGAAGAGTGCAAGAGGGACCTTGCAACAAAGTTCGAGATGAAGGATTTGGGACTTAAGCACTACTTTCTAAGCATGGAGGTATGGCTGACAGATGAAGAGATTTTCCTTGGACAAGGGAAATATTGCATTGAAATCTTGAAAAGGTTCTGGATGGAAGATTGCAAAGCGATGTCTACACCTATGATCATGAATTGGAGGAAGGTAGATACATCCAGGGAGAAGGATGTAGATCCCACATTATTCAGGCAGTTGATTGGTTCTCTCATGTATTTGGTCAACACCAGGCCAGATATAGCGTTTGCAGTTAACTCTCTTAGTCAGTTCATGGTTGAGCCAAAAGGAGTGCATTAGAAAGTGGCAAAGCATGTGTTGCGTTATTTGCGAGGTACAAGCGAGTATGGGATTAGATATGCTCGAGGTGAAGGAATCAAGTTGATGGGCTTTACTGACACAAATTGGGAAGGCAGTACAACAGACAAGAGGAGCACTTCGGGGTGTTGTTTCAGTCTGGGATCAAGAGTTGTCTCTTGGTTCAGTAGGAAGCAGAAGTCTATGGCTCTGAGTTTTGCAGAGTCCGAATACATAGCAACTAGCAAGGCGACGTGTGAAGCTATATGGCTTCGGAAGTTGCTAGTAGCCTTGTTTGGTTAGAAGGTCGAGACTACAGTGATACACTACGATAATCAGAGTTGCATTAAGTTGATTGATAATCCGGTGTTTCATGATAGGTTGAAACATATAGAAATCAGGTATCACTTCATCAGAGATTGTGTACAACGTGGAGTTGTTCAGCTACAATTTATACCTACAAATCAGCAGGTAGCAGATATTCTGACAAAGGCATTGGGGAAGGTGAAATTCATCTTCTTCGGAGAGAAGTTGGGTGTCATGCATAACAGCTTCCTCGCTAAGAGGGAGTGTTAGTTTGTTAGTTTATTAGCTTGGACAGTTGTTTGTCCATTTGCTAAATAATTAGTAAATAATTGTTTGCTAACAAATGTAGTTAGAGTTCAAACAATTTTTATTAATTATTTGATTCTTTTTAGAAACTTCTAGCAACCAATTTGGTTAGGGTTGTTTAGTTTTTTTTAGTCTCAGTCGTTGGTTTTCCAATGAGAGTAGTATATGTTGGCAAATGCACACTCCAATGGGATATTGTAGGTGATTGAAGGTTTTGTCATTGATGGCAACCTTACAATCCTATGACACCGACAAGGCAATTTACCGACACCAGCAAGGTCAGACTCTACACCGGCACATAGACCACCAGCACTGGTAGTGAAAGGAAGCATACTGGCACAGAAGCCGACATGAATTTTATTTATAATATATTTTGTTAATTATTTCAAAATCATTGTAAGCCGACTTAGCAAGTTGTAAATGACTCATATATATAAGAGTTCATTGTAGAACATTGTAGTAATTATAAAAGAAGATGGAAGGAGATTATTAGGCGAAATAAGGCAGACCTATTATGCAAATTATAGGTTAAGGGTTTATGTATAAAGCAGAGCTATAAACCGGTACTGGATCTGGCATAGTAGATGCTATTTTGAAGCATTACAAGACATTGGATTTATATAATCCATTTTGTAAGTCAGTGAGACTTCCCATTTTGTAATTGAGCAGTGAGCTCTAGGCACTTGGCCTTCCTGCATATGCAGGACCCTATTGTAGCAGTAATATTCTCTTATTGGCCAGTAAGTGAATATTGTGGATCACAAATCCCATTGAGGTTTTTCCCACACCGGGTTTCCTTGTTAAACTACTATGTTATGGTGTGTTTTTCATTTGGTTGTTGTTATCTCTGTTTATTGCATTATTTTTTGTTTACCGGTACACAGTATTAATATGCTTTACATGTTTTAAGTTAAGAAAATCTTTTTACCGGTTAGATATTGATTCACCCCCCCCCCCCCCCCCTCTCAGTATCTGTGAGAATCTTAACAATTGGTATCAGAGCTCAGTCCTCTATTTTCATAAGCCTAACAACTTGAGGAAGATCTTGACACCAGTAAAGATGGAAAACTTGATGAAACAATTAGAAGCAGCTCTCTTAGACTATGATGCAGAAAAATTGAAAAATATCAAACTTGAAGATGACCTAAAAGCTGCACAAGATATTATTCAAGCACTTTAAGAAAATCTTACCATTGCAAGAAATAAGAGAAGAGAACTTTGTAAAAATATACAAAATGAGAATGATGAAAAGGAAACCCTTAGTGATCTGATAAATAAGTTGAAACAAGAAAACATGACAACAAAGAATGAGATGCAGGATATGACTATGAGATTTTGTAAGGAAATTGAAGATAGAAAGAAGAATGAAGAAGATTTGACTATAAGACTAAGTGATGCTACAAATGAGAACACAATGATTTGTTGAAGACAGATCTAATGCATACATAGAATGACTCAAATGAACTTATGAGACAGAAAGAAATATTGGTAAAAGAACTGGATACTGCAAATTAGCACAAAGAAAAATTCAAGAAAAGCTCAGAAGAACTTGGTGACTTGTTGAAGAATCAGAAACCTAATGGTGATACTTGTGGACTTGGCTTTGAAGTTGGTGAAGCTTCGGTACTGCAAACACACAAGATCATGGCAAACTGGTAAGACAACCTGCTGCTTATAAATTTAATGGAAAATGATTTAACTGTAACAAGTATGGTCATAGAGCAAATTAATGTAGATCTAGAAACTATCAGAATATCAATAACCCCACCGGTCAATGTTCAAAATGCAACAAAGTTGGTCATAATTTTGAAAATTGTAGAATGAATGTAAGATGTTATGTTTGTGGAAGATTTGGACATCTATCTAATCAATGCAGAACACAAACCAGCATAGGATATGGGAAAGCTATTCAGAAAAATAATGTGACGTATTATGCCTGTAACAAGATTGGACATACTGCTAAATTTTGTAGAAGCAAGTCCTCACCGATAAATAACAAAGGTCCTAGTTTGAAAGGTAAATAAAATGTTGAAGAAGTAAAGTAGGAATTCTCAAAACAATAGATCAGGAAAGAAAAACTAAATGTTGATAGGAATACTCCTCCACCGGTAGAATAGAGTAACACTCCACTGGTAGGAGACTCTTCATCTAACTGAAGAAAATTCCTTTGAGGGTTTGGCAATCAAACGTGAAACATGTTATTATTCCCTCGGTTGATGGTAAGAAGTTGAAACTACTTCTATACCAGTAGATAAGTTAAGTGATTACTTAACCGACAAGCATTAAATGTGGTGGTTGGCAAAATTAACATTATAAATCACTGTTTTGGTTCCAATTTCATTTCACTGAGCATTCAAACATTCGAAGAGCGTGAAAATTCCCGAGCAAAGGCATTTTGAGCAAAGAAGTGAAGCAATTCAACAAGCAATCATTCCTAAGGCAGATAAAGGTATTTATAATCATGGCTTCTTCATCTGTTCCTGAATTCATAAAAAACCCTACTGTAGTCAAAGTGATCAAACGCCCTAGACCCATATTTCAGTTAGTTCCCGAAATTGCTAAGAAGGATGATAATGTTGGTGCATTTTCTCAAATCTCCAAAGGAGTAGTTTTTGCTGAAGACCCTAGTATGTACATTCATTGTCACATAGAAGAATTAGGTGATGAGGAAATCAAGAGCATGTATAAGACTGTAATTTGTGATGATTCTGGTAATGTTAAACCTGAGCACAAGATAGTTGAAACCCTAGGTTTCACTAAAATTCTTAGTATTCTGGATTTCCCTAAGGATGTTATAAGGATAGTTTTAAGCAGGGTACATGGTGCATTCTTTTGGTTGGATTCAGTTCACAAAATCACTAAAGAGGCAGTAAAGGCTGTGATAGGGTTACGCTCCACTAGTAACAGACCTGATAAGACAAAGAAGGTCTCGAATGACCTAGTGACTAACCTAACAAGTGCAACATCTGATAAGAGATCTTTAAGAGTAAATGATGTAACCGACATCAATGTCAGATTCATTAGCATGATCTTAGGCTACAAAACCACACATGCAAATAGGTTAGACTTAGTCTCTAGCTTATACATAAAGAGTGCCTATGATATGATTAAAGATAATGCAAAAATAGATGTGTGTGAATGGTTGAAAGATGAACTAATTGACAACTTGGGAAAGATAAAGAAAGACAAAAAGGGGACATTTAGATTTGGAAACCTACTTGTCTATTTAATGTTGCACATAACAAAACAAGTGCCCAGTTTCGGTAATAAAAATCTTGGTTTTGATATACCGGTAGGCAAACAACTGTCTGATTTACTAAATAACATGGGAGAAAATAGAGAAAAGAATATAAATGAGTACTTTCAGGCACTGAAGGCCCAGATGAATACCAGAGTCAGATTATCACAAGCAATTGTAAATAAGTATAAGGATGAAATTTGTTTTGTTATTAAGAAGGATGAGATTTGGATGGAGGTATCTATCCCAAGAACCATTTGGGTTACTGAAATGGGTTATGAAACTGATGACCACATAATTGAAACATATGCAAAAGCCCTCTTGGAAGCACCCAAGGAACCTAAAGAAGAGGTATTTGGTAGTGCTGAGACTATTGAAAATCAAATCCAATCAAAGAAAAGGGTAAAGAAGGTTGAAGCAATAGTTAGAAGAGGATCTAGACAAGCTAAAGCTATTAAGGAAGATGTACTCAAACAAACCAGTATTACTGAAGATGAGTTAGAAGCACTTCAACTGGAAACTCATCTTTCACCGGTTGCAACTTCTTCGGAAAGTGATATGCCAGCTGCATTTAAAAGAGTTGTGAGAAAAAGGGAACCTTCACCGGTATCTACACCTTCTCTTAGAAGAACTAGACAGAAACAACAGGCAGTAAGGCCCCTGGCTAGAAAAGTAACTCCAAAGAAAAATTTAACACCCAAAAAGAAGACTCAACAAAACATTGCTCCAATTGACAAACTTCTAGATGAAATAACAGAGGATGGAAAGCTGAAAAACATCAATAAATTATATGATTCATTATCAGTTGATGACAAGGAAAAAGTTGAAAACAATGTAATTCTACACTTGGACATTTACAAGAAATTTTTAATGCAAGTTGTAGATGAATTACTGGCAGATCTGTTTAAACGACTTGAAGCTAGAAGGCAAGTTGTTGTAGAGCTTGATAAGAAAATAAAAGTTGAAAAACTACTTGTTGTTTATCTTGTCAACTCACCAAAAGAGATAGATGATCTGATCTCTGAGGCTAACCAGTCAGTATTCTCAGCTGCACACTGACATATAGCACTTATGGTTGGTAGAGTGAATGAGGTTGTAGAGGAAACTGCTAATGCATGGGACATATTCCTTGTAGAGAAAGAAAAGTAGGAAGAATATAGAAATCCTAAACCCATCAAAGTATACCAAAAAGATACAGATAGGGGAAAAGGCAAGGTTGGTGGACCACCTAGCATAAAAATAACAGATAATCCCCACCGCCTCTGGATACTCCATTGGCAGTTGCCACTAACAATCAACTGGCTAGTAAGAGTATGGACATACCACAAGAGGACACAAATCACAGTTCTAAGGTGTTATATACAGTTGACATTGACACTCAGAAAGTCAATATTGTTGTAGATAAGGATTCAACTGGGAAAACAGATATGGCTAGTGAGACACCGATAAAAGATGGTATAGAAGTTAAACTGGCAGATGATAACACTGAACAACAAGCAGAACAATAGGCTCCATCACAGCAATGGGTTCACACAGAGACAGTGCCACCGGCAACAACTAAGCAATCCAAACCTTTGCTTAAAGAAATGGGCAAGTGCAAGGTAATGAGTCACAAATTCACGGAAGTTCGCGTGTTGGAAAACACGCTCTTATAAACGGGGGCCCGTTTATGCTTCGGGCTCCCTAGCCGAAAGGTAACGAGGGTCCGAAGCAAAAAAAAGGGCCCCCATTTTGTTCTAAAATGGGGGCCACTTTTAAACAAAATGTGGGCCCATTTTTCAGAAACGAGGGCCCATTTTCTAAAATGGGGGCCCATTTTTTAAAAACGGCCCCCATTTCTAAATCGCATTTTTCATTTTTTTCCACAAGCCGCCCTTGTTTGAAAATGGGGGCCCGTTTTGTGGAAGTTGATTCCACAACCCGCCACTTGGCTCGGAATTAGGCCCGGGATAGGCCTGGGATGGCCACACTTGAGACATGGACCTACAAATTCAAATCTCCATGAATGAAAGCACAAATATGAACTTCTGAAATAATTTACGTGCCTCTAATCAGAGAATTTTTATACGAAATTAAAACCCATTTCAGATTATACTGTCTAGATTCTAAATATGTAAATTTATTTAAAAATTGATTACTTTAACTAATTTTCATTTAATTTATACTAAATCAAGTCCATAAATTTGAAATATTAACTAATTTTGTTAATTTAATAACTTTTTCATTTTAAAGAATTTTGGAAAAAAAATTATATGTCATCAATCTACACAAAATTCTTTTGTATTTTAAAAAAAAAATCAAAAAATGTTAAGTTTACATCAAATTATGTGGGTCGTACATGTCAAATTTTTTAAAAGATAATTACGGCCATTAAAAAATTAATTAAAAAAAATATATTAGAAAAAAAAATACAGAAAAATATGCTCATCAATTTTTAGTGTGTTACAAACCATTTCCCAAAATTGTTTGAGAAAATAATTTTAATTGTGTCAAAAAGTGTGGGTCGTACACATGCATGGTATGGTCCTAAAACAGGCATTTTTAAAACATAGTTTTCAGAACTCCATTCAAAAAGTTATTTTTTATTATGTGGGTATTAAAATAAATTACATATTTGGAAAGTACACTCAGAGGGCTATCTTTTATATTCCGAACTTTTTCCAAAATTCAATCTCTAAGTGTTTCAAAATTTAAGCTCAAATGAGAAAAAATCTGAAAATCAGGGAAAACACTTCCACTTTTTGGCCAAAAAGTGGACTCATATTCTTGCATTGACCCAAATGGAAACACAAACTAACCTACCAGAGGTCACCACAAGCAAGGAAATTGCTCCCTCTAGCGGGATACAGAGTGTTGGCTCTTCAAATGCAGAATTCAAATAAACTAATGTAACAGAAGTTCTTCTGGATTCTATCAAGAAGATAACAGAATGTAGCTCACAAGCATACAAAGCAATAGATGATACCATTCCAATTTTGAAAATGATAGCACCTAAATGTAATGTAGATAATAAAGATTGTTTGAGTCAACTTGACACTTTGTCTAAGTATATTACTGACAACACTGTGACAGTTGAACAAATAAAAGAGGAACAAATAAAAGAGGAAGCATTCAAGGAGAGATTAGAGAAGGAAAAACACAAATTCTTTGAGGAAGAAATAAAGAAGTGTACAGACAATTTGACACACTTCTATCGGAACTGTGTAGTACATTGAAGGAATTTAAAACTTTGTACAGGGATACATGTAAAACTAACTTTTTGACAGTTGATATAGACCGGAAGATTAGCAAGATACAGGAAGAAATAAATCAACTAGCTGACAATTTCATTAATTCATCTGATTCATTATCAGTTTTTGAGGAAGAACTACTAAAGTTGGAAAGAGAGAACGAAAGAATAAAAGGAAAGGCTAAAGATCTAAAATGGAGATAGTCCAAAATTGGACTACCTCACCTCCTTAAGAAAAGAAATATCTGATGCTTTGATTCAAGGATAGAAAACATCGGCAAAGCAAATGCAACACCTTACCGGTATAGTTCAGAGGATAGAGGCCACAATAAAAGACAGCAAAAAGTTCCTTGAGAGCCTGAATCTGGTTTTGGTAGATCTTTTTCAGATTGTAAAACATCGGTTACAAGGGTGAAACTAGAAACCACACTCAATCGACACTTTGACAACCTTTGTCATTGATGTCAAAGGGGGAGTAGTGGAATGAGAAAAATAATCAGTAAATGACTCATCAACTCAGGGGGAGTATAAATTCTTTTGGTACTCAATTTTTGGTAAGACAATTCCGGCAGATTTCTTTTGGATGACAGTTTTTTTATTTTTCTCATGAGTGTTGTCATTAATGCCAAAGGGGGAGATTGTTGGCAAATGCACACTCCAATGAGATATTGTAGGTGATTGAAGGTTTTGTCATTGATGGCAACCTTACAATCCTATGACACCGGCAAGGCAATTTACCGGCACCAACAAGGTCAGACTCTACACCAGCACATAGACCACCTGTACCAGCAGTGAAAGGAAGCATACCAGCATAGAAGCCGACAGGAATTTTGTTTATAATATATTTTGTTAATTATTATAAAATCATTGTAAGCCGACTTGGCAAGTTGTAAAATGACTCATATATATAAGAGTTCATTGTAGAACATTATAGTAATTATAAAAGAAGATGGAAGGAGATTATTAGGCGAAATAAGGCAGACCTATTATGCGAATTATAGGTTAAGGGTTTATGTATAAAGTAGAGCTATAAACCAGTACTAGATCTGGCATAGTAGATGCTATTTTGAAGCAGTACAAGACATTGGATTTATATAATCCATTTTGTAAGTCGGTGAGACTTCCCATTTTGTAATTAAGCAGTGAGCTCTAGGCACTTGGCCTTCCTACATGTGCAGGCCCCTATTGTAGCAGTAATATTCTCTTATTGGCCAGTAAGTGAATATTGTGGGTCACAAATCCCACCGAGGTTTTTCCCACATCGGGTTTCCTCATTAAACTACTATGTTATGGTGTGTTCTTCATGTGGTTGTTGTTATCTCTGTTTATTGCATTATTTCTTGTTTACTGGTACACAGTATTAATATGCTTTACATGTTTTAAGTTAAGAAAATCTTTTTACCGATTAGATACTGATTCACCCCCCCCCTCTCAATATCTATGAGAATCCTAATAGTATATAAGGGGGTCAAGGGGCATTTGGAAAACAATGGATCATGTGAAGAAACTTGCAATGTTAGCAAGGGTGCAGTGATAGCGTTGGGATAATAGCGGGGTGGAATATCAGTGGGAGGATTAGGAGATCGTCGAAGCTTTGCCAGTAATAGGCAAGCGGTATTTGTATCTCTTGATTTGCTGAAGTTTTAATATAGTTCTCATCCGCAGTACTGGTTTTCCCTTTAGGGTTTTTTCAGGGACAATTGTCCGAAAATATTGTGTTCATTGTGTTGCGCATTTATATAAGTTTGTGAAATTGCAGCTGTGTTATTTTCCAATATTTGTTGCTCAAATAATCTATCAAAGATAGGAGGATAATAATTAGTAACTGTAATACATTTTTTACAAGAAAGACAACATTGATAAGAAATAAAAATTCGAAGTTGGTTTTTTGTCTATGCATTCCATAGTCAATACTGATCTAAGTCATGGATCCTTTTAAACCTTTGAATATCAATCAATTACGTATATCAGTTAACTGCATTTATCAATTATTTCTCTTTCAAGTCTTCATCAAATAAATGTTTACTGTGATAGTAAATATTAAGTTGCAGTCAAGCCTTAGATGTAAATCTAAGTTAAGTTGAAAGTTGGGAACCATGGATGTTTCACCCATGTGGGTAGTAGAGTCTAATTGGGTTAGGGGATAGAAAGTAGTTGGCTAGTTCTGAGATGTCACAATCTCGTGAAGGTCATTGTAGACCACTAATGATAGTAGTCATGAGACAAATTAAATAACTAATTGGTTACGAAACTCGTGGGACAATTATACCTAAATGTTAGGTATCCAAAGAGTCGGTTGAACTCCAATTTATAAAAGTCGAGTAAATATGGTAAATATTGACAACACATTTAATGTGCTTGAATTTAAAACCTTGGCCAAGGTGGATTTTTTTATGCATGTGACCATTAGTTCACATGAACTAGATACACCTACTAGTGAGAAGGTCATACTATTTAGAGGTTACCTATAGTGTGTGACCGACTAGATCTATGTAGATTCTAAACACCAGGCTCATATAGCAAGATGGCAACTAGATCTAGTTCTTAGTCTACACCCTTGTGAAGGGTAGGGCCACTTCCAATTGGAAGGTCTACGGGGGACTACCAGGTTTGTGGTTGAAGGTAAAGTCCTTGACAATTCTCTCCCTCTTCCAAACCATGTTGAGGCTTGATAAAAAGACTAGTTGGAAAGCTTAAAGGTTTGCAATCTCTGAACTTTATTCACTTTCTTTTGAAAAATGAAATGATCATGTTAATTAATTTTCCTTAATGATTGCATAATAGTTCATGATCCATGTTTTAGTTCATTTAGAAAATTATCTTACTTTTAGTTGAATCGGTTAGATTCTTATTATGTTGAAGAGCAATTACCTAGTTAGTTTTCCATTTCAATTGAGTAGTTATGTTTTATTTTGAAATGCTCAAAGTTTTATCTTAATATAGATAGTAATCTATTTTCTTTTAAGTAAAGATTAGTGGCGTGTTAAAAGTTATTTGTTGGTATTGTGAGGAAAATATGTTGCATTCTCTTGTTTGATCATGGATTTATCTAAGATATAACATTTCACTCCATACAATTATCATAAGTGGAAGGAAGATATGGCAATTTTGTTGTTGAATCAATTGCCGTGTATCATATTTTGTCAAGATCCTAAACACACAGGTGTTGTAGAAAAGAGAAAATAATTTGATAGAAGATATTAAGTTCTCAGTACTCTTCTTTTGTCTATTTCTCCTGATCTTTGATATCATGTTGCATTTTGTACACATCCCAATGATATTCAGACTACCCTAAAGAATCTCTTTGGTAATCCAGATAAGGTGAGTAAATATCATTTCAAAAATGAACTAATGAGCCTTGATCCTAGAAATTTTGATCATATCCAAGACTTATTCAGAAAACTCAATTCTTTTCAAAATCAGTTGTCTAAATGTGGGGTTACAAAACATTATGAGTGGTTGATACTGTCTATTCTCTCTAAGCTAGGTCCTAATTATTCTATATTTGTTTCTATATTTTATGCTACTATGGATTATTTAGGTAGTGCACACAAAATTCCTTCTCTTGATGGTTTTACAACATAAATCACAACCTAGGTACAAGCAAAGTTGGCACAAATGGGTGCATTGATGCCTCCAGGGTCTCAACCATTTCTTGCAAAGGACCCAAATCCAAAGGCTTCAAGTGTCAAGGACAAGAAACAAAATAAGGATTCTAAGTCTAATGAGAGAGTTAAGGATTCTCCTTCATGGCCTACTCTTGAGTCCTGTTGAGAAAATGGTGTCTCAACCTTGTATTTACATGAGGTTACTATTTATAGTAAGTTTTTATTTGAGCATGTAATGGTGCGAATTTTTTCCCAAAGCTTTGGATTGGATAGATAAGCATGCTAGTATATTTTCGTCACAAGATCATAACTAGTTTTGAAGATATTAAAGTTTCTATTTTTGAAGGGTGCGATGAAAGGTTTAAATTTAATTTTGAGGACTTTAGAAGCTTTTGAATGCCCTGAAAAGTGGGTGTAACCTGAATAGTTGGTTACAAGGTGATAGAGAACTTCGCGATATTTTCGGTGCTTCAAACAGTTCATCAATTGGACACCCAATTCACAAGTTATGGCCTATGAAAGTCTAGACTCCTGAAATAGGAAATGTAAAAATGCATTAGACACATAAATGAGTTATAAATGGGAGTTACACATGTTGATGTGTGTTTTGACACATCATAGGATATCTAGATTGGAAATAAGGTTGGCTCTACTTTATTGAGTGGTTTTAGCCCATGGTTTTGTATTATCATTTGACAGTTTCTTGTATTGTATCTCCTATATATAAGGTGCATGAGATAGAGGTTGTGTGTAAGAGACTTATGGCTATTGAGTTACCTCTGAATCTTTGGTTGGCGGTACTGCTATGAAGATCTTACTCTGCAAGTATATTGTAATTTGTTATTGATTTCTGAATAATATATTGAGAGGATTTTGGAGTGTGGGGTTTTTCTCTTGAAAGGGTTTTCCCCACGTAAATCATTGTGTTGTGATATGCATGCTATTATGTCTATTTATATTGAGTTTTTGTAACTATTGTAAGGATCTATAAATAAATCTTCATTACCCTCCTCTCAAGGTTAGTGTAGGAAGTTGTTCCGCTACTTAACCTCCTTACAAGTGGTATCAAAGCCTGATCACCTTTGGTTTCAGTTGTGGGTTGTTGGAATTTTTGAACTAATCCAGATTTGAGTGGGAGCTTGTGCAGAAGATATTTCTTGATCTTATAGGAATTTCCAAATCGCAAGTTCATTGAGGAGAATAGAGGTGGAGAAATTTTTGTAAGTAATTTTGAGATGTGGAAGCTGAAAATGGAGGATCTTTTAAAAGATCGAGATCTGTGGGATGTTGTTGATGCGAATGTCTCAAGACCCTCATATCCTATTGCGGCTTCTCTATATGATGTTATGGACCATAAATCCAAGGGTCTAATCAGATTATGCTTGGAAGACTCTGATCTAATCAATGTCCACAAAGACACCTCTACAAAGAAGCTATGGACTAAGCTTGGTGAGATGTATCAAGCCAAATCTTTATTGAATTAGATTTTCTTGAGGAAGAAATTGTACTCTTTGAGAATGGAAAAAGGTGGACGGATAAAAGACCACCTGGAAACATTTAATATGTTGGTGGGTTAATTGGTGTCTGTTGGTGTTAAGATGGATGAGGAGGATAAATGTTAGATCTTGTTTTGTTCTTTGCCTAATTTGTAGGATTCTCTTGTTATGGCTATTGGTAGTACTTCTATTGTGTAGAAATTTGAAGATGTGGTGGTTGATCTGCTTGGTGAAGAGATGTAGAGGAAGGTATGATCCATTGGTTTCAAGGAAGCCCTAATTGTCCATGGGAGACCTAAAGAAAAAGGCAAGAAGAATAAGAAGTGTAATAAATCCAAGTCTAGAGGGAGATTGAAATCTCCTCGAAAATCCAAAGTCATATGTTGGAATTGTGGTAAATCAAGACACATCCGTAAGGACTCGAAGAATAAAAGAAGAAGAAAAAGAAGTTTTATTCTGATTCTAAGTTTGAAAAGGAAGATGGTGATGCATTCATTGCACTTTGGCTACTCATGCAGGTAATGATGCATGGTTAATTGACTCATGTGCATATTTTTATATGACTTCCAATAGAGATTGGTTTTCTAAATATGAAGAATTTAATGGAGGCAAGGAGGATGATGATTCACATTTAGATATTGTTGGTCATGGTAAAGTTAGAATTAGGTTTCTTGATGGTAGAATAAAAAATATTAGTGGTGTGTTGCATATCCCTGGATTAAAATGAAATTTATTATTTGTGAGCAAATTGATAGATGCGGATGTGCAAGTAGTCTTTTTCGATGCATGATGTATGATGATTAAGGGTGCTATGGTGATTACTAGAGGTGTCAATTTTAGCACTTTATATAAGTTAGAGGCATACATTATTGAGTGTAATAGGACTTTTATAAAAATTAATTTTGTGGATACTTTGTCGGAAGATTTGAGGGTTTCACCTTCAGTGGATGGACATGAGTTTTGAGTACCTAAGGGTGCTCTTTCTTCTGAAGAAAAGTTATCAGGAGAGAAGACTGTGTTATGGAACTAGAGACTTGGCCACATTGGAGTAAAGGGTCTAAGCACCTTGAAAAATAAAAACCTTGTTGAGGTTTTGAATGATTGTAATCTTGACTTTGATTTCTATGAGCATTGCATTTATGAAAAACAAAATCACGTTTAGTTTTACTCAAGTTCTTATAAATCTTGTGGTGTTTTAGATCTTATTCATCCTGATGTGTTTGGTCCTGTAGATGTTCCTTCCATTATAAAATCCAAATATTATGTTTCATTTATTGATGATTTTAGTAGGACATGGGTCTATTTTTTAAAGATTAAATCTAAAGTTTTCATTTGATTTAAAGAATTTAAAGCAGTGGTTAAGTTGCAGACTGGAAAAAAAATTAAATGTTTGAGTATTGATAATGGCGATGAATTTTTCTCTAATGATTTTGATAGATTCTGTAAAGACTATGGCATTCATAGATAGAAGACAACTTTGTATTCTCCGGAACAGAATGGAGTTGCGGAAAGAATGAACAGGACATTGATGCAGAAGGCTAGGAGTATGTTAAGTGGTGTTGGTCTTGTGAGATTTTGCGAAGATCAAGAACTTAATGAAAAGTACAAAATAGAGAGACAAAATATTGGACAAGAATAAATTGTATTCTCATCAATAGATAAAAAAAATGATCGTTACATACAATGTAGATGAGCCTTCTTATATAGGCAAGGCTATATGGATATGTGAGCACACAAATATGACATGTGGCTCAATAAGAAACAAGGGTAGGTAGGAAATAGGTGTGGTAGGTAGGAGAGACAACAAAATATTCCACATGAGGTGGATCACCCATCGAAGGTGAAATTATCACTCCACAATAAGTGGATATGATAAAGTAGTAACAAGATCAACACCATAAAAGGTGGAAATTCTCCTACACACACTATCCCAATGTAGCACAAACACCCAAGTGTCTACAATGCACTTAAGTCTACAATGAAACTAAGCAATGCAAGATGGGTCCAAGCTACGAGGCCATGTTAGGTACCCATGTACAAATGCAAATGCTTGTGAACCAATGCAATGAAATCTCTCACAAAGGAGGGAAAGAGAGAAAAACCCAATGGGAAAATACCCTCCCCCAAAAGAGATGAAAACAATACAAGAGAAATCTCATAGAAGTATGTGAGGAACAAAACCCTGTGAGGAAAAACTCCCCCCCATATGAGAGAATAAGAGAAGTAAGCTAGCCCCCCCTCAATATAGAATCTGCACCAATGATAGAAGCTCGATGATGTATGAAGAAATTGCTCCATGAATAACGAACAACATTCCTCCCCTTAGGAAGAAACAAAACCAAAGGTGTATCCATGAATTCTCCCCAATCATGAAGGGAAGATGTAGAAAAAAAACTCATGATGAATGAAGTCTCTAAAAACTGCTCAAGTGTCCCCATGTCGACATTGAAAGATACCCCCTCCAAAGGTGGTGAACTACTCCACACTGCTGAAAAAGGTACTCCAAGATCTAGTGGATATGAAAGTAGAACAAGTCTCAAAGACTCATATGTCTCCTCTAAGCATAAACAAACCTCCTCAAACTATTGTACATAAGTATCCACAATCATATCAACCTCAAAAGAATGATCATGTAGAGAATGAACAAGAGGGTCAGAGCGTTCCCTCGTAACAATCAAAGAATGTTCATCTTCATAAAAGAGAAGATGAATATCATCAATGATGTCTCCCAAATATGCAATGTAGGATTCCACAAACCAACCTGCAATATCTGTCAAGTAATCATCCCATGAAACTGAAGCTGGAAGACATGAAATATCCTGTTGCACTGAAACACAAGAAGGCAAAATTGTCGCACTATCTGCATCATTAGGTGCAATAGGTGATGTGATATCAATAGGAGGAGATGAAACACAAGGTTCAAGAATGAGATCACATGTGAGAATCCCCAAGTTCAAGTACCCAAAGTTCTCCTCAAAATATGAATCATCACAAGTGTGATCATCATGTATAGAATCATCATATGTGAAATCATCATCATCAACAAAATCTGAAAAAGGAGTATACCAAGATGCATGATCAGCCACCCCAGTCGCAATGATAGCTCTAGTCTCCAAGTCTCTAATGAAAATTGACTCAAGTGTAAACTCCACAATTCTCTTAGTTGTGTCATGTGTGAAATGGGGTACACACAACACATCATTGAAGGAGTTATCCCCAATCAAAATAGATCCTTTTCCAATCACATCCATGTATGTATGATTGCCCATCAAAATCTACGACATGGTCCAAGGCTCAAATGTAGAGAACATAGACTGTGAAGATGCTATATGATGAGAAGCCCCTGAATCATGACTTGTAGTAGGACAAAGAGATTTTCCTTTTCTTGTTCCAGAAGAGTGAGTCTTCCCACTTGTAGAAGCCACGAATGCTTGCCCTTTCCCTTTTGATTGTGAGGAAGTAGAAGTTGATGAATCATCCTTCTTGTAGACATTAGGCAAATAAATGTTATGCTTTTTGAGGATATGTGTGAGCTCATCAATCTTCTTAGAATGGGAATGACGCTCCTCATGGCCAAACTTTTTACAATAGGCACAATTAGGTCTCTCCCTCTTTGGTGAATTATCCCTCTTGGAAGAGGATGAATCTCCTTGTTGTGGAGAAGGTGATTCTTTGTCCTTAGGCTTTGATTGCCATTTCTTCTTGTTTGAGTTGTCCTTTCCTGGATTCCTTTGTTCCCTTGATTTGCCACTAATGCTTGGGACTTAGAAGCCTTAAGAATGCCCATGCTTATCAACTTAGTTTGTTCCATCATCAACATTTCGGCAAAAGCATCAAATGTAGGCATTGTGTAGCTTGAACCCTTTGTCATCCTATGGGTTTGGAAACTAGAAACAAATGTTGCATATTCTTGTGGAAGCTTGCCCATCAAATTGAAGATCAATTGAGTATCCTTCTTATCAATGCCACAATCCTTGAGTTGTGCCCTCAACTCTTTTTCTTTAGTGACATAATCTTGTATAGTATCAAAGTTCTTTGGATCTAACATGGTGAGATCACTATCAATTTGATATCCCCTAATCTCATCAACTTGAACATACAAGTCTTGAAACTTTTGCCAAGCATTCTTGATTAGAGTACATTTCTCAATATGAAAAATGTGATCCTTTGATACATACTTTCTTAAGGTACCAATTGCCATGATATTTTTAGTGAGCCAATCCAAGTGACCAACAGAATCAACCTTAGGATCAATGGGAGCAACAATAGTTCCATCAATATGATGAGTTAGTCCTTTTTCTATAGGTTTACTCCATGCATCAATTTTCCAAGTAGCATAATTATGAGGAGTTAAGAGAGGAAACTTAGGAGAACCCATAGAAGCAAAAAGGAAGGAACACAAGAGCACAAAAACACAAGAGACACCCCCCCAAATGCAATCAATCAAAATACCCCCCCCCCAAAATGATGATTTTGGCACTTTATATGTAGTGCGTGTACAATAGACCACTTGCAAACAATGGCAAGGTGGACTTTTGATTTTGTTTTACAACTACCCCAATAAGTTGAGAACTACAATGCAAAAGACCAGCAAGATAGATCTATGCAATATAAGTGCCAAATTGGCCAAAAAAGACCATATGCTGAAAGTACAATTTCTACCCAAAATTACTACAAATTAATAGCATATTATAAGAGTAGACAAAAAATCATGCACTTTAAAAAAAATGACAACTAAAAAGCAGTTCGTATGAACCCAAACAGAGTCCCGAAAGTTGTAGAAATGGGGATTGGATAGGTACAATCACCAAAAACTGAGATTTCTAAAAGATTTGTCCATCAAAATTAGAAAATAATGCCACCATGAGAAATTACACGAAAAATTCATCTATTTCAAAAAAAACTTGCACCAAAAAAGGAGCAAAAATGAGAAAGATATGGCCATTTGAAGTTGAACTGCAAAATCAAAAAGCTCAACACAAGGGGGCTGAAAATTTTCAAAAAATGATGATGTCAGCAAAACATGAGGCTAAATTTGATGTTCATCTAGCCCTCGTGAAAACTTCACCTCCCTACTGACTAGGCATCTATATTGTATGGATGGATGACGTGTCAAAATCTGATTTGCTGGCGTGTCAGATGACGTGGCAAGGTACGGATCAACTGACTTGGCATACGGATGATTGTGTGGCATTTGTACAATGATGTGGCACATGGATGGACTGCTGATAGGGTAGTAACTCGGCTGCTGAGGTGGCATTGATGCGGATGTGGTGCTCGAGAGGTGACAGCAGGGCAGTGTCCACGTGGTGGGTCCCGTGGCAGGCGGGGTCCGTCGATGGCAAGTGGGTTGCAGCGGTGATCCCGGAGCCAGGCTACCGGCGAGAAGACCAATGCCGGTGGGACTACCGATAGAAGGGCCAATGCCAGAGAGCAGAGTGACAGCAAACGGTGACCTATGAGCGAGGTCGCGTGGAGAAGACATAGGAGTTGGAGCAGAACGTCGTTCGCCGGTCGGAGCAGAATGTCGGGGAAAGACACAGGTAGGGAATAGTGGTTGTCGACAATGTGAGTTGCTAGTTGGGAGGAAATAGAGAAGTGGCACTAGAAGATGAGTAGCGACGGGAGGAGCCGAAATATGCCGAGAGAAGCAGTCGTCGAGGGTTGGTGAACTGTGGACTGTGGTGTCGGAAAGCGACGATCGGTGGGAGGGACCGGGAAACAACGGACTCAGCAGCACAAGGGAGAGTATGGCAAGCCTTCCAATAAAGTTGCAGGGTACGATGTCGGGGGGGATACCCCCCGAAAATACAAAGTTCTGATTTTTTTTTGATTTTTTGATTTTTTGAAAAAAATTCAAAAATTCGTATCGTACCACCCAAGTTAGGCAAAAAAATTCTTCAAGCCCCAAATTTGAATTTCACCCAATATAGGTGAATTTATAGTCAAAATTCATGTAAACGACCACCCGAACGTAATGGCGAGGTAGGATTTGGTCTAGAATGCCTCCAAAAGATGTTGCTCCTCAGATCTACCTCTTGATGTCATAATAATGTCTCTCAAAGACAAATCAATGATGCTTTAATGGCTCTGATACCATGTGAGATTTTGTCAAGATCAAGAGCTCAATGAAAAGTACAAATAGAGAGATGGAATATAAGACAAGAATAAACTGTATTCTCATCAATAGATAAAAAATGGTTGTTACATACAATGTAGATGAGGCTTCTTATATAGGCAAGGCTATATGGATATGTGAGCACACAAACATGACATGTGGCTCAATAAGAAACAAGGGTAGGTAGGAAATAGGTGTGCTTGGTAGGAGAAACAATAAAATATTCCACATGAGGTGGATTACCCACCGAAGGTGGAATTATCACTCCACAATAAGTGGATATGATAAAGTAGTAAAAAGATCGACACCATAAAAGTTGGAAGTTCTCCTACACACACTATCCCAATGTGGCACAAACACCCAAGTGTCTCATACCCAAACTACTATTAAAAGAATTTCCTAAGTAAACTTAAGTAAGGTGTAATAATATCCAACATGAATAATTATTTACACCAATAGGTCTAGAACAAAAAATTTTGGCTGAAGTTATTGTCACTGCTTGCTACCTGATTAACAAGTCTCCTACATCAGCTCTTGTTGATAAAACGTCTATGGAAGCATGGTCAGGTCACAAGCCTTCATTGATACATCTTAGATTTTTTGGTTGTGAGGCATATGCACATGTGTCAAAGAAAAAGTGAACAAAGTTCGAGAAGGCTATGAAATGTATCTTCATCGGGTACAATTATGATGTGAAAGGATACAAGCTTTGGGACCCTGTTGCACAAAACATAGTAGAAGTATTATTTTCAGAGAAATTAAGTCTCCTCTTACATTGCAGCCAGAACAGACTAAGGAAGAAGATGTGATTCAATTCCCTTCTATGCCTAAAAGAGTTGAATCAAGAACACTTGTGATGCAGAAGCATCCCCGGTCTATGAGCAATCTTGCATCAACCAAAAATATTTCCTTTCAGTTTAGTTCTTGTTCTATTCAGTGTGCAATTCTTTGTGTTCCTGTTGGTAGGTGGCAGTAGTTGTTTGTTTTTCATTGTAGATCCTATTTTTCAGTTTCCAGGCTGGTTCATGTGCTTAATTCCAGATTTTCAGTCCATTTGGATTCTTTTCTGGCTAGTTAACGCTCTTGGTTTGACTGTTTCTAGGTTCTAGGACAGTTCTTGAGCTTACCGGTTGGTTTTTCTTCATTTCTAGAGTGGTTTCTTGGCATGTGGATCTATTTCGGGTCTTGTTTGATGTTCTTTGTCCTATGGCCGACCTTCCTACTAATCCACACTTCTTGGTTGTTATTTTCCAAAGGAATTGCTTTCATCCTTAGGGCCAACCTATTTACATGTTTCATTTTCCTACATTGGTAAATGTAATCATATGTTGTCATTGAAGAAACACATACACACACATATATTCATATTGTCTACCAATGTAACTTCAAAGTTGTTTATACTACAATCCGTATACTAGAGGTTTATTTATAACAGGTACTTGGTGACAACCGGTATATATATATATATATATATATATATATATATATATATATATATATATATATATATATATATATATATATATATATATATATATATATATATAACAGGTACTTGGTGACAACCGGTATATATATGGAGACAACCAGTGGATATACATAACTCGGTAGCAACATGAAGATCCAACGGACATTATCACAGGAGAATCAAGGATAATGGTTTATATGTTTAACTCTAACCGATATTGCTTAGATCAGTTAGTGCTTTGTTCTTTTCTTTTAGTTAGCTCGGTGTATGCTTAACTCTATGATTCCTTACTTCTATAATCGCTTGGAAGAAAACCCTAAAGCTATCATGGGGGATATGAGCTACTTTGAGATGGATAGAGAGCTTGACGCTAGTAGGAATGAGCTTGAAACCCTAAGGGTCAAACTAAAATCTTCTCAAGTCAAAAGAAGAGAGCTAACTGAACAACTATTAGAAATATCTAATAATAGTTCTTCAGATGAGTCCAATATTGACGCTTTAGTTGAGGAAGTTGAAAAACTAAAGAGTGAAAAGCTAAATCTAAGGAGAGAGCTAGAAGGTCTTACTATCTGCATGAGTCAAGAGCTGGAAGCCAGGAGAACTGTTCAAGATCTCACCAAAAAAATAGATCATGATATTGCCAAGATCAAATGAGATAATGATACCATGCATGAGCATTTGAATGCAGAAAGAGAAGAAAAAGAGTACCTACAGCTAGATCTTGAGTTAGCATCATCTCTGAGAGAGAACTTGTCAAAACATAATGAATATATCACTAGACAGCTCACCGAAGAAAATAGGAAATTGGAAAAGTTCAACAAAGGTTCTATCTTGCTGGAAGAACAAATTCAATCACTAAGGATGAGTGGTGATACCTTTGGACTTGGTTTTCACACATTTGAAAAAGGTGAATCCTTTGGTACCAAGAGCAACACTCTTAAGAATAAATCTTCTCCTAAGGTCAAAAAGCCTACTGGTAAGAAGGTCTTTAAACCTTTTTTTTTTGTTTGCCATAAACCTTGTCACACTACAAATGTTTGTAGAGACAAACCTAATAGAAATGCAAGCTACAATACTAATGTTAGGTATGTGTCCAAGAAATTTGAAAGTCATTGCTTCACATGTAAAATATATAGACATAGATCAATTGAATGTAGATATGGATAGAATAATCTTATACCACATATGCATTCAAGACCAAATGGCAACTAGATGAGAAATTTTGACAACCGGGTCAACATGAACTGGCAAAGACCCTACGGTGACCGTTTTAGTCCATATGAGATGGAAAAGGTAACAAATGTCATTTGCACCATCTGTAACAACTTTGGTCATGTAGCTATGAATTGCAAAAGAAGAACTGGGAGAGGTAATGCAGGACCTTGGAAATCATCTGGTATGGCCTGCTACCACTGTCATAAACCGAGACACTTGGCAAAATTCTATAGATCCAGAAAGAGAAGACTAGTCAACCCTTCTAAAGATCAAAAAGGAAAGCATAAAGTTAATGTTGAAGAAACCAAAGAAGAAATAAATCGAATATGGAAGAAGAAGAGTGATGACTCACCTGGAGAAGAAATTGTTCCTTCACCAAATGTGGAGAATCCTGCACCGGTGAATTAAGCCTTTTTCAATATGGCTAAGGGGAACTTAATGGTAAATCCACCTCTAGACCCCTTGAAATTAATGAGCGGTAAGAGAATTTGAATACATGAAATTTTGATAACTTTTTGTCAATAGGTTATCAACCGATTTTACATCTATGTATCATTAAGCGGTATAATTAGGGTTTGTAACCCTAACAGGTGAGCATTTAATGCAGTAGATAAAAAGGATAAAAGCGAGTTTTCACTTTGTTATTTTTACCCTAACACATTCAAGAAATCATTTTTGAGTGCTTGCAGAGCTAAGAAAGGATTGTTGGTTGATATTTGTCGAAGCTGTATTGTGATTTGAGTAATCAAGTAAATTTGAAGGTTGGAGAAGACTAAACTGGTGTGCACTTGAGCATTCAACCGGTTAAAGAGGCAGCGAGCGTGAAATAAGGTATTTCTTTGAAAAATTCTGCTTCGAATCTAGTTTATCTGGAATGGCTTCGTCTTCTAAACCAGTAGAGAGATTAATGATTACATATGAACCTACGGAAGTTGTTGAAGTGGAATAAATTGTGTCTTATAATGCTTTATCACAAGTTCCTAGTGGTGTTGTAGTGAAAGGAGATTTGGCCAGCTATATTGATTGCAAGATTGAGGATTTAGGATCATTGTCGATATATTCTTAGTTAAAATCCCTTTGCGATGAGAACGGAAAGATTCAAACAGAATATATTAGGGTTTATGAAAAAGGTTTTCATAATGCAGCTTACTTTCTTGAAGATTTTGAAGAAGAACATATCTGAATTATTGAGTCAAGTTCATGAAGAAAACATGTATTCAGAAAGGACTCATACTATAACCAAGGAAGCTATTCAAGTTGTAACTGGTTTTTACTCAACCGGTGAAGTACCTATGTTGAGGCGTATTTCAAAAGAGATAGTATACACTCTAACCGAATCAACATCTGATAAGCATGCTTTTTCTGTCAATAACAAAAGGGACCCAACGGTAAAGTTGGTAGCTATGGTTATAGGCTACTGAGTATTTTATTATAGCAGATTAAATAGAGTTTCATTTGCAGCGGTGGATACTGCTTACAAGATGATAATTGAAAATGCTAATTATGATCTATGTGAGGCCATAAGGAGCCAATTAATGTTAAATCTTCAGTCTATCAAGAAGGATAGCAATCTAAAGTTTAAATTTGGATAATTATTGATCGGGCTATTCTCTTATTTCTAGAATTTCCTACCAGGAATAGGTGATCTTGAATGGTCTAAGGATCTACCGGTATCTGCGCAGATTAAGAATAGTATCAAAGTTGTGAAGAACACATTTTTTGCTACAATGAACAAATACTTCAATGAGTTTCAAAATAAAATGAGCATGAGAGTAAGATTGCCTGAGGATGTGGTAAAACATTTTACTAAGGACAATGTTTTCACAGTTACCACTGATTTCTATTTAATGGAGGCAATTGAGCCTAGAGAAGAAGAAATGGAAGATATGAGTAATAAGGTCAACTATGACTTACTGATTGGTTATGCTAATAACCTGTTAGCGTCTCCAAAGGATAAAAGGAAGGCAAAATTGAATATTGTTGAAGATCAGACTGCACAAGCTGGAACCAATGTTGTTCCTACCATGAGTTGTAAAGGTAAGAAAAAGAAGGTTGAACAAGCACCTTCAGTGATGACAAATACAAGAGTGACATGAAGTGTCCAAACCAAAAAGGAACTGGCACCTAAATTTTATGCAAAGAAGGAGAATGCATCTAAGAAAAGAGGTTGGAAACTAATTCTCCAAGTAGAATCTGAAGGTATTGACACTAAGGAAGAACCCAAGAAGATGAAAGCAACTGGTAGAGTAGCAAAGCAAGTTAAGGAAGTGCCAAAGGAAATTGCTCCTTTTGATATTTCAACTTACAAGCCTGAACAGTGAAGACATTAGGGAGAAACAGATTTGACAATGTCAAAGAACATTTTGATTCTTTCACTAAAGATGAAAAGGAGAAAAGTATTCAATAGGTAATCAATCATTTGTGTCATTACAATAGATCACCACATGATCTTTAAAAGGATATCTCTAATTCCTTGTATATTATTCTTATGAATAAATGGGAGGAAGCAATAAAGAAAGAAAAAGGAATCATAGATGATGTATTTGTACAATATTTTCCTGAGTTGTCAAAGGATGAGTTGAATGAATTGGCTGATAAATATAAAGTTCATTTTGGTACAAATCGAGAGAATTGAAGCTGATTAATGGAAAAGTGCAAACTGTTGAGACTGAGACTCATCAAATTGCTCGTAGTATCAAACACTTAGAAGATCTTATACATTCTTCTAAGGATGAACAAGATATTGTTGATCGACCTGAAATGGATGAAGAAGAAATTGTGCAAGTTGATGTGGTCTACCCTGTCAAGAAGAAGGATGACACTATCATCCAAGTTGTTGATGATATGCAGCATATAATTGATCTATCTGGAGACATCATTGTACCAGATATGCAGCCACCTGAAATCACTAACTTACAGGTTACTTCAGTTGAGAAACTGGCAACTCAACCAAGAGTGGATGTTCCACCAGCAAAGGAACAACCTGAGAAACCCCAGTCCCCACCAATTTCACAAAACATTTAAAAGGAATCTAATGAAAATGTGGACACGCAAATTTTTGAACAGGAAACAAAGAAAGGTCAAGAGAAAGTAATTATTAAGGTAACATCTTCTGAACTAGAAAAAACATTATTCATTCAATAGACTGAAGAAGATGATGATGACTCATTAGGCATAGCAGGGCCTATAATTGTTGATAATATGAGTGCATTTGAAATGATGAAGATTGTAATTATCATGCAATCTAGAGCTCATAAGAAAAGACTTAAAGAGCAAAGAATGGAAGTTGAAACAATTCAGAATGCAGTAGATATTTTATCAAGTCTACTATCGGAAACTTCTACAGGACATCTGACAACCCCTATTAGTAAACATGGTCAATTGGTTGCTGATGCATCTAACCAAATTAAGTCATTTGAAGAAGCAACACAAACTATGCTGAGAAGACTTTCAGGAAGAGGTATGGAGAGCAACTTATGAAAGCAATTGATACAGGGAAACTTGCTCTATCTTTGAATAAGGATTTGTTAAATAAAGATATTGAAATAGGAGGCAAATGTCTTGCTTCTACTTCTAATGTTTCATTATTTTATTTTGACATCAATAAAAGGTGAACTGAAACAGAGCAAGAGCTAGAAAAGATATGCAATGCATATATACCACTTCAAGACTCTATTTTTGCTTCTAGCAAATATGTGGATGATTTGAACAACAAATTGGATGCCTATGATCTTGAGAAAGCAAAAAGACTTTGGTCACTGAAGAAATTGAAGAGTCTACTCACATCCCAAGTGGACATACTGCAGAGAACCTACAAGAATGTAGAAGCTATTTTAGCTACTCCAGAAACCTATACATTTGATTCCATGGAAGAGTTCTTTACATAGATTATGTCTACACTTGAGTACATTGAGAACGTGCTGGAAACATGGAAACATGCCTTATCACAGTTGAAGAGGAACTTTAATGTTATTTTCATGAGACTTGTGAATGCATGAATCTTAATTCAGTTTTCCAAGGTTGTGTATATGTCAAACATTTTTATACAAACTTTTCTATATATATTGCTTTTCAATTTGGCATTGTTGTCAAAGGGGTAGTAGAAATATGTATGTTTGATTTTGAAAATTTTGTATGATGTATGTAGTAAGGGGAAGTATGTGTATATGTGTAAAAAAAAATTTAAGCACACTTAGCAGTATTACTGTAAAATTTTCTAAGTGTTGTCATCAATGTCAAAAGGGGAGATTGTTGGCTTGATGATGATTGTAATAAATTCATCATATGTTGTCATTGATGAAACACATACACACACATATATTCATATTGTCTACTGGTGTAACTTCAAAGTTGTTTATACTACAACCGGTATACTAGAGATTTATTTCTAACCGGTACTTGGTGACAACCGATATATATATATATATATATATATATATATATATATATATATGGAGACAACCAGTGGATATACATAACTTGGCAGCAACATGAATATCCAGCGAAGATTATCACAGGAACATCAAGGATAATGGTTTATATGTTTAACTCCAACCGGTATTGATTGTTCCAACCAGTATTCATTGATTATGTGATAATTTATCACAAGTCGTGATGAGTTTTCCTTATCGACAAGATTTGGCGGTATTTTTGTGATGAGTTATGATCACTTGACCAGATTCATTGCACCTAGGTAATTATGTTATGATTTTTAGAGGCTGACATGAAATCTAAAATGTCTATATATTGACATCACAATGAATTATTTTGTATGAGCGAAAGTGATATGCTATGTGTAAAGGAAGAAGTGTTAAGTCACAGAGTATGTTGGTAAAGAGGAGTTAAGTGCGCAGAAGAGGATCTATACAAGCAATTTGTGCTACTACTAGATCACATCACATGTTGTTTTCTAATCACTGCAACAATCAAATCCCCTAACCGGGTAAGCTCTAACAAGCTTCATTGTTCAAATCCTCTAACCAAGTGATCCATTAGTTTGGATTTATAAATCCTCCACCGAGGCTACTGCTTACAGGGTACTACCGTTTACAAGGTATAGCTTTTAACTAAGCTTTCGGATCTTTAACAGCAGTCGCTCCTAGTAGATCATTTGTAGACCATAATCAGTTAGTTATCTATTACTGCAGATAGTTAACTTGTGAGTCCCATCTCACCGTGGTTTTTTACCTATTTGGGTTTTCCACATATAAACACTTATGTTATGGTGGATGTTTTACTTGTTGTAGATGTTGTTATATCATTTTTTATTGCATGCATATTGTTTAACAAACTTGACAAGTTTATCTACAGATCAGTGTTTAAAGTAGTACTATTTTTGGTGTCACTAATTCACCCCCCTTCTCAGTGCTTTACAAGTCCATCAGATTAGAGATCTAGTTGATTCTGAGAGTCGAGGATGGATTGTATCTGGCTTGTAACCGGTTGACTGCCGGTTTTTCTATGATGACTGTATGATGATAATCAATTAGTTGTTAGGGTTCTAAAACAATAATATGATCTATTTCTGTAATCTTTCTATGTTTTATTATTTCTTTCATTGTGTTACTCTTGCTACATATTTCGGTCAGTTCTCTTTTGAGGGTTTTCCAGTTATGGTTGTATCAACTTGATAGGCAAGAATTTTCAAGGAGAGCTCATCTAACTCTGAATCTTCAAAAGAGGAGGAAGGACCTCCAACTCAACTTGTTCAAAGGTCTACAAAACATAAAAACCACATGCAAGGTATTCACCTAATGATTGGAGATGTATTTTTTCTTTGAATACTAATGTGTATGAACCTCGATCTATAGAAGAGGCATTAGGTATGAATGATGCAGAATCCTAGAAGATTGTTATGGAAGAATAAATGGAAACTTTGAAAATGAATGATACATTGGATCTTGTACCATTGCCTAAAGGATAGAAACATGTTGGTTGTAAATGGGTGCTCAAGAAAAGGAATGGTTCAGATGGAGGCATTGAGAAGTATAAAGAAAGGTTGGTTGAAAAAGGCTACTCTCAGGTTGAGGGTGTTAATTATGTTGAGATATTTTCTCCCGTTGCAAAAATGACATCCATTAGATTTTTTTTCTCTTCTTGTTGCTTATAATTTATAGGTTTAGAAAATGGATGTGAAAATTGCCTTCCTTCATGGTGATTTGGAGGAGGATATTTATATGAAACAACCAGAGCACTATGTGATGAAAGGTAAAAGTAATTGGTGCAGTCATCGATTAGGAGGGACCTCAAAGAGATCAATCTGAACTAGTCAGCAAGAGTAAACACAACAGAAACACAAGGATATGATGGAGGCAATGCATAACATAATGAATTATATCATGAAAACTGATTACAACCAACCGGTAACATCCGGGTTACAGAAACCGGCTCATTGGCCTACTAAAACATGCTCAATTACAAAACAGGTCACAACTAGGACCTCAAATCTTATGATTTAGCTTCTATGTTCTATCTACCACCTTCGATCTCCTTCTAATTCTTAATTAAAATGATTTAAATGATCCAAGGGATCTGGTCGGCCCAAAAAGGGATCAAATGCCAAAGAAAAAGACCTTATGTATAAAAACAACAAAGCAAGCCTTCGCCAAAGAAATTCCTCTAGAAAATCCAAAGAATGAAGTATAGATCAAAGGGAAGGTCGGCCACATACCAAGAAACATTAGAACCAATGCTCAAGGCTTCAAAAACTACGGAAGGGATCTGATAGATCACTAATGCAAATAGGTCCAAGCAACCGGTACCAAAAAACTGTCTTGGAAACTAGTAGTGATAACTTGCCGAAAAATGACCCAAATGCTCTGTGATTTGGGAATAAGGTAGATGATCAAGTCCTCAAGAAAAATCCAACTCCTCAAGGTCCGGTGAGCCAATGCCATAAAATGCAGAATGGAAGGTTGAAATTGTAAAACATAAAGGAAATATGTTTGGTTGATGCGAGATTGCCAAAAATCGGGGATGCTCCTATTGGTAATTGACACTCATTGGATTCATATTTTGTCATTGATGGCAACATGGAAACATCATAACTTGGCAACAAGATTCATAAGAAAGCATACACCGACATACACCAGCACTAGGAGGCATTTACTGGCAGACACCGACATTAGAGTATCTAGGGTTACACTGGCACCGGCACTGGCACCGGCATCCAACACTTCAGTGAAGCCGACATCAAGCTTGGACCCGAAAGAAGTTTTATTTGTAAAACCATTTTATAGTTATTCTATAAAGCCGACATTGTATATCTTTTGTAATACATTGTAAGCTGACATAAGGCATATTATTTGTGAAGGGTATATAGGTCAGTTTGTTAAGGTCATTATAGAGATAGATGATATGTATTGTAATAAGGATACAGCGGACTATGTAATGTGAAATATATGTGTGTAGATCATTTTGTATGCAAATTTTATATCATGCATTGATCTATAGATGGTCTGGAAAGCATTCTTGAAGGAGAGGAGATACCAATAGAAGTGTTCAAGATTTATGAACCGGTACAGAGTAGAACTATAATCGAAACTCTTTTTGGCATAGCAGATGCATTTTGTGAGTTCATTATTACTGTTTTATTTCAGCAGAAGCTTGTAGTCAGTGAGACTCTTTTGTGATGAGCAATATGCTCTAGGCAGTGTACCTTCATGCATGTGCAGGCCCCCATTTTATGTAATATCATTTCTTATGGCCAATGAACTGATATTGTGGGTCACAAATCCCACTGTAGTTTTTCCTCTTTGAGGTTTTTCACGTATAAATTATGTGTGTTATGGTGTTCATTTATGTGGATGGTTTATTTGCTTCAAGTTATATGTTTCTTAATTTACCAGTTTATATGTGTATGTTATAAAAGGGTAAAATTATATCTTATCAGTAGAAAATTGATTCACCCCCCCCCAGTGTTCTTGGATCCCAAAAATTGGTATCAGAGCCTAGTTCCTTGGAAGAAGTTTAACAGCTTGAGGAAGATCTTGAAACTAGAATCATTGAACATGGCTATGGAGAAGAAACTTGAGATGGCTCTTGAGGATTATGATGCTGAAAGGATGAAGAATTAAAAATTACAAGATGAATTGAATTTTGCTAATGAATTCATTCTTATCTTGCAAGAAAGGTTATCATCTGCTCAAGCTAAGAGAAAGGAACTTTTGCAAAACCAGGAAGATGAAGAGGAAAATGCACTTAAGGAACAATGTCAGAAACTGAGTCAAGCAAACATGCTCGTGAAGAATGAAATGAAAGAACTAACTATGAGGTTATCAAAAGATATTGAGGACAAAAAGAAGGAAGAAAATATTTTTTATCTCTGAAGAAAAAATTTGATGAATGTGGAAGATTGACTCATGAGAATAATCTGTTGAGAATTGATTTGGTACACTCCCGGAACAATGAACATGAGCTTGAAAGACAAATAACTACTCTAAGAGATGATCTAACTACTACATGAGCTGCATAGTTGGATGACTTATTGAAAAGACAAAGGCAGAATGATGATTCCAAAGCACTTGGATTTGTACAAGGTGAAAGCTCTGGTACTGCAAATGAAGATCAGACAACTAGTATGCCGAACTCATTAGACCAGAGAAAACCGATAAGGCAATCAAATGCTTATAAATTCAATGGTAGATGCTTTGTTTGTAATAAATTTGGGCATATAGCTAAACAATATAGAAATAGAGCAAATCAAAATTACAATTTTGTTCCCGGTTAATGCACAAATTGCAAGAAATATTGTCATAAATCATAAGATTGCAAAATTAATGTCAAATGTCATGCATGTGGAAAGTTTGGTCATTTGGCTAATCAATGTAGGTGAAGGAATGACACCAAATATGTTAAAGCAATTCAAAAGAACAATGTTATATGTTATGAATGCAACAAAATAGGTCATATTGCTAAGTACTACAGAAGAAAGACTCAACCGATTAGCAATGATAAAGCAAATGAGAAAGGAAAGAAGAAGGTAGATGAAATACAAAAAGATCACACCAAAAGATGGGTTAGAAAGTCTAAAGAACCAAGTGGAGATGGATCTACACTAGTAACTCCACTGGTAGAACAGAGCATTCCTGCACCGGCAAGAAATTCCACCGGTAACTGAGGCATACGCCTTAGGGGTTGGAAAATCTATTGCAAATCTTCCATATTCCTTGGAGGAGATATGAAAGAGATCTGGAAGAGATCTAGAGAGTTTTCTTAGTCATTGATGAAGGTTTACCTGACATAAGACTGTGAAACTGGCATCCGATAGGGTACATTGCAAAGAATTTATGACAGTGAAGGATTAGGGTTTACTTGCTGATAAAAGGAGAAAGTGAATTCATTTTCACTCACCCAGCATTCAAGCAATCCAAAGCAAAGCAAAGGCAAATCTCATGCGATTAAGAGCGAGCAAAGGCATTCTGAGAGGATTTCCAGCAATCATCGGAGAAGCAATCAAATCTTCACACCAGTGATCATTTTTAAGGTATTTCTTCAAAATGGCATGTAGATCATCTGCTCCTACTTTTATTGCAAATCCCACCATTGTTGAAGTTAAGGATACGCTGAGACTCATTTTCAAGGAAGTTCCCCAGATAGCTAAGAAAGAAGACTCTGCAGATGCATTCTCTAGGGTTCCTGATGACATGATGTATGTTGAAGATGTAAGGGTATATATTCACTGCACCTTGGAGGATCTAGGTACAGAAGAGATAAAAGTCATGTATCAATCTGTGATACTGGGAGACTCTGAAACAATCAAGTTGGAATATAAGATCATCAAAAATTTAGGGTTAATCGGTATCCTATACATACCAGAATTTAAAGATGAGGTGATCAGATATGTTCTAAGCAAGGTTCACAATGAATTCATCTAGTTGGATCGGCGCTACATAATCACAAAGGAAGCAATTCAAGCAGTCACTAGCTTACCCAAAGTCAGACAAGAACCTGGAAAGAAGATTTCCACTACTGCGGTTGAGAAGCTCACCGATGCACCCCATGATAGAAGATCTATGAGGGTCAGCACCATCAAGGACTTAGATGTAAAAAATTTCCGCATGATAACCGGTTATAAGGTAACTCAATCTAGTCGACTGAACTTTGTTGCTAGTTCCTACATCCATGTTGCTTATCAGATGTTAAATAATAATGAGAAGTATGATTTATGTGAATGGCTGAGAAGTGAACTAATGTTGAATCTTGGAAAAATTAGAAGTGTTAAGAAATGAACTTTTAGGTTCGGAAATCTCATTGTTTGTTTAATGCTTTACTTCATGAATGAGCTACCCGGTCTAGGAAAGAAGAGTTGGGCACCGGTAGGTATGCAAATCAAGGAAGCAATCACCGGTCTTGGTACCGGCAAGGATGAAAAGATTTGGGGCTATTTTAAAATATTTCAAAAAAATATGAGACAGAGGGAAAGAATATCAAAGCACATTGTGGAGTACTCCACTGATATCTGTTTTATGGTGAAGACTAATGAAACTCTTATTGAGGTAGTAGAACCTAGGACCATATGGGTCACTAAGCTTGGATATGAAGTGGATAATAGCATTTTTTAACTTTATGCAAAAAAGATGCTTGAATCTCCATTGGATGATAAGATAGAACACTTTGGTACTGCTGAAGAAAAGGCTCTTGAAGTCAAGATTGGCTTCGACAAGAAAAGAAGAGAGAAGAAAATTGATAAGATGTCTGCATATATAGAGAATGTAATCCATAAGATAGACACTCAAATGGATTCTGGATCCAAATCGGCAAATGAACCGCCAATGGTTAGTGCTCCTAAGGCAAAGAGGCCTGAAAGTTTCATTTCTTCTATCACTTCTGACTCTGATCCAGAGGATAATGAACCTCTAGCATTCAGATGGGTACAAAGAAATAAAGCTGACCAGCCTCCAGTAGAGGAGAAGGTGGAGCCAAGGAGGAAGCTTGTGAGAAAAGTAACAAAACCTATTGCACCCCCACCTCTGGAAAGGAAACCTATTCAAAAGAGGAAACCAATCGCTCCACTCTAGCAACCCACAAGAAGAAGAAGAAGAGTGATGATGATACTGAATCAAGTAAGGCTATAATGACCTATGCTGAATTGATTGATGAAATAACCAAGGATGGAATTTTGAAAAATGTATCCATTTGTTATGAAGATTTAGAGGATAATGAGCAGAATGAGATTGAAGAGGCAATTTAGTTACACATAGATATATAAGAAAGCCTTAGTAGAATTTTTGAAGGAAATTCCTCTATTACTATACAATAAATTAGATGCTAAAAGACATGATGCAGTCAAGAGGGATAGAGAAATTAAGGAAGTAGAACTTTTGGGTATGTGTGGTTCAATAAACAATGATGAAATGAAACGATGCATTGCTTTTGCAAACAGAACAATTTTTAGTAGCAAATCCCAGCAAATAAGCCTAATGATGGACATGGTAAATGAGGTAGTAAATGAGACCAAAGATGGTTGGACCAAATTCTTCCAAAAGAATCCTAATTTTCTCACCTTCCAAGAAGAATTTGTAAAAGAAACAACTTCCACCATCTCAGACAGATCTAAAGGGAAAGGTATTTTGGATAGTTCAGCTCCAATTTTGGATAAACCGGCAGTAACTATAAGTATACAAACACCAGCGGCAATAAAGGAGTGTATAGTTAATACCGGCAGAGACAACTTTTGACGAAGGAAATGTACAGGGTACTGACAATATTATGGATAATACTCCACCGGCAGTAATTGACACTGCACCAAGTGGCGAAGCCACCGGTGCTAAGGAGGATAAGGCAAAGGGAACTCAGACTATACCTGCAATTAATATTGATTCTCTGGTAAAGGTTTTGGCAATCGACACTTCTCAAGTTGAGAAGAAATCAATCACTGAGATGAGTCCCACTGAGTTAATGATGGTGGCTACTCAGAAACAAATAAAGGAGGGATCAGAAGATAAAGGAATAATAAATAACTCAATCACAATTTTGCCCAGACTAATTCTTGATTTTAAGATTGAAAATGAAGCAAGCCCTTCTGGCAAGCTTAAGGCATTAACTGAGCATATATCTAACAACTTTCAATCTTTGCAGAAAATTTCAGACCGATAGGCACTTGAGAGATTTACCATTGCTAAGAGAGCCGCTTTTGATCAGATTATTGAAACAGAGAAGAAGAAAATTTAAGAAAAATTGATTCTTGCTGAGAATTGTTTGAAACAATGTACAAATATCTACAGGGTCTCTTGTAACATAGAAACTCTTATTGCAAATGTAGATAGCAGATTAAAGGAGTTACATGATAAGGTTGCTAAAATTGCAAATTCTTTTGATGGATTAACCTCGCTAACAACATTTGCTGATAGACAAATTTTATCCTTGGAGAACCAAATTTTTTCTTTCGAAAAGGAAAGAGACAAGATCATTTGGAGAGCAAGGAGTCTTAAAGGATTGTTGACTCCAAGATTGGATTCACTCAGTGTACATAAGAGGAAATGTATGGATATGATTGCTAAGCCCACACCGGCAGAAGTCAAAGAGAAGGAAACATTTGCACACTTACTAAGTAGACTTGTATCCATATCTGATACTTTCAGAACCAAATGGGATACATATTTATAGTTGCTAGATAAGGCTTACTTGGAATTTTGAAATTGGTCAAGCTCCAGTAAAGTAATATGTATTTATTCATTTTTTTCTGTACCAAATTCTTTCAATTCTTTCACCTGTCTTTGGCATTGATGCCAAAGGGGGGGTGTATATAATATGAAAAATATCAAACAGAAAAATATGGGAAGGATATCAAAAAGGCATGTCTTGCTCAGGGGGAGCATATTTCAGGTTGAACCGGCAGGAAATCCATTTTTTCACATGAGTGTTGCCATCAATGCCAAAGCGGGAGATTGTTGGCAATTGACACTCATTGGATTCATATGTTGCCATTGATGGCAACATGGTAACTTGGCAACAAGATTCATAAGGATGCATACACTGACATATTGGCAGACACCGGCATTGGAGTATCCAGGGTTACACCAACACTAGTATCGACATCTAGCACTTCAGTGAAGCCGAAATCAAGCTTGGACCTTAAGGAAGTTTTATTTGTAAAATCATTTTGTAATTATTGTATAAGATTCACATTGTATATCTTTTGTAACACATTATAATCTGACATAATGCATATTATTTGTGAAGGGTATATAGGTCAATTTGTTAAGGGCATTATAAAGATAGATGAGATATATTGTAATAAGGATATAGCAGACTATGTAATGCAAAATATATGTATGTAGATCATTTTGTATGTGAATTTTATATCATGCAATGATCTGTAGATAGTTTGGAAAGCATTCTTGAAGGAGAAGAGATACCGGTAGAAGTGTTCAAGGTTTATGAACTGGTACAAAGAAGAACTATAACTAGAACTCATTTTGGCATAGCAGATGCATTTTGTGAGTTCATTATTACTGTTTTATTTCAGCAAAAGCTTGTAGTCAATGAGACTCTTTTTGTGATGAGCAATTTGCTCTAGGTAGTTTGCCTTCCTGCATGTGCAGGCCCCCATTTTATGTAATATTCTTTCATATGGCTAGTGAACTGATATTGTGGGTCACAAATTCCACTGTGGTTTTTCCTCTTTGAGGTTTTCCACATATAAATTTTGTGTGTTATGGTGTTCATTTATGTGGATGGTTTGTTTGCTTCAAGTTATATGTTTCTTCATTTACAGGTTTATATGTGTATGTTATAAAAGGGTAAAATTGTATCTTACTAGAAGAACACCGATTCACCCCCCACTCTTAGTGTTCTTGGATCCCAACAACTCCTACATCAGACATCTAGGGTTGTTGAAAAAGTGAGTCTCTCACTTTGCTGGGGTCAGAGGAAAACCAAGGCAGTCTACCTCTTCCTGAGAAATCCAAGATGAGTCTTCAATTGGCCTGCCCTACCACTTCACAAGATACTCCTTATACTGACTGCTCCAAGTACTACGCCCAATCCTACTGTCCAAAATGCCTTCAATCTGATCTGGTTCCTTTCAGGGAAACTGTTTCTCCAAGTCTGCAATATTGTCCTCCCTGAATTCTGGTTCATAATACTGATGTAAATCTGCAATGTTAAATATAGGTGAAATACTTAGACTATCTAGTAACTCCACTTCATATACATTTCAGGAACTAAACTTTCTCAAAATCTTACAAGGTCCAAACTTCCTCATCTGCAACTTGTTATAAGTTCCAACCAGGAATATTTCTTTTCTCAGATACACCATCACTTCATCGCCAACTTCAAATTTCTTATGTCTTATCTTCTCATCTTCTTTCTCCTTATACTTGTTGTTCATGTCCTCGAAATGTTGCTTAACTTGAATATGTAAGTCCTTTATGTGATCTGCAAATTCTTCTACTTCTAATTTTCACTAGTCTTCACTACTAATATCTCTCAATTATGATATACCTCTAGGGTGTGCTCCGATAACAATCTCAAAAGGTGTCCTTTCGATACTCCTATTTACTAAATTATTGTACGAAAACTCTTCTTGTGCAAGAATTAAATCCCAACTTCCAGTTTTGTCTCCAACTAAGCATCTTCACAAATTTTCTAATCTTTGGTTAACTACTTATGTCTATCCATCAGTCTGTGTGTGAAAATTAGAACTGAACTTCAAATCTGTCTTCATCTTCTTCCAAAGTGTTCTCCAAAAATAGCCAATAAACTTGGTATCTCTGTCTGAAACTATGCTCTTAGATAATTCATGCAATCTCACCACTTCCTTAAAAAATAGGTTATCTATATGCACTGCATCTGATGTTTTCTTACAAGGTATGAAATGAGCCATCTTCAAGAATCTATCCACCACCACAAATATAGAATTATATCCTCTCTATGTCTTACACAGTCCTAGTATGAAATCCATGCTTATATCCTCCCAAGGTCTCTTTGGTACTGTCAAAGGCTTATACAATCTCACATTCTGACTACTACCTTTTTCAACTTGACAAACTCTACAACTTTGTACATATTTCCTAACATCCTTATGAATCTGGGGCCAAAAGTAATGCTCACTCACCAATGCTACTATTTTATCAACACCAAAGTGTCTGGCTAATCCTCCACTATAATTCTCCTTTATCATATTCTCCCCCATAAAATTCTTAGGTATGCATAACTGAACTCCTCTGGATAACATCCAATCCTGAATGAAGTAATCCAACCACTTGCTTCTATCTATCATAATCGGTTCTCTACATTCTCTCCAAGGTTTTGCAAAATCCAAGTCATCATCATACAAGGTCTTCAACTCCTCAAATCCCAATGCTCTCACTCTCATCTGTGTCAGTAAATTCCTCCTTCTACTCAATGCATCAGCAACTTTGTTAGATTTCTCACTTCTATGCTTCAACACAAAAGTGTAACTCTGCAAAAATTATACCCATCTCATATGTCTCCAATTCAACTTACTTTGACTATTCAAATATTGCAAGGCTTGATGATCTATATACAACACAAACTCCTTAGGCAACAACTAATGTCTCCACTTCTTCAAGGCTTGAACTATGGCATAAAATTCTTGATCATACATTGAATATCTTCTCTAGGCATCATTCAATTTCTCACTAAAATAAGCTACTACTCTTCCTTCCTGACTCAATACGACTCCAATTGCAGTTCCAATTGCATCACAGTCTACTTGAAATACTTTCTTGAAATCTGGTAAAGCTAACACAAGCTGCTCAGTCACTTTCTGCTTCAACAATTCAAAAATTTGTTTGCTCCAATGGTCCACTTGAACTCCTTCTTATCTCCCCTCATTGTCTCAGTCATAGGGTTACAAACTGAACTAAAATTTATGATGAACTTCCAGTAGAAACTAGCCAATCCATGAAATGATCTTACCTCTCTAATGCTTTTCGGAGTAGGCCATTCAATAATTTCTTCTACTTTCTTAGGGTCCATCTTCAAACCATCTTCACATATCACAAATCCCAAATAGACTAAATCTTGCTTCATGAAAGTACACTTCTTAAGGTTTATCAACAACTTTTCTTCTCTCAACCTCTGCAAAACTTGTCTTAAATGCAACAAATTCTTCTCTTTTGTCTTACTGAAAATCAGAATGTCATCCAAATATACAATAACAAACTTACCCAAGAATTTCTTCAATACCTCATTCATCAACCTCATGAAAGTACTCGGTGCATTAGTCAATCCAAAAGGCATCACCAACCATTCATATAGTCTTTCATTTGTCTTGAATGTTATCTTCCACTCATCTCCTTCTCTGATTATAATCTGATGATATCCACTCTTCAAGTCTATCTTTCTAAAGTATTTGGCTCCACTCAAACAGTCAATTATGTCATCCATCCTAGGGAAAGGAAACCGGTATTTCAATGTGATCTTGTTTTTTGCTCTGGAATCAACACACATCCTCCATTCTCCATTCTTCTTAGGTGCTAATACTATTGGTACTGAACAAGGACTCAACATTCTCTGATCAAACCTTTCTTCAACTGCTCCTACACTTGTCTTTCAACTCTTCATTCTCTGCTAGTATCATCTGGTGTGCAACTTTGTTAGGCAAACTAGCTCCAGGAATCAAGTCCATGCAATGACTGATACTTCTCACAGGTGGTAATCCATCGGGCACATTATCTGATATGATGTCTTCATACTCTGTCAGCAACTCTTTTATCTCTTTTGGTTGGTCTTCTTCATGCTCTGGATTCTCAGTATTCTTAGGAACTAAGGCAAAACACACATTCTCATGTCTCATCCCATCCAGGAATTTCCTTCCATCCACCAAACAAATTCTAGCATCGTACAGACTTCACTCTTCAAAGGTTTCTCCAAGGGCAACAAGGTTTTCTCCATCCCATTGGCCATAATAAAGTATATATTCTTTCTCCCATCATGTATTGCATGTCTATCAAACTGCCAAGGTCTACCCAACAAAAAGTGACAAATATCCATAGGCATAATATCACACAAGACTTCATCATGATAATTCCCAATTTTCAATTTCACCAAACATTTCTCACTTACCAACAACTTATGTTCATCCTAAATCCATGCTATTTGATAAGGTTTAGGGTGTTTCAATCTTTTCAAATTTAACTTATTCACCATTTCTTCAAAAATAAGATTATCCAAACTACCACTATCAATAACAAATTTATAGCACTTACCGGATACCTTACATCTGGTCTTGAACAAATTTCTCCTCTATAAGGGCTCCTCATCTTCTCCAATATGACACAAAGCTCTCGTCATCATTAACAATTCTCCATCTTCTGATTTGTTAGTTGATCTAGTGGGGCTTTCTTCCACCACAATTGTTCTCCCGGTATTCTCTGTCTTCTTACATTAGAAAGAATGATGTCCTTCTCCTGCACACTTATATAAAGTTCCTCTAAACACTCTCTTATCTTGTCTTCTATCATCTTTTCCAAAATTTTCACTCCGGTTCTCTCCTCCAGTATAAATTTCTATCATCATTCTGGTATGAGTTACCTCCTTTTCTTACTTCCTTTCCCTTGTTCTAATCCATACAAGTTCCTCTTCCTCTGGTATATCCCCTTCCTCCTTGAAATATAGGTTCAGAAAACCTTCCCCCTCTACCTCTTTGTCTATGCTCATGTCTTTTGTTTAGCTTCTCTTCTACTTTCAGGTACATATGTATAGGAAATGTTATATGTTGATGATATGTTGATGATGATGATCATTTCTTGTACATTGCATTATATGTTGATGATATGTTATTCATTGGTAAAGGGAAAAGTATGATTTCAAAACTAAAGTCTCAGTTTGTTGCTAAATTTAAAATGAAAAATATTGGTGCAGCAAAACACAATCTTGCATGGAAATTAAAAGAGATAGAGTGAACAGAAAGCTATGGCTAGGCCAAAGTAAGTATGTGAATTCATTTTTACTAAGGCTCAACATGCAGGATTGTAAACCATTATGATTTCAAAACTAAAGTCTCAGTTTGTTGCTAAATTTAAAATGAAAAATATTGGTGCAGCAAAACACAATCTTGCATGGAAATTAAAAGAGATAGAGTGAACAGAAAGCTATGGCTAGGCCAAAGTAAGTATGTGAATTCATTTTTACTAAGGCTCAACATGCAGGATTGTAAACCATTATGTGTTCCCTTTACAGTTGGAAGAAAATTATCTATTTCAATGTGTCCTACATCTCCATTAGAGATGGAACACATGAGAAGAGTGCCTTACTAGAGTGCAGTTGGAAGTTTGATATATGTTATAATTTGTACTAGACCATAGATTTTCCAAGCAATGGGAGTTCTTTCTAGATATATGTCTAATCATGGTAGAGTTCATTGGGATGCGGTCAAAAGAATCTTCAAATATTTGAAGGGTACCTCAAAGTCTTATTTGTGTTATCATGGTAATTTGGTAGGAGATGTGATTTACCTTGATATTCATGGTTATGTGGACTAAGACTGGGTAAGTGATATTGATAGTAGAAGATCCACCAATGCTTATGTGTTTAATTTATTTGGTGGTGCAATTAGTTGGATGAGTAAGAGACAGGCTATGGTTGCTTTGTCCACTATGGAAGAAAAGTATATGCCATCTACTCATGCTTGTAAAGGATCCATTTGGCTTAAGAGACTATGTTAAGATATTCGAATAAAACAAGGTACAGTGACAGTTTATTGTGACAGTCAAAGTGCAATTTGCCTAGCTAAGAACCCAACATTTCATGCCCAGACCAAACACATTGATGTTCAGTATCATTTTATCAAAGATATGGTTGAAGATGGCAAGGTTAAGTTGGTTAAGGTAGAAACTTTGATGAATGTTGTATATTCTTTAACTAAGGCTATGAGCACAGAGAAGCTCAGATAGTGTTCAGAGTCTATGAGCCTCATGGCCCCTAGCAATTAATTTATTGTGTAGATGCTCTCTTTTCTCTTGTAAGGTGTTCGACAAGTGGGAGAATGTTAAAAAAATGGTGTCTCAACCTTGAATTTACATGAGATTACTATTTATAGTGAGTTTTCATTTGAGCACAAAATGGTGTAAAATTTTCTCCAAAGCTTCAGATTGGCTAGATAAGCATGTGGTGTCGGAGAACCTAGTCATTGTCATGTTTCATGAAGGCCTTTGTGATGGATTTTGTTTTTGTGTTGCGTCAAGGTATAATAAGGTCCTAAGGACCATTTATGATCACATCAAATCAATTTGTAAGGCCATTTGTGCCATTGGAGTCATGTAAGCCTATAAGGCTCTAGTTGGGTCAAAGTTGGTTAAACTTACTCAAATGTATCCACATGAGTGGAAATGGTGTAATAATTTTTATAGGGTCTATTTGAATGTGTTGAAATCATTTGTGAAATTTTAGGTTCATATGTTGAGTAAATCAAAAAATTGTCAAAAAGATGGAAAAGTTGCTTAAGCAACATTTACATCTTTCAATGAAAGTTGTTTTCCAATGGTTACCCCTTTTCAAAAATCAGTTGGTGGATATTGGTTTGGGTCTTGAGGAGTTTAAATACCCCCATTTTGGTCGAGGTGGGGTGATGGTATGATGAAAGATTAAGTATCTAGTAGATTGCTAAGAGGGGGGGGTGAATCAATAAATAGAAAAACTGATACAAACTTCCCAAACTCAAACTCAAATATACAAAGTAAACTTATCAATGAAATACCATTGTCAAGATCAATACTCATAAGAATATCAGTTGATTGTTACATCAACTTAACAATAAATAACATTTAACTTGTAAACATCCAAAAGCTTTATCATATGCCAATGCTTCATTTCTCAATGCTTCCAGTTATCATGCCTTATTAGAAATAGTTAAATAGTTAATCAAATCAACCATAAGATCATAACCACAAAAGCATTCACCACATGACATAAGTATTTATACGTAGAAAACCCAAATAGGTAAAAACCACAGTGAGATGAGACTCACAAGGTAATATCTGAACTCTTCTAAAGTTTGCCCTATTAGGAGCCAAGCCTATTAAAGCTTTTACAAAAGTCTTGTTAAGAACTGATCCTATTAGGAATCACCCTGTTAAGGAATTGACTACAAATGCCTTGTTAGAAGCAAATACCCTGTCAGGAGTAACCTCACTAGAGGATTTGAAAATCCAATCTAATGGACCACCATGTTAGAGAATTTAACAAGTAACCAAGCTTGTTAGAGCTTACTCGGTTAGGGGATTTCAATTTTGCTGTAATTGGTAGAAAACAACAAGAGTTTCTTGATCTGTCTGAATAGCACTATATTTGCTTGATCAGATCCATTTAAGCTTATATCTGCCTTTACTTAAACTGCAGACTCATTCTCTGGTTCGGAAACCTCACACTCAACTGATTTATGCCAACTCTTGCCAACACTAAACAAAAAAAATTCATCGACCTTAAATACAAATCAATTAGGTCAGTAACACAACAAAAATCTAATCCTCTCATTGAGATAACAAACAAGTCAGTACAAGCATGACGGTTGGATTTCATAGAAATATCTACATATCAATCAAGAAAACCTCAACCGCTCCTTGATTAACACTTCATCGAGCTCGATAACTCATCATGCGCTTTGCATTAGATGCAATACACTTTCCTCATTCCCTAGACAAACAATTGCACCAAAACAATTTGAACTTGTCTTCATACAATGACCTTACGTGTCACCACCATTACCACTCAACATCAAATCATAAACTAACATAACCAATTCAACAACCTTAATCGGTCAGGGTTTAACAAAAACAACTGGTAGGGTTTACCAATTGCTAGTTAATAGATTTGTCTCCTTCTTGAAATTTTAATTATTATCTTCTTAAGCAAAATGTGACTCTGTTTTACCCTTTGAGAAAGAAACAAAAAATACCAACAGTTGGAAGAATTAATGATAATTCAACCTTTGCATTAGAAGGTAGCTTCTCATATGATTTACAATGAATTAACTATACAATTGATTTCTTTTTATAACACTTTTAGCCAGAAAGTATTGAAAAGGCTTTAGCATTTATCCATCCGCACAAATAAATGCCTAAATTTTTCTGAGAAATTGCTCAAAGAAGAGTTCATAGACTCTGATTAGCATACATTTACTGCATACATTAAAAACAAAATGAGAACTCAACACGAGAAACTAGCAGCTTAATCAAGACTCTCTAATGCCTCACAGGGCAAGGGGGATCAAGTTGATTAACAACATGCGAGTCATCCAACAATCTATAATAAATATGAACCCAAAGGAAATGCAGAGATGACTGATTATCAAATTAAATTATGCCCACATAACAACCTAAGAAGAATTAAGAATCTCAGAATGCACAGATCCAAAGATGTCTCATCATTCCATTAATAATTAGTCATTACTTCATTTTCCACAATTCGTATCAAAAACTCTTCTATTGTTTCCAAAATCACAGTTTCAAAACCTGTTCAAAAGCAAGCTTTTCAGCTTAAATAGCCACCAGGCCGTAGTTTTTACATAATTAACAAATAACATTTACTTTCACCTCAGTGAAAGAAAATGTTTAGATAAAATAAAAGAAAGCTAAACTAATAATCGTTGAAAGGTCAGCATTTCATTGTAGCATAACTAAGAAACATCTTTTGTAACTGAGGAAGTTACAGGCTTGTCCTATTTTGTCGTGGATCCTCACCATTCAAGGTGTGCAGTCGAAAATTTCAAGATAACTTGGAAATAGTGTAGGCCAATGTGTATGATCCTCTGCTTCCACACTTCCTTGTCCATATTCACCTGCGTGAACTTTGCTTTGTGAACCTCCAAGTGATCTGAACAGACAATGAGCATTGATTCAATCCTTGCTACTTTCAAAAAAATCATCGATAGTCAAAGATTTAGTGGTCTGAATGGAATGAACTCTATCTTGAAAGACTTTGATCATGTCTGCAACTTCCTCAATCACCTTAGCTCCCTCCTTCATGAGTTGGATATCAATACATTTAAGGTCCTTCTGTATAGTGTCAATCAAATCAATCAGTCCCCTGAGTAGGTTAGTGGATTCTTCATGACCCTTCCCGATGATTGAGTTGCGCCATTCCATGTTTTTCTTTGACATATATAGAACATTATCATCTAGGTTTTCTACTGGTTTCTCAGCTAAGAACTTCATCAATCCATACTTCTGAACATCATTCATTTGTGCGAGAGCCACTACCCACTTGACCCTTTCCTTTTCCCAGGTGACTATCTCCAGCTCAAGTTCAAACTTACAGTTTCTGCATCTTTATAGACCTTGACCAGATTAGTAATATATTCGGATCCTTGTTGAATTATTAAATCTAGCCATTTGTTGAACATCTTCGTCACTACCCTATTCCTTTGAACTTGATCAAGCATCTTTTGGTTTGTTGGGGACTTAGGATCAAATGACTCTGGTATCTGTGACAATGGCTGAGGATTTGGATTATGAATAGCATTGATGTACCCTACCATTTGTGCGACCCTTTGTTTCATTTCCCTCTTGTCTTTTTCATCTTTCCAAGTCCTGGAGATTATCCTCTTTGTAGAAGATTCCAAATGTTTTACATCCATGGCCCTTGATGCGATGCCCAAATCTATTTTCTCCACAGTAAAATCTTCCTTTGTGGCCTTATCTGCATCTCTTCTAGGAATGGGTTAGGCTACTTCAGTTGTCCAGTGTCCTATTGTGTCATCCGCATCAAGCATTGCTTGCGTTTTGATCTTTTTGGGCTTTAATGTTTTTCCTAAGCATTTACTGACCATGTCCTCCAATTGGATGGTGACCGGCACGACACTCCTTTTCTTTCCAATGGTGGCTTCTAGTCATCTTGGAGCATTGGTAGATCCTTTAGGGGGTGGGGTGACCTGTGTATCTTGGGAGGTAACAATTACCAGGGCATTCATGGGATCCTATTGAGTTCCTACCCCTTCATTTGTATCCATTTCTTGTATCCCAAGTTCACTTTGATCCTGTGAGTCCATTATTTGTTCAAGCTCTTCACTGGGGTCTAAATCCACCATGACCTATTGCAGAACAGGCTCTCTACTCTTCTTCTTGCTTCTTGACTGGGTTACTCGGTTAGTTGTAAGATTGGATGGAAACCTTCCTGACGTTCTTGGCTATATTTCTCTACAATGGGCTTTGAGACACCTGCAATATCAGCAATTTTATTAGTGGTAAAAATAGGAGATTGAACCAGGATGTGTGAATCACTTCCTGATTCGTATGGTGACATGGAAGAACCCTCCTTGAATTTCAGTTTCCTCTGCCATCTCTGCATTCTCCTGACAACATTGAAGGTCCTTCTTTGAATGTTATCATCTTCTTTTTTGTTTCAGTCAATTTTTGGAATCGGTTTCCCTTCAATCTTTGTACCAAACTCAGGGTCCAGGACATCTTCCTCTGTATCTTCCAATACACTTGATGTATTAATTGGGAGCCTCAAAATAGCTATCTGCTGCAAAGTGAATCTTGACCACAGCATCTTTCTCACTTCATGCTCATCCTTGCAATTTTCCCAATAATCTTCTATTTAGGGTTCATGGCAGAAATGGCTTTCTATGTTAACGTTCTCCCTTGCATAACCTTTGTTGTCAAATCTCCACCTGGCTACATATGGTTGCAGATTCGTCCTTTTGAACTCTAGTTCTAGATTCAAAGCATCTGATACCGATTTGTAGCTGTAATACCCAAGCTCAACGAGAAAAACCACCCCGGATTCTCCCTTTGCCCCTAGTATTTTATCTATATGGGCTAGCTGCCTACTCACCTCTATAAGTATGAAGCTATCAAAGGCGTACCTAGGCAATTTGAATGGTTGGCCTTCAAAACCACCCACCCGTATGTAAGTGAACAGTGGAAACTAGATAAAGAAGCTTCCATAATTACTCACTAGCTTCATAGCCTTTGCGGACATCCTCTTGTTGGCATCACCCTAGAGTTCAAAGGTCAGTCTTCCTGCAAAGACTCTATTCCATTTGTCAATTTGTTCAACATATCTCTGTTGTTGCAACAAAGGGTAAAAGTCATAAACCCTCACTCCATCAATCCAAGGTTCATTGGGTAATCCAGGCCAATCCTTTGTGTAGGCTAAAATATAAAACAGGTAATAAGACATGTAAAACCCACTCATACCCACAAACTTGCTTAGCCCTTTGTGTAGCCTCTCTGCAATTACCTGAGACCAATCCAGAAATCTGTCACCAGATAGAACCACTTGGACGAAAAATTACATCCAATCTTCCCAATAGAAAGAATGTGAATTCCCTTTTACTCTATTTAAAAGCACAACAATGTCTCGCACCTCAGTGATGAGGTGTTCTCTAGTTAAGGGTTTGGGTAGTTGAGATCCTCCTTTCTGAACCCTCAAGAGCCAATTTCTTGCAATTACACTTATGTACTTGCTCTTCTTCTCCAAGAAATAGGCGTATGAATTTCCAATGGTCCAATCCTCATACTCCTCTTTATGCAGAATACCCATTGTTGGCATTACCGTTTCCCTATTAATATGGACTAACACTTCCCCATCACTAGTTCTGATACATCTGTTCTCAGAATCATATCTGTTCATGCAAGCCAACACTAAATCTGGACACGGCGCAACTAATGGAAATGCAGCAGCTTCCACAAGACCACTCTTAACTATCTTCTCCATTAGCGACCCAGCTTGAGGATTCTTGGTCCTTTTAAAGAAATTTCCCAAATCTGCATGAACTAATGAGGTGTCTTCCATTTCTGGCAAGATACTCACTAAACATGAGGTTCGGTTAAGCTTTGGCAACATAGGTCTCATTCTAACTATCTATTTCCTTAACCAAGAAATTCTAAGAACAATACAATACACTACCCCAACAATTTTCAAACCTTCCCTTTTTCAATACCGATAAAACTTTAGTGCACAAAGAAACGCAACATAGGAGAAGACAACTGAACTTACCCGATAACACCATGAAAACTGGAAACTCTTCTGGAGAACAGAGCTGGATTTACCTTCAGTGCCTCCAATTAATTGAAATCAGGCAATTGTGACCTTCCTAAATACGAAAATAAACTCATACATCTTCCTTTAATCAGACAGACAAACACCAATAGGGTTGCACACACTTCATCATGATTTACTTGAAGCGTGTGAAGTAATGGTGAAATGACAAACCTAACACCTTCTTAATTAGCCATCACTTCCGCATAGGAAATTTGATATTTTCATGATTACTTTCCACATTTAGAATTTCAAAAATCCGAATAAGGGAATATTCCTTCTTGTCATGTCGCTTTTGTTTCCACCAAAAATATTTTCAGATTAGTTTGAAAAGAACTTATGAACCTTGAACCACTTGAACACGAGGTTCAATGGTTCAAGTTCATTTAATCAATAAAACAGTAACATTCGGCACATAAACAACACTGGGAACGAGCAACAAAGAAAAAGGAATAATTAAAGTGAACCTTGAACCGCTTGAAATTTGGTTCAAGGTTCAAGACCGCATATCAACTTAACATAATAAGAAAGACTCGCACTTGTCATATAACAATACATTGCCACGACCCATTAAAAAGGCATTATTGAACCTTGAACCCTTGAACCACTTGAACACGAGGTTCAATGGGTTCAAAACTTCAATGACCGAAGACCAAGTGAACGCGTTTGAAATTTTGGTGACGAAGACCGGAATGACTGACTTTTTCTTTTTTAAACACTGTGCTTTGAACCTTGAACCTTTGAACCTTTTGAAAAAGAGTTCAATGGTTCAAGTACGAAGAGAACAAATGACCCGATAGAACAAAAGGCACAAAAAGACAACCCGCAAATTGGAATTTTTTTTAAAAAGGAAAAATTATGAGTGGACTCACACCGGTTACATAACATAGAAAGGTTTTAACCTTTTACTCTGATTACTGATTCAACTAACAAACTTACATACCAGTTTACAATAACCTTCACAAAGCTCTTCCTACTGGTTATAAGACAATATAAAAAATAACAACAATATCAGCAATATCATTACCAGTTCAATTGACATCAATGACAACATAACATATCATTAATGCAATCTTCATGCAAATGCCAACAATCTCCCCCTTTGGCATTGATGGCAACATAAATATCAACACCATTGTTTTGTTGTTTTGATTATGAATAGGAATCCTGGTTTATATTACCAAGTATTCACATGCTCTCTATGTCTTTAGTTTGTCATTGGTTTTCCTTCCCATAAATCACATAATTCTTCTCCCCCTTTGAGAACAATGCCAAATTGAAAGTAAAACATGTAATGTCAAATTTTCACTAGGCATCAACAACATACTACAGCTTGATGCTCTCCCTATGGAATACATCCACTTCTACACCAACCCTTGTAAAATTATGCAAGTGATTCAAGGACTGATGTAGTCAACATCATGTTCAACTAACTTCATGAAGAGGGAAAACCCCTAACTAACTTCTAAGATACTCAAAAGTAGTCTTAGGCAAAGGTTTGGTAAAAATATCTGCAAGCTGCTCCTTGGTAGAAACATACTCTAAGATAACATCTTTTCTCTAAACTTTTTCCCTCAATAAATGATACTTCAATTCAATGTGCTTGGTTCGTGCGTGCAAAACAGGATTCTTGGAAATATTTATGGCACTTGTGTTATCACATAAAATCTTTATAGGTTCTGAAATCTTCATCTTGAAACCTTCCAAAATGTGCCTCATCCAAATAGCCTGTGTGCAATTCATATAAGATGCAACATACTCAGCTTCAGTAGTAGATTGTGAAGTACAACTCTTCTTTTTACTACTCCATGAAACAATCCTTCCTCCAAGAAAAAATGCTCTACCGGTTGTGCTTTTCCGATCATCAACATTTCCTACCCAATCAGTATCTGTGTATGCCTTCAAATCAAAGTTTCCTCCATATGGTTACCATAACCCATAGTCAACAGTACCTTTCAAGTATCTAAAGATTCTCTTGGTTGCTATCAGGTGTGTCTCCTTAGGATTCTCCTGGAATCTAGCAACTATGCCAACCGCATGGGCTATGTCCGGTCTGTTGTGAACAACATAGTGCAATTTGCCAATCATTGACCTGTATTCCTTCTCATCAACGGACTTAGATTCATCTTCCTTGGACAACTTACAACCTATAACCATTGGTGTCCCAACTGGTTTATAGTCACTCACGCCAAATATCTTCAAAACCTCTTTCACATACTTAGACTATGTAATGAAAATACCATTCTTTATTTGTTGTATCTGCAAACCTATGAAAAAAATTATTTCCCCTACTAACGACATTTCAAACTCATTTTTCATTTCCTCTACAAAACTATTGCTCATGACATCATTACCTCCAAATATAATATCATCAACAAATACTTCACTAACCAGTATTTCATCTCCTTCAGACTTGAGATATATGTTACTATCATCACTGATTTTCAGAAATCCTATCTTCATTAGATGTGTATGAAGCCTTTCATACCATGCTTTGGGTGCCTGCTTTAATCCATATAAAGCCTTATGCAATCTGCATACCATGTCTTTCTCATCAGTCAAAGCATAACCATCTGGTTCCTCTATGTATACCTCTTCTTCCAATATCCCATTCAAAAATGCAGACTTAACATCCATCTGATATACCTTGAACTTTTTATGGGCTGCAAATGCAAGTAAAGTTCTAACATCTTCTAGTCTTGCTACTCGTGCAAAAGTTTCACCATAATCTTCTCCTTCTTGCACATAACCCTTGTAGACTAATCTTCTCTTGTTGTGAACTACAACACCATCTTCATTCAACTTGTTCATGTATACCCATTTAGTACCTATAACATTCTTATTTAGCGGTCGAGGTACAGGGTCCAAGTGTTGTTCTTCTCAATTTGATCCAATTCCTCTTCCATAGCTTTAACCCAATAATCATCACCAAATGCCTCCTTGATAGTTTTTGGTTCAATGGTGGAGATCATGCAAGAATTCTCTTTGATTCTTCTTCTAGTTAGCACTCTAGCATCCTTATCTCCAATAATCTGCTAAGGATTGTGATTCAATCTCACATATCTAGGAATAACATGATCATTATCTTCAGGTTTAGCTTCTTCGTTGTCATCATCTTCTTCTGAATTTATCTGTTCCGGTTGGGTTGGTGCATCAGAATTTGCTTTGCCAGTTTTAGATTTCACAGTTTCTGATTCTAAAAACAAAATGCAAGGATCTTCATCCTTTTTCTCTAAAATGGTTCCTTCTGAGACTTCAAGAAATTCATCCACTCGAGCATCGGCACTCTCAACAATTCTCTGTGTCTAGTTGTTAAAACATTTGTAGGCCTTACTCTTGGTGGAATATCTAAGAAATATGCCTTTATCACTCTCAGCCTCAAATTTTATAATGTAAACACCTCTCTTAATAAAACATTTGTTACCAAATATCTTAAAATAGCTAACATCAGGTGATCTTCCATACCTATATTCATAAGAAGTTTTTTCCTTACCTCTCTTTACCAGAACCTAGTTCATTGTGGAGACAGTTGTGCTGACAGCTTCTCTCCAAAAGGTTTTCGCTACACCTCCTTGTATCAATATTGTCCTAGAAGCTTCAACAATTGACTGGTTGGTCCTTTCTGTGATACCATTCTGTTGTGATGTCCTTGGTACAAAAAGTTGTTGTTTGATACCATTCTCTTCATAATACCTAGTGAATTCCTCATAAGTAAATTCATTGCCTTGATTTGTCCTCAGATGTTTTATCTTCTTACCTCTCTCTCAACTAAGGCCCTGAATGCCTTGAACTTACCAAAAGCTTCAGTCTTATCCCTCAATAATGTGACCCACATCATCCTTGAGCAATCATTAGTGAGAATCATAAAATATCTATCACCTTGAATGTTTTTTGTTCTTAATTGTCCACAAAGAATTGTATGAACCAAATCTAACAAGTGCTCTACTGAAAAGGATTTTCTTTTGAAAGTTGAATAAGTCATCTTTCCTAACTGACATTCTTTGCAAAGAGAATTAACCGGTTTGTCTAACTGAGGCAAACCTCTCACTGTCTTGGACTTACTCACTTTAACAATGTTATCAAAGTTTATATGAAAAAATCTCCTATGCCAAAGCCAACTATCATCTATTTTAGCAATAAAACAGTTGCTAACTTTAGAATTAAGATGAAACAGGATACCTTAGTTTGTTTCCTGGTTGCAATCAATTCACCTTTGTTGTCAAAGATTTTGCACATACCATTTTTAAACTCCAGTGGGTATCCTGTTGGAATATGTGCAGAGTTTGATGATATGATGATAATGTATGTTGTCATTGATGTCAATATGTTGAAGTGTGAACCGGTATGATGAAGTGTGAACCAGTATGTTGAAGTAAGTAAACTGGCAAGTGAACCGGTATATGCAAAGTTTGTATTGAGGTTTCATTTGATATGACTACCGGTTGGTAGTCTCAGCTTCAGGGTTTTTGGCTGATGCATTCCAAGTCTGTGGGATTCGATCAATGACATCCTATGATGAGTTAGCATTGAAATGAAGTTTAGATTGCATTTCCACGTCAGCCTTGTGCGCATGAAGGATTTCCTTGAGGATCTTGCATAAGAAGATTGATTCTATCTACCTCGGGAATATGCAAAATCTTAGTAAACGGTGGAGAGCGCGTGATGGGTTATCAGCTTCTAGAAGCGGTGAAGAACGTCTTGAGATTTGTTCAAGATTATTTTACCCTATGTAATGTGATTAAATGGTCAACATTAGACCAATTGTATTGTTAACTTAGATTCTTAGGGTTTTAGGTTTTGGCCACCGACCTAATTGTTGTCTATAAGGTCGATGATGATTTTCATTTGAAGTTGTTGGCAAATGAATGTATGTGAGGTGATTCTTGCCAGACTGGATAAGTGAGTAGAGATCAACAGAGTGTGATTGCAGATGGAAAGGAACTGAAGTGGATCTGCCTTGGCATTGAGTGTTGTTATCAGATCAGTGTATTACCTGTTGACTTCTAAACAATTTTAGCAGTTGGAAAATCCCTTTACCGGGTAGCTTTAACAGGCTTTTTGTAAATCCTTTAACAGGGTGACTCAAAATCATTGAGTTCTTCAAATCCTCTTGCGAGGTACCTTTAACAGGGTTTTAACCTCTAATCGGGTATTTACCCATCCCTTAAGCGAGTGATCCCTAGCAAAACCTGTTGTAAAGTCTTTAACTGAACTAGGCTCCTAATAGAGTGGGCTTCAAAAGAGTTCAATAACAACTTGTGGGTATTCATCCCCACCATGGTTTTTCCCATTTGGGTTTCCATGTGAAAAATCAGTGTGTTATGTGTGATACTTTTTCATGTGATGATTCAGTGTTTTATGTTAAGCGGTAATGCATGCTGATCTAATGGTCATTGTATTTATGATGTATTACTTGCTTAAGCATATGGGTGAAGTTGAGATGAAATATTAGGTTTTGAGAAGTTCTAAGTCTTACCGGTTTATGTCTTTTACAGTCTTACTGTGTTTTACCAGTATTATCTTGGTTTAGGTTGGTGATGTTGTTTGCCAGTTAGTGCAGTCTTTGCAGTTTAAGTTGTCAGAGAAATTTTTGTTCATACTGATTCACCCCCCCCTCTTAGTACCTCTTGGGTATTTATTGTTCATCATTATTCATCATATCCTTTGTCATTAAGTTGTGCCACACTCAAAAGATTGTGCTTTAGTCCTTCAACCCAATAGACATCATTTGTACTTTTCTTCCCATTAAGAGAAATAACTCCTTTACCTTTAACCATGCAGGGTGAGTCATTGTCAAATCTAACAACACCACCATCAAAATTTTTCAAGGAAAGAAATTTGCTCCAATCACCGGTCATATGATGTGAACAACCACTATCAATGATCCAATCATTAGAGTTATCCATCCTAGATATTAATGTCTTCTGGTCTGATATCTCTTCCTTAATAGCCACAAACACAATATCTTCACTAGCATCACCATCAGATTCTTCATCAATGATACCACTATCAATAGCAATAAGACAATCTCTCTTGCCTTTATCCCTATACTTCTTGAATTTATCTCTCTTGTGTTCATTTTCACCATTAGGACAATTAGCTGCTATGTGACCAATCTTGATGCATGCAAAACATTTTAAAGGTAATTTACCTATGTATTTATCAGTGCCTCTAGGAAACCACTTTGCTAACAATGTTTCAAGCTCCACTAAAATGTCTTCATCATCAGCATCTCTGTTGGATCTATATTCATAACCATGACTAGTATCTCTACTTTTTCTCACTTATGGGTTAGAAACAGAAGCTCTAAATGTAGACTCAAATTTCTATACACTACCATCATAACCATTTAATTCAAAAGCAGTAAGCTTTCCAATGATAGAGTGAAGAGTTACCTTGGTTTTGTCAATAAACTTCAGCTCCTGAATAGCTGCAACTCGAATAGCATAGACCGGTAGCAGGGTTCTCAATACCTTACTGATTACTATGGCATCTTTCACTTTCCCTCCTACACTCTTAATTTCACCGACTGTCTCTTTTATCCTTTGACCATACTATTGGATATTCTCACCTTCAGACAGCCTCATGTCATCAAACTTTCCTCTTAGACTCTCTTCTTTAGCAATCTTAACATGTTCATCACTGCTATAAATTTTTTCAAGTTTTTTCCATACTTCATATGCAGTTCCAAGACCGGTTCAATTGACATCAATGACAACATAACATATCATTAATGCAATCTTCATGCAAATGACAACATGGGGATTTTGGAATTCTATATGGTGATTGGAGGAAGAAATCGATAGAATTTGAAGGTTTTCTCTATAATTTTTCTGAAAAGTTGCTTCTATTTTGGTCATAAATTCTATGTCCGGACATATCATAATGTAAGGATAGACTTTTTGGAAAGCTCTCTGAACTATCTTTCATTCAAGACTAATTTTGTGAGATTTGGTTGATTTTTGTGCATTTGGTGGGCATTTTTCCAAAAATTATTCCAAAACCCTTGGTTCAAGGGTTGAACGAGGGTTTTGATGAAATCTACACATTCCATTGTTCAAAAATCCTAATAATTGGTGAAATGGTAGATAGGGAGATACTCCATATGGTTTTTTTCTTATTTTTTCAAAGGACAACTTTTGAAGCATGTTTGGAGCAATAATTGCCTAACATCCTAATGTGTTAGGCTAAAGAAGCACTAGAAGGTGGAGGGTTTGATGTATAACGACCAAATCAAGGAATGTGATGTCAAAACCGGCGGAATCCATCCATTTTGGTCATGATCCTACTATTTGTGGTGGATTTTTTAGTGTTGAAGTGGCTTAGAGAGTACCTCCTTTGTAAAAGAGACCTAATTGGGGGTCCAAAACATAGGACAGACATAGAATCTTTCCTAAATATTTGAAGACAATCTTATTATGAGTCTTATGTGTCATTATACTTCATGTTGTATGTCTGATAAAGGTCACAAATAAGTCACAGGCCAAAGGTTGGCAGATTGGAGTCCTTTTTGTTCCTAGGTGTGCTAGTAGGAGTAGGAGGCCTTGAAGGTAAGAAGTGATTTTGAAAAGGGAAAATATATCATCACCAAAGGTTGGGATGGTTTTTTTGGGATCCCCTAAGTGCTCAAAATATTCCAAGATCAGTGTCTTCAAGAAATGAAAGTCATAACCCTTTGTTGTCCCAAAAAATCCATTTTGTCATGGTTGTGAGGGTACCCAGGTATAGCAACTTTGAAGAGTTTGGAAACTAAAGGTCTTGTAAGCTTGTAATCTCTTTTGTTGGATGTAAATCCATTCTATTTGCCTCTGCATCATAGTGGTATCAGAGCCAAGTTCTGATTGGCAAGGGAAAGTAGTGTTGTGTGAAGAAGAGTAAGTTGTTGTTAGGCCCAATATAGAAAGCTAAAGTACTGAGAGGGGAGGGGTGAATCAGTACTCCAAAAATTTTCCTTTGTAATAACCTTAATGTTATGCATAAATAGAATAGTGCAGTAACATAAAATAAAACTATAATCAACAGATAATAGTCATACATGATTCACTCCATAACACATATATTTTGGTCACGCAGAAACTCTTGGTTAGAGAGAAAAACTATGGTGGGGATGGCACCCACAACTTCACTACTGCAATAATAAAGAATGCTCAGTTAGAGCTACATTTAGCTATTTCTGATAGCTTACCCTGTTAGGAGTATTAAGATCAATTAGATCTACCTTACTAAAGGATTTGTACAACACTATATAAGTGTAGCACCTGGTTAAAGGATTTACAATTTATAGACTTGGTTAGAGTCTTTTACCCTGTTAAAGGTTTCTCTTACAACTTCAAAATATTACAATATAATCATTACAAATATCTACAACTTTACATCTAAAATGTTAAAGCAGATTCTATGTACTCTGAATAAGATTACCTAGCTTGTAGCATACCTCGGTAACCCATAATGAAACTCGGTAAACCCTTTTGTTTACTCTGTTCTTCGACTGTTCACTAATAACCTTCTCGGTGACCTCTCTGTGTCTCTGTAACAATCTTCCTTCATGTATACACACTGCTATCTCACTGCTTCTCTTATCACATCATATCATGTCTCATGTCTAACCCTAGAATCATGCTGTATATATAGATCTCTTACAGCGGTGATCTGATTCATTGCTTCGATCTTACAAAAATATCTCATAGGTTAGATTGATCTTGTAATCATGCACAATCTCCTAGTGCAATTTCCAATGCAAAAAAAATGGTTAGATGTGCCTCGATCTTGTAACACATTTTCATGTGCATGTCTAGGTTCAATGTATCTAGTAAGATGTTTCACTCGGTGAATATCAACTCGGTGAGTTAACTTTACCACTCGGTAGCCATGAACCTTTACTTGATAAACAGCTTGGTGAATACTGTGTTCTGTGACTGCTTTCTTCAGTAACCGACTAGACTGTTCATACCGACTTCTCTGTGTGTACCGACTGCATGATTCGATAATACTAACCGACTAGAATATAGTATGACTTTGGATATGAAACTAATGGAAATTTGATAAGTAGTAACAATCTCCCCTTTTGACATTAGTTGAGATGTTTGACAAAAACTACTTACAAAGTCATAAGTCAAAAAAAAAAAATGCTTGACAAAATGACTATACTTGACAATATGTACAATAGTCAATAGTATATGTAGATATACTCCCCTTATCTTTATCCTATACATAACTCTGAATTTTGCATGTTTGGTTCGATTTTGTACTGTACTTGTGTGCTCTGTATATTTTGCATATTCTGCTCGGTAGACTCCACTTGTATACAATACTCAAAATTGTGTTATCAAAATTGTACTATCCTCCAAGTGTAGAATTACTCCCCCTTTGTTGGGCTTTCCTCCCCTGTGTAGTAACATAATATTACTCCCCCTTTTTGACAAACATTAAAAACTTAATTTGCATCCGGAGGTGGAAACTGATCAAAAATAGTCTTATACTTTGTTCGGGCGTCAGTGACAGCGACTGAGAGTGAGTCCTTGAGACTTTCCATTAATGAGTTTTGTGCTTGAATATCAAATAAAAGTGATATCAAGCCATCAAGAGTGCTTCCCTCTTGGGTAGTTGATAAGCTTGTAGCTCGGTTAAGCTGCTCTTGGACTGATGAGAGATGAGGAAGGAATAATGTTTGAAGGGTCATTATATCCATCCTAAATTTATGCTCTTCATTCGTCAATTCTAACTGTTGAGCCATGAGCTGTTGTAGCTTTTTATAAAAAGTCTGAACTGAATTAGGCTTAATGGTCAACTTGGAGGAGAGATCGGTGATCTCTTTCTCAATTGCATCAGTTTTATTTTTGATGTCTTTAATAAATAAAGAAAATGTACACAATTTCTGGAATAAATAAAGAATGTGCTTGAGTTGAGGGGTCAACTCAGCAATGAATTTGAAAAGTTTTACCTTGCCAACAGCAATTGATTTTTGGACTTCTTCTATCATTTTTGTTGTGAGCTCTTTATCCTTGAGCTTGCTTAGGTATTCGGATGCATCAACTCCAGATGTTTCAATCTGATTAAGGAGTTCATCCAACTGAATATGGATGGCTGCATTGGTTGACACTGTTGCTGATGGTAGCATTTCTGTGAGCAGTGTCCTAACCTTTTGAAGTACCTTGTTCTTTTTTTGTATTGCCAGTTGTTTCTCCTATTCGGCCTTTGCTTTGCTGAGTTCAGCGAATTCAGTGAGTGCTTGCCCTTTTAATTTGGAGATGTTGACATTGGGCAGCACGATCGGTTTAGATAAGTCAAATTTAAAACCATGCTTTCTCACCTTTTTCTCTTTTCCTTTTGTCTGGGGCACTAATACAAGTGCTTGTGAGGCGTGTTGTCCCTCGGTAGGTTGCTAGGTAGATGCAACACTTTGCACTATTCCTGTAGCAGTTGCAGTGTCTTTGAATGGCTCGGTGCTAGGCGTCTCTGCTGTAATATTTATTGTGCTTGTCTGTCCCTGAGACGATTGATCTTTTGTTGTGTCTACTGCAGCTTCAGATTTGTTACCTGCATCTTCTGCAGCTTCAGATTTGTTACCTTCGGTGTCCTTGGGGGCTTCGGTTGGTACTGTTGGCTTCACCGGTGGATAAGGCTGAACTTGTTCTAAGACCGATTCACTAGAAACAATTTTTGCATAAGTGGTTCCTTCAATCATTTCTTGCTCCAATGTGGCTTCATCCATTACATCTTTATCAATTTGTATTGTGTCAACCGGTTCTGGACCTTGCTGGGTGACATCTGGATCTTGCTCGGTGACATCAACAATTTCAATTTGAGATTGTTCACCGACATCCTTTTGTTTGAAGATCTCCTACCACTTGGCCTTAGTCTTATTCTCCACGTCAGTATATAGCCCATTCATCAATTTTAAGGCTCTCTGTTTCACAAGAAATTTTGAATTGTATGTGGACAAATGCTCCTTGATTTCAGCTATGGACATGTTAGGAAATAAGTGGACAAGACTTCTTTCTCTTATTTGTCTCTCTAAATCCATTGCATATTTGCATTTGTTATCAATATGTGAGTAGAGTTCACTTGGAAGTGACTTTGCTAGTTCCAATGGTGCTAACCAAAACTTCAGAAGTGTACATATGACAGCTTCTTCAATCTGTCGTTTCTCATCATTGTTCCTAGACTCATACTTAACATATCTGAATCCTGCAAACCCACTGTATTCCTTAAGATTGGCACAAAAGTTTTCAACACTGTGAATGTTTGCCTTTTTTCTCTTCACAATCTGGAATTTGTTAGCATCATCAGACTCTGTATCACTCGACTCTTTTGCCAAAATGAGTCTCTGAGTAGATTTCTTGTAAGTCTTTGTTACCTTAGGAGTGGCAACAGTCTTTTGTTTCTTGCTCAGTGACGTAGCTAATGCTCTGGTGTTGGATCTCTTTGTTGGTGGAGTCGGTAGGGCCTTTGAAATGTCCTATTTCTTTCTTTTTACAATTTTTCCCTTTCGCAACTCTGTGCTCAATGTTATTGTAGCCTCCTGTGCTTTTGATTCTTCCTCGGTAATGGCAAGATTGCCTTTGATAGGTGTAGATGAGGATTCTTCTCCAAATTTCTCAGGTAAAGCTTTTATCATCTTTGTTGCTTTCCTTGTAGCCTTAGGAACTACAATGCTCATTTTTACTTTCTCCTTTACCTCTTCATAGGTTTCATACCTTAGTTCAGTTGCATGCCTTGGCAATGATAGGTACGCATCAATTTGTTGTTGTGTGATTTCATGATCAATTTCATAACCCATTGGTCGCAACGACTAAATCCTCAGTTCAACAGCATTTACATAGCAGTAATCAGTGTCGACTTCAAAACAAATATTGTCCTTGTATTTTTCAACCAGTTGTGGTGGGATCCTGTACCTGTTGTGCATTTTCTCTTGGAATTTTCTAAAGTAATCATCCATGACATCATTAAAGTTATCTCCTAACTTCTTGATGTAATCATTGATCTGATAGGTGATAGGTTGGTGTAGCTCCCATACTACTTTACCGACTGAGGGAAAGAACTTTTCAAAATAGAAAAACATACAAACAAGTAGTGAACCGAACTTGAGTGTGTTTTCTGAGTTGTTCTTCTTCGGCATCCTTATTGTGTTCAGGTTCTCAAATAAGTTCTTTAGTAGTACTTCACACAAGTCTACTTTCATTCCCTTCTTTACTATTTTGTAGGCCAGGTCCACTGCAGCACATGGTACACTATTTTCCCTTGCAGATTGGAAGAAACAGTAACCAATGACTCTGATTGCAAATTTTAGTTCAGCATCAGTGACATTATTCAATTTTAGTCCTCGGTAATCAGATTCTACTCTGGTTAGACTGATTAGCTCCTTTTGTGATATCATTTTCTATGCACGAGCATGATCGTAGATGGGATATCCGGTGATCAGGTGAATGACTTCCTTCATGATCTTGAATGGTTTCTCTTGTAGCCGCATGAAATCGTCATGTACTCTGCTCAATACAAACTTAACCCATTGGGGTTTGAACACACGAGGATAGACTAGGGCTTCAGTTAATCCCTTGATTCTGATATGTTCAAATTTACTATCAAGTTTCCCGTCGGTGCACAGTTCATCATATGTGTCACTAATCTCTACATGACCGAGTTCCTCAACAAGGCACTTGGTAAAGAATCTGACATCTTCTACCAATAAGACTCGATTCGGGATGAGTGAAAATGCAGTTTTATCATCCGGTTCTGAGGCGACTTTAGGAGTTAGGGAATACTTTAGAGATGGCTTCTCCACATTTTGGACAACTACAGGGTCTTGGATCTTGGGCGCCATGGTAGATCTCGAGTAAAAAATCGATAGGTTATCCTTAGGGTTTACAAGTAGCTTACTCTTTACACTCAGTAGATACTAGCAATTTGACTTGATCAAAAGCCAGCTAAACAGTGTGAATAGATTGATGTAAATACCTTGAAAATTTGCTCTGAATGAAATTTGGTTGCTTTGATTCGCTTTGCTTTGCTTCTCGAAAACTTGGGTGAATGAAAATGACCATGAAAACACTTTTAAGTACTCAAAAATACCTTATCAAGCTCCGTGCAAGTTAGGTCATGGTATTAAATGCACTCGGTTCACCTTTTACCGATTTACTTCATTTTCTGTTTTCACCGAGTATTCAACTTTGCTTTGTTAACCGACTTGACAGGTTTCCTGTATAGTATGTAAACTGACTAATTGCATCTTAACTATGCAGATTTTGAATTTTGTTCATAATAAAATAGGAACTGTTATGATTTAATTTTTACAGAATGCAGTTCCTTCATACCTTTTCTTGACTAATTTGAAATAGGTGCACCTAACTCGGTAGGTAAGGTGCTTTCTTCATCAAACATAATTTCTTTCTTTTTCCAAATCATCTTGAATTTTTCTTTTATCTCCTCAATGTCTCTTCTCGTTTGATCTCTGCAATCTCTAGCTAAATGTCCAGCTTTGTGACAATGAAAACATGCCATACCGGGATTTCTCCATGATCTCTAGTTGTTCATTCCAAACCTTATAAAACAGTTGGCACTTATATGTTCATATCTTCCACAACATTCGCACCATATCCTCATATTGTAATCCCATGGTACTGCTACTTATTGTCGGTAAGAATCTGTGTGAGTTCAGTAACCTCCAGTGTTTGCTCGGTGTGGATATTGCATGTAGTTCTTTTGCTTAAACCAACATCTCTCGGTGCTATGTCCATATCTATTGCAGTTTTTACAAAACCCTTTGAATTTTGTCTTCTGATGGTTGTTAACAGACTTTGTTCTACATTGATTAGGTATGTGACCATATTTATTGCAATTATAACAATATCCATTGGACTTAGAGATATTCGGTTGCTTACCTTTTCTGATCTGGCATATGTTGGCAGTATGACCTTGATTTCCACAGTAGTAGCAAATAGGCTTCTTCCTTTTGATGTTATTTCTTTTTTTTGCTTGTTTTGATGATTCTCCTTTCTCGGTAGTATTAATTCCTTTGTAACCGAGTCCTCCATCTTTGTAGAGTCTTCTTGTATTCAGTTGCTCATCCAACATCTTTGATGCTTCATAACTTTTCTCCAATGATTCTTTGGATTTCTTTTCTGTTTCAAGTTCACCAGTCAACCTTGATACTTCAAGTTTCAGTGATTGATTTTCATCATTCTTTAGAATTGCTTCATGATGAGCATAACCTAGTTGATCTATCATATTTTGTTGAATACCAGTTAACCTCATGATTTCATCATCCTTATCAGATACTAGAGCTTCAAGTTGTTGTTTCTCTCTTTGTAGATCTCTTGCTTTATCCTCAGCTCTCCTTAATGCATCTAGATTTTCAGTCATTTGTGTACTGAAATGTTCGTGTTCTCTTTTCATTGCTTTTAGTTGATCAGCCAATGCTTTGTTCTTTTCTTTCAACATTCCAATCATTTCTTCAGTTTCTTCAGATATACTGTTCTTAGATGATGTCTCAATTTGTTCCACTAGCTCTTGAGAATCCTGCAAGTCATCAGATAATCTTCTCCTTACTTTCAGAGATTTTTGCATTTGCCTCTGCATGTCTACATTCACTTGATTTGCATTATCCAGCTCTTCTTGAAGATGCACAATCCTCTGAGATTGTTTGTAGCCTTCCATTGTTAAGATCTTTCTCTTTAGGTGGTTAAACCCTTTTCCAAGATTCAAGCTCTGATACCAATTGTTAGGCTCAATATAGAAAGCTAATGTACTGAGAGGGGAGGGGTGAATCAGTACTCCAAAACTTTTCCTTTGTAATAACCTTAATGTTATGCATAAACAGAATAGTGCAGTAACATAAAATAAAACTATAATCAACAGATAACAGTCATACATGATTCACTCCATAACACATATTTTGGTCACGCAAAAACTCTTGGTTAGAGAGAAAAATTGCGGTGGGGATGGCACCCACAACTTCACTACTGCAATAATAAAGAATGCTCAGTTAGAGCTACATTTAGCTATTTCTGATAGCTTACCCTGTTAGGAGTATTAAGATCAGTTAGATCTACCTTACTAAAGGATTTGTACAACACTATATAAGTGTAGCACCTGGTTAAAGGATTTACAATTTATAGACTTGGTTAGAGTCTTTTACCCTGTTAAAGGTTTCTCTTACAACTTCAAAATATTACAATATAATCATTACAAATATCTGCAACTTTACATCTGAAATGTTAAAGCAGATTCTATGTGCTCTGAATAAGATTACCTAGCTTGTAGCATACCTCGGTAACCCATAATGAAACTCAGTAAACCCTTCTGTTTACTCTATTCTTCGACTGTTCACTAATAACCTTCTTGGTGACCTCTCTATGTCTCTATAATAGTCTTCCTTCATGTATACACACTGCTATCTCATTGCTTCTCTTATCACATCATATCATGTCTCATGTCTAACCCTAGAATCATGTTGTATATATAGATCTCTTACAGTGGTGATCTGAGTCATTGCTTCGGTCTTACAAAAATATCTCATAGGTTAGATTGATCTTGTAATCATGCACAATCTCCTAGTGCAATTTCCAATGCAAAAAAAATGGTTAGATGTGCCTCGATCTTGTAACATGTTTTCATGTGCATGTCCAGGTTCAATGTATCTAGTAACACGTTTCACTCGGTGAGTTAACTTTACCACTCGGTAGCCATGAACCTTTACTCGATAAACAGCTCGGTGAATACTGTGTTCTGTGATTGCTTTCTTCAGTAACCGACTAGACTATTCATACCGACTTCTCTGTGTGTACCGACTACATGATTCGATAATACTAACAGACTAGAATATAGTATGACTTTAGATATGAAACTAATGGCAATTTGATAAGTAGTAACAATTGTCTTATGAAGGCAAAATACCTCAAAAATGTGGGTCAGTGATGGCCAGGAGATTGAAGGCCCTAGAAGATGAGATTGAAGAATTAAAAGCCAGAGAGAGAAGGATAGATAAAGATAGTATAATCTATGATAGAGAATCCATTTATCTTGATGGTAAGCACAATATTGATGATGTCTTGTATGTAGAAGGCCTAAAGCATAATCTTTTGAGTGTTAGACAGATGGTTGACAAGAGATGTGATATTCAATTCAAGAATGGCAAATGTATAATCTTGGGTAGCTATAGAATTGAGATTGTGTCAGGTACAAAGACTGAAGGTAATATATTTCACTTAAATGCTACTTGTAAAAGTTGTTGGATTGCTCAGATTGATGAAAGTTGGTTGTGGCATAGAAGGATGTGTCATGTGAATTTTGATAACATTATCAAGATAAGTTCTACTAAGGTTGTGAGAGATCTTCCTAAGTTGATGAAACCTACTAACCTTATATGCAAGGAATGTCAGTCAAGGAAACAAACAAAAATTTCTTTCAAGAGTAAGCAGCATTGTTCAAATGGATTATTGGATCTTGTGCATACTAATTTATGTGGTCCTTTTAGAGTTAGAAGCTTGCAAGGAGATAGATATTTCATGTTGCTAATTGATGACTATTCTAGGATGATGTAGGTTACTCTCTTGAGGGAGAAGTTTGAAGCTCTGGATAAGTTCAATATTTTCAAAGCTATGGTTAAAATTGAAACAGGTTTGAAGTTGAAGTGTCTTAAATCTGATAGAGGTGGTGAATTCACTTCTAAGGATTTTAATGCATTTTGTGAAGAGCATAGGATAAAGAGATAGTTGTCTGCTCCGAGAACCCCTGAAGAAAATGGAGTTGTGGAGAGGAAGATCATAACCATTCAAGAAGTTGCTCGAACCATGATGTTATAGGGAAATGTTTTGCATATCTACTAGAGAGAATTTGTGAGTATTGTTGTTTACACTCTTAACCGGGTGCATATCAGAGGTGATACCATTAAGACTCTTATGAACTATGGTTTAGTCATTCTCCTACTGTTAAATATTTCAGATTTTTTGGAAGTAAATTTTATATCAAAAGAGATGAAGATCTAGAAAAATTTGATGCTAGATGTGATGAAATATTTCTTGGTTATTCTACTAAAAGAAAGGCCTATCGGTGTTATAATAAGAGATTGAGAAAGATGGTTGAGAGTGCAACTCTAAAAATTGATGAAGGCAAGGAAAGATAGCTCAGATCCTTTGAATATGATTCAGATAATCATAATGACTGCTCAGATAAAGGGAAGCAACCTGAAACTTAGAACCAAGTGTAGATGGTTATGGAAGAAGGAACAAGTGCAAGTGCAGAAGAAAGAACTTAGGAGTCTAAAAATCAAGAAAATCCTAAGACTCCTAGGTATGTAAAATTGAATCATTCTGAAAATCAGATTATAGGAGATAGAAATAAAGGTGTTCAAACAAGAAGAAGAATTACAGAAGATCAGGTTGAATATTGTTTAATTTCAAAGATTGAACCTAAGGATGTGAATGAAGCATGTAAAGATGAACATTGGGTAAAAGCAATGGAAGAAGAATTAAATCAAATTGAAAAGGATAATACATGGATTCTTGTTCCCAAACCTAAGAACAAAAATGTGATAGGAACTAAATGGGTTTTTCGAAACAAATTGAATGATCAAGGTGAAGTTGTTAGGAACAAAAAAATATTTGTTTGTAAAAGATATTCACAAATAGAAGGAATTGATTTTGAAGAGACTTTTGCTCTGATGGCAAGGATTGAAGTTGTTAGATTATTTTTTGTTTATGTTTCTTACAAGAATTTAAAACTCTATTAGATGGATGTCAAGTCAGCATTCCTAAATGGTAAATTGGAAGAAGTGTACATTGAGCGACCAAATGGATTTCAGTTGACTGATCAAGGTGATATGGTTTGTCGATTGAAGAAAGCATTGTATAGATTGAAGCAAGCATCAAGAGCATGGTATGCCAAATTGGATAAATATTTGTTGAATCTAGGATTAAACAAAGGTACTGTTGATAGTAATTTTTACTTCAAGATTGATCATGATAACATTCTAATTGTTGAAGTTTTTGTTGATGACATTATCTTTGGAGGAAATGATAGTTTGTGCAAAGAGTTTTCTAATGAAATACATAATGAATGAGAAATGTCTATTATTGGAGAGATGAAATTCTTTTTGGGATTGCAAATTACATAGTCAGAAAAAGGGATCTTTATATCTCAATCCAAGTATGTGAAATAGTTATTGAAAAAGTTTGGTTTGGAAAATTCAAAGCCAGTTGGAACTCCTATGGTAATTGGATGTAAGTTGACTAAGGATGATGATTCCCTGAGGAAAATCAAACCAGATACAGATCTATGATTGGTCGATTACTTTATTTGACTCGGACTAGACCCGATATCATGAATGTCATTTGTCTTGTTGCTAGATTTCAAGCTGATCCTAAGGAATCCCATGTTGTAGCTGTTAAAATAATTTTTAGATATTTGAAAGGAACTGTTTATTTTGGTTTATGGTATCCTAAAGATGATGATTTTACTTTGAGTGCTTTTACTGATGTTGATTGAGTAAGAGATGTTGATGATCGGAAGAGTACTAGTGGTGGTGCATTTTTCTTGGGAAAAAGATTGGTTTCTTGGTTGAGCAAAGAGCATAATTCTATTTTTCTATCTACTGCAGAGGCGGAATATATTGTTGTTGCAAACAATTGTACTCAAATGGTATGGATGAAGAAAATGTTGAAAGATGTCAGAGTTGAGTATGATGAGTCTATTGCTATCTAGTATGACAGTTCAAGTGTTATTAACATTTCTAAGAATCTGGTGTTGCATTCAAAGACTGAGCATATATTGACCAAGTTTCACTTTTTGAGAGACAAGGTAAATGAAAAGGAAGTTAGATTAGAGTATGTATCTACAAAGGAACAGATTGCAGATATCTTCACGAAGCCTTTGCCTAAATATACTATTGTCACAAAAGTTGCACCCTGTGATGATCAGACTTGATCATCAACCTTGTGAAACATGGAAACAACCTCCCAAGTGTGGGACTTGCAGAAGTCAGGTTGAGTCTCTAGAGAAGGTCGTCTTCCTTTCGAATTTGAGTGCAGGTGTTGGACCAACCCAACACATAAATCATAATCTATGATTTGACAGAGAAGGGGGAGAAAGAAGGGATACAGGAAAGAAGGGAAAAGGGTTTGCATCCAAATTGAAACTATGATCTCCCTGCCTATAACTGAACAAAACATCAATAAAAATACCTCAAATATGCACAGATTTCTATCCTAATTATCCACCTGAGTGTGAGTGAAGGTTGGAATTCTATTAAATGAGAAGAGGAATTGAGCTCATTTCACGGTCAACATCCACGGAGGGATCCACACAAACACCTATAGCTAAGGAAAACAAACAAGGATGCATTCAAACAAAGAGGTAAAACATTACACAGGTTGTAAGAACTGAATTAGGGCAAAACGGGTTAATTTTATTAATGAAAGGGCAAGGCAAATTTTTACAAGTGCAAAGAAATATAAGTTTTCTACAGAAGAAAAGAAAGAAGATGATCATGTACAAATGTTACAGATTTGCCTTTATAGTTCATACATAACTCAAATGGAACTGTAGTTAAATACCCTAACCCTAGCCAGAGTTAGGTTACAAAATATTAGAGAGGAGGAAGAATTAGATCGACAAGCTAATCTAATTGAGTGAAATGACGGCCCTGAAAATATCTTTCCCACCTAGGAAGTAAAACCACTCTATAGAAAGAGATCTCGGTGCATGATGGGTCTGAGATGGCGCCTATAGGAGTAAAAGTCCTCATTTTGTATTGAATGAGCATGGGCAACACCAAGAAACTGGCCTCAACGTCCCATCTAGAGTAATGGAAATTGAATCTGGTGGTTGGATGAAATCTGGTCTGAAATCGGGTACTGACGGTAGAAAAAGTGGCCTCGACCATTAGGTCGAGAACCACCCTGCATAGAGGTTTGAATGCTAACGTTCACTCCGGGTTTTAAAAATGATAGTTGATCTAAGATATTTGCACGAAGATGGACGTGTGAGATCTCTCCACATAGCCCTCCAAATGGCTCAAAAGAAGATTAAAACATGACCCTTGATCGGCCTCTTAAGTGAGGATCCACGGCTGCATGCATGCTATGTGGCGAGCTGAGCTCACTGCATATCATTGTTACATTCTTACCCCATACGACCATCCCTCTATGTCTTTGATCTATGCGGGATAAGGGGTAAGGCAACCCCTTGTGTTGTCATTTTCTTATCCTGCAACATCCTTCTTTCACCTTTGTTGGCCTTGCGGGATAAAAAATTGTTTGTTGTTCCCTTCAGTAGCATCACTTATCGCCCTATCACGTGAAAGTAGAACAGTCGCCAAAAGGAACAAAAGCCGAAAACTCTCGACCGCATGATAAGCGATAAAAAGAACTCCCGCCACATGACCTCATCCCCTCAACCATCGCATATCGCTTTATCGCATGAAAATGGAAGATGGAAACAGGAAGCCAAAATGGAAGTGTTCCTATTCGGTGTGACAAAGCGATAACAGAATCTGCCAGCTGGTGGCGGGTGAAGGGGAATCACCTGCCAATGACCCCACCGGCCTCAAGCTGGTAAGCTTAAGTGAAAGTGGCCGCCTGGGCCAATCAACACAAAAATAGAAATTTAGAGCCCGAAAAGGATGAAAAGGCAAAAGGGGCCCTCTGCACACTGCCAACACCATGTGCATAATGCGCAAGTTATGCAAAACAAAAGATTCCGCATATCGGTTATCTTCAGGGGGAGGCTTGACACAAAAGGGGCAACACTCAAAGGGGGGGCCTAAGCCTACTTAGGGAAAGACTAGATGCCTTAAGAATATCCATTGGGCACATAGTCAATGCCTAAACAATATTAGGTAATCTCTACCCCTGCAACCTAGATTATTAAATTTTTGCTATTCTAGTAAGAGCAAAGTGTGATTGTGAACTTCTTGGAAAGAAACAAACTGAAACAAAAACTTAAGCTAACTACGTATATGCTTTACAATGGAAGAAATTAAACGAAACCATTGACTGGCTTGTCTAAGTAGCTACCTTTCCTGACCAGGCTCTGATGCTCTTCATGCCTATTGAAAACCCGCTAGGGAAAGAAAATTGACAGACATCCAAGAGACTATTGGAATGCCTCCCAAAACCTGAGAGTAAAGAAACCCATGTTAGAATTTTGTCCTTCTAAGGTGGATGGGTAAAAAAAACTTGCTCTCCTTCATGATGTTCAACTTCATGCTCAAAAATAAGCATGACAAGGGGTGAATTGCAAGTCTGAGCCAAATGTCTGATAAGGCATCCCCTTGAAAGAGATAGATTTAGGTCATCATTGTTGGCCTCCCCTTTTCTCTGTTGATTTGGCGACAAAATAGGCACCTCTAAGATATGCCCCTACTCTTCAAAATTTATTGCCTCTACTAGCAATGTAAGATATTCCTCTTGCTCCTCTTGATTCAACTGATTAAAAGAAGTTATCTCAGTGTCAAAACTTGAGCAAAATCCCTCAGGGCCATCCCAAAAGTTAATCATCCTCCAGCTCCTCTTGATTATTAAGGACAGGAGTTTTTTATGTTGTAGTTCAGCTGTAGCATATCCTCCTCTTCAAAGAAGGAAGGAGCTCATCCCATAATGATAAAATAGCCTCCTCTTATTCCTCAACCTTGCTAGCCAGGGATGTTGTCTGGTTGGCTAACACCACAAAAATCTACCTACTGCCAGTTTGTAAAGCAAACTCCCCTTGTGCCACTAAGGCCTGATTGTACTGGTTATGTCAATCTCCATTGATCCTTTCCTTGAAACTTGGCTCTTTGCAGCTAATAATTTGATTTTGTGGATGGTTTTGCTTATTGTCCTGAGACTGTTGCCTCTTGATTGAGACCAATTATTTGTTAATGTTGGCAACAACAATGAAGGAAAACTGAGAAGGGGGGTGAATCATTTTTCACTAGATCAGATAGTTTAAGCACAATCTAAGATTTCAATCAACTGCAACAAGAATAAAGATAAAGACAAAAACAACAACAACACACATAACACCAATATTTTTGACGTGGAAAACTTGGTTAAAGGAAAAACCATGGTAGGAACCTACCCACAATAAGATGATACTCTGCAATAGTATGTGTAAATTTTACAATGGGGAATGCACATGCATTCAAGCACACTGCTTAGAGCTCACTGCTCAAAATACAATGACTTAGACGGCTCCAACCCTCGGGGAAGGTTCACTACCATACAATAATATTCAAACTACAATCCAAATTACATGAACTGCAAAGATAGCATCTGCTAATGCCTGATGACAGTTCCAGTTAAGCTCATTTGTTTGCCCGACAACAATCTCTGCTCAATACATCATACTGAAGGATAAATTCGCTTATGCACACATACAAAACTCTTTGATAATGCAAACACCTTATCAACACCCAAATTACATGAGTATAACACCTATTTATACAGATCATCAACCTTGACTACAAGGTCGGCTAAACCCTCAACCCTCAATTACAAAATTACATCACACGATACATAAATAAACCACCAAACCAATACAATGTCATAGATGACATAGCATGGACCTTAATCAAATCTCCAAACATGCATCACCATCAAAAATCTCGCCAAGATCAACCGCAACACGCTACACCACCAAAAATACCGCATAACACGAAGAATATCAATGGACGCAAATGATCTTCAAGAATGCGCAGAGGAATCAATACGGATCATCAAAACAAATAGAACACGATCAGGAAACACCAACAAGCTCATCAAAACCATCTGAAATAGTTGCACCAACACCACTTATTCAAATCTCCATCGATCAACATGGTAGCACTCAAGAACACTTAATAGCAGCAATCTGGACTAGAAAGATAACTTACAGAGCACCAAATCATAAACCATCTAAATGTAGATACACACAAACATCCAAAATACTCACAAATCCGCAACCAAAGATATAATCATACCAAAGCACAATGGATCAAATACCAGACTCTGCCAACTACAGAACAAAAAGACCAAACCTCAAACCGGATCAAATGATATGATCAAGTGAACTTTCAGATCACAAAAATCAATTAAAAATGAAGTAAAGTTACTAGAGATACTTCAGTACTGAACCACAAATCCTTATCAGCAAACCAAACCAAATCAATTCACTGCAATCACCGGAACACCAAACACAGTAATATGTTGACATCAATGACAACAACATATCCTAGCAGCAGCAATATCCAACAGTTAAAGCCTTGTAACATCTTTTGCACGGAGTTCTCCAAAGAGGATTGGATAGACTTTTGTGAAGTGTTGAGTTCTTGAATCTCTACAGATAGTTGAAGAGGTGCAGGTGTGAGTAGATGGCATGTTGGTGCTATTGGTATGGGCACCAAAGTAGGTTGTTGTGTAGGAGCCTCTAGGAATAGGGGCGTTGGATGCCTAGGAGCTAACTTTCCAACCTGTTTTAAACATCTTTATGCCTTTATAGCAGTGTCATAAGATCCTAGAAGGTTATCCCCGCCCATTGATTGTATCATTACAGCTATGTCACAGTTTAGAGCCTTGAGGAAGTATAAGAAGGCAGAATTGATAGATGGTTTGACCACAGAAGGGATTATATCCCAAGTCTTCTAAAACCTATAATTAAAATCTATATGGGGCTCTCCTTATGGTTGTTAGTTGTTCAATTACTGACAAGGGGTCACTATTGTCTTCAAAGTGTTTACATAATCTTTCCCCTAATTCATCCCAGTTATGGACTGAACCAGAGGGTAGACCCCTATACCACTATAGGTCTTTTCCCTTGAATGAAGAGGCAAGAAGCCTCACTGCAACATTATCCTTAGTGACATCAAACACCATGCAGATGCTTGTCACATCCTATATATGTTCATAAGGGGTGCCAGAGGTCTCCCCAGTAAGAAATGGAATAGCCTTTAGGGCTACAACTAGGATGACACTCTTTTGGGTTAGAGCTAAGGGGCTGCCACCATTAAAGGTGATAAATGAATGTATTCTAGGGACTGCCATGAGAAATAGCAACTCCGTCTTCTTCTAGAATCTAAAAATTCATACTATCAAAGAAACATACCTCTAGAAGATGCTCCTTGTTGAAAACCTGATGTGAAATGCCAGCTAGTCTTGAACAAGAGTCTGGATTTGATCCTCGGAGTCGCCAAGTGTTGGAATGTGATTGCCTCCAAAGGCAAGAATGCCAAGAACAGCATTGATTCTTAGTAAGAATGTTTTAAACCTCTCCCACCAAGTGTGCCAAAAACTGTTGTCACAAAAGTTGCACCCTGTGATGATCAGACTTGATCATCAACCTTGTGAAACATGGAAAAAACCTCCCAAGTGCGAGACTTGCAGAAGTGAGGTTGAGTCTCCAGAGAAGGCTGACTTCCTTTCCAATCTGAGTGCAGGTGTTTGACCAACCCAACACACAAATCCTAATCTATGATCTGACAGGGAAAAGGGAGAAAGAAGGGATATAAGAAAGAAGGAAAAAGGGGTTTGCATCCAGATTGAAATTGTGATCTCCCTGCCTATAACGGCACAAAACATCAATAAAACTACCCCAAATATGCATAGATTTATATCCTAATTAGTCACTTGAATGTGAGTGAAGGTTGGAATTCTATGAAATGAGAAGAGGAATTGAGCTCAATTCACGGTAAACATCCACAGAGGGATCAACACAAACACCTACAACTAAGGAAAGCAAACAAGGATGCATTCAAATAAAGAGGTAAAACATTACACAGGTGGTAAGAACTGAATAAGGCAAAATAGGCCAATTTATTAATGAAAGGACAAGGCAAAATTTTACAAGTGCAGAGAAACATAAGTTTTTTGCAGAAGAAAAGAAAGAAGATGATACTGTACAAATGTTACAAATTTGTTTTTATAGTTCAAGCATAACTTAGATCAAATTGTAGTTAGAAACCCTAACCCTAGCCAAGGTTAGCTTATAAAATATCAGAGAGGAGGAAGAATCAGATCGACAAGCTAATCTGATTACATGCAAGGATGGCTCTGAAAATATCTTCCTCACCTGGGAAGAAGTAAAACCCCTTTGCAGAAAGAGAGTTTGGCACATGATGGGTCTAAGATGGTGTATGCGGGAGAAAAAGTCCTCATTTTGCATTGAATGAGCATGGGCGGTACCAAAAAACTGGCCTCAAGGTCCCATCTAGAGTAATGGCGATTGAATCTGGTGGTTGGATGAAATCTTATCCAAAATCGAGAGTCGACTGGTAGAAAAAGTGGCCTCGACCATCGAGTTGACAACCACCCTGAACAGAGGTTTGAATGCTAATGTTCACTGCGGGTTTAAAAAATGGTCATTGATCTGAGAGATTCACGCAAAGATGGACGCACAAGATCTCTCCACATAGCCATCCAAACGGCTCAAAAGAAGATTAAAACATGACCCTTGATCGGCCTCTTAAGTGAGAATCCACAGTCGCATGCATGCCATGTGGCAAGTCGAGCTCATTGTATATCGTTGTTAAATTCTTACCCCGCACGACCATCCCTCTGTGCCTTTGATCTATGCAGGATAAGGGGGAAGGCAACCCCTCACGTTGTTATTTTCTTATCCAGCAGCATCCTTCTTTCACCTTTGTTGGCCTTGCGGGATAAAAAACTATCTGTTGTTCCCTCTGGTAGTATCGCTTATTGCCCTGTCACACAAAAGTGGAACAGACACCAAAAGGAACAAAGGTCAAAAACTCCCAAGCATGCGATAAGAGATAAAAAGAACTCCTGCCACACAACCTCATCCCCTCATCCATCGCATATCACTTTGTCATACGAAAATGAAAGATTGGAATGGGGAACCAAAATAGAAGTGTTCATATTCGGTGCAACAAAGCGATAACAGACTCTGCCAAGGTAGCGGGTGAAGGGGGAACCTGTCGGTCGATAAACTTAAGTGAAAGTGACTGCCTGGACCGGTCAACACAAAAATAGAAATTTAGAGCCCGAAAAGGCTGAAAAGGCAAAAGGGGCCCTCTGCACGTTGCCAACACCGTGCACATAACACGCAAGTTATGCAAAACAAAAGATTCCTTAGATCAGTTATCTTCAGGGGAAGGGTTGACACAAAAGGGGCAACATATACTTTTGAGTATCTTAAAAGGAAGTTAGGGGTGATTGCCCCTCCTGAAGGAAACTAAGATGCATTGGTATATATCAGTCAGGTGCATTTCATAGTCATATTTTGTGATCTAGATTGATGATTGGTGGTTGCTACTTGAGGGAGTAGTCAGTTTTGTGAGTCAAAAGTTCAGATTCAGTTTTATGAGTTAGTATTGTGATTTGATCGCAAATATGTGTCTTTTCCATTGATGTCAAAGGGGGAGAGATTCATGTGAAAAATTGTGTTGGGAGAGAGTCCTGTAAGGGAGAGAGAGTAATATAAGAGATTTGATTTCTTTATCATTGATTGTTTTTCACATCATATGTTGTCATAAATGTCAAAGGGGGAGATTGTTGGAGATTGTTGAAAGTATGTTGCAAATATGTGCTTGAGAGATATCTGAGAGATGTGTTGTCATTGATGTCAATATATTTCTCTATCTGTGACAGTGATGCAGTGAAATTCGGTGAGTTAGTTTGTTCAGTATGTTGATGATCAGAGTTTGTGGATTAAAGGGTTTTTAGAGGAATTTTTGTAGTTGATTCAGTTCAATTTGCAAAGGTCCGCATGAAAATTTGTTCGAATTATGGGTATTTGTGTGGTGGTTGGTTTTATGTTGTTCAATGGTGACAAAGTGTCAATATTTTGATCTGCATTGCTCCACGTTGTAATATCTTGATCTGTGGATTTGGAGATATGTTTGGGACATTGATTTGTGTCCTTAATTCAAGTGGTTCATGATTTGGAAGTCTGCAAGTGTGTTTTTTAAGATTGGTAGTCATTACAATTTGTGTTTTTGAGGTTCGGTATAGAGATAATGATGATTCTAGTAATTTGTGTTGGTGTTGATGTTGCAATGGTAATTCATGATGTTTGTGGATGTTTGTGGATCGTGTGCCTTTTGCATTGGTGGTTTGAATTGATTGTTGTGTGTAATTGATGATTTTCTCCAGTGTGTTAGTGTCCTTCGTGTTTTTGGCTGACTAGATGATTGTGGCATATTGTGGATGTTCGATGTGTAATTCTTTTAGGTGTAGCATGTTAGAGGCGATTGATTTGGGTCTGTGTTATGTCTTAGTTGACATTGCTTGGTCTGCATAATACGTTGTGTTGAGTGTGATTATATTTTTGTAATTAGGTTATGTGTATTGAGCCGACCTTATTGATCTTCACAAGGTTGATGTCATGTATAAATAAATGTAATATATTTGTAATTGTGTGTATGGATGAGAATCAAAATGTGTGTGAGTGAATAATATATACATCTTTCAAAGGTAGAGAAGTGTGAAGAAGGAAGAGAAAGTTGTTATGTGCTTAACCGGGACTGTAACCAGGCATTAAAGAGATGTTATTCTTCAGTTCATGATCTTCTGAATGTAATCTGAATCTATTTGTAAGACAGTGAGTCTTCCCTGGTTGTAGCCCTTTCTTATTTTTGAGCAATGAGCTCTAGGTAGTGTTCATAAATGCATGCGCATTCCCCATTGTAATATCTTATATACTTCTAACAGAGTATCATTATATTGTTTTTCCCTTAACCGCAGTGTTATGTGTGTTCTTGATGTGTTGTTCAGTTATGCTTTCATGCTTAATTATCAGATCTAAGAATAAGTTTAAATTGTGTAAAGTTATTGAGACAACTGATTCACCCCCCCCCCCTCTCAGTTGTCTTCCCGAAATCAAAGTTATTTCATCAATTTGTGTGTGCAATAAATGATATATGCAATAGTATGAGACTATGATTAATACCTATGTGAATCATTATACATCTTCCAAAATAGAGGTAGTGTGCATGATATGGAAGAGATCGAAGATTAAAGTCAAGAAAAATGACAGCAAAACTACAAATGCCCATTCTGACATTCTAATTCCTTTCCAGACAATGTCATGTTTATCATATAACTTGCATTTCAATCTATTACTACTGATGTTGGTGCCTCTTGATATGTGTGAGGTTGGTGCCATTATTATATTGAATTAGAGCTCGGGCTAGGGGATTGCAATCTCATTTGGGTTGGTGCCCATAAAATGTGTCATGTTTAGGAGATTGGTGTCCCCTAAGGATTGGTGCCTTCAAATCATATTGTAATGTTCATTTATATTTGTGGGGTTGGATTTGGATAGTAGAACCAAGTAGCTTTCTCACCATGGTTTTCCCCCTCGAGTTTCCATGTATAATATGATGTTGTGTTGTTTTGTGTTGTTGCATACATTGCTTGCATTATTAATGTTCAAGTTGATCCTCCTAATAATGTTGTGAAATTTGAGAAAGTGGAAATGAAGATTGAAATTTGTTGATATATTGATTCACCCCCGCCCCCTAGTATATTGGTGTGTTCTAAAAATTGGTATCAGAGTCTGGTTTCATGGTGCAGCCTAATAATTGAAAGTGGATCTTGGATTGGAACACATGGCATGTCAAGAAAGATCCTCAAATAAGGCACCACTATTTCATGGGACAAACTATTCTTTATGGAGTATAAGAATGGAAGCCTACTTAGCCTCATTAGGGTTTGATGTTTGGAAAATTATTGGGGATGGCTATACTACTCATGAAACCCATCTAATAGATCAAGCTTGTAAGAAGGTATGTGAGAACAATGCTAAATCAAATAATGTCATTCTATGTGGTTTGACAGATTCAAAAATTGTGAAGGTGATGCACTGCAAATCTGCTAAGGATATTTGGCAAAAACTTCACAACATTTATGAAGGAGATGATAAGGTGAAATAAGCTAAGTTGCATACCTGCAAAGGCAAGTTTGAAGGCTCAAAGATGAAAGAAGAGGAAAACATTGTTGACTATCTACTCTAAGTGGATGAGGTTGTCAATGCTATTAGGGGACTAGATGAAGAAGTGAAATAACCTATGATTGTGAAGAAAGTTCTTAGATCCCTTCCCTCTGTTGATTCAAAAGCTTTTGCTATTGAAGAAGATAGAGATATAGATAAGTTCACAATGGATGAATTGTTTGGCTCTCTTACTATATAAAAAATGAGAATATGAATAATGGGACATCAAAGAAGGAAGTTTCTTTCAAGGTATATAACAAAAGAGAAAAATGAAGAATCTGATACTGATGACGAAGCCAATTTTGTAAGTTGAAGAAGACAATGGAAATTATAAAGGTAAGTTACGTTTCAAATGTTTTAATTATATGGTAAGGTATGTTACTATGCATCTAAATGTCCTTTTGAAGATAGTGAAAATAAAGATGAGTTTGAGAGTCATAAGGAGAACAAGCATAAAAATAACTTCCATAAATGTCTCTATTCCAAAGAGGATAGTAATTCTACTGGGGAATATAATTGTCGCACCTTTGGAAGTGAAAGAGAAGAAGTGTTATTCATGGCTATCTTATAAAATGAAGACAATCCTACAAAGGATAATGACGAAATGCTTGATCCTAATGAATAAAAGTGTGAAGTAGATATAGAAGGAGAACTCATCTCTCCCCTAAATGACCTAAAATCAGTGAGAAAAGAAAATCTAAAGAAAAAAGAAAAGCTTGAAGGATCTAAAAAGTTGATGATCAATTAAAAGTTCAAGTAGAAGATGCAAATAAAATAGAAGAGGTTGTGACAATAAAATTCAAGGATAAAGAAATGGATTATGAGCATCTTGAATAAAAAATAGTATCTCTCAGAAAGTTTTTGGAGAGGGAAAACAAGAAATAGATAAAATCCTACAATTTGAAAAGAGTACTAAAATTTTAGATGAGATCATAAACAATCAAAGGTCACCTTTCATCAAGACAGGATTAGGATTTGAAAAAGGTCAGAACTCGAAGGTCGCTACACCTCCTAAGAAGGAAAATACAAAGAAACGCGAATCAAGTTCTAATGCATCTAGGAAGACTGGAGACAAGAAAATGTATGATGGCTTTGTCAAAGTCACCAATTAGAAAAAGAGATTTAGAGGACCTGCTCCTGCAAGGCCATTATACTTAACCATGTTCAATTACTCATTCTTTGGTTATTATTTTTCTTATTGTCAATTTAGTAATAAGACTATTGATTGTAAAGCCAACTTAACAATAAATGATTTCTTAAGCAAACATATGCACCTTTGGTTGATTTCAGTATGATGTTATAAGTGCAACGATTTTGGGCACACTACAAGATTTTGTAAAAGTGGCTTTATGAAGCCTCCTAGATAGAAAAGTGAAAAAGAGATTTCTTCCAAGGGAAAATAAGAAAGTAGACATTACTGCAAAGCAAAAGAAAGAACCTAAAAAGGAATGGAAAGTGAAGAAATGAGATCAGAAGGCAAAGAATTCCTTGCTTGTGCCAGTCATTTTTCATGCACAAGATGAAAGAAGTGTTACATTGACAGTGATTGCTCAAACCACATGATAGGAAAGTTTCTTTCTCTAAGGGAAAATGATGAAGGCACAGTGAGATTGGAAAGCAATGATACTGCAAACATAGTAAGAAAAGGAACTATTGATATTGACAATGGTAAGACAAAGACAGAAAATGTTTTGTATGTTGAAGGACTTAAGCATAATCTATTGAGTGTTAGCCAGATGTGTGATCAAGGATATAATGGCATATATCCTAACAAAGGATGTAAAGTAAAAAAGGTAAGTTCAAGACAATTAATTGCATATTCTTATAAACTGACAACCTATATATATCCTGAATGAGATAAATGGACATAAGTGTTGCATGAGTCAAACAGATGAGAGTTGATTGTGGCATAAAAGAATGGGTCATATCAAAGGTTATTCATAGCTCATTGCACACTACAATAGAATAGAACCAAAATTTTGTAATAAAGAAGATAAAACACATTACATAACTACATAAAGCTACCACTAAAAGTGATCCTAAGTTATATAGGGCATCATGACCAATATCATTATCAAAACTCTTCTAAAAAGTGAACAAAGATTCTTATGCACCATAAACGAATGTTATAGATTCAAATGAACAACTATATCATGTACCCCCAAAAAATCATTTTCTCACTACAATAAAAATTCCAATGTAATAATGGTGACCAAGAATAAGGCATACCAAATAGAATCCACATGGAACAATTTTACATAATGTAACATATGCAACATTTCAAATGAAAAATACATAATTAGTGCACTCTCAACTAACTAAAAAAATATATTCAACCTCACATCAGTAAAATGCAGAATAGAGATAATCAAGTATATATGTAGATTTTCGAGACTTGAACAACAAAATCAATGCTAAACCTGATTTTCCAAACAACACACATAAGAGTAACCATGGATCAATAAGAACCCTCCAAGCAGCCATGCAAACTTGTAACTATCTTCATCCACAATATATTGAATACAATCTTATCACAAATCTACATACCATAGGTTTTGGTTAACATGTGTTGTCCTCGTTTTTGGCTATGTCACAAAAACAAGATAACCCCATTTGTCTAATTTGTAGCTCATGTACTCTAAGCACATTTTTCAAGGTAGCCTTTATTCTCCCTCATGTATGATTTATGACCCTTGATTCTTGATTCTAAGGTTGTAGTCCTTATTTGGATCTTTTAAGTTAGTTTTTGTGTTTTGGTGTAAATTGGGTTTAGAAACCCGAATAACACCTCTTTTGTGCACACAAGTGTAAATCGGGGTTCCAAACCCAAATTACACTTCCTTTCAAATTTTATAGTCCAGTGCAAATCAGGTTTGTAACCCCGATTTACACCACTTCATAGCCATTTGAAACTCATGTTAGGTGTAGGTCGGGTTTATAAACTCGAACTACACCTAAGGCCTAAAAATCTAAGTCGCACCTGTTTCTGGTGTAAGGTGGGGTTACAACCTCTACTTACACCAATTCCTTCCCTTTGGGTGTAAGTTGAGGCCATAACCCCGCCTTACACCAACATCGACAATCAGCGATGCTAGTAGAGGTGTATATTGGGGTCGTAACCCCAATCTACACCAAGTCTCCCCTTTGCGGTGTATATTGGGGTCATAACCTCGATCTACACCAAGCCCCTCCTTCATGGTGTATGTCGGGGTTATAACCCTGACATGCACCAAGTCCAATGTCTTTTCCTTTGTTTTGCAGTGGTGCAAATCGGGCTTGTAAACGCGATTGCCGCCACTTGCCTTTGTTTGACCCCAAGGTGCAAATCGGGTTTACAAACCCGATTTACACCAATATCTTTTTTTAAGTTTTTCTGATGCAAATCAGACTTATAAGTCCGAAATGCACTTCTTGAATCCCGCTTATGTTAGGTGTAAATCAAGTTTGTAAACCTGATTCACACCTTTGGTTGTTTTTGTCTAACTCTGAGAATTCTTCAAAATCCATTCCTACAACTCCATTTCAGACATCAAATTCCATATACCAGGATCTGAGAATTTTTAAGTAGGGGCTACCAAACAAGGACATGAAGACTCCATTGGTGAAGAATGTTGGAAACAAGACGAGGCTCCAGACACTTAGTCATTTTTATGCATTTCTAGTAGTGTCATTTTGCAGTTAAAATTCGACACCTTCAGTGCTATTTTGTATGCACACTTTTGCATCTAGAATGTACACAAGTCCTAAGTCAAATAGGACTCTTCTTTCATTTAGTCATAGTTTTCCTAGATTACCTCATTCCACCTCACTTATATATATGAGTTTTCTCATTGTAATTTTCATCTTTAATCTTATGCAACAAAACTTTGTCAAAGTGAAGAGCAAAAGTGAAACTTTGTGTTCCTATTGTTATTTTGCAAACTTGATCAAATAAGAATATATCTTTGGCATTCAAACTTTGTGTTGGATTCATTGTGTTTATGGTGAGAGCATTCTTACTAAAATCTTGTTTTGATAAGTAAAGGTGTTGTGGGAATTAAAGAGTAGAATAAGTGTTAGTTTATGAACTTTGTGTTATATTTCGACTCTTGTTTATTAGGATTAGTAATTAGTGAAAGAGAGAACATTTTGAAGACTTTGACCTTCACCTTGTTATTTTGAGAAAATTTAGTTGAATCATAATAAGATAGCATTTCAAAGACTATGTGCTTCATTTTGTCATCTTCGTAGAATTCATAGAAGGAGATAATAACTTGAAAACTTTGAGCTTCATATTGTTATTTTGAAAAAAGATTATCAAAAATTGTAATAAGGGATCAAGATAAAGACTTTGTGCTTTGCTTTGATTATCTTAGTTGACACAGTGGGTTGCATAAGTTATTTGAAGGAAGATTGATAGGATAATAGTGATTTGTAAGACTTTGAGCTTAAGCACTTGTTTCTCATCTCGGAGAAGCAATGAAGGACTTTGAGCCTTTATGGAAACTTTGCTTCTTTATTTGTATTTTTCATTTATATGCTCTAAGTTCTTTCTTTGTAACTTTGAAGTTTTATTGATCATTAATGCTCCGCATTGTAAGAACATTGTAAATCATTTCCTGAAAAAAGAGGAGAGAATAGCATTTATTATAAAGAAAGAATAGGATGATGTACCACCCATGTTTAGATTAGAAATCACAGTGTGTGTCGTATTCTAGATTAAGAGAGTAGTAAACAAAAGGGGGAGCCTTCCCTTATAAATTAGGAGATTAAATCTCGCATATTGTGGTTGAAATCACAATTTTGTAAACTTCCCCAGTTTGCAAAATTTTCAACCAACAACATGTACAACCTACAAAACTATCTTTGTATCTTAAATCCATTTAAACATCCAGATATTCACATCAAACATGTCAGTTAAACAATGGAACAAACATAAATCTACAAACCCACAGCTAAAACAAGATAAAAATGCAAGCCCAACAAGAAAACCAAGTTGTTTAGGAGCTTACGAAATATGAAACATGTCATCTCTACAACTCACAAAGATGTCACTGGCCTATCCTCCAATACTTTCATGTAACCATGAAGCCAACATAAGTTGTTCATTCTATAGTCCAAATAGTGAGTGTTTCTCCATGTGACTAAGTGTTTCTCCATGTGACTAGGTTGCCAAAAGTAACCATCCAACATGAAAACCTTTTAATTTCACATGACCACAAGGTAAAGGAACAAAACCACCAAACAACAAATACTCAAACTATCAAATAAAATATCCAAGTTGCCAAAACATAACCAACTCCATGAAGATCCACAATCATGAGCTTCTAATACCCAACATAGATCACACTGACGATATCCATGGCTTCCAATCTCACAAATCTACAAAAAAAACTTAACTTGTAGAACATTCACTGCAAACCACAAGCCTCCAACAACCTACAATTATTTCTAACAAATTTCAACAAGCTTGTCAACGTAAGAATTAAAAAATGAAGAAAGCTCTAATACCAAATTGTTCAAAAATTTGCAATCTCTATCCAATGTATTAACATTAAAGATGTGACGTCCCCTTCTAGTTGACATTTGTCAGCTGAGTAGATTAGCCTATCATTGACCCTTGTAGGCTGATGAGGTTGGTTAGAGGGTCCTCCGGAGTTTGATTCATCATCTTCAGAGCGAGCACTCCAAGACTGGTTTTCGTTTGAAGTCTCCACGACTCCATTTGAGATACTTTCTATTTTTAGCAATCCTGCTATTTATAGCCAGTAGGTTGGGCAAGGGCAGAGTATGGTTTGGCAGTCTCTAGTTCAGACGGCAAGCAATTCTGATGAATACTTAGAGAGATTTAATATTTAATTATTTTAATTAAATGTTAAATGGGCGAACTTTAAGGTTTTAATGTTTTAAAAGTCACTTTAAGTTTTAACTTAAGTGAGGGTCTATTTCTCATTAGATGGGGCCAGTTTTTATATTAAATGGAAAGTGATTTATTTTTGACACTTCAATAGTCAAAAATAAATAATAAAAGTTAAAACATCATTAAATGTCAAATCACACCTTTCTTGGGAATCGCACCAAACCCTAAGTGGAGAAGATTAAAGAAGATTTTAGGTCTTCTTTTCATTATGCTGAGTTTTGATATTTTGGATTTGAGCTCTAAGAGGAGTTTTTGGCCAAGGGTTTCAACAAAAGATTCTTCTGCAGTGATCGGAGGTATTGGTGCAGGAAAACGTGGGATTCTTGTACAACAGCATCAGAGGTTGTGAAATATCAGTTGATCTTGCTTATTCAGTTTGTTTCATTCAGGGACCAAGTTTGTGCTAATTAATCAAAGAGTCACCGTCAATCTTCAGTGTTTTGTTGCAGCAGCGAGAGGGAAACAAAGATACACAAAGGGGATATTATTTGGTGGTTGTACGACTGCTTGGGAGTCATGCCAATCAACTAAAGGAGGCTGTGATCTGCATGCTAGAGGGTTGCAAAAATATATTTAAAATAAGCATAAGGTGCGCCTAGCCTGGACTCTTCCATTAAGCTATCATGCAAGTTGTTCGGGCCAGTCTGGAATAAATTACAACATGTTGTCATAATCGACTGTGTATGACCAGCAAGAAGGAAATAAGGGGTTTCAGAATTTCATGGTATTTATCAATTTCCTCTCTAGTATTGTGTGTTTATGTATTGAGGTTAAATAAAGTTTGAATAAATGTAATAAGGGTTTGATCAATTTACTATCGAATTATAATTGATTTCTAGCAATTCCCCATAGTTGTTTTTTGAGCTTGTAATAGTCAAAGTTATACTTGTTGTTCAAAAAATTGCAAAGAACAAACTTAAAATGCAACAAGTTCAACTAAACTTCAGTTGTCAAAGTTGAGGGCCTTTTGAGGTTCTTACAATGCTATCAAAGCTAAATCCTACCATCCTAAGCGTTTAGCAGTTACATGCAGACACAGGAAGCGGGTTCACATAGGTATTACACATGCAGAAGAGCCCTCCTTGAAGGAGAACAAAGCATTAATAGGCAGTCAGATGTTATTTTTACTACTTTCAAATTAATATAAACTCAGAAATCAGAATTTAATTTGATTAGCTGAAAGATTTAGAGATATCTAGATTTAGGCATGACATAGAAATGAACAAAGAAATAAGAACAACACACGGTTACCCTGGGAAAACCTCCTAGGAGGAAAAACCCAACCAGAAAAGATCCTCAGATCTGATTATGGATTATAGTCATATAAAGATTACAACACTTATCTCAAGCACTTGAAGATGTTTGCACTTAGGGCTGATAATGTCTTCCACAAGACTGCACTTTCACAAGCATCCCTTTACCCAAGCCCTAGGTCTGCATATGAAGTTTGCACTTTGTTGGACTGCAACCTTAGCCCTCAATTCGCTCTCCTCGTGGATGAATTTCGCACCCTTTAATGGCAGATGTAATTCATTGGTATAGTAGATGTGCTTCACTATGATATTGCTCCTTCAAATTTGCATTAAGCAGATGTAGATATTTCGCATGATGATGTATTGAATGTGTGTTTGATTGAGGTGAAAGTATCTTTACTTATATGATGTAATATCCATTTATGTCCGCGAAATGCATTAGATAGAGTTGGCCCTATTATGTTTAGTACACTACCTTGTATGTGGCGTGGGGTTTCATTATGTAGCGTGGAGTGAAGTGAGGTATAGGGCCCAACCCTACATGTTGGAGAAAGGGGCTGGCCACCTTTGGCGGATTCCAATGTTGCCCAAGGCAATTGGAATCCACCATTCCCTAATTATAATCAACATCAGATACTATGGGTGACAGGCATGTAGGCAGTCCACCCAGAGGCCACAAAGCTGAGGATGAGGAGACAAGAGAATTTTTTAGGACTATGGCTAGGGGGCAGCAGCAGGTTGCTCAAGCTTCACGGGCACTCACCACCGTGATAGAGTGTATGAATCCTCCAAACCGACCCAATCAGGACCCAGAGGATAACAAGAATGTAGCCAATATTCCTAAACCTCACAGGGCAGCTACACGCACAGTTGACAGGCCTTCAAAGCATAATTTCTTGGTAGAAGAACTTGAGGATGTTGCTAGAGTTGAGGCAAAGCCTGTCTTTGTTGATAATGTTATGACAAAATCTGAATTTTGATCAGCTCATGAGGCAAAAATGGGAGGTAGGGAGAAACAGGCAAGAGAGGAGGCCTCGTTTCCAACATAGAGATCTTGAGTTTGCCACAAGCAAGCTCACTCTACCTTATTATGATGGCAGCGGTGCAGTTACAGCTAGGTCTTGGATCCATAAACTAGATACATACTTCACACTAAGACCCATGATTGAAAGGAATGCAATTAAGTTTGCAACCTTACACTTGGACGGTACTGCACATGAGTGGTGGCATAATGGACTCATCACTCTCCAACATGATGAGATTACCACCTACCAGGAGTTTGTTGATTTGTTAGTAGAGAGGTTTGATAAGAAAGATCCTGAGTCTTACTTCTGGGAGTTAGCACCGCTGAAACAAACAGGGAACTTGGAGGCGTATGTTTCAGAGTTTTTGAAATTGTCATGCATGGTAAATAACATGTCAAATCAGCGGTTAGTAGTCTTGTTTATAGAGGGACTCATGGAACCTTTGAGAGGTTGGGTAAAAGCATTTGATCCCCCAACACTTCTACTTGCTATTAAAAAGGCACAGAATATGGATGTGACAACCACTCATAATATATTTGGGTCAAAAGGATCAACATCTTTCAAAGATAATAAGAATTTCAGCAAAGGGAAAGAAAAATCATACTTTAGAAATGATTACAAACCAAAGCTAGTAGCGTGGGTTCTTGGGCCTGTTGTTCTCAAAATCTGATTCCCTTCAATGCCCTTAGAACAATATGATCTACAATGGGTGCCGAGAAAGACATCAAGGATAAGGAGATTCTAGAGACAACATATGACAAGGTTTGGTTAGACCTTCTACACTTCGGGCTTTTCTTTGAGCCCAGGTGGGTATACCTTTTGTGAATTAACTTCACACTTTTAAACAACAAACCCACAGCAAACCAAACCAGTCCAGAAAACCAGTGGATTTATTCACCTTGAAAGCAACTGAAAACAAAGAATGAAACAATACTTAACTTCAGCATATTCGATCAACAAAGCATGCAATAAACAGCTTCGATTAATACCAGTGCTTTATCCAAGGTTACAAAGTCACCTAACTCAAATAAAACTCCTGAAACAATATATCTATATGCCTCCCATCTGCTTGGTTTCCATTAATCCTTACATATGCCTGGCACATACAAGAATTTTATCATTTCACACTAAACTATGGTCCTCAAAATCCAAAGTTCCTCCCAAAGAATTTACTGGTATAAGTGATCTTGCATATTTAATTTCCCTCCTAAAGAGAAAAGCTAAAAACACTCACACTGAGATTGCTTTGCAATTCCATTCAAATAGAAAAATCCTAGATCGTTCAGAATGAAAACAGTAAATAAATTTGTGAATAAACTTTGAAGACAACACAGAGTTTTACTCAAAAAACTGATGGCCTGTATATTGATATTCATTCAAAAAGATTTTACAAAAAGTTATGTTTCTCCATTAACTTCGAAAAGCTCAGATAATTTTTCTGCAACATTTTCTTACAAAATTTTGTGATCCTTTTCCCTCTAGTCCTGGTATCCATTTATAACAACATGGATGCACAAAGCTTCGGACTTCTCGAGGAGAGTTTGTTACAATTATTTCCAAAATTGATGTGGTTACAATTTTTGCGTAAAGCAGTTATGTGCTCTTTTCAGCTTCCCCAGCAGTCTGTTCAACGGGTTGTTCAGTTGCAACCTCTTCTAGCTCTTTAGGGACGCTCTCCAACTGCTCCGAATCTTGGGTGGAATATTTAACTCCCCACTCGTTGTATGTCTCTTCTGTCGGCCATGAAAAACTAATCACATCATTTTTAACTTTAGTCAACCTTTTCCAAGAATTCCTCAGTTTGTTGACTTCTGAGTTAAGAAAACTATAATGTGATTTAATTCTTTCTATTTCCTGTATGGTTATAACAAAGAAAGAGGTATCATCCAAATCAATGATTCCCTTGACTCTTGCTGACAACTTGGCTTCTATCTCATTGAGCCATATTTGCTTATCTTTCAGCTGATCTGGATTGGCAAAAATTCCTAGGAGCAACTCAAAAACCTGATCAGTGTATTCCTTCTTGCATAAATTGACCTTCCTATCCACATTGTCTACATCTGCAGCCAATTGCATCAAAACTTTAGCAACATCAGAGGTAGATTTTATAATGGGATTGGCCCTTGCTTCATCACAGGAAACACACATGAACTCTAAATCTTGCTCCCTAGGCCTCCATCTGTCAAAAATGGGTGTCAAAATGGCCTTATCTCTCCTTAATTCATTCCATATCTCCATGACCTTTCCTACACTATTGTGAAGCAGTGAGGCATTTATAGTGTCTGCAAAACTAGAGATTGTGGCTTTTATTTTCTCCTCATACTTCCTCGCATAAAAGGCCTGAGTCTGCTTTAGGTTCTCCAATTCTTGGGGAGTTATCTCAATCATTTGAGAACTGGAAGGCGCAGGAGATGGTGGGAGCTCAATAATGGGGCTAGTAGGTGGAGGTCTTGCAGGAGAAGAGGCGATCATCAATGTTGAAGACTCACCTTGTTGGCGTTGTCCTACCAGCTGGCTCTGCAATTTGGCAATGATGCTATCTTTGCCTCTTATCTCCTCCTTGGCACTGTCATAGGCCTTCAAAACTGTTTCCAATTTAATCTGGAGGGCCTCCTTTTCTTTGGCTTCCTTTTCAGCCACTGCAACACTGAATTTGGCAGTCTCTAACACAGTGCTAGCAGCCTCTACTACCCTTGTACTCTCTACTCTTTTAATCATTAATCCACCAATGTGACTTGTCCCTGAGGTGTCTTTACCTTTCTTGTTCTCATTTTTTTTGAGGGACCACATGACTAGTGCAGCATTGTCCTTACTGAATGTAACCCCTTCCATGGGTTTAGTCTCTTTTCTTACTGCATCTAACACCAGAGCATCAGCAATATTCCACTCTGGTAAAATGAGCACTCCCGCTTGTGCTACTAAATCTCTTCCCTATTCAGGAGTGATGGTTTTGAATTCTTCCATCATCTCTTGTTTTATTTCTTCCTCCACTGAGGCTGGATCTTTATTAGGCTGCTCTGCCTTTCTTGCTTCACATCTAGCATTATATTTATCTATATGCTACTTCCAGATAAATTGCATGAATGCTTCAGATGTGACAAAGCTATCATCAGCTAGAAAGGCACTAGTGGCCTTCTTTATCTCAGGATCCCACTCCTGGCCTTTAAGTTCAGTTGAAGTGATGTCCATCTGTGCTTCAGTGGGCTCTTCTGGCATCCCTTCTTCCACTTCATCATAGGTATATGCAATCTCCCCCAAGCTGCCCAACTGAGAGAGGTATTCAGTTGCTGCTTGTTCATCTCCTATGTGGAGAGGGGATTGGGATGGGGAATACAGGGGTGTATCTGATTGCACTTCCTTCCCCACCCTCTGCTTCTTTGGGCTGTCCTGAATGTCAATGACATCTTGTACCTTCCTCTTTCCTTTGGATGAAGAGGGTTCTCCTATTGTAGACACCAACACACTGTAACCTGCTTTCTTATGCAGGGTGTAGTCACCAGGAGGGATTGCTTTAGTGGAAGCTGACTTTCCTAAAATCATTCTTGCCTTTTCAGGGTTATTCTTAATTACAGCTTCCCTCTTCTCCTTTAGTGTTTGCATCACATCCTCAAAGCAAACAATCAAAAATTTTATTTTTTCTTCCAATGGGAAGAAGCTAGACAATGGGTCATAGCTAGCATCAAATTGATGCACAAAATCCAGGGCTTTCTTGTAAGCCACCCATTTTTCTTTGCTCAACTCCTGTTCATCTAAATCAAATTCATTCCTGATGAGGTCTTCAGGAAAGTGGAATTGATGAGGCCTACCTCTGCATGCTACCTTCTTCCGGAACACACCATTGTAGAAGTCCTCTGGATCAGCACATCTAGACACTGCAGTGGACAAATGGTAGGGTTTGAGGAAATCCTCAAAACAATTCCAGCCTCCCTTGGTGATTACAAATTGGTGGGCTATTGCAGTTGCAGGGAAAATAGTCCCTTTACCTCTGCCTGTTAGCTCTGCCTCTTGTAGGCCACCAATTTGTCTAAGAATCTCAGCTATTCCCACTTTGAGGGGGACCTGGTATGGTAACAAAAATGGGGTGCCTCTGAAACCAAAGACTCTGAAAACTGTAGAGACTGGATATAAGTACATATCACCCCAGTTATGAACTATCTTGATATTCTCTGCGAATTCTTTTGGTCTTAAGAATTCCAGAAGAACCTTGGGGACTCTTGGGTTGTCAGAGCAAAGGAGAGTTCTTATTTTGGATGCAAAATATTTATCAAACTTTAAGAAACTAGCATCCTCTCTGTCCCATGACAACACAGTGCTCCATAGTTGTACCGGCATCTTCTCTCCTTCCTTCTTTTTTACCAGGTCCATTCCACTGGCGAAATAATCACCACCTTTGAAGAGAAAGAGGTGCATCAAGAGTGAATACCATCCGAATGGCCTATCCACCTTTCCATTTTTTATTCCTATCAACCCTCCATGGATAGCATCGGCAATATAAGAAGCATAATCAAATGTAATAGCAAGAGAAGGATTCAAAATTTGAACAATCATTAACAAATAATGGTTTGGCATATTGGATTCAGCATCCTCTCCTAGAACTTGGTAAAGTGCCCAATACATCCCTTTCGTCCTCAAGGTAAACATACTAAATGAAAAAGGCTCTTGTGTGTTGGGCCCTACAACCGCTAACCCTCCTATTTTCAGAAAAAGTTCTTTAAGAGGCCCATTCCTAAGATGACTCCTCTATGCACTGTACACTTGGGCTAATTGTGTGAAGTTTATGGGTTCCAAGAAGTTTGTAAACTCACTGAGCCCAAACGCTGTTCTCAACTCTTCTGCATTGATCTCCACGAGGGTTTTCCCATTTACATCCCGGATGCACCTTGTGATTGAATCATAGTTTAATGCCATTTGGGTTAGCAAGTCTGTATCCATGAATACTCCTGGGACTACCAACTTCCCGATATCTAGTTCGCAAATGCTATTTTGAGGAGCAGGAGAATTCCTCATCCCAAATCCGACTCTAAACAGCCCCAACCCTGACAGTCCAACCTGTGGGTCTCTTAACCAATTACCTTTATCATATAATCCTTCTCCTATCTTCAAACGGGGAGCCCTAGGTACTAACTCTTTGGCCTTAGATGCCTGGTTAGTTGACAGCGTCAACTGCTCTAAAAAGTCATCACATACACTTCTTTCTAAATAATCAACCTTGCCAGAAAATTCCCTTTTAGGAGCCATTTGAAATGCAACAAGATGAATATCACTTCTTAAACACTCCTGTAACACGAGAATAATTTCACTTATTACAACACACAAGAATAGCTGCAAAATAAGAAAGAACCTGATGCTTGCTTGAAGGAATTCGCTCTGCAACTGATTCACCTTCTCTGTATTTGAAAAAGATAACTCTGCGTTACTCTTCTGCAAAATCCTTTTAAAAGATACCTACACTTGGTTGTTAGGAAATCAAATGCTTGTACTCTGGGCCTTAACTATAACATTGATTCCGCATGCTTCGGCCGTCCCTTCAAAATCAAATTCATACGAGAATTCATATTTTAGCTCCAACGGGTCGCAGCCTTCCTGCAAGTGTCTCACTGTTAACTTCATTTTGACGGCTTTGTCTTTAGTCTAGGTCCCGTCTTTCTATTGGCTACATAATACCACGCGGCATCCGACCATTGGCTTAGAAAATCCCTTCGCATTCTGTTTTGATACTGGCCGAATGTATCCCTTTATACTGTGGCGGGCCCATGTTTTTCCCTTTTGGCCATGTCATCATCATAACACGTGGACGGCTCTCGTTAACTCTCGCTATTTCGCGGCCTTAAGAAGTGAGCACCTCACTTTTGCGAAATAGCGTGGGCCGTTGGATCATGCTTCAAGTTGATCACTTTTTAATCCTTCGAAAAGGTCCTCAGGAATGGTGGGCCCGCTGAGTTGTCACTAACACCTGGCACCTAGTCACCTGCCGTGCCGATTTGTCGCTCTGTCACTTGCCAGAAGAAGAACCATGGGGGCCCCACTTTCGTCTCAATAGGTCTATCTCCCACGTCATCATCAAGACACGTGGACAGCTGATGTTCATTCTCGCTATTTCGCGGCCTTAAAGGGTGAGCACTTAACCCTTGCGAAATAGCGCCGACCGTCAGATCATCTCTGCAGTCGATCGGTGTTTAACCCCTTGAGAAGGCTCTTAGAGATGGTGGGCCCACGGACACGTCATGGACACCTGGCGCCTTGTCACTTTCGGAGCTGACCTGTCAATTTTTCATTTGTCAAGCAGGAACCATAGGGACCCACAGTTTCCTTTTAGACCGCGTGTCATCAAGACACGTGGACGGTCCTTGTTCATTTTCGCTATTTCGCGGCCTTAAGAAGTGAGCATCTCACCCTTGCAAAATAGCGCGGGTCGTTGGATCATGCTTCAGGTTGCTCAGCTTTTAACCCCTTGAGAAAGCTCTCAGAAGTGGTGGGCCCACGAACACGCCATGGACACCTGGCGCCTTGTCATTTTCGGAGCTGACCTGTCAATTTTTCATTTGCTGGAAGGAGCCACAGGGTCTCAATGAATTGTAAGAGCTGTCCCTGCCAGGTCATCTCCACCTGTGAGCTGACTCATCTTTGGGGCCCACTTTTGAACCTTTAATCCTAACCCGCTGACTGTGGTGACTTGTGCCACGTGCTGCCTTCTAATACGCTAGAAGAAAACCACGGAGGGGGGGGGGGCCTACCTTCTTTGACGACCACATCCTTTACTTCCTCCGTCATGACACATGGACGGCTGATATTCATTCTCTCTATTTCGCGGCCTTAAAGGGTGAGCACTTAACCCTTGCGAAATAGCGCCGACCATCAGATCATCCCTCAAGTTGATCGGCGTTTACTGGGCCCGACACTTTAGAATGAAATAATACAAGGCGAAAATTTTTCAAATAATCAACGTAACCGCCTAGATAACTAACAAGGGGGGACACTCCCTACGACCCCGCGACCCATAATCTAAGTGAAATAAAGTAACGGCAAAATAGAAACCAGAGGGTTTAACACAAAAAGATAAGGTCTAAAACTTTTAAAAAACCCTTAAACCCTCTAGGTTAAGAACAAAGAAGCTGAGGCACCAGGGACTACACCTTATTCAAAAAAATTTTAAAAATACCACAGCCAATTATGGGAAAGAAGAACCCAATTTTAAAACAGTGATAACAGGGCCTATGTGGTTTCTACCATCGTTTCGTTAACGGTTATTCACGCCATGCGCAACCTTTGACAAACTTGATGAAAAAGGGTGCCTTCTTATGGACTCCTGAGGCCCAGGAGTGTTTTGAGAGGTTCAAGGAGCTCATGACTTCATGTCCAGCACTTGCTACACCTAACTTCTCGAAGTCATTTGAGTTACAATGTGATGCCTCTGGTGAGGGCATTAGGGCGGTGCTTATGCAGGACAAGCACCCTATTACTTATGAGAGTAGGAAACTCCCTGTACCTGAGAGAATCTACAGCATTTATGATAAGGAAATGTTGGCCATAATGCATGCACTGGCCAAGTTTAGACAGTACTTAGTGGGCAGCAAGTTTTGCATTAAGACTAGCCACAATAGTTTGAGGCATTTCCTTGGGCAGCGTGACTTAAATGACAGGCAACAAAAGTGGGTCAGCAAACTTCAAACTTACAACTTTGATATTTCCTATATCAAAGGCACACAGAATGTAGTTGCAGATGCCTTGTCACATCGTCCCCACCTAAATTCTATGGTCCAGATAGTAGAGGATTGGCAGCATATTATAGTGGTAGAGTATGCCAAAGATAGTTGGGTTGTAGGTGTGATAGAGGGGTCAGTAGTGGATAGTAAGTATACAATTGTAAATGAATTGATCATCTACAAGGGGAGAGTGTACTTGATCCCAGGATCGGAGTTGAGTAGGGTACTGCGGTTTTTTCATGATGAACCGATGGCAAGACATCCCGAGTTTTTCAAAACCTACAGACAGGTTTGTGAGCGCTTCACATGGAAAGGGCTCAACGCGGATGTTCTACAGTTTGTTAGAGAGTGCCCTATTTGTCAGCAGAATAAAGAAGGGCATACATACCCTGTTGGTTTACTTCAGCCACTTCCAATTCCTAACAGGAAGTGGGAATGTTTGTCTATGGATTTCATCACAGGGTTGTTGAGAGCACAGGGACATGATTGCATATTTGTGGTTGTGGATCGTTTGACGAAGTATGCTCACTTCTATCTGATCACCACCGCTTATTCAGCTATTCAGGTAGCAGAGTTGTTCTTCAGAGAGGTATTCAGATTACATGGCTTGCCTCGGACTATTGTCAGTGATAGGGACACTCGGTTTTTGAGCCACTTTTGGCAGGAGCTTTTCAGACTCTGTGGGACCGAGCTTACACCGAGCACCAGTTACCACCCTCAAACCGATGGCCAAACTGAGATAGTTAACAAATGGGTGGAGGGATACCTCAGGAACTATATTTCAGGGCAGCAAAAGGCGTGGGTGAAGTGGATTTACCTCTGTGAATACTGTTGCAATACCACTCACCACATGTCCATTCAGATGACACCATTTACAGCACTGTATGAGTATGAGCCTCCTAGTTTCATTGACTTATTGCTGAGTGACAGTAGGGTGCCTAGTGCGGGAGACCTGATACAGGAGAGCCAGGACATTGTGAAGACTCTTAAGGAAAATATAGCCAAGGCACAAAATCAGCAAAAACAATATGCTCATTAGAAGAGGACAGAGAGGTCATTTGAGGTAGGAGACATGGTGTATTTGATGTTGCAGCCTTATGGGCAATCTACTCTCAGGAGGAGTGGAGCAAAGAAGCTCAAGCCACGATATTATGGCCCTTTCAAAGTAACCAAGCGTATAGCTGAGGTGGCTTATGAGTTGGATTTACCGACAGATAGCAGAGTACACAATGTGTTTCACGTGTCACGTCTCAAAAAGGCGTTGGGACACCGTATTGTTCCTTCCACGGTCTTACCACCCCTGGATGATAAGGGGAAGTTGATACTCGTACCTGGGGCTATCATTGAGTTCAGGAGGAATTTCAAGAGACGTACTATCACAGAGTACCTGGTGAAATGGAAGGATTTGCCGATAGAGGATGCTACTTGGGAGAGCGAGGAGATTTTACAGCATCCAGAGTTGAGATTGCTTGAGGACAAGCAATTTCAGGAGGGGCGGATTGTGATGTCCCCTTCTAGTTGACATCTGTCAGCTAAGTAGATTAGCCTATCACTGACCCTCGTAGGCTGATGATGTTGGTTAGAGGGTCCTTAAGAGTTTGATTCGTCATCTTCAAAGCAAGCACTCCAAGACTGGTTTTCATTTGAGGTCTTCAGGACTGTTGGCATTATGTGAACCGGCATGGCATTATGTGAACCGGCATGAAGACATAATGATATTGTATGTTGTCATTGATGTCAATATGAGACATAGTGTGAACCGGCACATGTGATAAGTGAAGAGAGAGAGGAACCGGCATTTGTATGAACCGGTTTATATGCCAAAGTGAAGCGGCATATTTGTTCAAGGTGAACCGGCATGTAGTTATGGGAACCGCCACATGGAAGCATTGTATGACTACCGGTTGGTAGGTAGCTTCCACTTCAGGATTTCCGGTTGGAGTTACCTCAAGTCTGTGTGACTCAATCGGTGATCTTTGTGTGATGAGTTAGCAGTATGATGGAGGACAAATCATGTTGCCACGTAAGCTCTGTGTGCGTGAAGGATCTTGCATGAAGATGAATATTCCTATCTACCTCGAAAATGTGCAAAGTCTGTCAAACGGTGATAACGCGTGATGGGTTATCAGCCCCCATGAAATCGGTGGATAATGGACGATGGAGAATGTCTTGAGATCGATTCAAGATTGTTGCATTTAATGCAGTATGATTCAACGGTCAGGATCGAACCGTTTGAATTGTTTAACCTAACAGGTTTAGGGTTTAGGGTTTTTGCTACCGACCTGTATGTTTCCTATAAGGTCGATGTTGCGTTTCTTTCTGAGGTTGTTGGCAAAAGTTGTCAGTGTGTATCCAAGGGAAGTGATACGTAATTCTTGCCAGACCAAAGAAGAGAAGAGATACTTGCAAAGTGAATGTGCAGAAGGAAAAGAGGAGCCTAAATGGATCTGCATTAGCACTGAGTGTTGTTAACAAATCATTATAATTCCTGTTGATCTCTAACCACTTCAACAGTCGTAAAATCCCCTAACAAAGTAGCCTTAACTGGCTTGATTCAAAATCTCTTAAATCGGGTGGTCCTAACAGGCTTGATTCAAATCCCTTAACCGGGTAACTCGAGGCTAATGAGTTCTGAGAAGCTACAGAGCTTAGGAGATCCTTTCAGCTATTGAGTTCTTGAAATCCTCTAACAAGGTGACCCTACCGGGTTTAACCCTTAACCGGGTGATCCCTAACAGGATCGGTTCCTAGTAGAACCTATTGTAATGTCTTTAACCGGACAAGGCTCCTAACAGAGCGGACTTCTAAAGAGTTCAAAAAGCAGCTTGTGGGTATTCATCCCCACCGTGGTTTTTCCCAGTTGGGTTTCCACGTGAAAAATATGTGTGTCATGTGAAATGCTTTTGTCTTGTGATGCTTTGTTTTACTTGTTAAGCATATGAAGGTTCTATGTTTTATGTATGTCTATAAAACATATTGAACTCGCTGTTGTGAAGATCTGATGGTTAAGTTTACCCGTTTATGCATGAGAATATAATGATGTTGTAGTATTGAGCTAAGAGGGTAGCTTATTGAGTGACCGGTTGATGACTGATTGAGTTGTACTGGATGTTACCGGTTGCACTCTGTTTTACCGGTATCCCTGTTTGTCAATCATTTGGGGTATTTGCTGTCAAACTGGTTTTGGACTGTATTTGAGTTTGTACTGATTCACCCCCCCCCCCTCTCAGTACCGATTTGGTATTCGTGGTTCATCATTGACTTATCAATTGGTATCAGAGCACTCCAGGTCCTCTGTGTTGCAAGCTTAACTGCTTGAGGAAAATATCCTAGTCAAATGATGAAGAGGGAAGGTCCAAAGTTTAACAAGGAAAATTTTGGTATATGGAAAGACAGGATGAAGATATTCATCAAAAACATGGGTGTTCAACACTGGAGTTATGTTGAAAATGTATATGTTGTTCCTACCGATACTCTCACTGATGACCAAAAGAGAGAGATACAAGAAAATGGGCAAGTCATGGAAGCCCTCATCAGTAGTCTATCTAACATTGAGTTTATTGATGTTCAGGACAAGGCAAATCCCAAAGAGGTATGGGATGCTCTTGAAAATATCTACGGTGGTGATGAACATGTAAAACAGGCTAAGGAAGAAAGATTGAGAAGGAAGTTTGAAGACATGCGGATGGTTGAAGGAGAGACCATTCAGCAGTATGGAATAAGAATCAAAACAGTTATTGGAGAAATAAAGAGTGCAGGTGGCAAAATAGAAGATTCCACTATGGTAAGTAAAGTCCTGAGATCCCTGTTGTCGGTCTATGCAATAAGGGTCACTGCTATTCAGGAGCTGAGATCAATAGACAAGTCTAAGGTGTCCTTGGATTCCATCATAGCCAAGTTGACAGCCTATGAACTGAATAGTTTTGATGGCAGTGTTCAAAAGACAGAATCGTCTTTTAAAGCCTCTGTTATACCATCCAGAAAAGGAAAAGAGGCTAGCACTAGTGGGGAACCTAATCAGAACAGAGAAATGAAGGATGAAGAGTTTCTGATGGAATTTGAAGCTCTTCTTGCCAGGAGATTTCCAAAAGGAACTAGTAAATACAAAGGTAAGCTCCCTTTGAAATGTTTTTCCTGTAACCGGATAGGACATATTGCTATGAACTGTCCCAATAGTGACAACAAGGATAAACCAGAAAGGTTCAAGAAATTCAAAGGAGGAAATCGGAGAAACTATTTTGTGGCAGTTGATGAAGGTGTCACAGATGAGGAATCAGAAGATGGAGAGAATGAAGACATTGTGTTTGTTGTTGTAAAGGAAGATGTGGCAGACAAGAAGGCTCTTGTCTCCCGGTTTGATAATTCCAATGAGTGGATCATTGACAGTGGTTGTTCTCACCATATGACTGGTGACCGGAGCAAGTTTTTATCCTTAGAGGAGTATGATGGTGGTGTGGTTCGCTTTGGCAATGATGCACCATGCATGGTCAAAGGCAGAGGGTCCATCTCTTTGAATGGAAAGAGTAGTGTTGACAATGTGTACTGGGTTGATGGTCTCAGACACAACCTTCTAAGTGTTGTCCAGCTAAATGACAGTGGCCTCACTTTGAAATTCAAGAATGGAGCTTACAGAATCAAGGGAAAAGATGGTAAATTGGTGGCCACCGGCATGCAGACTAAAGGTAACTTATTTCATCTGAATGCAAATATAAGTACATGTCTTATGGCTAAGTTTGATGATAGTTCGATATGGCATAGGAGACTCTGCCATATAAACTTTGATAACATTGTAAAGGCTAGTAAGATCAAGGCAATTAGAGGGTTGCCGATGTTGAGCAAACCGGACAATACCTTATGCAGAGAGTGTCAATTGGGGAAAATGTCTTCCTCAACCTTTAAAGGTAAATCTTTCACTGCTGACAACTTGCTTGATCTTGTGCATACTGATTTATGTGGTCCTATGAAAACTAGAAGTGTGCAGGGTGATAGGTACTTCATGATTCTCACTGATGACTGCTCAAGAATGATGTGGGTCACATTCTTGAAAGACAAGTTTGAAGCCTTTGTGAAATTCAAAGCTTTCAGAGCATTAGTGGAGAAGGAAAGTGGCAAAAGGATCAAGTGTCTCAGAACTGATCAAGGAGGGGAATTCACTTCCGATGAATTGAACAAGTATTGTGAAGAATTTGGCATCAAGAGATAGTTGTCTGCCCCTCAGACTCCACAGCAAAATGGCCTAGCAGAGAGAAATAACCGAACAGTGGTTGAAGCAGCTAGAACCATGTTGATTCAAGGAAAGGTAGCTCACACCTTTTGGAGAGAAGCGGTGAGCACTGCAGTCTACACTATGAACCAGGTACTCATCAAAAAAGGTGAGGACAAAACTCCTTATGAGTATTGGACCGGTAAGACACCTATGGTTAACTACTTTAAGGTATTTGGTAGCAAATGTTACATCAAGAGGAGTGAACATCAGGGCAAATTTGAAGCTAAATGTGATGAGGAAATATTTCTAGGATATTCCACCAAGAGTAAAGTTTTCAAGTGCTACAACAATAGGACTCAGAGAATTATGGAAAGCATCAATGTAAGAGTTGATGAATCCTCTGAGAAGACTGAGGAAACCGGTAGTGAGCAAGTTGTAAATGAACCGGTTGCAGCCTTCTGGGAACCGGTTGTCAGTCAACTGAGTACCAGTAACAGTGTTCCTAAACTAATGAATGCTGATACTGATGAAGATGAGGATGAAGAAGAAAAGCAAGAAGAACCAGTTAAGACCATTCCTCGGTATGTCAAGTTGAATCATAATCCCAAGCAGATCATAGGTGATAAGGATCCAGGAATCCTTACTAGAAGAAAGATCAGAGAAAACTCATGTATGATCTTTGAATTTGAGCCTAAGTCATTCAAAGAGGCTCATAAAGATGAAGACTGGATCAAGGCAATGGAAGAAGAACTTGACCAGATAGAGAAAAATGGAACATGGTCCTTGGTACCCAGACCAAAGCATAAAAATGTCATTGGCACCAAATGGGTGTTCAGAAATAAGTTGAATGAGGATGGCACAGTGATTAGGAATAAAGTCAGATTGGTATGCAAAGGATATGCTCAAGAAGAAGGAGAAGACTATGGGGAAACCTTTGCTCCTGAAGCCAGATTGGAAGGAGTTCATGTGTTTCTTGCATATGCAGCTTTTAAGAGGTTCAAGGTATATCAAATGGATGTAAAATCTGCATTCCTAAATGGTGTACTTGAAGAGGAGGTGTATATTGAGCAACCAAATGGGTTTGCCCTATCTGAAGACAGTGACATGGTATGTAGGCTACATAAAGCATTATATGGTCTAAAGCAAGCACCTAGGGCATGGTATGAGCGCCTACATTCCCATCTTGTGAAGATTGGATTTGAGAGAACAAATGAAGATAGCAATATCTACTTGAAGTTTGAAGGAGATCAGATCCTGATCTATGAAGTTTTTGTTGATGACATCATCTTTGGTGGAGATGACAAGATGAGTCATGAGTTTGCTGATGAGATGAAGAAAGAGTTTGAGATGTCACTCATAGGGGAGATTAAGTTCTTCATTGGACTGCAGATCCAGCAGATGGGAGATGGAATCTTCATCACTCAGTCCAAATATGTCAAAGAGGTGTTGAAGACTTTTGGCATGGAAGATAGCAAACCGGTTGGTACACCGATGGTGACCGGTTGCAAATTGACAAAAGAAGATGATTTTGTACTGGTTGATGAGAAAGAATACCGATCAATGATTGGTAAGTTGCATTATGTAGTGCATAGCAGACCGAATATTGCACATGCAGTTGGCATTACTGCAAGATTCCAAAAGAGTCCAAGAGAATCTCACTTGATTGTAGTCAAGCAGATCTTAGGTATCTGAAGGGACCAGTTGACTATGGATTGTGGTACCCATACAGCAATAATTTCAATCTGAAAGTGTTCACAGATGCTGATTGGGTAGGTAATGTGGATGACCGGAAAAGCACAACCGGTGGTGCATTCTTTCTCGGTGGTAGACTGGTCTCATGGATGAGCAAAAAGCAAAGTTGTATCTCTCCGTCTATAGCGGAAGCGGAGTATGTTGCAGCTTTCATGAACTGCACTCAGACAATCTAGATGAAGCATGTACTGGAAAGCTTCAAGATCCCTGTATCTGAACTGGTAAGTATATTCTTTGATAACACAAGTGCCATCAATATATCAAAGAATCCGGTTTTACATTCTAGAACCAAGCATTTTTAGCTTAAGTATCATTTCTTGAGGGAAAAGGTTCAGAATAAAGAGATTGCACTGGAGCATGTGTCCAGTAAGAGCAGTTAGTAGACATATTCACCAAGCCTCTCCCAAAGACAATATTTGTGCATTTGAGAGGTGAATTAGGGGTATTGCCCCTTCAGGAGGTGAACTAAAAGTGATTGTTCCACATCAGTCAGGTACTGGAAAGACAAATTTTTGGTTGATTGGTGTGTTGAAGGATGCTACTCCTTAGGGGGAGCAGCATGATGAAACAGAGATGATTGTACCTCCACTTTGGCATTGTTGTCAAAGAGGGAGAAGGAGTGAAGCGAAAAGATATCTACAGCAAATGGGGAGAAGATGTGAAGCATAGAAGATATCTTTTGTATATTGCCATCAATGCCAAAGGGGGAGATTGTTGGCATTATGTGAACCGGCATGAAGACATAATGATATTGTATGTTGTCATTGATGTCAATATGAGACATAGTGTGAACCGGCACATGTGATAAGTGAAGAGAGAGAGGAACCAGCATTTGTATGAACCGGTTTATATGCCAAAGTGAAGCAGCATATTTGTTCAAGGTGAACCAGCATGTAGTTATGGGAACCGCCACATGGAAGCATTGTATGACTACCAGTTGGTAGGTAGCTTCCACTTCAGGATTCCCAGTTGGAGTACCTCAAGTCTGTGTGACTCAATCGGTGATCTTTGTGTGATGAGTTAGCAGTATGATGGAGGATAGATCGCGTTGCCACGTAAGCTCTGTGTGCGTGAAGGATCTTGCATGAAGATGACTATTCCTATCTACCTCGGGAATGTGTGAAGTCTGTCAAACGGTGATAATGCGTGATGGGTTATCAGACACCATGAAATCGGTGGATAATGGACGATGGAGAATGTCTTGAGATCGATTCAAGATTGTTGCATTTAATGTAGTATGATTCAATGGTCAAGATCGAACCGTTTGAATTGCTTAACCTAACAGGTTTAGGGTTTAGGGTTTTCGCTACCGACCTGTATGTTTCCTATAAGGTCGATGTTGTGTTTCTTTCTGAGGTTGTTGGCAAAAGTTGTGAGTGTGTATCCAAGGGAAGTGATACATAATTCTTGCCAGACCAAAGGAGAGAAGAGATACCTGCAAAGTGAATGTGCAGAAGGAAAAGAGGAGCCTAAACGGATCTGCATTAGCATTGAGTGATGTTAACAGATCATTGTAATTACTGTTGATCTCTAACCACTTCAACAGTTGTAAAATCCCCTAACAAGGTAGCCTTAACTGGCTTGATTCAAAATCCCTTAAATCGGGGGGTCCTAACAGGCTTGATTCAAATCCCTTAACCAGGTAACTCGAGGCTAATGAGTTCTGAGAAGCTACAGAGCTTAGGAGATCCTTTCAGCTATTGAGTTCTTGAAATCCTCTAACAAGGTGACCCTACCGGGTTTAACCCTTAACCGGGTGATCCCTAACAAGATCGGTTCCTAGCAGAACCTATTGTAATGTCTTTAACCAGACAAGGCTCCTAACAGAGCGGACTTCTAAAGAGTTCAAAAAGCAGCTTGTGGGTATTCATCCCCCCTGTGGTTTTTCCCAGTTGGATTTCCACGTGAAAAATATGTGTGTCATGTGAAATGCTTTTGTCTTGTGATGCTTTGTTTTACCTGTTAAGCATATGAAGGTTCTATGCTTTATGCCTATCTATAAAACATATTGAACTCACTGTTGTTAAGATCTGATGGTTAAGTTTACCTGTTTATGCATGAGAATATAATGATGTTGTAGTATTGAGCTAAGAGGGTAGCTTATTGAGTGATCGGTTCATGACTGATTGAGTTGTACTAGATGTTACCGGTTGCACTCTGTTTTACCAGTATCCCTGTTTGTCAGTCATTTGGGGTATTTGTTGTCAAACCGGTTTTGGACTGTATTTGTGTTTGTACTGATTCACCCCCCCCCCCCCCCTCTCAGTACCGGTTTGGTACTCATGGTTCATCATTGACTTATCAAGGACTCTGTTTGAGATACTTTCTATTTTTAGCAGTCCTGTTATTTATAGCCAGTGGGTTGGGCAGGGGCAGAGTATGGTTTGGCAGTCTCCAGTTCAGATGGCAGGGAGATATTAATATTTAATTATTTTAATTAAATATTAAATGGGCAAACTTTAATGTTTTAATGTTTTAAAAGTCACTTTAAGTTATAACTTGAGTGAGGATCTATTTCTCATCAGATAGGGTCAATTTTTATATTAAATAAAAAATGGTTTATTTTTTACACTTCAATAGTCAAAAATAAATAATAAAAGTTAAAACATCATTAAATGTCACAAATCGCACCTTTCTTGGGAATTGCACCAAACCCTTAAGTGGAGAAGATTGAAGAAGATTTTAGGTCTTTTCATTACGTTGAGTTTAGATATTTTGGAATTGAGCTCTGAGACGAGTTGTTGGCCAAGGGTTTCAATAGAAGATTCTTCTGCAGTGATCGAAGGTATCGGTGCAGGAAAATGTGGGATTCTTGTACAACAGCATCAGAGGCTGTGAAATATCAGTTGATCTTGTTTATTCAGTTGGTTTCATTTAGGGATCAAGTTTGTGCTAATTAATCAGAGAGTCATCGTCAGTCTTCAGTGTTTTGTTGAAGCAACGAAAGGGAAACAAAGATACACAAAGGGGATATTATTTGGTGGTTGTACGGTTGCTTGGGAGTTGCGCCAATCACCTGAAGGAGGTTGCGATCTGCATGCTGGAGGGTTGCAAAAATATATTAAAAGAAGCAGAAGGTGCGCCTAGCCTGGACTCTTCCATTAAGCTATCATGCAAGCTGCTCGGGCCAGTCTGGAATAAATTACAACATGTTGTCATAATGGACTGTGTATGACCAACAAGAAGGAAATAAGGGGTTTCAGAATTTCTTGGTATTTATCAGTTCCCTCTCTAGTAGTGTTTGTTTATGTATTGAGGTTAAATAAAGGTTAAATAAATGTAATGAGGGTTTGATCAGTTTACTATCGAATTATAATTGATTTCTAGCAATTCCCCATAGTTGCTTTTTGAGCTTGTAATAGTCAAAGTTATACTTGTTCAAAAAATTGTAAAGAACAAACTTAAAACACAACAAGTTCAACTAAACTTCAGTTGTAAGAGTTGAGGGCCTTTTGAGGTTCTTACAAAAGACTTGTTCACAAGTTATGACAAAAATGGATGAGATACAAGGCTTGGACTACTATGATACGAAATTATGAAAATTGTATGCAAATTTGAAATTAGGTAATCTTAATGTGAAATTACCATTATTAGATCCATCTTCTTTATGATGCTAAAATCAAAGAACATATCATGTTTAATAACACTACCTTATGCGAACTTATAGCAACAATAAATAAAAGAAATCGTCACCATAAGATAACAGCAAAGAGGCACAAATCAGCAACATAAAAGGCATCACATAACACAAGATTGACATGGAGAAACTCTTGCAAAAAAAAAAATCTACCAAGAAGAGAGGTCAATTATGCATTATCTTTGAAACAAGATCACAATTTGTCACACAATTCCATTCTCCTCTTTGCCTCCAACATAGCAACACTTGTGTACCTATGAACAACCTCTTTATGCTCTAACTTGTCTTTGTTTTTGCAAAGTAACTTTACATTCAATTGTTTCTCATTATTTCCACATCCAAGGCGCTGATTTTATAGACTTGTAAAGAGATCTTAAGTACCAAACATGATGCCCAAAGATGACTTTTCATTCCAAACATCCCAACCCTTGATATGCATCCCCATAATGTGAAACAATGCCAATTTGCCTCCAAAATTTTCCCTCCAACTTAGTTGCTCAAACTAGGAAATGAAACATTACATTAAATGCCACAAAAAACAAAATACTAAGAAACAACAAACTAAAGAACTTGTGAAAAGCTTTTTCCAATAGCAAAAACATTTTGAGAAATCTATGTTTACTGGCATTAATAGTAGCTCCAAAAGCAAGTAGAGATTTGTCAAGGCAGCCCTTTACCTTCTTACATTCAATTTAGTTGGTTATCCAACAAGAAAGTATTACCAAATTGAGCATGGGTAACCTCCTTGACACCACTAACAACCTTAATTTCAATAATGTGCTTGGCTCTCCTTTTTGTTGAGAGGGATCTACTCAAAGCCTTAGCTAGAATAAAATACAATGTGGGGTTAAGGGATAACCTTTGTGGAGGTCATTCACAAACTTAGTTGCTTATCCAACAAGGTGGTGTTACCAAATTGAGCATGGGTAACCTCCTTGACACCACTAACAACCTTAATTCCAATAATGTCCTTAGCTCTCCTTTTTGTTGAGAGGGATCTACTCAAAACCTTAGCTAGAATAAAATACAAATAAGGTTAAATACAAATAGTGGGTTAAGGGATAACCTTGGTGGAGGTCATTCACAAACTTAGTTGCTTATCCAACAAGAGAGTGCTACCAAATTTAGCATGGATAACCTCCTTGACACCACTAACAACCTTAATTTCAATAATGTCCTTAGGGAGTGAAAATTTCTCAGCATTTAATATTAGAACTTAAGGATTTGGTTATGGGTATTCCTTCCTTTTTTATTTAGGCCTAACAAGCTTGTTGAGATCTATTAAAAGGAATTAAAGGTTGTTGGAGGCATGCGGTCTAAGTTAACTTCTTCTTTTTTATCTATGCAATTGGAAGCCATGGATATTTTCAATGTGCTCTATGTTGGGCATTGGAAACTCGTGATTGTGGATCCTCGTGGAGTTAGTTATGTTTTGGTAACTTGGATCTTTTGTTTGACAATATGTGAGCATCCTCTTGTTTGGTGGTTTTGTTCCTTTAACTTGTGGTCATTTGCAATGAAAAGGTTTTCTTGTTGGATGGTTACTTTTTGACATCCTAGTCATATGAAAACACTTGCTATTTGGACTACGGAATGGATTGCTTATGTTGGCTTCATTGTTTTAGCCTATGGTTACATGAAAGCACTGGAGGATAACACATTGACCTCTTTGTGAGCTGTGGAGATGATATGTTTCATATGTTAGAAGCTCCTAAACAACTTGGTTTTCTTGTTGAGTTTGTAATTTTCTCTTGTTTTAGCTGTGGGTTTGTACATTTATGCTTATTCCATTGTTCACATGACTTGTTTGATGTGAATGACTGGATGTTTAAGTAGATTTCAGATTTAGAGAAATGGTTTTGTAGGTTTTACATGTTAACCAAAATCTATGATATGTAGATCTATGGTAAGATTGTATTCAATGTATTGTGGATGAAGATAGTTACAAGTTTGCATAGTTGCTTGAGAGGTTCTTATTGATCATTTTTTTACTGTGTTTTAAGTTTTGATTAGATAAACACAGGAGGGGCCCAGACCCAAAACAAGTCAGCCATCAAGGCAAATAGAGTGAATCTCACAAGGGGCGAGATTGAGAAAGAGAAGAAGAAGAGAGAGAGAGAGAGAGAGAGAGAGAGAGAGCTTTTGACAAGAGCTAGGAATGGCAAGAGACAAGGGTCCTGACCCTATATCACAAAATTCTCTTTCACCACCCCCAAAAGAATAGAGGGAGAAGGATAATGGCAAGAGACAAGGGTCCTGACCCTATATCACAAAATTCTCTTTCACCACCCCCAAAAGAATAGGAGGAGGAGGACAACCTTTCCTCCTTTGGCAAACTATCGTCCAAGCAATGCTATCACCTTTGAGCTTTGAGTTGAAGAGATAACTATTGGTTAAATTTGCTGGAAAAATTTTAAGAAGCGCATACTACGTTTCAACAATAAGTGGCTTAGTCTTGATAATAGATTGGTTTTAATCAAATCTATATTATCTCTAGCCACCTTATTTATCAACTAAAGATTTACTATGACCCTCCTTCCATTTTCTATTCTTTAGATAAAAATATTGGGGATTTCTTATAGCAAGGGGCAAGTAAACTCACTAAAAGAAATTTCATCTTGTGAATTGGTGCCAAAGTTACTAAAGAAAAGCCACATCATGGTTTGGGCATTCAATCTGTAAGCACCATAAGCGCTCCTCTTCGGGCAATGCTTGTTTGGATCCTACTGAATCCTCCTATGACGCTTTGGAAGCAAATTATCCTTACAAATATAAAATAGTGATGGCAACCAAGGTATGAGTTAGCTTAATAGCATTTTCTAGAAGTCAAGTGTCTCTAAAATATGGTTGCTGATTGTTGAACTATCGGTTTAAGAAAAAATAATATTTCTTGGTACGTCATAAATAAACGCAGCATTAGATGCTGGGATGAGCCTGTCCTAAGTAACAAGCTCCTTTATGCCTAGGGGATCTTCTCTTATCCATGTAATAATTTGGAATTGAATAAATTGTGCATCGCATTAATTGGGAGGAAAATCATCCAAAATGGTTTATGGCTGGATAAAGAACAACGGATAGTGGTATCTAATAAAGAAACGATTCATGGGCATTACTCGGATTGATTCTAACAATGAGAATAGCTTTATTTGGGGCAAGATAAATTCCAAGGGCTGTGTTGACGTGTATTTTGTACACCATCATACACAGAATAAAATACCTAAAGATATCTTATCCTCTCTTGAATAAGGTCACTAACTGCTGAAGATTCGCAAGAAGGATCAGTTAGGATGACTCCAATGTTCTGGTTAGTAGGGTCTCTACGTGTGGATAAGCACCAGTGGTCGTTGTGATTTGCTGTGTCCTCAAGGGGCCTTACGTTATCGAAATTTTTTTTTTGCTAAACTAAACAAGCTTTTCAAAAAAAAATAACAAAAAGATAGTGTTTTGCGAGAGGTCTAATCTGGTCTAACCCTAAGAATGACTTCATGTGGACAAGACTTGGCAAGATTCTACCAACTTCAATTTTGCCATAAAATAACAACTCAATTGAAATTGATGCGATCTTCTAAGGTAACAAATGATTTTTCAATGCATCAAAGATCAAAGACACTACCACGAAGGTACATATCCAAGATACAATAATGATTGAAGGTTAAGTGATTCAAGTATCTCCAGTTGACCACACAAGGCGTTCCTACAATCAGCAAGAAGCTAGTGGTTTGGAAAGCGAATCCTACCAAAGATCAAGTCCCACACTTTGTCCTTCGAATTAACACACTACTTTGATTGAGAATGATTCAAGTAAATTGAACAACCATGAAGATAACCAAGAAAGTTGCAACAAAACACCATAACTTCAATATTTCATTGATTTCAAAGTCATCATGTACAACAATTGTTTGAATCCCTTTCCTCAAAACTCAATCTTGCTACAAAAGTAAATTGCTTCTAAACTCTAATCTCTCTAATACATCAAACTCTCTGATATCTAACTATTCACTATTACAAAATGAAATGAAAATGAAGGTATAAATAACATCCTCAATTACAATGAATGGTCCAGATCAAAAACAGATCAACGGTCAAGATCATGACACCTAAACCCTAATTAGGGTTTGTTACAAATGGCCTCTTTTTTACTGAACAATATTAAATGCATAGCCAAATATTAAATTTGGCACAAAAACCTAGGAGACATAAACCAATGACAATTAAGGTGCCATGTCATCTATAACAACCTCTCATCTATAATCTTATTCCCTTTCCAATGCTCTTTTTTAGCATATGCAATGAATCTTGACACGATTCCTTCGATCTCAGCAATTGGAATCTCGGGAAGATTCTTCATACTTTCTTCCAAGTGGATGACCTGATCAAATGCATCTAGAAGAGCTGCGTCCCATGAAGATTCAAGTTCCTTAGTTCTTTCAATCAGGAGCATGGTGGCAAACATCTGGTCATGTTGCTCGTCCGTGATATTAGCGTCCCTGCAAAAGATGACCTTGATTCTATCCTCCAATTCCTGCAAATCCACATCTGTCTCGACCTCGATCCTCCTGCCAAGAATGGTACAAAGTACCTCGAATACTCTGTCCTGGATCGGATTGATCACCTCCTCAACTTGGCTACATCTAGTACTGATGTCCTCAAAGAGAACACTCTTCATCTGGAGTAAGGTTGACCATTGAAGCAAACTGTGAGGTCCTCCATCCATGATCTTTTCCTGTGCTAAGACTTTCCTCGATGTTTGTCTGATTACTTTCAAGACAGGAATGATAACATCTCTGGTATGAGCAAAAGCGGCTACTGTTATCATCAAGTTGTGGATTATCTCAAGAACCTGGATAGCCCTATGAATAGTCTTCATCATCCTTGTTACAAATTCTACGGCAACTGTATGAGATTTATCCATCCAAGTACTCATACGCTGGACCATATTCCTGAATCTTTCTGCCTCATTAATTGATTGAAGGGGAAGTGCCTGCACTGGTGATCTAGCTAGATCCTGACGTCCCAAAGGCTCATTGAGATGACTGAAATATGTCCTCCATGCACCGACCTCTCTCTCAAGCTTTCTATTCTTCTCCATTCTTCTCTAAGCTTGTCTTTCAATGCCTCAAATGAATCGGTGGCATCATCTAGTGTCTGCTCGGCTGTGGATGGTCCTAACTCAAATGTCTCTGTATCATATTCCTCTGCTAGGATCTCACCTTCATATTTGTCTACTGCCGGTGTAGCTATCTGTAATTTTCTAGATCCAGTCTCATCTCTAATCATCTTGGACATCTTGGTAGCCTTCCTCTTCTCTGTTACTTCCTGAGAACGTCCAACAAGGCTCTCTAAATCAATTACATTGTCCTCGTCCTCTATCACGATCACCTTAGTTAATCTTTCCTTCAACCAATCTGGGATGGCCGATTTTGTCTCTTTAACCTAAATTTCCTTATGCACTACTTCTTCTTCTCTGGGAGGAGATGTTACCTCGTTATCTTCTCTATCTTCATTTAGGTCATAATCTTGGAGAGATCCATCTGGTGACCCTTGCGGTGCTTGTCCTTCTTCCTGCCTATCATTCTGTACCATCGACTCCATAGATTCTTCCACTTGAAGTGTCCTCTTTTCTGGTCTAGAAGATGTACCGGATGAACGATCTCGATTGGCCCCTTGCTTCTTCTTGGAAGATTCTTTCTTTTCGGGTCTCTCTTTTCTCTTCGAACCTCTTGGATGGAGATTGCCTTCACTTGCACATCGAAGGTTACCTTCACTTGTATTTCTAGGATTAGGATTGCCTTCGCTCACACTAGCTCCACCTTCGACTGGTTTCTCTTCCAAAGTGAAAGTCATAGCCATGCCTTGCTCTCTCGGCCTCTGATGTTGTACGTCAACCCATCTGCGAGTACAAGACAAGACTGGAGCCATCAAAGCATCTAAATCCACGACTTCGGGCTCATTCCAATCTAACCTTATTGATTTGCTTTCTCGATCATAGGATGATTGGATATGTCTGCCACTGTCCTGTGCTTGGTCGGCCACTCTGTAAATCCTGCATTTCCTGATGAAATCCAAAGGCAATCTAGAATGCATCTTTCTTTTCACTTCAAGATCATCTAAGAGATTCATCATAAAATCTTTTATTTGGTACTCATGCTTAAACTTCTTACCGACTGTCTCCTCTAAATATCCATGTGGATCAAAGCTTTCTCTCAAGGCAAAGGATGAAAAAGAATACAAGGCTAACTCCTTCTCTGCGTCATCCATAGCTAAAGCATTAGGACATACCTCAACTGAATTACCCAATATGATAGGTACCGGAACTCCATTCCCATGTCTGTGTCTGAATGCCTTCGCATATGCTACCAACTGTCTTGTTACTTCAAGTAACACAATTCTGTCTGTCAGATATCTCGGCAACATGTATGGAGGTGAAGGACATCCATGTACTTTAATATAAGTGAACTTTGGAAACTGAATAAACCAAGCGCCGTACCTCTTCACTAGTTCCTGTGCATCCTGAGATAATCTGTTGTGAATCCCACCTTGCAACGTCCTTGTGATGTTCATCGTGAAGGTATCATTAACTAGCTTGTAGTTGCTTCCTGGCGGATGATGCAAGTGGACATAGGAATCACAAACTCTGACCTCGTCGGGTCCTCTTCCAATCACTCCTCTATGAGGTAGTCCTGCATACTCAAAGCTCCTGATCAAGGCATATATGACGTATGAACTCATATGGAAGGACTTGGTAGCCTTGAGTCTCCTCAACTGTACGTCCAAGCAATGGCTAATCATCCTAGCCCAATGAATTGTTCCTTTTCCCTGAACTATCACCTGGATGAAGTAAAACATCCACTTCTCAAAGTAGAAGGCGTGAGGGGCTCCTGTGACTCGGTTGAGCATTGTGATCAAATCTCTGTACTCCTCCTGGAAATCAATCCTATGCGGTGTGTTCGGGATCTTGCTCAGGCGAGGACGACTCTTGAGTAACCAGTTCTTGTTGATTATGCTTAGACAAGCATCTGGATCATCTTCGTACATTGACCTGGCTCCTTCTATGCTCTTGTATATCATGTCTCTGTGCTCTGGAAGATGGAAAGCTTCACTTATAGCTTCCTCTGGAAGATGGAAAGCTTCACTTATGGCTTCCTCTGAAAGATATGCCAAAGTGTTTCCTTCATTGGACACGATCGTTCTGGACTGAGGATCATAATGACGAGCACACTCGATCATCAACTCATGGCATTGGACTGCTGGAGGGAAGTCGGCCGCCTTAATGATGCCACTCGATTATTCTCCGGGCGACAGGTGATGGCTTGCCAATGTAAGGGACCTCTCGAAACTTCTTCGTGCTGAAGTTGCCCAAGTTGGTATCTCCAATGTTGCTCCATTTAGACACGATCTTGGTCTCCACTTCTTCGGTCTTTTGATCTTCCTTCATGAGAGCTGGACGGCTAGTGGATGCTCCCGCCTTTGGGGTCGCCATACCTACACAACATTTCATAATAAGAACTAGATCTTGCAATACATAACATAGATTAGAGAGTAAATTTTAGGAAACCTCATGATAAGTCCTAGAGTTATCATTTCCTAAAAAACGATTGAGCTAGTGGAATTCAAAATTTCAAAATTCAAAATTTAAGGCTATGACGATCAACATTCAAAATCAAAACAATAAATCAATATCGCCATACCTTTCTCGAGAGCTAACTCTAAAATGCAAAACGAATAGATTCGCCTAGGCAAAATTAACGTTTAAAGCCTTTTCCACGTGATCTTCAAGCGAACGTCCTTCCTATCAACTCGCCACCTTTGGGGTGCCTTTGATGTGTTCTTCAATGTCTTTCGCCTTAACTCTAACCAAGGTTCGCACGTACTCTCTTTTGATAATGCTTCGCACACCTTGCTTGAAATGGAAATTCGCACCACCTTGAATAGAAACTCGCACTTCTCCTTTATGAAATTCGCTCCCTCTTATCTTCTCCAAAATCGCATATGAGTGAAGGTGAAATAATGATTTAAAAATGAAACCATCACCTTCCCTTTATAAGCACTCACCTCTCACAATTACCTTAGGCCGACTTTGTAAAAATGAGGTAATTAAAATGATTTTTTAAATAAAACCAAAGCCGACTTTTGTAAAATAAATCCAAGCGCTCCAATTTATTAAAAATAGTAATTAATTAATAAATGCCATCGTTTTTTAATTAATAAACTCGATTTTTTTAAAAGGCAAAAATCAATTAATTAATGTCTTGCGCTATATTTAAATGCTATTTTAATTGAATTTTTAATTTATCGAATTTTCTAGCATTTAATAAAATCCAAAATGTTTTAGCGCCAAGAATTTGAAGGTGGAAAAGTACAAACCTCATCGCCCTGGTCCCTGAGGGACAGGAGCGATCTACCATTTTAGCCTGGAATCTTGTGCTTTTGACGTTCAAAATCTCCATCCTTACGTTGAAACTGGCGTATTTACAAGGGATTTCGAACTTGAGTGACTTGACTTTGTAAATGAATGCCTCTTGAGGTGATATCGCCCTGGTCCCTTGGAGAGGGACAGGAGCAATCTAGGTGTTTTCTCCTTGATCTTGCTTGTTCAATCACCAAATTTCATTATATGGTAAGTAATGACGTTGTCCTTCCATTCCACGCTCGCTTTATTCGTTGTTAACAAGGCATTTAGATGTTTAAATAGATTATCGCCCTAGTCCCTTGGAGAGGGACAGGAGCGAACCTTGTATCTTAACCAAAATTCTTCGTACTTAATCCTTTGTTTCTTGTTCATTGCCTTCCAAACGATATTCTTGATCTTGTGCAATCTTGGCTTTGACGTGATCTTGAAGGAAATGAGTGATTTAATGAAAATCGCCCTGGTCCTTACCTGAAGGACAGGAGCGATATTGTCTCCTTGACTTAATTGATCACACTTTGACGTTCGATTTGTTTGCATATCATCTTCTTAAGATACCTTAGACCCTGTGCAACCTTGTCTAGGCATGATTTTGAATGAATTGGCAAATATAGTGAATATCGCTCTGGTCCCTGACTGAGGGACAGGAGCGAACTTCAATGTCCTAGGCTCATGCTTGCTTTCATCAACTTGCCATTGCCTTCATCATGTCAAATGAAGTCCTTTGATCCCTCTTGGCCACTTGATACTTGATAAACCTTTAAAACTTAGGCCATCATAGGAATTTCGCTCTGGTCCCTGACTGAGGGACAGGAGCGAATTTGGGTATATAATGAAAATTTTCCATCATCTTAACTTGTAATTGTCTTCAAAGTGCAAAACGATGTTCCTAACTCCCCTTTGAATATTCAAAATGTGGATAGCAACCCAAATTTAGCCTCATTTGAACACTTTCGCTCTGGTCCCTGCCTGAGGGACAGGAGCGAACTGGGTGTTTTGGTGTAATTCTTTCAATATTGGCGACCCTTGATACTTTGTTCTTCATTGAGACGCTTCAAAACGTCCTTGCCACCTTTCACCTTGACTTGGAGTGGTTTGAACTTGGAAGAAAGGCAACATAACCATCATATCGCCCTGGTCCCTGGCTGAGGGACAGGAGCGAATTTGTACTTGTAGGCTCCATCACACTTTGTTAACTTCAAAATTTATCTTCAACGGATCCGTTATACCATCTTTGCTTGCCTCAAACCTAAAACTTGCTTGCTTTTTGCCCAAAACATGCCTCATGAGGAATTTCGCTATGGTCCCTGGGAGAGGGACGGGAGCTACACTGAACTTTGCCCTGGTCCCTGGCTGAGGGACAGGAGCGATTTTGCTTCAAAGTCAAATTTTCCTTCACGAAGGCACTTCAAGTTATATTCAATTGATAAAACATATCTCCTTTGATCTCTTCAAATCGTCAAGTTATTCAAATCCTGCAAGGACAAGGCAATGTTTGATTTTGAGCTCCGGTCCTTCACTGAGGGACAGGAGCGATTTTGACTCCTGGGGCATTTCCGTGTTCATGAAATTCTTCAAATTATATTCAATGGAAAGATCATGCCTTCCTTTATTACTTCCAATCGAAAAATCATCTTGATCCTGCAGAGACAGTAAGATTTTTGAAAACGAGCTCCAGTCCTTAACTGAGGGACAGGAGCGATTTTGCTCCTACAGGCCAAAATATCATGATTTCACAAGTTTAATCACTTCACGAGGCAAAAACAAATCATTTCCAATGCCCGTGATCAAATATCAAAAAACTCAAAATTTGGTCAAAATTACTCAATTGGACAAAATTCACAATTTCATCATCAACACTTAGACAAATTTATTCAAAATTCCAATTGAAAATGGACCAACTCACTTAGCCTCTGGCGAATTCACTTTATTCAAAACTGCATCCTACGAAAGGAAGCTCAAAAAAGCTCTCAAGACTGACTGGACTCTGGCCTGAAAAGACAGTAACGGAAACCCTAAGGCTTGACCCTAATCCAGACAACTGACAAACTACCAAAACCCTAAAAAGCAAAGCGAAAGGCGAGCAAAAACGAGCAAAAAGAGGGGGTCCCCATTTAAATGGGGCGATGTGTGAAATGGTCACAACAGGCTGCTACACAGTCTGAGCTAGAGTCTACTCTATCCATGAAGAAGAATCATTTGATCACAATCTGAACATATGGGAACAAAATAAGATTCTTATCAGAGAACCTCATCAAAAGAGCCATCTTGGGACCTCATATTTGTTTCAGATGTTTTAAAGAATGTGAAGCTCAATCTCACCTTATCATTGACTGAAAAAGATGGATCTCTCTCACTCTCAACTTTGGAGTTTGCTTCAATAACAGATTGAACCTTGAGATTTGTACTCAAAAATGTAATATTTGCTACAACTCATTCAAAAGCAAGCTTCTATTAAAATTTTCATGGTCTTCTTTACCATTCTTTTTGCATGTGGTTAATTTGGATTGACAAGAATGAGAGAATTTTCAAGATACTGCTACTCCGAAGAATGTTCTGATATATAAGATTTAGCATTTTGTAGAAAATGCCAAAACCTGATTCAAATAGAAACAAAAGGTGAACGTGCTATCTAGACATTAAAAGCATGTCATAAAAAATAGAATCTTGCTGATTTTATCAACAACTCTCTGGCTGGCTGCCCTCCTCTAAAACTACACTTAGCTATCCTGCTCTGTTTTTTGACAGAGCTTCGAAATCCAACCCTAGTATTGCTGCTGCTAGAGGCATTCTATGGTCTGAACCTCGCCTTCAGATTCCTGACTATAGCATGAATTTTGGACAGGTCTCACGATGTTGCCAAGCTTATGGGCTACAAGTTTGGACTTTATGTGTAATCAAATAATAGACTCAAAATCTAAACGTTTAAGAGATTCCAAGTTGAATATCCAGTGCTTCTCCAATATCAAGTGGTCAAATCTATCTAGCTTCAATTTTTGCTAGCACACATCTCAAAGATTTTGCAAAGCTTTGATAAAATTTATTGGCAGCATATTCCTGGGACGTTGAATCATTTTGCTGACAAAAATGCAAACAAAGGTGTTAAGTTACACCCTCTTTCAGCTTGCATACAAAATTTCCGAAGCCAAGGACCTAGCATTCTGATAAATTTTGAGCATCTCATTGGTAGAGTTGGAACCCTTTATTGACAAAATTATTCTTGGAACGAACTTACCCAGTTTAGTGAATTGCCCTGCACTTTAATGGAGGATTTGTTGTTTTGATCCAATGTTGTCCCCTCCTTCAGATCCGTTCTTGTAAATTTTGAAAGATTTCTGTGATTAAATAAAACTTTTACTTTTACTTCAAGAAAATAAAAATTGTAAAGTGAGACTGAAGTGTCATAGAGAATGTATCTGCCCTTTTGGACAGATGTATAAAAAAATGGCACCCTTCCATAGGTCTGTGGTTCATGCCTTGCCGCCATCAGCATCCTCAGATAATGGAGTATAATCTTTTGTAATTTAGAGGAATGTAATAGGCTTTGTCCATGGTCTACCCAATCTTTTGGATGGCCACTTTTTCAATAGTTTGGTTTCAAAATGATATTAAATATATTTATGTGGCCGTTGTGATTAATATTTGTGAGTGAGATTGACACGTCTAGGTGTGTGGAGCATGCCTTGGCACCCTTGGCGCCTTCAGATAATAGCGAATAATCTTCTGCACCACTAGTGGAATGTAATATAATTTGTTCATGGCCTACCCAAATTTTTGGGTGGCCACTTTTTCAGTGTGCCTGGGAGCCTGCTGAATTCAAAGGTTGCGTTCATCATGTTAAACATAAACAAATCTTCTGTACCAGGCAGTGGAAAATAACATGATAAATGATGATTAGAAAGAATCTCAAAAAATGGTATGATAAAGAAATGAACATGTAGACGCTAGTTTTTATCACTCTTGGTGTGCAATGATTCCAACTATGATGCAAAGAAGAAACGAAAAGACCACCTGACACAAATTTCAGATTTGCCTGTCTTATTCATTTTCTTAAAACCTTATTTTTTGTGTTTATAGGGCTGCGTTGGATCTTCTAAAAAAGCAGTTGATTTATTTGTTAGCATCTATATTCTGATTTAAAGAAATGGTTAATAAATTAATAGTCAAATAGATTCAAATTAGAGTTAGAAGTTAACATTTTATGAAGTCAATGAAGTATGCTGTCAAAGAGGTTTTAAGTTCCTATCCTACCTTTTTCAGTCAATTTATGTCATAATTTGAAGGAGAAGTTGATGTTTCAATGTTTATAATTTTAGAGTGTGTTGTATAAGGCTTTCTTGTAAAAAGGATGCATTCTCAATTGAACCCAACATCTTATTTTTCCATGGTTCTTACAATTATGCATTACAACCTTGATTCTACTAATGAGGCTTTCAAAGATTATTGTGTTCTATTTAATTCCTAAAATTTGGGGGAGGTTTGAAGAAGAGGTTGGAGAACCCACCTAGGGGATGGAAGATCATTCCCATCTCTAATTAGCTCATTGCTTAGAGATGTATACTGCTCAGGAGGCAGTTTCGTAGTTGTTCTTTAGTTGTAATTTTTTCAATTCAATGTATTTGCAGTTTTAGCAGTAGTTATTTTTTAGTTGCAATTTTATTCAATTCAATGTATTTGCAGTTTTGGCTTTCATGTTCAATGTAGTGTTTGTAATATTGTGCTCTTATTTTTGGTTTTCCATTTTTGAGCTTTGATGAGGAGCAAAGATGGTGTGAATGTTATAAACACCACTGATAGAGAGGAGGTTGAAGGTATTGGTAACCAGAGGATTAATAGTGATCAATATAAGCAGGTTCTGCTCTCACATAGAGAAGTTGATGTTTTTAAGCTTGTAATTTTGGAGTGTGTTATATAAGGCATTGTAATGGAAATATAAGGTGTTATCGTAAAAAGAATGTATTCATCGTTGAACCCACCAGCTTATTTTTCCATGGTTCTTACAAATATGCATGAGAACCTTGATTCTACCAATGAGGCTTTCAAAATTATTACGTTGTATTTAGTTGTTGAAATTTAAAGGAGGTCAAAGAGGAGGTTGGAGAACCCATCAAGGTGATGGAATGTCATTCCCATCTCTGGTTAGCTTCTGGCTTAGGATTGGGTGTACTGCTCAAGAAGCGATTCTGGTAGTAGTTTTTTCAATTCAATGTGTTTGCAGTTTTGTCTTTCATGTTTCTTGTTGTGTTTGTAACAGTGTTCCTATTTTTGGTTTCCATTTTTGAGCTTTGACAAGGAGCAAAGATGGTGTGAAGGCTATACTTTGTCCCACACAACTAATAGGAAGAAGGTTGAAGGTTTTGGTGACCAGCCATTAATGGTGATCAATACAAGCTGACAAGTGCTGCTACACAGTAATGCAGAGCAAAGTGATCAAGTAAGCTTGAGCCTTAGATAGAGATGAATTCAGTGATTACAGGTACAGGTTGATCAATGGGATAGTGTCACTATGGTTGAGCAACATACACGTTGTTTACATTGCATGGTCCCTGTGGTGGATTTCTTATAATTTAATGGAAGGTCAGAGGAATGTTAAGTCAATGATACTTCAACATGATTGTGTCAAAGTGAGACGGGGTGGTCAATACCAATTGTAGAAGACCAGGTTTGCAGAGTTGCTAAATAGCAACCAAGCCTCCAAATCATCTTATTTTTTCCACTGTGGACTAAGAGTGTTGTTGGATCTTGATGGTTGTTTGTTTGTGTTGTTAATGTTATGGTTTAGTAATTAATGTTAAAAATTAGTTGATGGATCACAGGGAGTATTCCCATTAGGTGGTTTGAGCAGTATTGAGAATTCAAATCTTTGTTGTCTTGTGAATTGAATATCATGCTGTTTTGTCTCGTTGACTAAAGAGTAGATGAATGAGGTACATGTTTAACAGTCATTAATTAGAGGAGGATATCTTGTAGGCAAGAAGGCACGCCAAAATCTTTTTGGGGATGTATGATGGATGAACAAAAGCTCATTTCTTTGTAACGCAAACAACTCTTGCTTTTACCATAAAGATGGCAATGCCCACTTCAAATGGCAAGTAAAGGTTGTCTTTGATGAGAAATCATTTCAGCTAGCCAAAGTACACATATGTCCCCTAACAAAATAAACATTCAAATTTCAATTTCAGTCAAAACCTTGATAAACTGGATCCAAAAGTATCAATAGGTACCAGATGATGTCTAAGTCAAGTTGGAGGCCATGCATGGTCTTTTTGCATTTTTCTTTGCAAATAAAAACAATAAAATGAATTCTTCCAAGGGAACACTGGGTTTCATGGGAAAGTGTTCATTTGCATCAAATATTTAACTACACCCCAAATAAGAGTTCCAACAATTTCATCAATCTAAGTACATATAGTTGCTGACCTCTAAAATTCTAGAACGGATGTTACTTAAAATCTACCATGCCCATTGAATATGTTAAGGAATCTAACCATAGTCGGCAATCCACTACGTATGCACATATTTGTTGGAACAACAATCTAGAGAAGCCCTTTAAAAAGAAAAATTGTTTATCAATGACGGGCAAAATATGACCATTCAGTAGAGTACAAGAATATACCTTTCTAAAGTTTAAAACTGTCGTGCATGTCTTATTTTCAAATAGAAAGGTAACAAATGCACCTCAAACTCAGCCACAACAGCATAGCATACTCACCAAAATTTCCAACCCATGCCAAAAACTTCATTAACAAAATCTGCCCAAAAACACCCCAAAACATTCTGCCAGTCACGGCATTCATTGACAGAAAATCTGATCAAAGTCAACAAAAACAGACAACTGTTAAATAAAATCCCGAGCTATTATATTAGTGCATCATAATAAATTTTACGTATTTCAAATCTTCACTAAAGTTAAATGTAATTATTTCTCAAAAGAAACTTCTAATGTCATGAATAAATTGATAATAACTTCTCACAAAGTTATCACCGATGCACATTTGTCTATGCTGCCAACTATTTCTACTTCTGTAGATAAATTGAATTAAAAATACGATTGTGTATAGAAGAAAGTAAAGTTGAGGTATCAAGACAAAGAAATGAGAAAAAAAAGCATTAACATAAGGTAAGCCAACAAGGTCAAAATACAAACAACCATATGACAAAATATTCACAATCTAGTTCCATCTTTGAGCAACCAACCAGATAAAAAACCAAAATGAAGGTAGAAATAAAAAACCAAAATGAAGGTAGAAGGCAAGGTCAACTATAATTTTAAATCACAATTAAGTAAAATATGAATTTGGTAGTATTTTCCTTAGCCTATTTGGGATATGCAAATGTGCATGGGATGACTACTAGCATACTGCTTCAATGTCCCAATCATAGTGCAAGGTGGATTTTGTTAAACGTAAGCCTATGTTACCAGAACCACCTGCAGACTGGCCGGATCCTGTTTTGGTTTGAATTGGATCTGTTATCCAGTCAAATCTGCCTGCTGATACAGTCAAGATGAAGGAAAGTGGGGTCGGGTTCATCTGGGATGAACCTGAACAGGATCCGAGGGAACCCAAGTGAACCTAGGGCAAAACCATCTATTTTTTCTGCCTTTTTTTTGGCTTTCTTTTTCACCTTTGATGTTGTATTTTTAAAAAATTATGAAAATGATGTGCACCGTGAAGATCTATGTAGTTTTGAAGGCCTTCATTTGAGCTTATTTGCGGATGTTCTACCCCTCAGCCCCATCTTGTATCAATCAACAAGGCACACACCAAAGGCGCTGCCCCTGGACCCCCCCCCAAAGGGGCACTGCCCCTCAACCCTGCTAGGTGCCTTGCCCCCAAACCCCCATGAAGCTGTGGATATGGAGACAGAGCAATTGACTTTTAGTTTTTGATTCTACCATTTTCCAACATGATACACTTGAGTTCAAAAATTGAGCACACTTTTAGTGCAAGTGGCAGTGGAATTCAAATGTTTCTGCATCATTTAATGTCAATGCTGATAATGATGTCGATAATTTAAAAAATCCTAGTGACACTAAAAATTGATTGATATTATTATCTTAACATTGATCTTGAAGTTTAAACAATGAATATTTTATAATGTTTATCATTTATACTATAAATGACATTAGATTTCAAGGTGGTTTTGTTGATTATGTTATGCTATGTGGTTTTCTAAACTTAATTCCTATTTGTAGTCTGCAGTTATACCCAAAACAACCCCAGACTCAAATTGTTTTTTGCCAAATCTACAAACCCGAACCAGAATTCGTAACAAAATCAGTGCAATAGATTTAAACTAGTCCATAAGCTTTCAGAAATTGATGAATTTAATAAAAACTGTATGTACAGATATACAATATCCGTTGGCAAATGTATGTACCCTGAAGATCACACACTAACTCCATTGACAACATATATGATTTTTACTTTCTTTTGTATGGACAACCCCAAAACAAACCTAAACTCAATTGGTTTTTTCTGAATTTACAAACCCCAACCAGGATCCATACCAGAACCATTGACATTGATTTAAACTAGTCCATAAGCTTTCGGAAGTTGATGAATTTAATAAAAACTTCACCTACAGATATACAATATCCGTTGGAAAATGTATGTACCATGAAGATCACACTCTAACTCCATCAGCAACATCTAGGGATATATATTATCACAGGTACTGATAGGAGTATCAAGGCTATTGCATAGAAATGTCAGCTGTCTTTATTATTTAACCATTCAAGTTGGTCAAGGTTTTGAACTCGTCAGTAATGCCTATCACCAAGCACTTTAAAGTTCCAAGGAAACAATAATCGTTTGGGGAATTAATCGGCAAAACAAAAGTATAAGATTTTTTCAAAAAATCGGGAAAAAATCGGGAAAAAATCGGATATACAAAAAAACGTAAAAAATTGCAGAAAAACAATCAAAAACTACTTTTTTTATATATTTTAGGGTATTTCCATAGCATAGAGATATTGTAGGCAAATAAAATAGACACTTGAAAACATGAATTGCAGGAAATAGATTTTTGTTGTTTATATTCATATCACTGATTACGTTCCACAAAATATACTACACCATAAATAATATCTAGATGGTGATAGATGTGAAAATGTCAATTACAATATAGTTTGTGACTTTGAATAAAGTCAACCTGTAAACTAAGTACAAAATTCCAAAATCTCAAATGTAGGCAATGACATGCTAGAGAGCAGGAGGCCCTGATGATGAAGCTCCTGGGTAAGAGCCTGTCCTAATTCCTTCAACCCATTCAGGACGAAAGTTGGCTTGCCTCATGATATCAAAATCTTCAGACACAAGCGGACGATCAGCAACAACATAATCATCATCAACATCATCATCATCATCATCATCATCAGCAGCAGCAATCAACTCGCACTCTGGATATATCTCATCGAGGTCAATTGGCAAGCATTCCTCAATAGTTCCTGATTTTGCCCATGTAGAAATTAGTGTTTCCCTTACAAATGAAAAACCAATGAATAGTGAATAAAAGTCAAAAAACTGCAACTATATATTAATATTCTCACCTTGAGCTTTCCTTATCTTCAAGCGGAGGTTGTGATGAACAAATACCAAGTCATTTAGTCGTTGTTGTGATAGGCGGTTGCGTTTCTTAGAATGTATGTGTTCAAACACACTCCAATTACGCTCACAAGCTGATGAGCTACATGGTTGGCTCAAAATACGCACCGCCATCCACCTTAAATTTGGTATTTCATCTCCAAAAGAAGCCCACCATGCAGCTGAAAAACACATTATATGGAGATGATATTGTAAGACTAAGAGTATGTTATAATCTTAACAAACTTAATGGTTGGCAAAATAAAGAGATTGTCAAAAGTTTATAGAGTCTACCTGGTTGAATTGTCTTTCTGCTTTGTATAGCAGCCCTAGAAGAGAGAAAGCCCTTAGCATGCTTGTACATTTCCAGCTCTATCGTAGCCGCATCAAATTTTTCCAAGTCAGGAAACATTTTTTCCATGCACTTGAAGAAGCCTTGTTTGATCTCAGCATCAATTTCCAGGAAGTCAGTCTTATAGAATAACAGAGGATTGAGAAAATATCCTGCAGCATGGAGAGGAGTGTGCATTTGTCCATCCCATCTCCTATCAATTATGTCCCACAACGGCATATACTTATCTCTGTTATTTTCCATCTTACTCCTTATCACCTCCTTGGCCCTATCCATAGCCTCATACACATATCCCATGGGGGGTTTATCTCCATCCACTAGTCTCAAGACTTTTACTAAAGGCTCTGAAAATTCTACAATTTGTTCAATAGATTCCCAAAATGTGGTAGAATACATATACTCTGCCACTGCTATGCCATTTGCTTGACTTGTGAAACCAGACTCCATCCACTCAGCTGAAACAAACATTCGCCTCAAATTACCTTTTTGTTCACATAATGTTTGTAATGCAAGGAAATATGTTGCAAATCTTGTCACTCCTGGTCGAACTAGCTCCTTGCCTCCTGTGAAAAAGCGCATTATAGCCAAAACCCTTGTGTGATTATAAACAAATTTGGTAACCTTGTGAGTTTTCTAAAATGCAACCTTAATCCATTCAATTTTGCCAATGTCCTCTAGGGTTAGATCAAGGCAATGTGTTGCACATGGTGTAAAAAACATGGAAGGATATTTATCTGTCAGAAGTCTCCCTGCAGCAACACAAGCAGCAGCATTGTCTGTGATAAATTGAACCACATTTTGTGGCCCTACATCCGTAACTACCACGTCATACATCTCAAACAATGCATTTGTGGATTTCATCATATTAGATGCATCCACAGATTTCAAAAAAACAGTGCCAATCTCACAAGAGACAAGGAAGTTAATGAGAGTTCGGTTCCTTCTATCTGTCCAACCATCTGACATGATGCTGCAACCGGTTCTAGCCCACTGCAATCGATGTTGTTTAACAACATCTTGAACATCCTCTACTGCATCTTTCAGCATACCAACCCTCAATGATTCACAAGATGGGGCTTGAAACCCAGGACCTACAGCTGCAATAGCATCTACCATGGGTTGCCAATATGGATTTCTGGAAGCATGGAATGCTGTGTGAGAGGAGTACCAATAATTAGCAATTGCCTTCTTTGCTTGTTCAGTGACAGTTTTCCTCCATCCTGTACTCTCCAAAGTGGTTTGTGATCCTGGTGTGGTACGAGGTTGGAAGAAAGCATTAGTGTTTCCTCCACCTGTGTTTGGTCCACGTGCTATAGAATTATGTGTCGACCCAGATTCCCTGAAACTCCCATCTTCACCATCCTCACCCAAATCATGCATCCTAGGATTTGTAGAAGAAGAACCTAGTTCAACCCCAATTCTTGCCTTTTTGGCCTTATTCTCAGCAATCCCTTCAAGAGATTGCTTTGCCTGATACGAGACATCTGCAGGGCATTTTTTGCATATCTCGGTGTTATTTCCTCGTTCTTTTGACAAATGCCATTTGAAACGATAAATTCCACCACCGATCTCATCTTGACACCAATTGCACTTGACCTTCGTGCTACCAGGAATTGCTGTGCAATGTGTCCATGCAAAGTCTTTTTGGCGTGGCATGGTGATCAAGAATTAGTTCCGCAAAAACATTACACTCAGTTTTTAAATTTTTTGAAGCAGTATGCAAAAGACATTTTAATTCCAAGACCAGTGATACAAATAGGATCTAGTGAAGTTAAAGTGCCCTTTCCTCCTGCAGGTACCTCAAGTGCTTCTACTTAGTTTCTATTTTATTGTGTTTAAGTTGAGATGAAATATTCACATAAATGCTGATGAAAGGCCAAAGCACGGGGGGTTAAAGTTGGACACCCTGTTATCACTACCACCAAGTAGAAACTATGAAGAGGAATAAAGTAAGAACAAAATATATAAGATAGACTCCAGTTCAATGATTAAGTCAATAAGTAAATACTAAATATGCTCAAGAGTCCCTTGAAGAAAACCCAAAGGCAATTTAAAATTTGAACTTACAACAGAAAAGTTTACAGTCTCAGCCTAAGAAAAGACAAATGCAAAATGGTGTTAGTTTCCCAGAGTATTCCATAGAGCAAAAACAGAGTCAACACTTGTTGTTTTCTTCCTTAATTGATCTAAAGAAGAACACTGATAAAGCTACTAAGATTAAAGCCCAGTTGTACACAAGTGTACAAACTGCTTTAGGATTGTAGAGGAAGGTAAAATTCATTTCTCAAGCCATCTATACCTTCTCGGATTTTATTATTGCCTAAATCAGAAATTGAGTTAGTAACGTTACCAACCAAGGGACCTAGGAGACAAACAATATTTTGAATAAATGATTTAGGCAATGGATATAATACTACAAGCATTTAACAAATATCAAGTGACCTAGGAGACAAACAATCTCAGAGGCTCAGAGCAGGACAATCGGAGTTTACTATCAAAGATATAGCAGGAAATACAGTCAAGAACACTTGTCATAAGAGTACTATCATATCAACTCAAAATCACAAGGCAACTGATCAAAAAGATTCAGTCGCTGATCTAAAAGGTATTAGTACAGAGAAGCTTTATGGGTTTGACAGTGATTGAAATTACAAAAGGGGTTGTTTTACATAAGCTACAGACTATTGCAAATTACTAGATAGTTTAACAGTAATTTCTGAAATTACTAAGTTTTAAATAGTTTAATTACGTAATGATAATCTAATAATTAAACAATTAAACAGTAATTTAACAGTAATACATAATATTTAATAATTACAGTAATATTAACTTAAAACTATGAAATACATTATAAATGCGAAAAGTTAATAGTGTGAAAATTTATACATTTATAATGTATTTCACAGTATTAATTTTTTGCATCTATAATGTATTTCACAGTATGTAAACTGTGAATGTTAGTTTCAAATCAAAATACGTTTTTCTCACTGTATTTCTAGTATTGAGCTGTAGATTTATGGTAATATTCTTTATTAGTCTGATGATAAAATATCATTAGGGTTTTGGTACAGCTAATGGCATTCGACTCTTTTACTCAACCTGGAAATATAATATCATAGTTGGATTGGTCCATCCCATTTGGTAGTGCTATTTTATCAGTTTAATTTTGTTAAATTATTGAATATCATTTTGTAATTTTTTAATAAGAATTAATGTTTTAAATGTAAGGAGTCCAGGAATTGAGATAAAGTGATTGAAGTGTTAGGTTCTCATTGTTGAGAACTATATTCAAAATTCTAATATGACAGTTAAAGGTGGAATTCTAAGTGCTGTCTTCGTCTTCTACTGTTAGGCTTCTAGCAGTAATTTCAAAGTTGCTTCTCTTAAGGAGTTAAATATTGGTTGCTTGTAAGGAGTAAGTATTTGTATTAGTTCGTTCATATGGTCTTTTGAGTTGTGTTTGTAGATTATCAGAAAATATATTTTTTTAAATGTAAGAAAGAAATAATTCAATTTTAAGTTAATCTGTTAGACCTGGGTGTTCATATTTTGATTGCATTTTTCCACAGGAAAAAACATTAAGTCTGAAGAGCCCAACGAAGAGCATATCTCTAGTAGTAGCTGTGTAGATGAAGACATTTCTACCTTTTTTGCAGGGTCAGATGTATTGCCTGTTACCGATTGTTACAATCACAATTCTGAAGTAGGGAAGGAACAGTCCGGTGTCACTGATACCCTAATTACTGTGTTGAGTGATGCATTGGGTGTGGTCTTCCAGCAGATGGTCTCGACAAATTTCACAAGAAATCAACTATGTGAGCATGGCTCATGTCTCTGAAGTAATGTCCAGGGTGCATATGAAACTCTAAAACTACACCATTGACAATTCTTGAATCTTAAGACCTGTATGGAGAGGCAGTAAGCAAAAATTGGGCTAATTGGGACTACTTTTTGTGTATCGAAACAACTGCTTGCTAAAGGGATTACTAATCACAATTCGAAGAGCATACCAACGAGGAGGATGCTGAGACATATTCATATTTACGGTGCTTTAGTAGATTTTAGTATGGTGTCAGTTGGTGAATAATGTATTAATTTTTTGCATCTATAATGTATTTCACAGTATGTAAACTGTGAATGTTAGTTTCAAATCAAAATACGTTTTTCTCACTGTATTTCTAGTATTTAACAAGTAAACAGTAATTTAACAGTAATATTGAAACCTTCTTGAGCATAAATACTAGGAAGTTGGTAAATAACTTTTGATAAATACGTTTTTTTTTGCATCTATAATGTATTTCACAGTATGACAAATATTGCACAGACTGGAGAATGGTCATTTATCACAGAATGTATGTTGAGCGTAAATACCTGGAAGTGTTGCAACACCAGCGAGGTGAAGAATGGCGGTGGGGAGAGGTAGCCCAGTTCGGTGAAGGAGCCGGAAAGAACTGGAGCGAACTAGCGTAGCAACACCAGCGAGGAGAGCAAACTAAATGTTATCGCACTCTCAGCGTGCAAACCGTAAACCGCACTCTCAGCCTGCAAGTTATCGGGCGAGATATGGAAAACCCGAAGCGCGAAACAGTTATAAAGAAAAAAAGCAGACGATTTTCGCGCGGTTCAGGGTTATTTTTTACGTGGCATTTTATTGGCGATTTTCGTCGATTTTCGGCGCGATTTTCGGCGCAATTTTCCGCGATTTAATCGGTAAAAAATCGTTGAAAAAAGTCAACGATTTTTTTGCGCGATTTTGGGGTATTCATCGGCATTCCATCCGATCCGCGATTAATCGGGAAAAAACGCGTTTTTTTCCCGACTGTGGTTTCTATGCTTTAAACAAATTAAACAACTTTATGTTTGCAAAATAACTAATAGCAATTACTATCTCTTTTCTCTTAACCTACTGGTGCCAATTGGCTAATGGTGTATTACAATATCTTGCACTGTGATTAGTTCACCAAAAGAAAACTACAATTCAAATGCAAATGCCTAACATATCTCTAGACATTTGTAAAATTCCTAACATATCACGCGGTTGCAAAGCTGTAATCATCCATCTTGTATACTATTTACAGATGAACGTCAGAAACCAAACATTAAAGATCAAGGAAGCCTATAAAAAAGAAAGAATCTGATGATAGAAACACTGAAAAGATTTTTTAAGTTTTCACTTTGTGTAGGCCGCATACAATATTCAGCAAAAGAAATCTGTAAAACATTATCAATGCCCACATTAGGGGGAAAACCAAAACAATTTAATCCATTCATTCATGAGCACTGACCTTTTACAAGACTATGAAACCATCAAAAATCCAAGACGATATAGAGCAAGGTTCAAGCAGGTTAGTGCAGCCCACACAGATTGCATCCACCAAGCCATGAAAATGGCTGCTTCTTGAACAAACGTTGATGAAACAAGAAAGCTGCCTGGCAAGTTTGGACCAATATCAATACTCTTCGTCCGAGACAAGCCTACAAATAGCAATACCAAAGAACCTGGAATGAAGAACTGTAATGCAACCTGGCAGATGAAATAATTATGTAGAAAGAGTTTTGCCCTGCTAAAGTCAAGATTGGGAACCTTGCTACCATGCAGCCTCTGATACCAGATTAAAACAGCTTCATTTAAATACATCTGCAAATTGGACCGCACTAGCAACAGTTGCAACACTCCAGTGAATAATAAACACCAAATCCTAAATTGTTCAAAAGATGCTGGAGACATGCCAATCTGCTGAGCCCAATTTTCTTGATGGAATGAATAGGAGGCTCTCCAGGAATACCATTTTATATCTTCTCCTTCATTGTAAAACATACCAGAATCAGACATGTCTGACTTCGGATCTAGATTCTTTTCAGAATTACTGATTTCACTCATTTGCCTCTGATAGAATGTATGCTCACATTGACTTAAAAATCCCTCTTTTGTCTCAGAGCACTTTCTCATTTCGCTTTGGTGTCCAGAATCTTGCATACCTGTATTATCAACTTCAATGTTTTGCCCAATCAGATCATCAGAGTATTCTGTGCCAGGTTGTAGGCCCCTTGGGTTTTTATCATATGGAAGAATCCTAGGCTTCATATTTTTGAATCCTTGTTTCTGACTGGACTCTGAGATAAAGATATCGGCCATTGGGTTAATCCAAAGTAAGGATGTAAAGACAGGCATCATGATATTCAGGTAGAACAAAACTCGAGTGACTTTGCCAGAACCAATGACAGACAAGTTCCATTGTAGTTGATCCGTACCGAGCCAGAATGATCGAACAGCCTTGTGAGCAGGGCTGAAGAGAAGACCACAAAGCCAACCAGAAAAACATGCCAGGAGAAACTTCAAAAAACCAAATTCAAAAGACATCTCACTTCCGTCTTTATCTTTTGATTTTGCAATGCTGCTGACACCAACTCTGAGGTCAACAAATCCAGGTGCAGAAACTGAAAGAATTGTTAGAGATATAAGGAACCCTAAAACACCCACAAAAATACTCAATAGCTTTTCTGATTTTTTTGACGTGTACCTGTCCGAAGATACCCTGCCAAGAAACCTAGCTAACTTGTATATTGCAAAGGATCCCACGAGAATGGGAACCAGGTCACCCCTAAAAAACATAGCAGAAGCCTGTTTATCATCGGATGATAAGCATCCAGGGAGAAACTGATATGTGAGAAGGTTAGAAAGACCTAATGAAGCATATATTACAGCTTCATCATACTCTGCAAAGTACTGTCTTGTCTGGATCTGTGACTCAGCTAGTCTAACTCTAAATATCTGGGCATTAGTTTCATCGAAATCAGTTTTTTCTTTAGGCTTATCCTTTTTCCTTTTCGAACCTTTCGATGGGTTTAGTTTTGACCTTTCCTTCAATTTAGAAGCATTTTCATTTGTGTCTATATTATCTTCAGGTCTCCTAATGGCTGCCCTCACATTTCCTCCATCTCCATTCACAACATTCTCTGGATGAACATAGGTGTGCAGGCTGCCTATAATCCATATAGAAACCCTAGATGTTGTAACCAAGAAGCTTGTAGCAACAGAGACTACGGTATAGACCACCAAACTCGAATACGGAAACATTTTTCTTCCCTGTTTTTCAATACTGGAAGTAAGTTGCCAGTGGGCAAAATCCTTTACCCTTATAATTGTGCATTCAATCCATATCGGTCCTGAGTTACACAGATCATCTTTTGGGCCTCCTAATCGGCTCTGAAAAAAACGCCATAATGAAAACAACAACAAAAATACCAGATGACTAGAATGAATAGATTGCCCGTATAAGAAGAATTCTCCACAATAACATATTCTAAAAGGAAAGCAATTTTTAAACCATACAAAGGTTTGCTTACAGCTCATTTACCTAGGGAAATAAATCAATAGAAACATATCTAGACATACCAGTTATCCAAAATTGTTTTGTAACTGATGTTGTTATTGGATGCGTAGATCTTAAAAGCAACTACAATACAGAAGCAGAAGCAAACATTTGGCATGTGGGTTGCATTAGATCTGATGACAACAGCGACAGAAGAAACATGAAGCCAGCTCAGTCTTCAGACAGGTTTGTTTCTATGTTTAACAAACCAAACTGAAACGCCTTCATGTAGCCCGTTCAGACCAGTTCCATATTCTCCATCTTCCCTACGTTGCCGGTGAGTGAAATTATTCGAATTGTTTTTTGTGTGCTGTCAACGGTGCGTTAGCTGTAACATCACATAGGTTTGCGACCCCTAAAAAGGGGAAAAAATCTCCCAATATGTTCTTCAGTTTGCAAGAATAATCCTTTTGTTAAATTATTTCCTAAACCCTAGCATATTCCTAATTGAGATTTGTATACCCACTCAGACCTCCGTCCGTCTCCCTTGCATTCTCTACTTCCATTATTACTGGCAAGTGCATCTTGGTGTGCATTGGCGGGCAATGGGTACAGTGAATAAGCTGAATAAGCATAGAGAAGGTCATTTAGAAAAGATTAGCTTATTTTTTGTGCATATATTTGTGCAATACATGAGGTCAATTGTTAGATCACGTAGGAAACAATGTTATTAATTTAACAAAGGTCTCAATGGATAAGTGATAGCTTCAAATTAATTGTGCATTTACTTGCATGGATCCAAAAATGAAATAAAACTTATGAATTAGGAAGATAATCAAGATTCATTACTGATAGGATTATGTTATGTTTGCAATAGGGAGAGAGAGATAGGGAGAAAGAGGGAGAGAAAGAGGGAGAGATGGGGAAGAGCAAGAGAGAGATAGAGAAGGGCAAGTGATAGAGCTAGGGGATAGAAATAGAGATGGAGATAAAGATGGAGAAGAAGAGGGATATGGAGAGAAGGGGGGGGAGAGATAAAGAGGTGGGGATAGATAGAGATGGGAGAGATAAAGAGGTGGGGATAGATAGAGATGGGAGAGATAAATATATAGAGAGGGAGAGTGGGAGAGAATGAGAGAGGGGGAGATAGAAAGATAGAGATATGAAGTGACACATAGAGAGGTAGAGAGAGGGTGAGATACACTTGGGTAGAGAGAGATGGACAAATAATGAGATATAGACAGATTGAGAGATGGAAAAAGAAATATGGAGAGATAGAGCTAGAGAAGAAAAAGAGATATTGATCTATATAGTTATAATGAAGATAGATGGAGAGAGGAAAAGGGAGAGAAATAGATAGAGATAAAGAGGTATGGAGAGAGATAGTAAGATAAAGATGGAGAGATAGAGAGGAAGATATATATATAGAGAGAGAGAAAGAGAGAGAGAGAGATATCTCAATATATAGAGAAGGAGAGGGTGGGAGAGGGAGAGGGTGGGAGAGGGAGAGAGAGAGGGGGGGGGGGGGGGAATATAGAAATTGAGAGGGATGGGGAAAGAGATAGATAGATAGGGACATATAGGTAGAGAAAGATATGAATAGAAAGAGATAGAGAGAGGAGTGAGGGAGATAGAGAGGGAGATATAGAGGAATAGGAAGGGAGATAGAGCGATAGCCGACATATATTAAATAATAATTAAAAGATTTGTAAAAAATATTTAGCTCAAAAGGTAAATATTTATAATTAAAAGAGAGTGGAAGAAAGAAATTGTTGACATTGGGGTAGGCATTAAGGGTGATAGAAATATTCTTAATAATTCTAATTGTTTGAACCCTTTTCCTATCTAGTTGCATAATACTCTTTTTACATGGGCTCATATGTTAGTCCTAAGGCATTGATGACCTTCTTTGGCATGACATATATGCTTATGCCATAATCTATCATGGAAAAATGTAACAATTTCTTAAATTCATAATTAGAGTTAAGTAAAATGGCATTGGTATATTCTTGCTTACCTTGATATTAGCATTTGGGAGAAATATGGGTCGATTAACCAAAATAACTTATTTTTGATTATGTCATCTTTTCTCTAGGTTTACCTATCTAAGGGGCCACCTTGATTAGATCCTTTGGTGTCCTAAAAATTTGTTGAAGTAGATTATTTCATTTCAAGATAGAGAAAATGTCACATAATGATACACTCGTGGTTGTATTCTTAAGCTAATCTACTATATTTAGGGGAAAACTACTTGAAGTTTTTGCATATAAGCTCAATTATTTTGATATCTTGGTTTCTCTAGGATCATATTTTATATTCCTATGATTAGATCTATTGCATCTTCTAGATTATCATTGAAATCTATAATCCCTTAATTGAGAGCAATGGGATGAGAGTTTGAATTCTTTGCTATCTTCTAAATAATTTCTTGGTGAATTTTGGGGATTGGATTTTTTATCAATCCCCGGTAGTGATTAAAATGAACATGAGGAGATTACGTTATGATTTTATTGTTGGAAAAGATAACTTTCTCTTCTTATATCCATGAGAACATCACTTGTTATGAGACTATTTCCTCTTTTTTTTTTAAAGGTGTTCCTTATATTTGAATTATAAGAGCAACATTTTGGATTCTTGTGAATCGATATAGAGGCTCTATTAGGGTTACTCTCATCCTAATGGTAGTTTATATTTCCTCAAAAACTTTATTTGCAAAACTCCCTTTAAGGAAAACCATGGAGGGGTGTGTGTCATTATGTTGGAGCACCACATGCTAGAGTTGTCCATAAAATTGCTATCCTAGAATCAAATCCCTTGCTAGATTAGGTAAACAAATTCTTAATGGTGTTGGAACTACAATAATTTTATTATATGTTTGGGTGACGTGTTATCCCTAAACTAGACAAATTTAGTATCTATTTGGTTGATAGTGTGGCTTTTGACCTAGATTTTGTTTCTACATTGATCTAGGATATGCTCTTGTTGCCATTTTAAGTTAAATAATCTCATTTGAAAATGTTCTTAAATATTTATCAGATCATCCATCTCTAAGGTGATTTGAGTTATTGGAGCTCGATGCATTGATGTTTGTGTAGATGGATATAAATACATTGAATGAGGAGCTCGATACAAATTTGGCAACAAATGATTGACTTTTGATAGCTCTTCTTGTACTCAGAGTGATAAATCTAGTAACATTAGTGTAATTAATCAAGAAGAAAGGCTTCTTGTATTAATGAGGTAGTTCTTTGCATGAAGTACCAATTCATATGCTACTAGGAAGTACTATTTGCCTAATGATTGGATCATTATTGATATATTTGAATTGAACACTTTCAAACAATATATGAATGTCATTTCCACAAGAAGATAGGTTGTGTGGTAGGAAAATGAGCATAAGATTCAAAGCACAAACAATTAGCCAACCACAAAACTAAATGCTATGAAAGTAACTCCTATCACAATCAATAGAAGAATTGAAAACAAGACATTCAAAATAAATGAACACCATCACCAATGTCTCCTTCAATTGACCTCCATTGTCCTTCTTTCTCCTCCAAATAGCTTGTTTTGTGGATCTCACCTATAAGTGCAATAAGCAAGAAAGAAAGATTGCAAGATGATTTTGACAGCACAAGGATACTAGAAACATGGTTTATTGAAAAGATTGAAGAAATTCAACCAATTTTTAGGCAAATTGGAGAGATGAGCAAATTAGCATGAAAAGAGTTAAAGAGGCAATTTGATTCGAAAATTGGGAAAAGGGATTGAAAGAAGAAGGTTACATGACACCTTCTATGTCATAAACCATGACACATTTCCAATGCAAAGTGCAAGGACTAAATGTCAAGTTAAGTGTTATGACATGTTGTTATGTCAAGCACTGTGACACATGATAATCTCATGCCTCCACTCTATGACAAGTGAAGCATGAAAATAGGGACAACTAGAGAGGGACAAATTACTTTGAAATTAGAATTGGAAATTTAGGAAAATAGGTGGAAAAAAAGGGAATTAGAAATTAGGAAATTAGTAAATGAGGAAAAAAGGTGAAATTAATTAATAAATTGTCATTCACCAATTAATTCACAAAGGGGGGAATAATTAGCCAATTAAATGAATATTTAATTGTGACAAGAGGAGACTTAAGATTAAATAAGTATCTTTTACTTAACTTAAAAGGGAAATGATGAATAGGATTAGATGAATAAATCATAGAACCCTAGGAGAAAATTAGAGATGAAAGGATGTTGATTAGGTCATGACAAGATTGGAATGGTTAATGCAATTGATATAAGGTCGATTTGATCATGGTTAAAAGATGAGAACTGATAATTGATAAAGTTTCAGCATTGGTTGACAAGGATCAATGACAAATTGGTCAATAATTGACCAAGGATAAAATTGATAGGCGCCAATTGACAAGGACCAATGACTGGTCGGTCCAAATTGACGAGAAATGATGATTGATTGAGATCGATGACAAATCGATCAAAGATTGATAAAATGATCGACTTGATAAAGGTCGAATGACAAAAGACCAATGACAAATCGATCGCAAATTGAAAAGGAATTAACAAATTGATGATTGACAAGGATGCAAAATGATCCAAAATGACTGATAATAGATCGAAGATTGGTTGAAGACGACAAAGATCAAGGAAAAAACCTCAATTCATCATCAAGAAGGGTTGATGATTTCCAATCGACATGATAAAATGATTGACAATGATAAAGATTGAGAACAAAAACCCTAATTCGACATGGTGAAGGGTTGACAATGTCCAATTGATACGATAAAGATTGATAATGACCAAAGATTGAAAGTTATGATGATGTCGACAAGACCTAATTGAAAATTCGAGAAACACAATCAAAAGAGGAAGAAATGCAGAGGAATAACAAGATGTCGACAAATGATGAAGATCAAGTGCGCGACATAGAAGAAATATCAATAAGATGTGAAAACCCTAAAATAAGGTCACGCGAACGTGTTAGAGTATGGAGTCGCAAGCATTGACCATTTTAAAACCCCTACAAGTTGTAATAGTTATTCTCTCCCATGTTTTATATAATATTAAGTTTTAGTTAGTATAGGTATCCTCTCCCATATTTTAGAGTTGAAGTTAGTGACAACTTCTTGTGTATCTCTGTATGGTTCTTAGTTGTTTTGGAAGTGAAGAATGGTCCCTTCTCCTTTTAATTTCTTGAAGAACACATCTCCAAGTTGATCCCAAGAGATGATAAATTTTGGTCCCACTAAATAATACCACTCCAATGCATTTTCTTTAAAAAGATAGCAAAATAAACCTTACTTCCATATTTTATTTTATGATATGATAATTGATAAACAATGTGAAAATCTACAACATCCTAGAGATGATCTACAAGGGTCTTGAATTATTCCTTGGTGAAATTTGGAAGAGCCTTTATGTAATGCCCCACCAATGAACCCTAGAGGATAAGAGCTAAGTACACATGAAATGCATGGAAATAGTTTTTTTAGATGTAATGAAGTGTTATCATGCATAACATATACCATAACAACGCTCAACCTCAAGATAACATAAAACTATCGATAATCAACAATGCACAAGCGGAAGACTAAACACTCAAAACTACAAACATACAAGGGGGAAGGTCTCACAAACCCTAGGACAAGGTCTAAGAGGTGTTTAGGGTCACACACGACCATCCCCAAATTTACCAAGCTCAAAACAACAAGCAAGACAAATTGCTATGTCCCAGGTGTCACAGATGGGCTTCGATGAAACCCTAATTGCAATGTGTATACGGTGAAATTGGAAGACTAAAATTATTATAAAACCTAATAAGATCCAACCACATAAAACCTAGTTCTACAATAAAATCCACCATACACAAATGAAGAACCTAAAACATGCAAAGTAACAAACATGAAAGATTAGACCATTCACATGCTCAGTAGGGTTTGATCTCTATTGTTTCCTATCTCCATTGATCTTGATTGATATTATTGTTGCTCTCATATTTTATGTGTGCATAAGAGCTCAATAAAGAATGGATTGTGTTTGTGCAGATGCTTGATTGATTGATCGCTATGTCATTAGTTCATTAATTAGGGATGGATAGAGAATAAGGATCCTCTTTTATACAGAGCACCCTAAAAATTGAGGGCTAGGATGAGAGGTGGAGGGATAAATGGTTGGCTCAAATTAGAGGGTAGGTATAGAAAATATTAGAAAGGTGGTTAAAGGTAAATTAAGAGATGAATGACACTTGTCATGGAGGGAAAAAAACTAATGAATTAATTAAATAAATATATATATAAATATTTATTTAATTAATAGAAGAGGTGGGGCCAATTAAATAAATAAAATTTATTTAATTTAGGGAAAGGATAATTTAAATAAATAAAAACATTTATTCAAATGGGAAAAGGCTAGAAGAGGATTAATGAATTAATTAAATAAATAAAATATTTATTTAATTAGGCTAGGACAATTTTAGGTGTCTACATTTTTCCCTTCTTTGAGACAATGTAGCTCGCTGCATTGTTTCAAAGAAAAATAAAGCATCGGTACACTAAGTTACCCCTAGTAAGGAAGACGACATGCCCCCTCAAGAGATTGGGTGATTTTTTAAAAAAAATCAGACAATCTCTAGAAAAGAAAATGGCTATAAAAAGGCTAAGTAGGATGAAAAAGAAGGTGAAAATGACTAAAGACCGGCAAGAACAGGGTCTCGAGGGATCACGACAACCACAGGGAGTCACCACGAGCAGGTAGGGTTAGCACCCCTATAAATAAGAGCTAGGAAGAGGGACCACCTCATTTGCATTCATCACTTTCATTGTTCACAACATAGAGCAAAGGAGAGCTTAAGAGCACAGTAGCAGAGCTATGGCGGAGAGATTCCATAGATTAGAGTGTATCCAACGACATGAGTAGCCTGAGGAGTAGATTGAGCTAGTATGTACCCTATCATACTTTTGATTTTGTGCATTTAATGCATCATTAATAGGGCTAGATTGCATTTTGCCAAAAACACCATGACAGTTAAGAAAATATTGAATTCGTGTCTATAATGCATATTAGCGCATCTAGGTTGCATCTTAGTGCATATAGGCTATTAGTGTGTCTATGGTCCAAGAATCTGCATCTAAGGTCTGCAAAAGTGTGTTTATGGTAAAAACATGTTTAGGGTCAATGTTGGCATGTTTGTGATGAACAATAGTGCATATATGGTCAAAGTGTGTATGTGGCACTGATAAATGCGTATGTGATTTGTTAGCGCGCCTATGATAAACATAAGCACGCATAGGGCAGAATTGCATTTTTACATTGTAAAACTGCGTATAGGGATTGTTAGCGGGTCTGTGATAAACACAAGCATGTTTGTGGTCCCAATAAAGGCAAAGCAGGATGTCACTGTGATAAACAAAAGCAACCAATAGGATAAGTCATCAGATTGATGAAATTTGCCGAGTGCCCCAATAGAATAGGTTGCAAAGTGACTGATGAAGTTGATAAAGTTGATGAAGTTGTGAGATAGAGCTGATAAAGCTCCAGTAAAACTAACAAGATTTGATGCTAATGCAAGTGCACTTGTGATTGCAAGTTAACTTAGTCCCTTTAGATTCATGAGAGAGATTCCTGCGAACATAGAGGTTGAGGTGGTAGCTGACAAAGAGTGGCCATGTGACACTGGGAGTTCTAGGATCGTGGCATACTACCTTTATGCTTGAGATTCAAATGAATCTTTGTTTATTATCTTAGGTAGATCAATAACAAGCCATGATGGGGATGAAAAAGTTTATTATGAAATGATAGGCTATGAGTGTGTGCAAAGTGAAAGGGTGAATCCGAGTCTTGAAAGAGGGAGGAGCAAAAAGTCTATGTGTGGTGTCATAGACCCGATTTTCACCACGGTACTTGTCCAGGGCGCCACTGAAGTGGTTTTCACTATTGGACGAATTTATTTCTCTTTACTTTTTCCATTTTTTAATTTTTTGTGTCACGAGGCACCTGTTTGTAGGTTTTCACCAAAGTGACGATTTTTATTTTATTTTTTGTATTTTTGCTCTATTTTTTTTATATTTTTGTATTTTTCAATAGGATTCCTTAAAAAGTTATGCATAAAACCTACAAAGGTGCATGTTGTTGATAGGATCATCCAATGGTTCTCCTTCTAGCATTGATAACTTATATGCAACTGAGCCATAAACTACTGTGATGACGTAAGGCCTAAGCCAATTTGGTTTAAACTTGCCCCTTTTCTCTTTGTCCTGTTGATTTTTGGGGTTTTCTCTTAGCACCAAGTCACCTACCTCAAATGTGTGAGGTTTCACCTTGTGATTGTAGCTACGACTCATGCCTTGTGGATATGCTTTTAGGTGATTAAACACATTATGTTAATGCTCATCTAACAATTTCAAATCTTGCAAGCGGGAGAGCCTGTAGTCTTAGTCACTAATTAGATCACGTAAGGAGACCCGTAAAGATGGTAATGTTGTCATGGAGGATGCACCTGTTTCTACAAAGCAAATAAATACCAATACTTATGCAATCCTATGCAACATGAAAACAAAATCGAGATTGTGGGTTAGCTCATAATGAGATCGAATCTCTAGATTATGGACCGACTCCCTTTGAATACCTCATATAACTATTGATGGGTATGGAAAAGAGTAAGAAATGATTGGAACAAGTTGAAAAATTAAAACTATTCTAGAAGGTGATGCACCAAACTATGATGATTAAAATTTCCATAACTCACAAAAATCTATCAAAAACTCTTCCTACACAAGGTAATTAACTTTCCAATCACATGAGCATTTCTTAGAAAGGTTAAGTAATTAGTAAACTTGGAAGGAAAATTTATTTCAAAACACAAATTTACCAAAACTTGCAACACAAACTAAGACCTATGATTCTAAAAAGCAATGATGCCTACACACTAAGGAGACATAAGATTCAAGGTTTTAGATAAAACACAAAAAAATATTTCTATCAAATATGTCATGAACAAACACAATCACAAAGGCAAACTCATGAAATTATGTAAATAAAAGGAGTATTTTTGCAAAAATAGAATTGAAATATTGTTGTAAATCTCTCTATATCAATGAATGAGTTACAAATCTCTGCAAATTCTCTTAATTCAAGATAACAACAAAGGCAAGAACTCCCATAAAAAACTAACAAGCTTCCCTCCATATACAACAATACTAGGGTATGCAAACCCTAAACAAGAACTGCACTCTCCAAAAAGCTAACTGAAGTCTGAAATCCGAGCTCAAAAGAAAATCCTGCAAAATAGGTGTCAAAACTGCATGAAAAGATGCCATATCACTCCCAATATGTCCTCATGTGAATCCTCAACAATAAAAAACTTCCAAAATGAGCCCCAAATTGCTGATAACCGCCTCGTCTCTTATCAAACTGTTGTTGAAACACTCTCTCTATCCTATGCATGTGTGTGTAATAAGGGGAATTTTATAATAAATATTAAAGTCTAATCGACATGACTTTCACTTTTAATGTTTATTGTATATACTTGAGTTCATCCCTTATTATATTTATAATAAATATTAAAAAGTGATTTATAATGACCACTTTAATATTTATTTTACAATCAATAAATTATGCTTGCATGCATAAAATGGAAAGAAAGACATATTTAAGTGCAATTATTAATTGTTTTATTTAAATAAATAGAAGTATAGAATTTTAAATAAAGATTTAAAATAATCTTTATATTTTTTTTATTTATACTTCTATTTATGTAAGTAAAATAATTAATTAATTATTATTATATTTATTATATTAATAATGGTATAGTTTTATTTATTTATTTAATACCACTATTAATATATTAAATATATTAATACAAAGCATTTATTAATTATTTTGCTTTTAAAAAGACATGGGTTTAAAGCCCCCTCCGGCTGTCAATACTAGGACACGAGTCCTTGTGGGGGAGCATACAGCTCAACCACCACACAACAAATAGTCAATGGCATTTTTAAAAGAAAATCAACCCATAAAAATCTTTGGCACGAATTAGGGCATGAGGGTAAAAGTGTGAAAAAAACTCTAATGCTTTTTTTTTGCATTATTTCATTTTGCACAACTTCATGAAGAAACCTTGTACCGCCATGCATGGACTGATTGTTTGAGTCAGGGCTTCGAATAGGGCTTTCAAACTGGAATTTCTCTGCATTGAGTTTTTTTCTTCCTGCTATCATGTCGTTATTTTAAAAAAGGATCTACCTCAGAAGTCTATGTTTTTTAACATGCATGGATTTTAGGATTTTTTTGTATGAAACCCTTTTCACATACAACCTGTCCCTTTAATCGCATTATCGTTATGTTCAGTTGTTCTATGCATTAACCCAACCCTCTCCATGTTGGGAACATGCACTTTGACAGGGTTTCTTCATGAAGCCTCTTAATAAGCTCTGTATACATGCACTTGGACCATATATCTACATCTGCAACTTTGAGTCTTTGCTTGGTTCGAGGACCGAATCCATGATATGATTGAACTTGATGACTGGGACTCTTTGAGTAGTGTCCTTAGAGTTTTATTGTGTCTTCATAACTTTGCTCTTTTCTTAAAAAGTCACACATCAAATGGCTTCTCTCTAATGATTGAGACCCCTTTGTCCTTGAAAACATTGCTCTTATCATTGTTGTTGATCATTAGGTGCTCTTTGATGGATTTTTTAATCTCTGGTATTTGGAATACAACAGTTGTAGCTCACTTTCATTGTCTTTTTATTGTAATCACTAGGCTTATAGATTGCTAACTCTTGGTATGTATGAAGCTCCTAAATTCTTAATGACACTACTCATAGTCTCTTCGAAAAGGTATTACTATGCATGCTTGTCCATGTCTTCATGACTGCAATCTTACTTTATACAACTTTGGATGGTAGGCTTTTGTTCGTGTTAATCATTTCACACTTTGAAGTGGCATAGATAAGGATAGTCCCTTACTGCTTTGACAAATATTGAATCTCTATGTCACTTTTCTTTCTATGGTCTTGAGAATGAGATTAGTTGTTGTTTTATTCACTATGCATTGTCCTTGATGTTCATGAGATCCTTGATTGTTGGTAATGGTTATGAGCATCTTATACACTATCTTGAATTATTCCTCTATTATGAATGATTCATGAGTGTGCTTGGACCTTTAGGGATTTGAAATAATTGATTGCATTCCCAAGCTTATCCTATGACTGCTCTTTGTAACCTTATGAATGTATTTTTTGTGTCATGGTCATGATGTTTATGTTCTTAAGCTTCTCTGAAACTTGCTATCATTTGTTGTTTTTTATTACGTGCATACATAATATAGTGTTCATGGTTGCAATAAAAACTTAATCAGTTCTTTGGTCTACAAGTTTATATCGGTTTCAATCTTTCCATGACAGATCATAAATTCTCTTTTGGCAAATACATAGTGCCCCTAATTAGTCGTGACTGCTCTTTGCTCTATCATTTGCTGCTCTTTTTTATTGTGATCTATGTTCATTATCAGGTGTATTCCTAATTATGATGAACAACTCTAACGTTGTCGGTTGCACTTTAAGCTTTTATATCTAACCTCCTTTTACTGATAAATAGACTCTAATTTTCATTGTACAATATTGGCTACAAACTTGTGCCTTCTTTATGTTATTTATACCTTTGATTGTGCATAGATAAGAACATATGGGCTACTATGTTGAGTAATCGTCATTGTGATAGGAATTATTACTCTGATCCTACCAGCCTTGCTTCTTAGGACTGCCATTTAGTTCACTGTATTTATATCCTTAGTGTTGGGTCTGGCTGAAGTATCTCTTTTTCAAAAATTTGTGCCTAAATTTGAGTTCCAATCTTTGCTTTTGGCAATGAATAGCTTTGAGTCACTGTTATGACAATGATAAGATTACTATGACTGCATGACTGAAATGCATCTTTATATGTCTCAGGTCAATATATATGGATAACTGAAAAACTGTACATTTTGTAGTGTCGTAAATTGTACACCCTTGCTAGGGTGGTATAATTTCACACTTAGATTAGCACCTGCCTTAGTGTGTCTTGCATCTTGCATTTCTAATTCCCCTTTAAGCATTTAATTAATTAATTAAATTAAATCTAAGGTCATGTTTCATCACTTTACACATTATAAAGTTGGGCCCTTTACCCTAAGTGTGCCCCTTTTCATCTTATTCCTCCAACGAATCATTTAATCATAAACCCTAATTATGTCTTATTTTGATAGTTTAGGCCCAATTTTGCATATCAAAACATCTCGAAATCAACTATAACTTTGGGATGCACTCTAATATCATCATATCTAATGGCCCCGAAAATTTGGTGAAAAGTTGGTCGGACCGTGGTGGGAATGCACATGGTCCGTGACTTTTTCCCCAAAATTTCGGTAGCATAGTCCTATGATATAATAATGATTAACCCCAAAATATCAATGGGAAATTCAAATCCTAGGTTGGCCTAAACATGAAATCAAGATCTAGGGTTTCAATATAAGAGCTCTCTTTCTTCATTTGAAGGGGTCTTCTTCTAAGAATCCAAGAGTAGGTTTTTGGAGCATTAGAGCCTTCTTTGCAGCGAAAGAGTAGATCTTTAAAGTCTTCAACAACATTCAACATTCATCAAGCATCATTTTATCAATTGGGAGCTTTTGAAGATGTAGAAGAACAATAGGAGATCACCGACTGACGATTGGCTTGTACCTCTCCCTTGGGGTTGGGTATGGTTTCATGTCTTTGCATAAGCTTCATTTTGATTCACATTCATTCTTTAGATCACTTTTGCATTGTGGATTTAGAGCATTTACTTTGTTAATTATAAGAAATTAGGGTTTACTCTTTAGGGTTGCTCTAGGTTGTTTACTTTCTTTCTTAGGATCTTGCACACACATTTTTAATACATTATCGGCTATTCATGGAGGTGGAAATCACCAACATGAAGGTTTTACTAAGGTAAAACATTATATAGCCACCCAACCCTATTTTTCAGCTTCAGGTAGAGGTTCGATTTTGAGCATCACTAGAAGTTTCGGGACCGAAAGAGCACACAAAGACACTTCTGGGTTGTAGATCTTGGAAAAAAACCCAAGGATAGGGGTGTGGCACCCTGGTCCTACCTAGGATAGTGGTATGGCACCATGGTCCTACCCTCTGTTAGCAAGACTTGGTAGAACAACACTTTGTAGGCTCCAAAATCCCTCTTATCAGTTGTAGCTCTAGAATTGTAGTATCGAGACAGTGGTGTGGCACCCTAGTCCCAGAAATTTTTTCTTAGATTTTAGACATAGGTGCACCTTTGATTTTGTCTTCTTATTTATACTTTGCAGCAATGTATCAGTTCTTCTTTGCTCTGCATTCTCATAATAGGGTTTGCTTGCTTACTTGCACTCTAGGTTAGATTGCAGTTTGCATCATTCCTCTCTCTCATTTATAGCAAAGGAATAGAAAACCTAAGAGGTAATCCATGACTCTCTCTTTCTCATAAGAAGTAGCCGATGTGCATTACCTCCCTAAGCTCTTTCGTATTACATGAGTTTGTATGAGAGTGGGATTAGGGTTTCCATACTTAGTCTCACTTTTTCCCCTACACATCTTTGGTGAACCCGACGTGAACCCAATTTCATTTTCATTGCATTGCATTGTTAGATATAGATCTAGATTATTTCATTTTCTTTCAAACATAAAAAGAAAAAAAAAAGATAGGTTTCTTTCATTTTCCTTGCATTGTGTGTTTGAGTTTCATGCAATTTTCATTTCAAAATGTCAGATTTGTATTTGCAAGATGTTTATGTTTTTGATGATGTATGTAATTTTGTTGATTTTGAGTTTAGTAAGGATGAATTAGATGAATCTCTAGATGCGTTTTTGAACCCTAAGCCTTCTAAACCCTCATTTTGCCACAAATTAATCAACCTTGTTACTATGCCATTTTGTGGTGATGAGAAAGATAAGTTGAATGATTTCTCTCATGGGTACATTCCTATAAACTCCTCCACTAGATCTAGAAATATGGTTAACTCTCATGATTCCCTCTATGATGTTATGTCTCCTTTTGAGTCCAAAGATAAGCTTATCAATCACTATTATCATGCTTCATTGGATGATGCCCTTGATGACTTTATGTCTTTGCCTAAAATTTCAAACAAGAATAATGCATCTAAAAGGTTAATCAATATGATCAATGTGAATGAACATAGAAAATCACTTTTTGTTGTCCAAGGTGCTTGTCCTTCTCCAACTTCACCTCATCCTAATCAACCTCTTTTCACGGTTCAAGGTGGATATAGTCAAGATTCCTTTAGCACTCCAAACAAGCCTATCATTACGGTTCAAGGAAGGAATCCCACTAAGAGTCCTTATAGCTATGCTAGACAACTAACTAAGGAGAGTTATAATGCAATTTCCCATACCTATAACACAAGAAACAATAGGCAACCTAATCCTCCTTGGTTGTTCTGACTCCTCTACTTCATCCTCAACCCACTCTTCCTCAAGCACCTCACATTTCACAAACCTTTGGTAAGAAATATGATCTTGTCGAACAACTTAAAGCTACTCCTGCCAAGATATCTCTTTGGGATTTGCTTCAAACTTCCTCGACTCATCATGGAATTCTACAAGATTCTTTGAAAACTTTGAATGTACCATCCACAGTGACATCCAATAATATGGCTTCCTTGATTAACTCTATTACAACACCTAAGGTTCAAATTGCATTTACATAAGATGAGCTGCCCTCTAGTGAAGTTCAACAACAATGTGATCCCTTGATGATTGTAGTTATTATAAATGATAGTGCGATTAGATGAACACTAGTGGACAATGGTTCTAGCCTTAATGTTTGTAGAATTAACTTGTTGCATAAGATCAATGTTGATACTTCTCTTATTAAGCCCAATTCTCTCACCATCTATGGATTCGATAATGTTGCTAAATCTTCACTAGGTATCATCACCTTGCATGTTAAGGTAGGTCCTATTACATTACGTACTCCTATCCATGTCATGTCTGAAGAGTTGGCTTACAACTTGTTGCTAGGGAGACCTTGGATTCATAGAATGCAAGGTGTTCCCTCTACATTGCATAGGAAAATCAAATTCATTCACAACAATACAACATATACTTGGTTAGGTGACACAAGATTATAGGCTTGTTTACAAACATCAAGTTCTAAATCCTCTTCAATCAATTCTTCCCCAATTATTTTAGATAATTCTTCCCAATACTTCCTCAAGTGGACCTAAGGTTCTTGAGGAAGAGTCTTCTCAGCTTGACTCTACGATTGAGAACACTTTCTCTCCTAAAAAGATTCTTGAAGAAGATGATTGGGGATCTCTTGATTTCAATCCTACTTTCGTAGGGGAATACATAATTCCCCCTAGAGAACCTAAGGTCAAAAAGATGAAAGAAGAAGAAGAACCTAAAAAGAAATCTACTTTATTTGGGACATTGAGTAATAACTTTGTGGTGACTTCTCATACTTCATCTCCCTTAGTTTTTGGTCTAGAGGATTTTGAATCTTCACTTTTTGAAAATCCTCTTTCTTCTTCGGAAATGACTAATCTTTATGGTCCTGGTTTTCACATCCTAGCTAGGTGTGGATATAATGGAAATGGATGTGGTGCTCAAGAACAAGGGATTAAGGTGCCCTTGGTAAACAACTTTCGTGATATGACATTTGGGCTTGTTTATGATCCTTTCAAGCACACTAAAGCCTCTAAGAGACCATCTATTAGTGTTAATGTCATTTCTGCTTCTCTCTCACTAAAATATCTAAAATATACTGACTGTGACCCTTCTTGTGTCTTTGATTTGGATGTTTTTTCTATCGACGATTCCTTAGCTGAATTCTTGGGAGCTTATGACAACCTTCCTCGTTATCACCATAGTCATAGTTTTCTTTATTGTCTAAATGTGGAAGCTTACTTTGGGAAAGAAAGAAATAACGATGAGATAGTTAAACAAATTCCTCAATTAAGAGACACTCCTCAACAAAGCAATCTCTTAATAAATGACACTAGTGATATCAAGATGGATCCTTGTTTTGAATATAAAATCATCAAGATAGGGAAATGTCTTGACGAAGAAGAGAAAAAACAGTATGTCGAGTTGTTACATGAATTCCCTGAGATCTTTGGTTGGATATATTTTGACATGCCTGGTATAGATCCTAAGATTGTAACTCATAACATTGTCCTAATTCCTGATGCTAAACCTGTGAAGAAAAAGATTCAACAGATTCACCCTAAAGTGGCATTACTTGTCAAATAAAAAATTGAAAAACTATTGGATGTTGGATTCATTTGTCCTATCGATTATTCCCCATGGATTTCAATTATTGTAGGTGTGGCTAAAGTTGAAAATCAGATTAGGATGTGTACATATTTTTGTGATTTAAACAAGGCCTCTTTAAAGGATGACTTTCCTCTCTCGAATATCAATATGATAGTGGATTTGATAGCAAGGTGTGCTTTATTATCCTTTATGGATGGTTTCTTAGGATATAATCAAATCTTCATTAATCCTCAAGATCAACACAAGAGCAACCCACTGGGGTACATTTTGTTGGATTGTGATACCTTTTGGATTGAAAAACACAAGAGCAACCTATCAGTGTGATATGACTCTCATCTTCTATGACTATATGCATAAAACCTTAGAACATTACGTTGATGACATCTTAGCCAAATACGTTCTTTGTACAAATCATGCTAATATCCTTCATCAAATCTTTGATAGAATTCATAAGTATAACATGCATTTGAATCCTTGAAAATGTGTTTTTGGTGTGGATAGTGGAAAACTATTAGGACTCATAGTTTCACATCGAGGTGTTGAGGTGGATATGAAGAAGATAGATGCTACTATTAACATGCCACCTCCTAAGAATGTCTCCCAACTAAAAAGTTTGCAAGGAAAGATCCAAGTTATTCGTAGGTTCGTCTCTCAACTTGCGGATCATACCTTCCCCTTCACACCATTGCTTAAAAAGAATATCACTTTCCAATGGAATGAGGATTGTTGCCAAGCATTTGAAGACCTAAAAACCTATTTGGCCAATCCTCCTATTCTTCAACCTATTGATCCTATTAAGCCTTTTCTTATGTACACCATTGCTTCCACTCAAGCTCTTGCAACCATATTGGCACAATGTGATAAGGATGGTAGAGAATGCTTGGTTTATTACATAAGTTTTACTCTACTTGATTACAAAGTCTGATATTCTGGAATAGAAAGACAGTGCCTTACTTTAGTCTTTGCAACTCAAAAGTTGAGGCATTATCCCTTGAATGTTGAGATCCATGTTATCATTAAATTCGATCCTTTTAAACATCTTTTCTCCAAAACTAACCTTTCCGGACACTTAGCTAAGTGGGTTATGATGTTGACCAAGTTTGACCTTAAGTTTGTCTCACGAAAGGCAATAAAGGGTCAAGCGTTGACTGACCACTTAGTTGATGCTCCTTCACCCTTCTCCCTACCTAATCGAGAGTTCTTTCTTGATGAATACATTTTTTCCACTGAGGTTGATGAGACGAGAATTGTACTTTGATGGCTCTATGTGTCATACAAGATTGGGGGCAAGGGTGGTCTTAATCTCACCTAAAAAGAGGCCCATTCCTTTATCATATCATTTCAATTTCTTATGTACCAACAACATTGTTGAATATGAAGCTCTTATAGATGGAATTAAAGTAGCCTTGGCATTGAATGTGAAACATTTACATATTTATGGAGATTCTCAACTAATCATAAGACAAGTGGTAGGAGTATATCAAGCTAAGCCAGACAAATTATCACAATATAGAGATCTAGCTATATCCTTGTTGCAAGAATTCGATTCTTATACCATGGAGCCTGTTCCTCGAAAAGATAATCGACATGCTGATGCGATGACATGTGTTGCCTCTCTTGTGTCTATAGAGGACCCCGATAGATCTTAAATTCATTATTCACAACCTTATTTCCCCGGCTATTGTTGATAATCCTAGTGATATGGCATATTGTTTCATTATAGATTCTGTTGAATGGTACTCGCATATCGTGAGATATTTGAGTGATGGTACCTTTCCCGACTCTACGAATAAGAATACTAGGGATAGGAATCACAAATTGGCTACTAGATACATTATCATTTTTAATGTTCTTTATAGGAGGGGTTATAATGGTCTTCTCCTTCGATGCTTAAACAAGGCTGAAATCCCTATTGCTCTTGAGGAAGCACATTCAGGTGCTTGTGGGGGGCATTTTGGTTGTAGATCCTTAGTTCAAAGATTGATTTGAATGGGATACTATTGGAAAACTATGGAAAAGGAATCCTTTGCATTTGTGAAACGATGTCATCAATGTCAGCAACATAGAAATTTGATCCATGCCCCTGCCTAAGAGCTTTGATCTCAGGTAGCATCTTGGCCCTTTTCTACATGGGGTTTGGATCTTGTTGGTAAAATATCTCCTCCTTCATCTCAAGGACATACCTTCATCATAATTGCCACTGATTACTTTACGAAGTGGGTGGAAGTTGTTCCTCTTCGATCCACTACCGCTAAAGTAATTTGTCAATTCATTTTGGAAAACATTATTTCCCTATTTGGGATACCTTCTGCCTTAGTTTTAGATAATGGAACATCATTCAAAAATAAGGATGTGAAGAAGTTTCTTGAGAAATATGGTGTAGGAGCACCTAGGACTTAGGCTTATAGTCCTTTCACAATTTTGGCTTGTACTGACCTTAGCCAAGTCAAGTTCCTAATAAGGACTTCGGGAGGGTCCAAGGAGTGAGTGTGATATTTGTTTTGAGTCAAGTGTAGGCCTAGTTGAGTTGGTTTTCTTCCTAGGCTTGCACTTTGTGAGTAGGTGATAGTTTTAGTAGTTGAAATGACCTTCTTGATGGTCAAAAGTGGTAAAAATTGGTGTGAGAATGAGAGAGGTTTAGTATGGTCTTAGGAATTCTTAAAAAGTCATGAGTAATGACTTAAAATAGGTTTTATAGGTTGGTAAAGCAAAAAATGGAAAGTTGTCATGACAACTTTTGTCCTAAAATGCTTAGAGATGGAGTTAGGGATAGCAAAATGCCATAGAATGCCTCCAAATGTGGGGAAGACTATAATAACCTCCTCTTTCATGGTTACCAAGGTTGGAAGTTTATTTTTGTATGATCAACAATCTGAAACTACTCATTTTCGGACTGTTATCACTGTTTTTGGCTCATTTTTCTTACAATGTGAATACAGATGGATTGAATCCATTGATCCAGTTATGGATTGAGCTTATTTGGTGTGTTTTAGAGTCATTTGTTTCATTTCAATCTTTGTAGTTAGTGTGTGTTGGTGTTTTCATAGTTTTGTTTCCAATCAGCCAGTTTTGGCTTGTAAATAGCAATTTTATGTAAAATGGTTCCCTCAGTGCTACCATCATGGCTTGTTGGGACATGGAAGGAAACCACTTATAAAATTTACATATTTAGGGAGAAAATATGGAAGTGGTGTTTGATATGGATACCACCTTGTTCTAGGTGAGTTTAGGAGCAACCTAGCTAGAGAAGACATGGTGAAATTTGAGGGCATAGTGCAGAGGTGAACACAAAACCACAAGAAAATCATTTGGAGGGGTCCATGAAGTCCATACAGAGTTTCCATAGCAAGGAGAATCCTTGGAAAGACCTTTTGATGTCCATTTCACTAATTTGACCAGTCACTATTGGTTAAGAGGCCTAAAAACCCTTCAAAACCGTCATTTTTGGGTTAGGGCATTGCACGGTGAGTTGGGAAACCAAAACCACCAAAATAACTTGGGGATAGGTGAATGAATGAAGAAAATAAAACCTTGTTGCAGGGTCTTTTGGACCATTTTCTTCTAAACCCTTGAAAACCGGATTTTGGAGGCCTAATAGGGGCTCATTCCTTGTAGCCCTTTTCTAGACAAAATGGTGAAATCAATAGGAAGAAGAATGGTTGAAAACCACAAATAGACCCAAATGGAATTAATTTCATGTTAAAAGCCACCTCCACACCTTTGCAACAACTCACAATAGTAGGAGGTGAAATTGGCAAGTCAAAGACAAGACAACAAGAATGAGCATATGGGAAACACTTTGAATTGGTAGGGTTCCTAGTTAAACACTAGTTGCAAACACCTTGAGATTGGGAAGAAGAAAGCCCTAGAAGAGATTGAGAAGGACTTGGAGGTCTTGGAGCATAGCTAGACCTAGATAGGTTGGTGGAATTGAGCAACACCAACTAGGTGAAGTGTGAGCAAGCTAGGCAAACCCCATCAAAATATCATACTCAACATAAATTTTCTACACCTCATTATCCTCAGTCAAATGGTCAAGATGAGTCTAATAGGATAATTGAACAAATTTTTTGAAATATTATAAACAAGCATGGTAAGGATTGGCATATTCAATTAACCTATGCTCTGTGGGCTTATCACACAAGTGTACGTGTTGCTACGGGTTGTACTCCTTATAATCTTGTTTATGGTGTTGATGCCATTATGCCTTTGGAGCTAGAGATTCTTTCTTTGAGAGTCTCTCTTAGGGGTATAATGGATGATGGTTCCTATAGAGAGAAAAGACTTCAACAACTTGAGATGCATGATGAATGGCGAATAAATGCCCTCAAACATATTCAAGCATATCATAAAACTTTGCAATGAAGCTACAATGATAAGGTTATTCAACATTCCTTCTCAGTAGGGGTTTTAGTCCTTTACGAGAATCAATGCAACGTGAATGCCTTACCTGAGGAGAAAGGAAAATTCATCCCTAATTGGCTTGTACTATACATTGTTGTCAAGGTCTATGGATCAGGTGCTTACAAGATAGCAGATGTGGAAGGTGCGCCTCTCAAGGAACCCACAAATGCTATGAACCTTTGTAGATACTATGCCTAGTTCTCTTTTTCTCTCTCTCTCTCTCTAGTCTACTTTCTGTTCTTTCTCTATATCTTGTTCTTCAAAATTGGGTAATATGATAGCATATCTTCATTAAAGTATGTAATATTAAATGATGTTATATTGTTTGATCTACATTACTTCATTCTTGACAAGCATGTTTCATCACTTTATTGTTTGTCTTGGATTCTTTTATGTAAATTGAATAGATTTACATTTCATATATGCTAGCATATTATACAATTTCTTATGTGTTAAGTAGAATTATATCATGTTGTGTTTAATTAGAGTTAATTAAATCGCATTAGTCATATAGTTCTTAGGCTTAATACATTCTTCTTTTACATCATCAAAGTAGCATTTGATTAAATACTTAGCTATTTAATTAAATCACACATGTATCAATTTAATCATGAAGCATTGAGAAATCAATCACATGGAAATTAAAATTAGATATACATGTTCTTCACTCAATATGTTACTTCTAATCTAAGCAATGCATATATTTTTTTAAGCATTAAAATAACATATCCATGAGTGTCATCATATGTACATCAATACATCAAGGTCATCTCCTATCCCTAAGACTAGTAGCTGGAGGATGGTGGCTAGATGCCTCCTCTTGATCTGGCCGTGGGAGTGGCCCCATGGGGGTGTATCATGATATGGACCGCAAGTGACTCCGCGAGGAGCTCCTGCAATCCCTCTCCATCATGATCCCACGGTATGTGGTTGCCTCTATCTATGACGCTGCTAGGTCACACTTTGTTTGTTATAATCTCTCTCATAGTACCTTCATCTCCGTCCGAATAGGGGAGAAAAGGTCCTCGTATCGTCCTGTACTCCTCTAGGATCTGTGCGATATCTGTGAGGAACTAGGAATGTGCGCAGTCACAATGAGGTCTGTCACTACATTCTGAATCAACGAACGCCACTCCTAGATGGTAGCTGCAAGATAGAGAGAAATTTTTTATCAGTAACATTCTATATCATCAAATCTAAAGCAAGTAAGATACATAAGTTAACCATTAACATGACACCTTACTTGGATATCCCTCTCACTAGTAGGGATCGTGGAGAATGATCTCCTGAGAACTGGACCCACTAGGCTCTCTGTGCTCATACTATCTTTGTACAATAGGTGTGGGTCGATGGGGACTAGGATCAGGACCCCTTATAGGGTCCTTCTTCGCCTACAGTGGGAGACTCAGTGGATCTAGGGCTATGGTATCCTCCCCAGAGTGATGAGTAACTACATCTGACTCGTCCTTGTCCTCCTCCTCATCCTCCTCATTCTCGTCCTCATCCTCCTCATCCTCATCCTCCTCCTCATCATCTCCATCCTGATCTCCCTCTCTGGTATCAAGATAATCTCCGTCTCTGCCTACCTCCTTCCCTCCTATGTCATCAACCTTATCATATGAGCCCTCCTCAAATGTATCAGATCCCTCTTCATCGCCTAACTGTCTCCATGGTCTGGGGTTCCCACCAAGGAAATCTGCTAGGAAAATGGCTCCAGGGTATGTCCTTCCCCACCATGTGATGTATCATCGGTGTGCACCTGAATCATCTCTATAGTTTGTCGCAATGTCCTGATCCAACCCATCTGAATTTGTGATGTCGATATGATCACTGGTAGGCCTAGGAATGGCTCCTAGCCTTGACATCACGCGTGAGTGTCAGATATACACAAACACATCAATAGGAACACACTGCTTGAACCCAAACTATTGCCTAACTTGGTTGAAGTAGAAGGGAATGACTATGTGGATGTACTGCCCCTCTAGTAGACGGTTCCTATGCATGTTGAACATCTGCCTGTGTATCCCTTCCCGCATCCTGAGGTAGGGTTTCCATATGACTTTGCCCATTGTCAATCTATCTAAGCTCAATCTCCAATGCAGGAGATCGTCGAAACGCCACTCATGGGTAAGAGGATAAGCAAATTGTTGGCATATGTAGAGTTTGATGACATGATGTTATTGTATGATTGTCATTGATGTCAATATGCTGAAGAGTGAACCAGTATATTGATCCGGTATGATCCGGTATGATATAGTGAACCGGTATGTTGGAATGTGAATTGGTATATGGAATGTTTTATATTAAGGCTTCACATGGTATGACTACCGGTTGGTAGTCTTGGCTTCAGGGTTTCCAGTTGAAGTGTTCCAAGCATGTGTGACTCAATCGATTAAGTTGTAAGATGAGTTAGCATTGTAATGAAGAGCAGATTGTGTTGCCATGTTAGCCTTGTGTGCGTAAAGGATCTTGCATGAAGGAGATTGATCCTATCTACCTCGGGAATGTGTGAAGTCTCTATAAATGATGGAGAACACGTGATGGGCTATCAACCTCCAAGAAGTAGTGAAAAATGAATGATGGAGAATGTCTTGAGATCTGCTCAAGACTGTTGTATTCAATGCAAAGTGTTCAATGGTCAGGATTGAACTGACTGAATTGCTTAACCCAAATGTTTAGGGTTTAGGGTTTATACTACCGACCTATCTGTTTCCTATAAGGTCAATGTTGTGTTTCATGTTGAAGTTGTTGGCAAATGTTGTGTGTGTATCTAAGAGCAGAGATACATGATTCTTGCCAGACCAGATAAGTTAATAGATACATGCAGAGTGTGATTGCAGAAGGAAGGAGTCGAAGAAGATCTGCATTGGCATTGAGTGCTGTTACCATATCATTGTAATACCTATTGATCTCTAACCACTTCAACAGTTCGAAAATCCCTTAACAGGGTAGCTTTAACCAGCTTGCTGTAAATCTTTTAACAGGGTGACTCAAAATCATTGAGTTCTTGAAATCCTCTAACAAGGTAACCTTTGATAGGGTTTAACCCTTAACCGGGTATTTAGCCATCCCTTAACCGGGTAATCCCTAGCAGGATCGGTTCCTAACAAAACCTATTGTAACAGTCTTTAACTGGACCAGGCTCCTAATAGAGTGGACTTCAAAAGAGTCAAAGAACAACTTGTGGGTATTCATCCCCACCGTGGTTTTTCCTAGTTGGGTTTCCACGTGAAAAATATGTGTGTCATGAATGATGTGTTTTCATGTGGTGCTTTGTTATTTTTTGTCAAGTGGTAAATCATGTTGAACTAGCAGGTTATTATATTTCTGACTATAGAATACCAACGTATGCATATGGGTGAAGTGGGAATAAGATGTTAGATTGTATGGAAAACTAAGTGTTACCAATTTAGGTCCTTCACCATCTTACTGTGTTTAACCGATAGTAATCTAGTTTAGATAGATGTTAGTGATTGCCATTCAAGTGCACTGTCTGCAGTCAAACCGGTTCAAGGAGAGTGATTTTTGTTTATATTGATCCACCCCCCCCTCTCAGTACCAGTTTGGTACTAACTGTTCATCATTTAGTCATCACAAATACCCTAGGCTGCTCTAGGACTTGCTCTATGGGGGCTCCAGTAGGCCTAGTGCAGGTAATATGCTCAAACATCCACACCTGTAGTAGCATGCATGTCATCAAGCTGCATCCCTACCCGAACACATACTCCCCAAGGTTGTGATAGAGATACGCAAGCATTCTCTAACCCCAAGAGTATACCCTCCTATGTCTCTCCATCGCTCAGATAGCGTAGATGAGTCCTCCATGCATATATGTGTCGCACCCATTAGGGCACACGACTAATGCAAGGGTCGTAATCATGAGTCACCTCACTAATGGAACCTTGCCAGTAGGGTGTAGGAACTAGCTGACCATGATACAACCCCTCATCTCACTGGGTATCACTCTTCCCATAGCATATACCTTCTCTCTCTCCTGTAATCCTCCTTTGTCTGGTTGGATCGATATCTCATGGTCTCTCCTCTAATGTGAAGGCACAAAATCTAGTATACATCCTCAAGGGTGACCATCATGTCCCCCACAGGTAATGAGAACATCAAGATGTTTGCATCTCGCCTCTCCATCAATGCCATCAACATCACATAATGGAATCAGATGGCCGACATGGTCATCACATCCCATAATCCCACTGCATGTATAAAATCCCTCTCTCCTACTGTCAGCCTTGGGATCTGCTCCCGAAGGATCCAGAAGGTGAGACCGACAGTATGCTTGCAGATGTATGGCAATGTCTATAAAACACAAAACAATATATCATCAGTAATCAATCATCATCACTATCATCTAATCAATGCAATCATTCTATCAATTCTACCATTCATTGCCTGATCCTGTGTAACCATTGGTCGCCCTGAACAGGGATGAGGGTGCCCTGAATAGGGACTAGGGCGCCCTAAACAGGGACTAGGGTGCCCTATTGGGACCATGGCACCCAGGTAGGACCAGGGCACCCAGATTGGACTAGGGTGCCCCCTTGGGACCATGGCACCCTAGGAGGACCAAGGCATCCTAAGACCCCTAGGTTTCCAATGAGGGGGCCCAAGCCCATACTTGGTGATGACATCATCATTCCTAAAAACTATGAAAGCATGACAAAGTCAAATGGAGTCAAAGGAAGGTCAACTCACCTCATTGAGTGGTCAGTCGATGAGTATGGATTGGTGCATGATCTCCATCCTTGTAAGTCACTCAGGTTGGCGTTGAGGAATGATGGCTAGTATGTGGGCTCCTCTATAGCAAACAGTGCCAAAAAGTTAGAAAGTGACAAATGAAGGTGTCACTTTCATATTTATGTGTTATGCACTTTTTAACTTTATGTTTTTAAGTTAAAACCCTAATTTCTGCACTTTTTCTTCAATCTATCATATCTTGAGCTAAGGAAGCTTCGTTTCTCGCACTATCAATGGCATTGGAATCATGGGTTCTCCCTCTCACTCCACATTAGTTTCATAACGTGCTTGGATGAGAAATCAAGCCTTGTTGTGAACTTGCTTCATCAAAATCTATCACAATTCACTGTGGAAAACATGATACCCTGTTTCACCTCACTAATAAGCAAGTCAAAACAGGGGGGCATATAGCTACCCGCAAATTTCATCACCTTCCTTAGTAAGCATTAGGTGATTTTGTAATCTAACATGTGGTTTTGTAGGGTGTGGTCCCTAACTATGTACTGCAGATACCATCGGGGGCTTCATCCGACAACTTGTGGATATATCCCTTTTCAAATGATGTATACTTTTCTGTACTTTAGCTTGCATATGCACGTAGTGTCATATGACCGCTAAAGTGGGGGCTAAATGTAGTGTCATAAATTGTACACCCTTGCTAGGGTGGTACAATTTCACACTTAAATTAGCACCCGCCTTAGTGTGTCTTCTATCTTGCATTTCTAATTCCCCTTTAAGCATTTAATTAATTAATTTGATTAACTCTAATGTCATGTTTCATCACTTTACACATTATAAAGTTGGACCCTTTACCCTAAATGTGCCCCTTTTCATCTTATTCCTCCAATGAATCATTTAATCATAAACCCTAATTATGTCTTATTTTGACTGTTTAGGATCGATTTCGCATCAAAACATCTAGAAATCAAATGTAACTTTGGGATGCCCTCTAATATCGTCATATCTAATGACCCCAAAAATTTGGTGAAAAGTTGGTCAGACCGTGGTGAGAATGCACATGGTCTGTGGCTTTTTTCCTAAAATTTTGAGAGAACAATCCTATGATATAATAATGCTTAACTCCAAAATATCAGTGGGAAATTCAAATCCTAGGTCAGCCTAAACATAAAATTAAGATCTAGGGTTTCATACTTAAGAGCTCTCTTTCTTCATTTGAAGGGGTCTTCTTCTAAGAATCTAAGAGAAGGTTTTTGGAACATTGGAGCCTTCTTTGCAGTGAAAGAGTAGATCTTTAAAGTCTTCAACAACATTCAACATTCATCAAGCATCATTTTATCAATTGGGGGCTTTTGAAGATGTAGAAGAACAATAGGAGATCGTCGACTGACGATTGGCTTGTACCTCTCCCTTGGGGTTGGGTATGGTTTCATGTTATTTTTGTTTCTTTGCATAAGCTTCATTTTGATTCACATTCATGCTTTAGATCACTTTTGCATTATGGATTTAGAGCATTTACTTTGTCAATTATAAGCAATTAGGGTTTACTCTTTAGGGTTGCTCTAGGTTGTTTACTTTCATTCTTAGGATTTTGCACACACACAAGGTTATTGCACACACATTTTTAGTACATTATCGGCTATTCGTGGAGGTGGAAATCACCAACATGGGGGTTTTACTAAGGAAAAACCCTATATATCCCTTCAAACCCTCTTTTTCAGCTTTAGGTATAGGTTCGGATCCGAGCATTGCTGGAAGTTTCAGGATCGGAAGAGTACACAGGGATAGTTCTGGGTTGCAAATCTTGGCAAAACCCCTAAGGATAGGGGTGTGGTGCCCTAGTCCTGCCTAAGATAGTGGTGTGGTGCCATGATCATGCCCTCTGTCAATAGGACTTGGCAGGACAACACTTTGCAGGCTCCAGAATCTCTCTTGTCAGTTGCAGCTCCAGAATTGCAAATTCAGGATAGTGATGTGGCACCCTGGTCCCAGACATTTCTACTTAGATTTTAGACACAAGTGCACCTCTTATTTTTCCTTCTAATCTATACTTTGTGGCAGTGTATCAGTTCTCTTTGATCTGCATTTTCATATTAGGGTTTGCTTGCTTACTTGCATTCTAGGTTAGATTGCATTTTGCATCATTCCTCTCTCTCATTTAAAGCAGAGGAATAGAAAACCTAAGAGGTAAGCCATGACTCTCTCTTTCTCATAAGAAGTAGCCAACATGCATTACCTCCCTAGGCTCTTTCGTATTCCATGAGTGTGTATGAGAGTGGGATTAGGGTTTCCATACTTAGTCTCACTTTTTTCCCTACACACTTTTATTTGTGACATTGAATATTTGTGTGCACTGTGATTTCATCACTGTCTTTCTTGTTGCATCTTTTGCATCTGCTCCTTGTACTTTACTATCATTGCATTATTTAAAGACTATGAATTAGCTATGAATGATCCATGCAATGTTAAGGGAATGTCTCTTTAAAATGTATCCTTGAGGCTTTGATCCTTGGCATCATGATGATTGTCCTTTAGTGCTTATTGATGGCTCCATGGCCTACATCTTAATGACTTAATGTCTTTGTATGCACTATCACTTGCTAGTAATGGACTGGTAATGAGCTCATACACTGTCATTATCTTCTATATAAGTTGTCTTCAAGAAAGTGTGACTTTGAATGATGATTGTAGTGATTGTTGTCCTCTCAAATTTTGATGATGACTAATGGGCTACAAAAAAACTCCTTCACCTTATTGTTGTAATATTGTAGGCTAATAATATTGGTCACTTTACCATGACTAATCTGAATATTGTGATTGTAGAATGTGTTATGCTTTATAGATGCATACTCCTTTGGTAATGTATTTGTGTATAAGACTTGTGAAGCTGTTAAGTACTCTTTGATTTTCGTAGGGCTATTTCAGAGTGATTCTAGATCTTTACTTTTATGATTACCATTATTTTGTGTTACAAACAGTCACTTACCACTGAATATTGTACTTTGATCTTTGATCAACTCCCTTAAAACTGTGATTTGATAGCTTGATTGTTTTAACTGAGATCTTTATTATCTGTCTTATGAAGTTGTGTTGGTTATATTTTTCTAAGTTTGATCACTCTTACTTTCACAGTATTTTATGTGATGGCTCTAGTCATCTATTGATTATTGAGTGCAGTTTATCCATTATTGTGTATATTGCCATTGGATGGTAGTTTATACTATCATTGAATCACAATGTATGGGACCATGGATACAGTTACATCTATGGTTAACAACTGATTAGTGTCACCCTGTGAGTGAGGACTGGTATGCTGAGCTCAACCCTTGTGGGAACCCATTTTTTCCCACATATATTGATATTTATGAAATGGAAATTTGTCCTATACCTGCATAGTGAACAAACAAGTTAGAAAAAATAAGAAGCTAATGAAGCTTCTGATGATTTGCCATTTTGATCTCGCTGATTCTCTTGTTTGATATGATATGATTTTCTTTCCATTTGTAGTATGATATATATGTGTATGAGTAGATTGTTAGAGAAATAGAGATCCCAAGCTCTAACACATTTGTTCTTCACCCCTTGCAGGTATACTAGGAGCAATAGGAGCATGAAGAAATGAAGATGCAACTTCAACTAACCAACAGTTTGTCATTAAAAGACAATGACAAATCTTTCTTCCTCTTTCTTTCTATTAATTCATATGTATACCATAGTACTTGTTGCATTTATCAGTCATACCCATGGCTTGTGTGGGTAACCTTACACATTCTTTGTAACACAAAAGTTATTTTATGCAATCTTTTACTATTGTTTCTTGAAACAAATACTCGCATAATGAAATAAACTTCCATTTTGACATCATAATGTGCAAAAGGAAGATTTTTATGAATTTTTTTTGTATACCTTTCTTCATTTGCAATGTGTAAGGCCTCATTAGGCCACCAAATTTGGTTGTAGGAAAAATTTGGTAACATTTTTGGCGACCTCTCAAGGGTGTTTGCCTACTAAACATAGTGAACTTGACTAGTAGCCTTTGTTGCATCCATTGGGCACACAGTCATGCCTCTTCACCTTTGAACTTGAAATTGCTTGTAACTCAACTTTTATAGAAAACAAAACAACAACAAAAAAAAAGTGAAACAAAAAACAAAACATGGCTCCACAAATGAGCCTGCAAGTTGTGCAACAACTGCTTATTGAAACAAACTAGCTTGAAATAGAACTGAAAGATGTGTGACAAATGCACTTATTAAAACAAACTAAAAATTTAAATGTACTCTACCCTAAGCTACCCAGCATGGTAGTGAATTAAATGAAACCATTGAGTGGTTTTGAAAATTAACTACCCTTTCTTGACAAAATGTCATATTGTGCATGTGTTTAGGTAGCTACAAAGAGAATCGAGCTGAAGATATGCCTTAGACAATACTGTATCTTTTTTAAGATTGAAAAATAGATCTTCTACCTTTTTTAGTTGTTCATACTCACGTCCCTTTGCAAATAAAGAGATTATTGGGATGCAAACCTCTTATGTTATAAGTTCATGATCAGGATCGTTGACCTTCAGACTTTCATACTTAGATGTGAGCCTAGTTTGCAATGCTTTATTGTCTTCTTCTATGGACAAGTGCCTAATAGGACAACCTCTTGAGAGTGCAGGCTCCTATGTCATACTTATTTCTCCTTGATGAATTATTTCATTGCTACCTCTTGTTGTAAAGGCTGACTCACACATGTCTTGATCATCATCAACAAACAAAGGAATCTCAACAAATAGAGTAACATGAATTATTTCTTGCTTTTGGGTTTGTTGTTCTAGTCTGCTACCCATTTCTACATCAAGCAATATATCTACCTTATCATATTGAACATTATCTATAGGTGTTACCTCTTCTTTAATAGGAGAAGCTATTGTGGCTAGAGGTGCTTGGCTGATAGGCACTGAAAGAATTTGATCTTTCTGAAATTGAATTGACAAAGCCTTCATTTGCTCATTTTTTGTTGCCATCACCTTCGCAAGCTTCTCTTCATATTGTCTTTTTTGGTCCTCCATCTCCTTCTTGCAAAGATAAATTTGATAGGAAAGATTATTCTCTTCGATACTATCAGCCCGTTGTCAAGAAACCATGATATTTTCTTCTTGTGGTAGATCCTGATCATCTTCTTGCCAGTTCATATATACGCAAATAGGAATATTTTCCTGAACTTGTGGATCTTTTTCCTCATTTATGTCCTACACTAGGTACTTTGAAACTAAGGGATTATAATGCACCATAAGGGCTTGACCTTGGATCTCATCAGAGTAAGTGGAGTGATTATGAATCTCAAGTTGACAAATGACTGACTTCCCTATATAAATTTGTAACATATCTTTTAAGTCTTGGATTTCCTGGGATGAGGCTAATACAACAAGACTCTAAGGTGCTGCTTGATGCTCTAGGGTGAGGATAGTAGTTAAAAGTGGGGCTGGTAATAGCATATTTGGTTGTATTTCTAGAATAATTGGCATAAGAGCTCTAAGAGATAAATTTCCAGCTAGAATTAAGCTATTCTCTGCTCTAATAGCGACATTAAAAGCCTCTAGCAAGGTAAAACTTCCCATAGACTAGATCATTACAGATGTATCACCATTAAGAGATCTCAAATAATATAAGAAAGCATGGTCATTGGTGGGTCTTACCGATGTTGAAATCCTCCTCCATGTCCTTTGGAATCTATCGTTGAAGTCAGACATGAGCTCGTGTTGGTACTTTCTTTAATGTAGATAGTTGTTCTATCAATGACAGAATGTTGGATCTATCCTCAAAGTATTTGTTCAAAGCAACTCCTAATTGATCCCAGGTTCGGATAAAAGCTATAGGTAGCTGTATGAACCACTGCAATGCTTTTTCCTTGAATGACATGGCAAGCAATCTGATGGCGACATTCTCCTATGTGATATGGTAAACTGCACACATTAATGCAATATCTCCAATGTGATCTACCAATGTTATCTGGTCTTCACCAGTGAAATATGGTAAATTCTTCAATGCCACCAAAAGTATGTCAACATATTGTGTCAAAATTAAGGAGGTACCTTGATCAAATGACACAAATGGTTGATTCCTTGGTGGATTATGAGCCATCTAAATTAGTGCTGGTACTATTGGTACATTGTCTCTCGAAACCAAGATCACAAAGTCCCCAATTATTTGTGTTGAAAACCTCTCAAAGGTTGAAAGTTGTTGTTCAATACCCAAAACAATAGTATGAAATAAGTCTATTCTTGATCTGAGAATTAGTTTAGGGTTCCACCGGGTGTGCCAAAAACTGTTGTCACGGAGGATGCACCCGTGTCTACAAAACAAATCAATACAAGTACTTATGCAATCCTATGTAACATGGAAATGAAAGTGAGCTTGTGGGTTAGCTCATAATGAGATCAAATATCTAAATTATGGGTCGGCTCCCTTTGAATACCTCCTAAAACTATTGATGGGTATGAAAAAGAGTAAGAAATGATTGGCACAAACTGAAAATTTGAAACTATTCTAGGAGGTGATGCACTAAGCTATGATGATAAAAATTGTCGTAACTCACAAAAATCTATCAGAAACTCTTCCTACACAAGGTAATTAACTTTCCAATCACATGAGCATTTCTTACAAAGGTTAATTAATTAGTAAACTTGGAAGGAAAATTTATTTCACAACACAAATTTACCAAAACTTACAACACAAACTAAGACCCGTGATTCTGAAAAGCAATGATTCCTGCACACTAAGGAGACAAAAGATTCAAGGTTTCAGATGAAACACAAAAGTTACTTCTATCAAATTTGTCATCAACAAACACAATTACAAAGGCAAACTCGTGAAATTATGTAAATAACAAGATTGTTTTTTCAAACATAGAATTGAAATAGTGTTGTAAATCTCTCTATATCAGTGAATGAGTTACAAATCTCTGCAAATTCTCTTAAGGCAAGAGAATAACAAAGGAAAGAGCTCCTAGAAAAAGCTAACAAGCTTCCCTTTATATACAACAATACTAGGGTATGCAAACCCTAAACAAGAACTGCACTCTCCGCTAACTAAAGTCTGAAATCCGAGCTTAGAAGAAAAGCCTCCAAAATAGGTGTCAAAACTACATGAAAAGATGCCATATCACTGATAATATGTCCTCATGTGAATACTCAACCAAAAAAAACCTCCAAAATGAGCCCCAAACTACTGATAACTACCTCATCTACACTCGATCTGCTGCTGAAACATACTCTCTATCCTATGCATGTGTGCGTAATAATGAGAATTTTATAATAAATATTAAAGTTTAGTCGTCATGACTTTCACTTTTAATATTTATTGTATATGCATGACTTCATCCCTTATTATATTTATAATAAATATTAAAAAGTGATTTATAATGACATCACTTTAATATTTATTTTACAATTAATAAATTATGCTTGCATGCATAAAATGAAAAGAAAGACATCTTTAAGTGCAATTATTAATTACTTTATTTAAATAAATAGAAGTATTTTAAATAAAGATTTAAAATAATCTTTATATTGTTTTTTGTTTATACTTCTATTTATATAAGTAAAATAATTAATTATTTATTATATTAATAATGGTATAGTTTTATTTATTTATTTAATACCACTATTAATATATTAAATATAATAATACAAAGCATTTATTAATTATTTTGCAGTTTTAAAAAGACGGGTTTAAAGCCCCCTCCAACTGTCAATACTAGGACATAAGTCCTTGTGGGGGAGCATATAGCTCGACCACCACACAACAAATAGTCAATGACATTTTTAAAAGAAAGTCAGCCCATAAAAATCTTTGGCACTAATTAGGGCATGAGGGTAAAAGCGTAAAAAAAACCCTAATGCTTTTTTTTGCATTGTTTCATTTTGCACAACTTCATGAAGAAACCTTCTGCCGCCATGCATGGATTGATTGTTTGAGCTAGGGCTTTGAACATGGCTTTCGAACTGGGACTTCTCTGCAGTGAGTTTATTTCTTCCTGCTATCATGTCATTATTTTAGAAAAGGATCTACCTCAAAAGTCTTTGTTTTTAACATGAATGGATTTCAAGATTTTTCGTATGAAACCCTTTTCACATACAACCCGTCCCTTTAATCACATTATCATTGTGTTCAATTGTTCTATGCATGAACCCAACCCTCTCCATGTTGGGAATATGCACTTTGACAGGGTTTCTTCATGAAGCCTCTTAATAAGCTCTGTATACATGCACTCAAACCATATATCTACATCTGCAACTTTGAGTCTTTGCTTGATTTGAGGACTGAATCCATGCTATGATTGAACTTGATGACTGGGACTCTTTAAATAGTGCCCTTGGAGTTCTAATGTGTCTTCATACCTTTGCTCTTTTCTTACAAAACCACACATCAAATGGGTGCTCTCTAATTATTGAGACCTCTTTGTCCCTGAAAACACTTCTCTTATCATTTTGTTGTTGATCATTGGGTGCTCTTTGATGGAATTTTTTATCTCTAGTATTTGGAATACAACAGTTGTAGCTCACTTTCATTGTCTTTTTATTGTAACCACTAGGCTTATAGGCAGCTAACTCTTGGTATGTATGACACTCCCAAAATCTTAATGACACTACTCATAGTCTCTTAAAAAAGGTCTTACTGTGCATGCTTGTCCATGTCTTCATGATTGCAATCTTAGTTTATACAGCTTTGGATGGTAGGATTTTTTTCATGTTAATCATTTCACACTTTGAAGTGGCATAGATAAGGATAGTCCCTTACTGCTTTGACAAATAATTGAATCTCTATGTCACTTTGCTTTCTATGGTCTTGAGAATGGGATTAGCTGTTGTTTTATTCACTGTGCATTGTCCTTGATGTTCATGAGGTCCTTGATTGTTGGTAATGGTTGTGAGCATCTTATACACTATCTTGAATTATTCCTCTATTATGAATGATTCATGAGTGTGCTTGGACCTTTCGGGATTTGAAATAATTGATTGCATTCTCTGGCTTATCTTGTGACTGCTCTTTGTAACCTTATGAATGTATTTTCTTGTTCATGGTCACGATGTTTCTGTTCTTAAGTTGCTATGAAACTTGCTATCATTTGTTATTTTTATTACATGCATACACAATATAGTGTTCATGGTTGCAATAAAAACTTAATCTGTGCTTTGGTCTGCAAGTTTATATCGGTTTCAATCTTTCCATGACTGATCGTAAATTCTCTTTTGGCGAATACACAGTGCCCCTAATTAGCTATGACTACTCTTTTCTCTATCATTTGCTGCTCTTTTTTACTATGATCTTTGTTCATTATCAAGCGCATTCCTAATTATGATGAACAACTATAATGTTGTTGATTTCATTTTAAGCTTTTATATCTAACCTCCTTATACTGATAAATAGACTTTAATTTTCATTGTACAATATTGGCTACAAACTTGTGCTTTTTTTGTGTTCTGTATACCTTTGACTATGCGCAAATAAGAACATATGGACTGCTATGTTGAGCAATCCTCATTGTGATAGGACTTATTACTCTGATCCTACTATCCTTGCTACTTAGGACTGCCATTTAGTTCACTGTATTTATATCCTTAGTGTTGGGTCTGGTTGAAGTATCTCTTTTTCACAAATTTGTGCCTAACTTTGAGGTCCAATCTTTTCTTTTGGAAATGAATAGCTCCAAGTCATTGTTATGATAGTGATAAGATTACTATGACTGCATGACTCAAATGCATCTTTATATGTCTTAGGTCAATAGATATGAATGACTGAAAATTTGTACTTTTGGTGACATTGAATATTTTTGGGCACTATGATTTCATCACTGTCATTCTTGTTGCAACTTTTGCATCTGCTCCTTGTACTTTACTGTCATTGCATTATTTAAGGACTGTGAATTAGTTGTGAATGATCCATGCACTGTTAAGGGATTGTTTCTTTAAAATGGATCCTTGAGGCTTTTATCCTTGGCATCATGATGACCGTCCTTTAGTGCTTATTGATGGCTCTATGGCTTACATCTTTATGGCTTAATGTCTTTCTATGCACTATCACTTGCTAGTAATGGATTGATAATGAGCTCATACACTATCATTATCTATTATATAAACTATCTTGAGGAAAGTGTTACTTTGAATGATGATTGTAGTTACTGTTGTCATCCCGAATTTTTATAATGACCAATGGGCTACAAAAAAAATCCTTCACCATATTGTTGTAATATTGTAGGCTAATAATATTGGTCATTATTCCATGACTGAACTGAATATTATGACTACAGACTGTGTTATGCTTTATAGATACATTCTCCTCTAGTAATGTATTTGTGTAAGACTTGTGAAGCTGTTAAATACTCTTTGATTTTGGTAGGGCTATTTCACAGTGATTCTAGATCTTTACTCTTATGATTAGCACTGTTTTTGTGTTATAAATAGTCACTTACCACTGCATATTGCACTTTGATCTTTGATCATCTCCCTTAAAACTATGATTTAATAGCTTGACTGTTTTAACAAAGATCTCTATTATCTTTCTTATGAAGTTGTGTTAGTTATATTTTTCTGAGTTTGATCACTCTTACTTTCACAGTCTTTTATTTGATGGCTCTAGACATTTGTTGACTACTCAGTGCAGTTTATTCATTGTTGTGTATATTGCCATTAGATGATAGTTTATACTGTGATTGAATGATAGTGTACGAGACCACGGATACAATTGCATTCTATGGTTAACAACTGATTAGTATCACCCTATGAGTGATGACTATTATGCTAAGCCCAACCCTTATGAGAGCCCATTTTTCCCCACATACTTGATATTTATGAAATGGAAATTTGTCCTATACCTGAATAGTGAACAAACAATTTAAGAAAAATTAGAAGATCATGAAGCTTTTGATGATTTGTCATTCTAATCTCTCTGATTCTCTTGCTTGATCTGGTCTAATTTTCTTTCCATTTGTAGTCTGATATATATGTGTATGAGTAGATTGTTAGAGAAATAGAGATCCCAAGCTCTAACACATCTATTTTTCACCCCTTACAGGTATACTAGGAGCAATAGGAGCATGAAGAAATGAAGATGCAGCTTCGACTAACCAATAGTTTGTCATTCAAAGGCAATGACAGATCTTTCTTCTTCTTTCTTTCTGTTTATTAATATGTATACCATACTACTTGTTGCATTTATCAGTCATACACACGACTTGTGCGGGTAACCTTATACATTCTTTGTAATACAAAAGCTATTTTATGCAATCTTTTACTATTTTTTCTTGAAAAAATACTTGCATGATGAAATAATTTTCCATTTTGAAATCATAATGTGCAAAGTGAAGATTTGTATGAAATTTTTTTGTGTACCTTTCTTCATCTGCAATGTGTCTGGCCTCATTAGGCCACCAAATTTAGCTGCAGGAAATTTTTTGTAATAGGTAACTCAATCTCAGTAGGAAAGATGGCTTCAACTCCATAGACAAGTGAATAGGGGATAGCTCTAGTAGGTATGCAAACACTTGTGCGATAGGCCCATAGTGTAGGATTAACTAATGCGTCAATTGCGGCTAGTGTTATCGACTATCTTTTTAAGGATCCTGAGAATAGTTTTGTTTGACATATAAACTTGACTATTACCTTGGGGATAATATGGAGTGTAAAAGTGATGTTGAATATGGAATCGATCACAAAGCTCACAAGCATCCTGGTTTTTGAAGGGATGTTTATTATGTGTGACAGTGGAAATGGGAACACCGTATCAACAAATGATATAATTGAGGATAAAAGTTGTAATCTTCTTACAATGATTTGGATGAGAGGGACAACCTCAATCCATTTTGTGAAATACTCAATGATTATGATAATGAATTTATGACCATTGGATAACAGAGGGTGGATCTAGCCTACGAGATCGAGTCCCCACTGACAAAAGGACCATAGTGTAGTGATCAGTTGAAGTTCTTGTGCGGGTGCATGTATTAGGTCTCCATGAATCTAACACTGCTTTCATTTCTTAATAAATTGATATGCATCCTTTTCCATCATAGGCCAGTAGTAACTAGTCTTGATAAGTTTCTCGGCTAAGGTTGGACCACTAGAGTGAGCCCCACATATACCTTCGTGGACTTCACATAATGCGATTTAAGCTTTCTCATTCTCTAAACATATAAGAAGAGTACCATCCGGATTTTTTTGGGGAAGTATGTCAGCTATGATGACGTAGCAAGAGATTTGGTGGATGAAGGTACGATGTTGGTTATTGGAAAGGTCAGGTTGAAGGGTGTTATTGTGAAGGTAGGTGAAAAAATTGTCGTACCAAGGGGAATTGAGACCAATAATGTATATTAATTTAGATGGAGTGATATCATATGCAAGGACCAAAATATTATCCACCACGAACTCACGATGGGTTGTATTATGTGTCATGTTGATCAAGGAGGCAATGGTAGCCATAGCATATGCAGCTCGGTTGTTCTCTCTCGGTATATGTTCAAAGACTATCTCTATGAAGTACTTCTTGAAGTCATCAACCATTTTCTTGTAAGGCACTAGTTTTTCATCTTCGGTTTGATAATCATCATTTTTTTGGAATAGACTCCCCTTGTGGTGTGATGAAGAGTATGCCTGATCTTACTTCATTTTGTGTGAAAGATCCATCAAAATATAATTACCATAATCTGTATTTTGTCACTGTGAAGATGGATTCATTCGGAAATTCTGATACAAGAGAAGAATCATCGATCATAGGTGCCTCTGTGAGTTGATTTATGATGACTTTTCCTTTGATAACTTTTTTATCAACATACTCAATGCTAAATTCACTAGCATCATTACCCACTTATCTTATCCCGCTTGTGAGAGTTTCCTTGTTGAGTAGATACTTCAATAGATCAATGCTTGCTACGATCTTTATTTGATGAGTTAGTATGTAATGACACAATTTCTGTGAAGCAAAAACTACAACTAGACACACACATTCATGTAATTAAGCTCATATACTACCAATGTGCGACTTATATAGTAGATGGCTCATTATTTTCCTTCATGGTCCTATAGTTCCAAGAGTGCCCCTAATGTTGTCATTGTTGCTGATATGTAAAGTAACAATGGTTTTCCTTGAATCAGTGGCATAAGCACTAGTGGATTCAAGAGATAAGCTTTGAGTAACTAAAAGTCTTGTTGACACTTATCATCCCACTTAAATTTGATATTCTTGTGAAACAAATGTTGAAATAGATGTATTGGTTAACAGATTTGTCCTTCTTAAATACCTTTTAAAAATGACTCATAAATGCCCAAATTGAAAGACAAAAAAAAAACACCAACAATTGAGTCACTTGCAATAGTATATGCAAGTGCTCTCTGCTTATTTTACAAGGCACAACTACCCTCAAAAGTTACATTGAATAAAATTGCAGCTTATGACTTTAACCAGAAGGCAAAGAAGGCAAACAACCATCTACCCATAGCCATGAAATAGATGCGAAAGTTTATATTTAGAATTAAATGAATGTGGAGAAGTAACACACATATCGCCCCTTCCCACACTCATGGATGAGAAACAATAAAAAGGATGAGAAACAAACTTTATAATAGATTGATTATTTTGAATTCATAGATTCAGAAACACAATCCCCTTTGTTTGATATAATGGAATTTGCATAAAAAAATTATTACAGAGACATTTAGAATTTGCAATCTAAAAGAAAACACAAATAAATACACAGATTAATATGCATTTGTCTTATTCGTCAATGCAAAATCGAGTCCATAGACTCAGATCCATGTACATCAAAACAAAATGGTGATTGATAAAAGAAAACCACCACCTTTCTCCTTTACAAAATCAAATTAACAACAACAACAAAATAAATCACAACAACAACCTCCTTCTCTTCTCTTTTCCGTTTCATATATATAGCTCCCTTTTTTGTTTGAGATTTTTAGTTTTATAACTAATTCTTGATAAAGAAAATAAAATCCACATTCTCGTGAAATTTCTGCTCTCAAACATATTTTAAAACATCTAAAAATGTTTTAAAATATTATACATAAATAAGTAAGAAAGTCTAATTTTTCTTGTAGCCACTTTTTACTAAATTCACCTTGAATTAACTGAGCATCTTGGAGCCATGAAAATTTGTGAGTAGTTATGATAATTAAAATTACAAATGGTTTTTTAACCGTTTTTGAACAACTCACCAAATCAAGGTACTTCCTTTGTAAATTGACCCTACCAACCATATTGCATGCACTAAGAAACTATTAAAATAATACATCATATGAGCTCATATAATCATAAAATTAAATCTAGAAGCATTTGAGACCAAAATATTAGGTGGGTTGGCTTTAGCTTTTTAAAATTTTCAACTTTGTTTGGGTTGCATTTTTTTGGTTGGTAGATATATGTGCAAAATTAGACTTTCAAACTGAACCAGTGAACCTTGAACCTTGAACCACGAGGTTCAATCAGAAGGTTCAAAATTATAGATTTCACCCACAATATGCTTCATTAATCACTTTTCCTTTGCATTCTCATGCGTGTTGAACCTTTGAACTTTGAACCCGAACTTTGAACTCGAACTCGAACTATGAACCCAAACTTTGAGCTTTTTGAAAAGGTTCAATAGTTCAAGTTCAATGACAATTGTTACAAAGAAATTTAACTTTTTAAAAAAACAAGGTCGTGATACAACATACTTCGCTTAAAATAGAACCTTGAACTTAGATGAGGTTCAAGTGAGAGGTTCAGTTCAAGAAAAACTTCAACAAAACAAAAACCAAGACTTATACAAGCCCAGACTAAATAAAACAATCCTTATTTTTTAATAACATGGGAACAAAATGCCTTAGGAAAATGAGGAGGGTAACAAGATGATATTTATCTAGTAGTTGCGCTATGAATCTACAAATTGATTGAATCTTTTCTTGCAATGATCATCGTTGACTGATGTTCTTAGGAGGACGCATTTCTAAAATTACTCTGACTTTGGATGGATCTACTTCAATGCCTCATTATGATACTATGCATCCTAGGACTTTCCCAGAGGTCACCCCAAAGACACATTTCTTAGGATTTAATCTGTCTTTATACTTTTCTAAGCAATCAAAAACCATTGCTAAAACATCCAAATGTTCTTCCCTTGTAACTAATTTTCCTAAAAGATCATCAAAATAGTCCTCCATGGTAACGTGCATGATGTCATGAAAAATTATTTTCATAGCTCTCTGATATGTGGCACCTATGTTCTTCAGCCCAAAGGGCATGACATTCCAACAAAAAGTACCCCATCGACATGTAAATGATGTCTTGTCTTCATCTTCAGGTGCTATCATTATTTGATTGTATTTGGATAATCCATCCATAAGTGATAACATTGCATGGCTTGTTGTGAGATTGACAATCAAATCATTGTTTGGTAATGGGAAGTCATCCTTGGGACAAGCCTCATTTATGTCTCTGAATTTCGTAAATATACTTATGTTTCCATCTAGTTTGCTAATAGGTACAAGATTGAAATCCATTCAAGATAGTTGATTGGTCTAATAAAGCCAACATCCAATAACTTTTCAAGCTCAACTTTCACTAATAATGCTACCTGTGGATGCATCTTTTGCAATTTTTATTTAACTAGTTCAGCACCTGTAGTTATTGTCAAATGATGCACAACCATATCAGGATCTAGTCTAGGCATATCCAGGTACAACCATGCAAAATTTATATCTCTTTGTGAAAAATCTTGTGAACTTTAGCCATTCAATTTCTGTCAGTGCTTGAGCAAGGAAAATGTAATGCGGTACTTCATCAGTCCCAATGTTTTTTTTTATGGTCTCTTCAATTAACATAGATGACAACTCCTAATATGGTTTCATGGGGAGGGTGTCAAACCTTCCATCCTCCTATGCCTCAAAGAGGTTTTTCACTATTGGATGCATCCTTTATTTTTACTTTTTTGGGGTTAGAAAGCGTTATGGTGCAATTTTTGCTAAAAAACCCATTATTTGTTTTTATTTTAATATTTTAGCGACTAGAAGGTTCACACCCTCTCCAAAGTATGCTACATTATTGAGTTCAATGATGTATCCTTCTTTATGGTCCCCAAGGGGGAGATCATCTCTTATGCCAAGGTAATCAATAAATTCCTCATCATTTTGGAATGTATCAAGTTGTGGAGGTCCTCGTTGGTCCCAATCAATGAGTTGAGAGTGAACGAGGGGAAGGTCATCGATATGCTCAAAGTTGGCAGGTGTAAATGTAAAGACATAAGATTCTCCAGGTATGTTAATGAAGTTATCAAGGCCATCACTGGTACTCTCCCCATCAGTCTTGATCATAAGAGAATCTAAATCAACATCACTAGAAGGACACTCAACAATGGGGGTTCTTTCTTTTCATAGTTTTCACCTAGATCCTTGAGATGTAGAGGGTTCAGGATCGCAAAAAATCTTTATCCATTTTGCACCCTTATCTTTCTTATCTCGGGACATAGAACCTAATGTTGCTTGACCAACTTTGAATGTCTCTAAATTTTTCTTCCTCAGTGGGTTCACCAGGTTCTCTGAAAGTTTCGACAAGCTCGTAATCACTGGATGATTTGTTGGAACCCCATTCCTATTTATTTGAATTTGTATTATAATAGCATTCCTCATGTTGATCATTGGTAGAAGTGAGATAAGTAGATTGTAATGTTGCTTGAGAGTCAAGACCACATAACCTCAATGGTGCAAAATGAAGTCCTTTTGTCCTTTGTTTCTTTGGTACTAATTTAGGTTGCAATGGTTCCACAATGCCTTTCTTTTGTAATACAAGAGGACCTTTTCCTTCATATCCCATCTTTTGCAAGAACTTAAAGCCTTTTCCATAATTTTCAACTGGTATTGTGATGTGGTCTTGATTAGGTTATTCTTTTGGTTCTTTGTAGAGCATCTTGTAAATGTCTTGTTCTTTCATTTCACCCCATCTTTTGAAAGTAGCGGGATCCCATTTTATGATTATTGTTGATGCCTTCTTTGAAGGATGTTGTCTGCAATAAATCTTAGGAGAATCCATTAGTTGTCTTAGATACATGGTTTGATTTAGATTGTATTCTCCCATGCTTTTGTCTTTAAATTTCCCTTTGAGCTCTGCTTTCTTTGAAGTGGAAGCTTTTAATGATTCTAGATCAATGTATGTTTAAGATGGCTAAGCTTCTTGATTTATAGGAACTATTATTTCAGGTCTTGGTCGAATATTGTTGCAATACATGTATGGGTTTGGATCACCTTTAACTGTTATTTTTGTTCCATTATGTAAAAACTTGATACATTGATGATAGGTTGAAGGCACAACTTTCATTGCATGTATCCAAGATCGTCCCAAATGTATATTGTATGTGAGATCTAGATCAAGGAATTGGCAAACCACATCCTTTGTTACTAGCCCAATCTGAAGAGGTGGAGTGATTGTTCACTTTGAGGAGCATTCTTCATCATCATATGATTTTATAGTGATCTTCTTTCTAGAATCCACAATGTTTTCAGAGAATCCCAATGCTAAGACAACTTTCAAAGTGCAAATATTGAGACCTTCTCCATCTATCAAAACTCATTTTATGTTGTGTTTATGGAGGAAAACTTCAATGTGAAGGGGTGCATTATGTGGCTGATGTGGAGATGCATCATCTGCTTCGGTGAATGTAAGGCAATGCGGAGTGTAGACACCTATTTCTATCGACCCAATTAAATGAATTTTATATTTGTTTAATTATCCTTCTTCTAAATATTAATTAAATTTAGATTTAATTAATCCTTTCCCCTTCTTAACTATTAATTAAATTAATTCATCCCACCCCCCTTCTTCTATTAGTTAAATAAATTATTTAATTTATTGCATTTAATTCACCTAGCCATATTCAGACCATTAATTAAATAAATCATATTTATTTAATTAAATCCCCCTATCACATTTAATTAAATCACCCTCTCACATTTTATTGAAATAAATAAATTTTATTTTTATAAAAAACCTAAATCCTCATCCACTTGCATTCTCCTACAATACCCACTTGCACACTAACCTTTTTTCCAATTTCTTCTAATCCCTTCTAAATTAGCCTAATCCCCTCCTAAGCATTTGCACATTCCTAAACTAAGGATTAGGAAGGAGTCACTTCTCAAAACAATTAAGGTTCTTACAAAAGCCTTAATGGCTTTCTCCTTCTACAAGTTAACCTCAAAGTCTCCTCAAGCCTTAAAGGCTTTAATCCAACTAACTCACCTTTGACCCTTGGTTAGAGACTTTTCCTCTAACTCAACCATCCATCTAACCCTCAAGTCTCTTCAAGAATTTAATGCTTTGAATAAGGCAACCCTTTAAACCTTGCACATTCATTTACCCCTTGGATAAAATCTTTATCCATTAAACTAACCTCAACCAAACCACACGAGGTTACCCTGATGCATCTTCAAACATTTAATGCCTCTTCCCTCTCCTCTCAATCCCTCTCATGATACTACTTATCACCATGTCATTGGTGGAAGTTGCAAACATGGATTGATGATCAAGCCCTCCTCATGCAATCCTAGCCCTTGCTAAGTCAAGTTCATCCTAGCCCTCCATCTCCCTATTTCTTCTATAAATAGGACTCATTCTGTCATTATCAAGGTGCTACATACATTGTGCTCTCACTATCAAGGTTCTTTCATTATCAAGCCATACAAGTCTCTCTCATATCATAAGCATAGCAGTTTCATTATCATAGCATAGTAATTTCATTATCATATTATCCATGTGAGCTTAAACATCTTCACTATCATAGCATAAACTTTAGTATAATGGTTATCATCCTATAAGATCTTAATTGCATAGCATGTAGATCATTTCATCATAGAACTTGTTCTTTAGGTTGTCATTCTAAAGGTAAATTTCTCAATGATTTGAGAGCAAAACCACAACTTGAGGAATCCTTGGAGATAGAGAAACAATGACTCTTTTAAAAGGATTGTTTTCTTAGCTTGTTTGTCAAATTAATCCTTTGATATATGATATTTTATTGGCGCGTCACTAACATTTTGATTATTTGACAGTCACACTTCTATGAACACAAGGAGTAGAAATGTGTCCTACCATGTCTTGAAGTTGGTTCATGTTTTCGATCGGTAGGAATGAATGTTTCTTGCAAGATTTTGTCCAAAATAGTTTTTATGGGAAGGTGAAATATGTAAAAGTTCAAGGATTGATATGAAAGCAGGTGTCTTTCCTAATTGGTCTACAAGATCATATTGGCTATTTAAAGATGAATTCATTTTGGATGTAGCACCTTTTAAAGTAACTTTACCCCATCAAGTAGTAACATTGCATTCATGGACTTTGCCTTTTATGGTTATGGTAGACACATGATTGTTCAATTTAATGATATGGTTGATAGTGTAATCATAGGTCACATTTGTGTAATTGGGATTATTGTTTGTCTTAGGGGATTTTCCCTTATCATGTTTTAGAAATGGTTCCTTGAACATCACATGCTCTTCATTGGAAGTATGACCATTAACTTTAATCGCACCATCATCAATAAGATCTTGAATGAGATTCTTCAATTTATGACAATTGTTAGTCTTATGGCCCTTGCTCTTGTAATATTCACAAAACTCATTGTCATTCCACCATGAAGGTTTTATCCTTGGCTCAAACAATCGATTATCTATTATTGTAATGAGCTTATTGGAAACCAACTTTTTCAATGCACTTTTAGTTGGTTCTCCCAAAGGTGTGTACTTCCTTGGAGCCCTTGGTGCTCTTTGTGTATTAACTTGATTATTAGATGAACTAGCATCAAGAAATCTTATCATTGGTTTGACTACATTTGCATCACTAACCCCATCATTGATGGTTGTAGACACCTAAAAGTTGCACAATGAATTAAGTGAATTTTATTCATTTAATTATTCTTATTTCTTCCAATTAATTAAATTAATATTTAATTAATATACCATTCTTCTATCTAAGCCATTTAATTAAATTCACATTTAATTAAATACCCCCCCTCTAGCCATTTTAATTAAATTCACATTTAATTAAAGATATCAATTTATCCCCTTTCCCATTTTAATTAAATCTACATTTAATTAAAATCTCATTTGCATTTTAATAAATCTAAATTTATTTAAAAATCCCCCCACTTGAATTTTCCTACATCTCCCACTTGCCTCCTAAACCCCCCATTCTAAATTCTTCTAGAACCTATCTAATCCTAATTAATTAGCTTAAACCCTTCAATCATTCCTTTTCCCTAAATTTGAGGATGTCACTTCTCAAATTTGGAGGAAAGTCTTCCAAAAGCAATAAAGCCTTTATGTCTTCAACAAGCTAACTTGTTGAGTTCTCCCAAATTTGGAAGGACTCTTACAAATTTGTCTCCAAAGTCTTCCAAACCATTAATGGTTAACTCACCCTTTTGGCATGGTTAGAGACTTTTTGCCTAACTCAACCCTCATCTAACCCAAGGGTCTCATCAAACATTCATTGCTTTGAACATGGTTATTCCTTTAACCCTTGCACAAGAGTTTATCCTTTGGGTAAAAGATTTATCCAATGGGTTTTATTAACCTAACCTTAAACCTTACCTTCTAAGGCAACCATGAGGTCTTCTCAAACATTTAATGCTTCCTACATCTCCTCTCAAGTAGTCTCTTGTTGACAATTGTCACCATTTCATTGGTGAGAATTGTGAACATGGATTGATTAACTTTCAAACCTTGCCCTTGTTAAGATTATCCAATCTTGACCATCCATTGCCCTATTTTCCCTATAAATAAAGTTCATTCCTTCTTCAAAAACAATCAAGTCTATGTGCATCAAACTTATAGTCTCATAACGTTAAGCATGTTATCTCTCTTTGATAGAATAACATTTTCGATCATTTTGATAGCATTATAATCTTAGATATATCATGTTAGCTTCATTTTAGTATCATTTTCATACTAGTTTAAGCTTCATATCAATATCTTGCATCCTGTCATCATCTAGTTTCATATCTAAATCATCACTAGGATCTTGGTTGCATTCCATTTAGATCTTAGAATCATAAATCTCATTCTTTAGGTTGTCATCTTAAAGAATCAATTGCTCTTCCAAGCTGAGAGCCACCTTGAATCTTTAAGATCCTTGGAGATAGAAGAAAATGGAATGATTTTAAGAGTTTGGATTCATTTAACTTGCTTTGTTTGGATTTCTAACCTCTAATGCAATGTTTCATGTGTGTGTTTGAATTGTTTTCTCCTCTTGCAGGTTGATACCCTAGATTAGATTCTTCAATCATGACCATCCATTGCCCTATTTTCCCTATAAATAGAGCTCTCATTCCTCCATTTCAACATCTCTAAGTTCTTGGCATCACCTTATACTCAATTTTACCATGCATCTAGCCTCTCTTTGTAATAGGAATTAATCTAATAAGCATTTTAGAGCATTTCTATTATCATTAGCTTAAATCATATAACTAGTATATCATGTTAGGATAGCATTATTACTAATCTTGTCATCTTATAATATATTTTAACTCATTTGATAGAATCATGCATAAATAGGATGCATTTCATGTTAAAACTTAATCTAAAACATCCCTCGTTCTTGCATTCATCATCCCTAAGTCACTTTGCTCAGTGATCTGAGAGCAAAGGCATTGGCTTGAGGGACTTTGTGAGATAGAGAACCATGGAACCCACCTTAGGAAGTTGAGTCATTCCTCATGACTCCATAAATTGCACTAAGAGTCCCATGGGTGTGTGGGCAAGTCCTTTGAATATTTTCACATATTGAGTTTCATTGAATCGCTTTTCCCGCATACATTTTTGGTGCCCACCATGGGGCATGTCCCCAAAAATAACATCATTTTTAATGCAGGTAGAAGACAACAATCATGCCGAAATACCAGAATAGCGCATCCAAAACTTTTTGTAGCACATTTGTGCTAAACTTTAGCGCATCCATGGCACATATTAGCGCATAGAAACCATTTGTTAGTGCATCTGATCTTCTTTTTAGCGCATCCCTTTTTTTGCTTGTCAAACGCATAGGAGCACTATTTTAGCGCATCAAAGAAATAACTTAGCGCATCCGATCTGTTTGCCAGCGCATCCATTCCTTTCTGTAGAGCACTCAGGCTGAACTTTAGTGCATATATCTGATAGAGGCAAAAATTTGTAACAGAGTAAAAAAAAAATAGGCTTGAGGGAGGTAGAATATATATGGAATATAAAAATTAAGAGTTGTATTCCATATATATTGTCAAGATATTTGAGAGGGGTTTTGGACCTCTAGGAGTTATAATGCAAAATCTAGTTTTTGGAAGATCCTCCAAATTTCAAACAATCAAATTTCAGGGCATTTCAGGATCAGGATTGTAAAGTTTGTAACCAAAATCAGAATTTAGGCTTGTGTAAGCCCACACTAACATTTGATCATTGACTGTGTGCAGGTTCTAATCTTTTTTGTGCAGGGGAAGGAGTTAGTTTAAAGACTTTAAGTTTCTTTTTTTTTACTTTCTTTCAACAAAAGTTGGTTAAAAGGAATCCACTCTCCCTTCTTGTACAAGTTAAAATAAACCTCACATTTTATTTTGAGTGCATAAAATGAACCTCAAACTTCTTTTTGGTGCTTAAAAGAAAATTCATCTCTCTTTATTGCAAGGTAAAAAGAACAACAACTTCATATTTGCTTTCTTGCAAGATTAGAGGAAAAACACTTCATTTTGGAAGCTATAAAAAGAACCAAACAAACTTAGTTTTAGCAAGGTTAAAACAAACTTCACCTTCCTTTGGTGCCTAAAAGGATCAATCTCAATTCATTGCAAAAGGAAAAATAACCTCATCTTCATTTTATGCAAAGCAAAGAGGGAAAACTTTCCCCTATCGACTTTAATTTTGTTGACCAAAATCACGATTTACTTTGTTGACCAGACTTATTTTTCAAAGGTTTTCAAAAATGCACACTTTGCTATGAAAGGTTAAAAAGAACATCATGCTTGTTGGAGCAACATCTCCAGATAGAAGTTAGCAGATCATTGTCTTGAAGGCTAAAAAGAACCTTGTTTGTCTTGTCTCGAAAGTGAAAGGTATATGCTCTCCCCTTAACTGGGTGATAAAAAAGCCAAACCACTCTTATGCTTTCTGTATTTCAAGCAGTAAATCCTTTAGCAGGCCTACCCTCTCGAGGAGCTAAAAACTCTTAAAGCCATTCTTTGGCTGGTGTGAGGGGAACGAACTAAGTGGGAAACGAATTTGAGGCCAAGTGTTCCAATCCATTATAATCAAAAGTGGAGGGTGACGAAAGTCCCTTTCAACAATTGCGCGCAATGATTAGCCTTCCCCCAGTATCTTTACGATACATAAAACCTTTGTTCTAAAGGTTGTGAAGCCTTCTGAGGGAGTTTATCACTGATGATCGAACAAAAAGCTTGATTATGAACCTTAGCATTAGAAACTTTGAGTTGAGTCAGTTGCCAAATATTGGCAATATCATAGTGCAAGGGTGGGGAAGAATCCACCCCTAAGATTACTCACCATATATCTCCCAAGATAACTACTCAATTGTGAAGCAATTCACTTTGAGTTAATTTCTAGCAAAAGACAAAAAAATGGGTGCCCCCTAGGGGGTGACAAGGTTGTTTGAGCTGATGGAGTATCAAGACTAGTGGGCTATGATATTATCAATGACCTTTGAATAAAGAGTCTATCTGATGTGTCTTTTGTTGTAAATCAAACTAGTGATAACATCGAGGATTTGAACACATCCTCAAAATAATATACTCTCAATGTTTAGCATTAGGATGACCATTGTCTTCATATGTGCTATGTATTCTTGTCATAAATGTTGAAATATCTTGCAAAGTATCTAACAATCAAACTCAAAAGTCAGTTCAAACAAGGAAAAAACATAAAGTGGAGAATATTTCCAAATCCAACAAAACATCTTTTGAGATGATTATCAACATTTCAACTATCTTTAGGAAAGACTTTCATCCAACAAGATTAGGGGAATATCAAACCAAGTGATCAAGAGTTTATCTATTTGACTTAGTAATCTTGAATATCCAAAACAAAATCATCCATCAAAATCACAAGTGTTAAAATTCAAAAACTGCAAAAATAGAGCAATCATGGCGGTTTAGCGCGTAGGAGCAACTTCCTAGCACATTTGGAACATTCTCTAGCGCATACGAGCCGAATCTTAGCACTTTCATCAGTCAAAATAGCACATAACTAGTATCATACTGGTGAAATTTTAGGTAGCCCTTCTCAATATCAGTCTAGCGCATTTAGTCATCAGTGTAGCGCATTTGAGACATATCATAGCGCTTTCAATCCAAACAAAAGCACGTAATCAGAACATATTAGCACATAACCCATCTAGAGCAGTCAAAATCAAACAATCCAAGTTAGCACATAGAAAAGGCAACTTAGCACATCGGGGTCTTCTTGTAGCATATTTGGATAATTCTTTAGTGCATCTAGTCTTTGGATTAGCTAATGGTCAAAACTCAAGAAACTATAGAGCAAAACAAGCCTTTCTGGAAAATTTTATCAAACTTCTTGAGTATCCTTTCAGGTCTAATATCAAACATGGTCATAAGAAATCAAATAAAAAGCACCAGAGAAATCATTTCCAAATCAAACAAGTCAGTCTTAGAACAAAAGTTGTCAAATCCAAAACTATCTAGGGATAAGACTTTATCCTATCAAAATCAGGTATTATCGTCACCTTGATCAAAAGGTCCATCATCTAAAGGATTCTATCAAACAATCATACCCAGTTTAGACTTAAGTCGTCAAATCAAGTTTCCATATCGAGAGACTTTATCCATATCATTTGACATACTTTGTTGTGGGGGTGAATCTAAACCTCTGCTTGATAAAGTAAGCTTGAGTTTTTCAAATGAAGTATCTCAATCCAAACATCGAAGGAAACCATTGATCATTCGTCTATGACCACTCCTCATATTTTGAGAAGAACAAGTCTTCATCACAAAACTACGTTGAAGAAGAGACAACCTAGTCCTAGGGCCCTTATCAAAAGGAGTATATTTCTCTATGTCAACCTATCAAAAACATCAACTTTGATAATTCATATGACCATTCATTATCAAACCAAGAAAAAGGAAACTCAGTCAAAGGAAATGACTCCTAGCATAAATCAAGAGCAAGATATCATGGCTCTCCAATCTAATCCCATTTTTTATCAAGATCCCACCTATCAAGAATCTTATGATGATCCCCTAATCTTTTGGTATTCCATCCACGATGATCCCCTTTCATCTCAAGAACAGAGTCCCATTCAAAATCCACCTCCTAAGAAAGAGCATGATATCCCTTCCATCTCCTCCACTAGTCTAATTCCAAATCAAGAGGAAAGCACAAAGTCAAATGATCCTACTCCAAGTCAAGATTAAGATCAAGGAATCTCTTCATCCTCCAAATCTATCTTAGGTCCTTTCATTCCAAATTCAATCTCTTCATCTTCCAAATCTATCTTAGGTCCTTTCATTCCAAAGCCAATCTCTTCATCCTCTAAATCTATCTTAGGTCCTTTCATTCCACAATAAAACTCTTCATCCCTTCCATCCATCTTGGGTCCTTACCTCCCTCTATCCACCATTCCATCACCTCAAATGATCCATAAGAAAGATCAACAAAGGAACATATCTTTGAAATTCTTTCAACCATCTATCTAAATATCTTCCCAAATCTATTCTTCCATCATTTCCTCTATCTATTTTGGGTCCTTATGTCCCAAAATTCAATTTTCCTCCATCTCTTCATCACTTCTCGAGTTGTGTACCAACACTCATCCTGAATACATTTCCATCTATCCTCACAAAAATCTTCAAACATTCTATCTATTATCCAACACCTTTTTTTCCATCCTTCAATACCTATCATTCAATCCTTTTCATAAATCTTTCATCTGTGAAATAGGCATTTGTGTCATTTTGTCACATACTTGCCCATGCTCGAATCTCATGTTCAGTCCTTTTCCTAGATATATATTCATGAAATACTTCAGAATCTGAGGTTGTTCCTCTTTAACATTTTCTTTGGTTGGGATACACACTCAATCTAGAAAAAGAACCACTTATCATATCTTGGTACTGACATCTTTTGATTACTATATCTCATACGCTTAATAGATTGCTCTAAATCATTGTGATCTCTTAAATTGAAGACATGGCTAGTGAAAAATCTAAAATCTTGCTTCAATGCCACTGTAATTATCAAACCAATGTAAGTTTCATCACTTACAAGCCAATGCAAGAAAAATAAAGAGAAAAAAAAGAAATATCAAAAGCATGAGCAAGAAAATGAATATCAAGAAAAGAAAAATGCAATGAAATGCAATATCAAAATGATTGGCTATGGGAACATGCAAGTAACTCCATCGGGGCTATGGACGCCTAGCTGGCAATGGAGCAATATTTGTGAGATTACAACGATAACCTCATTGGGGCTATGGATGCTCGCTGGCAGCGAGGCTCTATCCAGGATGCTTTTGAAGTCAAGATAACTCATGTAGCTAGCCATGATGGATTCTGAAGATTACAATGATCATATGAGCCAGAATGAACCCACTTGCACACACATGGGTAATCAAAGACTAAGTACCTTGATCCAGTTTGGGATTCTTCTTCCCTTTTGAGTCTGCTTCCTAGTTGCTAGAAATATTCAATTGAATTTTCTATAGTTTCTAAGTGTGGGTTGGGTCTCTATCTTTGAAAAGTTCAGGAACACTTATTCAGATGGTGCAAAATGTTGTGACAATCTTACATATCACCTCTTTGCAAATGGAAACCTCTATGCTTGGGGGAAAAGTTCATCCACTCTATTCTTCCTACCATATCTCCCATTATGCTTCAATATCAATTACCCTATCTAACTTCATCATTATCTATGATCTTGCTTCACCTTATCCACATCATTTATCTTATCTATTCATAGCTTCCATCATCCATTGCTATCTATGATCTTTCTTCACCTTATCCATATCCTCTAATCCATATCCTCTTATCTATATCATCTATCTTATCTATTCATTGCTTCTATCATCTAGTGCTATATACAATCTTTCTTTTCTTTATCCATACCATCTATCCTATCTATTCATTTCTTCTATCATCCAGTGCTATCTAAGATCTCGCTTCACTTTATCCATACCATTTATCCTATCTATTCATTGCTTCTATCATCCAGTGCTATCTATAATCTTGCTTCACCTTATCCATATCCTCTAATCCTTATCCCTTATCCTATCTATTCATTTCTTCCATCATCTATCACTATCTATGATCTTGTTTCTCCTATCCATATCCTATCTCTATCCATATCCCCTTTTCCATCCTTGATCTTGATCAAAACTATGGACAAAAAAATCAATTTCCACCTCAATGGTTTAGTCATCCATTCATAATATTCCTTGTCTTGCTATGCATTGGGGAAACCAAATAATCTTTCTTCTAATCCAAAAATAAAAAAATTGAAATATCCAAAAACTCAAAAAAATCGAAATATCCAAAAACTCAAAACAAAAAAAAAAATTGAAATATCCAAAAACTAAAAATAAAAAAATCGATGAAATCAAATCAAAAATTGAAAATCAAAGCATGAATACATGGACCATCCATCAAATCAAATCAACAACAGGCAAATTCTCCAAATTCTATAATCAAATTGATCACATGTCTTGTTAATCAATTCATCACTCGAAATCAACATCAACATCAAACATGTCTTATAGAGGGATAGGTACACTCAAAACCAAACAGATCAGTCTTATATGGGGTACTCACTCTTTGAAACCAGACATTCTGATCAATCATCAAGTCTTGATAATCGATCCATCTATCAACATCAACATCAACATGTCTTATACAAAGATAGGTACACTCGAAACTAGACAAATTGGTCTTATACGAGGTACTCACTCTTTGAAACCGGACATTCTTATCAATCATCGAACAAATCAAAACAATGACATAGATCAGTATGACTGTTGGATTTTATTCTAGTTAGCCTTATCTTTATCAAATTGATGGAAATACATGTTTCACAAATCATATTGTACATATCATATCCACCCATCTCAGACATCACCATAAATTCACAAAATGCTTATCAATCATGGACATACTTAGCGTAGTCATTGTAGACACTCAAAATTGTCATGTCTAATTAAATAAATATTTTATTTATTTAATTATCTAAGCCTAATTCTTCTATTAATTAAATAAATTCTTATTTATTTAATTAATTCATTTATCCTCTTCTAGCCCTATTTCTCATTTAAATAAATACATTTATTTATTTAAATTATCCCTTTCCTAAATTAAATAAATATTTTATTTATTTAATTGTCCTACTTCTTCTATTAATTAAATAAATCTTTATTTATTTAATTAATTCATTATCTTTTTCTACACATGACACATGTCATTCATCTCTTAATTCCTACACTACCTACCTCTTTCATTATTTTGGTATTTCTTTTACCTACCCTCTAATCCTAGCCGACCTCTCTTTTTACACCTCTCAATCTTAACCCTCCATTTCTTATTGTGTCTTCTATTTAAGGAGATGCTTTCTTCATTGTCAAACCCTAATGAGACATGCCTAACTACTTGATCAATTGACTACACTACAATTCCACTTGCAACCACATTCCGTTCTTTGTTGAGCTCTTGTGCATACAAAAATCTGAGAGCAAGTATATCAAACAAGATCAATGGAGATAGGAAGAATGAAGATCAAAACCCTATTGGACATGTGATGGTATAATCTTTATGATTTTGAGTTATTTTGCATTGTCTTAGGTTATCTTCATATGTTATGGTGGATCTTTGTTCATTGTTAGGTTAGGGTTTAGTGGTTGAATCCATTTTAGTCTTTCAATATTGTTGTTTATTGTTATCCATTTTCACCATAAACATTTTGGCACGCCCGGTGGGACTCTTGTCCCTTTGCATTTAACATCTTTGTTGCAGATTTTGCATTTTTGAAGTTGCAGATCGGACGATTTCGACGTCATTTTAGGTTTTTTCCGCGTCTGCGAGTGTTCGGATCGCATTTTTGTATTTCAGAGGCGTCTGCGATATCTTGGATCGCGTCTGTGTTTCTGTCATTTTCTATTTTTGCAGGTTTCCGAAAGTCGCGTCTGTGATTCCGAATTGCATCTGTGCATCATCTTATCGCGTCTGTATCCTAAAGAAGCGTCTGTGTTCTGTGATCGCGTCTGTAAACTACAGAACCGCGTCTGTGTTGGACAGATGCGTCTGTGTCTGGTATAACAGCGTCTGTGCATTCTGTTTTGCAAATTTTTCAAGTTTTTCGATTCGGGTTTTCGGATTTTGTACTTAGGGTTTCAGATCTGGTTTATTTTCGGCTAACCTTTGCAGATCTAGCTAACCTGGTTTGTGCAGCTTGCTTTGGAGACAAATACGTTTTTGTTGAAGGCCCCTTTTCACAAAGTCTTTTTGGGTTTTCTAAAAATTTACCTAACTTGTGTGCTTGCAGGAAGGGGTTATCATTTGGAACAATCCAAACTACTAACAATTTTATTGCAGGGCCTTAGCTAGGGTTTTGTAATTTTTATTGTGTGCCTTGTTTTCATAGCTTAGCAAACACTTCAATTGGTGCACTAAAATTGAATCATTGTCTTTTGTGTCTTGAGCAATAGGCTCTTTTTGTTTAATCTTTAGAGGGCCTGTCTTCCCGTGTGGTCATTAGGACTACTAGTGAGAAGAGAACGACCCAAGTGGTAGCGAGGAAAACCCACCTCATCCAAACCACTATAATCAAATGTATTCATGGTGAAAACTATGAATAACGTGTGCTGATTAGTTCATACCGACACTATGTCTCCCCATAAACCCGTTTGATCAAATTTATTTGATCATTTGTAGGGCGTAACCCCTACCGGCTGGGAGCCTTCTGTATTTACAGAGCTGAAAGTGCCGCATGTATGGCCACACGAGCGGATGCCCTTACTAGCACCATTTTGTTTTAGAGGCCCAAATCCTTCTAGTTGTTGGGGCAGGAGGTCGGACCTCTGGTAGCGGCCCACACACATACGGTTCTTAGTAGAGATACAAAGTTCGCCATGGGGAGTTTTCATGGGGACTGATGCTTGGCTGACCCAAGAAGTGAGTGCCGAGGGTGGAGCCAGTGAGGTCAAGCATCTAAGTATCCGCTCTGAATAGCGTAGCCTCGGGGGTAAAACCCCATGTGGGATCAACAACTATTGTCTTGGCCAACCATAAGAATTGTGCTTGACTTATGATAAACATTCAAACAATCAAGACCAAACAACAAAACATTGTGTCTTTTGTGTCTTCAAGTGTATGCAAAAACTTTTTACATCAAACAACACACTTTCTTGGAGTCATTTTGGAGTCTAAACACTAGCAAACATTGAGTCATCAACACTGTGTCCTCTTGTCACGAAAAACAGTCGAACAATCAGATTTGGTCACAACAAAACAACTTCACAGATAGGAAAGATTGCACGAAGGTTACAGAAACGCGTCTGTGTCTGTTCAAACCGCGTCTGTGTCGGATAAACGCGTCTGTGAAGTACAGAATAGCGTCTGTGTTTTTATCAGCGTCTGTGTCGAACAGAGACACGTCTGTGTCTGGGAATCGCGTCCGTGAAGTATACAGGCGCGTCTGTGTCCACAATTGCAAAAACTATTACAGTCCCAGCAAACATCAACAGGAAAATCTCAGAATCACGTCTGCGTTAAACAGAGTAGCGTCTGTGTCTTAAAACCGCGTCTGTGAAGTATACAGAGGCGTCTGTGTCAGGATTTGAAAATTTTAACAGTCAAACAAACAAAGAAATCAGTTTCGGCATACTTGAGCTTCCTAGGTTGTCTCTTCAGATTTCATCTAGCATTCAGCCTGTTCTAAGGTCTCACATAGTCCATCATTGCTTCACATCTCATTTTACATTCATACTTGTCTAAACTTGAGTCAAAAGGTCACTTGCTTGTCCTCATCATACTTTGTCAACACACTACATACAACTACACTTTGCTAAGTGGTCCCTCATCAAGGTTTCTTACCTTTGGGTCTCATTTGGTCTTACTTAGAGTCAAGGTCAGCTTACCTCATCAAGAGAAACTATCCTCTCTTTGGAAGTCACACCTACTCTACTACTTACATACTTGGTCTTACACTTTGGACATTGCAAGTACACCTCGGATTCATTTACACTCCATACAACTCTTGGTCTTCCATACTCTTTTCATTTTTCGTCTAGTCTCTCACATATTGCCAAACATCTAGTTCATGGTTGAAACCCGCCTTCAAAAATCTAGGAGAATAGTCAAAGAAGCTCAAGAATCCGCAAACATGAGTTCTTATGAGTATGACAATGATGTCTTCTACAATCCTGGGCACACTACATTACCAGACATGAATGTTTATAGACACAATCCAAATGTGGAAAGCGCAAATGCTATAAACAACAATACTACACACAATGACAATGTTGACAATTCTTCAATATTTTCAGCAGACATACAAGAATCTATAATGGATCCTCAATTCAATAGATTGGTTGAAGAGATAATGAGGAGAGATCGTCAATATTTCCTAAACATGATGGCACAAAGTGGCACCAAAATACCACATGATTTTGACTTATCTCAACTTATGGAAAGTAGACCTTCACAACAAACTCAACCTAATAGTGGAGGACCAAATAATATGATGCCGGAGTCACCATCAGTTTTGCTTCAGAAACCAGCAATCCCACATACACAAGCTCAAATGTATGATACTTACACTCAAAGACCATCATGGAGGCCCTATGCTCAAACACATGCTCAAGATATGGGTCAACCAAGACAAATGGATACTCAAGGACTTCCTCAAAATTGTGACACAAGGAGACCTCATGCCAAAATTGGGGGCAACACAATGGAAAATGAAGGCCTATTGAATATGGTTTATATACACCAAACAGATATGGGGTCCCTCAGCAAGAAGTTATGCCAAGTGCTCCATACATGTCGCAACAATATAGACCTCCATATGGACATGTCTACGATCAGTATCATCCATACATGCAACAAGCTCCTCCTCAAATGGGTGTTTCAAACATGGGATATGCTACAAGAAATCCATCTTCTCCCAAAAATAATTTGGAGCAACAAATTAGAGATCTACAAAAGAAAGTGGAAGACATGGGCACATCAAAACCCACATATACTATGAGAGATATATGCCCTTATCCATTTGATAAGAGCATTCCAATGCCTCCGTTTCCTCCGCACTTTGTGACACCAAAATTTGACAAATATAGAGGGAGAGGAGACCCCAAGGCACATATAAGACAATTTTTCACAGCTTGCATTGAGGTAGCCGCAGAAGAAACATACTTAATGAGGTTGTTCCCACAGAGCTTAGGAGATCAAGCTATGGAATGGTTTTCTCAATTACCTCCCCGTATTAAGTCATGGGGCGACTTGGTGGAGGCATTCATTCAGCATTTCTCTTACAACATTGAAACAGATGTCTCAGTTACTACCTTGTGCAATACTAAACAAAAAGAAGGAGAATCTTTCGCAACATTTTTACAGAGATGGAGAAACCTAGCTAGCAGATGCTCTTGTGAGATCCCGCAAAAACAAATGGTGGAGATGTTCACACAAAACGTTAACAAGGCTATTGGCTATGATCTCAGAAAAGCTTGTTTGTCTACATTCAAGGATGTCATTGAAAAGGGCCTAGCAACAGAAAAGGTCTTAATTGAACAAGGAGTTATCAAGCGATTCAAAGAAAACAAAGAGGACTTCAAAGGAAAGGACAAACCAAAATTTTGGAACAAGAACAAGAACACGGTTAATGATGGTGTTGTTGATGCCAACACAGTAAGACCAAAGTTCGTCTTTTCTGGATCAAGTTCTACCAACAATCAAGTGAACAATCAAACGACTGCTAAACCACGAAGGAAGTATACTCCATTGGGAGAACCACTTGAATCAGTATTCAAAAAGCTTGTAGCAAACAAAGTGATCACGGTCCCAGATTTTCCTCCATATGAACCAAAGGTCAAACCGAATTGGTGGAATGATGATGAATTTTGCGAATTTCATAAGAGCAAGGGGCACAAGACAAGTAATTGTCATCGATTGAAAAACATTGTACAAGATCTCATTGACAGAGGAGATATTGAGATTGAGGGACATTCATCTAACCAAGAGCATGAGGTGTTTAAGGAACCATTCCCAAAACATGACAAGGGAAAAGGCAAAGTCACAAATGATCAAGCCAATTACACTAGAGCATCTTACAATTATGATTCCACTATTAATCACATCTCAATGGACAATCATATCTCTACCATTACTATCAAAAATAAAAATCCTGAGAATCCTCCTCAACGACCTAAAATTGTCCTAAAATGTGTGGGATCTTCGTCCACATCTACCTCTGAATGTCATGTTACAACCCGTCGAGGTAAGATCACATTGCCAGGTACCTCTACTAAGAATACCAATCTTCCGTCAACTAAGCCTGAGTACGACCTTGTAGAGCAATTAGGGAAAACACCCGCACTCATCTCTATTCTTGAGCTCTTGCGTATATCTCCTGCACATAAAGCTGTCCTTGACAAAACCTTGAGAGATACTGCTGTCCCTACTGATCTAAACGTGGACCAGTTTCAAGCCATGGTGGGATATTTATCCGTTCCACACTCCCTCACATTCACAGAAGCCGATGACGCCTCCATAAGTCAGCCTCATAATGCTCCTCTACATATTGAAGCCTTCATACATAAACACCGAATAAAACGAGTCCTGATAGATGGAGGAGCAGGTCTTAATATTTGTACATTGAGCACCATCAGACAATTGGGATATTCTGACAAAGCTGTAAATTCTACAAATCGGATCACTATTAAGGCTTATGATGATGAAGAGCGTTCGTCCAAGGGCACGGTCATCTTACCACTAAGAATAGGGCCAGTCACAAAGGATGTGGTTTGTCAAGTCCTGGATCTAGACCTCACGTATAACATATTGCTAGGACGTCTGTGGATTCATGAAATGAGGGCAGTCCCATCAACATACCACCAATGCATTAAGTTTCCTCATAATGGAGTCGAGGTAACGGTCAATGGTGATCCAAATCCATTCATATATTGCAATAACTTGAGATCACATACTGAGACTATCATTCCCAGCAATCGTGAGGCTACTCCTTCTTCAGCATATATTGATCTTGAGTCATTAAAGCCCTCGACATCCAAACAAGGTGAACTTAGAGCCAAGTTTCAAGACAAAGGCATGGGAGAATACACTCTGAATCAAACAATGTTCTTACGACAAGTCATGAATTCCACCAAGGAATATGGGAGGCCACATCCTAATAAGCAAATCTCCATCATGCTACTCAAATGGGATCCTACCGTCTTTCAAAAATGGGGCGAACTAGAGGAAGAAAATTTATATAAAATGCTATATAAGGACGCTGAAGAGGATACACATGATCAAATTATAATACCCTGTGAGAACTATGGCAAAGGTTTCAAAATTCTACAAAGATTTGGGTATGATGGAAAAAGCCCTCTCGGACTACGCAAAGAAGGTGTCATGGAGCCTTTACAACCTGAGCTAACTACAAGAAGGGAACGCTCCAAGGGGCTTGGTTTTCTAAATCCCAAGATTCACAATAAAAGAACAAAACAGATATGGCGAGTCAAAGTGGCTGAAGTCCAACAAGAAGATGACTATTCTACAGATTCCAATGAATGGGAATGGGGTTCAGACAAATCCTCCAGTGACTATGAGCTCAACGAGACATTTAGAGAGCCCAAAGAACCTACAGAGGAGGAGGAGTTTTACAAGAAATTCAGAGTTGGTCAAGAACCGACCCATAAGGATCCCGCACAAGATTCATTTCAAGGCCCTAGGTCAAGATCGCATAGGATGAGGACACCTGTCCCTGAGGGTGCTACTAGTGATGATAATTTGGACTCACTCACGATCGAAACTGATGAGGAGAGTGCCATTGACGACCTCGATGACTATCTTGACATACCTAAATATAACCACATCTTCACTATTAGCCTTGCGAACTCTGAAAACACTAAAGACCTTCCCCTCGTTCACCCCCAACTCATTGACTGGGATCAGGATGGACCAGCACAGCTTGATACATTTCAAAATGACGAAGCTATTGTCGATTATCTTGGCATTCGCGATGATCTTCCTCTTGGAGACCATAAAGCAGGATACGCCATAGAGCTTAATAACATGGCATACTTTGGTGAGGGTGTCGGGCCTTCTAGTCGCAAAAATGTGAAAATAAAAACAAAACAAGGGTCTTATGGCGAAAACCACACTGTGGCGCTATCTGACTCTAAAAAAGTAAAAAGAAAGGACGTATCTGAGGGTGAAAACCTCTCTGAGGCGCCCGAAGATGGAAGGCTTGACATTCTCCCAGCATCATACGAGGAAAAATCATCCATGTTGGTAGAGGAGACTATAAAGACAAACATTGGTACAACAGAGGTTCCACATAACATATTTTTGGCTCAATCATTGACAGAGGCCGAGAAAGCAAGGTTCATAAGCTTCTTTAAGGAACGACAAGTCAACTTCGCATGGTCTTATGCTGATATGCCTGGACTAGACCCCGATTTAGTAATGCATCATTTAACAGTCAAACCGGGGGCAAAACCAGTAAAACAGAAATTGAGGAAAATGCATCCACAAGTGGCATTATTAGTCAAGGCAGAGCTGGAGAAATTACTGGATGTCGGATTCATACGCCCAATTGATTATCCTGAATGGATTTCCAACTTAGTACCTGTTAGCAAACCAGATCGCAGCATCCGAATATGTACAGACTTCAGGGATATCAACAAGGCTTGTCCGAAAGACGATTTCCCATTACCAAACATTGATTTAATTGTTGATCTCACAACAGGCCATGAGATGTTATCTTTAATGGACGGATTCTCTGGATATAATCAGATCAGGATTGCACCTGAAGATCAACATAAAACATCATTTACTTGTCCATGGGGAACCTTCTGCTGGAATGTCATGCCCTTTGGGCTGAAAAATGCAGGTGCCACGTATCAACGAGCTATGACTACTATCTTCCATGATCTCATGCATGTAACGGTAGAAGATTATGTTGACGACCTTTTGGTTAAATCAATAGACAGAAATACACACTTGGACATACTTTCAGTTGCTTTTGATAGGCTGGAAAAATACAAGGTAAGATTAAACCCAAAGAAATGTGTCTTTGGAGTAACCTCCGGGAAGCTCCTAGGATTCATTGTGTCTAAAAGAGGAATAGAAGCTGATCCAGCAAAAGTCAAGGCTATCTTGGACATGCCGCCACCCAAGAATATCAGTCAACTTCGGTCTTTACAAGGGAGACTCCAGTCCATACGAAGATTCATAGCACAACTTGCAGATAAGTGCAATCCTTTCCAGCACTTGCTACACAAAAACATCAAGTTCAAATGGGATGAGAACTGTCAACAGGCTTTTTAGGCACTCAAAGACTATCTTTTGAACCCGCCAGTTTTGATGCCACCAATTCCAGATCAACCCTTGCTACTTTACATATCAGCTACTCCAACAGCACTGGGGGCACTCCTAGCACAACAAATACCTGACGGCAAGGAGAAAGTAGTTTACTATATCAGTCGCACATTGGTGGGATATGAGCTGAACTACACACCTATTGAGCGTGCATGTCTCGTTGTGGTCTTTGCTTCATAGAAATTACGACATTACATGCTCACTCACAAGACTAAGTTGATTGCCAGAATTGATCCACTAAAATATCTTCTCAACAAAGCTACACTTACTGGGCGGCTAGCCAAGTGGGTAATGATTTTGAGTGAATTCGACATTGAATACGTGGACAGAAAAGCCATAAAAGGACAAGCCATCGCAGATCAACTGGCAGATGCCCCCATGATAGATGATGTTCCTCTACAGTCAGAATTTCCAGATGAGTCCATTCTAACGATATCACCTGCAAAGCCATGGCAACTATACTTTGATGGCTCATACACACAGCATGGAGCAGGAGCGGGTATACTCTTTATAACTCCCCAAGGTGATTCTATACCAAAGTCATACCGCTTATCATTTCCTTGCACCAACAATATAGCGAAATACGAGGCATTAACAACTGGGCTAAGAATTGCAGTTCAGTGGAAGATCCAAGAACTTCGTGTTTTTGGGGATTCTCAACTTGTCATCCGTCAAGCAACTGATGATTATCAAACAAAAGATGAAAAGCTAATGCCTTACAAATAACTGGTAGATGATCTGAAACAGCACTTTGCAAAGATAGAGTTTGAACAGATACCAAGAGAACAGAATCGTGCTGCTGATGCCATGGCTACAATTGCTTCGCTCATTGATCTGCCGCAAAATGAGACTCGCTATGAGTTCCTGGTTGACAACCTGCTGATTCCGTCATATGAGATCACTCCTACGGAAATGATATGTGTTGTTGGTCCTGAATCCCAGTTATATGGTTCCATATTCACATACCTTCGCGACAATATCTTACCTCCCGATCTATCGAACAACCAACGCCGCACTTTCATTCGCCAATCCTCCCGATACGTTATCCTAGCTGATATCCTATACCGACGAGGTCTAGATGGCACCCTTCTTAGATGTTTAGAGAGTGACGAAGCTCAGATTGCGTTACGAGAAGTGCACGAAGGGATATGTGGTCCGCATACTAGTGGTCCTACCTTGGCCAAGAAACTCATCAGGACTGGATACTACTGGCCTACTATGGAAAAAGATGCATATCAGTTTGTCAAGAAGTGTAAGCAGTGTCAAATTCATGGAGACCTTATACATGCACCAGCACAAGAACTACAACCACTTGCATCTCCTTGGCCCTTTTGTCAGTGGGGACTCGATCTCATAGGCAAGATTCACCCTCCTTCTTCCAATGGACATAAATTCATTATCACAACCACAGAGTATTTCACAAAGTGGATTGAAGCTGTGCCTCTCACACAAGTCACTGGGAAACAAATCACTACCTTCATCTTGAACTACATCATTTGCCGATACGGGATTCCTACTTCCATTATCACCGATAACGGGCGTCCCTTCAAGAATCAGGATGTTCGTGAACTCTGTGAGCGCTTCCGTATCTCTCACCGTTTCTCCACACCATACCACCCCCAAGGTAATGGCCAAGCTGAGGCGTCTAACAAAACAATTCTCAAAATCCTTAAAAAGACAGTTGACGACGCTGGCCGTAATTGGCATGTCCAACTCAATCCCGCACTTTGGGCCTATCGTACCAGTGTCCGCACACCTACAGGAGCTACACCCTACTCACTTGTCTACGGCGCTGAAGCCATCTTGCCTATTGAGGTCGAGCTACCTTCTTTACGGGTCTCCTTGAGAAACATAATCAACGATGAAGACTACAGGGTCTCTCGCTTACAAGAACTAGAACTGCTGGAGGAACGACGACATACTGCTTTTAATTATCTCAAGGCTTACCAACAACGAATGAGTCGCAGTTACAATCACAAGGTCAAGCCTCACACATTTGAGGTAGGTGACTTAGTCCTCAGAGAGAACCCCAAAAATCAGCAAGACAGAGATAAGAAGGGCAAGTTCGAACCAAACTGGCTTGGTCCTTACATCATCACAGCAGCATATGGATCTGGGGCATATCAGCTCTCAACTACAAAAGGTGAACCCTTGGAGGATCCTATCAACAACATGCACCTTCGCAGGTTCTACACATAAGCTCTTCGGAACATCCTAATTCAAAAATACAAAAAAATCAAAAAAAATTTCAAAAATACAAAAAAATTATAAAACAAAAAAATCGTTACTTGGTGAAAACCTGGCAAACAGGCGCCTTGTGACACAAAAAAATTGAAAAATCGAGAAAAGTAAAGAGAAATAATTTCGTCCAACAGTGAAAACCACTTCGGTGGCGCCCTGGGCAAGTACCATGGTGAAAATTGGGTCACCAGCGCCATGCGTAGAGACTTTGCTCCTCCCTCCTTCAGGATTCTCTTCATCCTTTCACTTTGCACACACTCACAACCTATTCACTCACAATAAACTTACCCATTCCCATCATGGCTTGTTATTGATCTACCTAAGATTGGTTAGCCATTCATAATAACCCTCCCTTTTCACTCCCTTTTCCATCCATGATATATCATATCCTATCTGTGACTATGGCAAAATCCTACGTCTAGTAATGGGTGTGGAACTGAGAACATCACATGTTTCGAGGAGTACAGTTTCTTTCAGCTTCCTTCAAGTCTATCCGCGCACAATCTGCAATAAAGCAGCATCTGCATCGCCAGTCCACAATAAAGGTCCGTCTTCTCCGCAATAAAGTATCAGTTTCATAGATTCAGTCAGTTTCAGATGAGACACAACATCAACAATGGGCTTCAACAAAATCAAATCTTTCAACAGACTCAGACAACATATGGTTCAGTGTTAATCTATCCTTTTTGTGAAAGTGAACATTGTGACCACAATCGAATAAGACTTAAACAAGTGACAAGAGACACTAAACTTGAGGACTACAGTGGATGTTGGTGTCGAGTCTTGGTTTTCTTTTGATTTTATCTTTTTGGTGACATGTCTTTTAGCTTTTCCAGGATGTCTTTGACTAGAGATTCTATCTCCAGGATGTCTTTGACTAGAAAGGCGAGGATGGGGTATCGTCACCTATTTGCATTTGCTGTCTGTGGATTGTCTTTTAGTAATGTTATGACTTGTCCAAGGATATGAGGACACTGCGAGTCTAGTATGAACTGGGGCATTCCTTGTTTGTGACTGTCTTATCTCCATGCAAATGGGTACAATGACTTTCTGGGCCGAACAAATGCCTCGATTGTCATAACCTATTTTGCCATAATAAGCTCAATGATGATAACGCACAAGAAGCTCTTTCACATTCATATCTTCTGTCTTCCATCCCCCTTTCTTGATTGACTTCCATTGTCCTTCTCGAGTCCGCGTAGCCCGCTATCACATGACTGAGTATAATGACACACCAAAAACATTTGCATTTCATATAGTTACACCTGCATCACCACATATAAGCATTTCACACATAAATATAGATATCACAATTGCATCACATCCTGCATACAACACCTGTTAGCACAATAATCATTTGCATTATCATATTCATTTGCATTACATACATTCACATTTGCATCATGCATCACATATACAACATAAAAGAACAAAAAAATATTGCATTGCATCATATAAGCATCCATATCATAAAACATGTATCACATAAGAACATTTCATCACATAAGGTACACATGCATATAGCTGCCGCAAAAATGGATCATCTCTCATATATAATCAAAAAGTGTCATGATACAATGATGTCAAAAGAATCATATGGCTACAAAAGAATCACCCGCAGGTGTCTACAATACAACAATGATACATATACTGATACAATGGGAGCCCACTATAGCTATGAGGAACTCCCTCCCTCGGAGCCGCCTCGCCTCGACGGAGTCTGAGCTATAGAAGGACCCGCCCCGGGATCCCCCTGTCTCTCTGGTGGTGGTGGAGGCCCCATGACCCCACCGCTGGATGCCTGTCTCCTGCGGCTCCCTCCCGTAGCCGTCGCTGTGCGCGATGATCTATGGAAGCTCCTCGCCCGCTGATCTGCTGGCACGGCTGCATAGTATAGATCCCTCCAGTAGGTGATCTCCTCTCCGGCTCGCAAAACATATGCGTAGCCTGCCCCTGCATCCTCTGCTGCCCGCCTACCTGCCCTCAGAGCTGTCTCAGCCTCTGTGTATCTCTGGATGGCCTGATCCCTCTCCCGCTCTGTGTCTCGGACCCTGATCCTGAGGTGGTTCCTCTCCCGCACCAAATCCTCAATCTCATATGCCTGGCCCTGGCAAATCTCCCGCAGCCTCACCACCTCATCCTCCTCAGAGTCTCCGCTCTCCGCCTCTGCCTGTGGCTCCTCCCCTACAGGTGCCTGTCCCTCAACCTCTGCCTGCACCTGTCCCTATGCCTGTATAGGTACCTGTGGCTGCACCTGTCTCTGTCCCTCTGCCTGTACCTGTCTCGGTCCCTGTCTAGGACCCTGTGCTGCTGGCACCTGTAGGGGCAGTCCACCCCGTCCTCTCACCACCAGAGCTGCTCTCTCCTGTCCTCCCTCCCTCCGAGGTGCCACCCGCCTCTCTCCCACCACTCCCCTCCGCCTCCGCCGGCCCCTACCTCCATCCCCTCCTCCATCATCATCATCTCCTCCACCCTCTCCATCCAGTGGCTCTGCCGGATCTGTCAATCTGGGAAATGGATGCTCTGCCCAATACGCAGAGTACTCTGCGTCCATCCCTGCATCATCTACCTCTGGCCACATGTCCCATGGCATCGGCATCATCTCCGCTAGCTGCATCACCGCCTGATCATATGATAGCAGTGGACCAAACTGCACCTGATCTCTGACCGTACGGGCATACATGCCCGAGCCCCGTGGCATCCGCTGGATCCGCCCAAACTGCCTGCACACCCTATCAACAAGCTGCCTCTCCAGTATATAGGGCGTCCGCCCAATCAGATATTTGCTCCTGAACACATAGGGTAGCTCCAGCGCGTCGTCCTCCCACTCCTCGCACCCCAGGTACGGCCTCCAGATGACCATGTCTATATCATCAATGACTCGCCTCCAATGCTCCAATCTCCCAATCCGAGGCTGGGATGTGATCATGTCATACAGGTGCATGAAACTCTGTCCCTGTCCTCTGCCTCTGAAATGAATGGGCCGTGTGATGGGAAGGTGCTCATAGGCCCACACCTGCAAGAGAGTCACGCCGCAGCCCAAACCCACTGATCCGTGGTACACAAACTGATGCAGCTCATAATACAAATGTGCCAGGACACATGGCCCCCATGCATACCTAGTGTGCTCTGCCATCAGTGTCTCCAATGCCCCTCCCCAGCCCACTGCCAATCCTCGTGTGGCCCTGTCTGGACACAAATACCCACTGATGACTCCCCCAACAACTGCTAGCAATGCTAATCCTATGGCAGTCATGGTATCCCAGGCTACATGACCTGCTCGCATCTCCAAATCGGGATCCTGAAAAACCCGTCTCAATGCCTCCCTGTCACCGTCACGGTCGTAGGGAATCAACTCTCCATCAATAGGAACATGCAGAATCCTGTATACATCCTCCAATGTCACTGTCATCTCACCCATCGGTAGGTGAAACGTGCACGTCTCCGAGTGCCATCTCTCGGCCAACGCAGTCAGCAACCCCATGTTGGCCCGAAACTCGGGCACATAGAGCATCTGTGTGAGACCCATCTCCTCAATGGAAATCATGTCCTGAATCGACAACTCTGGTTGCAGTCTCTGAGTCGATGGGAATCTCTCCCGTGACTCTAACATCGGCAAATACTCCTGCAGTCAGGCAACTCAATCTTGTCAGTTATCGTGGCATTCACTGTTTATCACAAAATGCTACTCGCTACTTAAATGCATCTGGTTATCTATCCTAGTGACACTCACTGTTCATCACAAAGTGTTGCTATTTATCCTAGTAGTGCTCCCTGTTCATCACAAAGTACTACGTGTATGACATTCCCTGTTCATCACAAAGTGTCACTCACATTCGCACTCCCTGTTCATCACAAAGTGCTGCCTATCTTGGTGCTCCCTGTTCATCACAAAGTGCCTGGATCTATCCTAATCTTCCTAGAGGACCTGCTTGAGTGTATCCTCTCAGCAGCTTATCCAATCGACAGCGTATGTTCATCACAGAACTGCCGATTTGACCTAAAAGACTAAAACCATGCATTTAAACACACAAACGCACTTTTACAACACACACGTGCTTTTAACTCATAAACGCGCTTATAGACTGCACAAACACGCTTCTGCAACACAGACACGTTTTATGAACACAAACGTACCTATGCCAGACACAAACGCGACCAGGGAACACAGACGTCCCTACATTACATAAACGCTCCTAAAAAGCACAGACGCTGCTACATTTCACAAACGCGTCCGCATTCAACACAAACGCGGTTCCAGGCACAGACGCGCCTGGACCCGACACAGACGCGCCTGGCGCTGACACAGACGCGGTTGCGCGTTTTTGCACTTTTTACATATCCTATTCCTAGCGCATTTATTGCTCCTAAACATGCATTTATGACAAAACTCGAAATGCATGAAAGTACGAGGAGGTTTTCGGGTACTTACCGGCTCTCCTGCATCTGCTGGCCTCTGGAATCGGCGGACATGGTCGAATCTATGAATGAATGCCATCGCTGCTGACTGCTGCTGCTCTTTTCTCGCTCTGCACTGTGATCTTCTAAGGGTGTGGATGACAATGAGGATGTCTTTTGCCCGTGGTCTATCTTATAGCCTATCCTAGCCCTGGCCTTCATTTCCCGAGTCAGTCTTCCTTATCCCGTGACTTTGTCACTTTATCTGATCAGTCCATTCTATCCTTTCTTTCTTATTGAGAGATTGTCTGCAATCTTTTCAGATATTTTTCATCCAATCTCTCGAGGGGGCATATCATTCCCATACTGGGGCAACTTTGTATCAGTTCATCTTATCTTCTTTGAAACAACGCGACAAGCCGCATTGTCTCAAAGAGGGGCAAAATGTAGACACTCAAAATTGTCATGTCTAATTAAATAAATATTTTATTTATTTAATTATCTAAGCCTAATTCTTCTATTAATTAAATAAATTCTTATTTATTTAATTAATTCATTTATCCTCTTCTAGCCCTATTTCTCATTTAAATAAATACATTTATTTATTTAAATTATCCCTTTCCTAAATTAAATAAATATTTTATTTATTTAATTGTCCTACTTCTTCTATTAATTAAATAAATCTTTATTTATTTAATTAATTCATTATCTTTTTCTACACATGACACATGTCATTCATCTCTTAATTCCTACACTACCTACCTCTTTCATTATTTTGGTATTTCTTTTACCTACCCTCTAATCCTAGCCGACCTCTCTTTTTACACCTCTCAATCTTAACCCTCCATTTCTTATTGTGTCTTCTATTTAAGGAGATGCTTTCTTCATTGTCAAACCCTAATGAGACATGCCTAACTACTTGATCAATTGACTACACTACAATTCCACTTGCAACCACATTCCGTTCTTTGTTGAGCTCTTGTGCATACAAAAATCTGAGAGCAAGTATATCAAACAAGATCAATGGAGATAGGAAGAATGAAGATCAAAACCCTATTGGACATGTGATGGTATAATCTTTATGATTTTGAGTTATTTTGCATTGTCTTAGGTTATCTTCATATGTTATGGTGGATCTTTGTTCATTGTTAGGCTAGGGTTTAGTGGTTGAATCCATTTTAGTCTTTCAATATTGTTGTTTATTGTTATCCATTTTCACCATATACAGTCATTATCCTTGATTTATCTGAATTAGTTATCCAAATCGTATCCCACCATGGCTTGGTGATCAGTGTACATATCCATATTGAAGTAGTATCAACATAAAGGGGCAAAATCCTGACCTCACTGGGGAGTTTCATCTTCAGGGTTTTCAACATCAGACCAAAAACGTAGCAAGACAACAAGGATCAAACAACCAACAAATGACAAGCAACAATGAAAGAAGGCTAAACATCATAGACTTAAACTGATTTCAACTAAACAAAGATCAATTTGCAAGATGTTTTAGATGACAAGAATACATTCAAATAGCATGCATGCTTACTTATGGTTGTTAATTTTTGCTTATCATATCTCCTAAGTGACTTAAGGATGTCTCAATGACTAGAGAATCAAGGAAAGAATGTGATGTTTTATTTGTCTTCTATCTATGAGTGAAGTCTTTTACCATGCAAATTTGTCCTACGAAGCAATCAAGTGGCATATTGCTGAGGACATTTCGGATTTGTATGGGGCAAAGGTTAACTCTTGTTTGTTTACGCAAGCAACACTCATGTTGTCTTGGCTCAATTATACCTCGACGCTTGTGTCATCTTGCAATATCAAAATCCATGTAAGTTATACTCAACTCATTATGGTTTAATTATACCATGATGCTTGTATCAACTTTCAACAAATCAAGGCTTGATGATGAAAACAAAGGAAGCATTGGCAGTTTGATCACAATAGATGGCAACATTAAGAACGAGAATGCATATTAAGATTTGCATTAGCTGCACATCATTATCATCTTAATCTTGCATTAGGTTGCACATCATTTTTCTTGCATTTAATTGCACATCATTATCATTATCATACATCTCATTTTCAAGATCTATTTCATAAGCATCATCTAGTCACATTCATCGTTGCATCCCTCACATGCATATCTATTGCATCATCATGGAATCTTTCTTCACTTTCATATCTTCATCATTCTTCCAAACTATCTTCTATCGTGTCTTATATAGGTTGTCTCTTTCTTGAAAACCAGATGTTTTGATCAGCTCTTATATAGGATTAATCATTCCCAAAACAAGATGTTTTGATTAGCTCTTATACAGGATATATCATTCCTGAAACCAGATGTTTTGATCAGATCTTATACAAGATATATCGTTCCTAAAACCAGATGTTTTGATCAGCTCTTATATAGGATATATCATTCCTGAAACCAGATGTTTTGATTAGCTCTTATACAGGATATATCATTCCTAAAACGAGATGCTCGATCATCCATGTCTTATACAGGCAGTAGCATTCCTGAAACCAGATGCTCAATCATCCATGTCTTATACACGTGGTATCATTCCTAAAACTAGACGCTCGATCATCCATGTCTTATACAGGAGGTGTCATACCTGAAAGCAGACTTGATCTCAATCCAATAAATCTAATCAATCTTATAAAACCCATGCATGTCATCACTATCTACTCTTCTATCTTTCAAATAACATTCTTCTTCTTTCAAGAGATCATTCATGCCTTTTGCGCATGAACGATCTCCCGAGGGGGCATTATCATATCAAATCTTGACATCAATTTCATATCAGTTTCATATCGACATCAATTTCATATCAAATCAATTCTTCATATCTGGGGCATCATCAATACCGTTCATCAAATCTAGGGTATCATATCGACATTTTGACACATCATATCTGACAAGATTTTCTTTGAATCAACATGTGGTCACACATTAACTCAAAGAGGGACAAAATGTAGACACCTAAAAGTTGCACAATGAATTAAGTGAATTTTATTCATTTAATTATTCTTAATTCTTCCAATTAATTAAATTAAGATTTAATTAATATACCCTTCTTCTATCTAAGCCATTTAATTAAATTCACATTTAATTAAATACCCCCCCTCTAGCCATTTTAATTAAATTCACATTTAATTAAAGATATCAATTTATCCCCTTTCCCATTTTAATTCAATCTACATTTAATTAAAATCTCATTTGCTTTTAAATAAATCTAAATTTATTTAAAAATCCCCCCACTTGCATTTTCCTACATCTCCCACTTGCCTCCTAAACCCCCCATTCTAAATTCTTCTAGAGCCCATCTAATCCTAATCAATTATCTTAAACCCTTCAATCATTCCTTTTCCCTAAATTTGAGGATGTCACTTCTCAAATTTGGAGGAAAGTCTTCCAAAAGCAATAAAACCTTTATGTCTTCAACAAGCTAACTTGTTGAGTTCCCCCAAATTTGGAAGGACTCTTACAAATTTGTCTCCAAAGTCTTCCAAACCATTAATGGTTAACTCACCTTTTTGGCATGGTTAGAGAGTTTTTGCCTAACTCAACCCTCATCTAACCCAAGGGTCTCATCAAGCATTCATTGCTTTGACCATGGTTATTCCTTTAACCCTTGCACAAGAGTTTATCCTTTGGGTAAAAGCTTTATCCAATGGGTTTTCTTAACCTAACCTTAACCCTTACCTTCTAAGGTAACCATGAGGTCTTCTCAAGCATTTAATGCTTCCTACATCTCCTCTCAAGTAGTTTCTTGTTGACAATTGTCACCATTTCATTGGTGAGAATTGTGAACATGGATTGATTAACTTTCAATCCTGGCCCTTGTTAAGATTATCCAATCTTGACCATCCATTGCCCTATTTTCCCTATAAATAGAGCCCATTACTTCTTCAAAAACAATCAAGTCTTTGTGCATCAAACTTATAGGCTCGTAACATTAAGCATATTATCTCTCTATGATAGAATAACATTTTAGATTATTTTAATAGAATTATAATCTTAGACATATCATGTTAATCTCATATCATGTTAGCTTCATCTTAGTATCATTTTCATACTAGTTTAAGCTTCATATCAATATCTTGCATCCTATCATCATCTAGTTTCATATCTAAATCATCACTAGGATCTTGGTTGCATTCCATTTAGATCTTAGAATCATAAATCTCATTCTTTAGGTTGTCATCTTAAAGAATCAAGTGCTCTTCCAAGCTGAGAGCCACCTTGAATCTTGAAGATCCTTGGAGATAGAGGAACATGGAATGATTTTAAGAGTTTGGATTCATTTAACTTGCTTTTTTTGGATTTATAACCTCCAATACAATGTTTCATGTGTGTGTTTGAATTGTTTTCTCCTCTTGCAGGTTGATACCCTAGATTAGATTCTTCAATCCTAACCATCCATTGCCCTATTTTCCCTATAAATAGAGCTCTCATTCCTCCATTTCAACATCTCCAAGTTTTTAGCATCACACTTATACTCAATTTTAGCATGCATCTAGCCTCTCTTTGTAATAGGAATTAATCTAATAAGTATTTTAGAGAATTTCTATTATCACTAGCTTAAATCATATAACTAGTATATCATGTTAGGATAGCATTATTACCAATCTTGTCATCTTATAATCTAGTTTAACTCATTTGATAGAATCATGCATAAATAGGATGAATTTCATGTTAAAACTTAATCTAAAGCATCCCTCGTTCTTTCATTCGTCATCCCTAAGTCACTTTGCTCAATGATCTGAGAGCAAAGGCATTGGCTTGAGGGACCTTGTGAGATAGAGAACCATGGAACCCACCTTGGGAAGTTGAGTCATTCCTCATGAATCCATAACTTGCACCAAGAGTCACATGGGTGTGTGGGCAAGTCCTTTGAATATTTTCACATATTGAGTTTCATTGAACCGCTTTTCCCACATACAATGGTATTCTTGTTCTTATTCCAAAATCAAGGTTTGTCTTTCCCATTTCCTTTATCTTTGTTCTTTTTGAATATCTTAATGGTGCCTTTCTCAATGAGTACCTTCTCAATAGATATACCTTTTTCAATAACTTCTTGGAATGTAGACAAACATGCTTTATGAAGGTCATATCCAGTCTCTTTATTCACATTTTGGGTAAACATCTCTACCATCTACTTTTGTGGAATGTGACAAGGGTATTGACTAGCCAAACTTTTCCATCGTTGTAAAAATGACACAAAAGACTCCATTTTTCTGCTTTGTGTTTCATAAAGTGGTCACCGATAATTCACATTCAATGTTGTATGAAAATTTATGTATAAAGGCTTCTGCCAATTCACCCCATGACTTGATCCCAAGCAGTAATTGTGAAAACCATTCCATGGATTGTCCACCTAAACTTTATGGAAATAATTTCATCAAGTTAGAATACTTTGGTGCCAACTCTTTGCCAAATGGATTGAGATCTCCTTTTCCTTTATTTTTGTCAAAATTAGGTACTGCAAAATGCAGAGGAAAATTAGGTACTCCGATTCAATCCAAGGGCTCGCGTTGTTTCGTAGCTGCGAACCAACCGAGGGATATGCTTCGCGAAGTAGTGAAAGGAGGAGAAGATTTGTTTAGGTGTAATGCTAGATGGTGACGTGTCGATTGACATGTGGTTTCAGAAGGAATTGAGGGCCCGCCAAGGTGTAACTAGCGGTTATAAATGAAAGACACGTGGCTGACTTTGAACTAAACTCGAAGAGTTTTCCAAAGCTAATGGTTGAATGCCACATGGTGTTTGGTAACCAATAAAAAAGTGGCGTAAGTGAAGCAAGCATAAAGGTCTCACTTAAAGTATGGTCATCTCTGATTTGATCCAATGCTTCGCGTTGTTGCGTGGCCCGAAGTTGAAAGCGGTTTAAGCTATGCAAAATAGCGAAAGACCGCTAGCTGTCAAGATAGAGGCGCGGTTAGTGAAGAAGCTGACGATCTCGGTGAGAATTAAACGCCAAGCAGTTAAAGTTCCATCTAATGCCTAGCGCAGCTTCACAAAAGAAAAGTGCTCAGAGGATAAAGCTCGCGAAATGGCGAAAAGGAGGTGGGGCCCGGTGCTAAGGCAAAGCTTTTAAGTCGATGTAAATACCGATCAAGTTTCATTTGATCAAACGGTTGGCGTGATTTCATATGACGAAATTGCTCGAAGGTTATGCTCTGTGAAATGGCGAAAGAGTGGAAAGAAAAAATGTGCAAACATGTTGTGACCTGTTGGAGTGAAAATTTTGAATTCTCTCATGAATTCAATTCTGAAGGGACGGCCGAAGCATGTGGTATCAATGTCACAGTTAAGAGTTTGAGTACCATATATGATTTCATATCAATCGGATGAAGGTATCATTCTAAAGAATTGTTGTAGAGAAAGTGGTTGTAGAGCCATTTTCTTCAAATATAGAGCAAATTCATTCAATCGTAGAGTGGATTCTTTCAAGCTAAAATTAGGTTTTCTTGTACTCTTGTGTGGCAATTTCTTAGCAGTGTGTTTTAATTGAGGTCTTGATTTGTCACAGAACTAGTTGGGGGTAATAGTTAAATTACTTGCATATTTTAAGATGGCACCTAAGAGAGAATTCTCAGGAAAAGTTAATTACCAGGAAAGGGCCATTTGTGATGATTTTCTTGAATAGTTGACATTGTCAACTAATCAGGCATCAAAGGTGAAAGAATTAGTGCCAAGAGCTCCTCATTTGAAAATAGGAGAAGGGTTATCTGATAAGGGTAACTGGTTGAGAGACCCATAGGTTGGGTTGTCTGGGTTGGGGTTGTTCAAAGTTGGATTTGGCATGAGAAATTCCCCAGCCCCGCAGAATAGCATCTAGGAGTTAGATGTGGGAAAATTGGTAGTTCCAGGAGTATTCATGGATATGGATCTCCCGACTTAGCAAATAATTATGATCCAGTCACAAGGAGCATTAGGGATATAAATGGGAAAGCCCTCATTGAAATAAATAATGAGGAATTCAGAAGTGCTTTTGGGCTTAATGAGTTTACTAATTTTCTAGAACCTATTAATTTCAAATCATTAGCTCAAGTATACAGTGCATAGAGGAATCACCTTAGAAGTGGGCCTCTTAAGGAATTCTTTGTGAAGATAGGTGGGTTGATAGTTGTAGGACCCAACACTAAAGAGCCCTTCTCATTGAATCTGTTCACCCTTAGGGTTAAGGGATTGTATTGGTCACTTTGTCAAATTTTAGGAGAGGATGCCAAGGCAAATATGCCTAATCATTACATGCTAATGATTGCTCAGATTTTGAATCCTTCTCTTGCAGTTGCCTTTGATTATGCTTCCTTTATTACTGATGCTATCCATGAGGGGTTGATAGGAATAAAGAATGGGAAGGTTGATAGGCCTTTTGGATGGTATTCCCTCCTCATGCATCTATTTTTATTCAAAGGTGGTGATTATTTTGCAAGTGGAATGGATCTTGTAAAAGAGAAAGATGGAGAAAAGATGCCAGTGCAATTATGGAGTACAGTGCTATCATGGGATAGAAATGATGCTAGCTTCTTGAAGTTAGATAAATGTTTTGCATCAAAGATTAGGACTCTCCTCTATTCAGAAAATCCAAGAGTCCCCAAGGCTCTTTTGGAATTTATTAGACCAAAAGAGTTTGCAGAAAATATAAAAGTTGTCCATAATTGGGGTGATATTTACTTATACCACGTCTCCATAGTTTTCAGAGTGTTTGGTTTCAGAGGCACTCCATTTTTATTGCCCTATCAGGTCCCTCTCAAAGTGGGAACTGTAGAAATCCTTAGACAAATTGGTAGTGTGCAAGAGGCAGAGCTAACAGGCAGGGGTAAAGGGACTATTTTCCCTACGGTTACTATAGCCCACCAATTTGTAATAACCAAGGGAGGTTGGAACTGTTTTGAGGATTTTCTTAAACCTTATCATTTTTCAACTGTAGTGTCCAGGTGTGCCGATCCTGAAGATTTCTTCAACGACATGTTTAGAAAGAGGGCAATATGCAGAGGTAGACCCCATCAATTCCAGTTTCCTGAAGACCTCATTAGAAATGAGTTTGATCTAGATGAGCAGGAGCTGAGGAAGGAAAAGTGGGTGGCTTATAAAAAGGCCTTAGACTTTGTACATCAGTTTGATACCAACTATGACCCATTGTCTAGCTTTCACCCTTTTGAGGAGAAAATAAAGTTTCTAATTCTTTGCTTTGAGGATGTAATGCAAACTTTGAAAGAAAAGAGGGAGGTTGTAATTAAAAACAACCTTGAAAAAGCAAGAATGGTTCTAAGTAGGTCTGCATCCACTAGAGAAATCCCTCCTGGCGACTACATGTTGCACAAGAAGTCTAATTATAGTGTGCTAATGCCTACAACAGGGGAGCCCTCTACCTCTAAAGGAAAGAGGAAGATACAAGATGTCACTGACATCCAAGATAGCCCAAAGAAGTAGATAGTAGGAAAAGAAATACAATCTGATACACCCTTGTACTCTCCATCTCAATCCCCTATTCACATAGGAGATGAACAGGCAATAGCTGAACAATTGATACAGTTAGGCAGTTTGGGAGAAATAGCTTACACATATGATGAAGTAGAAGAGGGAATGCCATAAGAGCCCCTTGTTGCTAAGATGAACATCACTACCAATGAGTTCAAGGGTGAGGAGTGGGATCCTGAGATCAAGTAGGCCAGTGAGGACTTCTTGGATGACAACAACTTTGTTACATCAGGAGCATTCATGTAGTTTGTATGGAAGCAGAACATTGATAAATACAATGCAAGGTGTGAAAAGAGAAAAGGTGAGCAACCTCATAAAGATCTAGCTGCGGTTGAGCAAGAAATAAAGCAAGAAATGATAGATGAGTTTAAGACCATCACTCCTGAGCAAGGAAGAGATATGGTGGCACAAGCTGGAGTACTCATTCTCCCTGAGTGGGACATAGCAGATGCCTTGATATTGGAGGCAGTGAGAAAAGAAACCAAACCCATGGAGGGAATTACTTTTAGCAAAGACAATGCTGCACTAGTCATGTGGTCTCTTAAGAGAGATGAGAATAAGAGAAATAAGGACACCCCAGGGTCAAGTTACCTTGGTGGAATGATAGTGAAAAGAGTGCAGAACACAGGGGTAGTCGAAGTTGCTAGCACTATGCTAGAGACTGCAAAGTTTAGTGTTGCAGTAGCAGAAAGGGAGGCTAAGGAAAAGGCAGACCTCCAAGTTAAGTTGGAGACAATTTTGAAAGCTTACAATAGTGCTAAGGAAGAGGTAAGGGGTAAAGATAGCATCATTGCTAAGCTGCAAAGCCAGTTGATAGGACAATACCATCAAGGTGAGCCTTCAACACTGATGATCTCCTCTTCTCCAACAAGACCTCCACCTACCAGCCCCATTATTGAGTTCCCACCATCTCCAGCACCTTCTAGTTCTCAAATGGTTGAAATCACTCCTCAAGAATTGGAGAATTTTAAACAGGCCTAGGCCTTGTATGCAAAGAAGTATGAAGAAAGAGTAAGGGCTACCATTTCAAGTTTTATAGACACCATGGGGGCCTCACTATTACATAACAACATAAGCAAGATTTCAGATATGTGGAATGAGCTTAATGGAGATAAGGCCATTTTGATGCCTATTTTTGACAAGTGGAAGCCTAGAGAGCAGGATTTGGAGCTTATTTGTGTATCTTATGATGAAGCAGAGGCTGATCCTATCATCAAATCCAATTGTGACACCACAAAGGATCTAATAAAATTAGCAGAAGGGATAGACAATGCTGATAGGAAAATCAACTTGTACAAAAAGGAGTACACTGATCAGGTTTTTGAATTGCTCCTAGGAGTTTTTGTTAGCCCAAATCAATTGAAGGATAAAAAAGTGTGGCTTAAGGAATTAAAGGCCAAATTGTCAGCTAGAATAAAAGGAATTGTTGACTTAGATGAAGCTTCCTTTTTTGTTGTAACAATTCAGGAGATAGAGAGAATCAAATCTCATTATGGTTTTCTCAATTCAAAGGTCAACAAGATGAGAAATTCCTAGAAAAGGTTAACCAAGGCAAAGGCAAAAGTGATTAACTTCACATGGCCAACTGATGATGTGTACAATGAGTGGACAAGAAAATATGCCATTTAGGATGCAAAACAGTTAGAAGAGGTTGCAACGGGACAACAAGTAGAAGAAGCCGCAGAGGTTGAAAAAGACTTGTAATCGTTTTTGTAAAAGGTTTTGTAACTTCTTCTTGAAAAGAAATGATTGTAACAAATTCTCCTAGGAAATTTCGAAGCTATGTGCATCCATATTATTATAAATGGATACCAGGACTAGTAGAAAAAAGATCGCAAAGAATTGTAAGAAAATGCTACAAAAATTTATTTGAGCTTTTCCAAGTTTTAATGGAGAATATTCAAAGGTTTCTTGTAATACTTTTTTGAAGAAAATATCAATATACAGACCATTGGTTTCGAGTAAAAAACTTTGTGTTTTCTTCAAATGTGTTTGCAAGTGTTTACTATTTCATTCTAAATAATCCAGGGTTATTTCGTTTGAATAGAGGTTGTAAGGCAATCTTCAGTAGATATGTTTCTTAGCTTTTCTCTTCAGAAGGGGAATTAAATATGTAGGAATCACTTCTACCAGTAAATTCTTTGTAGGATACTTTGAATCTTGATGAGCGTATTTTGATGTGACATGAATAAATTCTTATGTGTGTCAGGCATATATAGGGATCTGTAGAAGCCAAGCTAATGTTATGTGTAGAGATATTTTGGTTAAGGAGTATTATTTGAATTTAGATGACTCCGTGACCTTGGATAAGGCACTGGTATAGATCAAGGTTGTTTATTACATATTTTGTAGGTCAAATACTGAATATGAGTACAATTTTCATTCCTTTGTTTCAGTAATTTTTAAGGTGATTAGATCCGTTGGTTTTCTGGACTGGTTTGCTGTGGATTTATCTTTTAAAAGTGTGAATATAGTTCACAAAGGTATACCCGCTTGGACTTAGAGTAGGTCCGAAGTGTAGAAGGTTAAATCAAACCTTGTCATATGTTGTCCTGGAAGTTTCCTTCTCTTTAATATCTCTACTGCATAGAGTTATCATATTATTATAAGGATGTTGAAGTGAATTAGATTTTGAGAACAACAGGTTCTACAACAAATTGGGCAAGCATCCCAATATTAGACAGTTCAAATAACCAAAAGACAACTAAGAGGGGGGGGGGGTGGAGGTGAATCAGTTGTCACAGATTACCATAAACTTTAGCAATTTAAACTTTAATATCGAAACCCAAAACATTAATATCGGAATAGCAGATAAACCAATTAAGCATAAACAATGATCACAAAATAAATACCATCCAAATGACACCAACATTTGTACATGAAAAACCCGGTAAAGGGAAAAACCATGGTGGGAAGCCTACCCATAGTTAGATAATACTTCTGTAGTAAGTATGTGAATTATAATTGAGGGGCCTGCACTTGCAGGAAGGAAAATAACTTAGAGTGCACTGCTCGTAACAAAAGGAGCCTCATTGACTACATAGAAATGTAGACTACAATCCGGAGAAGTGTTGAACTGCAAAAGATAACATCTCCTATGCCTGAGTATAGTTCCAGTTAAGCTCAATATCGAATGACTAAATCCTCTTACATAAACCTAATTGGATCTCCAATGATCAACCAATTCCTTTGCCTGAATGATATTACATTATTTGCACATTACATTCCTTGACCATGACGTCTAACAATAACCATGACGATCTACAATGAGATCTTACATCTATATATACAAACCCTTAACCATAAACAATAAGGTTTTCCACTAGATAATAAACCAATTACATAATTACAAACCATGTCAGCCTTAGACCAAACAAATAATATCAACATATAAGACATCCTAGAAATACATTAATAGGCCCTATCCACACATTACATTAAAGCTGGTCCATAACCTAGATTAACCGGGACCATGTATAGGTCCACACGCCACAACAATGATCTCCATCAACCAAGTCTTGAACATGATCACCAACAAAATCCTAAAACTCCACTAGAAGTTGCACCAAAATATCTCCAAATATCTCCACCAAATATCTCCACCAAAATCTCTACCAGTGAAACCCTCACCAGAACCAGAAACCAATCTTCTAAGCAAGCGAGATATCAACTGATCTCCAAACCAAAGCCAACTGGCCAAATATGAGCATGAGTATCATGAACAAGGCAATTCTATCACCAGACTATACCGGAGCCTACCAGATCATGTCGGATCCAAGTTAACCAGAAAACACTCAACCTACCAGGACTAGAAGGGTGTCGGTAAAGCATCCAAAATAGCTAGTGTTGGCATCAATGACAAAAAATCAATGCAACACTTAATAAATTCAACCAAATGGCCAACAATCTCCCCCTTTGGCATTGATGGCAACACTAGATGTGAAAAATATCTAAGTACCAAGAAATGTCAAAGAAGTCTCCCCCAATGGAAGACAACCAACAATCTCCCACAAATAGCTCAAAACTCCTCCTGTAAATAATATGTTTGTAAAGCTCTGAATTACTTCTTCTTTCTCTTTTTCTTTTCTTTTTCACATCAATATCACTCCCCCTTTGACATCAATGCCAGAAATCTGACAGAAATATCAAAGCAAAAACATAAGCCTCTAAATCACAAAGCTGACTACTCCCCCTGAGCAGTAGCATCCCACATCATTGTTAGAATGAATAGTATCTCTGATAATGCATGTCAGACTGATGCCAAACTGCATCAATCAAGTCTTTACCAGAGGGTTATAAACTCCCAATCTATCTCTCAGGTACTCAAATGATTCCTTGGACAAAGGTTTAGTGAAATTATCTACAATCTGCTCTTTAGTGTTCACATAAACCAGTCTAACTTCATTTGCTTCCACCTTCTCCTTGAAAAAGTTATACTTGATAGATATGTGCTTCATTTTAGAATTAAATACCAAATTCTTTGATACATCAATAGCAATAGAGTTATCACAGTGAATAACTACCGGTGCATCACAATCCACCTTTATATCCTTCAACATTTGCTTCATCCATAGAACTTGTGTATAGTTAGTAGCAACAACAACATACTCAACTTCAATAGTAGATAAAGAAGTACATGACTATTTCTTACTGATCCTTGAAACCAACTTCTTTCTAAGAAAGAAAGCTCCACCAGAAGCACTTTTCCGGTCATCAAGATCTCCAGCCCAATCAACATCTGTATATGCACATAAAGTAAAGTTATCATCCTTAGGGTACCACAAGCCATATTCTGATGTACCTTGTAAGTATCTAAAATACCTTTTCACTGCCATCTCATGATTTTCTCTAGGATCACTTAAAAATATTGAAACAATATTACAAACAACATTCATAATGTCAGGGCTAGTCTGAGTCAAATAAAGTAGACCCCCAATCATAGATTTGTATCTTGTAGGATTTACTGGTGCAAAAACATCTTTTCTTGTTAATTTCTCACTTGTAACCATATGAGTACTTACTAGTTTAGAATCTCCCATACCAAATTTCTTCAACAATTCCTTAGCATATTTAGTTTGACAGATAAAAATACCTTTATCAGTTTGAGTAATCTGCAAACCTAAGAAAACTTTCATCTCACCAATCATAGACATCTCAAATTCTTTCTCCATATTCTTAGAAAATTCTATGCATAACTTATCTTCACCTACAAAAATAATGTCATCAATAAATACTTCAATAATTAGTATATCATCATTAGTGATCTTATAATATAAATTATTATCACACTGCCCTTAGTAAAACCAAGCTTTAAAAGATATTTATCCAACCTTGCATACCAAGCTCTGGGTGCTTGTTTCAGTCCATACAAAGCTTTCCTTAACCTACAAACATATCTGTATCATATGATAGTGAAAAATGACCAGGTTTCTCAATATAAACTTCCTCATCAAGATCCCCATTCAAAAATGCACACTTAACATCCATCTGATAAACCTTGTAGTTTTTATAAGCAACATAGGCAAGAAATAATCTTACAACTTCATTCCTAGATATAGGTGCAAAATTCTCTCCATAATCAATTCCTTCCTTCTGAGAATATCCTTTACAAGCCAATCTAGCCTTATTCCTTATAAATTTACCATCCTCATTCAATTTATTCCTAAAAATTCATTTAGTTCCAATAATAGTTTTATTTTTAGGTCGGGGAACCAAGGTCCATGTGTTATTTTTCTCAGTTTGATCTAGTTCTTCTTCCATAGCTTTCAACAAATATTCATCTTTACATGCCTCAATTACTGATACCAGTTCCACTTGTGAAATTAAACATACCTCATTAGTTGCCAGTCTTCTTCTTGTCATCACTTCATTGCTCTTATCCCCAATGATTTGATCTTTTGAATGATTCAATCTCACATACCTAGGAGTATTCTGACTTTTTGTTCCTCTTCCCTATTCTTCAGTTACTATAGAATTCTCTGATGTTGTCAGAGTAACTAGTTCAACTCTTTGTTTTGGTAAAGGTGCTACCGGTTCAGATATAATCATTTCCACTGTTGGTTCCTTCTCATAAACTCTGATTTGACTTCTGTTTAGCTCATCTACTTTGACATTAGCACTCTCCACAATTCTCTGCATTCTCTTGTTATACCATCCATATACTTTTCTTTCATTAGAATAACCAAGAAATATGCCTTCATCACATCTAGGATCAAATTTCCCAATAATATCATCTCTCTTGATATAACATTTACTACCAAAAATTCTAAAATACTTAACTATAGGTGTATTGCCAAACCATAATTCATAAGGTTTCTTACCAGTTTCTCTATTGAATGTATAAACTATTGTGCTCATTGCTTCTCTCTAGTAGATATGAGGTATACTAGCTTCCATCATCATTCTTCTAGCAACATCCAAGATAGTTTTGTTCTTCCTTTCCACAACTCCATTCTGCTGAGGTGTCCGGGGAGCAGAAAATTGTCTTCTTATACCATGCTTGTCACAAAAGTTATTAAATTCACAGGATGTGAATTCACCACCATGATCTGATCTCAAACACTCAATCTTCAATCCCGTCTCAGTTTCCACTTTAGCCTTAAAAATTTTAAAATTTTCAAATGCTTCAGATTTTCTCTCAGAAAAGTAACCCACATCATACTAGAATAATCATCAATGATTAGCATGAAATATCTATCACCTTAAATTTTTTTAACTCTAGCAGGGCCACACAAATCAGTACGAATAAGATCAAGAACATCATTTGATTTATCTTGTATACTCCTAAAAGAGGTTCTGACATGTTTACCCATTTGATATTCTTTACATACTAGATTATAGGGCTTCATAATCTTAGGTATATCCCTAATTGCCTTAGTTGAACTGATCTTCACAATGCAATCAAAATTCACATGACACAACTCTTATGCCATAACCAACTCTCATCAATCTTTATAATCAAACATGTCTTCTGGAATTCAAATAAAATATATCACCTTTTGTCTGTGTACTGGTTTCAATCTCCAATCCAAACCTGTTAATGATTTTGCATTTCTCATCCTTGAACTGTAATTGAAATCCCTTATCTACCAATTGTCCTACACTCAAAAGTGTTGGCATATGATGAAGCGATGATAATGTATGTTGTCATTGATGTCATTAAGTGAACCGGTATATGGTGTTCAAGCAGGTGAACCGATATGAACCGGTGTGAAGACTTGAAGCAACTATAGTCAACTGGGATGCAGGGTTTCCGGTTTGGCAATCTGACTTGTGCAGTGCAGTTGATGACATTCCATGATGAGTTAGTTAAGAGATAAGGATGAGATCAAGATGCCACATTAGCTATGTACATGTGAAGAATCTCTTTGAGGATCTTGCACGTGAGGAGTGAATGCATTGAATGTCTACCTCGGGAATGTGCATTTCTCTTAGCGGTGTGTGAAGAACGCGTGATGGGTTATTGATTTCCAGGTGCGGTGAATATTGGATGATTCTGAATAACTTGAGATCTTTCTTAGATTGTTATATTCTATGCAATGCATTTTAATGATCAGGATCAGATCGCTTGTAACTGAAAACCTAAATGTTTAGGGTTTAGGGTTTATGCTACCAGCCTAATTATTGTCTATAAGGTCGATGATGTTTGTTATTGTTTATGTTGGCAAAATTTGTGTTAATGTCTGTGTGTTGGAGACTTGATACTTGCGAAACCAGAGTAAGGAGTCTGCAAAGTGTGATTGCAGAAGAGAGGAACTGAAAAGGATCTGCCATAGCAAAGTAGTGCTTTTATCAGATTAGAGTTTTATCTATTGTCTTCTAACCATTTCAATAGAAAGAAAATCCCTTGACTGGGTAGCTTTAATAGGCTTGTTGCAAATCCTCTAACTAGGTGACTCAAGCTCATTGAGTTCTTTAAATCCTCTAGCGAGGTAACCTTTAACAGGGCTTCAACCTTTAACAGGGTTTATAGCCATCCCTTAACCGGGTGATCCCTAATAGGATCGGTTCCTAACAAAACCTTATTGTAAATTCTTTAATCAGACTAGGCTCCTAACAGAGCGGACTTCAAAAGAGTTCAAAAACAAGCTTGTGTGTATTCATCCCCACCATAGTTTTTCACATTTGGGTTTCCACGTGAAAAATCTGTGTGTCATGGGCTATGTATTTTTCCTGTGATGATTGAGTAGTTTTTGTTCAGTTGAATATGCATGCAGAGCTAATGGTTGTGATATTACTAATGCAATTCATGCATGATCAAACTGATAAAATATCTATCTAGATTTGAGAATTGTTGAATGCTATTTGAAGTACTTTTGTTTTACCGGTTTAGCTATCTGAAGTATTTCTGTTAATCGGTATTGCTATGGTTAAGTACAGTGGTGTAGACAATCGATTATTTGTGTTCAAAGAGTGTCAAAATATTGAAGCAAGTTTTTGTGTGTACTGGTTCACCCCCCCCTTTCAATATTGGTTAGAGTATTAGTTGTTCATCATTATTCATCAATTGGTATCAAAGCCTCCAGGTCCTCGGTGATATAAGATTAACCTCTTGAGCTAAAATATCCTAATTTAATGATGAAGAGGGAAGGTCCTAAGTTCAATAGGGACAAATTCAAAATATGGAAGGACAAAATGAAGATTTATATCAAGAGTTTGGGTGCTCAACACTAGAGCTATGTTGAGAATGCCTATGTAATCCCTTCTGGCATTCTGACCGATGATTAGAAAAGAGAGATTCAAGAAAATGGGCAAGTCATGGAAGCCCTTATTAGCAACCTATCCAATATTGAGTTCATTGATGTACAAGATAAGGACAATCCTAAGGATGTATGGGACACACTGGAAACCATTTATGGCGATGATGAGCATGTCAAGAAGGCTAAGGAAGAAAGCCTCGTAGGAAAATTTGAAGACATGAGGATTGTTGAAGGTGAGACCATTCAACAATATGGCATAAGGATCAAGACTATGGTTGGAGATATCAAGAGCACTGGTGGAACAATTGATGATGCCATCGTTGTCAGTAAATTTCTAATATTATTGTTACCGGTCTATGCAATTAGGGTTGCCACTATCCAAGAGCTAAGGTCTATCGACAAAACAAAGGTATCCTTAGACTCTATTATTGCTAAATTAACTGCATATGAATTGAATGGCTATGATGGTAGCATTTAGAAGACTGAGTCATCCTTCAGAGCATCTGCTTCCTCCGCACCTACCAGGAGAGGAAAAGAGGTTAGTACTAGCTATGAATCAAGGCCAAGTAGAGATATGGATGATGAGGAGATTTTGATGGAGTTTGAAGCTCTTCTTTCCAAGAGACTTGCAAAAGGCACTGGAAAATACAGAGGTAAGCTTACTTTGAAGTGTTTTTCCTACAATAAGATAGGACATATAACTGTTAACTATCCTAACAATGATAATAAGGATAAATCAGAAAGGTTTAGAAAGTATAAAGTATAAAGGATAAGGTAGGATACATTGTCTTATTGTAGTGGATTAAGGTGTTATCGATGAAGAATCTGAGGATGAAGAGAGTGAGGACATAGTATTTGAAGATGTCAAGGAAGAGGTGTTTGACAAGAAAGCCCTTGTCTCTCGCATTGACAACTCTAATGAGTGGATCATTGATAGTGGGATGTTCTCACCATATGATTGGTGACCGGAGAAAGTTTCTGACTCTAGAAGAATATGATGGAGGTGTCCTGTTTGGCAATGATGCACCTTGCATAGTAAAAGGAAACGGATCCATCTCACTAAATGGAAAGAGAAGTGCAGATGATGTCTACTGGGTGGAAGGCCTTAAGCATAACCTTTTGAGTGTTGCTCAGCTAAACGACAAAGGACTTATTCTAGAGTTCAAAGGTGGGGTTTGCAAAATAATAGGAAAGTGTGGTGAAATTATTGCCATCGGTAAACAGACTGAAGGAAACCTGTTTTAGTTGAATGCCAGATCAGTCAATGTTTGATGGTGAAGTTTGATGATAGTTGGATATGGCATAGGAGACTCTGTCACATAAACTTTGATAATATAGTAAAGGCTAGTAAGATCAAGGCAGTAAGAGGGTTGTCTTTGTTGAACAAACAAGAGAATGCTTTGTGTAGAGAATATCAACTTGGGAAGATGTCTTCCTCAACATTCAAAGGTAAGTCTTTTTCAGCAGAGAACTTACTTGATCTAGTGCACACCGATCTGTGTGGTCCGATGAAAACAAGAAGTATTTAGGGAGATCGATATTTCATGATTCTTACCGATGACTGCTCAAGAATGATGTGGGTCACATTCTTGAAAGACAAGTCTGAGGCGTTTGGAAAGTTCAAAGCCTTTAGAGCATTGGTTGAGAAGGAGAGTAGTAGAAGAATAAAATGCCTTAGAACCAATCAGGGACATGAATTCACTTCTGATGAATTAAACAAGTACTATGAAGATAACAACATCAAGAGGCAATTGTTTACCCCAAGGACACCACAATAGAGTGACATAGCGGAGAGGAATAACAAGACTATAGTGGAACGACCAGAACTATGCTGATCCAAGGAAAGGTAGCTCACATATTTTGGAGAGAAGTGGTAAGCATTGCAGTCTATACTATGAACTGGGTACTCATGAAGAAAGGTAAAGATAAAACCCCCTATGAGTACTAGAACAGGAGAAATCCTAATGTAAGTTATTTCAAAGTATTTGGCAGCAAGTGCTATATCAGGAGAGGTGTGCATCTGAGAAAGTTTGATGCTAAGTGTGATGAAGGAATATTTATGGGATATTCCACTAAAAGCAAAGCTCTCAAGTGCTACAACAACAGGACTCAGAAAATTGTTGAGTGTATCAATGTTAGGGTTGATGAATCCCCTGAGGAACCTAAGGAAACCTGCAACAAGCAACTAGAAGATGAACCAGGTATAGTCTTCTGGGAACCGATTGAGAAAGAAATAAGTTGCAAACACCAGAAAGACCTCAATGTTTCTATACCAATAGAAGCTACAGTAGGAGAAGAAGAAGATGAAGAGGAAGAAGAAGAGGAAAAAAAAGCGGAACCAGCTAGGGTCATTCTTAGGTATGTAAAACTGCATCATCATCCAAAGTAGATCATTGGAGACAAAGATGCAGTGATACTCACAAGGAGAAAGGTGAAAGAAAACTCCTGCATGATTTTAGAATTTGAGCCTAAGACCACTAGAGAGGCACTTACCGATGAAGACTGGATAAAGGAAATGGAAGAGGAGCTGGACTAGATAGAGAAGAATGCAACATGGTCCTTAGTACCCAGACCGAAACACAAGAATGTCATAGGTACCAAATGGGTCTTCAGGAATAAGCTAAATGAACAAGGCACAATGGTAAGAAACAAAGCAAGACTTGTATGCAAAGGTTATGCTTAGGAAGAAGGAGAAGACTATGGAGAAACCGTTGCCCTAGTGGCTAGACTAGAAGGTGTTTGAATGATACTTGTATTTGTAACATTCAAGGGATTCAAGGTATACCAGATGGATGTGAAGTCTGTATTCTTGAATGAAATCCTAGAAGAAGAAGTGTATATTGAACAATCAGATGGGTTTGCTTTGTCAGAGGATAGTGACATGGTGTGTAGATTACACAAGGCCCTGTATGGATTGAAACAAGCACCAAGGACATGGTATGAATGATTACACTCTCATCTTGTGAAGATAGGATTTCAGAGAACAAGTAAGAACAACAACATCTACTTGATTTCTGAAGGTGATCAGATACTGATATGTGAAGTATTTGTAGATGACATAATCTTTGGAGGAGATGATGAAATGAGTCATGCATTTGCTGATGTGATGAAAAAGGAGTTTGAAATGTCTCTGATTGGAGATAAAGTTTTTCATTGGTCTACAAATTCAGCAGATGAAAGAAGGTATCTTCATTAAACAATCCAAGTATATTAAAGAGGCATTGAAGACCTTTGGCATGGAGGAGAGTAAACCGGTTGGAACACTGATGGTGACCGACTGTAAACTAACAAAGGAGGATGATATAATGTTGGTGGATGAGAAAGAGTACCAGTCAATGATTGGTAAGCTGCACTATGTGGTGCACATCAAATCGGATATTGCTCATGCAGTAGGCATATTTGCTCATTTTCAGAAGAATCCAAGAGAATCCCACTTGGTAGTGGTAAAGAGGATGCTTAGATATCTAACCAAACATTTTGAGCTCAAGTATCATTTCTTGAGAGAGAACGTTCAGAATAAAGAGGCGGTATTAAGACATGTTTCTAGTAAGGAGCAGTTAGCAGATATATTCACTAAGCCCTTACCAAAGACTACATTTACCTATTTGAGAGGTGAACTAGGGGTTCTACCCCTTCATGAAATACATTAAAGATGTGTGCTCCACATCAGTCAGGTATTGTAGTGACCAATCTTACAAGATTGATGTGTTGAAGGATGCTACTCCATAGGGGGAGCAACATGGTGGAGCTTGGAAGCTTATGCCTCCACTTTGGCATTGCTGTCAAATGAGGAGAAGATATATTGTTTGGGGAGAAGATGTTGAGCATGTACATAGTGATCAGTCTAGGTGATGGTGATATTTTAAGTTGCACAGGTATAGTGTCAACCGGTGTACATATTTTACTGAGCAATGATTCACTGAGTATTGCCATCAATGCCAAAGGGGGAGATTTTTGGCATATGATGAAGTAGTGATAATGTATGTTGCCATTTATGTTAGTAAGTGAACCGGTATATGGTACTAAAGCAGGTGAACTGGTATGAACTAGTGTGAAGATTGGAAGTGACTATAGTCAACCGGGATGGATGGTTTCCGGTTTGGCGATTTGACTTGTGCGGTGCAATTGATGACATTCTGTGATGAGTTAGTTAAGAGATAATGATGAGATTGAGATGCCACATCATTTTTGTGTATGTGAAGAATCTCTTTGAGGATCTTGCACGTGAGGAGCAAATGCATTGAATGTCTACCTCAGGAATGTGCATTTCTCTTAGCGGTGTGTGAAGAACGTGTGATGGGTTACTGATTTCTAGGTGCAGTGAAAATTGGACGATGTAGAATAACTTGAGATCTTTCTCAAATTGTTTTATTATATGCAATGCATTTTAACGGTCAGTATCAGACCACTTGTAACTGGAAACCTAAATGTTTAGGGTTTAGGGTTTATGCTACCGACCTAATTGTTGTCTATAAGGTCGATGATGTTTGTTATTATTTGTGTTGGTAAAAGTTGTGTTTATATCTATGTGTTGGAGACTTGATACTTGCCAAACCAGAGTAAGGAGTCTGCAAAGTGTGATTGCAGAAGAGAGGAATTGCAAAGGATCTGCCTTAGTAAAGTAGTGTAGTTATCAGATCAAAGTTTTATCTGTTGTCTTCTAGCCATTTCAATAGAAAGAAAATCCCTTGACTAGGTAGCTTTAACAGGCTTGTTGCAAATCCTCTAATCAGGTGACTCAAGCTCATTGAGTTCTTTAAATCCTCTAGCAAGGTAACCTTTAACAGGGTTTCAACCTTTAATAGGATTTATAGCCATCCCTTAATCTGGTGATCCCTAATAGGATCAGTTCCTAACAAAACCTTATTGTAAAGTCTTTAACCGGACTAGGCTCCTAACAGAGAGAACTTCAAAAGAGTTCAAAAACAAGCTTGTGGGTATTCATCCCCACTGTGGTTTTTCACATTTGGGTTTCCACATGAAAAATTTGTATGTCATGGGTTGTGTATTTTTCATGTGATGATTGAGTAGTTTTTGTTCAGTTGAATATGCATGCAGAGCTAATGGTTGTGATATTACTAATGCAATTCATGCATGATCAAACTAGTAAACTATCTATCTATATTTGAGAATTGTTGAATGCTATGTGAAGTACTTTTGTTTTACCAGTTTAGCTGTTTGAAGTATTTCTATTAACCGATATTGCTATGGTTAAGTACAGTGGTATAGACAACCGATTATATGTGTTTAGAGAGTGTCAAAATATTGAAGCAAGTTTTTTTGTGTATTGATTCACCCTCCCCTCTCAGTACCGGTTAGGGTATTAGTTGTTCATAATTATTCATCAAAAAGATTATGCCTCAAACCTTCAACATAATAGACATTGTAAATATTGTTCTTACCATCCAATGATATAGTTCCTTTTCCTTTGATCATACATGCCTTGTCATCTCCAAATCTAACTAGACCACCATCAAATTCTCGCAAAGACAACAACTACCCTTTATCTCCAGTCATATGATGTGAACAACCGCTGTCAATTACCCATTCATCTTTGTCTTTAATTTTAGCAGTGAGTGCCTTCTCTTCAGGTACATTCTCTTCCAGTACCGAATCATCTTCCTTGATAGCCAGGAATACCCATTCCTTCCCATTACCAGATCCACTAACAGAGTCTTCTGCTAGTTCATCATCATAATCAGTAATGCCTTCCTCATCTGCTATGTAGCATGATTTGTCTCTATTTTTATTAAATTTATACTTGTTTTGATATCCAGGGTTAGGCTTAAATGATCTTCTAACTCTTTCTTCAAATCTTGAATTCCTTTCAGGACATCTAGATACAAAATGACCAATCTTATTACATGCAAAACATTTAAAGGGTGCTTTTCCTTTATACTTACTTCCTACCGATCATTTAAGTACTCTTCTAGCAAACAGTACTTCAAGTTTCTCAAACTCATCATCTTCTCTCTTCATATCTTCCAATTCCTTTGCATACAAAGCTTTCAAGTCTTTCTTATCGGTTGTAGATTTAGATGCATGAAAAGCAGGTTGAGACTTCACAACTCCAGAGGGTCCAAATTCTTTAAGCTCAAAAGCAAATAGTTTCCCAACCAAAGTATCTCTGTTGATAGATGTATTAGCCATTATTCTCAACTCATTAATAATAGTAGCCTTCATTTTGTAAGCTGGTGGTAGGGCTCTCAGGACTTTACAAACAATTTCATCTTCACTCAAAGTTCCACCACAATATTGAATTCCCATAACAATCTCATTTACCCTTTCCATGAATGTAGTAATCCTTTCATCTTCTTCCATCTCCAAGTTTTCATATCTCACCCGATAACCATCAAGTTTAGCAATCTTCACTGTAGCGTCACCTTCATTAAGAGTCTCCAGCTTATCCCATATAGCCTTTCCAGATGATTTGTCAGTTAATCCCATTATTTGTTGATCAAAAAGTGTACACAAGAGGGCTTCTCTTTCTCTACAATCATTCTCAAGCTCCTTGTCTAGGTTTGCTGGAGGAGGATTTTCAGATCCTAGATTATAGGGTGTGACACCATTCTGTGTGATCTCCCAAATCTCCTTACCAAGACATCTCAAATGAGTCTCCATCTAAATCTTCCATACTGTGTAATTTGCTCCAGCAAGCCTCAGAATATCCCTTCGAAAGATAGCTCCAAAAGAACTAGATGACCTTGAACTGTTAGTCGCCATAGGATCTTCCTCAAGTGGTTAAGCTTTCTATAGAGAGAACCAAAGCTCTGATACCAATTGTTAGACAGTTCAAATAACTAGAAGACAACTAGGGGGGGGGGTGAATCAGTTGTCACAAATTACCAACACCATTAGCAATTTAAAATTTAATATCGGAACCCAAAAAATTAATACTGGAATAGCAGATAAACCAATTAAGCATAAACAATAATCATAGAATAAATAACATCCACTTGACACCAACATTTGTACATGGAAAACCACGGTGGGAAGCCTACCCATAGTCAGATAATACTTCTGCAGTAAGCATGTGAATTACAACTGAGGGGCCTACACTTGGAGGAAGGCCAACAACCTAGAGCACACTGCTCATCACAAAAGGAGCCTCACTAACTACATAGAAATCTAGACTACAATCCAGAGAAGTGTTGAACTGCAAAAGATAACATCTCCTATGCCTGAGTATAATTCCGGTTAAGCTCAATACCGGAGGACTAAATCCTCTTGTAGACACGTAAAAATGTCTCATTAATTCTACACTAATTATTCATCTATTTAATTAAGTAATTCTTTAATTATTTGATTAAACTAACTATTTCTTCTAATCATCGCCCTTCAACACTCCTAATTATTCTATTGCCATTCTCACATCATTTAATCAATTAACCCTATCTCAATTATTAATTAAATATCAATGATTTAATTAATGATGATATTTTCCTTAGTTAAATAATCTTTATTATTTAATTAATTCAATCTCCTAAGTTCATTTAAATTATTTAAATTAATTAACTAATTCCTTCATTTCCCCAAATTATAATTCCAATTAATTCCATCTAATTTCATTTTATTTATCCCAAATTCGAATTTAATATCATTTCAATTAATTTCATATTTCCAAATTCACATTTTCCCCAAATCTGAATTTCAGTTAATTTCATGTGCATTTCAACATTTGAATGACCAAATTCAAATCCAAATTGAAAATGAAAATCAAATTCAATTTCAAATTCGTACAACACGTGCTAAAATCAGAACTGATTGATCAAATGAGTTGTCTAATCAATTAACTTCGTTAACTCATCAATCATCCTTTTTAACTCTCAATCACCTTTTTATGACTAATCAATCAAGTGAGTTGACTAATCAATCAATCCAACTCACTACTCAATCAAATGAGTTAACAGATCAATCAATTGAGTTCACTAATCAATCTAAATTGATTATCTATCAATCTAAATTGATTATCTATCAATCTAAATTGATTATCTATCAATCAACACTTGAGTTCTATTTCTCACCCCCTTTGTGTTGAAAATATATAAATTCAACCTCTTTTCATCAATTCAATCTAGGTTTTTTAGAATCACAGTCTTCAAAACATTTGTATGTAGGAAATTGGTGTAATACCTGAGAGCCATCAACCACTCAAATTGGAGAAGAACAATGGAAGCAAAGATGCAGAATGAGAGTCTTTTATTTGAATTCATTCCTTATTTCGTATTGATTTTCATTGATTATGTTTGATGTTTGTCAATTAGTTAGGAATTGGTGATTCATTCTTATTTGTTAATTAACGTAATACATTCATGACATTCATGCATAGAAACAATGACGAACCTAACGTGAATCACTTTGACCTTTGATCATTTTAATATGTTTTGCAGATTCGTACGGACATAGGAAATTGGATGTCGCAATTGCATACGCAAAAATTCGCAATTGCTCATATCATATCACAATCGACTTGACAACATGTCACAATTGATCACACATGATGTCGTAATTGCCTAAACAGATCACAATTTCCCTAAAAGATTTATAATTAAAAAATTCTTGTGTCATTTTTGCATGATTTTGTATTGCGTATCTAACACTGAATTTTTATTGAATTCTGGAAAATTTTATTTCTGCATATAAAATGTTTCTAATTCAATGGTAGGAAAGGTGACATTTCGAATTTTAGGTGTAAGAAAGGCAAAGCAAAATAGGAGACAACAAAAAAATTATCAGAAACTTCTAAAGGCTGAAAAGGAGCTCCGTGAAATCGAAGAAAGAGAGGAGATTGCTCAGTATCACAGAACCATCCATCACTTTCTAACCAAGTACAAGCTCTTTGACGAAATCGATGTGTTGGCTTGCTTAATGTGGAACGACATCATTACAGAATAACTCTTCTATCTTCTATCTTCTATCTTTTCCTTCTATTTTTCTGTTAAAAGTCTGATTTTTTTTTTTTTTTTTTTCAAAAGTCCCAATTGCTATCACATCACATCGCAATTGATCAGTCATCATGTCACAATTGCTTACTCAGTAATTCACAATTTATGGTTCATCATGTCGTATTTGATATGATATCAATTTACATTTGATTAGTAAGTGATGCTCTATGAAATGGACAAGTGTTAGATTAAAGCCTGTGGTGGAATAACACACAAAAACAAGAAGAAACAATGATCAAAGTTAATGTTATTCAATCAAAGACTAATCTAAGCAGGCATATCAAAAGAGACACCAAAAACAAAGTAAAACATTTAACTACGAATGTAAATGCAAGAAGACATCTCCAAATGCCTTCTACTTTGCTCTTAGCTTCTTTTCCTTTGTTCCTCTCCTCTCCAAGTTCCAAATTAGTGTAGCTCTCAACAACTTTTTTCACTATGGATGCTTATGGAGGTTCAAGATTGTAGATGATTACTCCAAATGCTATACAAATATGAACAAGCTAGAAATGAGATTATTATCTAGTCTAATGTTGATTTTAATCCAAAAGAGTAAATGTAAATGCTAAATGCTCTTTAGAAATCACTATAACTTAGATGCATACAAGTTTTCAGGATCTGAATTATGAAGAAATGGGCTCTATTTATAGGAAAAATGGAGCAATGGATGGTTGAGATTGACTAATCTCAACAAGGGTCAGGATTGAATGATATTCAATCCATGTGAGGTCTTTCAACCCAATCCCAGGATGACAAGTGTCAACATGAGAAGGGTTGAGAGGAGAGGGAATAAGCATTAAATGCTTGACATGACCTGAGAGTTAACTTGGGAGTTAAGGTAAAGGTTGGGTTGAGTGAATAAATTCTTTATTCAAAGAAAAAAGCTTTTATCCAATGGATAAACTCTTGTGCAAAGGCAAAAGGGATAACCATGGTCAAAGCAATAAATGCTTGAGGAGACACATGGGTGCAAGTTGAATTAACCATAAATGGTTATGTAAGAGCCATAAGTGGTTTGGAAGACTTTAGAGGTTAAATTGTTGAACACACAAAGCATTAAATGTTTTTCAAAGACTTTGAAGTCTTTGAGAAGTGACTCCAAGTTGCTTAGGAATGTGACAATAATTAGGTGATGGATTAGGTTAATTAGGAAGGGGCTAGAAGAATCTAGAAGGGGGTTTAGGAGTGCAAGTGGATTTGGTGGGTGAGGGAAAATAGGATTTTAATTAAAATAAATTTAATTTATTTCAACTTGTGGTTGCAACTTGCATTTGTAGGAAAATGCAAGTGGGGGGATAAATAATTTAAATAAATGTTTTATTTAATTTATTTAAAAGAGGAAAGAGGATTAAATTGAATAAATAGGATTTATTCATTTAATTGATTTGTGAATTTGATATAATGAATTAATTAAAATAAATTGAATAATTTATTTAATTAATAGGAGAATGTTTGAAGATGAATTAATTAAATATTAATTTGATTAACTGATGGCTAGTGGATTTTTAATCAAATAAATAGCAAATATTCATCTAATTAAACTGGACAGATTTATGTGACTACATTTGCCCCTTTGAGACAGTGCGGTTTATCGGGTCATTTCAAAGAAAGAAAAATAGGTGTGAAGAAATGCCCCATAAAATGTTAATTTAATGGGTGGTATGCCCCCTCGAGAAATGGTCCAGAAAATTTTGAAAAATCGGGCGATCTCTCGAAAAAGAATGAAAATTGGCAGGGTGATAGAAGAGAAGAATTTAGCAATGCTGGTGAAAAATAGAAGAAATTGGAGATAAAATGGAGAAATGGGAGGCTCGGAAAGTTCACGGGGACCAGGACGGTGAGCGGAAAAAAATTAGGGGTATGATGAAGAGTTTATATGGGGAGAAAGGGGTGAAAACAGGGTCATTTGTATCTACGACTATAGTGAAATTTTAGCTCTGATAGTGACTTTCTAGAAGAGTAAGGAGCAGTCAGGATGCCGGTTCCCATAGCAGAACACCGATGACTACGAACCAGTGGTATGTGAATTTGAATTTTTGATTTTTGTGCATTTTTTATGTGTTTTTATCTAGGTCCAAGTTGAGTCGAGATAATAGCACTAGAACTTTGTTTTTGGCACTTTTGTCAATTGAATTAGCACTATTGTGCTGCAATGACGCTATTGTGTAGTTGTCTTAGCACTTCTGTCAAGGTTAGCACTATTGCCTAGCTGTTTGAGCACTATTATTTGTTCAACGCTATTGAGGAGTTAATTGAGTGCTATTGAAGTTAAGTAGCACTATTGCATAGCTAATGTAGCGTTTTTGTGGTTTGAGCGCTTTTGAATAGTTGATTAAGCACTTTTGGTAGGGTATTAGTGCTATTGTTAGGAGATAACGCTTTTGTTTGCAAGATAACCCTTTTGTGTAGGAAAATAGATGCCCTAGTTTGTGTGAACAAAAATCTCCTAATGCCAATGATGGATGGATGGAGAGATGAGGTGAGAGTTGTTTTGAACCATAGCAGCCCTAATGAGACTTAGGTCATTAGGATAAATGCTTGGTGAAGTCTAGGTGTGCCATGATTGCTTACCTGTTGAGACCCAAAGATACTTGATCAAAATATCTATTGATAGTCTAGGTTTAAACTTTAAGAAAGTTTGAAACAAAACAACTGATGATGATGGTTGATGCACTTGTGTGGGATGATCTTCACGTCTTATAGTTGCGTGAGAGGCATTCCACCACACAAGGGCTGCGCGATCGGTTGACAGAGGTCGAGGTGGATTGCATTGCAGTGACTGACCTGTATGATGTGATGTATATGCCCATGATTCAGATGAATTACGGTTTGATTATAGCATTGGCAGAGCGGTGGCATAGTGAGACATGCACGTTTCACTTGGTGCAGGGGGAGATGACTGTTACATTGGAGGATGTATGGCGCATCCTGCATATTACCATTCGAGGTGAGCTGGCGACGTATGACAGAGTGTGGGGGACCCTAGCGATGCAAAGATTTTTTGATGAAGACATCTTTATTGATGATGGTTCAATAGCTTGGGAGGATATAGCTACTTTGTATGAGCCATTACCAGCAGTGCTATCAGGGATTATGGGGGGACTACTGTGCCCAGATCGACGATCACATGGACTTGCTGTTGGTTGGGGTCAGGTGATTGAGCAGATGATGACAGAGGGGACCCGATTTGCATGGGGACTGTGCGTGCTAGCGCACTTATATCAAGAGCTTCATGAGGTAGTATACCGAGGGAGGGGCTCTTTGGCCGTGGGAGTCACGCTGCTGCATATTTGAGCATGGGAGCACCTACCAGTTACCCGGCCAATTAGTCTAAGATTTTGGGTAGTCAACCAACCATATGTATATATGTATAGTGGTATGATGAGTCAGCCCCACCTGGGGAAGCTAGAGTGGTGGCGGCGGGCACTGGACAATCTGGATGCAGTGATCTAGAGACCGTATATTGAGTGTGAGCCCTAGGAGGATGGTGCGAAGGCATTTCCGTATATGTTCATGACCCGATTCCTCATTGGTAGGACAACCTACCATGTGGAGAGACAGTTGTCTGACAGAGTTTTGAGACAATTTGGACGGCGGTAGGGATTGCCTAGGGGATCGGGAGAGTATGCCAGGGTGGTCTGAGAGAGGTACTCATGGGGGCCAGTATTACCTTATGATAAGGCATTAGCAGAGTTTCAAAAATTACAGGAGAGACCATGGGATATATGGCCGAGGATGGTAGATGCAGGGGTGTCAAAGGAGTATACACAGTATATGACGGCGCATCCGATTCCTCATATATTAGATCTGGCAGAGCCGATTCTCGATTTTGAGGAGGATAGGGGATGAAGATGGAGGAGGAGAGGAGGTCGAGGACCTATAGCAGATGGACGAGGGAGAGGGGATGGTTGTGATGGAGGAGGTGGTGATGGAGGAGGAGGAGGAGGGGGGGATGGTGGATTCGGAGGTGGAGGTGGCAGTGGTGGTTGAGTTCAATGGAGAGGGAGAGGCGGTTTGCCATTGCGGATATCACAGGGACCTTTGATGTAGGGAGGAGTTAGATTAGGTGGTAGAGCTATGGGAGAGAGGGTGGTATTGATGGATAGAGGGGAGGGAGCCACTGGAGAGGGAGCTACAGGCAAGGCACCTATGGATACAGTGGAGGGAGCCACTGGAGATCTTCGAGACCATATGATATTACATTTGTAGACTCGACTTATAGTAGCCGAGACACAGGTGGAGGATCTGGAGGTGGAGGTTGCAGCTAGAGATGTGCAACTATTTTCATGAGAGTTAGAGCTGACTGTAGTGTTGCGGGAGAGGGATGATGTGGTGGAGAGATTTGCAGAGCTGCAGGAGAGAGTTCGGGTGGGAGTAGGAGCATAGGGTCCTACTAGGGAGGTGATGACGGAGATCTAGCGAGCACAAGCTGAGATAGAGTATTGGTAGGGGTTATATGAGCAAGTGGTGCCATCTAGTCAGCGAGCACTGAGCTATTCATAGATGCGGCAAGCTAGATCAGAGCAGTCTCAGAGGATGCAGAGCACTGGGGGTGTGATGGGTCCTCTATGGAGAGATAGGTCAGGCGATGCAGGAGCTAGTGGGGGTTTGATGAGTCCTCCATGGAGAGATAGATCAGGTGGTGCAGGGACTTGTGGGGGAGCAGGTGGTGATGGTGGTGCAACATCTGGTTAGAGTGGCATCTGAGAGAGCATTTTGTATGCATGTATTTATATTGTCAGTTTGGATTATGTCTTGGGTGGCTCTTGTTAGCCGATTTTTTGGACTTCATTGTACTCTGATACATGAGATGATATATATGAGGAGATCCCATTTTTTGTGATGATACGCATGTTGATATGTATGGATGTTTATGTAGGATGATGATTTTATGATTTTATGCTCAGATGGATACTTGTACTTTTCTATATGTATGTGTTTATGAGATGATTTCTATATGCATTTTTTATGATGATTTATTCTTACATGATGTCTATATGCATGTTGTATGATGTTGGTTGCTAACACGTGGATGCAGGTTGATATATGTGTGCATTTGATGTTTTGGGATAGAATGCCTGATGTATGTAATGCCATGATGGTTATGTATGCATAATAAAATGATGATTTATGATGGTATAGATAGTGGTTTGTACTTTATATCAATACAATGATGAGATAATGATATGCAATGATGTTAATGTAATGCTTTGAATGAACGACTTATTTATGGACATGCATATAGATGGTTTAAAAAATGAGTGTATATGTGGATAAACAAATGTAAAGTACAAATGTTTAAATGATGATTTCTAAATGAATGCATATGTATAATGTATGAACCAATTAATGAATAACTACACCTTAATGCAATTAAAAGGGATAATGAATGCAATCTAATGAATCCTAAGTGGGATAAAATGAGTATAAGAATATACTAAAATGGATGAATGAATGCACTTTAACTAATGGATAAATAAATGAATGTATGCAACTATGGAAACCTAAACAAATGTATGATACATAAGTGTTGAAATGATGATAAATGATGATCACTAACTGATATCAAATGAATGTATAGTAATGGCTAATCATGGAAGGAAATGCAAATAAGGATAATTTATCATATAAGTGAATCTAAATGCCATGAGTGTAATAATGAAATGATATAATGATACTAATGCAAGTAAATGAGAATGAACTATATGTGGTAAGTGCAACTAAATGATATTAAATGCATGCTAATAAATGGCTAAAGATCAAGGCAAATGCAACTAAATGTAATGAAATGATGATGTGATTATGATAGATGAATGCAAGGTTGTTTAAACTTTGCATGATGCACTGATGATGTATCAGAAAACTCTATCGTGATTGTATCCAAGACCAACTCAATTTTCCATAGTTGTTCAATTTGGTTCATACTTATATACAAAACCATGTTTATGAATAATGAATGAGTAAATGGATGGACAATATGCAACTAAATGCAATATAAACAGATGAGATGGAAAGACGATCCATAGTGCTCTATTTTCTTCATTAAGCTTTTAAAATGTTGTAAGAGAATACAAGCAACTTGACATAATGATTCAAGATGACCTGAGTATTCCTTACATGGATTTTGATATAGCAAGTGAATACAAACAACTTGATATAATGGGTCAAGTTGACCCGAGTATTGCTTGCAGAACAAACAATTATCATCTCCTTTCATGCATGACTTGGAACGTCCTCCTTGATCTTTTGCTGATCATTTCCTGAGACAAGTTCATACTGTAATAAGAGATAAAAACCTTTATCTAGTTTGGATGAGGTAGGAGGAACCAAAGAAAAAACATTGTACCTGGAAGTAAACAGTATATGTAATGAATAAAGAATGTGGATCCTCGATAATGGTTCATGCTCATATGGTCGAGGTATATGCTATAGTCAGCAAGCCGTAATGATCTATGACTGTTTTGCATAAGATCACGTAGCTTAGTGAACTTCCCACGTAGACACCATTAGTACATGCCCCAGAAATTCATCGGAATAATTCACAGAAGATACACAAACAATGCTGTAGGAACCTGATATGAATAAATAACCCACAAATCAACCAAGTATTTGATAGCTTAAACAAAATTTTCTTGTCAAAGAAAACGTCATCTTGTCTTGGTTTTGGTAAGGAAGGATGCATCCTTGTTGAAGACAGTTTGTGTGTTGATGTTGATTGTTTGGTCGATTTGATAAGTGGTCATTGTTTGGAGTATGTCACAATGTTTGCATGTTATTTGCTTTGAAAAACGTATGTATAGGGTGTTGCCATGTTTTTGTTTGTTTGATGTTTTCTGATGTTTTTGGATTGTGTGAGATAGTTTTCCAATGTTTTTGATATTTTTCGAGATAGTTTTGAATGTTTTTGGATTTTGTGAGATATTTTTCCAATGTTTTTGGATTTTGCGAGATAGTTTTGAATGAAGAACTCAATGAATCACAAAAATAATGTAGAATCCACTTCCATCAAATAGGTTAAGGGCATTGCCCCCCAGTTTTAGACATGACTATGAAAAAGCGAGATACAAGATGCATGAAGTACTTTCTTGATTGAAGATCAATAACAAGCCATGGTGTGGACAGATGGATGAGTGAATGTAATGAATGCGATCACAACAAACCTGAAAGATAATGGAGCCATAGCCTTCACGAGTGGCACCTATTTGCTAGGTTTTCACCATGTTACTTACCCAAGGTGCCACCGAAGTGGTTGTTCACCGTTTGGATGTATGATTTTTCTTTACTATTTTGATGTTTTTGTATTTTCTTTAGGTCATTTATCTGAATATTTTTGGTGTTTTTGCCGATATGCATGGGATCCTGATGCTCTGTACAACTTTATGTATAAAACCGTTTGAGGTGCATGCATTTGATCGGATCTACTAGCGGTTCTCCTTCTGAAGTAGCCAACTGATATGCCCCGGACCCAAATATAGCAGTGATAACATATGGACCCAACTAGTTTGATTCAAACTTTCCTTGACATTCTCTATTTAGTTGGTTATGAGGATTCTCTCGAAGAACAAGATCACCTACCTCAAATGTACAAGGTTTAACTCGATGATTATAGCTTCTGCTCATGCATTGCTGATAGGCTTTTGGGTGATTGTATGCAGCCTGTCATTTCTCATCAAGTAGTTCCAAGTCTTGAAGACGTGATACTCTATATGCTTCATCATCTATCAGATTATGCAAGGAAACCCATAGAGATAGTATCTCAACCTCGATAGGTAAGATAGCTTCTACATCATAGACTAGTGAGTAGTGAGTTGCACCTGTAGGGGTTCGAATGTTAGTTCAATATGCCCATAGTGCTGGATTCAATTGAATGTGCCAATCATGACCGACATCATTGACTGTCTTCTTGAGGATTCTTAATATATTTTTATTTGATGCTTTGGCTTGACCATTTCCTTGTGGGTAATAGGACATGGAAAAGCGGTGTTGGATGTGAAACTTCTCACAGAGCTCATGAACATCTTGATTCTTGAAAGGAAGACCGTTATATGTGATGATGGACATGGGTACACCATACCGACAGATGATGTAATTGAGAGTGAATGAGGCGATCTGCTTGTAGATGACTTGGGTAAGTGGAACAACTTCGATCCACTTTGTGAAGTATTCGGTGGCGGTAATAATGAATTTGCGGCCGTTGGATGAAGATGGATGGATTTTACCCACAAGGTCAAGTCCCCATTGAAAAAAAGGCCATGGTGTTGTGATTGGTTGTAATTCTTGTGCAGGTGCATGTATCAGGTCTCCATGAACTTGGCATTTCTTGCATTTTCTGACAAAGTAGTAGGAGTCCTTTTCCATTGATGGCCAATAGTGTCCAGTGCGCAGGAGTTTCTTGGCTAGTGATGGACCACTTGCATGAGCTCCACAAATTCCTTCATGTACTTCTTCCAAGGCCTTTGTTATCTCATCCTATTTTAGACATCAAAGGAGAGTACCATCAAGACTGCATCAGTATAGGGTTTCAACAATAATGGTATATCGAGCGGTTTGGTGAATGAAGGTTTTATGTTGGTTATTCGATTGGTTAGGAGGAAGTGTGTGATCATGGAGATAGGTGTAGAACTCACCGTACCATGAGGATTCTCAACTGATAAGGTGACATATCATCTCGGATTCGAGGATATCATAAGCTGGAATCCAAAGTTGTTCTACCAAGAACTCATAGCGTGTTGAATTCTATAGAAGATCTAGGAGAGATGCAATGGTAACCATCGCATTAGCAAATTGATTTTGATCTCTCGATATTTGCTCAAAGGTGAGAGTAGTGAATGATGTTTTTAATTTATCCACTATTTGTTTGTACGGCATGAGTTTGTCATCCTTGGTCTGATATTCATTTGTTACTTGTCGAATAACTAGTTGGGAGTCGCCATATACTTGTAGTTCTTGTAACTTCCATTGCATGGCTAACCCGAGTCCTATGATCAAGGATTCATATTCAACTATGTTGTTTGTGCATGGAAATGCGAGCCTATAAGACTTTGGGATACTATCACCTTGAGGTGTGATAAACAGAATGCCTGCCCCCGAGCCATGCCTAGTGTATGAACCATCAAAGTATAGTTTCCATGATTGTGCTATTGTGATCATGAATATCTCTTCATCTAGAAAATTGGAAATGAGAGGATGATCGCCTATGAGTGGTGCATCAACCAACTAATCTGCAATAACTTGTCCTTTGATAGCCTTACGGTCCACATACTTGATATCAAATTCACTGAGAATCGTTACCCATTTGGCCAAGCGGCCTGTCAATGCTGCTTTGCTGAGTAAGTACTTGAGTGGACAGATATTTGCAATGAGTTTTACTTTGTGTGTTAATAGATAGTGCCTTAGTTTAGTGGCCGCCAAGATTATTGCTAGGAAAGCTTGCTCAATAGGTGTGTAATTAAGTTCATAGCCAACCAGTGTGCGAGAAATGTAGTAAACAACACACTATTTCCCTTCTGCATTGTGTTGTACCAATAGTACACCTAATGCTGTACTTGTTGCTGAAATATAAAGCAATAGAGGCCTACTTGGATCTGGTGGGATTAGCAATGGCATATTCATGAGATAATCTTTAAGCATCTGGAATGCTTGTTGGCATCTGGCATCCCACTGAAAATGGATATTTTTGTGTAGCAGGTGTGTAAATGGGTGACATTTATCTACTAGTTGTGCAATGAATCTTCGGATAGATTGAAGCCGTCCTTGTAGTGTCCTTAGCTAGCTGATGTTCTTTGGAGGTGGCATGTCCATGATTGCTTTGACCTTTGTTGGATCGACTTCAATACCTTTGCTTGAGACAATGTATCCTAGAAGTTTCCCTGAGGTTACTCCAAAGACACATTTCTTTGGGTTGAGTCGAACATGATATTGTTCCAGTCTGTCAAAGATTTTCTCTAATATGTCCAGATGACCTTCTCTTGTGAGTGATTTTGCCAATAAGTCATCAACACAATCTTCCATTATGGTATGCATCATATCATGGAAGATAGTGGTCCTTGCTCATTGATAGGTTACTCCTGCATTCTTGAGACCAAAAGGCAAGACATTCCAGTAGTATGTGCCCCATGGACATGTGAAGGTTGTCTTATGTTGATCCTCTGGTGCGATATTTATCTGATTGTATCCTGAAAATCCATCCATGAGTGAAAGCATGGCATGTCCTGCTGTTAGGTCTACTATGATGTCGATATTTGGTAGGGGGAAGTCATCCTTAAGACATGTCTTGTTCAAATCTCTGAAGTCAGTACAAATAAGGATGCCCCCTTTTGGTTTGCCAATAGGCACAATGTTGGATATGCAATCCACATAATCAATGGGTCTAATGAAACCAACATCCAAAAGTTTCTTAAGTTCTACTTTGACTAGGACTGCAATTTGAGGATGCATTTTGTGAAGCTTTTGCTTGACAGGCTTAGCTCCTTCTGCTACTGTGAGGTGATGCATGACTAAATCCGGATCAAGACCAGGCATGTCTATATATGTCCATGCAAATTTAATCTAGCACTTCTGGAAGAATTTGACAAACTTGGGTTGTTCCTGTGGAGTCAAAAAAGATGCTAGATGTATGTGGCGAGGAGTTTCAAGAGTACCCACGTTGTATTCTTTTGTCTCTTCAATAAGGATTGTTGATCATTCCTACTATGTACTAGAGGGGAGAATGTCAAACCTTTCATCCTCCGATGCCTCGGAGAGGTTTTCACCATTGGATATGCTTTTTCTTTTTACTTTTGTGGGATCAAACAGTGCCACAGTGTGGTTTTCACTGGAAGATCCATGTTTTATTGTTATATTTTTGTAGCTGAAAGGTTTGGCATCTACCTCGAAGTATGTTGTGCTATTAAGTTTAATGGTGAATCCAGCTTTGTGATCCCCGCTTGGTATGTTATCCCATAGTTCTAAAAAGTGAATGATCACCTCATCGTTTTGGAAATGGTCAAGACATGGGGGATTAGGTTGGTTCCATTCAATGAGTTCAGGATGGATAATGGGCATTACCTCATTGATTAGATTAAGTTCATTAGATGTGTCAGTGAGGGTTAAGACATTGTGATGAAGGTCGTTGATGGTACTCTCCCTGTTAGAATCAGGCCTAGGATGTGATGTAGGGTCTGTGGAAGATGTTTCCAGCTCAGGAATACAAGAGGTCTTTATCTATGCTTCTCCATAAACAGGGATGTCTTTGATAACTCAATGATGAAATGAAAGTACTAACCCGGTACTGAGAAGGGGGGTGAATTAGTACAGACAAAAATATAGTCCTAAACCAGTTTGACAACAGACACTTCAAATGACCAGCAAACAGTGACACCGGTTTGAAACAGAGTGCAACCGGTAAAGCTAAGAATGACTGAGACAAGCATTAACTTGTTACTCACTTAGCTTTTCACTCAACTCAAGACAACTCTACCATTTCACCCTTACGCATAAACAGGTAATCTATCATTAGATCATAATAACAACTAGTTCAACATGTTTTGTTGACAAACATAAAACACAGAACCAACATATGCTTGACAGACAATAGCAAAGCATTACAAGGTAAAATCATCACACATGACACACATATTTTTCACGTGGAAACCCAACTTGGAAAAAACACGGTGGGGATGAATACCCACAAGCTATTTTTGAACTCTTTAGAAGTCCACTCTGTTAGGAGCCTTGTCTGGTTAGAGACATTACAATAGGTTCTGCTAGGAACCGATCCTGTTAGGGATCACCCGGTTAAGGGATGGCTACAATACCCGGTTAAGGGTTAAACCCTGTTAAAGGTTACCTTGTTAGAGGATTTCAAGAACTCAATAGCTAAAGGATTTCAAACTCAATAGCTTTGAATTACCCTGTTAAAGGATTTACAACAAGCCGGTTAAGGCTACCCTGTTAAGGGATTTTCTAACTGTTGAGGTGGTTAGAGATCAACATGTATTACAATGATTTGGTAACAACACTCAATGCCAATGTAGATCCGCTTAAGCTCCTCTTCATCTTCTGCACTTACACTCTGCATGTATCACTTCTCTCCTTTTGGTTTGGCAAGAATCACGTATCCCTTCCCTTGGATACACACACACAACTTTTGCCAATAACCTCAGAAAGAGATACAAAATCGACCTTATAGGAAAACAGATAGGTCGGTAGCATAAACCCTAAACCCTAAACCTGTTAGGTTAAGGAATTCAAACGGTTCAATCCTGACCGTTGAGAACACTCCATTAATTGTAACAGTCTTGATCTAATCTCAAGACATTCTCCATCGTCCATTTTCATCGATTTCATGGTGGCTGATAAGCCATCACACGTTATCACCATTTTACAGACTTTGCACATTCCCGAGGTGGATAGGAACAATCTCCTTCATGCAAGATTCTTCACATGCACAAGGCTGACGTGGCAACATGATATGTTCTTTGTTATCATGCTAACTCATCACACAAAGTCACTGGTTGAGCCACACAAGCTTGAAGCACTTAAACTGGAAACCTTGATGTTGAGACTACCAACCGGTAGTCAAACAACACTTCCATATGCCGGTTCCCATAACTGTATGCCGGTTCATCATGAAAAAACACACCGCTTCACTTTGGCACAAATGTCGGTTCACAATGTTATATCAGTTCTCTCATATGCCGATTCTCACCTCTTTAGCATATTGACATCAATGACAACATACAATGTCATTATGTCCTCATACTGATTCACTTAATGCCAATAGTCTTTGTGGGGTGGAGGTGGTGATGTGTCTTCCTTATCTAAAGTATTAAGCTGGATGGAATCAAATTCCCACTCATGTGAGTCAGTTTCTGAGTCACTTTCCAGTAACCAGTTACTGTACCATACTGGGATGTCCTTTGAGTTAAATACTGCAGGTGTGATCAGTTGATGTACTTTTGTAGATGAAATGATCAGTGCTGCAAGAAAGATTATGGGGACCAATGAATCCGATACGGGGAGTGTATATGGTGAAAATGGATACAATAATAACAATATTGAAAAACTAAATGAATTCAACCACAAAAACCCTAGCCTAACAACAACAAAGATCCACCATAACATATGAAGATTACTTAAGACAATGCAAATCAAACGAAATCACAAAGATTATACCATCACATGTCCAATAGGGTTTTGATCTCCATTCTTCCTATCTCCATTGATCTTGTTTGATATATTTGCTCTCAAATTTTATGTGCACAAGAGCTCAACAAAGAACAGAATGTGGTTGCAAGTAGGATCGTAGTGTAGTCAATTGCATAAAAGATGATTAGGGTGAATGATTAGGGTTTGATACATCTCTTTATATAGAAGACACTATATGAAATGGAGGGATAAGATTGAGAGGTGTAAAAGGAGGTCAGCTATGATTAGAGGGTAGGTAAAAGAAATAATAAAATAATGAAAGAGGTAGGTAGTGTAGGAATTAAGAGATGAATGACATGTGTCATGGGTAGAAAAGGTTAATGAATTAATTAAATAAATAAAGATTTATTTAATTAATAGAAGAAGTGGGATCAATTAAATAAATAAAATATTTATTTAATTTAGGAAAATGATAATTTCAATAAATAAATGTATTTATTTAAATGAGAAATAAGGCTAGAAGAGGATAAATGAAATAATTAAATAAATAAAGATTTATTTAATTAATAGAAGAATTAAGCTTAGATAATTAAATAGATAAAATATTTATTTAATTAGACTGGACAATTTTGGGTGTCTACATTTTGCCCCTCTTTGAGACAATGCGGCTTGTCGCGTTGTTTCAAAGAAGATAAGATGAACTGATACATAGTCACCCCAAGATAGGAATGATATGCCCCCTCAAGAGATTGGATGAAAAAATGTCTGAAAAGATCACAGACAATCTCTCGATGAGAAAGACGAGATAGAATGGACTGATCAGATAGAGTGACAAAGTCACGGGATAATGAAGACTGACTCGGGAGACGAGGGCTAGAGCTAGGGTAGTCTATAAGATAGACCACGGGGGGAAATACATCCTCATTGTCATCTACACATCCACAAGAGCAAAGTGCAGAGTGAAAATAGAGTAGCAGCAGTCAACAGTGATGGCCTTCATTCACAGATTCGACTGCGTTCACCGATTCCAGAGGCTAGCAGAGGCAGGAGAGCTGATAAGTACCGCCAAACCTGCTCGTACTTTGACACATTTAGTATTGTCATTAATGTATGGTAGATAGGGCAATAAATGCACTTAGAATAGGGTCCCAAAAAATGTCCAAAAATGTCCAGGTGCGTCTGCGTTGGTGCCAGGCGCGTCCATGCTCGTGAGGCACGTCTATGTTTATGCCAGGCGCGTCTATGATGGAAACTGCGTCTGTGCCAAATGCGGTTGCGTTTGTGATGTGCAGGCGCGTCTGTGCCAAGAAGGCACGTCTATGTTGCCCAGGCGCGTCTGTGCAGAGCATGGGCACATCTGTGTTGGTTAGGCACGTCTATGTTTTTCAGGCGTGTCTGTGCAGTCTTTAAGCGCGTTTATGTCAGGTAAGCGCGTTTGTGTTTAAAAAAATGAATTTTTGTCTTCTAGGTCAAATCGGTAGTTCTGTGATGAACATACGTTGTCGACTAGATAAGCTGCTGAGAGGATACACTCAAGCAGGTCCTCTAGGGAAGACTAGAATAGATCAAGGCACTTTGTGATGAACAGTGAGTACCAAGATAGAGTACTTTGTGATGAACAAGGAGTACTAAAATATGAGCAGCACTTTGTGATGAACAGTGAGTGCAAATGTGAGGAGCACTTTGTGATGAACAGGGAGTGCCAAACATGTAGTACTTTGTGATGAACAGGGAGTACCACTAGGATAGAAGCAACACTTTGTGATGAACAGTGAGTGTCACTAGGATAGAAGCAACACTTTGTAATGAACAATGAGTGTCACTAGGATAGATAGCCATATGCATGTAGATAAAAAGTAGCATTTTGTGATAAACAGGGAATGCCACTATGACTGACATGATTGATTTGCTTGACTGCAGGAGTATTTGCCTATGCTGGAGTCATGGGAGAGATTCCCATTGACTCAGAGATTGCGACCTAAGCTGACAGCCGAGGAGCAAGCTACTATCAAGGCTATGGGATTGAGACATGTTCTGTATGTGCCTGAGTTTCGAGCAAACATGAGACTGTTGACTGCGCTGGCGGAGAGATGGCACTCTAAGACATGTACTTTTCATTTGTCGATGGGGGAGATGACAGTCACCCTTGAGGATACCGATCGATGGGGAGCTGATCCCATATGATCGAGATGGAGATAGGGAGGCCCTGAGATGAGTGTTCCAGGACCCAGGACTAGAGATGAGGGCTGGATATGTGGCTTGGGATATGATGACAGCTACAGGGCTAGCGCTGCCAGCAGTGATAGGAGGAGCAATCGGTGGGTTCCTATGTCCAGATAGGGCGACACAGGGGTTGGTTGTAGACTGGGGAGGTGCATTGGAGACATTGGTGACATAGTACACCAGATATGCTTGGGGACCGTGTGTGCTAGCACACCTCTACTATGAGTTGCATTAGTTTGTATACCACGGATCAGTGGGATTGGGTTGCGGGGTGACATTGTTGTAGGTGTGGGCTTATGAGCATCTGCCAGTGATGAGGCCAATACACTTCAGAGGTAGAGGTCACAAACAGAGTTTTGTGCACTTATATGACATGATCACGTCACAACCACGGATTGGCAGGTTAGAGCACTCGCGGTGGGTGATAGATGACATTGATATGGTTATATGGAGGCCATACCTAGGATGCAAGCAGTGGGAGGATGATGTGGTTGAGCTTCCTTACACCTTCCGGAGCAGGTACCTGATTGGGCAGATGCCCTATGTGTTGGAGAGGCAGCTAGTGGACAGGGTTGGTAGGCAGTTTGGCAGGATTCAGTGGATGCCACGGGGTTCAGGCATGTATGCACAGACTATGAGAGATCAGACACAGTTTGGGCCTTTGTTATCATATGACCAGGCTGTTACGCAGCTGGTAGAGATAATGCCCCTACCTTGGGACATGTGGCCAGAGATTGAGGATGCCGGCATGGATGCCGAGTACACAGCATACTGGGCAGAACATCCATTCCCATGCCTGATGGATCTGGGAGAGTCATTAGATGGAGATGGTGGTGGGGATGATGATGATGGTGGAGGTGATGGGGGCAGAGGCCGACGGAGGAGGAGGGGAGCAGTTGGAGAGAGGAGGGTTGCACCGCAGAGGGAGGGTGGAGAGGAGAGGCAGGCTCGGGTGGTGAGGGGTCGTGGTGGATTGCTGCTATAGGTGCTAGTAGCACAGGGTCCTAGACAGGTGCAGGTATAGAGATAGGGATAGGTACCAGTACAGGCACCAGTACAGGTACAGGCACAGGCACAGGCACAGGGGCAGGCACCCGTATAGGGGGAGCCACAGGTAGAGCCATAGGGGGTTGATGTAGAGGAGGATGAGCTGATGGAGCTAAGGGAGATCTACCAGAGATAGGCAGATGAGATCCAGGAGTTGGAGAGGGAGAGGGATAGGCTCAGGAGGTGGCTCAGAGATACTGAGTGGGAGCGGGATCAGGCCATTCAGTGCTATACAGAGGCTGAGACAACACTGAGGGCTGGGAGACAGACAACAGAGGACACAAGGGCCGGATATGCCTACGTCCTGCGGGTAGGGGAGGAGATTACCTACTGGCGGGATCTCTATTATTGTGCAGTGCCAATGGATCAGCGGGCGAGGAGATTCCATAGATCGTTGCGTATAGCGACAACTACGGGAGGGAGCCAGAGGAGACAGGCATCAAGTGGTGGGGTTATGGGTCCTCCACCACCACCAGATAGAGGAGACATAGGGGATGATCCTGGGGTGGGTCCTTCAGGGGCTCAGATTCCATCGAGGCCAGGCGGCTCTAAGGGAGGGAGTTCATCATAGCCATAGAGGGCTCCCTATGTATCAGTATTGTACCATTTTTGTATGATGATGTAGACACCTACGGGTGCTTTGTAGCCATATGATTTTGACATCATTGTATCATGACACTTTATGATTATATATATGAGATGATTCATCTTTGCGGCAGCTATATGCATGCGTACCTATGTGATGCTTCTATATGTTTTATGATGTATGTTTTATGTGATGCTTATGATGTGGATGCAAATATGTACATGATGCAATGGGATATTTTTGTTCTTTTATGTTTTATATGTTATGCAAATGCAATTGTGAATGTATGAAGTGCAGATGAATATGATAATGCAAATAACTATTTACATGATGAGAATATAAAATGTTCTAACATGTGTTGTGTGCAGGATGTGATATCTATATGTATGTATGAAATGCTTATATGTGGTAATGCAGGTGCAACTATATGAAATGCAAATGTTTTTGGTGTGTCATTATACTCAATCATGTGATAGCAGGCTACGCGGACTCAAGAAGGATGATGGAAGTCAATCAAGAAAGGGGGATGGAAGACAAAAGATATGAAAGTGAAAGAGCTTCTTGTGCATTATCATCATTGAGCATTATTATGGCAAGTAGGTTATGACAATCGAGGCATATGTTTGACCTAGAAAGTCATTGTACCTTTTTGCATGGAGATAAGACAGTCACAAACAAAGAATGCCCCAGTTCATACTAGACTCACAGTGTCCTCATATCCTTGGACAAGTCATAGCATTACTAAGAGACAATCCACAGACAACAAATACAAATAGGTGACGGTACCCCATCCTCGCCTTTCTAGTCAAAGACATCCTGGAGATAGAATCTCTAGTCAGAGACATCTTGGAAAAGCTAAAAGACATGTCACCAAAAAGATAAAATCAAAATAAAATCAAGACTCAACACCAATATCCACTGTAGTCCTCAAGTTTAGTGTCTCTTGTCACTTGTATAAAGTCTTATTTGATTGTGGTCACAATGTTTACTTTCACAAAAAGGATAGATAGCACCAAACCATAATATTGTCTGAGTCTATTGAAAGATTTTGATTTTGTTGAAGCCCATTGTTGCTGTTGTGTCTCATCTGAAACTGACTGAATCCATGAAACCGATACTTTATTGCGGATTGGTGATGCAGATGCTACTTTATTGTGGATTGTGCGTGGATAGACTGAAGGAAGCTGGAAGAAACTGTACTCCTCGAAACATGTGATGTTCTCAATTCCACACCCATCACTAGACATAAGATTTGCCTTAGCCACAGATAGGATCTGATTTATTATGGATGGAAAGGGGGGTGAAAAGGGAGGTTTATTATGAATGGCTAACCAATCTTGGGTAGATCAATAACAAGCCACAATGGGAATGGGTAAGTTTATTATGAATGAATAGGTTGTGAGTGTGTGCAAAGTGAAAGGATGAAAGTGAATCCTGAAGGAGGGAGGAGCAATGTCTCTACACATGGCGCTGGTGACCCAGTTTTTACCATGGTACTTGCCCAAGGCGCCACCAAAATGGTTTTCACCATTGGAAGAAATTATTTCTCTTTACTTTTTTTGGATTTTTCAATGTTTTTTGTGTCACAAGGCGCCTGTTTGCTAGGTTTTCACCAAGTAACAATTTTGTTGTTTTATAATTTTTTTTTTTGTATTTTTGAAATTTTGGAATTTTTTTGTATTTTTTTTTAATTAGGATATTCCAAAGAGCTATGTGTAAAACCTGCGAAGGTGCATGCTGTTGATAGGAACCTCCAAAGGTTCACCTTCTGTAGTTGAGAGCTGATATGCACCAGATCCATATGCTGCTGTAATGATGTAAGGACCAAGCCAATTTGGTTCGAACTTGCCCTTCTTCTCTCTGTCTTGCTGATTTTTGGGGTTTTCTCTGAGAACCAAATCACCTACCTCAAATGTGTGAGGTTTGACCTTGTGATTGTAGCTGCAGCTCATTCGTTGTTGGTAAGCCTTGAGATGATTAAAAGCAGTTTGTCTTCATTCATCCAATAGTTCCAGCTCTTGTAAGCGAGAGACCCTATAGTCTTCATCACTGATGATGTTTTGCAAAGAGACCCATAAAGAGGGTAGCTCGACCTCAATAGGCAAGATGGCTTCAGCGCTGTAGACAAGTGAATAGGGTGTAGCTCCTATAGGTTTACGGACACTTGTGCGGTAGGCCTTAAATGCAGGATTAAGTTGGATATGCCAATTACGACCAGCATCGTCGACTGTCTTCTTTAGGATTTTAAGGATTATTTTATTAGATGCCTCAGCTTGGCCATTACCTTGTGGGTAATATGGTGTGGAGAAACGATGGAAAATATGGAAGCGGTCACAGAGTTCACGAACATCCTGATTTTTGAAGGGACGCCCGTTATCAGTGATAATGGAAACAGGAATACCGTATCGGCAAATGATATAGTTGAGGATGAATGTAGCAATCTGTTTTCCTATGACTTGTGTGAGAGGCACGACTTCAATCTATTTTGTAAAATACTCTGTGGTAGTGATAATGAATTTATGACCATTGGAAGAAGGAGGGTGAATCTTGCCTATGAGATCGAGTCCCCACTGACAAAAGGGCCAAGGAGACGCAATTGGTTGAAGTTCTTGTGCTGGCGCATGTATGAGGTCTCCATGAATTTGACATTGCTTACATTTCTTGACAAACTGATATGAGTCTTTTTCCATATTGGGCCAGTAATATCCAGTCTTGATGAGTTTCTTGGCCAAGGTAGGACCACTAGCATGCGGACCACATATCCCTTCATGCACTTCACGTAACGCAATCTGAGCTTCATCACTTTCTAAACATCTAAGAAGAGTGCCATCTAGACCTCATTGGTATAGGATATTAGCTAAAATGACATATCGAGAGGATTGGCGAATGAAAGTGCGACGTTAGTTATTTGATAGATCAGGAGGTAGGGTATTATCACGAAGGTATGTGAAGATGGAACCATATAACTGGGACTTGGGACTGACAACACATATCATCTTAGTAGGCATGATCTCATATGAAGGAACCAAAAGGTTATCCACCAAGAACTCATAACGGGCCACATTTGGAGGTAGATCGATCAGGGAAGCAATTGTAGCCATGGCATCTGCGGCGCGATTCTTCTCTCTTGGTATCTGTTCAAAGTCTATCTTTGTGACGTGTTGTTTCAAGTCATCCACCATTTGTTTATAAGGCATTAATTTTTCATCTTTTATTTGGTAATCATCAGTTGCTTGATGGATGACAAGTTGAGAGTCCCCAAAAACACGAAGTTCCTGGATCTTCCACTAAACTGCAATTCGTAATCCTGTTGTTAATGCCTCATATTCCACTATATTGTTAGTGCAAGGAAATGATAAGCGGTATGATTTTGGTATAGAATCCCCTTGAGGAGTTATAAAGAGGATGCCGACTCCTACCCCATGCTATGTGTATGAGCCGTCGAAGTATAGTTGCCATGGCTTTGCATGTGACATTGTCAAAATAGATTCATTTGGAAATTCTGAACTTAGAGGAACATCATCTATCATGGGAGCATCTGCTAATTGATCTGCGATGGCTTGTCCTTTTATTTCTTTTCTGTCCACATACTCAATCTTGAATTCACTCAGGATCATTACCCATTTGGGCAGTCGCCCAGTAAGTGTTGCTTTATTGAGAAGGTATTTCAATGGATCGATCCTTGCAACCAACTTAGTCTTATGAGTGAGCATGTAATGTCATAATTTCTGCGAAGCAAAGACCATGGCGAGACATGCATGCTCAATTGATGTGTAGTTTAGCTCATATCCTACCAATGTGCGACTGATATAGTATATTGCTTTTTCCTTGCCCTCAGCAATTTTTTGTGCTAAGAGTGCCCCCAGTGCTGTTGAAGTAGCTGATATGTATAGTAACAGAGGTTGATCTGGAACTGGCAGATTTAGAAGATAATCTTTGAGCGTCTGGAAAGCCTGTTGACAGTTATCATCCCATTTGAATTTGATGTTTTTATGTAGCAAGCGCTGAAAAGGATTACACTTATCTGCAAGTTGTGCTATGAATCTTCGTATGGACTGGAGTCTGCCTTGTAAGGATCGAAGTTGATTGATATTTCTTGGTGGTTGCATCTCCAAGATGGCCTTGACTTTTGCTGGATCAACTTCGATTCCCCTTTTGGATACAATGAATCCTAGAAGCTTCTCGGAGGTTACTCCAAAGACACATTTCTTGGGGTTTAACCTTACTTTGTATTTTTCCAACCGATCAAAGATGACTGAAAGTATGTCCAAATGTGTATTTCTGTCAATTGATTTGCCCAAGAGGTCATCGACATAATCTTCCACGGTTACGTGCATGAGATCATGAAAGATAATAGTCATGGCTCTTTGATATGTAGCGTCTACATTCTTTAGCCCAAAGGGCATGACATTCCAGCAGAAAGTTCCCCAAGGACAAGTGAATGATGTTTTGTGTTGATCCTCGGGCGCGATCCTTATTTGATTATAACCAGAGAATCCATCCATTAATGATAACATTTCATGACCTGCTGTGAGATCAACAATCAAGTCAATATTTGGTAATGGGAAGTCATCCTTTGGACAAGCTTTGTTGATGTCTCTGAAATCTGTACATATTTTGATGCTATGATCTGGTTTACTGACAGGAACTAAGTTGGAGATCCATTCAGGATAATCAATTGGGCGTATGAATCCGACGTCCAATAATTTCTCAAGTTCTACTTTGACTAGTAATGCCACTTGTGGATGCATTTTTCTTAATTTCTGTTTCACTGGCTTTGCCCCCGGTTTGACTATCAAATGATGCATTACCAAATCTGGATCCAATCCAGGCATATCAGCATATGACCAGGCAAAGTTGATTTTTCGTTCTTTGAAGAAGCTTATGAATTTTGACCTTTCGGACCCTTTCAACGATTGAGCTAGGAATATGTTGTGTGGAACCTCTTTTGTACCAATGTTTGTTTTGATAGTCTCCTCTACCAACATGGATGACTTTTCCTCATATGACATTGGGATAATGTCGAGCCTTCCATCTTCGGGTGCCTCAGAGAGGTTTTCGCCCTCAGATACGTCCTTTCCTTTTATTTTTTTGGGGTCAGACAGCGCCACAGTGTGGTTTTCGCCATAAGACCCTTGATTTGTTCTTATTTTCACATTTTTGCGATTGGAAGGTCCGACACCCTCACCAAAATATGCCACGCTGTTGAGTTCTATAGTGTATCCCACCTTATGGTCCCTAGGAGGAAGATCATCTCGTATGCCTAGATAGTCAATAAAAGCTTCATCATTTTGGAATGTGTCAAACTGTGTAGGTCCTTCATGATCCTAGTTAATGAGTTGGTGGTGAACAAGGGGAAGGCCTTTAATGTCTTCAAAGTTAGCGGGGCTAAGAGTGAAGATGCAATTATATTCGGGTATGTCAAGGTAATTATCAAGGTCATCAATGGCACTCTCCTCATCAGTCTCGATCACGAGCGAATCCAAATTATCATCACTAGTAGCGCATTCTAGGACAGGTGTTCTCATCCTATGTGATTTCAACCTAGAACCTTGAGACAAGGACTGTGTGGAATCCTCATGGGCTATTTTTTGACCAACTCTGAACTTGTTATAGAATTCCTCTTCTTCTGTGGGTTCATCTGGCTCTCTGAATGTCTCGGTGAGCTTGTAGTCACTAGAAGATTTGTCTAAACCCCATTCCCATTCGTTGGAATCTGTGGAATAACGATCCTCTTGTTGAATTATGGCAGCTTCAATTTGTAAGGCTTTTTCTGTCCTTTGAGTGTGGACCTTGGAAGTTAAGAAACCAAGTCCTTTCGAGTGTTCCTTTTTGAAAGTCAATTCAGGTTGTAAAGGTTCAATGATGCCTTCCTTTCATAACCTAAGAGGGCTTTTTCCATCATACCTGAATTTTGTATAGATCTTCCTCTTCCAGTTCACCCCATCTTTGAAAGGTAGTAGGGTCCCATTTGAGTATCATGATGGATACTTGCATGTTAGGATGTGGTCTTCCATATTCTTTTGGGGAACTCATGACTTGTTGTAAGTACATGGTCTGATTTAAAGTGTATTCCCCCATGCCCTTGTCTTGAAACTTGCCTTTAAGCTCGCCTTGTTTTGATGTCAAAGATTTTAATGACTCAGGATCAATGTATGCCGAGGAAGGAACAGCTTCACGATTACTAGGAATGATGGTCTCAGTTTTTGATCTCAGGTTATTGCAGTATATGAATAGATTAGGATCACCGTTAACTGTTACCTCCACTCCATTGTGAGGAAACTTAATGCATTGGTGATATGTAGATGGGACTGCTCTCATTTCATGAATCCAAGGGCGTCCTAGCAATATGTTATAAGTGAGATCTAGATCCAAGACTTGAGAAACCACATCCTTTGTAACTGGCCCAACTTTGAGAGGTAAGGTGACTGTGCCCTTGGATGAATGTTCTTCATCATCATATGCCTTGATGGTGATTTGATTTGTAGAATTCATAGCCTTATCAAAATATCCCAATTGTTTAATAGTGCTCAATGTACAAATGTTTAGACCTGCTCCTCCATCTATTAGGACTTGTTTTATTTGATGTTTGTGTATGAAGGCTTCAACATGTAGCGGTGCATTATGTGGCTGACTTACGGAGGCGTCATCGGCTTCTGTGAATGTAAGTGAATGTGGAACGGAAAGGTATCCCACCATGGCTTGAAACTGGTCCACGTTCAGATCAGTAGGAATGGCAGTATCTCTTAAGATTTTGTCAAGAATGGCTTTATGAGCGGGGGATATGCGTAATAGCTCAAGGATGGAGATGAGCGCAGGTGTCTTCCCTAACTATTCTACAAGGTCATACTCACGTTTGGTTGATGAGGAGGCAGTGTTCTTGGCTGGAGTACCTTGCAAAGTGATTTTACCTCAGCGGGTTGTGACATTACATTCAGAGGTAGGTTCAGAAGAAGATCCAACACCTTTTAGGACAATCTTGGGTCTTCGGGTAGAATTCTCAAACGTTTTGTCCTTGATGATAATGGTAGAAACATAGTTGCCCATCGAGATGTGATTGATAGTTGAATCATAGTTATAGGTTGCTCTGGTATAGTTGGTTTGGTCATCTATGGCTTTAGCTTTTCCCTTGTCATGTTTTAGGAATGGTTCCTTAAACATCTCATGTTCTTGATTAGACGAATGTCCCTCAATCTTAATGTCACCTCTATCAATGAGATCTTGTATGATGTTCTTCAATTGATGACAATTTCTTGTCTTATGACCCTTTCTCTTATGAAATTCATAATACTCATCATCATTCCACCAATTTGGTTTAACCTTTGGTTCATATGGAGGAAAATCTGGAACTGTGATTACCTTGTTTGCCACTAGCTTCTTAAAAACTGACTCAAGTGGTTCTCCCAAGGGAGTGTATTTCCTTCGTGATCTGGAAGTTGTTTGAGTATTCACTTGATTGTTTGTAGAACTTGATCCCAAAAAGATGAATTTGGGTCGCACTGTGTTGGCATCAACAACACCATCATTTACTGTGTTCTTGTTTCTATTCCAAAATCTCAGCTTGTCTTTTCCTTTAAAGTCCTCTTTGTTTTCCTTGAATATCTTGATGACTCCTTGTTCAATTAGGACCTTCTCTGTTGCTAAGCCTTTTTCAATGACATCCTTGAAGGTGGACAAACAAGCTTTTCTTAAGTCATAACCAATGTCTTTGTTAACATTTTGGGTGAACATCTCCACCATTTGTTTTTGTGGAATTTCACAGGAGCATCTGCTAGCTAGATTCCTCCATCTTTGTAAAAATGATGAAAAAGACTCTCCCTCTTTTTGCTTAGTGTTGCACAAAGTAGTGACTGATATGTCTGTCTCTATGTTGTAGGATAAATGTTGAATAAATGCCTCTGCTAAGTCACCCCATGACTTAATTCCAGGTGGAAGTTGGGAGAACCATTCCATAGCTTGATCACCTAGGCTTTGTGGAAATAATCTCATCAAATATGTCTCTGCTGCTGCTACCTCAATGCAAGCTGTGAAAAACTATCTTATGTGTGCCTTAGGATCCCCTTTTCCTCTATACTTATCAAACTTAGGCATCACAAAGTGTGTAGGAAATGGAGGCATTGGAATGCTTTTGTCAAATGGATAGGGACATATGTCTCTCATTGTGTATGTTGGCTTTGGTGTATTTATGTCCTCCATTTTCTTTTGTAAGTCCCTGACTTGTTGCTCCAAATTTCTCTTAGGTGGAGATCGACTTCTTGGACCATACCCTATGCTTGAGGCACCAATTGGAGGAGGAGCATGTTGCATATATGGATGGTATTGATCATACACATGTTCATATGGAGGAGGTCTGTAATGATGCTGCATATATGGACCACTTGGTATAGATTCATGTTGAGGAACGCCATATCTATTTTGTCCATATACACCATATTCTACAGGCATGTCATGTTCTAATGTGTTGCCCCCAAATCTGACATGGGGTTTCCTTGTGTCCAAATTTTGAGAAGGCCTTTGAATATCCAATTGCTTTGGTGGTTGATCCTTAGCATTGGTATGTGATTGAACATATCTGTCTGCATAAGACTTCCATAATGGTCTGCGAAGGTGAGTATCATATGCTTGACCATGTGTGTATGGGACCTCTGGTTTTTGAAACAAAGATGATGGTGATTCAGGTACTATATGTGGTCCTCTATTGCCTCCACTATTAGGCCTCCTTTGATCCATGTTGGAGTGAGTTTGTTGCAAAGGTCAATTTTCCATTATTTGAGACATGTCAAAATCATTAGGTATCTTGGCTCCACTTGTGCCATCATTTGTAAGAAGTATTGTCTATCCCTCCTCATTATTTCCTCAACCAATCGATTGAAATGGGGATTCATAATGGATTCTTCCACATCTGCTGAATGTACAGAAAAGTTGTCCATATTGTCATTGTGTGTAGTATTGTTGTTTGTAGTGTCCATGTTCTCAACATTTGGAATGTTTCTATAGGCATCCATGTCAGGTAATGTAGTATGATCAGAATTGAAAAAGATATCATTGTCATACTCATAAGAACTCATGTTTACGGATTCTTGAGCCTCTTTAGTTTCTCTCCTAGATTTTTGAAGACAGGTTTCAACCATGAACTAGGTATTGACCAAGATGTGTGAGACTAGATGAAAATGGAAAAAGTATGGAAGACCAAGAAATGGATGGAATGTAAATGAATCTGAAGTGTACTTGCAATGTCCAAAGTGTAAGACCAAGTATGTATGTAGTAGAGTAGGTGTGACTTCCAAAGAGAGGATAGTTTCTCTTGATGAGGTAAGTTGACCTTAACTCTAAGTAAGACCAAATGAGACCCAAAGGTAAGAAACCTTGATGAGGGACCACTTAGCAAAGTGTTGTTGTATGTAGTGTGTTGACAAAGTATGATGAGGACAAGCAAGTGACCTTTTGACTCAAGTTTAGACAATTGTAAATGTAAAGTGAGATGTGAAGCAATGATGGACTCTGTGAAACCCAAAGATAGGTTGAATGCTAAATGAAACCCTGGAGAAATGACCTAGGAAGCTCAAGAATTCCAAAACTGACTGTGTTTGTTTGCTGGACTGTAAAGTTTTTCAATTCTGAACACAGACGCGCCTGTATACTTCACAGACACGGTTTCCTGACACAGACGCACCTGTATACTTCACAGACGCGGTTTCCTGACACAGACGCGGTTCTGTTCAACACAGACGTGCCTCTGAGATTTTTTTGCAAAGTGTAATGTTGATTCTGGGAACACAGACGTGTTTCTGTCCTTCATAGATGCGGTTATACAACACAGACGCTATTATGTTCGACACAGATGCATTTTTTCAAAATTTGTGCAATTTTTTCCAATCTGTGAAGTCATTTTGTTGTGACCAAATCTGACTATTTGACTATTTTTCATGACAAGAGGACACAATGTTGATGAAGACCGAATGTTTGCAAGTGTCTAGACTCAAAATGACTCCAAGAAAAGTGTGTTGTTTGATGTAAAAAAATGTTTTACATACACTTGAAGACACAAAAGACACAATGTTTTGCTGTTTGGTCTTGAATGTTTTGAATGTTTAAAATAAGTCAAGCACAATTCTTATGGCTGGCCAAGACAATAGTTGTTGATCCCACATGGGGTTTTACCCCCGAGGCTACGCTATTCAGAGCGGATACTTAGATGCTTGACCTCACTGGCTCCACCCTCGACACTCACTTCTCGGGTCAGCCAAGCATCAGTCCCCATGAAAACTCCTTGTGGCAAACTTTGTATCTCTACTAAGAACTGTATGTGTATGGGCTGCTACTAGAGGTCCGACCTCCTGCCCCAACAACTAGAAGGATTTGGGCTTCTAAAACAAAAAGGTGCTAGTAAGGGCATCCACTCATGTGGCCATACATGCGGCACTTTCAGCTCTATAAATACAGAAGGCTCCCAGCCGGTAGGGGTTATGCCCTACAATTGATCAAATAAATTTGATCAAACAGGTTTATGGGGAGACATAGTGTCAGTATGAACTAATCAACACACGTTATCCATAGTTTTCACCATGAATATAGTTGTTTATAGTGGTTCGGAAGAGGTGGGTTTTTCTCACTACCACTTGGGTCGTTCTCTTCTCACTAGTAGTCCTAATGACCACACGGGAAGAGAGACCCTCTAAAGATTAAACAAAAAGAGCCTATTGCTCAAGACACAAAAGATAATGATTCAATTTTAGTGCACCAATTGAAGTGTTTGCTAGTCTATGAAAACAAGGCACACAATAAAAATTCAAAAACCCTTGCCAAGGACTTGCAACAAAGATTTATTAGTAGTTTGGATTGTTTGAAATAATCACCCCTTCCTGCAAGCACACAAGTTAGGTAAATTTTAGATCCAAAAGACTTTGTGAAATAGGGGCCTTCAACCAAATGATTTTGCTTTCAAGACAAACTGCACCAATTTCGTTAGCTAGGTCTGAAAATGTTAGCGCAAAATAAACCAGATCTGAAACCCTAAATGCAAAATCCAAAACTGAATCAATAAACCCAAAATTTGAAATTGGTGAACACAGATGCGTTTACCCTCGACACAGACATGACTTCGCGACACAGACGCGGCTACAAAATGCAGACGCGACTTCTGGACATAGACGCAGCTAAAAACACCGCAGACGCGACTTAATAACACAAACGCGCTTTCCCAGAACTTGCAAAATAAAATACTGCCAATAACACAGACACGATTCCTGATGTCGCAGACGCGCCAGAAAATAAAAAATGTGATCCGAAAGTGTGCAAACGCGAGAATATCAAAATGCTGCCAAAAATGTCAGATCTGCAACTTCAAAACACAAAATCTGCAACAAGGATGTCAAATGCAAAAGGGACAAGAGTCCCACCGGGCGTGCCAAAATGTATATGGTGAAAATGGATACAATAATAACAATATTGAAAGATTAAATGAATTCAACCACAAAAACCCTAGCCTAACAACAACAAAGATCCACCATAACATATGAAGATTACCTAAGACAATGCAAATCAAATGAAATCACAAAGATTATACCATCACATGTCCAATAGGGTTTTGATCTCCATTCTTCCTATCTCCATTGATCTTGTTTGATATATTTGCTCTCAGATTTTATGTGCACAAGAGCTCAACAAAGAACAAAATGTGGTTGCAAGTAGGATCGTAGTGTAGTCAATTGCATAAAAGATGATTAGGGTGAATGATTAGGGTTTGATAATGAGGGAAGCATCTCCTTATATAGAAGACACTATATGAAATGGAGGGATAAGATTGAGAGGTGTAAAAGGAGGTCGGCTATGATTAGAGGGTAGGTAAAAGAAATAATAAAATAATGAAAGAGGTAGGTAGTGTAGGAATTAAGAGATGAATGACATGTGTCATGGGTAGAAAAGGTTAATGAATTAATTAAATAAATAAAGATTTATTTAATTAATAGAAGAATTGAGATCAATTAAATAAATAAAATATTTATTTAATTTAGGAAAATGATAATTTAAATAAATAAATGTATTTATTTAAATGAGAAATAAGGCTAGAAGAGGATAAATGAATTAATTAAATAAATAAAGATTTATTTAATTAATAGAAGAATTAAGCTTAGATAATTAAATAAATAAAATATTTATTTAATTAGACCAAACAATTTTGGGTGTCTATAGGGAGTATCGGTAGTGTTGATTCTGCTACTTCTACTGGAATTGCTGATGTCGTAGATACTGCTGGGAGTTTTGATATAGTTGTGGTTGCTAAGGGTGCCTTTGATGTTATTGTTGCTGCTGATGGGATTGCTGGTTTGTTTGGTGGGATGATTGGTGTTGTAGATGGTTTTGCTAGGATTTTTAGCCTCGATGGGGTAGTTGCCATGGTGTTGGATGTTGCTTTTATAATCAAAGGTGGCCTCTTGGTAATAGGCTGATATAGAGATTGGCTAGTTTTTCCTTTGAATCTGAGCTTAGGAAATATCTCCTTTTGAAAGCCTAGGCCAGTGTTATCTTTGGGTTTTAATTCCAGCTGTAGCGGTTCATGTCTTCCTTGCTTGCAAGGTCCTAGAGAACTTTGACCATCATAACCCATCCTTTGCATAATGAGAAGGCCTTTGCCATATTGATCTGTGTGAAGCTTAGCTTGCGGAGTGTCGGTGGTGATAGGATCTTTATATATCCATTCTACTAAGTCTTCATCTTTGGTATCTTCTTCTTGACTCTTTCCAAGGATGAACGACGTCAAAGTGCATGCTGGCTTGATCAGTGGGGTTTGAAGTAACCATTGAGGTTTGCCATGTGTTCTAGGAGAAGTGGGCATTTGTCCAACACAAAAGAGTTGGCTGAGATTATATTACCCAGGACCTTCCTCTGCTATTTTCATCTTGAGCTTCTCTTGCTTGGGTATAGTGGTGTTTGAACTGGAAAGAGAGGTTGGACTTACGTATGATGTGGACAAGATGGCTTCTCTATTGTTGGGAATGGTAATCTCTGGTTGATGACTTATATTATGACAATATGCAAAGGGGTTTGCATCGCCCAGGATCATGATTTCTACACCATTATGTGGGAACGTGATACACTAATGGTAGGTGGATGGAACGGCTTGCATGGCATGTATCCAAGGTCTTCCTAACAATAAATTGTATGGCAGAGGAAGGTCTAGGACTTGACAGATGATGTGTTTCACCATAGGGCCTACTCGGATTGGTTGTACAATAATTCCTTTGGATGAACACTCTGCATCATCATAGGCTTTGATTGTTATCTTCTTGCGGGGATCTACTGATTCAATTGCATATCCCAAAGCTGTGACTAGTTGTAGAGTACAGATATTCAAACCTGCTCCATTATCAATCAAGACTCACTTGATCCTATGTTGGTTGATAAACCCTTCAATGTGGAGTGAGGCGTTGTGAGGTTGCTGGAAGGAGGAGTTGTCACTTTCAGAGAAAGTGAGATAAGGTGATGACCTTAGATTTCTGACCATGGCTTGGAACTGATCTGTGTTCAAATTTGCAGGGACTGACACCTCTTGGAGAGCTTGATCTAAGATTGTTTTATGGGATGGAGATAGGTGCAATAGCTCTAAGATAGATATCAGTGCAGGTGTTTTATCTAATTGGTCCACAAGGTTATACTACTTTGGGATAGATGTGGTGCCTTGTGGAGCTGCTTTTATGGTAATCTTTCCGTGATGTGTAACAACATTGCAAGTGGAGCTGGGATTTTTGATAGTAATAGTTGCATTTTTTTCACTAGCATCGTAGAGGTGATTCACAGTGTAATTATATGCTGCTTGCGTATAATTGGTGGTATTCGTGTTTCTCGCTGAAGTGGAAGGACCCCTTTGATCATGTGATGGAAGTGGATTTTTAAACATGAGATGATCATTGTTTATTGTCTTTGGGTCATGCCCTTCAATTTCAATTTCACCTCGGTCAATAAGATCCTGAATAAGATCTTTCAATTTGTGACAATTGCTTGTCTTATGCCCTTTCCCTTGATGGAAGTCGCAATGCTCAATATCCCTCCACCATGAAGGTTTGACTTGAGGTTCGTAATTTGATGTTCTGGGTAAGGTAACCAAATTTTGAGAAACCAACTGACGTAACATTGTTTCGATGGGTTCCCCTAAGGGAGTGTATGTTCACTTTGGTTTTTTATGATGCTGTCTGGGTTCATCTTGAGATGTTATGTGACCTTGATTTGGAGGAGCAACTGCGTTATTCTTGGGTGGGGGGTTCTGTCTTGCAAATCGAACTACAGGTTGTGCACTTTTGATAGTTCTTGTATCCACAACCCCGTCGTTGACGACATTTTTGTTTTTGTTCCAGAAGTTTGGTTTGTCACTATTAAAGCGTGGACGAGGGCCATCCCTTGGTTCATTGTAGATTTTGATAAGTCCTTTCTTGATGAGAGCCCACTCACATTTTAAGCCTTTGGTGATCATGTCATTGAAAGTGTTTGTGTCTTTCATGTCTAGGTGAAATTCCATTTCTTTGTTTAAGTTGTAAATAAATATTTCCACTAGTTCTTGTTCAGGTAACTGAAGAGAACGTCTGCTAGACATTTGATGCCATCATTGCAGAAAGACTAAGAATAGTTCACCTGGTTTTTGTTTAGTGTTACATAGATCAACCATTGTGATATCACGTTCAATTTTGTGTGAGTAATGTGCCAGGAACTTCTGGATGAGTTCTTCAAATGTCTTAATGCCACCTGGTAATTGGGAAAACCATGATATGGTTGTTCCTCCCAAGCTTTGGGGAAAAAGGCACATGAGGTACGTATCCTCGTATGCCACTTCGAGGCAAGCTGAATGGAATTCTCTGACATGATCATGAGGATCTCCCTTTCCTCTATACTTTTCAAACTTGGGTGTTTCAAACCCTCGTTGAAAAGGTGGCATATGAAGATTCCTATCAAAGGGATAGGGACAAATATCATTGAGTGAAAATTGATTAGTTTTCACACCACTACGAAGTTGTTGGGCGAGATTTTCAACTTGTTGCCTCAACATGTCTATTTCATTTGGAGGAGGAGGAGGGGGGTTGCCTTGAGGAATGTTATATCTAATGTGATCGCGACCTCTTTCTTCCTCATTGTGACTTTGTCATTCTGATGCTTGTCTTAGTTGTGCAAGATCAAAGTCAGAGGGGAGTTTGGCTCCCTATCGAGCAAGTTTTAAAAAGTGAGCATCCGCATTGCTCCTGAGTATTTCATCAAAAATTTTGTTAAAGAGAGGGTTGTGTTGTGCCCTTTCTATTGTCGCAGGAGTAGGAGTACTTGGGTTTTCATCATTTGCGTTTCCTCCAAGGGCTTCTTGGAATTCATTGATATTTTCCTCCTCTTCTTCTTCAATTTCTGGTTGTCTAGATCGTGATCGGGTATGAGCCATTTATTTTATAAGTTTTTGTTGAAGTTGGGTGAGAATGATGATGAGTTGTTGGTGAAATGAGAGATTTATGGTTGGTGTGGTGCTTTGCATATGGATCCCTAGCACTAAAGGTAGATGCTACCAAAGTTCTTTCTTAAATTGCTTGTTGTTTTTGATAAGGTTTGATGTGATAAGGTTTTAGAGAAATCTAAGATGTGTTACAAACTTAACTACCTAGTAATGAGAGGATTCACTCATAGACTAGTTTTAACCTGCGTAGAGATGTCTCTTAGGATGAGCTTATCCTAGATGTAGAGACACTCTAAAAGTGATTTGTTTGTGTTTGATTCAAGCAATTTTGAAAATAGAACTTAGGACAAAAACCTCTTGATGTTTTGAGAGTTGAAATGGATGATATGATGTGTGAATGAGATGATGGATGAAATGTTTAACTTCAATAGAAACTTTGTGTTACAAAAGGAACAAACTCTTCCTATTCTTGTTCAGGGGTTCATGATTCTTCTCGAGCTACGTTGTAGGTGATACAAATGTCTGGAAAGAAGTCGGGGTTGATTTTGCCTCCTTTGTTTTTGTGATAACTCAAAGCTCGATATTGCATAAAAGCTCTGCGGTTCAATGACTCTTGATCAAATTCATTTGATTTCCCTTGAAGATATAGACACATGCGACGTAGGAAGGTTCTATGAGAGACAAAAATTTGTCTATTAAGATAGAAGAATTTCCTCCTTTTGATAAGAGTCTTTGAGCTCAATGGTCTTTTCTTTAAGTTGATGTGTTGATGAAGATTTTTCTTCCTCAAGATGTGAAGAATTGTCATATAGTTGATACTTGTTGTTTGTTGCTCTTGGTTTTTGATCTTTTGTGTTTTTGAAAATGTTGGTGTTTGATGAATACTTGTTTTGGAATTGGATTTTCTGATTTTTTTTGACAAGAAAACAAAGTAAGCACACAAACACAAGAATGTTACCTCAAAAGGCACAAATAAGTATGGGTCTAGATCAACCCAATCTTTGGACTTTTTATGACCCTTTTCCTTTAAGTGTATTTTTAGGTGTTTTCCAAAGCCCGAAGTCTGCTTAATTTGCACTGGTCTTGACTCAAAAATGAGAACACTTCAAACACTTTTTATCCCTAAGGTCAAATGGCCAGTTGCGATAAATTCAGCCCACATCTTGATATTTCTTTGACTTTGGTACTACATACCATATGAATCCCATTGTGGTAGGTAAGGATGTGATATACTAAGTCTTGCATGAGCATAACAAATAGATGATCCCTATGATGGGGGAGTCACCAGTTTCATCAAGCCACAAGTGACTTTTCAAAAAGCTATGTTTCTACTCAAGGAAATATGTATGGTGAGTATCTTGGGAGCAAAACCATCTATGCTCTTACACTGAATTGTATCACAAATATCCTCAATCAATAGAATGGGTGGGCTATTACTTAAAGGTGTTTAGTAATGTTTGATGTTTTTGGATATAAGTTCATTCTACAGTGACTCACTTAAGAGCCTTGTAACTTGTGGTGGGGCCCATTTGTCCTTTCGACAAGTTACACTGTAGGAACAACTATACCCAAGGCTACAACTTTCACTCTCAGTTGATTTCTATAGCGACTCGAAGGATTTACCGTGCGAGTTCATTCCCAAGAGTGATGTGTTTCTTGGCAGGCCTCTCTTAAGAAGATAAAACTTGAGTGTTACTGACACTTTTCTCTTGCACCTAGGACCAGGAAAGCCAAGGGAGAGGATAGTGTGTGTTAGAAGTAGGACCACTTGACAAACTCTTTTGCACAAGTGTGCCAAACACAAAATACACTTGTTCTTTTTAACTTGTCATTGCAATGATGTTTTATCTATTTTGGAGATGTTGCTCCAACAACCATGATGTTCTTTTTAACTTCAAAAGCAATGTGTTTGTAATCTAGGAACTTGAAATCCTAGTCAACTGAATTGAGAACACGTTTTTGCTTTGAAGTAAATCGATTTTGAGAACAACTTTGACAAATTGAGGATTCCTTTTAACTTGCAAAAAAAGGAAAATGAATCCTAATGTTGCAAAAAAATGAAATTTTGTTTGGTTTGGAGTTTTTGTGGTTCTTTTTAACTTTGAACAAGTGTGGTTCTTTTTAGAGCTCCAAATGAAAGATGTGGTGAATTTTAAAACCCAAATCAAAGTGTAGTTTATTTTTAACCAAAAAGAAAGTTAGTTTATTTTATCCCAACTTGAAAGACAAAGTTAGCAATAAAAACAAATTTACTTCCTAAGCTAAAAATCACTAAACACTCTTATTGTAGGGGTTAGTCAAAACCTGCACAAAAGAGAATAAGTTTGAAAAATGCGCATGTCTGGGGGGCTTCCACAAGCCTAATATTTTTGGTTTTTCGGTTACAAGGAATTTTTTTTACAATGTTATGTTACAATAGCGCTATTTTGTGTGCAAATAGAAGCGCTACTTAACACAAATGTGCTAAAAGGAAGACAAAAGCGCTAAAGTAGGATATTTGTGCAGTAGGTCAAAAGCACTAAAACCTAAACAACAACGCTAATTAAAAGACAAAAGCGCTAGGATATATGAAAAAGTGCTAAATTTTGGACAATAGCGCTATTGTATAAACAAAAGCGCTAAACTACTAAATGACAAGAGTGCTGAAACGCAAACAAAAGTGCCGAAGTGCGACCTGTGTGTCAAGCTAAACAGTCATAAAGTTAGTGTTAGATTAAAGCCTGTAGTAGAATAACACACAAAAACAAGAAGAAACAACGATCAAAGTTAATGTTATTCAATCAAAGACTAATCTAAGTAGGCATATCGAAAGAGACACCAAAAACAAAGTAAAACATTTAACTACAAATGTAAATGCAAGAAGACATCTCCAAATGCCTTCTACCATGCTCTTAGCTTCTTCTCCTTTGTTCCTCTCCTCTCCAAGTTCCAAATTAGTGTAGCTCTCAACAACTTTTTGTACTATGGATGCTTATGGAGGTTCAAGATTGTAGATGATTACTCCAAATGCTATGCAAATGTGAACAAGCTAGAAATGAGATTATTATCTAGTCTAATGTTGATTTTAATTCAAAAGAGTAAATTTAAATGCTAAATGCTCTCTAGAAATCACTATAACTTAGATGCATACAAGTTTTCAGGATCTGGATTATGAAGAAATGGGCTCTATTTATAGGAAAAATGGAGCAATGGATTGGTTGAGATTTACTAATCTCAACATGGGTAAGGATTACATGACATTCAATCCATGTGAGGGCTTTCAACCCAATCCTAGGATGACAAGTGTCAACATGAGAAGGGTTGAGAGGAGAGGGAATAAGCATTAAATGCTTGACATGACCTGAGAGTTAACTTGGGAGTTAAGGTAAAGGTTGGGTTGAGTGAATAAATTCTTTATTCAAAAAATAAAGCTTTTATCCAATGGACAAACTCTTGTACAAAGGCAAAAGGGATAACCATGGTTAAAGCAATAAAGGCTTGAGGAGACACATGGGTGCAAGTTGAATCAACCATAAATGGTTATGTAAGAGCCATAAGTGGTTTGGAAGACTTTAGAGGTTAAATTATTGAACACACAAAGCATTAAATGCTTTTCAAAGACTTTGAAGTCTTTGAGAAGTGACTCCAAGTTGCTTAGGAATGTGACAATAATTAGGGGATGGATTAGGTTAATTAGGAAGGGGTTAGAAGAATCTAGAAGGGGGTTTAGGAGTGTAAGTGGATTTGGTGGGTGAGGGAAAATAGGATTTTAATTAAAATAAATTTAATTTATTTCAACTTGTGGTTGCAACTTGCATTTGTAGGAAAATGCAAGTGTGGGGGATAAATGATTTAAATAAATGTTTTATTTAATTTATTTAAAAGAGGAAAGAGGATTAAATTGAATAAATAGGATTTATTCATTTAATTGATTTGTGAATTTAGTATAGTGAATTAATTAAAATAAATTGAATAATTTATTTAATTAATAAGAGAATGTTTGAAGATGAATTAATTAAATATTAATTTAATTAACTGATGGCTAGTGGGTTTTTAATCAAATAAATAACAAATACTCATTTAATTAAACTGAACAGATTTATGTGACTACAGTAAGTTAGTCGCATTTGATAAATTTAGTTTTTTATTTTCTGTTTTATTACAGTTTTGGTTTTTACTAGAATACCTCTCTGTCTGTGAAAAGACAGAACTTTGTAACTTACAAATTAGGCTGGATAGCCCACCTTGTGTTGTCTAACATTATTATTTTTCTGCAAGGGTAGCTTAAAAATACTTCTTTTTGGTGCTTTAATAAAGAACAAAAACAACTTTCATCATTGCTATGCTGGTTAAAATGAACACCATGTCTGTGTGGAACAACATCTCCACTTAGAATAGAAAATCATTGCAATGAAGGGATAAAAAGAACCTTGTCTTTTGTGTATTCTAAGGGATAGGTATTATGCTCTCCCCTTCAATGGGTGATTAGAAAACCAAACTCTCTTTTTTAATGTTTTCTTTTATTTTATGCAATTAAATCCTTTAGAAGGCCTACCCTCCCGAGTTGCCCTTAGGGCGCCATTAAGGTCGGTGAGAGGGGAACGACCTAAGAGGCCAACAACTAAAGCCAAGTAATCCAAGCCACTATAATCAAATGCGTATGTGATGAAAATCAGGTGCAATGAGTGTTACACACTGTCACAATGGTATTATGCCTCCCTCAGTGACTATACGGTGCATTAAAATCTGTAGAGCATAACCTCTACAAACTAGGACCTCCCTGAACGGAGTGTAAAACGCTGCTGATTGTGACCACTCGAATTAAACCTTGTCTAAACACCATAGAAATTAGAAACCAAGATGAGTCAGTAACCAGACACTTGTTTTATCATAGTGCAAGGGTGGGGAAGAATTTGCCCCCAAGACACTCACCATAAATCTCCCAAGATAACGGGCCAATTGAGGAGCAATCTTCTTTGGTATAATTTCTTGAAAAAGATAAAAAAATGGGTGCACCCTAGGGTGTGACATGACTGTTTGAGCTGACAGAGTATCAAGATGTGGGTTGTGATAATACTTATGACCTTTTGATATTAGGAGAGTCTGTATGATATTGAATTTCCCAAATATAATGAAAACAAAATGGGGTCTTGAAAAAGATTCCAACATTCAGGGAAATTTGAAATTCTTTCTGATGCCCTCCTAAATGGCACAAGGTTAGCAAATGATAAATAACACAAAAGACACGAAACCATTAGTGTTAGTCAATCAAAAACTAATCTAAAAAGGCATACCAAGAGAGATACTAAAAACATGCAAGCATATTTAACTATCAAAGCAAACATGATGAGGCATCTCCAAATACCTCCTAACATGCTCTTAGTTTCTTTCTCCCTTGTTCCTCTCCTCTCCAAGTTCCAAAACAGTGTAGCTCTCAGCAGCTTTTTGCACTATGGATGCTTATGGAGGATTGAGATTGTAGTATAGCTCTAAATGTGAAATGAAAAGCTAATACTATGCTATTGATGCTAAAATGATTTATTTTATCCAAATTGACAAGATATTAGTTGATTATGCTAAAATGCTCTCTAAAAATGCCTATAGCTTAAATGCATGCAAGTTTTCAGGATCTGGATTATGAAGAAATGGGCCCTATTTATAGGAAAAATGGAGCAATGGATGGTTGAGATTGAGCAATCTCAACAAGGGTCAGGATTAAATGATTTCCAATCCATGTGAGGGCTTTCAACCCAATCCCAGGATGACAAGTGTCAATGTGAGATAGGTTGAGAGGGGAGGGAATAAGCATTAAATGTCTGATATGACTTTGAGATTTAGAGTCAAGTTTGGTTGAATGAATAAACTCTTTATTCAAAGAATAAAAGCTTTTATCCAATGGATAAACTCTTGTGCAAATGTGAAATGGATGAATATGGTCAAAACAATACATGTTTAGGGGGACAAGTTTGAAATAACCATAAATGGTTATGTAAGAGCCATAAATGGTCATGTAAGAGCCTTTAGTGGTCTTGGAAGACTTTGGGGGTTAATTTGTTGAACACACAAAGCATTAAATGCTTTTCAAAGACTTTGGAGTCTTTGAGAAGTGACTCCATTTTGCTTAGGAATGTGACAATAATTAGGGGATGGATTAGGCTAATTAGGAAGGGCTTAGAAGAATCTAGAAGGGGATTAGATTTTGCAAGTGGATTTGGTGGGTGAGGGAAAATAAGATTTTATTAAAATAAAAATTCATTTATTTCAATAAATGTGTGCAAGTTGCATTTGTAGGAAAATGCAAGTGGGGTGGGGATAATGATTTAAATAAATGTTTTATTTAATTTATTTAAAAGAAGAAAAGGGGAATTTAATTAAATAAATAGATTTTATTTATTTAATTGATTTGAATTTGATTTAATGAATTAATTAAGATAAATTGAATAATTTATTTAATTAATAGAAGAATGTTTTGGAGATGAAATAATTAAATATTAATTTAATTAACTGATGGCTAGTGGATTTTTAATCAAATAAATAGCGAATATTTATTTAGTTAAGCTGGACAGATTTGTGTGAATACACTTTCCTAAAACAATTGCTATATTCATGGTTTTATTATTTTTGATATGACTACTATGCTCTTTGCTATACTTCAATAAATTCCAAAACATTGCTATATTCAAATCAAAACAAAGTCAAAAGTTTCAATGTTCAACAAGGTCAAAAACTTCAACAAGAAAAATATGTGCCAACAACAAAACCAATGTCGAAACCAAACCTTTTTGCACAAATTCAAAGGTGATGAAAATGCTACTTTCAAGTGATCATAGGTCCTAGGTACTCAATTCATGTAGAAGTCCCATTAGAGTCATCACACAAAGTGCTCACACAAGGCATTTCACCTTAAGATTAGTGTCACGTCAGATTATAGGAATCATACCTAAGTCCATGGGTATTAGAGGAGATGGAGAATTTCCATTTGAACAACCAAATCTTGGACTAAACACTAACCAATTACAAATAATTGATCATTTAGATAACCTCGCTTGGGAGCTAAGAGTCAATCATACTCAATATGACACAGTTGAGGCTGTCATGGATGAGGAAATCCGAAAGTTTGTTCACCTTGATGAGAAACTAAGGAAAAAGATACAAAGATCAGCTCAAAAAGAAGCCATTAGACAATTGGTAGAGAAAACCATAGCAACATTCCTCAAACCATGTTAGAAAAAGTGTCCATCATCTTAGGTATCATTCATTCATTCTTAGAGCCTGCATTGTCTGCATAGTAATATTCAAATGCATGGGTCTAAAAGGAAATGATCAATTCCCATTTGAACAACCAAATCTTGGGGCAAACAACACACAATTAAAAATAATTGACAATTTAAATACCCTTGCCAAAGAATTAATAATTTATCAAAACCAATATGACATAGTCCAGGCTATCATATATGAAGAAGTTCAAAAATTAGTACAGATAGACATAGACCTAGAAAACCGAATTAAAGAAGAGGCAAAATTTGAAGCTTTCAGGCAATACGCTAAAAATCTTGTGTCCGAATTTTGAAATCCTAGATAGCAAGTCATCTACATTTTAGGGTGTCATAAAAATATATTTAGTTGCATTTAACTAAGTCTTGCATACACATCTTAGAGAGTCAAGATCACTTCGAAGCAATATTCATGCCATTAACACGTGCTCAGAAGGCAAAAAATCAAATGGATCCTAAGAACGACCCCTTGGTTAACCCAACATGGAATATGGATCTATCCACACAACAACAAACATAGGTTTATGCACCCACAAAAATGCCAATAAACCCAAACAAGATAACTTCCCTTGATGAAATATGACATAATTTGACAAAGGAAGAGCTCGAAGTAACCCAACAAGACCTCGTAACATTAATGATACTCAACGCTCTCATTACTAGTGACAGAGATAGGTATCTCACTCTCTTAGTACAAAAAGGGGCCAAACTACTGCTAGGGGTAGATATTTCAACAATACTACCACAAGGTATGACATTAAGACAAAATATACCTCAAATACCCATTACAACACATACACAAGCAACAATTGCTACAACAACACAAGGTATGTCTCAAAATGCAAATATGGCTACAACCTCAATATAATCATCAGTGACACCACCAAGTGTCAATGTTACAATGTGGGAAACACCAAATATGGCTACAACCTCAATACAATCAATAGTGACACCACCAAGTGCCAATCTTACAACATGGGCAATGCCAAATATGATGCTACAAGATTCAATATCTCACACCACTACCTTGGCAAATATAACTCAACCAATATTCTCAGTTGGTTCCTCCTCCCATAGTTAGAATGTGAATCCAGGGATAACAAGCTTGGCTTAGCCAAACGCTAGTCCACAATTTGCATCTTCACACCGCCTGCTAGGAATTATGGGACATAGTTACTTGGTTTATCTATATTTCAACAAGCCCAAAAGTACTCAAATACTATTCCTTTTGTAGGCAACATTCATCAAGTCAACACACCAACAACCCAAACAGAACTTCTGACTCAACAAATGGAGAACCTACAAAAGTAAATGGCCAGTATACAAGTCGGTAATGATAAAAAGAGCTATACCATGGAAGATCTTTGTCCTTATCCTTTTGATAGAAATTATACATGCCACCTTTCCCCACATTTTGAAATGCCAAAATTTGACAAATATAGAGGGAAAGGAGATCCTCGAGATCATATAAGAGAATTATTTATGACATGCATTGAAGTATCTCACAATGATACATATTGTTAGAATCAATGACAGTTCCAAAGACACTGAGAGGGGGGTGGTGGGTGAATCAGTGTCTAATCGGTTAGCAAAAGATTTAACTTTATTAAGAACTTTGCATCCCAAAACAGTGTACCAGTAAATAAGAATTAATGCAGTAAGCAGGAACAATAGAGACATCATAGAGAACACACCATAATACAATATATTTAACGAGGAACCCCTTGTTAGAAAAACCTCGATGGGATTTATGACCCACAATATTCACTCACTGGCCAATGAATAAATATCACTTACAATGAGGGGCCTGCACATGCAGGAAGGCTAGCAACCTAGAGCTCACTGCTCAATCGCAAAACACAAGTCTCTTTGACTTACAAAATGGATTATCAAAATACAATACAATGTACTACTTTAGATCAATATCAACTATGCCAGGTTGAGTACCGGTTTAAGCTCAGTCCATTACCAAAACCTTCGCTGTCAACTATATCACCTTATACAAAAATATCAACTATCATGTATCATCTCTTCCTCATATATTACATACTCACATATGAAATGACCTATAAGATCTCATAGATATATACGAGTCTTTTACAATATGCCATATTGGAGTTTACAAAAGATAAAACAATAAACAAAAGTTTATTCCATGTTGGCTTGAGTGCCGGTATCCATTATTGTCGCTGCCAGTGAAGTGCCTGCCAGTGAATCTAGAAGTCTATTGCCGGTGCTAGTAACTGCCTGTGGGCTGACAGATGATTTCCAGTTGGTTGCCAGTTGGTTGCCATCAAAGACAACATCAACTATTCTCATAAGAGTGTAGAATGCCAACAATCCTACCCTTTGGCATTGATGGCAACACTCATGAGAAAAATCCAAAACTGTTCCAAAAACTGAAGTCCAAAAAAGTTTCCAAAAAGATGTGCTCCCCCCAAGCAAATTATCTCCTCTGAATAATCATTTTTTTCTTCACTACTCCCCCTTTGACATCAATGACAAAGGTGGTCAAAAATTGTCAAATGAGTGCCAAAATTTCACCTCAAGGTCTATAACCGGTTGGTTGCAATCTGAAAGATATCTGCTAAAACCAAATTAGGACTCTGCATAAACCTTTTGTTGTCATTTAAGGTTGCCTTAGTCTGTTGGATTGTGTTGATGAGATGATGCATGTGCTCTTCAGGTGACCGTTCTCCTTGAAGTAATGCCTTGGATATTTCCATTCTCTGAGATATAAGATTTTCCAACTTAGGACCAAGTTTGTATTTAAGTTCTCTGGCATTAGATTTAATCCTTGCCTTTTCTTTCTCAAGTTTCTCTAGTTTTTCTTCAAAGCCTGCCATTTCTTGCTCAAAAAATGATATGTGGCCGGATGAGCCAATTAAGTTATTAGCTATGTCTTCAATTTCTTTCTGAATTTTACTAATTTCCTTGTCTATATCCTCTGTCAGAATGTGTGGTTTGCATGTTTCTCTGTACAACTCTTTGTATTCCAAAATTGTAGAGTTTAGTAACGGTAATAAAGTATTCATGTGTTTTGTGCACTTCTTTATGGTGTCATCAAATAATTTGTTCTTTTCCTTTTCAAATTTGTCCTTTATTGTATCCTCATTCACTTTATCAGCTGTTATTACATTGTCAGCAATAAATTTGGACAATGTGTCCAATTTACCTAAAGAATCCTTAACATGATCTATGTTATATTTCGGTGCAATAAATTTGAGAATTGGTATGGTGTTATCAATTGCTTTGTGGGCCAAAGCATTGCAATCTGTTATCTTTTTGATTGAATCCAAGAGTACCTCTGTTACATTAGTAGGTCTGAATTCACTTGAAGATGTGTTGGATGTCTGACCAATTGCCTTTATTACCTCTACACTTCTATCAGTTGTAGCCATTTTTCTTGTGTTTACCTCTGGTGGATCAGTCCGTGTTGCATCTCAACTAGCAAGGGTTTCTCAGACTACTTAGATGTCACAGTGATTGTCGGTTTCTCTACCATGGTATGTACCTCTACCTCAGTAGGTTTCTTTGTATGCTCAATTGTCAATATCTTAGCCTCCGGTGGTCTTGTGCCAGGATCTATACCTTCAGTATTCTTCCCAGTATCCAATGGTTGCTCTATTTGTAATGATTTCTCTATTTGGGTTGTGATCTCAACCACAACAGTCTCTACTAGTTTCTCAACCATGTTGCCACAGTTAACATTGTCATCCTTAACCTCTACATTGTCCTTGTCCACAACAATATTCACTTTCTGAGTGTCCATATTCATGTTGAATAGTATCTCAGATTTAGGATTAGTGTCATCATGTGTGACACTTTCAGTGTCAATAACCGGTGGATCATCAATATGTACCAGTGTAGTATCCAAAGGTGGCGGTAAATTGTTAGTGATCTTGATGTTTGGAATACCACCAATTTTACCTTTCCTGTTATCCTTATCCTTCTGATACACTTTGAATGTTTTCTTTGGCTGGTTCATTTCCTCTTGTTTTTCCTTCTCCACAAAGAATTAATCCCAGTTATCAATAGTTTCATCTGCAATCTCTTTTATTCTACCCGTCATTAAACTTACTTGTTGGCGACCATTGGCAAAAAAAGATCGGTTAGCCTCTAAGATTAGTTCATAAATTTCCTCTTTTGAGTTTACCGGATGTATAGCTAGAAGTTTTTCAACTTTTAGTTTCTTATCCAATTCCATCACTGCAATCCTTTTTGCCTCCAATATTCTATACAAATCATTGGGTAAGTCATCTACTACTTCAATTAATACCTTTTTGTATATATCTAGATGTAAAATTATACTGTTCTCAATGCTTTCCTTGTCTGAATCATTGAATGTGTTATACAGTTGGTGTACATTGGTCAAATTTCCATCATCAGTTATTTCATTAAGTAAATCATTTAAAGAAGGGGCGTTAGGTTGGTGTTTCTTCTTTGGTGTTAATTTCTTTGGTGGTCCCCTTACTTCCTGTTGTTTCTTCCTTAAAGTCCTTGTTCTCTTGGGTGAAGGAGAGGGTACCGGTGAAGGTTTTCTCTTCCTCTCAACTCTCTTGAACTCTAGTGGTTTCTCATTGTCAGAAGATGTGACAACTAGTGAAATGTGTGCCTCCGATTGCAGTCCTTCGAGCTCACTAGTTGATATCCCATTGTTGTTCATTGCATTTTCTTTGATTTCCTATACCTTCTTTGATGCATCCCTAATATATTTTTCTCTTTTCTTCCTTTGCTTCATTACTTTCACATTACTTTAAATAGTTTCAACACTACCAAAAACTTGTTATGTTGGTTCTCTTGGTGCATCTAACAAAGCTTTGCATAAGTCTTAATAATGTTGAGATCTACCTCATATCCCATTTCAGTCACCTATACAGTCCTAGGGAGTACAACTTCCATCCATGTCTCATCCTTCTTGATGACAAAACAAATTTCTTGTCATATTTGTCCACTACACTCTACGGTAGTCTTTCTCTAGTTTTCATTTTATCTTGAAAAGCTTTAAAGTATTCAGTTATGTTGTTGTCCTTTGCAGTTCCCATGCCAGTAAATGATTCCTGTAATTGTTTTCCTACCGATATGTCATATCCAAAGTCTTTTGATCCTGTACTGGGGATTTCCTTAGTGAAATACAACATTAAGCATACTAAAATATTACCAAAGCGAAATGTCCCTACTAAAAGATTAAGCTACTTCAGGAATTATTTTAAACATGGGCATAGGGCATTTTCCATTTTCCACAATAGTAAGGTTTGGAATAAACTCAGGAGTAGAAAAAGAAGCCATTGAAAAATACCTTTAGCTGCCTTAAAGTATTCTAAATGCTTGAAAAGATCACTTCACACCTTTACCTTGAATGCCTTTGCTCTTTTTCACACTCTTTGCTAATTTGAATGCACAGTAAATAAAAAACGAGGGAAATCCGATGATTTATAATAAATTTTCTCTTATCAACTGCATTAAATGCTCATTGGTTAAGTGAAAACTTAACACATCTTTTGGTAAAGAAGAAATTTGTCTTCTCACCATCAACTGAGGGTAATTTGCATGATATTCAATTTGGTGCAATACCCCCACAGGGTTACTTCTTAGTTGGATGAAGATTCTCCTACTAGTGGAGGGTTACTCTGTTCTACTGGTATAGAGATAGTCTCATCAACATTCTGATCTCTCTTCCTAATCCATTGTTTTGAAAATTCTTGCTTTACCTCATCTACCTTTTCTTTTTCTTTCAAACTAGATCCTTTATTATTTGCCAGTGAAGTATTGCTTCTAAAATTTTTTGCAATATGTCCAATTTCGTTACAAGCATAACAAGTCACATTATTCCTCTGAACAACTTTTCGATATCCTATGCCAGTCTGTGTTCTACATTGATTATATAAGTGTCCATATCTTCCATAAACATAACATTTCACATTCATTCTACAATTTTCTGAATTATGACCAACTTTGTTGCATTTGGAACATTGAGCAGTGGGTGCATTAATATTCTGATTGTTTCTAAATCTACATTAATTTTCTTTATGACCATATTTGTTGCAATTGAAACATTTTCCATTAAAATTATAAGAATTAGGTTGTCTTATCAGTTTGTTTTGATCTAGATTATTTGCAGTACCAGAACTTTCTCCAACTTCAAATCCAAGTCCATTTTTATCTCCATAAGGTTTCTGACTTTTCAGCATGTTATCAAGTTCCTCTGAACTTTTCTTGAATTTCTCTTTGTGTTGATTTGCAGTAGCCAACTCATTTTCCAGATTTCCCTTTTGTCTCATAAGCTCAGTTTTATCATGTTGCATGTGAATCAGATCTATCTTCAACATATCATTTTCATGACCAAGTCTTAGATTTTCATTTCCACCATCATTGAGTCTCCTAGTCAAGTCATCTTCATTTTTCTTTCCGTCTTCAATGTCTGTACAAAACCTCATAGTCATATATTGCATTTCATTCTTCATAGTACTATTTTCTTGTCTCAACTTGTTTGCAAGTTCTCTAAGAGTTTCTTTTTCATCATCCTCATTCTGCATCTACATATGAAGTTCTTTTCTTTTGTTCTTTGCAATAACTAGGTTATTTTGAAGTGCCAAAAGAAATTCTTGAGCAGTTATAAGTTCTTCCTCCAATCTGATGTTCTTCACTTTTTCAACATCATAATCTACAAGAGCTCCTTCTAATTGTTTCCTTAAGTTCTCCATCTATACCGGTGTCAGAATTTTCCTCAAGCTGTTAGGCTTTTGAAAATAGAGGACCAGGCTCTGATACCAATTGTTAGAATCAATCATAGTCCCAAAGACACTGAGAGGGGGGGGGGGGGGAGTGAATCAGTGTCTAACTGGTTAGCAGAAGATTTAACCTTATTAAGAACTTTGCATCCCAAAATAGTGTACCGGTAAATAAGAATTAATGCAGTAAATATGAACAATAGAGACAACATAGAAAACACACCATAACACAAGATATTTAACGAGGAAACCCGGTGTGGGAAAAACCTCAGTGGGATTTGTGACCCACAATATTCAATCACTGGCCAATGAATAAATATTACTTACAATGAGGGGCCTGCACATGCAGGTTGGGTAGCAGCCTAGAGCTCACTGCTCAATCACAAAACATAAGTCTCACTGACTTACAAAATGGATTATCAAAATCCAATACAATGTACTGCTTTAGATCAGCATCAACTATGCCAGATTTAGTACCGGTTTAAGCTCAGTCCATTACAAAAACCTTTGCTGTCAACTATATCACCTTATACAAAAATATCAACTATCATGTACAATCTCTTCCTCATATATTACATACTCACATATGAAATGACCTATAAGATCTCATAGATATATATGAGTCTTTTACAATATGCCATGTTGACTTTTACAAAAGATAAAACAATAAACAAAAGTTTATTCCATGTCATCTTGAGTGTTGGTATCCATTATTACTGCTATTGGTGAAGTGCCTACCGATGAATATAGAAGTCTATTGCCAGTGCCGGTAACTGTCGGTGGGTTGACAAATGATTGCCAGTTGGTTTCCAGTTGGTTTCCATCAATGACAACATTCAGTTGGTTTCCATCAATGACAACATTAATTATTCTCATAAGTGTGTAGAATGCCAACACATACTTGACGAGATTATTTTCAAAGGGCCTAAGAGGGACAACACTAGAATGGTTTTCGCACCTTCCACCAAAAATTACTTCATGGGGAGAATTAGCTGAGTTGTTTATATCCAACTTTTCCTTCAACATAGAAAATCCAATCACAATCATGAATTTATGTGCAATGAAACAAAAAGAAGGTGAGACTTTCGCTACATTCTTACAAAAATGGAGAGGACTATATCGTAGATGCCTCAATCACATCCCTGAAGTAGAACAAGTAGACATCCTTAATGAAAATCTAGTGTCTTTGATTAAATATCCATTACAAATGCAATGCCTAAATAATTTCAAAGACATTACATAAAAAGGCATCAAATGTGAGAAAGGCCTATTAGAACAAGGGATATTGAAACACCAAAAATATAGTGGACCAACCACTAGCACAAGCAATGAAAGACCAAAATTTTGGTCTCAAAACAAAAATGTCACAAATGATGGAGTTGTTGACGCATGTATTGTGAACAAAGCTCAACCAATAATATCTTTATAAGGGCCAACTGATAAGAACCAGTCTCAAACAATTGACACCAATGTTCTACAATCAAATAATCCAAGGCCTCCAAGGATAGGCACACCTAGAAGGAACTTCACACCCCTTGGAGAACCCATTGAATCAACACTAAAGAAGTTGATACAAAGCAATGCTATAACTTTACCAAAAGCTAGGCCATATGAACTAGGTCAATTTAAGCCTGATTAGTGGAATGACAATGAATTTTGTGAATATCACCATAATAAGGGCCACAAGACAACAACCTGCTACAAATTGAAAAACCTAGATGAATCCAAGATCTCATAGATCAAGGTGAGATTACAATGGATAATAAAAAAAAAAATATAAATCATACCATTTTCAAAGATCCTTTTGTTAAACATGACAAGGGAAAGGATTCCAGTTCTAATACACAAGACAATACTACCAATTATACCAATGCAACATTTGACTATGCCATTAACATGCTAAGTGAAGGACATAAAATGGTAGCTACAATCACAGTGAATCCTAGAAGCATAGATTGTGCCATCATTACAAGAAGATCAAAAGTGACATTACAAGGAATACCTCTAAACCAACCTTCAATAACTAGCAACTATAATATGGTGGATCAATTGAAGAGAACTCCAACCCAAATTTCATTATTTGAGTTGTTGCATGTATCACCAGCCCATAAAGCAGTCTTAGATAAAGCGTTACAAGATTCGGTTGTTGCTAGGGACATTGATGAGAACACATTTCAATTAATGGTGGGAAACTTGTCAGCCTCAAAGGTCACATTCACTGAATAGGATGTTCCTACAAATCGACTCATACATAATGATCCATTGCACTTAGAAGCTTTCATTGATTGAAAAAAGGTTCGAAAAGTACTAATAGATGGTGGCGTGGGCCTCAACATTTGCACTCTATATTTGATCAAAGCTCTGGGATATTATGAATATTATATTGATTCTACTAAGAGAATTAATATAAAAGTTTATGACGATGAGGAATACCCTTCCAAAGGTATGGTGACATTACTAGTACAAGTGAGACCAACTACAACAAATATCACCTTCCAAGTACTAGATAGGGAACTGGGGTACAATATGTTGCTAGGTCACCCATGGATACATACAATGCAAGCAGTACCATCAACTTCTCACCAATGTGTAAAGTTCACATATAATGGTATAGAGATTACTATCCATGGTGACCCGAACCCTTTTCAACATTGTAATCATTTAAAGGGAATCTCAGATAATCAGGTACCAAACAATCAAGAAGATCCTATTCACCTAAAAATGAAAAAATATCAATTAAAGAAATAGAGAAAAATACATCACCTACATCTTCTTTGCATATTAAAGAAGTTAGCTATGGAGAATATTCCATTTCAAGCACATAAGATGGCAAATGATCATCATTTTCTCCAAGGTCCTTTGGGAAGCCTCAGAACACAACAATGAATAAAGATAAAGGTAAAGAAATAATAAAGTATTCAAATTCTTGTTCCTTCATTAGATGGGGAGATCTACAAGAAGAATCCCTAAATGAACATATTAATCACTGGATATAAAAAGAGGAGGATGACATGGTAGTACCCAGGATACCTCTACATCAATATGGAAATGACTTCAAGATGTTACAAAAACACAGATATGATGGCACCTCAAGATTAGGGATATAAAAGCAAGGAATATTAGAACTTGTTTTGCGAAATGAAAACCCAAAGAATCAAGGCTTGGTATATAAATATGTGCCACCAATCACAAAAGAAAGACAATGAACATTGGATATATTGAACAGGCCAAAGGTACCCTCAAATTTCATACCTATAAGCCAGATGGATTTCTTTCCACCTCAAAAAAGAAAGAAACTACCAACATCTCCTATCACAGAATCAAATGGTGAAGACATGAGGCAATTTCTGCAAGAACCTAACATAGAGACAACCAGCAGTACAGTACCTGAATCATCAGCGCAAACAAACATGGCAATAGATACAAGCTTAACACCAACATATGAACCAAATCCTTGGTTATTGTCAATACTCTTGCCAAGAGAAACAACTTCAACACCTCCATTTGAGTCAGATGAAGAAAGACTACAAATAGTAATACCAGGATAAAGAATGATATCCACAATGCAAAGGAGGCCTACTCATTACTAGAACAAGAGAAGATAAGTGATACAGAATCAGAGAGTGAAATGTACATAGAAAACATTACAAATTCTCATGACTATGAATTTTCACCTGACAATGAAGACAACTTGTCACCAATATTATTGGTAGAAGAAACTGAGGAAATCAACATTGGCGATGCTGAGAAGGTTTGTAACATTCACCTGGCAAAATCCCTCGATCTAGTGGAAAAAGAGAAATTTATCAACTTCTTTAAGAAAAGACCCATCAATTTTGCATGGTCTTATGCATATATGCCAGGATTAGACCCCGAATTAGTTTTAAATCACTTGCCTTTACTTCCAGGGGTAAAGCCATACAAACAAAAGCTCAGGAAAATGCACCCTCACATAGCCCTGTTAGTTAAAATTGAGTTACAAAAATTGTTAGATGTGGGTTTCATCAGACCTATAGACTATGTTGAATGGATTTCAAATTTAGGTCTGTTTGTCATAATGAAAGTAATTGGAAATGGTGCTTATCATTTTCAAACAATGGAGGGAGATTCACTCCCTGATCCCATCAACAGTATGCACCTAAAAAAATATTACATCTAAGGGTGGGTTCATTTCAATTCCAGTACTGCATTTGCATATCTCTTTACCACATTGCATTATCTCTTCTCATATCATTGCATCAATAAAATAGGGTGATTTTTTGAGTCATTCACCTATCTACATTGAAAGGAATGAAGGTTGTCTCATTTCCTAGATACTTGTTCATAAAGTATTTCAGAGGTCTCTAGTCATTCATCTTCAACATCACATCATGATTATGCTTTATCCTAGGTTGGGTAGAAGGTTCCTTATCAAGTCTTGTTACCAAAAATCTATCAATTTCTATATCTTACACATTAATCAAAAGCTCGAAGTCATTACAGATACCTAGTTGGTCATGTGGTTAGTGAAAAATCCAATATTCTGCTTCAGCACTGCTGTAATTATCATACCCAAGTGGTGCAGAAGCACCTAACCTAAATGTACACCAGGAGGTTAAAGATCATGCCATGAATCATTTCACTCATATTTGAGTTTATATGGTCATTTTAATGTATTTTGAGTCATTTTGTGAAGCATTGTAAGACATTTGCTCAAGATGTGTATTTGAGTCCTAATATGGTCTAGGAGGTCACATTGTGAAAATATGCCCATGGAAGGGTAAATAGGATGTAAAATTTTTTTTTGAGTCCATCTAAATGTATTTCAAGTGCACAAGCAAAGATTAGGGGTCATATTTATCAAAATGTCAAAATTGTCAATTGTGTCAAAAATGTTGTCAAGCACAAATTGGATTATAAAGTTGCAAACCAAGGATGTAATTGGTCTTGGGTAGTTGTAACTACCATATGGATGTGTGGAGGTTATAAAAATCTTCATTTGGTCGAATCCAATGGGTGTGTGTAAGATTGGAGGAAGGAAATGAATAATATTTGAAGTTTTTACACACTCCACATTATTTTCTGGGTATTGCAGTCTGATCATTCACATTTTTAATTTATGAAAAATAATTTGTATCTATTGGAAATGTATTGGATATGATAATGAAATGAGTTAAATTTTCTTTCCCTTTGGTTTCATTTAATTTCAATCATTTTGAAGCAAGTTATGCAAGATTTGGTGAAAACTGTCAAAAAACCCTCCAAATTGGGGTTTGTGGAGAGTTTCACTAAAATATTTTGAATGCACCATTGGAAATTGTTTTAACTTTGGTGTTTGATATAGAGTTGAATTATCTTTCAAATTAATTCAGTTTCAATGTGATTGGTTAAGTATTTCATGAGATAATTGATGCCCTAGGCAGACTGGGAATGCAAATTTCTTGTTTTTTCTGTAACAATCAAAATGGTCTCGGTGTAGAGACCATAACTCGTAACTCCACCATTGGATTGTTCTCAATTTTGGATATGGTTTCTGAAACCTGGTTGTCGTCAGCCTCACCTATCAAACTGTCATTAATTGGGACAACATAATGCATTGTTTGGATCTTGAATAATGTTTAAAGGGTTATGAATGATATGAAAGATTTGATATTGGATTGGTTGGTTGATATTAATCTTTTTAGATTCCTCAAACATATCAAGGTTTTAGATTGATGATTATTTTGGGCCATTGAGCACCCTAGGATTGGGACTCCATGGTTGATTTGGGGTTCTTGGTTGGTTTTTCATGATGCTCTTGAATTATCTTTCAAATGAATTTAGTTTCAATGTGATTGGTTAAGTATTTCATGAGATATTTGATGCCCTGAGCGGACCGGGAATACAAATTTCTTGTTTTTTCTATAACAGTCAAAATGGTCTCGGTGTAGAGACCATACCTCATAACTCCACTATTGGATTGTTCTCAATTTGGGATATGGTTTTAGAAACCTGGTTGTCGTCAACCTCACCTAAGAGATCTCCCAAATATGCTCGGGTTTGAAAGTTATTAATAACTGAGTATGGGTCTATCAAACTGTCATTAAATGGGACAACATAATGCATTGTTTGGGTCTTGAATAATGTTTAAAGGGATATAAATGATATGAAAGATTTGATATTGGACTAGTTGGTTGATATTAATCTTTTTAGATGCCTCAAACATATCAAGGTTTCAGATTGATGATTATTTTGGGTCATCGAGCACCCTAGGATTGAGACTCCATGGTTGATTTGGGGTTCTTGGTTGGTTTTTCATGATTCTCTTGAATTATCTTTCAAATGAATTTAGTTTCAATGTGATTGGTTAAGTATTTCATGAGATATTTGATGCCCTAGGCAGACTGGGAATACAAATTTCTTGTTTTTTCTATAACAGTCAAAATGGTCTCGGTGTAGAGACCATACCTCGTAACTCCACTGTTGGATTGTTCTCAATTTGGGATATGGTTTTAGAAACCTAGTTGCCGTCAGCCTCACCTAAGAGATCTCCCAAATATGCCTGGGTTTGAAAGTTATTAATAACTAAGTACGGGTCTATCAAACTATCATTAAATGGGACAACATAATGCATTGTTCGGGTCTTGAATAATGTTTAAAGGGATATAAATGATATGAAAGATTTGATATTGGATTGGTTGGTTGATATTAATCTTTTTAGATGCCTCAAACATATCAAGGTTTCAGATTGATGATTATTTTGGGTCATTGAGCACCCTAGGATTGGGACTCCATGGTTGATTTGGGGTTCTTGGTTGGTTTTTCATGATGCTCTGCATCAAATTGGTATCAGAGCCCAGAAAAAGATTCGGACTAGGAGAGTTGTTTATATTGTGATTGCTTGTAGGTGTTGGATCCACCTAACTATAGAGGAACAGGTTGAGGAGAGAACCTGGTTGTGGTTGCCAAAAGACTAGGGAGAGAGGAAAAAGAGACTCCCAGGTGAAGCAAAGGAAGTGTGAGTTTGTGTGGATGCCTGAGGAACACCTTGAGTTGTAGCCATTGGATACTCCATGGATGTGAGTAGTTGAGAGGATGATTACCTTTTTGAAGTTGGTAGCAACAACATGAGGATAATGAGAGAATGATGAAAGGAAGAGGCATAGATAAAGATGAAGACAAAGACAAAGTTTCAGTCCAAGACACAATTTTTTTTGCACGTTGTTTCCAAGGGACTTGGAAAGCTTTCAAGGTTGGTAGTATGGTGCAGGAGCACCTAACCCAAATGTACACTAGGAGGTTAAAGATCATGCCATGAATCATTTCACTCATATTTGAGTTTATATGGTCATTTTAATGTATTTTGAGTCATTTTGTGAAGCATTGTAAGACATTTGCTCATGATGTGTATTTGAGTTCTAATATGTTCTAGGAGGTCACATTGTGAAAATATGCCCATGGAAGGGTAAATAGGATGTAAAAGTTTTTTTTGAGTCCATCTAAATGTATTTCAAGTGCACAAGAAAAGATTAGGGGTCATATTTATCAAAATCTCAAAATTGTCAGTTGTGTCAAAAATGCTGTCAAGCACAAATTGCATTATAAAGTTCCAAACCAAGGATGTAATTGGTCTTGGGTAGTTGTAGCTGACATATGGATGTGTGTAGGATATAAAAATCATCATTTGGTCAAATCCAATGGGCGTGTGTAAGATTGGAGGAAGGAAATGAATAATATTTGAAGTTTTTACACACTCCACATCATTTTCTGGGTATTGCAGTCTGATCATTCACATTTTCCTTTATGAAAAAACATTTGTATCTATTGGAAATTTATTGGATATAATAATGGAATGAGTTAAATTTGTTTTCCCTTTGGTTTTATTTAATTTCAATCATTTTGAAGCAAGTTATGAAAGATTTGGTGAAAACTGTCAAAAAACCCTCCAAATTGGGGTTTGTGGAGAGTTTCACTAAAATATTTTGAATGCACCATTGGAAATTGTTGTAACATTGGTTTTTGATATAGGGCTGAATTATATTTTAAATTAATTCAGTTTCAATGTGATTGGTTAAGTATTTCATGAGATATTTGATGCCCTAGGCGGACTGGGAATGCAAATTTCTTGTTTTTTCTGTAACAGTCAAAATGGTTTCAGTGCAGAGACCTTAACTCGTAACTCCACCATTGGATTGTTCTCAATTTTGGATATGGCTTTTCAAACCTATATTTCATCAGCCTCACTAAAGCGATCTTCCAAATATGCTCGGGTTTGAAAGTTATTAATAACTGAGTACGAGTCTATCAAATTGTCATTAACTAGGACAACATAATGCATTGTTTGGGTCTTGAATAATGTTTAAAGGGTTATAAATGATATGAAAGATTTGATATTGGATTGGTTGGTTGGTATTAATCTTTTTAGATGCCTCAAATATATCAAGGTTTTAGATTGATGATTATTTTGGGTCATTGAGCACCCTAGGATTGGGACTCTATGGTTGATTTGGGGTTCTTGGTTGGTTTTTCATGATGCTCTTGAATTATCTTTTAAATGAATTTAGTTTCAATGTGATTGGTTAAGTATTTCATTAGATATTTGATGCCCTAGGTGGACTGGGAATGCAAATTTCTTGTTTTTTTCATAACAGTCAAAATGGTCTCAGTGCAGAGACCATAACTTGTAACTCTACCGTTGGATTGTTCTCAATTTTGGATATGGTTTTAGAAACCTAGTTGTCTTCAGCCTCACTAAAGAAATCTTCCAAATATGCTTGGGGTTGAAAGTTATTAATAACTGAGTACGGGTCTATCAAACTGTCATTAACTAGGACATCATAATGCATTGTTTGGGTCTTAAATAATGTTTAAAGGGTTATAAATGATATGAAAGATTTGATATTGGATTGGTTGGTTGATATTAATCTTTTTAGATGCCTCAAACATATCAAGATTTCAAATTGACGATTATTTTGGGTCATTGAGCACCCTAGGATTGGGACTCCATGGTTGATTTGGGGTTCTTGGTTGGTTTTTCATGATGCTCTGCATCACTAGGTAGGTTTCATTACTTACAAGTAAATGAAAGAAAAAAAAAGAAAAACAAAAGTGTTATGTCAATTTGAAGATAAAACAAATAAAAAAATGATATATTATTGAAATATCACGCATACAAATGTGACAAAAAAGAGAAATATTGACTATGAGAACATGCAAATAGCTCCAACAGGGCTATGGATGCCTATTGGAAATGGAGCAATATTTGAGAGATTACAGTGCATAACCTCGTCAAAGCCCTAAAAGCTTGTTGGCAACGAGGCTCTATCTAGGTTGTTTTTGAAGTTAGAATAACTCTTGTAGCTATCCACATAGGATTCCAAGGGTCTTTAATGGTTATAAGAGTAAGAATGAACTCAAACGCACACACATGGGCAAAAGAAGATCAAAGTTTCAAGAATTGATGGAGAAGTTTTCCGCACCTCCATTCATAAATCTTGGTTACATAGTGTGTTAAGTTGGATGGTATAAGTTTTTTGAGAATGGATTGAACTCTTATCTCTGAAATGTTTTGCACCTTTAATCCAATTAGTGTATTTCAGAATGAAAGACACACACACTCATCCTTGTTCGAATACGAACTGCATATTTGTCATGCATCCTGCATTAGCATAACTCATATGAAAAATTCATTGTCTCCATCACATTATGCATCATCATGTAAGGTCTGCATACTTGGGGGCATAACTAAAAATAAATAAAAAACATTCAAAAAATGATCCTAAAAAAAATAAAAAACATTCGTAAAATGATCTTGAAAAAAATAAAAAACATTCGCAAAATGATCCTGAAAAAATAAAAAAACATTCGACTTGAAAAAATCTTAAACATTCCAAAAAAGTCCTGAAAATTTTAAAAATAAAAAAACATCAAAATCACAACAAAAACATTCAAATACGATCCTGAAAAAAGAACAAAAACATTGAGAAAATACCAAAAAACTAAAACATCGGAAAAACTCTTTGAAAACAAAAACAATCAAATACCATTTGTAAAACTTGCAATAAATTGTTTCACAAGAATCAAACACCCCAACAAATGTCCAACAAACACTTCGCATGAAGTTAAACAAAGGATATGACTAGCTTGTCAAAATGTCTGCAATCACACTAATCGACTGTCTAATCTATCAATTTATCAAACTATCAACATGATCAATATCTTGTCTTAAACAAAATCGCTACACTTGAAACCAAACAGATTGGTCTTATACGAGGTCCAAAACTTCTGAAACCAGACATTATCAAAATCACACCAAACATATCAAATCAAAGGCACAGTCAGTTTCATTGCTGAGTTTTGTTTATTCTGGTTGACTCTTTTTATCAAATTGACGAAGATCATTTCTTTTAGCTACTCAAGGATGTCCAAAAGTGACTAGAGGAGCCATGATGGGCATGATCTTTTACTTTGTTTGTTGTTTGTGGTTTGAAATGATGAAGTTCTGAGGCAATTTATCTACTGGGTTTCTACGATAGGAGCATTCGACTTGTGAACACCACACGTACCTCAACCCTTAGTGTAATTCCCAGAATGGAGGGTTCATTCCTTGTCTGTTACGTGTTTGTTTCTTTGCAATGAGATATCTATACATCTTGGTTCCTTATACCCTAATGTAAAAAGCTCCATTGTTATATAATAAGGCTCAATGATGATAATGCATTGCACCACGAATAAAGCAATGAAGACTTTCTCATCAAAATTTCTATCATATCATCTATTATTACATCAAAATCTGGCTTCCAAATATTGATTCAGTTGATTGATTATCTTTTCTACATCTAACAACTAACAATTCTTCTAAGATCTTCAACATGTATTTTGACACACAAAAATATATAAGCATCATCACATTGCATGTTCATTACCATTTTATACTCATAATAAAATTTTCATCAACTATTATGCATCACAATATAAAGCTACATCAAATCATTGCATGATATCACATACATCTTGCATTCATCATCACAATAAAAAATTGCATGAAGTTCACAATAAAAAAGCTCATCAAGAACACATATCATATAAAAATGTGTCAAAATACATCATATCTACATCATCAAAATTAACATCCAATCTCTCAACCTATACTGCCTCTATCAATAGGAGCATCTCGACTAGCTCCAGCTTGTCCCGACAATGCTCTAGGTGGACCCATCACTCCCCCATTACTAGTCTGTTGAGAAGTAGATCAACTCAATCTTCTCTCCATGAAAGAACCAAAACTAGGTTCCCTCTGACCCTCAGGAATAACCCTCTCATAAGCCTGCTGATAATAAATAGCCTCTTGTGCAGCAACAAAATATCTATCTACCTGGCTACGTGCCTCCGTCACTGGCCCAAATAACTGATCATATGCATCCATAGTGATCTGAGACCATCTAATTGCCTCATACCTCTCTCATTGTAATCGATCTCTATCAATAGCTATCCGATCCCTCTCCGAAGTCAAATCCTCCATCGAATGCCGATATTGATCCCTATCCTCCATCCGCTGTAGCCGCAAAGTAGCGACCAAATCCTCCAAATGCCTAACCTGATCTCTCAATCCCTCCTCATCTCCTCTATCCACACCTACAAACACTGTAGCCTAGGGCATCTCCACATCATAACCATCATCCCCAGCCTCATATCCATTATTGCTTGATGACCCTGATCCCGACTCATCACTATCATCAGAACTACTCATGGATGCAATCTCTCCACCAATATCCACATCCTCCCTATCACTATCCACCTACCCTGTGACTGCTGCTATCAGATATATACCTCCTCCACCTCTACCTCCTCTGCCCCTACCTCCTCTGCCCCTACCTCCTCCACCTCTACTTCCTCCATCCCTACCTCCTCCACATCTACCTCCTTCATCTCTACCTCCTCCACCCCTATCCTCACCACCTTTCCCTTTGGGACCCTTGCCATGTCTAATTTGCTGAGCACCAATCAAAATTATCGGATCTGTAAAAGGTATAGGACTATGATGTATCCACCATACACTATATTGCATTGTGGATCCTGGATCCGCTACACCAAGCCGCCATCCCCACAAAACATGAGCAAGAGCATCAAACTCCACAATAGCAATATGAGACTATATACAAGCACCCCAATCACCAACCTCTCAACTAGTATCAGCAAAATAAGCTATCACATCTGGAATACCCTGTACTTCCCCGAACTATCTGAGCACATGACTAGGAAGATGCATATCAATAACCCTGTGACTACCAACATCTCGACCAATAAGATATCTCTGTTGTCGACAAAAAAGAAGATGCTGAGCATCACCAGTCCAACTAGGACAAGTAAGATAAGGTCTCCATGAGAAGTACCATAAGGTACCAATTTGATGACACCAATACAAGATGTTACTTGATGCCCTATACCTCACACCAATAGTATATCCATAAGCATATGGTTGATCTGGCTCTAAATCTATATGTAACGCAGGATGAAAAATAGCAATGTGTTCCTAAGCCCATGTCTAAAGCAAAGTAATACCACATCCAATTGATTTCTGCTGCAAATAAATAACCCCATGCATCTGATGATACAAAGTCACAAGAAGACAAGGACCCCAAGCAAACACACATCTGTCAATAATCATATCATGTATAACATGTCTCCATCCAACAGGAAAACCATGGGCACCTCTATCAGGAATCAATAATCCAGCAACAGTACAAGCAAGCACAATGGTGAGATCATCATAATCAAAATCATCCCAATGAATATCATAACGACCACGGATATGTAGATCCTGCTCCTCACTCAAATATTGTACACAAAGCTGAAATACCATCATCATGATCAAAAGTAACTCGCCTACCAGATATTAGAATGTGTAAAATACGCCACACATCCTCAAGTGTGATAGATGCCTCACCAGTCAGTAGATGAAAAGAACATGTCTTTGAATGCCACCGCTCAACCAAAGCACTAATCATAGCCCTATTGGCCGTAACCTCAGGAAAATGCACAATATAATATGATCCAACTTTTCATAACAAAGCAATATCCTCTGCATCCAACTCATGACATCGATCAAGACTATCTGGCCGTGTATGCCTAGCAAGAAGTACTGGATAATGCGCCTGCATTTGGAAAATATAAAAATGAGTCAACTACATCATCAAAACTATCAAGACGCATAAAATGAAGAAAGAAAGACCTTTATTATCAATTGCGATTCAATATTATCATATGCGAAGCAAAACAAGCAAATGTGACATATTTATGCCAAATGCGACATGAAATAATCATATGCGATACAAACCATTCAATTGTGATACAATTTTATCAAGTGCGACAAAAAGTTAACAACTACGACATAAAATATCAAATGCGATGTGTTAAACTCAATTGCGACACACATGAAAAATGACATACCAAAAAATGATTAAAAAATTGTAAAATACAGACCAAAAACAAGCACAAAGTCAGACAACTCACCATGCCACCAGTGTCGGGAGGTCTCTGATAAGATCACACTTGTTAAGATAAATGCAACCTCGCTCTATGACCTACCATTTCGCTCCAAGGACGCCATAAGCTATAATCTCTCTAACAAATTCTTTTAAAACAAAAAAAATGCAAATGAGCTCAAACCCATACCAATCCTCAATTTATAAGCTCAAAAATTAGGGTTTCTTAACATAAACGCTTGTGGACCCCTCCAGCTCCAATACAGTGTTAGACATAGCAAACGAGATCAAAACTCTTTCAAACTTCATATTATCACTATTTAGCATATTTCCAAAAAGCTGGTCTTCGATCTAAAATTTTCCGACCACTTTTTCTGAGGGGGCATTATACCCTAGCGTCACCAGGGCATACTGGGGCAGTTTTTATTTTCATTTTTTTGAAACAATGTCATTTCGATATTGTCTCAAAGAGGGGCAAATGTAGATACCTAAAAATGTCTCATTAATTCTACACTAATTATTTGTCTATTTGATTAAGTAATTCTTTAATTATTTAATTAAACTAACTATTTCTTCTAATCATCGCCCTTCAACACTCCTAATTATTCTATTTCTATTCTCACATTGTTTAATCAATTAACCCTATCTCAATTATTAATTAAATATCAATTATTTAATTAATTATGATTTTTTCTTAGTTAAATAATCTTTATTATTTAATTAATTCAATCTCCTAAGTTCATTTAAATTATTTAAATTAATTAACTAATTCCTCTGTTTCCCCAAATTATAATTCCAATTAATTCCATCTAATTTCATTTTGTTTCTCCCAAATTCAAATTTAATATCATTTCAATTAATTTCATATTTCCAAATTCACATTTTTCCCAAATCTGAATTTTAATTAATTTCATGTGCATTTTAGCATTCAGATGACTAAATTCAAATCCAAATTGACAATGAAAATCAAATTCAATTTCAAATTCCTACAACACATGCTAAAATCAGAATTGATTGATCAAATCAGTTGTCTAATCAGTTAACTCATCAATCATCCTTTTTAACTCTCAATCACCTTTGTATGACTAATCAATCAATCCAGTTCACTACTCAATCAAATGAGTTAACAAATCAATCAATTGAGTTCACTGATCAATCTATATCAGTTATCTATCAATCAACACTTGAGTTCTATTTCTCACCCCCTTTGTGTTGAAAATCTATAAATTAAACCTCTTTTCATCAATTCAATCTAGGTTTTTTAGAATCACAGTCTTCAAAATATTTGTATGCAGGAAATTGGTGCAATACCTGAGAGCCATCAACCATACAAATTGGAGAAGAACAATGGAAGCAAAGATGCAGAATGAGGGAGTCTTTTATTTGAATTCATTCCTTATTTCGTATTGATTTTCATTGATTATGTTTGATGTTTGTCAATTATTTAGGAATTGGTGATTCATTCTTATTTGCTAATTAGCTTAACACATTCATGACATTCAGGCATAGAAACACCTCTTACATAAACCCAATTCAATCTCCAATGATTGACCAACTCCTTTTCCTGAATAATATTACATTATTTGCACATTACATTCCTTGACCATGACCTCTAACAATAACCATGATGATCTACAATGAGATCTTACATCTATATATACAAACCCTTGACCATAAACAATTAGGTCGGCCACCAGATAATAAACCAATTACATAATTACAAACCATGTCGACCTTAGACTAAACAAATAATATCAACACATAAGACATACCAAAAATACATTAATAGGTTCTATCCACATGCTACATTAAAGCCGATCCATAACCTAGATCAACTGGGGCCAAGTATAGGTCCACATGCCATAACAATGATCTCCATCAGCCAAGTCTCGAACATGATCACCAACAACATTCTGAAACTCCACCAAAAGCTGCACCAACACTGCTTATGTAATTCATCAAAGATCTCTACCAAAAGATCTATCGGTGAAACCCTTGCCAGAACCAAAAACCAATCTTCTCAACAAGCGGGATATCAACCGATCTCTAGACCAAATCCAACTGACCAAATATGAGCATGAGTATCATGAACAAGTCAATTCCATCACTAGACTATACCAGAGCCTACCAAATCATGCTGAATCCAAGTTAACTAGAAAACACTCAACCTACTGGGACCAGAAGGGTGCCGATAAAGCATCCAAAACAACTAGTGTTGGCATCAATGACAAAACATCAATGCAACACATAATCAATTCCACCAAATGGCCAACTCCCAAACACTTCAAACAATTGTTCTTTTTAGTGCACAAATGGAAGTGTTTTCTAATCTATTAAAAACAAGCACTCTCCTAAATTATCCCTGCAAGAAAAAATGTATTAATAGTTTCAAAAATTACCCCAACCTACAACCACAAGGGTTAGATCACAAAATGAAATCAAAGGGGCCTTCTACAAATGATTTAGAAATTTTTAATCTTCACCCAACCTGCAGGACAAAAACACAACAAAACATATCAGAAACGCGTTAAGAGTTAGCAAAAACACAATAATATCTAAACCCTAGATGTGGTAGGACAAGCCATAAGCGCTATAGAAATTGATAAAAATGCACTAGAAACCTGTAAAACAGAAAATTGTCAAAACCAAAAACATGGCAAGACTAACTGCAAACGCAACAACTATTGAATATTATTGGTGCTAGAATATGTTGTTGTCATTGATGTCAACATATTCCCGTGTTTTGGTGATCCAGTACTACAGAGAGTTAATTTGGTGTTTAATCTGTTGGGACCTAATATGATCATATCTTTGGTTGCAGATTTGGGAGAGTGTTAGGGATGCTCATGTGTATCTTCATTTCAGATGGTTCATGATTTGGTGCTCTGTAATTTATCTTTCTAGTCCTAGTTGTTGCTGTTAAGTGTTCTTGAGTGTTAGTGTGTTGATCGATGATGATTTGATTAAGTTGTGTTGGTGCAACTATTGCAAATGGTTCTAACATGCTTGTTGGTGTTTCCTAATTGTGTCTTATTTGTTTTGGTGGTATGCATTGATCATTGTGTGCATTATTGAAGATCTTATGGGTCTGGTGATATTCTTTGTGTTATGCGACATTTTTCGGTGGTGTAGCGTGTTGCTGTTGATCTTGGCAAGATTTCTGGTGGTGTTGCATGTTCGAGGATTTTATTTGGGTCTATGGTATGTCATCTATGACATTGTATTGGTTCGATGGTTGATTTATGTACGTATGATGTAATTTTGTAATTAGGTGTTAAGGGTTTATCCGACGTTTTAGTCAAAGTTGATGATTTGTATAAATAGGTGTTATATTCATGTAATTCATATATAGGTGTTGTGTCTATATTATCAGAGATAGGTAAATGTCTGAATAAGCGAATTCATCTTTCATTGTGGTGTATTGAGAAAAGATTGCGACAAGGAAGACAAATGTGCTTAACCAAAACTGTCATTGGGCATTAGGAGATTCTACTCTTTCAGTTCATCTTAACCAGACTATAGTCCAAATGTTATTGTAAGGTAGTGAACCTTCTCGAAGGGTTGTAGCTTTCTGGGCCATTATATTTTGAGCAGTGAGCTCTAGGCAGTGTGTTTGAATGCATGTGCATTCCCCATTGTAATATTTACACATACTACTGTAGAGTATCATCTTATTGTCGGTAGGTTCCTACCATGGTTTTTTCCTTAATCAGGTTTTCCACGTTAAAATATTGGTGTTATGTGTGTTGTTGTTATTGTGTTAATTTATGTTCTTATTGATGTTGATCATATTTGAGAATGTGCTTAAATTGTTTAATTCAGTGAAAACTGATTCACCCTACCCCTCTCAGTTTTTCTTCATTGTTGTTTCCAACAATTGGTATCAAAGCCAAATCCTTTGGAAGAATCTTGACCGCTTGAGGAGATCTAGGATGGAAACCAATGTGTTCAAGAAAGAGAGTCTGAGATTTGATGGAAATAATTACACTGTATGGAAGGTATAGATGGACTGTCATTTGAAGTGTCTTGGAGATGATTATTGGAAGATTACAAAGAATACCTACAATGTTCCTCAGAATGGTCCAGTTACTGTAGCTGAGATTAAGGATGTTGAGCATAATATAAGAGCTAAGGAAGCATTCATGAGTGACTTGACCAATTCAGAGATGACTAATGTAATGGTTTTGTAAACTGCACATGAGATCTGGGAAAAGTTAGAGACCTTTTATGAAGAAGATAAACATGTTAAAGTTGTTAAATTGAAGAGTTTGAAAGGAAAGTATGAGATGATGAAGATGGGAGAAGATGAGAACATATCATCCTTTATGGCTAAGGTAAATGAACTCATCATGAACATTAGATGTGCCAGTGGAACTCTTGAGGAAGATGATATTGTTGCTAAGGTGTTGAGATCTTCGACACCTGCTTACAAATCTAAAGTTGCTTCTATTGATGAGATCCAGACTGTGACTACTGTGACAAGAGATATGTTGGTTGGAAAACTTGCTGCATTTGAGTTGAATGAATTTGGAGAATCACATGGAAAATTTGAGATTGCATTTAAAGCCTCTATATACGGGAATAAGAAGTATGATCCAGGAGAAAGTTTATGTAGGTTTCTAGATATGAAAGAGAGATGAGAGAGATGGAAGAACATGAAAGAGAGTTGGATGAGCTTGAAGAACTTATTGCTCAAAGATTGCCTAAGGGAGTCGGTAAGTATGATGTAAATTTACCTTTGAAATGTTTCTCTTGTAATAAGCTAGGACATTTTGCTTCTAGGTGTCCTGAAAGAATTTCAAGGTATGATAAACATGATAAATACGACAGATCTGATAAGGATGGTATATATGAGAAACATGATAAGTATGATAAGCCCTATAAGCCTAATAGGAAATATAGATATCAGAAGAGATGTTATTATGCTATTGATGAAGGTGTGACAAATGAAGAGTTAGAGAATGGGAATTCAGAAGATGAATTTGTATTTATTGCTATCAAGGAAGATGATCCGGTTCCACTGAATTCTACAAGCTGCATTGTTGAAGAAAAAGCTTTTGGCTGCTAAGATTAAAGAGAAAGATGAATGGGTAATTGAAAACAACTGTTCACATCATATGATAGGTGATAAAATCAAATTTGTGAATATGGAGAAGTATGATGGTGGTATAGTGAGATTTGGAGATGATAAAGCTTTTGTGATTCGTGTTAGAGGTTCTATCTCTTTTGATTGTAAGCATAATACTGATGATGTCTTATATGTTGAAGGATTAAAGCATAATCTTTTGAGTGTTGGACAGATGGTTGACAATGGATATGATTTGCAATTCAAGAATGGTAAATGCAAGATTCTAAATGTCTTTGGTATAGAGATTGCATTAAGAACTAAGACTAAAGGTAATATATTTCACTCGAATGCCAGTGAGAAAATTTAGATGAAAGTTGGTTGTGACATAGAAGGATGTGTCATTTTAATTTTAACTGCATGATGAGGATAAGTTTAACTCAAGCTGTTAGAGATTTACCTAAGATTATGAAGCAATCTAATTTGGTATGTAAAGAATGTCAGTTGGGAAAGAAAACAAGAATTTCATTCAAAAGTAAGTTGTATACTTCTAATGGTTTATTGGATCTTGTGCATACTGACTTGTGTGGTCCTACAAGAGTAAGAAGCATGCAGGGTGACATATATTTCATGTTGTTGATTGATGACTACTCTAGAATGATGTGGGTTACTTTTCTAAAGGAGAAATCAAAAGCACTAAAGAAATTCAAGATATTCAAAGCTAAGGTGGAGATAGAGATAGGATTGAAGATGAAATATTTAAGATCAAACATATGAGGATAATTCACATCTAGTGAATTTGATTCATTTTTGAAAGGAATGGAATTAGAAGAAAAGTATTTGCTCCTAGAACCCTTCAACAAAATGGAGTTGTTGAAAGGAAGATATGTTGGCTTGATGATGATTGTAATGAATTCATAATATGTTGTCATTGATGAAATACACACACATATATTCATATTGTCTACTGGTGTAACTTCAAAGTTGTTTATACTACAACCGGTATACTAGAGGTTTATTTCTAACCGGTACTTGGTGGCAACCGATATATGCATAGGAGACAACCAGTGGATCACCATGACTAAACAACAACATGGGGATCCAGCGGAGATTATCAAAGGAGCATCAAGGATAACGGTTTATATGTTTTAACTCCAACCGGTATTTGCTGATTGTGTGATGAGTTATCACAAGTCGTGATGAGTTATCCACACCGACAAGATTTGGTGGTATTTTTGTGATGAGTTATGATCACTTGACTAGATACATTGCACCTAGGTAATTATGTTATGATTTCTAGAGGCTGACATGAAATCTAAAATATCTATATATTGACATCACAATAAATTATTTTTGTATGAGCGAAAGTGATATTCTATGTGTAAAGGCAGAAGTGTTAAGTCACAAAGTATGTTGGTAAAGAGAAGTTAAGTGCGCAGAAGAGGATCTATACAAGAAATTTGTGCTATCACTAGATCACATCACCTATTGTTTTCTAATCACTGCAACAGTCAAATCCCCTAACCGAGTAAGCTCTAACAAGCTTCATTGTTCAAATCCCCTAACTGGGTGATACATTAGTTTGGCTTTAGAAATCCTCCACCACGGTTACTCCTTATAGGGTACTACCTTTTACAGGGTATAGATTTTAACTAAGCTTTGGGATCTTTAACAAGATTCTATCCTAGCAGAGAATTTGTAGACCCTAACCGGTCAGTTATCTATTACTGGAGATAGTTAACTTGTGAGTCCCATCTCACCATGGTTTTTACCTATTTGGGTTTTCCATGCATAAACACTTGTGTTATGGTGGACGTTTTACTTATTATGGATGCTATTATATCATTTTTGATTATATGCATATTGTTTAACAAACTTGTTAAGTTTATCTATCAGTCAGTGTTTAAAGTAGTACTATTGTTGGTGTCACTTATTCACCCCCCTCTCAGTGCTTTACAAGTCCATCAATTGGCATCAGAGCCTAACTTCTTTAAAGCCTAATCACTTGGAAGAAAATCCTAAAGCTATCATAGGGGATAGGAGCTACATTGAGATGACTAGAGAGCTTGAGGAGATGACTAGAGAGCTTGAGGCTAGTAGGAATGAGCTTGAAACCCTAAGGGTCAAACTGAAAGCTTCTCAAGTTAAAAGAAGAGAGATAACTGAATAGTTGTTAGAAATATCTGATAATAGTTCTTCAAATGAGGCCAATATTGATGCTTTAGCTAAGGAAGTTGAAAAACTAAACAGTGAAAAGCTAAATCCGAGGAGAGAGCTAGAAGGTCTTACTATCCGCATGAGTCAGGAACTTGAAGCCAGGAGAACTGCTGAAGATCTCACAAAAGAAAGAGATCATGAGATTTCCAAGATCAAACAAGAGAATGCTACCTTGCATGAGAATTTGAATGCAGAAAGAGAAGAAAAAGAGAACCTACAACTAGATCTTGAATTAGCATCATCTCTGAGGGAGAACCTGTCAAAACATAATGAAGATAGCACCAGAGAACTCACTAAAGCAAATGGGAAATTGGAGAAGTTCAACATAAGTTATATCTTGCTGGACGAACAAATTCAGTCACAAAGGATAAATGGTGATACCTCTAAACTTGGTTTGCACACATCTGAAAAAGGTGAATCCTCTGGTACCAAGAGCAACACTCTCAAGAATAAATCTTCTCCTAAGGTCAAAAAGCCTACTGGTAAGAAGGTCTTTAAACCTATTTATTTTGTTTGCCATAAACCTGGTCACACTACAAATGTTTGTATAGATAAACCTAATAGAAAAGCAAGCTACAAAACTAATGCTAGGTATGTGTCCAAGAAATTTGAAGGTCATTGCTTCACATGTAGAATGTATGGACATAGATCAGTTGAATGTAGATATGGAGCGAATTAATCCTGTACCACATATGCATTCAAGACCAAATGGCAACTGGATGAGAAATTTTGACAACTGAGTCAATATGAAATAGCAAAGACCCTACGACAATCAGTTTAGTCCATTTGAGATGGAAAAGGTAACAAATGTCATTTGCACCATCTGTAACAACTTTGGTCATGTGGCTATGAATTGCAAAAGAAGAACTGGGAGAGGTAATGCAGGACCTTGGAAATCATCTGGTATGGCCTGCTATCAATGTCAAAAAATAGGACACTTGGCAAAATTCTATAGATCCATAAAGAGAAAACCGATCAAACCTTCTAAAGATCAGAAAGGAAAGCAAAAAGTTAAGGTTGAAGAAACCATAGAAGAAATTAATCGAATATGGAAGAAGAAGAGTGATGACTCACCTAGAGAAGAAACTATTCCTTCACCAAATATAGAAAATCCTGCTTTGATGAATTAATCCTTTTCAATATGGCTAAGGGGAACTTAACAGTAAAACCACCTCTATGTTTAAATGAGTTGAGAAAATACAACACCACAGGAGCCCAAATAATCTCTGCAAGTTGAAAAATCTGTTACAAGGAGAAACAATGAAGCAAATCACAGAAGGAAAGAATACATAGGAAAAATATACTCCAAAAGATGAGAGCTCAATAATCTTCAAAATGTATTGTCAATAATAATCCTTCTTCATACAATGAAAAGAAAGAACTCAACCTTTAATAGGTCAAGAAACCCTAAAAGGGAAAACCTAGGTTTGCACATAATAATTAATTATATGCACCTAAAGTTAGCTTAAGTGTAAAAGAGATAAAGGGAACTTAAATAATTAAACAAATAATGTCTAATTAATCAAGTAAATACCCGAATACTCTAACACCCCCTTAAGCTAGACTTAGGGAGAAGCTAAAACCTAGAACAACTACTAAAAGCAATAAAGATGGGTCCCAACAACAAGGCTTGATCAGGTACCCAAATACAATGAAATCTCTATGAATTGGAGAAATAGAGAAAACCACGTGGGAACAAAACTCTACTCCAAAAAGAGTGAAAAAGAATATCACTAAAGCATGAAGAACCTGCAAACTCTATCGAAGAATAACTATTGGTCCGAAGAACATCCATTAAACTAGAACATGACCAGGTAGAGAAGACTATAATTTGCATGAGTGCCCTCAAATGACACTACTCGAATCAGGAGGCAAACAAGGAAAAAATAACTGAAATCAAAGATACAGATGGCATGAGAAACCAAAGTCTGAAGAGCTAATCAATCGAACCACGGAAGCAGTAGAACCAACAGGATAAACCTCCCCATAATGCAGAAGTGGGAGAGGGATAGGAACACTGAAAAGGATAGCCAAAAACAACTGCATGATGAAGAACCAAGAACATGAAAGGTGCTGAGACACATTATCATGAGGCAAATGTCGTGGAAGGAACACTCACTGGACAAAGGAAGATGGCAAACAACAGGCAAACATCAACCCCCTCATGGCACTTGATCAATAGTGCATGTACAACAAGACACAAAATATGCAAGATTCCAAGTAAACAATGCATGATGGCACTTTATCTCAGTGCATTTGCATAAATACAAGCTACAATGATAAATAGAAATGTGAACCAAAATAGAGACATCCTACTTAGAGAAGAGATCCCAAGACCTAAAACAACCACGATATCCACCAGAGTGCTGAAAAGAAAAAAACTGAATAAAATATGCATGGATCAAAATCTGGAAATAAAACTCAGATGGCTAGAAAGTACACATCACATGCTTTCTGAAAATATAAAGTTTTTGAAAAATGGAGGTTGGATGCTCATTCTATGGCTCCCAGAGTGCAAAAAATAAACCTCACTTTGACTGGAAAAAAACACAGTCAAACAAAAAAATTGGAAAAAATTACCAACACCATGAGGTTGTCCTCGGAACCAACTTTCTGATGCCTATTCGTTTTAAAAAAAATGACTCCGTATGCCCAAGATAGAGCCAAAAAACCAAACCCCCTCTGAAAAATGCCAAAAAAGAGGTCTAGTGGCTTGTTTGGGCGGAGGAGGCCAGGGAGTGGTGCTCCGGTGGCTCGATGGTGTCTCCACGGTAGCTGGGCAACGGTTCCGGGTGGCAGCAGTTGGAGGTGAGCGGAGGCCGGGGTGCAGGGAGGTTTCTGGCAGGGGCCAGGGAGCTGGGAGGTCGGGTGGCGGCCAGGGAGCTGGGGGCCGCAGGTGGCGGGGGTCGTAGGGAGTGGAGGCCGGGGGCTGCAGGTGGTGGCGGGCCGGTCGGGGAGCTGGGGGCAAGAGGGCTGGTGGCGGGGGCCGGAGGGACAACTACGGGCATTGGGGAAAAACTGCCGGTGGGGACCAGGGGAGGCACAGGGCCTGAGCCTGCAGGGCACATCCGTACTGACAGCTACAGGGGCAGGGGCCCCATGGTACCCTACGTACCATGGGAACACCCCCCCCCCCCCCCCCCGAAATTTTTGCAAAAAACAAACATTTTTTTTTTGAAAAAACCCTATTTTTTTTTTCAATAATTTTTTTTAATAAAAAAGCAAAAATTCAGCCTGCATGCCGGAAAAAGGCAAATTTTTTTTTCTCGATCTACGTGCCAGCGCTGTATGACCTGGATCTAAGAAAAAAATTCACCTAGAGGCTTAGGAACCAAAATAGGTCGAATTTTATATGACCATAGGGGTTTTGGAGCCTTCTAAGCATGATGGTGAAGTCCATTTAGGCCCAAAGTGCTTAGAAAAAAGGTCAAACCCTAGGTATATAAAAATATGAAACCCCAGATCTGCTTCCAAAATAAAATTCTCAAAACAAGAACAGGTAGCTACAGATCTGAAGCTCTGATACCATATAGGAGTTGATAAAATACAACACCACAGGAGCCCAAATAATCTCTGCAAGATGAGAAACCTGTTACAAGGAGAAGCAATGAAGCAAATCACAGAAGGAAAGAATACATAGGAAAAATATGCTCCAAAAGATGAGAGCTCAATAATCTCCAAAATGTATTGTCAATAATAATCCTTCTTCATACAATGAATAGAAAGAACTCAACCTTTAATAGGTCAAGAAACCCTAGGTTTGCACATAATGATTAATTAAAACAATTAATTATATGCACCTAAAGTTAGCTTAAGTGTAAAAGAGATAAAGGGAACTTAAATAATTAAACAAATATTGTTTAATTAATCAAGTAAATACCCAAATACTCTAACACCCCCCCTTAAGCTAGACTTAGGGAGAAGCTAAAACCTAGAATAGCTACTGAAAGCAATAAAGAAGGGTCTCGACAACAAGGCCTGATTACGTACCCAAATACAATGAAATCTCTATGAAGTGGAGAAATAGAGAAAACCACGTGGGAACAAAACTCTACTCCAAAAAGAGATGAAAAAGAATATCACTGAAGCATGAAGAACCTACAAACTCTATCGAAAAATAACTACTGATCTGAAGAATATCCATTGAACTAGAACATGACCAGGTAGAGAAGATTGTAATCTGCATGAGTGCCCTCAAATGACACTACTCGAATTAGGAGGCAAACAAGGCAAAAACAACTAAAATCAAAGATACAAATGGCATGAGAAACCAAAGCCTGAAGAGCTGATCAATCGAACCATAGAAGCAGTAGAACCAACAGGATAAAGGTTATGGGCCCACCACACTTCCGCTGCGCACTCATTCGAGTAGTGTCATTTGAGGGCACTCATGCAGATTACAGTCTTCTCTACCTAGTCATGTTCTAGTTCAGTGGATGTTCTTCAGATTAGCAATTATTCTTCGATAGAGTTTGCAGGTTCTTCATGCTTCAGCGATATTCTTTTTCATCTCTTTTTGGAGTAGAGTTTTGTTCCCACGTGGTTTTCTCTATTTCTCCACTTCATAGAGATTTCATTGTATTTGGGTACCTAATCAGACCTTGTTGTCAGGACCCATCTTTATTGCTTTCAGTAGCTGTTCTAGGTTTTAGCTTCTTCTTAAGTCTAGCTTAAGGGGGGGTGTTAGAGTATTCGGGTATTTACTTGATTAATTAAACATTATTTGTTTAATTATTTAAGTTCCCTTTATCTCTTTTACACTTAAGCTAACTTTAGGTGCATATAATTAATTATTATGTGCAAACCTAGGTTTTCCCTTTTAGGGTTTCTTGACCTATTAAAGGTTGAGTTCTTTCTTTTCATTGTATGAAGAAGGATTATTATTGACAATACATTTTGGAGAATATTGAGCTCTCATCTTTTGGAGTATATTTTTCCTATGTATTCTTTCCTTCTATGATTTGTTTCATTGCTTCTCCTTGTAACAGGTTTTTCAGCTTGCAGAGATTATTTGGGCTCCTGTGGTGTTGTGTTTTATCAACTCCTCTACTCTGGACCTCTTGAGATAAATGAGCAGTAAGAGAATTTGTATGCATAAATTTTTTGATCTTTTTGTCAATCGGTTATCAATCAGTTTTTCATCTATGTATAATTAAGCGGTGTAACTAGGGTTTGTAACCCTAATGGGTGAGCATTTAATGCAGTTGGTGAAAAGGATAAAAGAAAGTTTTTAGTTTGTTAATTTTACCCTAATGCATTTGAGAAAGATTTTTTAAGCACTTGCAGAGCTGAGAAAGGATTGTTGGTTGATATTTGTTGAATTTGCATTGTGTTTTGAGTAATCAAGTAAAATTGAAGGTTGGAAAAGACTAAATTGTTGTGCACTTGAGCATTCAACTGGTTAAAGAGGTAGCGTGCGTGAAATAATGTATTTCTTTGAAAAATCTTGCTTTGAATCTAGTTTATCTGGAATGGCATCGTCTTCTAAACCAGTAGAGAGATTAATGATTACATCTAAACCTATTGAAGTTGTTGAAGTGAAACAAATTGTGTCTTACAATGTTTTATCATAAATTCCAAGTGGTGTTGTAGTGAAAGGAGATTTGTCCAGCTACATTGAATGCAAGATTGAGGATTCGGGATCATTGTCGATATATTCTTAGTTAAAATCTCTTTGCGATGAGAACAGGGAGATTCAAATAAAATATATTAGGGTTTATGAAAAAGGTTTTCATAACACAACTTAGTTTCTTGAAGATTTTGAAGAAGAGCATATCCAAATTATTTTGAGTCTAGTTAATGGAGAAAACATGTATTTAGAAAGGACTCATACTATAACCAAGGAAGCTATTCAAGTTGTAACTAGTTTTTACGCAACTGGTGAAGTACCTATGCTGAGGCGTATTTCAAAAGAGACAATATACACTCTAACCGGATCAATATCTTATAAGTGTGTTTTTTCTATCAATAACATTAGGGACCCAATGGTAAAATTGGCAGCTATGGTTATAGGCTATCGGGCATTCTACTCTAGCAGATTAAATAGTGTTCCATTAGCAGCAGTGCATACTGCTTACAAGATGATAATTGAAAATGCTAATTATGACCTATGTGAGGTCATAAGGAGCCAATTAATGTTAAATCTTCAGTCTATCAAGAAGGATAGTAGTCTAAAGTTAAAATTTGGATAGTTATTGATCGGTCTATTCTTATATTTTCAAAATTTCCTACCGGGAATAGGTGATCTTGAATGCTCTAAGGATCTACCAATATCTGCCCAGATTAAGAACAATATCAAGGCTGTGAAGAACACCTTTTCTACTGCAATAAACAAATACTTCAATGAGTTTGAGAAGAAAATGAGCATGAGATTAAGATTGCCTGAGGATGTGGTAAAACAATTTGCTAAGGACATTGTTTTCATAGTTACCACTGATTACTATTTAATGGAGGCAATTGAGCCTAGAGAAGAATAAATGGAAGATATGAGTTATGAGGTCAACTATGACTTACTGATTGGTTATGCTAATAACCTGTTAGCATCTCCAAAGGATAAAAAGAAGGCAAAATTAAATATTGTTGAAGATCAAACTGCACACGCCGGAACCAGTATTGTTCCTACCACAAGTGGTAAAGGTAAGAAAAAGAAGGCTGAGAAAGCACCTCCGGTGTTGAAAAATACAAGAATGACACAAAGTGTCCAAACCAAAAAGAAACTGTTACCAAAAGTTTATGCAAAGAAGGAGAATACATCTAAGAAAAGAGGTCGGAGACTAATTCTCCAAGCAGAATCTGAAGACACTGACACTGAGGAAGAACCCAAGAAGATGAAAGCTATCAGTAGAGTAGCAAAGAAAATGAAGGAAGTGCCAAAGGCAACTATGCCTTTTGATATTTTAACTTACAAGCCTAAGACTACCTTTGAGGGGATAGTAAAAACATTAGGGAGAAAAAGATTTGACAATGTCAAAGAACATTTTGATTCTTTCACTGAAGAAGAAATGGAGCAAATTATTCAATAGGTAATCAATCATTTGTGTCATTACAATATATTACCACATGATCTTGAAAAATACATCTCGAATTCCTTGTATACTATTCTTTTAAATAAATGGGAGGAATCTATAAAGAAAGAAAAAGGAATCATAGATGATGTACTTGTGCAATATTTTCCTGAATTATCAAAGGATGAGTTGAATGAGTTGGTTGATAAGTATAAAGTTCATTTTCCTTACAAATCAAGAAGATTGAAGCTGATCAATAGAAAAGTGCAAACTATTGAGACTAAGACTCATCAGATTTCTTGTAGTATCAAACACTCAGAAGATCTTATACATTCTTCTAAGGATAAACAAGATACTGTTGATAGACCTGAAATGGATGAAGAAGAAATTATGCAAGCCGATGTGGTCTATCCTATTAAGAAGAAGGATGACACTATCATCCAACTTATTGATGATATTTAGGATACAATTGATCTATCTGGAGACATCATTGCACCAGATATGCAGCCACATGAAATCACTGTTTTACAAGTTACTTCAGTTAAGAAACCGAAAACTCAACCAAGAGTGAATATTCCACTTGCAAAGGAACAACTTGAGAAACCCCAATCCCCACTGGTTTCATAGAATATCCAGAAGGAATCTAATGAAAATGTTGATACACAAACTTCTGAACAAGAAATGGAGAAAGGACAAGAAAAAGAAATTATTAAGGTAACATCTTCTAAACCGACAAAAGCATTAGTTATTCAATAGACTGATAAAGATGATGATGACTCGTTAGGCATATTAGAGCCTATAATTGTTGATAATATGAGTGCATTTGAAATGATGTAGATTGCAACTGTCATGCAATCTAGAGATCACAAGAAGAGACTCAAAGAGAAAAGAATGGAAGCTGAAACAATTCAGAATGTAGTATATATTATATCAAGTCTACTACCAGAAACTTCTACAGGACATTTGACAACCCCTATTAGCAAACTTGGTCAATTGGTTACTGATGCATCTGACCAAATTAAGTCACTTGAAGAAGCATCACAAATTTATGCCAAGAAGAGTTACATGAAGAGGCATGGATAGTAGCTTATGAAAGCAATTGATACAGGGAAACTTGCTCTCTCTTTGAATAAAGATTTGTTAAGTAAAGCTATTGAAATAGGAGGCATATATCTTGCTTCTAATTCTAATGTTTCATTCTTTTATTCTGATATCACTAAAAGACAAACTAAAACAAAGCAAGAGCTAGAAAAGATATGCAATGCATATGTACCACTCCAAGACTCTATTTTTTATTTTAGAAAATATGTGGATGATTTGCACAACAGGTTGGATAGCTATGATCTTGAGAAAGCAAAAATAATCCAGTCACTAAAGGAATTGAAGAGTCTCCTCACATCCCAAGTGGACATACTGTAGAGAGCCTACAAGAATGCAAAAGCTATTTTAGCTACTCCAGAAACGTGTACACTTGATTCCATGGAAGAGTTCCATACACAAATTATGTCTACACTTGAGTACATTGAGAACGTGTTGGAAACATGGAAACATGCCCTATCACAGTTGAAGAGGAACTTTAATGTTATTTTCATGAGACTTGCAAATGCATGAATCTTGATTCAATTTTTCAAGTTTTTTTTGTATATGTAAAACATTTTGATACAAACTTTTCTATATATATATTTTTTTGCTTTTCAATTTGGCATTGTTGTAAAAAGGGGAGTAGAAATATGTATGTGTGTTTTTGAAAATTTTGTATGATGTATGTAGTAAGGGGGAGTATGTGTATATGTGTATATTTTTTTTGTAAGCACACTTAGTAGTATTATTGTAAAATTTTCTAAGTCTTGCCATCAATGAAAAAGGGGGATATTATTGGCTTGATGATGATTGTAATGAATTCATCATATGTTGTCATTGATGAAACACATACACACACATATATTCATATTGTCTACCAATGTAACTTCAAAGTTGTTTATACTACAATAGGTATACTAGAGGTTTATTTCTAATCGGTACTTGGTGACAACCGGTATATGCATAGGAGACAACCAGTGGATCAACATGACTCGGCAACAACATGGAGATCCAGTAGAGATTATCATAGGAGCATCAAGGATAACAGTTTATATGTTTTAACTCCAACCGATATTGATTGTTCCAACTAGTATTTGCTGATTCTGTGATGAGTTATCCTCACTGACAAGATTTGGCGATATTTTTGTGATGAGTTATGATCAATTGACCAGATACACTGCACCTAGGTAATTGTGTTATGATTTCTAGAGGCCGACATGAAATCCAAAATGTCTATATATTGATATCACAATGAATTATTTTTTGTATGAGCGAAAGTGATATTCTATGTGTAAAGGCATAAGTTTTAAGTCGCAAAGTATGTTGGTAAAGAGGAGTTAAGTGGACAAAAGAGGATCTATACAAGCAATTTGTGCTATCACTAGATCACATCACCTATTGTTTTCTAGTCACTACAATAGTCAAATCCCCTAACCAAGTAAGCTCTAACAAGCTTCATTGTTCAAATCCTCTAACCGGGTGATCCATTAGTTTGGATTTAGAAATCCCCCATTGAGGTTACTCATTACAGGGTACTACCTTTTACAGTGTATATCTTTTAACTAAGCTTTGGGATCTTTAACATGATTCGCTCCTAGCAGAGCATTTGTAGACCCTAATCGGTCAGTTATCTATTACTGGAGATAGTTAACTTGTGAGTCCCATCTCACCGTGGTTTTTACCTATTTGGGTTTTCCATGTATAAACACTTGTGTTATGGTGGATGTTTTACTTATTGTGGATGATGTTATATCATTTTTGATTATATGCATACTGTTTAACAAACTTGTTAAGTTTATCTACCAGTTAGTGTTTAAATTAGTACTATTGTTGGTGTCACTGATTCACCCCCCCCTCTCAGTGCTTTACAAGTCCATCAAGAACATGGCCATTTTGGATGCTTCTAGGACTATGCTGATTGAAGGAAATATTGCACAAAAATTTTGGAGGGAAGTTGTTAGCACTGTTGTTTACACATTCAATTGCATACACATAAAAGGTGATTCCAATAGGATTCCTTATGAGTTATGGTTTGGTCATGTTCCTACAATTAGACATTTAAGAATTTTTGGAAGTAAATGTTATATCAAAAGAGCTGAGCATATAGGGAAGTTTGATGCAAGATGTGATGAAGGAATCTTCTTGGGTTATTCTACTAAGAGTAAAGCCTATTAGTGTTACAATAAGAGGTTGAAGAAGATAGTGGAAAGTGAAAATGTGAAGGTTGATGAATGCCATGAAAAGAAGATCAGAGCATACAAATATGAGTTGGATGATCAAGATGTTGTTTCAAATCTTGTGCAGACTGAGATCATTAAGCATAATGATCTGGTAGATAAAGTTAATCTGGATATTGTTGCTGCTGGTGAAGAAGTTCAAGAAACTGAGAATCAGAACAATCAGAAAACTCTGAGGTATGTGAATTTGAATCATTTAGAAAATTAGATTATTGGTGACAAAAATAAAGGTGTGACGACTTGGAGAAGGATTGCTGCTGAAGAGATATGTTTGATTTCCAAGATTGAACCTAAAGATGATGTAGAAGCATGCAAAGATGAGAATTGGATAAAAGCAATGGAAGAAGAGTTGAATCAGATTGAGAAGAATAACACATGGGAGCTTGTTCCGAGACCTAAAGACAATAATGTGATTGGCACTAAATGGGTGCTCCAGAGTAAATTGAATAAAGTCGATGAAGTGGTTAGAAAAAAAGCAAGATTGGTATGTAAAGGATGTTCTTAGATGGAAGGAGTTTATTATGAGGATACCTTTGCTCCAATAGCAATAATTGAAGCTATTAGATTACTACTTACATATGTTGCTTACAAGAATTTCAAGGTATATCAGATGGATGTTAAGTCAGCCTTTTTGAATGGTGATTTGGAAGAGGAAGTCTACATTGAGCAACCAAATTGATTTTCATTATCAGATGAGGGAGACATGGTATGCAAATTTAAGAAAGCACTCTATGGATTGAAGAAATCCCTTAGAGCCTGGTATGCTAGATTGGACAGGTATTTGAAGTTGGGATTCTGTAAAGGTATTGCTGATAGTAATCTATACTTTAAGGTTTATAATGATACCATTTTGATTGTTGAAGTTTTTGTTGATGACATTATTTTTGGAGGAGATGATAAGTTGAGTATGAAGTTTGCTGATGATATGCAAAAGGAGTTTGAGATGTCTATGATAGGTGAGATGGCATTCTTCTTAGGATTGCAAATTTCATAGATTGACAAAGGTATTTTCATTTCTCAATCTAAGTATGTGAAGGAATTGTTGAAGAAGTTTTGGTTAGTTGATTCTAAACCTATTGGACCTCCTATGGTAACTGGATACAAATCGTCTAAGTATGATGAATCTTAGAAAGTTAATCAGACCTTGTATATATCTATGGTTGGTGGATTGTTATACTTGACTCAGACTACACTAAACATTATGCATGTTGTTTGTCTTTGTACAAGATTTAAAGCCGATCCTAAAGAGAGTCATGTTACTGCTGTGAAGAGGATTTTTAGATACTTGAAGGGGATAAATGACTATGGTTTATGGTAGTCAAAGAATGATGGTTTTATGTTATGTGCTTATACTAAAGTTGATTTGGTAGGTAATGTTGATGACCGAAAGAGAACTATCGATGGAGCTTTCTTTTTGGGAAATAAGTTAGTTTCATGGTCCAGTAAGAAATAAGATGCTATATCTCTATCTACTGCAGAAGCCAAATACATTGTTGCTGCTAGCAACTGTACTCGAGTAGTTTGGATGAAGCAGATATTGAAGGACATTAGAGTTGTGTATGATGAGCCTACTATTATATATTGTGACAATTCAAGTGCTATTAATACTGTCAATAATCTAGCACTGCACTCTAAAAGAAATCATATATCAATCAAATATCATTTCTTGAGGGAGAAAATCAGTGATAAAGAAGTTAGATTGGAGTATGTAACTACAAAGTATCAGATTGTAGATATTTTTACCAAACCATTACCTGCAAATAAATTTGTATATTTGAGAGACAAGTTAGGGGTATCTACCTCTCCTGATGAGAACCAGATGCATCAATCCTATGGACTTCAGAGTCTTATCCTCTTATCTTGATTGATGTGTTGGTGCTGCTACTCAGCCGAAATAGTTAGTGTATGGTTCAGATTTTCAGATTTGTGAGTTTGTTCTAAGAGGGAGAGAATAATGATTCATATTTTTTCATTGGCATTATTGTCAAAGGGGGAGAGAAGCATGAGAAAAAATACTTTATCTTTAAGCTTTGTGTGCATGATCTTAGGGGGAGTTTGTTGGAGATTGTTGGTGTTGATTTATTCCTTTGCATTGCTTGTTTTTCACATTCATATGTTGTCATGAATGGAAAAGGGGGAGATTGTTGGATATTGCTATTGGTAGGATATGTTGTTGTCATTGATGTTAACATATTCCTGTATTTTGGTGATCTAGTACTATAGAGAGTTAAGTTGGTGTTTAATCTATTGAGCTTCGATATGATTATATCTTTGGTTGCGGATTTAGGAGAGTGTTTGGGATGCTCATGTGTACCTTTAATTCAGATGGTTTGTGATTTGGTGCTCCGCAAGTTATCTTTCTAGTCCCAATTACTGTTGTTAAGTGTTCTTGAGTGTTAGGGTGTTGATCAATGAAGATTTGATTAAGTTGTGTTGGTGCAGCTATTGTGGATGGTTCTAAGGTGCTTGTTGGTGTTTCCTAATTGTTTCCTATTTGTTTTGGTGGTCTACATTGATCATTGTGTGCATTACTGAAGCTCTTATGGGTCTAGTGATATTCTTCATGTTATGAGACATTTTCGGTGGTGTAGCGTGTTTCGGTTGATCTTGGCGAGATTTATGGCGGTGTTGCGTGTTTGAGGATTTGATTTGGGTCTATGCTATGTCATCTATGGCATTGTATTTTTTTGGTGGTTGATTTATGTATCATATGATGTAATTTTGTAATTAGGTGTTAAGGGTTTAGCCGACCTTGTAGTCAAGGTTGATGATTTGTATAAATAGGTGCTATATTCATGTAATTCATATATAGGTGTTGTGTATGCATTATCAGAGAGAGGTATATGTGTGAATAGGTGAATTTATCTTTCTATCTGGTGTATTGAGTGGAGATTTCTACAAGGCATAAAAATGTGCTTAAGAGGAACTGTCATCAGGCAATATGAGATGTTATTCTTTTAGTTCATCTTAACTGGATTGTAGTCTGAATGTTATTGTAAGGTAGTGAACTTTCCTTGAGGGTTGTAGCCTTCTGGGTCATTATATCTTGAGCAGTGAGCTCTAAGAAGTGTGTCTAAATGTATGTGAATTCCCCATTGTAATATTTACACATACTACTATAGAGTATCATCTTATTGTGGTAGGTTCCCACCATAGTTTTTCCTTTAACTGGGTTTTCCATGTCAAATTCTTGGTGTTATGTGTATTCTTGTTATTGTGTTCATTTATGTTCTTATTGCTACTAATCAGATCTAATAATGTGCTTAAATTTTTTAATCTAGTGAAAAATGATTCACCCCCTCTCTTAGTTTTCCTTCATTATTGTTGCTAACAACAACAAAAGCTAGAACATGCGACAAGATAAACCGCAAATGTAGTAAGATCTAATGATGCTAAAAAACCTTTAAATTCAAGTAAACCAAAAATGCATCGGGAATGTGCAGAAATGCAGTAAGATCAGACAAAAACACACTAATAATGACAAAAAACACGTTAGGATTAGAACCTATCAAAAATAAAAAAAACTCGCAACAATAAAAAAATGACAAAAACCCACAGATGTGACAGGAACCTACAAAAACATGTTAGAAAAGATTGTAAACATGGCATAAATTAAGTCATCACAAATTTTGGATTTGAAAACACTAAAATACTAGAAAATAGGGAGTAGGTTTCCACCGGGCATGCCAAAATGTATATGGTGAAATTGGAAGACTATAATTATTGTAAAACCTAATAAGATCCAACCATATAAAGCATAGTTCTACAATGAAATCCACCATACACCAATGGAGAACCTAAAAACATGCAAAGTAACAAACATGAAAGATTATACCATTCACATGCTCTATAGGGTTTGATCTCCATTATTTCCTATCTCCATTGGTAATACTTGATATTATTATTGCTCTCAAATTTTACGTGTGTAGAAGAGCTCAATAAAGAATGGATTATGGTTCTGTAGATTCTTCATTGATTGATCACTATGTCATTAGGTCATTCATTAGAGATGGATAGAGAAAATAAATCATCTTTTATAGAGATCACCCTAAAAAATAGGCGGCTAGTCCATTAAGAGGTGGAGGGATAAATGGTTGGCTTAGATTAGAGGGTAGGTATAGAAAATAAGAAAATATTAAAGAGGTGGTTAAAGGTAATTTAAGAGATGAATGACACTTGTCATGAAGGGAAAAAGCTAATGAATCAATCAATTAAATAAATATTTATTTAATTAATAGAAGAGGTGGGGCAAATTAAATAAATAAAATATTTATTTAATTTAGGGAAAAGATAATTTAAATAAACAAAAATATTTATTCAAATGGGAAAAGGCTAGAATAGGATTAATAAATTAATTAATTAAATAAAATCTATTTAATTAATAGAAGTCTTAGGATTAAATAATTAAAAAAATAAATAAATAAAATATTTATTAATTTAGGCTAGGACAATTTTAGGTGTCTACACAATGGATGCTCCTAACACCATCCAAAATAACTCAAAACCTACTCAAGACCCCTCTAAGGGTTCCCTAATGTCACTATCTTCACATTGCATTTGAAACCGGGCCATATTGATCTTCCTAACTCTCTGAAACACCCTCTGGGTAAATAGCTAAGTATGGGCTCCCAAAATTAAAGTTAGTGTCATAGTTGGACACTAGTGTGGCACGTTGACATCCTTTGCTTGTGTTGGTGTCCTTACAATGAGTTTGTGTCCTCTGGACTAGTAATCTACGTTGATTTCTTGAGATGCACATTCTTCTAAACCCAGAGAGATTTTCAATCAGACTGTATGATGCCCTAAACACCCTAAACCCCTCCGTGAAGTTGAAATATCTCTAAGACACCTGAAATAAGAGAATTTGATGAAAAGGTGAAGAATTAAGACAAGATGAGTGCCACTGAGTTACCGAGTGCACCTACAAGACAAGGCAGAGTATAGGTGGACTCAAAACACCACCACTTCATCCAAAACTCCCTAAACTAGCACATATAGACACAAAAAAGTAAAACACAACTAGAATTCCACAATAGGACTCCATGAAACACTTGCTGGGTGGTTCCAATTAAGCCTGAATGGGCTCTAAAGGACTCAATCCTACCAAGTCTTGATTAATGTCTTATGATCACAATAGGAGATGAATTAATCAATCTCCAGAACTATAAACACTAGACCTACACTCAAAATTTGGTGTGCAGTTGCATCAACTGACCCATGTCTTGTTCCAAACTTCCCATGAAACTCTTCAATCATTTTATTAGCCTCATATTGATTAAGGCATCTAAGGTAGATTACCTTCATAGTTTTTATAGAAAATTTTCTCATTTTTTGACATGTAGTTTGCACTTTTCAATCTAAGTGCTCTCCTCTAAGTGGATTTTAAGCCTTCCAAGCATTTGTTATTGAGCAGTATGAAAACAAGGTCTGCATACCATGGATTTTGTGTGAAGAACTCGATTGTATCTTGTTAGCAATAAATATGAAGACTAAATTTTATTATCCATTCCACATAGTTTGGCCTCTTACTAGCTTCATTGGTTGCATCTCAAGGTCAAAATCTTGCAAAATTGCCATCCACTTTCCATGACACTCACCCAATTCACTTTGCATCAATAATGATTTGAGCACCTGATTTGGTACTATAGCATACACTTTACTTCTAAGGATGTAATGCCTAAACTTATTGACTACTCTTAGTAGGGAAAAGGCCTACTTCTTAAGGGCATAGTAACTTACTTTTTGATGCAGCCATGGTCCGAAGGGCCCTCAAAGAGAACAGTTTGGATCATGCAGCAAGAGTAACACAATGGAAGAATGAACACAAAACATAGAAAATGCAATAAGAGACATCCACAACATCATATATAATATCGAAAGCCCAACCCCTACACCCTCGCGAATAGTAGGGCCCTCCATTGGTGTTGGCTCACTAGTACCACCAATGAGAAAGACTCAAACTCTCGACTGGGGAGGTTCATCATAAATCAACCGACAACATCCAGAAATCAAAACATTCTTGCAAGACTAGTTACATCATACATTCTAGATTACAATCATCCAGATCTCCAAATTACAAATCATGAAAATAAATTGTCACATTTATTCTTATCTACCTCTATATCTACTTCCCCCCTCCTAAAGATCAATTACATCAATATATATATCATTCGAAACACATCTAGGTCAGCCACAAAATATCACATTCTCCAAAACAGGAAAATGAAATGTGTAAAATAGGTCGACCCCCAAATGTGAAGATATCTTCTGCCAAGAATGCAAATGAAGCGCAGACCACCAAGGAAGGTCTCTCAAGGGCCAAGAAACATTGAACATGGTACAAAATAGATCCACAAGATAAGAAATCACTCTGCATGAGAAGAAATCTCCAACTAGCCGTTAAGCTCAAAACTGCTTTGGGAACCAAGAAACAGACAATCCAGAAATGATAACTTGTCAGAAAAGAATCCAAATGAACTGAAAATCCTGGTCAAGGTACAAGAACTAGTTTGGAAGCCAACAATCTGATCCACAATGAAAAAGGAACAACTACTAGAAAATTCCTGAAGAATCACAAAAACAACAACACAAAACAACAACAAAATTGAAAGCAAATATTTTTTGTTGATGAAATATTTCTCATTGATCGGGGATGCTCTTACATTCGACACCCTAGGTAGAAAAAAAATGTTCCATGAGAGGCAACTCATGAACATTGAAAATGATTTGGGATGTAGACCCCATTCTCACTTCTGATCCAAATTTCTTCTTTGTCTATAAACTTCTTCCCTCCTACCATTTCTGGAACTTTAGTTAGATCTTCCAATCTCTTATCCTCTTCTCCTCTCTTTGTTTGTTTCATACCTACACTCTGCCTCTTACCATTATTCCCTTTCTTCTGGAAATATGATTTATTCTTTCCACTTGAATCCATCTTACTTGCCACCATAATTCTAGCATTTTTGTCATCTGGTACCACCTTGTTATCAGTTAGATCTTTCTTTAAATCCATGCCAACATCTAGTATAACCTTTACAACCTATTTCTCAGCACTGCAATTCTTCAAAAAAATCAAGTTCCTCACGTCTTTCTCTTTCAAAGATGCCAAAATAAACTTTTTCCCATCCTTCTCAATAGTGACCAAGTTCTTCCTATAATCATAGATAGCTCCTCTATCAAACTACCAAGGTCTACCCGACAAAACATAACAAGCACTCATAAGCAAGATATCACACAAGACTTCATCTCTAAAAGGACCAATACTAGAGTTCACCCAACACTGCTCTTTCATCTCTACCACATTATCATCTTTCAACCAACCCACCTTGTAAGGACAAGGATGCTTAAGCCTCTTCAAACCAAGTTTCTTAACCATATCTTCTAATACCAGATTATCAATATTTCCACTATCCACAATAACCTTACAACACTTACCTCTTGATTTGAAAATAGTTTGGAAAAGATTCTTTCTCTGAGTAGGTCTGGTATCAACGGTTTTTTTAGTGGCGAATATTTGCCAATTGACAAATTGTGTAGGTCGATCGCGTCAGGAATTTGGCGAATAAAACAGTTATACAAGTGGTTAGACTACCTTGTGTTCATGCAAAATCTATCCCATGGCCCTTTTTTCCACTGCTTTTTGGTTGGACATTATTTTTAAAACATGGTTTATTCGCCACCAGATCATACATGACTTGAATATTTATTAGTCGTAATTTTGCCCCAAATTTTTTGGACGAATGCAAGAAACCACCGATGGACACACATGCATTTGCCAATATCAACACATGAATTTTTAAATTTCGAGGGGCCATATCACTAATAACATTAATTATTTTGTTCTTGATGCCAACCGTTAATTCACTCCCACTAGTATTGAATGTTAATGCCAACTCCATAATTTGCCTTCAAATTTAAAATTGCACCGCCTTAATCCAACCCAATTTTGCCAAATTTATATATCCTAATTGTAGAATGACACACAATTCTCCAAAATTCATTTTATATAATTACATGAGAAGGTGACATTTTATAGTTTACACCTTGTTTGGATCGGTTTGCACTTCCAGAATCCACATGCTCTTCTTTGGACACAAGTTGTAGAGGAGTTCTTTAGATGTTGAGTCGCTGACAGACCCTATCACTGTGAAGCTAACGATAAGTGACAATGGATATAAGATTGATGTTAGTGTTTTCCATTTTCAGTTGTTAGTGTCTCTGTGTCTGTCATTTTGATTTCAAAATTTTCTTGCAACTTAGCTGTTATGGCTTAGTTTTTTCCATTTTAATATGTTATTCTTTACATAGCATGCATTGTTACAACAAGGTTTGCACTTCTAAAATCCACATGCTCTTCTCTAGACACAAGTTGCTGAGGAATTCTTTAGATGTTGAGTCACTGATGGACCTTGTCACTTGAAACTAACAATAAGTGACAAAGGATATAAGATTGATGTTAGTGTTTTCCATTTTCAGTTGTTAGTGTCTCCGTGTCTATCAATTTGATTTCAGAATTTTCTTGTAGCTTAGTTATTATGGCTTAGTTTTTTCCATTTTAATTTGTTATTCATTACATAACATGCATTATTACAACAAGGTCTACACTTCCAAAATCCACACGCTCTTCTCTGGACACAAGTTGCGGAGGAATTCTTTAGATGTTGAGTCGCTGACGGACCCTGTCACTGTGAAACTAACAACAAGTGACAAGGGATATAAGATTGATGTTAGTGTTTTCCATTTTGAGTTGCTAGTGTCTCTGTGTCTATCATTTTGATTTTAGAATTTTCTTGTAGCTTAGCTATTATGGCTTAGTTTTTTCCATTTTAATCAGTTGTTCTTTACATAGAATGCATTGTTACAACAAGCTACAAGGTTTATCTATTTTATTTTTTCCTATTTTTATCTGTTGCAGTATTTCATAGCATGTAGGAATTAGATTCCTTCTTGCAGTTTTTGTTAGTAAGAGATGTCGAGCGACAAGACTCCTAAAAGTGACAGAGGGAGGCCATCCAATTGCATAAATAATAATATAATGTCATACTTTGGCACTCAATCAAATAGAGCTACAACATCAACACTTGCACCCGATGCCTCTGGCTCTGTTGTAGAGAATGTTCCAATGGGTACCTAGAGTAGCTAGACTAAAACAATCATCTTCGTTGACAATGCCAATGATGCTATTGGTCACAATGTCATTGTTGCTGGCAGTGCCAATGATGCTATTGCTGATAATACCATAGATGGTGGTGTAAATGGTGGTGATGCTACTTCTATTAATGTCAATGATGCTACTACTAACAATGGCAATAATTCTTCTTCTGACGATACCAGTAATGTTGCTCCTGTCAATGCACGAAAGAGGGGAAGAAAATCAACAACAAAAATTGGGTGGTAATGGGATGTGACAAGGTCATTTTAGATAAGTTGGAGTTCAAAGTACACATTCATTGAGCCAATGCCAAATCCAGAGAAAGGCAAAGCTCCATTACAATGCTTGTGTACAATCTGTACTTGGAAACATGGTAAGGACAAAAAACTGCAACTGAAATTAGATACAATAGAAAAGAACATCGATAAAGTTTATAAGAAACAAACCATAGATGGAAAGGAAGTATCAGTGGTTAGATGGAAAAACAAGGAAGAATGTAAGCATGTTAGGTATGCAGAGGAATTTAATGCAAATAAAGAAAAATAGAAGGAGAAAGGAAAACACATGGGTTCACTTGAAGCTCAATTTCAAAAGGTTATGGATTAAACATATATGTCCAAAATTGTTCAGTTGGATACTCTTTTTAATCTTTTGAGAAAAGGTCGTCCTATGACAGACTACTTTGATATTGCTGGATTATTAAGATTTCTCAGTGTTCCAAGATATCCTGCAGCTCATTGGTTAGTAAATAGTGGATGGGATTTGGCGAGTTGTCTTGCTGAAGTGGAAATAACTAATCTACCGGAAAAAGTAAAGGAGTCAAACTATATTGCATTATCTTTAGATGAAGTTACAGTGGTGGACAATACTTGTTGGATGTGTATGCATGTACATATACTATCCAGAATCATGTCTGACACCCTCATCTACTATGTGCTATTAAGATGGAGAACACCAACGTGTAAAGTATGTATGAACAGGCTAAGAAATATTTAAATGAAATTGCCGGTATGGGTGACTTTACAATTGCCAAAAGGTTGGTGTGTAGGAGCAGATAGAGCTGTAGTGACGCAAGGTTGTAGGAACGATCTATGTGCAAAGCTACAAACTAGCATTGCACCATATATCATTCCCATTCATTGTATGGCACATGGACTTAATTTAGCATGTAAACTTGTGCTTGATCATGAAGAGGTAGCCAGATTTGATGAGCTAATTCACGAGCTCGATGCATACTTCTGCCGTATTCCCAAACATTTTTTAGAATTTCAAAAATTTGTTGAAGGAATAACTAATGGTAAAAAGCTACTTAAGGATGTTGAGACCAGATGGATCTCCATTCATGGACCCCCAGAACGAGTTTTCTCAGAATATAGATCCCTGGTTGGTCTAATGTATGAACAAAGGAAAGACACTCAATGTGCTACACTTTTGCATAGGTTAACTGATGTAGAGACACTATAAACCTTGGTTGGTATTCTCTCCCTATTGGACCAAATGAAATCGCTTATTAAACAAGCCCAACAGAGAACTATGTATGTTCAAGAATATGCTACGCTATGTAGAATGACTATAATGGGCATCGATATTCAATATCTAAATGATTATCCATTCAATGATGAAACATTTATTAAATGGAATCAGATTATAGATTTGGGTCGTGCTGATAATTATTTCTAGTTTGATGATCATAGTGAGTTATGTGTCCTTGTTCGTGGAAAGCAGATACCAATGTTCTACTATGTCATGTGTTCCAACACGTGGTATACTAGAATGAGAGATGGACCTGATGGACTTGAAAAGCACTGAGAGGGGGGGGGTGAATCAGTGACACCAAATAAAAAACTACTTCAAACACTAACTGGTAGATGAACTTAATCAAGCATTTAAATAAAATACATGCTATCCAAAATGATATAACAACATCCACAATAAGTAAAACATCCACCATAACACAAGTGTTTATACGTGGAAAACCCAAATAGGTAAAAACCACGGTGAGATGGAACTCACAAGTTAACTACTGTAGTAATAGATAACTGATCGGTTAAGGTCTTACAAAGTGCTCTGCTAGGAGTGAATCTTGTTAGAGATCCCAAGCTTGATTAGAAGCTTATACCTTGTTAGGAGTAACCTCACTGGAGGATTTGAGAATCCAAACCAATGGATCACCTTGTTAGAGGATTTGTACAATGAAGCTTGTTAGAGCTTACCCAGTTAAGGGATTTGATTCTGTTGTATGCTTATAAAACAACAAGAATGGTTTGATCAGTTCTGAGTAAAACAATGTTTGCTTGATCATATCATTCTAAGTACATTCAACACTGCTCTTCATCATAACACTTATCACTCTTCAACAAAAGATTTCACTCATTATGCATATCAGTATTCACATAATCTCCTCTCTATCACTATCAGTTATCATTTTCAAATGAATCACTAAGATGTCTTAATATAGACATTCAAATCTTATGTCGGCCTAAGGAAATCAAAACACAATTTCCTAGGTGTAGTGTATCTAGACAAGTAAACATAACTCATCACAAAAATGACCGCCAAGAAAACGGTGCTGGTAACTCATCACAAAAACAGATACTGGTTAGAATAGTCAATACCGGTTTGGAACAAAACATATGACCCGTTGTCCTAAAATCTTCCGCTTGATCTCCATTTTCATTTTCATCTTCATTTTGATGCCGACTTAGTGTAGCCATAGGTTATCTCTTAAGCACATACCGGTTGACATAGAGTACCGGTTAGAGATAGACCTTAGACATACCGGTTGACAATGTAAACCAATTGAAGTTACACTGGTAGTCAATGTAATCATATGTGTGTGTGAGAGTGTTTCATCAATGATAACAATTGATGAATACATTATAATTAACATCAAGCCAACAAGACCCGTTATAGTGGAATATTTCAATGGCATTGTGAGTTATGTGAAAAGAGGATTCAACACAAATTTTGAAGCGATTCCCTCGAGAGAAACTATTAGAAGTCATGTCTATCATCTATCCTAATTTTTGGAGAATGCTTGATCCACAAGATTTTCATAAGAGGCTACTGGAATTGGTGAATTATTTTGGTAAGAGTGCCAATTTCAATGTTGATGGAAAGGAACTAGAAGGAGCTATAAGTAGAACTAAGCTTGTAGAGCAATCTGCCCATTTTTTAGCAATAATGCATGAACAGGTCAAGGATTTGGATAGTCCGTACCTACCAGGATCAATAACATGACTTTGAGAAAAAATAAGTCAGAGCTCAACGTTGCATGATGAAATCTCATAATATTTCAAACTGGCTGACTTGTGTCAAATGATGATTTTGGGTTCTGTTGAAGATGAGAGAGTTTTCAGTGCATTGGGATTCTTAAAATCAAAGACAAGAAACAAACTTGACAAGAACCTAGAAGTTTGTTTGAGGATTTATACCAATCGTTATAATGTCAAAAAATTTCCTTATGAGAAGGCAGTCGCACACTAGGCATCCACAACTGAAAGGAGAGGGTTAGGCAACATTTCGACTAGCAATGATAGTGTTAAAACAAAGAGCTCATCAAGTTCTAGTAGTTGTGCTGAGAATAATGCAAGCGAGAAAAATGAAGAGGAGAATGAAAGAGAAATTGAAGTATAGTTTGACAAGGTGAATTGGCAATTGGATTTGGGTCAGTTGTGACAAGTCAACTATCAGTCAGTGAGATTTAGCATTTTGTAGGAGACAGTCGAGATCCAGACTATTCATAGGTATTTATACTATTTACTGTAATTCATGAATCATGAATGGTAATGTAAAATACAAATTGATTTCTTTATACCAGTGTAAATCCACATGCACTTTCTAATTTTTAATTTATAAATTTATATTAATTTGCTACAATGTTGAGCACCTTTACTATGTTGCATGTTTCATTGTATAATCTTTGTAAACATTGTCTTCAGTTTGGATTTATTAGATTTCCAATTTCTATTTATCAAATTTGCTTTTCACAGACTTTCGTGGGACCATCTTATAAACAATTATCAAATAAATTTTGTAACCATTTTAATATTTTTTAAGTTGCGATTTACCTTTAAACTATTAATTTTTTAAGTCTTTGGGTCCTACTAACAATATGCGATGATGTAAAATAATGCCACGTGGGTTTGCTACTATATGACCGGTTACTTCTATCGCATGTTGTTAAAGATGGGCCTAGCACCATAGTGCGACGAGGCCATAACTTGCCACATGACACAGAGCTTCGTAACCTTCTTATAAATAATTTACAAATAACTTATTATTATTTTTTAATATTTTTATGGCGTGAATTAGTTTTAAACTATTAATTTTGTCTTCAAGTGGTGGGTCCTAGTCCTACTAACAATATGCGATGACATAAAATAGTGCCATGTGAATTTGGTACTATATGAGTGGTTAGTTCTATTGCATTTTGTTCAAGATGACCCTACCACCATAGTGTGACAAAGCCACATCTTGCCACAAACCTTCATGGGACCCTCTTATAATGAAATAACCAATAAATTATTGTTCGTTCTTTAAATGATGGGTCCTACCACTGATATGCGATTATACAAAATTATGCCAGGTGTCCCCTTTTATTAGAAATATATGTGAAATAATCAATTTACTACTACAGACGATCTTATTGACCAATTAAGATCAACAACTCAAGTTCAAAACTACGGGGTAGGGTTTGTTTTATGCTACTATTTCATGGACAGTTTCCACTAGTTCCCCTCAAACATTCCTGGGCACTTGATAATTGCATTCAATTTTAGATAATTCAATATTTATAAAGAGTCATAGTTGATGAATTTGTGTAATTCAGAGAGTCCAACAATACAAGTCCAAGAATTAGCATCTAACGAAACTGCAAGGGTTTGAACTTTGACACTATTGAGTGTGGTGTCAAGTACAAGTAAGTTGGGGTTCTGTAGTTCAATTTAATTTTTTCTATCTACGAAAGGGTTTTGTCACTATTTTAGGCTTAGTTTTAGAAAATTAGTACTTAGATTGTGATTTTATGAGATTATAAATTTTGAATACTCAATTTCATTTTGGAAGCATTGTTTGTGCATTTCTTAAATATCATAAGCTTAAATAGGATGAGTGGAAATTCAAGAAGAGGTTCAACTAATGCTAATAGGGCCCTGGATGAAGATATTGTTGCTCAATTGCCTGGTTCTTTGAAAAGGGGAAGGCATGCCCAGGCTACGGATATTATTTCTGATACAGTTGTGGACAGGGCAACATCATGTGGGGATCCTTACACGCTGATTAGCGGAATGGATTTGTTTGTGTTTTTTTACAACATGAGTAGAGCCCAAATTCCAATGAATAATGCATGGAGATTGGATTTGGGAAGGCTTATCGTCCCAAATCTTTTTGTCAATGTAGACCTAATTATTGTTGTGGCAAAAAGCTATAATCTAGACAACCGATCTATCTCAATAGAGAAGGGTATTTTGTTTGCCAAGTTTGACAGGGAATCTATTTTTGAAATATTTATGTTAAAATCTAATGCCTAGGTACGGGTGCCCATTGATTTTGTATCTCTAGGGAGGGAATACAACAGGGAAAAAGGTAGCTTCAAGGTTAAATGGCTTCCATTTCATAGAAGGAAGAAGGGGGATGGGAAGCCTGTTGCATTTTGGAAGACAAATGTTGAGCCCTATGATTATGAAATTTTTTAGGATTATTTCATATACACTTACTTTGCACTTTTTCAAGTGTTGGGAATCGATGTAAAGTCCAAGATGCCTGTGCATCTTATGATGTTGGCCACCGAAATCCAACACACTTATAGCAACACCTTCTTTGACTTGGCCTCATTCATTTCTAATGCTATTCACAAAGCCCTTTTGGATATCCAAAAGGGTAGCCTTGTTGTTCGATTTAGGTGGTATTCTCTATTTTGCCACATTCGTTTGTATGGTGGAAGAAGGTTTCTCCTTGCCCTTGGGGGCCAAAGCTGAATTTGAGAAATGTAGATGAATAAAACCAGAGGTTGCCTATCCAATAATGGATGTATTTATGGGACATGCACTGTGACAACTCCAATTATGTCATGTTTGAGAAACTCTTTGTCAGAATTATGCTGCAAAATTTAGGGTACCCAATCAATTGGAGATTATCAGACACGGTGAGGAGATTTTTGAGGCCTCTTGAGTTAGAGCCCAAGCAAGGAATCTGCCATATATGGGGAGACTGGTTTTTCTACCCCAGGTACACAATCATCAGAGATCATGGTGCACCAGTTGAAACTCATGTTTTGCATAGATATGTACCGAATAGAATTGATTTCTTAGAAATAATTTGGCAGTTGAATGAGTCGGACAAGGCTCATTTATGAAACCCAAAGGTAAAGAAGGGATCCTTCCTCCCAAAAACCATATTTTTCTGGGATTTTGAGATCTCAAGAAAAGGAGGATTCTACCAGTTATATTACAAGTTACTGCCATACAAGATGAATTTTGCAAAATTCAAAAATTTTGATCCATAACACTTTATTGATCAGACCAGGGTTGGGTTTAGATTGGCAACCTTTGTTCATGAGCATGATGATTTTGAGGACTTAATTAGAAATGATTCTTCTGATGTCAAAGTTCAGTGGAGAGTACACATGGTAGAAGAAAAAATGAATTTTTGTGACCCAACATACAAAGTGGTATACACTGAATTGGAGGAACAAAGTGTCATAAATTTTGAAAGAGTAAAGGTAGGAGATGACATTAGACCATTGGATTGTTGTACATTTCTATCCGATGATAAGTTTGTGAAGTCTCGAGTGTTTAGGGACTTTGTCCTAAAAAACAAAAGGGAGCAATTTTCTAATATGCTCAGAGAAAGGTTGGCATCGAGGAATCTGATAGAAAGCAATATTGATAGATTTATAGCCGAAGTTTTAGAGGAGGTTAATAATTTCATATCGAAGATGACCCCTCAGAAGGCAAGGCATTTTGTAAGGAATACTGGATATTTGTTACTGTAAGGATGGGACCTCTCTTTTGCAATTGTATTGGACACCATAAGAAAGGAATCTTCAGAGTTGGAAGCTTTACAAAATGAAGAGAAAGCTTGAGAGTTGTATTTTGGGTCATATTATAGCCCTCAGTATGAGGAATTGGCAGTGTGATCAATATTTAATGATGAACAGATTCATAAAGCCCAGATTAAGAAGAGGGTAGGATATCTTACCGGTAACTTGACTGTTATGAAAATGAGACCTCCTAACAGATTTGCAATGCTCTTAACAAAAGAAATAATGACTTCTCAGGTAGATGTTAACAAGCTTATAGAATATTTGAGTAAGTTAAAACTTCAAAATGTAAAATTGTTGTAGGAGTATAGTAAGGTGGTGCCACTTCTACCTTCTCCACATCCTAATTCAACTTCTTCTTCTACTACTTCAAGTTCACTTCAGGAGATAAAGGCACTCAAGGCTGAAGTATCAAGGTTGGAAGATGAGCTCAAAATGAGAAAAGTGGTTGAGAAAAGTTCACAAGATGATGAAGAGAAGAGAGTAAGTGATTTGGTTGAAAAGAATAACACCTGGTCACAGGAGATAAAGGCGCTCAAGGATGAAGTAGTAAGGTTGGAATATGAGCTCAAAAGGAGCAAAGTGGCTCAGAAAAGTTCAAACGATGATGAAGAGAAGAGAGTTAGTTATTTGGTTGAAGAGAATAATTCCTTATCACAAGAGATAAAGGTGCTCAAGGATGAAGTAGCAAGGTTGGAAGATGAGCTCAAAAGGAGTAAAGTGGCTCAGAAAAGTTCAAACGATGATGAAGAGAGGAGAGTCAGTGATTTTGTTGAACATAATAGTACCTTGTCACATGAGATAAAGGTGCTCAATGCTGAAGTAGCAAGGTCGGAAGATGAGCTCAAAGGGAGAAAAGTGGCTTAGAAAAGTTCAAACGATGATGATAAGAGAGTCTGTGATTTGGTAGAAGAGAATAATACCTTATCGCTCCACCCTTCTATTTCCATGCTACCTGTCATAGATGATTCATCTGTGATGACTAGAAATCTGTGTGAAAATAGGATAACCCACATCTACGACATTTATATGATGGTATGGTGAATCAATAAGGATCCAGACAACTACTGAGAGGGGGGGGGTGAATCAATAGATGGAAAACTAATAAACTTTCACCAAACTTCAAAACAATCTCACAAGTCAAACTCAAAACTAATTGGTTCAAACGCTGAACTACCAATTGCAATATCACTATCAAATATATCGGTTGACTTTCATAACATAATAACAATATAACAACTCTGAAACTCTCAAACCATTTAACCAAAACATCCAAATACTTTATTGACAAAACTAAAATTACATTTCAAATTACTGTCGATCATCTTATCATATCTAAGTGGATTTAGTAGTTAAGCAAATTAACCATATCAAACATTACCACAAAAACATTCACCACTTGATGCAATGATTTTGACATGGAAAACCAAATGCGAAAAACCACGGTGGGGATGAATACCCATTAGTATTCTAAACTCTTTTGAAGTTTGCTCTGTTAGGAGCCAAGCCTGTTAAAGCTTTACAAAAAGTCTTGTTAGGAACAGATCCTGTTAGGGACCACCTGGTTAAGGGATTGACTATAATGCTCTATTAGAATAAATACCTTATTAGGAGTAACATCAATAGAGGATTTGAAATCCAAGCTAATGGATCACCTCATTAAAGGATTTAGATAACACTAAGCCTGCTAAAGCTTACCCTGTTAAGGGATTTGACTGTTGTAATTGTTAGAGAACAACAGGGGTTGTTGATCTGAATAGCACTACTCTGCTTGATCAAATCCTTTTCATGCTCCTATCCACCTTCACACATACTACAGATATAGCTTCTGGTTTGACAACCAATCACACTTACACTTAACCAAAATTGCCAACACTACAACAAAACAACTCATCGACCTTATAAGAAAAACAACAGGTCAGTAACACATCACAAAACTAAGATCTCATAGAGATTACAAAAAAATAGGTTCAAGTTTGACTATTGGATTACATAGAAATCATTGTGCATTGTTCAAGACAACCTCAACCTCTCCTTGATCACTACTTCATCGAATCCTGTAACTCATCACGCGGTTTCCCCTTCATGCAATGTACTCGCTCACTCCCAAGATAAATCTGTTATCTCTACGTGCCAAAAACTATTTTAAACTCTTCACATACAACATACATATGTGGCATAATCATTATCATTCATCATTTGATCATAAACCAATACAACTGATTTACCAAGCTCCATTGGTTAGGGTTTAACACATCAAAAAATAGGGTTACCGGTTGATCTCACTGCTTCTCAAGTAATATTGGTTTCCTTCACTAGCTCACCTAGCGGTTGCATTAAAATATCATAACAACATGATTACCGGTTATAATTGACATCAATGAAACATAATAGTTTATCAATGCAATCTTCATGCAAATGCCAACAATCTCCCCCTTTGGCATTGATGGCAATACAAGTATCAATACCCTTGACTATGATGATTGTGTATAGGAATCCTGGTTTACATTTTACCATGTACTCTCCTTCACCTGAGTCTCCATGCCTTCAGCTAGTAAATGGCTATAGATCTTTTCTCTATCAATCATACAATTCTTCTCTCCATAATCATATATTTCTTCTCCCCCTTTAACAACAATGCGAAAGTGAAAGTAAAACATACAGTGTCATACTTTACTGTTCTGCATCAACAACCTACAACTTGATGCTCCCCCTATGGAATAGATCCACTCTACACCAATCCTACTACAAGATTCTTCAATTAGCTCTGAGATTGATGTATTCCACATCTGCTCAATTGACCTCATGTAGGGGCACAACCCCTAGCTGACCTCTAAGATACTCAAAAGTATTCATAGGTAGAGGTTTAGTAAAGATATCTGCTAGCTTCTCCTTAGTAGATACATGCTCCAATAACACATATTTACTTTGCACTTTCTCTCTCAAGAAATGATATTTCAGCTCAATATGCTTGGTTCTAGCGTGCACCATCGGGTTCTTTAAAATATTTATTACATTGGTGTTGTCACATAAAATATTTAATGGTTCTATAATCTTTATCTTGAATATTTCTAGAACGTGTTTCATCCAGATTGGTTGGGTACAATTCATATATGCTGCTACATATTCATGATGAATAATGATGACCAGCTAGTACCAAACCGGTACTAAGAGGAGGGGGGGGTGAGTCAGTACAGACAAAACAAACTTTCCCTGAACTGGTTTGACTGCAAAGACTACACTCAACAAGCAAACAATAACACCGATCTAGAACAGAGCACTACCAGTAAAACACAATGAGAATGCGAAAGACATCAACCGGTAACTCTTAGTTCTCTATACAGTCTAATATCCCATTTCCACTTCACCCTTAAGCTCAGGCAAGCAATACATAAAAAATACTTAAAATCATTGAATCAACTTGCATTACCACTTTGATATAAAACACTAAACCATCACATGAAAGGAATCACACATGACAGACTATTTTTTCACATGGAAACCCAACTGGGAAAAAACCATGATGCGGATGAATGCCCACAAGTTGTTCTTTGAACTCTTCTGAAGTCCACTCTATTAGGAGCCTAGTCCGATTAAAGACTTTTACAATAGGTTCTTCTAGGAATCGATCCTGCTAGGGATCACCCAGGTAGGGGATAGCTAAATACCCGGTTAAAGGTTAAAACCTTGTTAGAGGTTACCTCGCAAGAAGATTTTAAGAACTCATTGAATTGAGTCACCCTGTTAAAGGATTTACACAAAATCCTATTAAAGCTACCCAGTTAAGGGATTTTCCAACTGCTAAAATGGTTAGAAGCCAACATGTAATACACTGATCTGATAACAACACACAATGCCAAAGCAGATCCACTTTAGCTCCTTTGCTTTTGCAATCACACTCTGCATTTATCAACACACTTCTCTAGTATAGAAAGAATCAAGTATCTCTTCACTTGGATACACATTTAACATTTTCCAACAAATTCAAAATGAAAAACATCATTGACCTAATAGGAAACAAATAGGTTGGTAGCATAAACCCTAAACCCTAAACCTTTAGGTTTAACAATTCAGTCGGTTTAATCCTGATCATTAATCATATACATTGAATACAACAGTCTTGAACAGATCTCAAGATTTTTTCTAATGTTCACTCTTTGCTGCTTCAGGAAGCTGATAACCCATCACGCACTCTCCACCATTTACAGAGACTTCGCACATTCCCGAGGTAGATAGGATCGATCTTCTTCATGCAAGATCCTCAAGGAAATCCTTCATGTGCACAAGGCTGACATGGCAACACAATCTGGTCTTCATGCTAACTCATCACAAGATGTCATTGGTTGAATCACATAGGCAATGCATCAACCAGAAAACCTAAAGATGAGACTACCAATCGGTAGTCATGCCAAATGAAACCCCGATAAAAAACTTCCATATACTGGTTCTCATTCCAACATACCGGTTCACCTTGAACAAACATATCGCTTCACGTTTTTTCACATATACCAGTTTACATCATCATACCGATTCTCTTGCCAATTTGCCTACTTTAATATGCTGGTTCATACACTAGCATATTGACATCAATGACAACATACAACATCATGTCATCAAGCTCTGCACATTTGCCAACAATCTCCCCCTTTGGCATTAATGGCAATATACAAATATATCTATCTGCTTCTCATCTTCTTCTCCCCAATATTGTAGATATCTTCTCCGCTTCACATCTTCTCCCCTTTTGATAACAATTCCAAAGTGGAGGCACATACATCTATGTTCGATTATGCCACTCCCCCTAAGGAGTAGCATCCTTCAACACACCAATCCTAAAAAAGATTTATCAATGCAGGACCTGACTGATGTGGAGCACACACCTTTAGTTCACCTCTTGAAGGGGAAGCACCCCTAATTCATCTCTCAAATAGGTAAAGGTGTCCTTTGGTACAGGCTTGGTGAATATGTCTACTAACTGCTCCTTACTGGAAACATGTTCCAATACAACCTCTTTGTTCTAAACCTTTTCCCTCAAGAAATGATACTTGAGCTTGAAGTTCTTTGTTCTAGCATGCAAAACCAGATTCTTGGAGATATTAATTGCACTTGTGTTGTCATAGAATATACTCACCGGTTCAGATACAAGAACTTTGAAACCACTTAATACATGCTTCATCCAAAATTGTCTGGGTGCAGTTCATATTTGCTGCAACATATTTCGCTTTTGCTATAGACTGAGAGATACAACTCTGCTTCTTACTCATCCATGAGACTAGTCTACCACCAAGAAAGAATGCACCACCAGTTGTGCTCTTTCGGTCGTCCACATTACCAGCCCAATCGACATCTAGAAAAACTCTGAGGTTGAAATCATTACTGTATGGATACCACAATCCATAGTCAATAGTTCCCTTCAGATATCTAAGAATCTGCTTGACTGCTACCAAGTGGGATTCTCTTGGACTTTTTTGGAACCATGCAGTAATGTCCACTGCATGTGCAATGTATGGTCTACTATGTACTACATAGTGCAACTTACCAATCACTGATAAGTATTCCTTCTCATTCACCAACGCTGAGTCATCCTCTTTTGATAATTTACAACCGGTCACCATTGGTGTACCAACCGGTTTGTTGTCTTCCATGCCAAAGGTCTTCAACACCTCTTTGACATACTTGGACAGAGTGATAAAGATTCCATCTTTCATTTGTTGAATATGTAGTCCAATGAAGAACTTAATCTCCCCTATAAGTGACATCTCAAATTCCATCTTCATCTCATCTGCAAAATCATGACTCATCTTGTCATCTCCACCAAAAATTATCATCAACAAATACTTCACATATCAGAATCTGATCTCCTTCTGACTTCAAATAGATATTGTTATCTTCACTTGTCATTTCAACTCCAATCTTCACAATATGGGAGTGTAAGCATTCATACCATGCTCTAGGTGCCTGCTTCAATCCATACAAGGCTTTTGTTAGCAAATGCACACTCCAATGAGACATTGTAGGTGATTGAAGGTTTTGTCATTGATGGCAACCTTACAATCCTATGACACTGGCAAGACAATCCACTGACACTAGAAAAGTCAGATTCTACACTGGCACATAGACCATCGACACCGGCACATAGACCATCGACACCGGTTGTGAAAGGAAGCATACCGGCACAGAAGCCGACAGGAATTTTGTTGATAATATATTTTGTTTATTATTGTAAAATCATTGTAAGCCGACTTGGCAAGTTGTAAAATGACTCATATATATAAGAGATCATTATAGAACATTTAGGTAATCATGGAGGAATGTAATTAGGCGAAATAAGGTAGACCTATTATGTGAATTATAGGTTAAGGGTTTATGTATGAAGCAAATCTATAAACCTGTACTGGATCTGGCATAGTAGATGCTATTTTGAAGCAGTACAACACATTGGATTTATATAATCCATTTTGTAAGTCAACGAGAATTCCCATTTTGTAATTGAGCAGTGAGCTCTAGGCACGTGGCCTTCCTGCATGTGTAGGCCCCTCTTGTAGCAGTAATATTTTCTTATTGGCCAGTATGTGAATATTGTGGGTCACAAATCCCACCGAGGTTTTTCCCACACCGGATTTCCTCGTTAAACTACTGTGTTATGGTGTGTTTTTCATGTGGTTGCTTTTATCTCTATTTATAGCATTACTTTCTGTTTACTGGTACACTGTATTAATATGCTCTACATGTTTTAAGTTAAGAAAATCCTTTTACCGGTTAGATATTGATTCACCCCCCCTCTTAGTATCTGTGTGAATCCTAACAATCGGTATCAGAGCCTGGTCCTCTATTTTCAAAATCCTAACAACTTGAGGAAGATCTTGACACCGGTAGAGATGGAAAATTTGACGAAGCAATTAGAAGCAACTCTCTCAGACTATGATATAGAAAAGTTGAAAAATATCAAACTTGAAGATGATATAAAGGCAACACACGATATTATTCAAGCACTTCAAGAAAATCTTACCATTGCAAGAAACAAGAGAAGAGAACTTTATGAAAAGATGCAAAATGAGAATGATGAAAAGGAAACTCTTAATGATCAGATAAACAAGCTGAAACAAGAAAACATGACAACAAGGAATGAGATGCAGGATATGACTATGAGATTTTGTAAGGAAATTGAAGATAGAAAGAAGAATCAAGAAGATTTGACTAAAAGACTAAGTGATGCTACAAATGAGAACACCAGACTTAGCTATGAAAATGATTTTTTGAAGACATATCTGATGCATACATAGAATGATTCCAATGAACTTATGAGGCAGAAATAAATCCTAGAAAGAGAACTAGATACTACAAATCAACACAAAGAAAAATTCAAGAAAAGCTCAGAAGAACTTGGTGACTTGTTGAAGAATCAGAAACCTAATGGTGACACTTGTGGACTTGGCTTTGAAGTTGGTGAAATCTCCGGTACTACAAACACGCATGATCATGGCAAACCAGTAAGACAACCTATTGCTTATAAATTCAATGGAAAATTCTTTAACTGTAATAAGTATGATCATAGAGAAAATCAATGTAGATCTAGAAATTATCAAAATACCAATACACCCACCGGTCAATGTTCAAAATGCAACAAAGTTGGTCATAACTTTGAAAATTGTAGAATGAATGTAAGATCTTATGTTTGTGGAAGATTTGGACACTTATCTAATCAATACAAAACACAAACCAGCATAGGATATGGGAAATCTATTCAGAAAAATAATGTGACTTGTTATGCCTGCAACAAAATTGGACATATTGCTAAATTTTGTAGAAGCAAGTCCTCACCGGTAAATAACAAAGGTCCTAGTTTGAAAGGAAAAGAAAAGGTTGAAGAAGTTAAGCAAGAATTCTCAAAACAATGGATCAGGAAATCAGAACTGAATGTTGATAGGAATACTCCTCCACTGGTAGGAGTAGCACTCCATCGACAGGAGACTCTTCATCTAATTGAAGAAAATCCCCTTGAGGGTTTGGCAATCAAATGTGAAATATGCTATTAATCCCTCAATTGATGGTGAGAAGTAGAAATTACTTCTATACCAGTAGATAAAGTTAAGTGATTACTTAACCGACATGCATTAAATGTGGTAGTTGGAAAATTAACATTATAAATGAGTGTTTTTGGCTCCATTTTACTTCACCGATCATTCAAACATTTAAAGAGCGCGAAAATTTCGAGCTAAGGCATTTCAAGCAAAGAAGCAAAACAATTCAACAATCAATCTTTCCAAAGGCAGAAAAAGGTATTTATAATCATGGCATCTTCTTCTGTACCTGAATTCATAGCAAACCCTACTATAGTGGAAGTAATCAAGCACCCTAGGCCCGTATTTCAGTTAGTTCCTGAAATAGCAAAGAAGGATGATAATGTTGGTGTATTTTCTCAAATTCCCAAAGGAGTAGTTTTTGTAGAAGACCCCAGGATGTATATTCATTGCCACATAGAAGAATTAGGTGATGAGGAAATCAAGAACATGTATAAGACTGTAATTTTTGATGATTTTGGTAATGTGAAACCTGAACACAAAGTAATTGAAACCCTAGGATTAACTGAAATTCTCAACATTCTGGATTTCCCTAAGGAAGTTATAAGGATAGTATTGAGCAGGGTACATGGTGCATTCTTCTGGTTAGACTTGGTTCACAAAATTACTAAAAAGGCAGTAAAAGCTGTAACAGGGTTTTCCTCCACTGGTAAAAGACTTGATAAGACAAAGAAGGTCTCAAATGACCTAGTGATTAACTTAACAGGTGCAACATCTGACAAGAGGTCTTTAAGGGTAAATGATGTAACCGACATCAATGTGAGATTCATTAGCATTATTCTAGGCTATAAAACCACACATGCAAACAGATTAAATTCAGTTTCTAGTTTATGAATAAAAAGTGCTTATGATATTATCAAGGATGGTGCAAAAATAGATGTGTGTGAATGGTTGAAGGATGAACTTATTGATAATCTTGGAAATATTAAGAAAGATAAAAAGGGGACATTTAGATTTGGTAATTCACTTGTTTGTTTAATGCTACATATAACAAAATAGGTGCCCGGTATTAGTAACTGTGGGGTAGAAATTAGGATTCATCAAAAGATAAGTATATCAATCACAACACAAGATATGATAGCTTAATCAAAGGAATACTCATGGAAATGAACCTAATTCTAAAGCACATTCAATGAAGGTATGAAAATGAAGCATTCAAAAGAAAACATTAAGCAAACCAGATCCAAGATTGAATACTCCTTCCATGCGGCTCCATTGTTGTTCTTTCCTCTTCAATAGTTTTGTGGATCTCACCTACAAGTGCCCTCACAATTGAAAGCAAAAAGCTCAAGAGTACTAGAACTAAAATTTGATAGTTTGACAGCAATTCGGATTTCAAGAAGTAATTGAAGGGGTTGATTGAAGAAAAATTATCCAATTTATAGAGAAATTGGAGAAGTGACAAGATTGGCATGATGCAATTCAAATGGAAATTGCAAATCAATATGTTAATTATGACAAATTATGCAAATTATGCACTTTCCATGCACAATTTTGATTGATTGATTATGACACATTTCATGTCAAAATTGATTGATTAATCAATTATGACAATTTCATGACAAATTGAAATGCCACTCCCATAGAATTAGGAGATGAAATAGGAGGGAAAAAGAATTAGAAATTTGAAAATTAGGAAATTGAAATTGATGACCAATTAGGAAATTGGAATTAGAAATTGATGAAAAATAGGATTTAGTGAATTAGTGAATTAATTAATAATTTTTCATTTATTAATCAATTCACAAAGAGGAATAATTAGCCAATTAAATAAAGATTTAATTGTAATAAGAAGACTTAGGATTAATAAATAATTTAGTAATCCTAGAGGAAGAAATGGCAAATTAGGTTAAATGACTAAATCATAAAACCCTAGAAGACGAATTAGAAATGCGAAAATGACAGTTAGGTCTTGATTAAAGATAATTAATGTCATGATTTTGAATTGATAAATGACCAATGCGACAAAATGGTTTGATTGATAAATGCGCCAATTGACAAATTGATCCAAATTGACATACTTGAGACAGACAACGATCGATGACAAATCGGTCGCAAAATGACAAGATTAACAAAAGGACGAGGATCGATGATAAAATAGATTGCAAGATGACAAGGTTGATAACGACCACGATCAATGATAAATTGATCGCCAAATGACAAAAATGAACAAGACAACGATCGATGACAAATCGATCGTAAAACGACAAGATTGAAGGATTGATGATAAATCGACAAGATTGATAAGAGGACAACGATCGATGACAAATCGATCACAAGATTGACAGGATTGATAAGAGGACAAAACCCTAATTAGGATTGACGATGTCCAATGTTGACAAATGAATACACACATTGATGCGACAGGATAAAATTGATCAAAATCATGACTAGATAATGTTGTCGAGAAGACCAAATTTGAGGACGAGATGATTGAATAATGTAGAAGAATGTCTCGATGTTCGCAAATGATAAAGACCAAGTGCGTGACATAGGAGAAATGTTAATGCGACGCAAAAACCTAAAATGAGGCAATGCGCAAATGTTAAAGTATGACCTCGCAAGCGTTGACCATTTTTGGGTGTCTACATTTTGCCCCTCTTTGAGACAATGCGATTCTGAGCGTTGTTTCAAAGAACAATAACGAAAATGCCCCAGATAATAACAATGACATATGCATGCCCCCTCGAGGAATTGGCCGGAAACATGCAGAAAAGAGGCCAATTGATCGATAAAAATGACAGGATCAAATGGACCGACAATCGGAGATCGGATGCATGACAGACAATCAATTTAATGTGCACAAGACCACGACCAACATAAGATGGAGAGGACGCACATCCATCTATGCAATGACAAAGAGCTATAAATGGGACCAAGAGGGTGAAAATGACTCATTTGCACTAGCTAAAGAGGAGGATTTGTTGCTCTGGACAAGAACACTTGCAGATAGATGGCAAACATTCCAATGGCGGATCACCTTGGAGAACGTGTACGCACATTCAGATGACCGGAGGACGCAGGAGCAGCGGTATGTATCTCGAAAACCCATGTGTTTGATTTCATGAATTTTGATGGCTTACGGGACATTGCGGGGCCCACAGAAGATACCAAAATGGACATCTGCGCTTGTGTCATCTAAACCTGCGCTTGTGTATGATGTTCTGCGCTTGTGTAGGAAGACACAAGCGCAATTCACCTGACACAAGTGCAATTTATCTTACACAAGCGCAAGAGTTGAAAAATGACTCACTTTGGATTGGAAATGGCATGCAAATGACCTGACAAGGGGGGGAATGGGTAGGATAGGGTAATGTGGATGAAAAACACCTTGATTTGATCATGAAAATGAAGACATGCAACCCATAGGAACAAACCCTAAAACTGACAAAATGATGCCCCGATTGTGATGCAGAGTCGACAATATCCATTGATCGCACGGGAGAATCGACCGGACTGTTTCATGCTACGACATAGACTCAGGAGCACAGAGAGAGACACATTAGCTGGATTGGGATTGTATTACATCACATATAGGCCCGAAATTAGGGCAAACACAGGATTGCTTACCGCATTGGTAGAGCGATGGCATTCGGAGACTTCCTCATTCCATTTGGCGACTGGCGAGGCGACAGTGACTCTAGAGGATGTATGGCGCATCCTCCGCATTCCTATACATGGGGAGATGATAGAGTACGACCCAGTGACAGGGAGAGACGCATTATGCAGACTGTTGGAGTGTGACGCAGAGGATCTAGACATTGTCGAGAGGGAGATTCGGTGGGAGACTATGGCGGCCGAGTATGAGCAGCGATGTGTGGTGAGGACGATGAGGAGCCAGACTCAGCGGATCAGGAGACTTTGCAGGATATTCCCATAGAGCCAGAGATAGCTAGGACAGAGGAGATAGACATGTACAGGGCTACCATAGCGAGCCAGCAGGATTATATTGCAATATTGGAGAGACAGCATGAGCAGTTCAGAGCGGAGATAGCCAGACTCACAGAGGCTCGGGATACAGCCATAGCTTAGGCACAGCGAGAGGGACAGAGAGTCGCTGAGTTCATTGGATCGATTAGGGATGCCAGTGCACAGGAGATGGCACAGATGCTATAGAGACCGGCGAGGAGAGACTGTACTGGAGGACACTATATGAGGGTGCAGTTCCACCGGAGCGGAGAGCACCTTCATATCGGGCACGATCGAGGACAGAGAGTAGGTCACGCTCTCGGAGGTCATTGAGCAGCATAGGAGGGAGTGGACCGATGAGACCACCGCAGCCAGGACCAGGACCAGGTACATCATCTGTGAGACATGGCAGGGATGAGGAGGACAGAGGGAGCACCCAGTGACAGAGGCACGTGCTCCATATGACAGACAGTGGACATTATGTAGTTTGACATTATGTAGTCAGCCTGCGGGCCATACTTAGGACAGACAGTCCGATTTTGTACTCCGACATTATTATGATATGTGATATGATAGGCATCGATATGATGGATGCAATATGTTATGACTTATGTTTTTTTGCATGTATGAATGACTTATGCACTTTGTATGAACATGTATGAATGCATTGTATGTACTTTGGATGTATTTATAATATGAAATGTATAAAATGCGTGATGTAATATGTAATGGAATGCAAATGTATTAACCAAATGTATGCAGGACACAATATGGTTTTGGATATCGGAGCACTAGACCGAACTGACTATCCGACCGGACGAAAGAAGTGTTAATAAGAAGAAATAAGACAGAGGACAATTAGAGATGATGAAAATTTGCTTTCAGTAATGCACTTTGTAGGTGAGAACCTTTATTTTTATTTAGCAAAATGGATGCGTAGCATCATGGCATTGAAGGCCAGAGCTGAAATGCAACCCGATTTGCATAAGACAGACACAGCATAAACAAACGACAATCACAATCAAAAAAGAAAAGGATCATGAGCCATCCCGGTCACTCTAAATCACTCAGTGACATCATCGAGCAACATAGGAACATGATCGAAGATAAATCAATAAAAAGATAAGATGCGCAAATTCAAACAAACAAACAAACATCTTGATCTTCATTGTCAAAAGTTGAATGTGCTGATAGGACGATCATGCTGTCTGGTTTCAGGAAAATGCGGTATCCCGTCTAAGACAGGACACAGTCTGGTTTCGAGTATACCACACCCTGTATAAGACCCATGATAGTGTGACAAGGACAAATGATTTTGATACTAATGTTCGATTGAGATGACAATTGTGATCAGTTTGAATGTTTGGTTTGAGTGAAAAAGTTCATCTGGTTAAAGCATGATTTCATTAAAGCACAGCATTGGATTGATTGTCATTGGATGTATGCTCAGTAAGCTATCTTATGCACAAAAGGAATAATTTATTGCAGAATACGTGTTTTTGGTTTTTGGAGTTTTACAATTTTTTTGTGTTCATTCTTTTTTCAGGACTTTATTTGATTTTTATGGATTTTTTCAGGACATTATTTGATTTTTATGGATTTCTTCAGGACATTTTTGAAATTTTTAGAATTTTTTTCTTTTTTTTTTTCAGGACTTTTTTTCAATTTTTATGATCTTATTTCAGGTCATTTTTCGATTTTTATGAATTTTTTCATGACATTTTTCAATTTTTATAAATTTTTTCATGACATTTTTTCAATTTTTATGACTCTTTTCATGACATTTTTGCCCCCAGTGTCTAGCAAGGCAAGGAATATGACAGGTGAATAAATAGGCTTGCTGCAATGATGGTGGATAGAGAGAAGACAAAGGCCTTTTATCATGGAGACAATACGGATGCAATTTCCAAGGACTATGACGTGATGGGACAAGAGACTGGATATGACAATGTAAATCAGTGACAGGGCATGAGGGACATATCAAGAGGTTTTTGAAACCATGTTTAAATTTTTTGCGTCCTTATGTCAGATCAAGATCAAGGGACAAAAAGAGTGTATGGATAGCGATAAGATATGGACAGGATAAGCAAGACCAAGAATGGATAAAGGACATGGACTGAAGGTCGGGATTGGCTATAGGATAATGGCAGAAAGTTGCAATAAGCTAGGGAATATGGATGAAAGGTTGTAATAAGCAAATGGATAAGGACCAAAAGCTATGATGGACTAAAAGCTGCAAACAAGATGCTCATGAAGATCCTCAGCCTTGTCAAGATCAAAGGTGGAAAGGGAAATTGGACATGAGGGACAGTAGGATAATGGAGGAGTATGACATGATATGATAGGATAATGAAGGGCAATAGGATATGAAGGAGGAAACCTGCCCCCAAGTGTGGTGTGCAAGAAGTTCATAAATTACGTATGACGCCTGTTTGCCAGGTTTTCATCATGGTACTTGCCCAAGGCGCCTGTTTGCCAGGTTTTCACCAGTGGACGAATTATTTTTCTTTACTTTTTTCACTTTGTTTCATTTTCTTTTTTCATTTTTTTTTTTTTTTGAATTTTGACTTTTTCAATAGAAGATGGACACATGATAGGGGATGGAAGAAGGACTCAAGCGTCTTTTTATTTGGATAGTAGCCTTGAAAAGAATGGACCATGACCTTTAAAAGTATGCTCAAAGACGTTGGTAGGATAAGGACATGAAAATGAGATGAAACTAAGGCAAGGATTTATGTAAAGGATTGGATCAAAGGGATGGAAGGATGGAAAATATGCATGGGATAATGGATAGGGTATTGGAAGAACTGTGCTTTAGTGGATGGAAATGTTGGCAAGATCGACATTGGCACACACCTTGAGGGGTGATGGACTGATGGAGGACAAATGTATTTTGGATATTGAGATTTTGACGGAAGAATAGCTTGGGATTTTGGGACATAAGGGCCCAAAATGGATGAAGAAGGTGATGGAGAAATAGACTTGGACAATTTGGATGGAGGAATAGCAATTTTGGATGCCAAGTTGGATGTTTCTTTTTGTGCTTCAAGGAGCTTCTTGGGGATCCACATGGTTTTTGATTTTTCATGCTTTTGTGGTTCCTTGGAGTGCATTGCTTGCACAAGGGATTTAGGAACCCATATATATTTTGACTTTGCTTGATTTTGCTCAGTGGGCCTTTGTGGCCTTTTGGATATTTCTTTTTCTTTATAGATCAATTTGTTCTTTGTTTTGACATGTCGATTAGATTGGACATGTTGATCCTTGAATACATGTGGATTGCTAGACTTATGACTTTTATACTTGGCATCCAAATTGCTTGGAGGGAGAAAGGAATGTTGGTGTGGACGGGAATGATAGGGAGGCATGTGGGATGGATGGATGGTTCTCCAAGATGTGTGCCTTTGTTGATGTTGCATAGGAGATGGAGGGATATAGGGACCTAGAATGGATGGAAGCGATGATGGGGAAGGTGGACATTTGGATTTTGACTTTGAAGGGATACCAACACCTTGAGTGTGAGCTCTGTAGCCATGACCATTAACATACTCTTTAACATGAAGGGGTTCTTGCTCATGAAGGTCTACTCCCTTGCCTTTATGAATATCTTGACTTGTAGGATACTCTTTGCTTTGGCAAGAAGATGCGAGTCCATTATGAGGTGGATGTGATGTGAGAGAAATAATGAGATCTTGAAGTGGATCGGATTGGACCAAAGTGGAAGAACCCATTGTTAATGTCGAGGGTTCATGAACATCTTGCACTGACACATTAGAATCATGAGGGGTATCAGGATTATGAGGGGCATTAGGATCATGTAGTGGACATGGTTCAATGATAGGCTCTTCAAGAGATGGAATGGGAGAAATAATGGGATCATCAAAAGAAATGCACTCTTGGAGTGGATATGCTGGATTAGGATGTGGAAATGGAGGAACAAGTGGATCTTGTGGAGGATCTGAAGGAATGATTTGATCTTGACAAGGAAGAAGATCATTGGAATCCTCTTTAAAGGTGCTTTGCTCTTGGATTTCAATGGGATCATCGGAAAGGATGGAAGGGACATCTTGATCTTTCTGAGGAAGTGGAATGTCAATGGGATCTAAAAGGACATTTTGCTCATTAAATGGAATGGGATCCTTTGGGATTGGATGGACTAGGATATCTTGATCTTGCTCGGGGAGTGGAATGTCAATAGGACTTTGGATAGGATGGACAAGAATAGGGGAATCATTATGAGTGTCTGGGGAAATGGGATCCTGGTCAACAATTGGATGGGATGATAAGGTTTCAGGATCTTGATCTTGATTTGCTTTAGGACATGTTTCTTTAGGACACATTTCTTTATGCTCTGAATTACCCTCTTGACATGGAGTTGGACTTTGAATATGCATGGGGGATTTTGGCAAGGGATTAATGCTTTGGCATGAAGGAAAGGCAATTTGAAAATTTGTAAGATCAGACATTCCAATCGTAAAGCTTTCTTGCATCTTAGATTTGGGTCCACTTTTTGGTATTCGAGGAATCACTTCTTGTTGAGGGACACCTGTCATCAACATTTGTGTGGCCTTCATTTGATCTGGTGTTAAAGGTGTTGCATTAAACAATGGATTGTTTATTATTTTGAATGTGGACTTTTGAGGAATAGTCACTGTCAATGCCTTTGAAGCACGTTTACTCATCAAGGTGGGTTGGGTTTCTTGTTGCACATGTTCTTCATTTGGATGCGGAGAGAAACTTAACAACTCACCGCCTTGTTGTTTTTGCACATTAATTTGCTTACTTGAGGAGGTCATATTACTCATCATGTCAAGATATTTTTGTGGGAACCTCTTAAAGAGCTTATTCAAGAATTTATCCATCTTTTTTGTCAACTTTGGATCCTTAAGGTACATAACAACATCATCGGAGACATCAAAATCGGATGAAGAGTCTGGTTGGACATTTGGATTTGTTTCTTGGTGAATGCCTTGATCTGAACCAAATCCTTGTGAGAGAGTTGGTTCTTCATACAATGTTTGTATTTCCTGTTGCAAGCTGGACTGATTCCAATCGAAAGGTGCATTTCCTCTTGGAGTTGGTGGAACACTCCCATGTCCTGGTTTCATAGGTACAAACACTGGTTCGTATAATGGTGGTGGTCCAAGTTGTACCGTGCCATATGGTGGTAGAGATGTGTTTGATGAAGCTTCAACTTGCACTGGTTGGCTAGTTTGAGATTGCGAATTGGCTATGTTGTCCATGGGTTGGTACATTGGTTCTCCCATCTTCTTAGATTGTGATCTTGTTTCAACAGGCATGTCACTTATGCAAATGAAATGTTTTTTGGAATTTTTCAAAGACAATATATGATATGTAACTAAATGCAAACTAAATATATGAATATGCAATCTATGTTTTTGGTTGTTTTTGAAAATTTTGACAAACTTTTGAAATGCAAATCTAAGAGATGGACCTTTAGGAAATTGAAATGATGTCTAGACCTCAAAGGACAAAAGGACTTAATTGACAAAGGACAAGATGACAATGTCTCCCCTATATGCTTGGATACTAAGCTAGGTTTGACGAAATGATATTGATGACAAAAGGACAAAAGATTTGATAAGGTCTAGACTTCTTAACAATGACTTAGGGTTTATCAAAGATTTGGATTGCTCAAGTATGACAAGACCTAGGTTTTTGAGACTATATGCAAAGGGATAATTAATATGCAAATGATCTTAATATGATATGACAATGACTTAGGCTTAATGAAGAGACTTGGGATATGTAAATGCCAATGTATGACAATGTCCACCTAAGATGAAACCTAGGGTTTAATTATGAAATGACATTACTCTTATGCAAGAGGATATATGCAAATGGATGACTCTAATTGGTATGCAAAAGAAGTATGACTTAGGTGAAACCTCACTTTGATATTTGATAATGACTTTTGAAAAATGCAACCTAGGATGAACCTAAATGTAAGTGACATAAGAGTTGAGACAAGTTTTTGAACAATGTTGGATAACCATGCTTGAAGGTGTGTTTCAAACCTTGTTGAATGTTTGTTGGATGAATGTCTCTTGTGTTTGATCTTATGTTATATCAATGTGTTGGCTCTTGAAATGGTATTCAACTTTTGACAATCAAAGAATACAAGATATTGCAACTTAGACTCAAGGCAATCATGCTCATTTCCACATTCCTTATGGTAGGCAAAGACATTAGGTACTTGAGAGGTAGACTCATTATGGGATTCAAGGAGAATACATAGATGCTTGACCCCACGGGCTCCCCTCCACGACACTCACTTCTCAGGGCAGCCAATCATCAGTCCCCATGGAATCTCCCCATGGCGAACTTAGTATCTCTTCCAAGTATCCGAATTTGTCCTTCTCAAGCAACTAGAAGGGTTTTTGGCCTCTAAGAACAAGGTATGTAGTAAGGATTTCTGTTAAGCATTACTCCTTGATGTCATGCAAGCATGATTGAGACATTAAGCCCATCAAGATACCAACAAATGTAGTCACGCAAGCGCGATTTAGACCAAGAGGCCCTACTTAGATGTTGATATGAGAAAGAGTTTCAAGGGGCATCACTTCCCAAGTAACTACAATTCCCACGTAACACTTCCTTCAAAGCTTTCGCTCATCAGGTATTTGTTTATAGTGAGTTAGAATGCCCAGGAATTCTAGCCGTACTCACTTTGGGTCGTTCCCTTCTCACGATTATCACTCGCTTGCTAAAGCAAAGTGGTCGGGAAGGCAGGCCCTCTAATGGAGACAAACAATCAACAAGACAAGCATGGTATCGAAGATCTGGATTTTTGATCACCCTATGAAGGATGAGAGCATACTCTCCTACTCCAATGTCATACTTAAAAAACAAAGCAAACAAGGGTTCATTTCCAACCTATTTAAAAAAATCACTAAGTGCCTAATTAGAAAACTCAAACACACAATTTGGTTGTTTCTCCAAGGCAACCTGCAAAACACATGTCAGAAGTTTGATTTGTAGTCTTTGACCATCGAATCTGCATAACACACGTTAGTAATTTGATTTTTAGTCTTTGTCATGCGTAAGCCAAGATCCTGCACAAATAATCAGTACCAAAATCCAAAACACAGAAAACAGAATGCAAAAACATCAAAAATTTCAAAGAAACTACATTTTTTTACCCTCTGATCTGGACTTTACACAGGCGCAGAAGATAGGACACAAGCGCAGGTTGTAAAACACAAGCACAGAATGTCTTGACACAGGCGCAAGACTCTTCAACACAGGCGCAAGATGCTTTACACAGGCGCAGGATGTGTCCAGAATGCACTGCACGGCCCTGTTTTTGAGTTTTGACCTGCAAATCAGCTTAGAAGCACTCCAAAACATAGTAAGATGGTTAGAAGGTTAGTATTCACGTCGGGTTCACCAATTAATGTGGGGTAGAAATTAGGATTCATCAAAAGATAAGTATATCAATCACAACACAAGATATGATAGCTTAATCAAAGGAATACTCATGGAAATGAACCTAATTCTAAAGCACATTCAATGAAGGTATGAAAATGAAGCATTCAAAAGAAAACATTAAGAAAACCAGATCCAAGATTGAATACTCCTTCCATGCGGCTCCATTGTTGTTCTTTCCTCTTCAATAGTTTTGTGGATCTCACCTACAAGTGCCCTCACAATTGAAAGCAAAAAGCTCAAGAGTACTAGAACTAAAATTTGATAGTTTGACAGCAATTCGGATTTCAAGAAGTAATTGAAGGGGTTGATTGAAGAAAAATTATCCAATTTATAGAGAAATTGGAGAAGTGACAAGATTGGCATGATGCAATTCAAATGGAAATTGCAAATCAATATGTTAATTATGACAAATTATGCAAATTATGCACTTTCCATGCACAATTTTGATTGATTGATTATGACACATTTCATGTCAAAATTGATTGATTAATCAATTATGACAATTTCATGACAAATTGAAATGCCACTCCCATAGAATTAGGAGATGAAATAGGAGGGAAAAAGAATTAGAAATTTGAAAATTAGGAAATTGAAATTGATGACCAATTAGGAAATTGGAATTAGAAATTGATGAAAAATAGGATTTAGTGAATTAGTGAATTAATTAATAATTTTTCATTTATTAATCAATTCACAAAGAGGAATAATTAGCCAATTAAATAAAGATTTAATTGTAATAAGAAGACTTAGGATTAATAAATAATTTAGTAATCCTAGAGGAAGAAATGGCAAATTAGGTTAAATGACTAAATCATAAAACCCTAGAAGACGAATTAGAAATGCGAAAATGACAGTTAGGTCTTGATTAAAGATAATTAATGTCATGATTTTGAATTGATAAATGACCAATGCGACAAAATGGTTTGATTGATAAATGCGCCAATTGACAAATTGATCCAAATTGACATACTTGAGACAGACAACGATCGATGACAAATCGGTCGCAAAATGACAAGATTAACAAAAGGACGAGGATCGACGATAAAATAGATTGCAAGATGACAAGGTTGATAACGACCACGATCAATGACAAATTGATCGCCAAATGACAAAAATGAACAAGACAACGATCAATGACAAATCGATCGTAAAACGACAAGATTGAAGGATTGATGATAAATCGACAAGATTGATAAGAGGACAACGATCGATGACAAATCGATCACAAGATTGACAGGATTGATAAGAGGACAAAACCCTAATTAGGATTGATGATGTCCAATGTTGACAAATGAATACACACATTGATGCGACAGGATAAAATTGATCAAAATCATGACTAGATAATGTTGTCGAGAAGACCAAATTTGAGGACGAGATGATTGAATAATGTAGAAGAATGACTCGATGTTCGCAAATGATAAAGACCAAGTGCGTGACATAGGAGAAATGTTAATGCGACGCAAAAACCTAAAATGAGGCAATGCGCAAATGTTAAAGTATGACCTCGCAAGCGTTGACCATTTTTGGGTGTCTACAGTAACAAGAATCTTGGTTTTGACATATCGGTAGGCAAACAACCGTCTAACTTACTAAACAACATGGGTGATAATAGAGAAAAGAATATAAATGAATACTTTCAAGCACTGAAGGCCCAGATGAACTCTAGAATCAGATTATCACAAGAAATTGTAAATAAATATAAGGATGAAATATGTTTTGTCATTAAGAAGGATGGGATTTGGATGGAGGCAGTTATCCCAAGAACAATTTGGGTTACTAAGATGGGTTATGAAACTGATGATCACATAATTGAAATATTTGCAAGAGCCCTTCTGGAAGCACCCAAGGAACCTAAGGAAGAGGTATTTGGCAGTGCTGAGACCATTGAGAATCAAATTCAATCGAAGAAAAGAGTAAAGAAGGTGGAAGCAATAGTAAGAAGAGGATCAAGGTAGGCTAAGGCTATCAAAGAAGATGTACTTAAACAAACCGGTATCACTGAAGATGAGTTAGCACTACAACTAGAAACTCACCTTTCATTGGTAGCAACTTCTTTAGAGAGTGATATGCCAGCTGCATTTAAAAGAGTTGTGAGGAAAAGAGAACCTTCACTAGTATCCACACCTTCGCCTAGAAGAACTAGACAAAAACAACAGACAGTAAGGCCCCCGAAGATAACTCCAAAGAAGAAAAAGTTAACACCAAAGAAAAAGACTCAACAAAATATTGCCCTAATTGACAAACTGCTGGATGAAATAACAGAGGCAGGAAAGCTTAAGAACATCAACAAACTATATGATAGATTATCAGTTGATGACAAAGAAAAAGTTGAAAATAGTGTAATTCGACACTTGGACATCTATAAGAAATTTCTAATGCAAGTTGTGGATGAATTACCAGCAGAACTGTTTAAGAGACTTGAAGCTAGAAGACAAGTTGTTGTAGAGCTTGATAAGAAAATTAAAGCTGAAAAACTACTTGCTGTTTACCCAGTAAACTCACCAAAGGAAATAGATGATTTAATCACTGAAGCTAACCGGTTAGTATTCTCAACTACACACCGGCATATAGCACTTATGGTTGGTAGAGTGAATGAGGTTGCAGAGGAAACTGCTAATGGATGGGATATATTCCTTGTAGAAAAGGAAAAGAAGGAAGTGTATAGAAATTCTAAACCTATCAAAGTATATTAGAAAGATAAGGAAAAGGGAAAAGGAAAGGTTGGTGGACCTCCAAGCATTAAAATAACAGATAATCTACCTCTATCGCCTTTGGATACTCCACTAGTAGTTACAACTGAAGATCAACTAGCCAATGAGAGTATGGATATACCACAAGAGGATACAAATCCTAATTCTGAGATATTATACATAGTTGATATTGATACTCAGAAAGTTAACATTGTGGTAGATAGGGACACAACTGGAAAGGCAAACATGGCTAGTAAGGAACCAGTAACAGATAATATAGAAGGTAAACCAACAAATAACACAAAGCATCAGGCAGATCAACAAATAGAGCAATAGGCTTCATCATAGCAACAGGTTAATATAGAGTCAGTGCCACCGGCAACAACAGAGCAAGACAAACCTTTGCTTAAGGAAATGGAAACACAAATTGACCTACCAGAGGTCACCACAAGCAAGGATATTGCTCCCACCGGTGGGATACAGAGTGTTGGCCCTTCAAATGTAGGATTCAAATCAACTAATGTAACAAAAGTTATTTTGGACTCCATAAAGAAAATAACAGATTGTAGCTCACAAGCATACAAGGCTATAGATGATACAATTCCAAATTTGAAAATGATAGCTCCAAAATGTAATGTAGATAATAAGGATTCTTTGAGTCAACTTGACACTTTGTCTAAGTATATTACTGAAAACATTGTGACAGTTGAACAAATAAAAGAGAAAGCATTCAAGGAGAGATTAGAAAAAGAAAAACACAAATTCTTTGAGGAAGAAATAAAGAAGTGTACAAGACAGTTTGATACACTTCTACCAGAACTGTGTAGTACATTGAAGGAATTCAAAACCTTGTACGGAGACACTTGCAAAACTAACTTTTTGACAGTTGATATAGACAGAAAAATGAGCAAGATACAGGAGGAAATAAATCAACTAGCTGACAATTTCATTAATTCATCTAATTCATTATCAGTTTTTGAGCAGAACATAACAAGTTTTGAGGAAAAACTATTAAAGTTGGAAAGAGAAAAGGAAAGAATAAAAAGTAAGGCTAAGGATCTTAAATGGAGACTAAGTCCAAAACTGGACTACCTAGCATCCTTAAGGAAAGAGATATCTAATGCTTTGGTTCAAGGACAGAAAATACTGACAGAGAAAATGCAACACCTCACCAGTACAGTTCAGAGGACAGAGGCAGCAATAAAAGATAGCAAACAATTCATTGACAACTTGAATTTGGTTTTGGCGGATCTTTTTCAGATTGTAACCAACTGGTTACAAGGGTGAAGCAGGAAACCACACTCTATTGACAATTTGACAACCTTTTTCATTGATGCCAAAGGGGGAGTAGTGGTATGAGAAAAATCCAATAACTCAGGGATCATCTGCTCAGGGGGAGCACACATTTTTGGTAACATTTTTGGACTTCAATTTTTGATACACTTTTGAAATTTCTCATGAGTGTTGCCATCAATTCCAAAGGGGGAGATTGTTGGCAAATGCACACTCCAATGAGACATTGTAGGTGATTGAAGGTTTTGTCATTGGTGGCAACCTTACAATCCTATGACACCGGCAAGACAATCCACCAGCACTAGTAAAGTCAGATTCTACATTGGCACATAGACCATCGACACTAACAATGAAAGGAAGCATACTGGCACAGAAGCCGACAAGAATTTTGTTGATAATATATTTTGTTTATTATTGTAAAATCATTATAAGCTGACTTGGCAAGTTGTAAAATGACTCATATATATAAGAGATCATTATAGAACATTTAGGTAATCATGGAGGAATGTAATTAGACGAAATAAGGTAGATCTATTATGCGAATTATAGGTTAAGAGTTTATGTATGAAGCATAGCTATAAACCAGTACTAGATCTGGCATAGTAGATTCTATTTTGAAGCAGTACAACACATTGGATTTATATAATCCATTTTGTAAGTCAACAAGACTTCCCATTTTGTAATTGAGCAGTGAGCTCTAGGCACTTGGCCTTCCTGCATGTGCAGGACCCTCTTGTAGCAGTAATATTCTCTTATTGGTCAGTAAGTGAATATTGTGGGTCACAAATCCCACCGAGGTTTTTCCCACACTAGGTTTCCTTGTTAAACTGTTGTGTTATGGTGTGTTTTTCATGTGGTTACTTTTATCTCTGTTTATAGCATTACTTTTTGTTTACCAGTACACTGTATTAATATGCTCTACAGGTTTTAAGTTAATAAAATCCTTTTACTGGTTAGATACTAATTCACACCCCCCTCCCTCTCAGTATCTGTGGGAATCCTAATAGATTTATGTAGCCTACACACCATCTCACTGTCTTCTGATAGGGAAAACCCATCCGGTTGCTCTATATACACCTCCTCTTCAAGTATTCCATTTAGGAATGCATATTTTACATCCATTTGATATACTTTGAATCCCTTGAAGTTTTCATATGCAAGAAGTATACGAACTCCTTCCAATCTAGCTACTAGAGCAAAGGTTTCTCCATAGTCTTCTCCTTCTTCTTGAGCATATCCTTTACACACCAGTATGGCTTTGTTTCTTACCACTGTGCCATCTTTATTCAGCTTATTTCTGAAAACCCATTTGGTGCCTATGACATTTTTATGCTCAGGTCTGGGTACCAAAGACCATGTACCATTATTTTCTATCTGGTCAAGTTCCTCTTCCATTCCCTTGATTCAGTCTTCATCTTTATGTTTCTCTTTAAATGTTTTAGGCTCAAATTCAGAGATCATGCAAGAATTTTCTCTGACCTTTCTTCTTGTAAGAATTCTTGCATCCTTGTCTCCTATGATCTACTTTGGATCATGATTCAACTTTACATACCTAGGAATGATCTTAGTTGTTTCCTCTTGCTTTTCTTCTTCATCCTCATCTTCATCAGCATCAACATCTACCGGTGTAGGAGCACCATTGCTGGTACTAGGTTGTTTTGCAACCGGTTCCCAAAAGGTTACTACCGGTTCATCTCCTACTTTCTCGCTGTCACTTTCCTCAGGTTTCTCAGAGGTTTCATCAACTCTAACATTGATAATTTCAACAATTCTTTGAGTCCTATTGTTGAAACATTTGAGAGCTTTTCTCTTTGTGGAATACCCTAGAAATATTCCCTCATCACATTTTGCATCAAACTTGCTCTGATGTTCACTCCTCTTGATATAACATTTTCTACCAAACACTCTAAAGTAGCTTACCACTAGTGTCTTACTGGTCCAATACTCATAAGGAGTTTTATCCTTACCTTTCTTGATGAGTACCCAGTTCATGGTGTAGACTGCAGTGCTCACCGCTTCTCTCCAGAAGGTGTGAGCAACCTTCCCTTGGATCAACATAGTTTTGGCTGCTTCAACTACAGTCCGGTTGTTCCTCTCTACTAGGCCATTCCGCTGTGGAGTCTAGGGGGAAAACAATTGCCTCTTGATGTTGTTCTCTTCACAGTACTTGTTGAATTCATCGGAAGTGAATTCTCCTCCCTAATCAGTTCTTAGGCACTTAATCCTCTTGCCACTTTCTTTTTAAATCAGTGCTCTGAAGGCTTTGGATTTTCCAAAAGCTTCAAACTTGTCTTTCAAGAATGTGACCCACATCATTCTTGAGAAATCATCAGTAAGAATCATAAAATACCTATCTCCTTGCACACTCCTAGTTTTCATAGGACCACACAAATCAGTATGCACAACATCAAGTAAATTGTCTGCAGTGAAAGATTTACCTTTGAAGGTTGAGGAAGACATTTTCCCCAGTTGACACTCTTTGCACAAAGGAGTCTCCAGTTTTCTCAGCACATGCAATCCTCTAACTGCCTTGATCTTAATAGCCTTCACAATATTATCAAAATTTACATGGTAGATTCTCCTATGCTATATCCAGCTATCAACAAACTTAGCCATTAGACATGTACTGATATTTGCATTCAGCTGAAATAAGTTACCTCTGGTCTGCATACTAGTGGCCATCAGTTCACCACTCTTTCCTTTTATTTTTCACACCCCATCTCTGAATTCCAGAGTGAGTTTATTATTATTCAGCTGGGAAACACTCAAAAGGTTGTGTCTGAGACCTTCTACCCAATACACATTATCAACACTGCTTTTTCCATTCAGAGAGATGGACCCTTTGCCTTTTACCATACATGGTTCATCATTACCAAATCGGACCACACCACCATCACACTCTTCCAGAGACAAAAACTTACTCTAGTCACCAGTCATGTGGTGAGAACAACCATTGTCAATAATCCACTGATTGGAATTATCAAAGTGGGAGACAAGATCCTTCTTGTCTAACACATCTTCCTTAACTCCTACAAACACAATGTCTTCACTTTCTTCATCTTCTGATTCCTCATCAGTGACACCTTCATCAACTACTACAAAATAGGTTCTCCTGTTTCCTCCTTTTAACTTCTTGAACTTATCCGATTTGTCCTTGTTATCACCATTAGGATAGTTTACAACAATGTGTCCTATCCTATTACAAGAGAAGCATTTCAAAGGAATCTTACCTTTGTATTTACCAGTTCCCTTAGGAAGTCTCTTGGCAAGAAGAGCTTAAAATTCCATCAGGATCTCCTCATCATCCATTTCTCTGCTTTGTCTTGGTTCACAACCGATACTTGCTTCTTTTCCCTTTCTAGATGGTGCAACAGATGCTCTAAAGGTTGATTCAGTCTTTTGAATACTACCATCATAATTATTTAGCTCATATGTGGTCAACTTTGCAATGATGGAGTCTAGGGATACCTTTGTCTTGTCTATAGACCTCAACCCCTGAATAGCAACAACCCTTATTGCATAGATTGCTAACAAGGATCTCAAGACTTTGCTAACAATAGTGGAATCATCTATTTTACCTCCTACACTCTTGATGTCTCCAACAAAAGTTTTGATTCTTATTCCATATTGTTGAATGGTCTCTCCTTCAACCATTCACATGTCTTCAAACTTCCCCCTAAGGCTCTCTTCCTTAGCTTGTTTCACATACTCATCACCGCCATAGATATTCTCCAGAGCATCCCATACTTCTTTGGGATTGTCTTTATCCTGAACATCAATAAACTCAATGTCAGATAAACTACTGATTAGGGCTTCCATGACTTGCCCATTCTCCTGAATCTCTCTTCTTTGGTCATCAGTGAGAGTACCGATAGGAATAACATAAGCATTATCAACATAGCTCTAGTGTTGAGCTCCCATGCTTCTAATGTAGATCTTCATTCTATCCTTCCATATCTTAAATTTATCTCTGTTGAACTTTGGACCTTCCCTCTTCATCATTAGAATAAGATCTTTTCCTCAAGCAGTTAAGCTTACAACACAGAGGACCTAGAGGAGGCTCTGATACCAATTGATGAATAATGATGACCAGTTAGTACCAAACCGGTACTAAAGGGGGGGGTGAATCAGTACAAACAAAACAAACTTTCCCTGAAACTGTTTGACTACAAAGACTGCACTCAACTGGCAAACAGTAACACCGGTGCAGAACAGAGCACTACCAATAAAACACAGTGAGAATGTGAAAGACATAAACTGGTAACTCTTAGCTCTATATACAATCTAATATCTCATTTCCACTTCACCCTTAAGCTCTGGCAAGAAATACATAAAAAATACTTAAAATCATTGAATCAACTTGCATTACCACTTTGATATAAAACACTAAACCATCACATGAAAGGCATCACACATGACACATTGATTTTTTCATGTGGAAACCCAACTAGGAAAAAACCATGGTGGGGATGAATACCCACAAGATGTTCTTTGAACTCTTCTGAAGTCTGCTATGTTAGGAGCCTAGTCCGGTTAAAGACTTTTACAATAGGTTCTTCTAGGAACCAATCCTACTAGGGATCACTTGGTTAGGGGATGGATAAATACCCAGTTAAAGGTTAAAACCCTGTTAGAGGTTACCTCGCAAGAGGATTTTAAGAACTCATTGAATTGAGTCACCCTGTTAAAGGATTTACACAAAATCTTGTTAAAGCTACCCGATTAAGGGATTTTCCAACTGCTGAAATGGTTAGAAGTCAACCGGTAATACACTGATCTGATAACAACACACAATGCCAAGGCAGATCCACTTTAGCTACTTTGCTTTTGCAATCACACTCTGCAAGTATCAACACACTTCTCTGGTTTGGCAAGAATCAAGTATCTCTTCACTTGGATATACACATAACATTTGCCAACAACTTCAAAATAAAAAACATCATCGACCTTATAGGAAATAGATAGGTCGATAGCATAAACCCTAAACCCTAAACCTTTAGGTTTAACAATTCAGTCAGTTCAATCCTGACTGTTAATCATACTACATTGAATACAACAGTCTTGAACAGATCTCAAGATGTTTTCCATCATTCATTCTTTGCCACTTCAAGAAGATGATAACCCATCACACGCTCTCCACTGTTTACAGAGACTTCACACATTCTCGAGGTAGATAGGTTTGATCTTCTTCATGCAAGATCCTCAAGGAAATCCTTCATGCGCACAAGGCTGACATGGCAACATGATCTATTCTTCATGCTAACTCATCACAAGATGTCATTGGTTGAATCACACAGGAAATGCATCAACCGGAAACCCTAAAGATGAGAATACCAACCGGTAGTCATGCCAAATGAAACCCCGATACAAAACTTCCATATCCCAGTTCTCATTCCAACATACCGGTTCACCTTGAACAAACATACCGCTTCACTTTTTTTCACATATACCAGTTTACATCATCATACTGGTTCTCTTGCCAGTTTGCCTACTTTAATATATCGGTTCATACACTAGAATATTGACATCAATGACAACATACAACATCATGTCATCAAGCTCTACACATTTTCCAACAATTCAACTTTAGTGGTGGACTTTGATATATAGCTCTGCTTCTTGCTGCTCCAAGATACAAGTCTTCCTCTAAGAAAGAATACACCACTGGTTCTGCTCTTCCTATCATCAACATTACCTGCACAGTCTGCATCTGTATAAACCTTCAAATAAAAGTTACCTGCATATGGATACCATAATCCATAGTCAATAGTACTTTTCAAATATCTGAATATCCTTTTGGTTGATGTCAAGTGTGCTCCTTTGGATTATTCTGAAATCTGGCAACTAAACCAACTGCATGAGCAATATCCAGTTTGTTGTGAACAACATAATACAGTTTCCCTATCATTGATCTGTACTCATTTTCATCAACAGATGCAACATCATCCTCCTTAGAAAATTTACAACCTGTAACCATTGGTGTCCCAACTGGTTTAAAGTCACTCATTCCAAATGTCTTCAATACCTCTTTCACATACTTAGACTGTGTGATAAAAATACCACTCTTCATCTACTGAATTTGCAAACCTATGAAGAATTTTATCTCTCCTACTAGAGACATTTCAAATTCACTTTTCATCTCATTTCCAAAGGCATTACTCATGTCATCATTGCCTACAAATATGATATCATCTACAAACACTTCACTCACTAGTATCTTATCTCCTTCAGATTTGAGATATATATTGTTCTCTTCACTAGTTGTTTGAAAACCTATCTTCATCAGGTGTGAATGTAGTCTTTCATACCATGCTCTTGGTGCTTGCTTCAAACCATCTGGCTGCTCAATGTATACTTCTTCTTCCAGTATTCCATTTAGAAATGCTGACTTCACATCCATATGATATACTTTGAATCCCTTATATATTGCAAATGCAATAAGAGTCCTAACCCCCTCCAATCTAGGAACTGGTGCAAATGTCTCACCATATTCTCTCCTTCTTCTTGTGCATAACCTTTGCATACCAATATGGCTTTTTTTTTTTTTTCTGACTACTACTCCATCTTCATTCAGTTTATTCCTGAATACCCATTTAGTGTTAGGCCCAATATGGAAAGCTAATGTACTAAGAGGGGAGGGGTGAATCAGTACTCCAAAACTTTTCTTCAACAATAACTTTACTATTATATATAAACCGAATTGTTTAGTAACATAATATAAAGCTAAAACAAATAGATAACAATCATACATGATTCACTCCATAACACATATATTTTGGTTACGCAAAAACTCTTGGTTAGAGAGAAAAATTGTAGTGGGGATGGCACCCACAACTTCACTACTGCAATAATAAAGGTTGCTCGATTAGAGATACATGTTTATCTATTTTTGATAGCTTACCCTGTTAGGAGTATCAAGATCTGTTAGATCTACCTTGCTAAAGGATTTTACAACACTTAATCTAAATGCTGCACCTGGTTAGAGACTTTACAATTTATAGACTTGATTAGAGTCTTTTACCCTATTAAAGGTTTCTCTTACAACTTCAAAATATTAAAATAAAATCATTACAAATATCTACAAATTTACATCTGAAATGTTATAGCAGATTCTATGTGCTTAGAATAAGATTACCTTGCTTATAACATACCTCGATAACCCATATAGTAACTCAGTAAACCCTTCTATTTACTCTGTTCTTTGACTGTTCTCTAAAATCCTTCTCAGTGTCCTCTGTGTCTCTATAACAGTCATAACACTTAGTGCTTTCATATGTCTTGCTTTGTATATTTCTATATCTTCCTTTCTATCATGCTACATGTATATTTCTGATCTTAATCCATGTTGTATAAATAGATCTCTTATGTCGGTGATCCATTCATTGCTTCGATCTTACAAACATGTTTTATCGAATGAATAACCATGCAAAATATTTTATTGGTTAAATGACTTCAAAATCATACACAATCTTTTAAGTGCAATTTCCAATGTGATAACGGTTAGATGTGCCTCAATCTTGTAACACATTTTCATATGTATGTCCAGGTTCAATGAATCTGGTAACACGTTTCACTCGGTGTATATCAACTCGGTGTGTCATCTTTTCTACTCGGTAGACATGGAATGATACTCGGTAGACAGCTTGGTGTATACTACGCTCTAAGACTACTTTCTTCTATAACCGACAAGACTATGCATACCGACTGAATATTTTGGTAGAGATAACCGACTAGAGTATATAGAATAACTTTGAACATACGACTAATGGAAACTTGATAAGTAGTAACATTTAGTACCTATCACATTTTTGTTTACCAGTATGGGTACTAGGGTCCATGTATTTCTCTTCTCAATCTGGTTAAGCTCCTCTTCCATATCTTTGATCTAGCGATCATCTCCAAATTCTTCCTTAGCAGTTCTAGGCTCAATAGTGGAGATCATGCAAGAATTCTCTCTAATTCTTCTTCTGGTTAATACTCCAACATCTTTATCTCCAATAATTTGGTCAGGATTATGATTGAGTCTCACATACCTTGGAATAACAAGATCATTATCTTTAGGTTGTTCTTCATCACTATCATCATCTTCTTCTGAATCTACCTATTCTAGTTGAATTGGTACTACAACATTCACTTCACTGGCTTTTGGCTTCACCGGTTCTGGTTCCAAAATTAAAATGTAAGGTTCATCTTCCTTCTTTTCCTTACTGGTTTCTCCTGAAACTTCAGGAAACTCATCCACTCAGACATCAACACTCTCAATGATTCTCTGTGTTCATTTGTTGTAATGTTTGTAGGCCTTAATCTTGGTGGAGTAACCAAGAAATATGCCTTCATCACTTTTAGCCTCAAACTTACTAACATAGTCACCTCTCTTGATAAAACATTTAGTACCAAAAATCTTAAAATAACTGACATTAGGTGATCTACCATACCAGTATTCATAAGGAGTTTTATCCTTACCTCTTTTTACCAATATCCAGTTCATAGTGTAGATACTTTTGCTGGCAGCTTCTCTCCAGAACATTTTTTCTACACCTCCTTGTATTAGCATCATTGTAGAAACTTCAACAATTGATTGATTGTTCCTCTCTACAATAACATTTTGTTGTGGTGTCCTCGGTGCAGAAAGCTTCCTCTTAATTCCATTGTCTTCACAATATCTAGTGAACTCCTCTGAAGTAAATTCACCACCTTGATCAGTCCTTAAAGACTTTATCTTCTTACCACTTTCCTTTTTAGCTAAGGCCCTGAATGCCTTGAACTTACTAAAGGCTTATGTTTTGTCCATTAAAAATGTGACCCACATCATTATTGAGCAACCATCAATGAAGAACATAAAATATCTGACACCTTGAATACTTTTAGTTCTTATTGGTCCACAGAGATCTGTATGAACCAAATCTAACAAATGTTCTTCTAAGAAATATTTTCTCTTAAAAGTTGAGGATGTCATCTTTCCTAACTGACATTCCTTACATAGAGCATTCACCAGTTTGTCCAACTGAGGCAAACCTCTTACCAACTTGGACTTACTGACTTTGACAATGTTATCAAAATTTATATGACAAAATCTCTTATGCCAAAGCCAACTATCATCTACTTTAGCAATTAAACAGTTGTTGAATTTAGGATTTAGGTGAAATAGGTTACCTTTTGTCTACTTTCCAGTTGCAATTAGTTCACCTTTTCTCCTATAGATTTTGCACATTCCATTCTTAAATTCCAATGGATAACCTATGTCATTGAGTTGGGCTACACTTAAAAGATTGTGCTTTAATCCTTCAACCTAGTAGACATCATCTGCACTTCTCCTTCCATTAAGGGAATTGGTTCCCTTTCCTTTTACCATGCAGGGTGAGTCATTTCCAAATCTCACAACTCCTCCATCAAATTCCTTCAAAGTAAGAAATTTACTTTGGTCACCGGTCATGTGGTGTGAACAACCACTATCTATGATCCAATCATCATAACTATCCATGCGAGAAACTAATGCCTTCTGATTAGATGTCTCCTCTTTAATGAAAAAAAGATAATGTCTTCATTAGCATCTCCCTCAGATTCCTCATCAGTGATACCACCATCAATTGCAATGAGACAATCTCTTTTGCCTTTTCCCTTTGTATTTATTGCACTTCTCAAGCTTATGCTCATTGTCACCATTAGGACAGTTAGCTACAATGTGTCCAATCTTGTTACATGCAAAACACTTCAAAGGTAATTTACCTCTGTACTTACTAGTACCTCTGGGAAACTACTTGGCCAACAATACTTCAAGCTCAATCAAACTATCTTCATCATCAACTTCTCTTCTGGATCTAGACTCATATCAGTGACTAACATATCTGCTTTTCCTCATAGGTGGATTAGAAACTGAAGCTCTAAATACAGATTCAGATTTCTGAGCACTACCATCTTAACCATTTAATTCAAAGCAGTAAGTTTACCAGTGATGGAGTCAAGAGTTACCTTAGTTTTATCAATAGACTTTAGCTCCTTAATGACTACAACTCAGATAGCATAGACCAGTAGAAGGGTTCTCAACACCTTACTAATTACTATGACATCCTCCACTTTACCACCATTGCTCTTGATTTCACCAACTATCTCCTTGATCCTCTAACGATACTATTGAATATTCTCACCTTCAGCCATCCACATGTCATCAAACTTACCTCTCATACTCTCTTCTTTGACAATCTTCACATGCTCATCACCGCTATATATTTCCTCAAGTTTATTCCACACATCATAAGCAGTCTCCAAACCATGGATATCAACATACTCTGAATCAGACAAAGAACTAATAATGGCCTCCAATGCTTGATTATTTTCTTGTTGCTATTTCTTTTGATCATCAGAAATAGTCCCACTAGGTGCAACATATTGAGTAACAACATGTTCCAAGTATTGACTTCCTAGACTCCTGATATAGATTTATATCCTATCACTCCATATTCTATAGTTTTCCCTATTAAACTTTGGACCTTCTTTATTCATCATGTTCTTTAAGATCTTTACCTCAGGCTGTTAGGATTAGACACTAGAGGACCTGAAATGCTTTGATACCAATTGATGATATGATGAATCAATAAGGATCTAGACAACTAATGAGAGTGGGGGTGAATCAGTAGATGAAAAACTGACTAAACTTTCACCAAACTTCAAAAAAATCTCACAAGTTAAACTCAGAACTAATTGCTTCAAACACTGAACTACCAATTGCAATATCATTGCCAAATATACCGGTTGACTATCATAATAGAATAACAGTATAACAAGTCTAAAACTATCAAACCATTTAACCAAAACATCCAAATACTTTATTGACAAAAGTAAAAGCATATTTCAAATTACTGTCGATCATCATATCATATCTAAGTGGATTTAGCAATTAAGCAAATTAACCATATCAAGCATAACCACAAAAAAATTCACCACTTGACATAATGATTTTGATGTGGAAACCCAAATGGGAAAAACCACGGTGGGGATGAATACCCACAAGTATTCTGAACTCTTTTGAAGTTCACCATGTTAGGATCCAATCCTGTTAAAGCTTTACAAAAAGTCCTGTTAGGAACAGATCCTATTAGGGACCACCCAGTTAAGGGATTGACTATAATGCCCTATTAGAAGAAATACCTTGTTAGGAGTAACCTCGGTAGAGGATTTGAAATCCAAGCCAATGGATCACCTGGTTAGAGGATTTAGATAGCACTAAGCCTACTAAAGCTTACCTTGTTAAGGGATTTGATTGTTGTAATTGTTAGAGAACAATAGGGGTTTCCTGATCTAGTGAATAGCACTACTCTACTTGATCAGATCCTTTTCATGCTCCTATCTGCCTTCACACATACTGCAGACAGACCTTCTGGTTCAGCAACCAATCACACTTACACTTAACCAAAATTTCCAACACTACAACAAAACAACTCATTGACCTTATACGCAAAAAAACAGGTCGATAACACATCACAAACCTAGATCTCATAGAAATTACACACAAATTGGTTCAAGTATGACCATTGGATTACATAGAAATCATTGCACATTGTTCAAGACAACCTCGACCGCTCCTTGATCACCGCTTCATCAAATTTTGTAACTCATCACGCGGTTTCCACTTCATGCAATGTACTCGCTCATTCCCAAGATAAAACCGTTATCTCTACATGCCAAAAACTATTTGAAACTCTTCACATACAACATGCATATGTGGCATAATCATTACCATTCATCATTTGATCATAAACCAATACAACCGATTTACCAAGCTCCATCAATTAGGGTTTAGCACATCAATAGGTAGGGTTACTAGTTGATCTCATTGCTTCTCAAGTAATACCAGTTTCCTTCACTAGCTCACCTACCGATTGCAAAACAACATCATAACAACATTATTATAGGTTATAATTGACATCAATGACAACATAATAGTTCATCAATGCAATCTTCATACAAATGCCAACATGCTAAACTCAATTGGGTGACTTATAAAGAATTGCATAATACAATGAATGAGTCTCATGATAGGGAAACAATTAGATTGAAATGCTACTTAAAAATTTGGTCTCCTTACATCAAATGTTTACAATTTTTGCTGGAACATGCAAATTTGGATGATATTATTGGCAATTCCATTTTGAAAATTACTGAAAAATTTGATGAGTTGTGCAATATTATACAAAATCATATCTTTTTTCATGACAAGTTTATTTAGTTGGTGAGATTTTATGACAACCGACTAGTACAAATTCCTCCTATTTTGACAATAGAAGGGGAGTTGAAGAGATTTTCAATCTGGAGATCTAATTTTTTCCTTAAAGTTAGACAAGCAACAAGAGGATATGATAATTTTGGTGTTATAAACATGGGAGTGTTGAATTCTATGCTAGACAAACTTTACTCCATTGAGTATTGGATGTTCAAGTTTTGCCAGATTGTGGTGATAGTGCATGATCAATATAAGAATGATCATATGACGCAAGTCAAACAATTTCCTGGGTGGTGGACCTACTAGGTACTAAGGTAGAGAGATTTTTGAACAAACTTACAAAGAAAAAGCTCCATTTGTAATTGGAGATGCACTTTTTTTTACAACTACATGTTATATATATATATGTATACATACATACATTTATTAATTCCAGTATCCATGATGGGATAAATTTTATTTGTTCTACTTCTCATTACTTAGATCTGAAAGTGAATATGTCATTTATTTTACAAGTTTTCATTGCATATGGGAAAGTAAAATATAATCCAATTACACAAAACCCTGCTGAAATAACATTTCTCAGAATCCTTTAAAAATTAAAATGAAGATCAGATTAAAACAAAGTTACATAGTCATAGAAGACAAAAGAAATTGTAATTTATATTCTCTTTCACAGAAACAAGTTTACATGGCACTGTGGCACAATTTACATCTTTGGGATGGTTCGTGTTGACAACACATATTATGAAATCACCGTGTAAGTTTTTGTAGGGTGCTCCACTCTGCATTTGATGGAAGTCTAATTTGTTGTAATGCATGGTGAGAAACCTGCAAATTTGTCAGCATTTCATATTTGGAAGAGGAATATGAATTTGACACCAATGTTTCATTCAATATTGCATTCAAGCTTATCAATGATTCGATGTAACCCAAAAAACTCACCTCACTATTGTCCTTAGGAAACTGGTCTACATCACTATTCATTTTCTCCTCCATCTCCTTTTTGAAAGCAACATTTCCAATGTATTGATTGTTTGTGTCAACACTCTTTTCCAAACCAAGCTCTATCAATTTTTGTTCCTTTTCATCCAGCTTCATCACCTTGTTTACAGCCATACCCAAATATTCCTCTTCTTCCTGTAGTTTTTCACATTTTTGAATGATAGATGATGCCTTTACTGAGGCATCAATGCAACTACGAATACCCTTCATTGCCAAATAGTTGTCACTAGCTTTGTAGAGTGTTTATAAAATTTGTTTTGCAATTTCCTCTCTTGAACAAATCTCTTTGTTCTGACCAATGTATTCCTTGACCTTTACATAATGTCCTCTCACACTTTCATTCAATTGAAACCACTGACACAACTGGTCATTCCTCTGCATTATTTTCCCCCAAATTTTTTTTTTTATATACCTCACTATCTTTTTAGAATTTTCTTTCATTCTGTTCTCCAAAGTTTTGATCATATTTTCAACCTTTCGCAGCTCTTGTCCCATTTTTTCACTTGATTTTCTTTCTTCCTCTGATTTTTCTTCCCACTGTTTTGCCTTTGCCCTTTGATGATCCAATTGCTCCTGTAAATGTTTGTTTGTGACAACAAGAGTCTTCACACTATTGTATAATCTAGGCGCGGAAGTGGCTTTTTCATTGTCTAATTCTTTATTGCTTTCAGCCAATTTTTTGTTTTGTTCATTTAGTTGTGCCTCCATCTGTTTGTGCTCTGTAATTGCTGATACAATCATAATTTTTTATCCTTTTCTGTATTTCAATCCACTTGTTATCTGTTGCTTTCCTCTTTTCTTTCTCATTTTATAGGTCTACCTGTAACTTTTCTATTTGTTTCTCCAGCTTACTTTTCTCTCTCTCCATCTTGACCAGTTTTGTGTAGACCACTTCGTTGGTATTTTTTGACACATTAATTTTGTCTACATTTTTTAGTCTAGAAAAATCCATATGGAAGGAGCTAACATGAAATTGAGAGGGATCTATCTGACTCCGTGGTAGATTTTGATTATTATCTGGGGCCACAACAACCATGTACTCCATCATTTTGTTGTTTGGGTCATATGTGGGAATTACCCTGTTCGATGCAGGTCATTCCTTAGAAGTAGCAGTAGCTGCATCCCTCTTCAGTTTATTCTTTTTTTCTTTATTCATATTTGATTTTTGTACAAATTTATCAAAGTAAGTATTGTAATGAAAACCTGGGGTTGCTAACACAATTGAATGTTTGAAAGGTGATATAGCATTTGTAGCGATGTACACACCCTATGCCTATGTTTCTAACTAATGCATTTTGAGGATTAACAATACCCATTCCTAATCATGTCCCATAGTCACTTGCAAGTGGAGTTTTTGGACTCTTTGTAGGGGTTTGTTCTGAAGCTTCAAACAATAGATTTTGAGTGGCTATGGATAGAGTTTGTGTTGTACTCGCCATTTTTGTCATAACCTTTTGCTTATTCACACTACCTTGATCACTACCCATGGGATTCTGTAAGTCTATAATATATTGTACAATTGGACTCTTGTGAGAGATTTCTTGTTGTTTCTTTTGTTAACAACAACTAGTACAAGTACCCATGTCATCCTCACTGGTGGTAGTGGCACTTGATTCAATACCAATAGCATGTTCTGGTTGTGAATGTATCTGAGTGTTGGTACCATCCACACCAATGACAGTGGTACTTGATTCAACACTATGACCAATCCAATGTTCTAGTTGTGATTGAATATGAGTGTGGGTAATATCCCCAGATTCCCAACCAGTGGCACTTGTGCTGGCACTTGATTCACCACCAATAGGATTACCTTGTTCTGTTAGTGGTTGTGATTGAATTTGAGTGTCTACATAAACTAGATTTGAAGATTTAACAAAATAAGAAGCGGGGTTATGAGTAATACCTACCTGTGATGGTTCACCTCCAATGATTGGTCTCTCACCATTTTTTCTTGGAACAAGTTCCGTCGACAGTGGCGTCCAGTTGCCTTCTCCTTGGGGACCCACACCACCACCTTCATAATCCAATTTTTCTATTAGGGTTTCCCCTTTGGTATATTTTTCTTTCATGGACTCACTCAATTTTAGAGACTAAGAGTATGTAGTAACTATTTGAGTTGCTATGGTATTGGTATTCTCATCAGCCTCATCCTTATCCTCATCCTTATCACTTTTTTCATATGCTTCATTGGGATGCTCATTATTCCACAATTTTCTAAATTCAAAATCCTTTGGGATTTCATCAAGATCTAGACTGGTCTATGGTTCACCGATATTCTTCCTCATAGTCCAAAAATCGGTAATTTTGGTTCTATTCCACCTTCCGTCCTCACAATCTATCTTTATATTTTGTGGGATAGCTTTTGTAGATGGATGAGCATCTTTTTGGTAGAAATTGTTTCATGCTTAAAAATAATTAATGCAAAAATAGGAAATAAGGATGAATCACCAAATCCTTAACTATCAAAGCAATTTCAAACATGAACCAATAGAAATTAACACAAGATAAGAATAAATTCAAAGCATCATGGCTTCCATTGTGCTTATCCGAATTATGCTTGTAGGTGGCTCTCAGGTATTGCACTGGGATTCCTGCATAGATTAGACAATTGTTTGAAGACTGTGATTCTTTGATTCTCAAAATCTAGAATGAAATGAACAAAGAGGTTGAATTTATAGATTTTCAACACAAAGGAGGTGAGAAATAGAAATCAAGTGTTGATTGATAGATAACTGAAATTGATTGATCAGTTAACATAGTTGATTGATTTTTTAACTCATTTGATTAAGGAGTGAAGTGAATAGATTGGAGAGTGAACTAAATAAATGGATTAGTAAACTCATTTGATTGATTAGTGAACTGAATAGACTAGTGAGATGACTGAATTGATGGATTAGTCATAAAAAGTTGATTTTGAGTTAAAAAGGATGATTGATGAGTTAACTGAGTTAACTAATTAGACAACTAATTTGATCAATCAGTTCTGATTTAGCATGTGTTGTAGGAATTTGAAATTGAATTTGATTTTCATTTTCAATTTGGATTTGAATTTGGTCATTCGAATGCTGAAATGCACATGAAATTAACTAAAATTCAGATTTGGGGAAAATGTGAATTTGGAAATATGAAATTAGATGAAATTAATTCAAATTCAAAATTGGGGAAATATGAATTTGAGAGAAATGAAATTAGATGGAAATAAGAGGAATTATAATTTGGGGATTTGGAGGAATTTTAATTAATTAATTTAAATAATTTAAATAAAATTATTTAAACTTAGGAGATTGAATTAATTAAATAATAAAGATTATTTAACTAAGGAATAAATCATAATTAATTAAATAATTGATATTTAATTAATAATTGAGATATGGTTAATTGATTAAAATGATTTGAGAATAGAAATAGAATAATTAGAAGTGTTGGAGAGCGATGATTAGAAGAAATAGTTAATTTGATCAAATAATTAAATAATTACTTAATTAAATAGACAAAAAATTAGTGTAGAATTAATGAGACATTTTTAGGTGTCTACTAAAATTATCAGACCTCCTATTTTCATTTTGATTTTGTTTGCCCTGCTCTGTTGTTCCCTGTGCCATAATTTGTGATGTCAATTCTTCTATTGGAATATTTTTGTCAGGGGCAGTTTCCTCCATCACTTTTTTGACCTCATCCTAGGAGTCCTTGTTTTTTTGACAATTCTAGCAATGGTTTACTTTCATGTTGAAATTTGCTTGCAGAGTTCAGATTCTTCCAAGGCCTTTTCAGAATGACCCCGCATGGGTCATACTGCCAGCAACTATCAACATCAAAATTAAAAATCTCCAAAAAATTATGTGCCACATTAAATGCTTTTCTCTCAAATGTGAACCTTCCACATGAGAAAGGTAACTAAGGAAATATTGTCTTCTTTTGTTGGCCATAGAAGAGTTCATATGTAGTCTCCATCCGCCATACATATTCCAATGAAAAAACCCTCTTTGTCACATGTATTGGAAGTTTGTGGGGTTGTACTCATGCTCCATAAAACCTTAACACTGTATATTCTTCCCCAAGGAACCAATCCACCAATTTTATTTCAGATCTGAGTTGAATGCAATCTCTACAAGACACGGGAAATCTAAGCATTGGAGAGTCTATAATTTCATGATACATTTGTGCCAAAAAGAAGTCTATAAAATGGGTCTAGTTCCCTCTTTTATCATGCATCATTATCTTAGGTTCCCATTCATATATTAGAGCCACTGTTCTATCCTTGTCTTTCTTGTACACTTGAATCTCAAGCTTGTTGGTTTCAAACATTCCACAAAATTTTGCTAGAAGAAGATGAAACAAGTAGTTTGTGAACCTAAATGTCTTAGAGATACCTCCTTTAATCATTACAAATTGATTGTGCATGGATTGAACAACATGTTCAATAAAATTATATCTGACTGGTTGAGGAATACAATGGATATTAAATATCATTTGAAGAAGGCTTGCACCCACTATCCTATCACTTTCCAATTTGAGACAAAATGTTAGCAGGGCAATAGTATCCTTAACCCATGGCACAAAAGTATCAACATTATAAGGAGGCTTATGGTTGTGATCCAATTTGAAACCATCAACTATTATACCTCTGACAAATCTATCTTTCTCATCTTCACCGACAAATTCATATTCCTCTACAAGCTTTTCTAGGTCAATGTGGACGTTTGAGTTTTCTACTCCAAGCCCTATGTCCAACAAACTCTTAAATTCTTTCTCGGTGATGGATAAAATTTCCTTTTGGGTATTCTTATTAATAATTGCTCTTCTACTTTAATCATAATTTTTGGCACATAGCATGACAATTTCTGGGCAAGGGAAAACTTGAGGTAACATCATGTTTCCCAATCCAACATCCCACGATGTAATTTTATTTGTTTCCACTCCTATTTTAGGGTTATAAAGTTTCCAATTTGACCCTCTAGTGCTATTTGCCGACTTTTTAGTTCTAGTTTCCCACTTATTTTGCAATGCAAATCTAATTTGTGTTGTTTTCTTCTTACCATGGAGCATAGTATCAAAAATACCATGGTATTCATCAGTGAAACCAGAGGTTTTAACTAGTTTGGATACTTCAGTACAATCTATATCTCCTATTGTTGTTCTTTTCATTTTTCCCATCGTTGGTAATGGTTAAAAGATGGTGCTAAGATCAACAAGCTCAAAAATGTAAATCTTAAACCCTAGGTTTTATAATGAAACTATATCTGTTTGGTATTTTACCTAGAATTTGAATCTTGAATTTTCTCTGGTGAATACACAAGTCATAGACTAGCGCTGGAAGACTCTGTTGCGTCCCTCAATCTCATTTTTGAATTTGAAATATCCTTGGTTATCTACTAGCTAGTTAGTCCAAATAAAACTTCACTTAATCAAAACCCTCAAATAAAAAATGGTACAATTCATACAATAGTCGACGTAGTCTCAAAGTTTTATTAATTTAACAAACACTATCGGTCACACCAACACGTGTCACGGATTTTTGGAAACATTTTGAACATTTTTTATGCTTCACAACCTCAGTCTGAATTAGAGCTTCTGTCGTTGATCTTCTAACATCTAACTGCCATTCATGAATGAATTTACTATAGTCTATTCATTGATTATACTTAATTAACTTTAACTATATAATTAAAATTTAAGTATACAAATAAAGGCCCAGACAGTTCGTAAAAAAATTCATCTTTTGTAAAGGTAAATAAACCTTCCAATGCCCTAGCAAGTGGCCATCTTGTTGCTAAGTTGGCCAAACCATTTGTTTGTCGCTATGTAGCTCCATGTAGGCAAAAATGTACCAAGTAGTCTTGGTCAACACCATTAAATGGTGCATTTGAATGTTGAAATGAAGTTTGAGGAATCCAAGAAAGAAGTGACACTTGATGTTCAACTGATGTTAAGTTTGTAGAGTGCAATAGGATTTCTTATTAGTACAAGCCATGGAGTGATGCAGCCTGCCATTGAATTCTTTCGAGCATCCAACTGGGTTTGCTACAACCAAGATTCACCAAGTTTGAGATAATTTTGCAGGGTATGCTCAGTGTAGGATAGCCAAAATTAAATGAAATGTTTCTTCCATTGTTTTCAACTTGGAAATCAAGAATCATTACCTCAGAGACATGGGAGGAAAGGATAAATATGTCCAGGGGGCTACACATTTGCATTCGGGAAATTTTTCTCTTAGATAAGTGTGTGATTGTGCTAGTAATATGAAGATGTTTGGATGCAAAAGATTGCAATTGCATAAGGGATTTTTGCAAGATATATACAAAGTCCTAAGTACATCATTAATGGTCTTAGGTTAATAAGGTTGATGCCAAAGTATTGTTTAGGTTACTGTAAATTTTCCTATTTAGAAAGGATGGAATTGGAAAGAGTTATAGGGGTGTCATTATACTCTAACAACTAGAGTGATGAAAGAATAGGAGTTCCTAATAATGCTGCCACAACTTTATGATGAGGGATAAAGCCATTGATTCTTTCATTATGCACAAGACATTGTAACATTGAGCCTTTGAGTAGGAATTGGCTGATTATCCTCATGACCTTTCTACATCACACACCTCCGAAAGAAAAATAATAAACATAGCAACAAGAATTTCTATCCTGTAGCTATAATGATTCATGTGATCTTGAAGGATACAAACCAACTGCAGAGGTGAGATGGAGATGCCACATATCTTGATTAATGAATTGGAAATTGTACTAGCCTTCATATGTCATGATTTCACACTCGTTGGAAACTGTGGAAGAGACTTAGAGTCCAAGCCTAATTAAGGCTAATACAACCCACAGTCATCTTTTAGGTTTTTTTATAAATGCCTTTCTATGTCCTTTTTGAGCACAAGTTTGAAGAGGATTGTAGGCTTCCTCTCTGAGTTGCGCATATGGATACTCTAATTCTCCTAGAAGCTACAAAAAAATAAATGGCCTTTTTGGGAGAAATTTCATACAAGAGGATTGGGTAGGTCATGGAGTCTGGTCATCCCTTGGTCTCGCATGCGGTGAAGAGAGTGTTTGAGACATAATTTTTGTGTGCTAGGTATCGCTATCAGGTAAATTTTGATATCTCGACAATGTTTTTGGCTATAGGGATTCATCTGGGAATATTCAAGTCACGCATGAAGAAAATGTGTCAGATGGTGTTTTGACACTCCTTCTTGGGAATAATAGAGGAAGCATTGGATAATATTGACAAAGAGAAAAAAATCCCCTTGGCTGGTTTCTATTATCGGATCGAGCGTATGAACATGAAAAATATGGGCTTGTGCAGACTCTAGAACCAGAACAATTTAGAGAAACCTTTGCAGAGCACAATCGAAGTTTGGCGTTCCTTCTCTACATCTCTGGAGGTCTTGCATCATCCCACCCCTTCAATCTGAAAGACTATGTCATCTCAGAAGGGTTGGTGGGGTGACAGGACATTGGGGTTGACGAGTAGGGAGGGAGTTGGGTGGGAATGACTAGGAGCTGGGAATAGGGGAGTTGTGGTACCTGAATGAAGACAATGATATTGTGGAGATCGCATAAGGACCTTCTTATGTGGGATACAATACAAATTGCCCTGTGGTAGCATACACCTCGGCTGCGCTGTAAATGCGAAAGAATGAGGCAGACTCGAAGGAGGATTCAGGCTAAGGGTGCAACAAATTTTTGTTTATCTATGTCGATATTTGTTGTTTTACTTTCTATTTTACATGCGGTAATATGTAATAGTAGAATACACTAATATGGTAGGATTAGAAGGTAGTGGGATTTTTTGAAATTTTTGGAAATGATCTATGGTTTTTGAATATATGGGTGGTAAATGGTCTATAGGCACCCCCAATATGTACCTCCCTCCTTTTTTGAAAGTAATAGAGGTGATGGCCTATCCAGCTATTTACCAATCAAAAGAAAATCATTTAATAGTTGTTGTTTATCAAAATTGATTCAATACATTGTTATTGGTACTCTTCTTCATTATTGTTTACGTGGAAATATCATTTATTAATTATTTATAATCCTAGTTTATTAAGTGTGCCTTCCTCCTTGTTCGTGCCCCAGAATGGGGTTTACACTATGAGAAAATAGAAACCAAGTTGATTCTTCAGATTTATCAGAGGAGAAGCCAACTCTAACTATCAAAATCTCCAAGGACTTGGACCAACATATGACAAGGATTTTCACTAATCCTTCTACACTTCAGGCTCTACAAAACCCAGGAGGGTGATCCTTTGATGAACTTATAATATTTATGCCATACTAATACCTTCACCAAAATTAAGTAGAAAATCTCAAATACATGCTCAATAATAGGGAGAATTCTCAAGGATAGAAAATCCTTCAGTGATCCTCAACCTAGCTGGAGCTTGAGATGGACGAAACATACAACAATACATATAAAATGAAATGACATTTGATAATAATCAATTGTGCAACAAACACAAATGAACAAAGCATAGAAATGACTGTAAGGACTCATGACAAACTATGACTAGTGCCTCTTTCCATTGGGTGCTTGATTTCAACATATATAAATGAATTACAACATAATTAATCTAATAGCACTCCGATCTTAATAAAACCTTGCCTTACAATGTTTTCCATTTACAACCCTGATCTAAACTACTTATCAAATCTACGAACAAGTCCTATCACTCTATAATTCTACTCAAGCATTTTAATTGACCCCTTAGATCAAAGAAGGAATAGAAAACACATACACCACAATAGTGCACTGAATGAAAGAAATCCTTGATCATATTTTATTCAAAAGATGATAGAATTGCACAAAGGAGAGAAATAAATCAAAATTATATTTCCTTCTAAATCAACTTGCTACCTCTATCATAAAAGACATGTACATATAAATCCTTCAAGAACCTACAAGAAAATTAGACACAAGACTCTTATCTATTGCTTCACAAAATCCTTACAATTTCTCATCTTCAATTAAAATTTGCTACAAGAACCTTATGAATCTGAGAATTTTCAAAATTACTAAGTACAGAGATAGAATTCGAAACCCTATCTCTTGGCCTTGAATTCCATTTTATAGAAATAAGGGAGAAAAATAAGCTACAGGATAGAGGAGACACCTGTCATTCAAAAATAACCGGTTACCCATAATTCAGTTAGAAAAGATTCCATTTAAGGAATGTCACAACCAAGACCAAATATCTGCAATTGATTCATCATAATACTTTATGTACCCCTTTTCCCTTTTTCTATTGTCGATGAAGATTTGGGAAGGGCCCACCTCTCTTACTGCCCACGTCCAAAAAGTGACTGCCGCATAGAACCAAAACTATCTGCCAAACTTCCACATCACATAGTTAGCTAGCTAACTATTTGATGTCCTTATTCATCCTTCAAATAAATATTACCCCATTCAACATATTCCTCGTCTAATGGCCATTTGAAAATCATAACCTTGTCAACTTTTTCCCTATAGGGAGTGTACTTAATTGCCACTTGGTTTTCCTCCCTTTCAAAATTTCAAAAAATGATCTTGTGTATATTATCTTATCCATTCTATCCTCCAACATGGCAGTATCTAAATCATCACAAATTATGTCCACTTGTGTGTTGATGACTCTTTTTGTCTCTTCTTTCCATAGCTATAAGGGTTTAATTTCCCCATTTTCATTCTCAATACTAGGCAGAAATGTCTCATTCATCTCACCAAAAGTCCTCATCAACTCTCTTATTTTTCTTTCTATATTGTTTGGCAACATTTCGGCTTCCTGCATTGATTTTACCAACAAATAAGTTGGCTAAAGTGTAGGTGGCCTCTTAGCATGGTACTTTGAAGCCATTGACATTATCCTGGGCTCATTCCCCCTCTATAACCATTTTGTGAATAAAGAGTTTGCTACCTCTTTATCTTTATCAAAACTCTGAATAACATTGAACAATAAAGAATATAAAGAATGAATACTATTCAGTCTACTGTCTACTTTCTCATTTAAATGAGTCAACATAGAGTTGACTATCTCCCTTTGTTTACTAGCAGATTGATCTTCTGAATACTTTAACTTTTGTTCCAACTCATCAATTTTATCCAAAATTTAAGCTTTGGTTGGATCAGTAAATCTAGTGGGCTTAGGTTCATCATCAACATAAGGTATAAGCAGTGTTATTGGAGTATTTGTCTCACTGTCAAAATAATTTGATGCATCTATATATGAGACTGGTGGAGATCTGGATGCTGATGGGATTGATGCAATAGAAAGGATTGAAGAAGGTGCTCCTGGCTGTCTCTATTCAAGGAGCTGAACTTTAGTTTGTAGTTCCACACATTTTTGTTGAACTGCAATATAATCATTAAAAATCTTCTCAAACTTCTTCATTAACTCTTGCTCCTCTTTAGCTTCCCTTTTTATAGTTTCATGGGCCAATTTGGTCATATCAAAAACTAGATTTGTGGCATCAACATTTGATGTATCAAAGGATCTCTTTACAATGAGACCTCCTTTTAGGTTTGGATTTATATCATTTATATCAAGCCTCCTAGGCCCCTGTTCTAGTAACCATATTGCCAAGGTTGCATGATCATCTATAAAATCTGATCCTTTGAATGCCAACCTTGCTTCACCTTCTAAGCTATATTGTTGGCCTTTTGACTTTCTAATTGCGTCAAATGCCACTGCATCAACTATGTCCCATTTGGGTAGAATTAAGATACCAACCTGATTTACAATCTTTCTACCTTCATCTACAATGATTGCTTTGAACTCCTCCATCATTTCAATCTTGACCTCTTCTTGATTTTCTTGGTCAGACCTATCTGGCCTTTGGGTCATTCTCTCGGTACTTCTTTTCTTGTATTCATCATTTTCACCTTCCACATCATTTGAAGGAAAGCCAAACTTTTCACATGCCTTCTTTCTAGCATCCCTAAATGTTCTTCCCTAAATATCCAGAGGAGTGATGCCAAATTCTAGAGTGGGTGGCATAGGAGGAACACCAATTTGCATTTTTGCACTTGCAAATTCAATGGTGTCTTCATTTTGTTGTTCTTCCATTTGCTGATCTTCTCCATGCTCTTCAAACTTTCTGGGAGGTGAAGAAGGCACATGTGGTGGTGAGGGACTTCTATCTTAGTCCTCTAGATCAATGATCTGGACTCCTTTCACAGGTCTAACCTGCACCTCTAGGGCTAGCTCTGGCCTCATTATTTTCTTTCCTTTCCTCCTCACCAATTTTCCACTATCACTACCACTATCCTCTTCACTACTCTCCTCATCCCTTACTCTTTTTATCACAATACCACCCCTTGGCAGGGGCTCATAACTAGGTCTATATTCTTCTATACCATCCATCCTATGAGGTAGAGGGAGAGGTGAGCTAGGTTGTTTCATCCTTATTTGGTGAATCATGACCACATCTGTCGTTGAGATGGGTGTAGGCCATTGTATATTTTTCTTCTCAATCTATCGGCCATGAATTTCCTCAAGCCTGGTCTTCTCCTCTTTTAAAGCAAGAATCAACTCATCAAAATTATTCATAACAAAATCAATTTTGAAAAAGAAAGGATTGAATATTCTTAATGGATCATAACTAGGATCCATTTTTTGTACAATTGTCCATAGCTTCCTGAAAGCTATCCACTTCTCCTTCTTCCAATCTTCAGTAGAGAGATTAAAATCCTTCCTAATTATATCTTTTAGGAAAATGGTGTTCATGTGGCAATGCTACTCCTCTTATTCTTTGCTTGAAAATATTGTAGAACCCCTCTAGATCACTGTGCCTGACTACACTAACTCCCAAGTGATATGGTGCAAAGAGTTTGTCAAAATGCACATACCCTCCTTTCATAATTGCAAACTATGGAATAATATTGTAATCAAGTAAGATAGTTCCCTTTCCCTTACCTCTCAATTCCTTATCTTGAATACAACTTATTTGCCAAATCACTTTAGCAAATCCTAATCTCAATGGGACGTTAAAAGGTAACACATGAGGTTGCCCAGGGAAACCATAAACTCTAATGATTGTGTTGACTGGATAAGGGATAATATCACCCCAATTATGCTCAATTCTCATGATTGGCAACCTCTCCTTTGGTCTCATAAAATCATGCAGCTGCATAGGAATCCTTGGTAGATTTACTATCAATTGTTGCCTTAATCTAGAGGCAAAAATATTATCAAATCTCACAAAACTAGCCTCCTTCTTGTCCCATCACATATCCATACTCCATAGCTGCACCGATATCTCAACATTATCAATTGTCCTTCTGAGACTCATGGAACCTTCAAAATAATCTGAGTTCTTATATAAAAACATATTCATCAACAATGTGTACCAATAGAAGTTAATTCTTAATATATTATTCTTAATATCCAATAGTCCCTCATGAATCTTATCTTCAAGATATGGTGCGAAATCAAAAACCACTGTAAAATCAGGATGTTGAATCTGAATAGCCATAAACATGAAATCCGGTGGCATAACTGTGAAAGGGTTAAAACCTAAAACCTGACACAAATAAAAGAAAGTGGCTTGTAAATACTTGGCGAAAGAACCAATTGGAAAAGGCTCCATTGAAATTGGGCCAATATGGTATGATGTGTCTCCTTTTGTCAAGTGGGTTGGGAGAAGGTTTGACTTGACAAAACCTTTCATTCTGTGATACTCGGCTTTTATTTCATCCAAATTACTTGAAATAGGGTAGCAGAGGGTTCATATTAATGAAAAAATTCTTGGAACTCCTCCCTTTAGATTGTCAACAAGACTTCTCCATCATTTTCCCTTATTACTCTTGAAACATGGTCATACCTATCTGCAATTGCCCTGAGAAGGTCAATGTCCATGAATAAATTAGGCACCACTAGCTTGCCTAAGTTGTACTACCATGCACTTGAGAATGGAGACTGCGAATTCCTCTGTCCATACCATAACTTAAACATGTCTATCCCAGTCATGGGTACCCTAGCATCTGAAATTGTTTATGCTTTATCAACTAACCCTTTTCCTAGGGTTTTCCCTTGAATAAGTTTCATCCCTTGGTACTTATTATTTTTTGATGGTTTTAATTGGTCTAGAAGTCATCATACAAATTCCTCTTTAAATACTTTGTCTGTCCTAAGTGGTTTCATGAGGGAGCCATTCTATTAGACTAGGGCTTTCTCAATAATTATCGATAGACGGGGAAGGGAAACTAGGGTTTAACACAATAATTGATAATTCTAACATGAAAGAATGAAAATTATCAAAATCCTTGTGCTAAGACTGTAAAACCTTATAGAAATCTCCAATCCTTTCACCATAATTTCACACAATTTACACTATCCAGCTTTGAAAACATAGAAGGGGAGATAAGCAACTTACAAATTTGAATGCACTGAATAAACCTGAATTCTGCACTGTGATAGCTCACTCGAATCTTCTCCGACTCTGGAATCGCCTTCTACTTACTTTTGAATTGCTTTGTGAGTCAAAAATAATTCTAAAAAGTCTTTTATTGCTATTCTGGAATCAGGAGTCACCGTCTTGTCTGCCATTACTGCTCATGCGAGTGGAAAACAACTCGAATTCATATTTTGAAACAATTTTGAAACTAGACCGTTGATTCTCTCCACGATGGCACATCCCACGGTCTATATTAGTCAATCTGACATTGACCACCTTACATGGCAAGCAGAGACATCAAAAGCATAACACAACACCTCCAACTCATCATCCTTTTCATTGTTGTTAGCAGCCCCCATCATCTGGCTTATGTCGGTCTGCCCTAGACACATGGCATCATCTCGCAATGTCATGGTCATTAACCTCTGAGCACTTTCTACCATGGGGTAATAAGAACCATTGGATATGTCTAAACTTTATATTACTAGCCACAATGTGCACCTTCTCTGGCCGCTTAATGACTGAGCATTTTTCTTATCATAATTAAAAGATCTCCATCCATTAAGACATGTGCAGACAATGGGAAATATTAGTAGCCCAACTCTTATCATAAATATGTCGACTAAAACTTGAAAAGGGACCCACCTAGGAAAATCAAAGCACATACTTAGGAAAAATAGGATCCGTGCAACAAAATAAACACCTAGGACACAAAAAGGCCCCGCCAACGTTACTAGAACCCTCAGACTTAGGTGAAAAAGTAATGTGAATTTATAACAAGTTTAGGGGATCTTACCAAGACTTAGACAAAATCCATAAAACCCTAAACCCTAATCCTGAAGTGCAAGACAAAGAACAAGATAAAATCCATATGACCCATTTTTCACCTAAGGCATGCAATTTTTTTCGAGGTCATTTTTACTGATCATCACTCCCACCAACTTTCCCATTGGGTTACTATTCGAACCACCCACCCCACTGGCACCGAAAAATTGATTGTTTTCCTATAAATTGGACATTTAGGTTCAGGTGGCTCCAATCTAACTATACACTTCAAAATTAAGAGTGTTGGAAACGCTCAGTAGCACTAGTCCAAACAAGCTAGTCACATGAGGATGCCTAGCCTAGGGCTTGCTCCCAAAATTCACTAGTTCAACGGCCCACTCAAAAAATTTAAAAATCTTAAAATAAATTGTCTCCCCTACCATTCCCCATATTTTCAGCCAATTTGGCTAGAGGAATGTGGGGTTAAGAAAGTATTTCCTCGAAAACCCTGATTTTGGAGGGTTTTTAGACCACCTTATACCAAAATGCAGATATCTCGCTTGTTTCTCAGTATTTTTTTTCCAAATTAAATCCAAATGAATATCAACATAGAGGCCTATTCAAATAAATGATTTGTCCTACACATGGAGTTCGTACAATGGCCACACAAGGCACTGTTGCAACAAATTTGTGTAAATTTCTGAGTGTTATTGAATTTGATCACTGTCTTACATCCAAACTTCATCAATCCCTTTCTTCTCAACCTCCAAGGCCTTAAGAAAGGTCTCTCAAACCTCCTCAGCTGACTCCAACTGAAATTTGAATTAAGTAGCCATTGGAGGGAGATTAGTTACAAGTTGACAACAAAAGTTGTCATCCAAGCTTGACAACTTTGCACAAAACTTAACAACCTATGAGATTTGCCTACGCAACCTATTAGGACACATCATGAACCTTACAAATAGGCCACATAGGAGCTACAATATAATTCTTGCCTCATTTATGAATTGTGGATGTCATTTGACCATAGTTGACCAAATAGGTCCTAAGAAGCTCACAACTACAAAATGGCACCAAGGCCTTACATGACTAATCAAAACAAAAATGATTGGTCTTAAAAGACCTTATTAAATCTTAAAACATTCAAGGAACCTATAAACACCTCCAAGAGTCTTCATTTCTCAAACGATCTTCAAAGTCTGCAAGGTGCTCCTGCACCACTTGTTATATATATATATATATATATATATATATATATATATATATATATATATATATATATATATATATATATATATATATATATATATATATATATGGTTGAATCTAGTGGTGTAATATAATTAGAAGGTATTATGTATACACCTAGTGTTATATACATAGTTTATATCAACTATATATAAAATAGTATACCCACATACTATCCCACATATTGCAAAAATCCTCACCTATAATATACATAGTATTAAGTGTGAAGGATTTGGTTATATCTTTTTTTTTTAAATTTTGTTTTTAAATTCATAAGTCCTGGTCACTTGTTGGCCTAAATTAACCAATAGCCCCTAGTTGCAACCTCTAGACAACTATTGGTTATGGAGGGCTATTTCTAGCCTCTAGCCAAATTGGTTTCGAACAACTAAACCATGATGGCTAAATCCATAGGCTAGCTTACCTGATATCTCTTAAATACCTACCTTTGCAAAAATAATAATAAATTTTACAAAACTTATCATATTTTAAACTTTTGGTAGGCATAAAAAATTTGTTTAGAGCCAAATGCTATTGATAAGTCATTTATTTGGATAACACATTAAGACCAATTTTTGTAAAGGGGGAAAGCTCTAAAACAAATGTGAATGAGGGAAACAATGAAAAGAAGGAAGACAAAGCACATAAATCTAAGAAGACAAATGGAGAGGAAAATAAGTTCAAAAAGTCCAGAATGAGAAGAAGAATTTTAGAATACCTACTCCTAATTAGGATGCTCCAATCAAGTACTTTCAATCATTTATCGTAATTGTTATTCTTGCAATAATTTTAGGCATAAGGTTGTTGAATGTAGAAGTAATATGGGTATTGATTTAGTTAGAGCTCTAAGATATAATTCTATCAATTCTCAACCATTTCATGGACAATGTTATGTTTGTAACAAGTTTGGTCACAAGGCTAATAATTGCAAAAGTAGGATGGGAAACAATTACATGAGTAACAACAATGCTATGACCTCCCATTCCTTCAATAGGTATTTATACACACACAACATGTTTGGTCACATGGTTATTGAGTGTAGATCTAATACTAGGAGAAATGGTATCACTTGCTACAATTGCAATTAACCAAGACACATTGATAAGTTTTGTAGAGGGAAGAATATGAGTTTTATTGCTCCAGAAAAGAAGGTGAAGGAGATCTGGAAGAAGACATATGACTTAGTTAAAGGATTTGAGCTTCTACCCAGTGAAAAAGTGCCCTCTAGAAATTGAAAAGAAAGTATAGAGTCAGGGGGATTTATTCATTGCATATATTTTATCTCCCCCTCCTAGATCATGATGTTCCTGGATAAATGGATACTTGGTGAGCTTGGAATACACCAAGAGTGATGCAAACTCCAACCTTGTATTTCATGATAGGTCAAAGCATGTGGAGATCAAGTATCACTATGTTAGAGACATGATGGAAAGGAATTCTACTCAGTTAAGATACATTAGTACCGATGAGAAGATGGCAGGCACTCTCACCAAACCTCTCTCCAAAATAAAGTTGTATACTTTTGAGGTAAGCTTGGTATGGTGAAGAATTAAGCCCTAGCTGAGATTGAGTCTCAACATCATTGATTTATTTATATTTTATACTAATGTATTCTTCTCTTTATAATATGTTTAAAGTGTAAACTCTTATTAATGCATTTCTCTTTGAGAGAGACAAGGTGAAAGCCCTTATCTCCACCCTCTGGTATGGTTCATGATGGAAGTGATGTGTGTGCCGCTATGCCAACATCACGTGAGAGATTCTGTGATGATTTTATTGTACTTGTGTGTTTACCCTCTGGATGAGCCACGTTGAATATCATTATGCGGTGACGATCTCACAATAATGGTTGATATCACATGAGGTGATATCTATGAATAAACCATAAAGGTGGATATCACATGAGGTGATATCTATGGATATGCGATAATGATTATGTAGACACCTAAAATTGTCCTGTCTAATTAAATAAGTATCTTTATTTATTTAATTGTTTAAGCCCAATTCTTCTATTAATTAAATGGATCTTTATTTATTTAATTAATTCATTTACCCTCTTCTAGCCTTATTTCTCATTTAAATAAATACCTTTATTTATTTAAATTATCCTTTCCTAAATTAAATAAATACTTTTATTTATTTAATTGATCCCACTTTCTTCTATTAATTAAATAAATCTTTATTTATTTAATTAATTCATTAACCTTTTCTACCCATGACACATGTCATTCATCTCTTAATTCCTACACTACCTTCCCTCTCATTATTTTCTTATTTTCTCTACCTACCCTCTAATCCTAGCTGACCATTTATCTTCTACACCTCTTAAGCTTATCCCTCCATTTCTTATAGTGTCTTCTGTAGTCACATAAATCTGTCCATTTTAATTAAATGAATATTTCGTATTTATTTGATTAAAAAATCCAATAGCCATCAGTTAATTAAATTAATATTTAATTAATTCATCTCCAAACATTCTCCTATTAATTAAATAAATTATTCAATTTATTTTAATTAATTCATTAAATCCAATTCCAATCAATTAAATAAATAAAATCAATTTATTTAATTAAAATCCCCCTTTTCCTCTTTTAAATAAATTAACATTTAAATCATTTTAAAAACCTCCCCCACTTGCATTTTCCTACAAATGCAACTTGCACACATTTATTGAAATAAATAAATTTTTATTTTAATAAAATCCTATTTTCCCTCACCCACCAAATCCACTTGCAAAAATCTAATCCCCTTCTAGATTCTTCTAACCCCTTCCTAATTAGCCTAATCCATTCCCTAATTATTGTCACATTCCTAAGCAAAATGGAGTCACTTCTCAAAGCCTAAAAGTCTTTGATAACCATTAAAGGCTTTCAACCTTCAACCACTTAATTCCTCAAAGTCTTTGATAACCATTGAAGGCTTCCAACTTTCAACCACCAAATCCCCAAAGTCTCCAATAACCATTAATGGTTAATTCAAACTCTCCCACATGGTTAAAACATTTGTTTTGACTCAACCTCTACCCAACCCAAGGGTCTCATCAAGCCTTTAATGCTTTGACCATGATTATCTCTTAATCATTTGCACAAAGGTTTATCCTTGGATTAACTCTTAATCCAGTGGATAATCTTAATTTAGACTTGACCCTTAGCCTTTAGATAACCATGAAGTCTTCTCAGGCCTTTAATGCCTCCAACCTCTGCTCTCAACCCAACCCTATGTTGACACTTGTCACCATTTTATTGGTGCAAATTGTGCACATGGATCCCCAACTTTCAAGCTTGACCCTTGATTAAACCTTTCAATCCTGGCCATCCATTGCTCCATTTTTCCTATAAATAGAGCCCATTCCTTCATAATCCAGATCCTGAAAACTTGTATGCATTTAGGCTATAGACATTTTTAGAGAGCATTTAGCATAAGCAATCTAATATCTTATCATTTTGGTTAAAATATATCATTTTAGCATCAATAGCATAGTATTAGCTTCTTTATTTACATTTAGAGCTATACTACAATCTCAATCCTCCATAAGCATCCATAGTGCAAAAAGCTGCTGAGAGCTACACTATTTTGGAACTTGGAGAGGAGAGGAACAAGGGAGAAGAAGCTAAAGCCATGCTAAGAGGCAGTTGGAGATGCCTCATAATCTTTGCTTCGTTTATTAGATACATTAGCATGCTTTTAGTGTCTCTCTTGGTATGCCTTCATAGATTAGTTTTTGGTTGACTAACGCTAATGTTTTTGTGTCTTTTGTGTTATTTTATCATAGACTAACCTTGTGCCATTTAGGAGGGCATCATCTTCTATATAAGGAGATGCTTCCTTCATTATCAACCCCCAACTACGCTTTCAAAATTTCATATGTGATCAAGCCTACTTGCAACCACATTTATGTTCTTTGTTGAGCTCTTGTGCACACATAAAATCTGAGAGAAAATATATCAAGCAAGATCAATGGAGATAGGAAGAATGGAGATTCAAACCCTATTGGACATGTGATGGTATAATCTTTGTGATTTCATTTGATTTGCATTGTCTTGGGTAATCTTCATATGTTATGGTGGATCTTTGTTGTTGTTAGGCTAGTGTTTTGTGGTTGAATCTATTTAGTCTTTCAATATTGTTGTTTCCATTTTTACCATAAACAGGTTGATATCATGTGAGGTGATATCTATGAATAAACCATAAATAGTGGATATCACGTGAGGTGATATCTATGGATATGTCATAATGGTTGATATCACATGAGGTGATATCTATGGATGAGGTGATATGCTATCACAATGAGATGATAAGCTTCCTTCATGCATATGAGTATAGCCATTATGTTAGTCATCAAGATAAGGTGATGTGACTTGTAGAGATAAAAAAGGATTCATCCCTAGCTAAGAGGGAGTGTTAGTTATTTGGTGTCAGTTGATATAATTGTGCAGAGGTAGAAATAAGAGTGGTGGACCCTATATAATGGTAGATTTAGTGTTTTTGGATGTGTGTGGGTCCCATGTCCATCCATTGGTGTCACTAGATCAAGTCATTGGTGTGTGGTTGTCTTGTAAAAGTGGCCTAAATGCCCTATTAGGCCTCTTGTAGCAGCAGATGTTTGTCTCGATCAATGCAAGAGTTAGGGTTTGAGTCTTGGGAACATTTTGTATCACCAAAGGGGTATCTAAGAGTGACAAGAGTTTGGGTGTCATTAGGAGAATTTCAAATTTTTGCCCTTAAAGGCTCGAAGCTAGGGCTACAAGGATTAGGTGTCTTGTAGAGGCCAAGTCACCTTGATTGAACTTGTACAAATAAAAGGGTGTTGTCTTGGTTGTATTAAATGTCTCTAGGGTTGGAAAAGAGGTTCTATAGGGTCCATACTTGCTCTGCCATGGTGGATATGTTATAGTCCAAGTTGGTCTTAGGTGGAGACATGAGTGGTTTCAAGGAGAGACTTGATATGAGAAGTTGTATCTCAATAGGTTGTTTAGGGATAAAAAGGGCCCCATTGAAAAAAGGGTAGTATAGAGGTGTCCTTTCATGTTATTGATAGGATTGTCCAAGAATCTATGAATGTTGAGACCTTAATTGAGGTTCTGGTAGAGTGAATTTGTGTGAGAAGCCTTTGTTCCTTGGGGGCTCTGCATCATATTGGTATCAAAGAAATTCTAATCATTGAGAATTTGGGAGGACATATTTTGGTGTATGTCAGCAGAAGAGAGCCAAGAATAGGCTAGCATAGTGCCTCCAAAGGGGATGTCCACAGAGATGGCTAAGAAATTCCATGAGATGGAAGAAATGATCAAAATTGGGGTCAAGGAGGCACTCAAGGTTGAACTAAAGGCAATGAAAAAAGAAAAAGGGCCAAGTGAGGAGACTGATGAAGAAGAGGAGAATGGGGAGGATGAAGAAGAAGAACCCCAAAGGTAGAAGCCAAAGATACCTGTTGGTCAAAGACCATTCATTGAAGCCCTAAAGACAATAGGCAAAGACTCTTTTGAAGCCAAGATGGAGATTCCTACCTATAGTGGTAAGATGAATGTCGAGGAACTTGTGGATTGGATAGATACCCTGAATAATTATCTTGAGTACAAGGAAGTGGTTGATGAGAAGAAAGTGAAGTTTGCAAAGACCAAACTAAAGGGTGTTTCTTTAACTTGGTGGAACTATGCTCAAGGTGAAAGGGTGAAGATGGGAAAGAGCATGATTCATTCTTGGGACATGATGGTGTCCAAAATCAAATCCCAATTCATGCCTACTGATTATGAAATGCACTTGTATAGGAGAATGAAAAATTTGAAGCAAAAGGATTTGGATGTGGCTTCCTACATAGAGGAATTCCACAAATTGAGTTTGAGATCAGGGTGCCATGAAGAGGAAAAGGAGAAGGTTGCTAGGTACTTGAATGGACTCAAATTCAAAATTCAAGATGAGATGAGTTTGATGACTCCTAAAATAGTAGATGAATGCTTCCAAATGTCTTTGAGGGTGGAGGATAAGTTGAGAAGAAAAGGTGAACAACACGGTAGGGGAAGAGGAGGCAATAATTTTAGAGGAAGAAATTTTAGGGGAAGAGGAAAATCTCAAAAACCCCAAGGTGATTCTAGCCAACAAGAAAAAAGTGGATACTTAAGTGCAAGAGAAGGATTTAGAGGAAGGAGGCCCAATGGAAGGGGTAGGTTTGGAGGACCAAGAAGAGGTCCTAGTGTCTTCACAGGGAGATGCTTCAATTGCAATCAAGTAGGGCACATTGCAAGCAAGTGTCTTAAGAAAGCCTGAAACTATCATGGAGGAAAGAGAAGGAACCAATTGATTCGAGAAGAAGATTGCTAAAGTGTCAATTCCCCAATTGGAAGTGCAGCCCCGACCCATAATGGAGAAAGATTGATGATGAGGAGAACCATGTTGAAGGTTCCTCAAGTGAAAGAACCCCCTCAAAGGAAGACATTATTTATAACCTCATGTAAGGCCTATGGTAAGATATGTAAAGTAATAGTTGATTAAGGTTCTATTGAAAAATTGGTTTCCATAGAGATGGTAGACAAATTAAAGTTGAAAAGGTCAGCTCATGCTAACCCTTATAAGGCATCATGGTTGAATAAGGGACAACAGGTCTTAGTGGATGAACAATCTTGGGTAGAGTTTGAGATAGGGGAGTATAAGGATAGAATATTATGTGATGTGATTCCCATGGATGCTTACCATCTATTGTTAGGATGTCCATGGTAATATGATGTACAATCCCAACATGATGGGAAAACAAACTATTTTCTCATAACCAAAAATGGGAGAAAGTACAAGATGGATCCTTTACCGGATGAGAGTGTGGATAAGAAAATTGGGTCAAGTGTCATGTTTCTAAGTGGAAAAGAGTTTCTAGACATGATAAAGGAGGAAGGAACCCCTGGGTATGCTCTGATTTTGAATCCCAAAAGCAGTCCCAATGTGCTTAGTCACTATAAGGAAGAAATTCCCAAGGAGGTGCAACAATTGTTGGATAGGTATAAGAGTATAATGGTGGAGGAAATGCCTAACAATTTTCCACCTATTAGAGACATAAGCCATTAGATTGAACTCATACCAGGGTCTACATTACCAAACAAACCAGTAGGTAGAAGATGACTCCCTCTCAGAATGGGGAGATTGCCAAGCGAGTGCAAGAATTGTTGGATAAGGGGTTGGTGAGAAAGAGTCTCAGTCCATGTGTGTCCCAACAGTCCTAGAACCTAAAAAGGATGGAAAATGGAGACTTTGTACTGATTCTAGGGCCACCAATAAGATTACCATAAGATATAGGTTTCCTATGCCTAGAATTGAAGATTTAATGGACTATTTGGGAGCGGCTTGCTACTATTCTAAAATTGATCTCAAGAGTGGGTATCATCAAATTAGGATAAGGCAAGCGGATGTGTGGAAGACAACCTTCAAGACAAATGAAGGTCTCTATGAGTGGATGGTGATGCCTTTTGGGCTATCCAATGCCCCAAGAACATTTATGCACCTCATGAATGAGGCATTGAAATACTTCATCGGTAAATTTGTTGTGGTTTATCTTGATGATATTCTTGTGTTTAGCAGGACAAAGGAGGAGCATTTGGAGCACTTGAACCTAGTTTTGAAGAAGTTGCATGATGAAAAGTTGATGATCAACACAGAGAAGAGTGTCTTCATGAAGGAGGAACTTGTATATCTTGGTTTTATGATCTCAAAAGGGGATTTGAAGATGGATCCAACAAAGGTGGAAGCTAACTTGACATGGCCAACACTAAAGATAGTAGGTGATGTGATAATTTTCCACAGATTGACAAAATTTTACAGAAAGATCATCAAAAAATTTAGTCATATATGTGCACCTATCCTAGACACAATCAAGGGAGGTAAAAAATGTAAGTTTTCTTGGTCAAATGAATCTTTTGAATATCTGAAAAGGAGAGTAGTGCAACAACCCATTCTTGTTTTGCCTGATTTTAACAAGTTGTTCACAGTAGAGTGTGATGCTAGTAATCTTGTCATAGGGGTTGTCTTGAGTCAAGAACGAAGACTGATGGCTTTATTTAGTGAGAAAATTGATGATGCTAAAAGGAAGTATTCTACATATGATTTGGAGTTGTATACAATGGCACAAGCCTTGAAGAAATGGAACCATTTCCTTTTACCTAAAGAATTTATTGTTTATACTAACAATCATGCTCTCAGTTTTTTGAATGGACAGGAGAAGCTTAGTCACAAGTATATGAAGTGGGTTGAACATCTTCAAGCCTACACATTCACCATCAAACACAAGAAGGGGCAAGCCAATATAGTGTCAAATGCATTGAGTAGGAGGGTGTGTATGGTGCAATAAATTCAGTTGCAAAGTGTGGGAATTGATTCCCTCAAGCAAATGTACAAGGATGATGAAGATTTAAATGAGATATATAAAGTTTGTACTCAATTTTAGATTCTCATCATTTTGATTTTTCTGAGTTTTTATTGCAATAGGGTTTGTTGTTCAAAGGGGGCCAGTTGTGTGTCCCTAGGTGCTCCATGAGAGAGAACATTATCAAGGAGAAACATTGTGGTAGTTTGGGAGGTCACTTTGGGCTTGATAAAACACTAGAATAGGTGAAGAGGTTCTATTTTTGGCCCAAGTTGCAATCAAATGTTAGGAAGTTTGTTGAAAGTTGTAGCATATGCCAAAGGGCTAAGGGAACATCATCAAAGGTAGGTTTATATCAACCACTCCCTATTCCTAATAGGCCATGGGAGAGTATCAACATGGATTTTATTTTGGGTCTTCCTAGGACTCAAAGAGGCTTTGATAGCATTTTTGTTGTGGTAGATAGGTTTAGTAAGATGACTCACTTTTTTCCATGTAAATGTACTAATGATGTTTCCCATATTTTTGCTTATTTTTCAAATAAATTTTTACAATCCATGATTTGCCTCTCAACATTGTGACTGACAGGGACTCTAAGTTTGTGGGCCATTTTTGGCATACATTATGGAAGAAGTTGGGGACTCAATTGTCCTTTAAATCAACATATCACCCTCAGACTGATGGCCAAATTGAGGTAGTGAATAGATCATTGGGGAATTTTCTTAGGTGTCTTACAAAACAACATGGAGAGGCATGGGACATGATCATCCCTCAAGCAGAGTTTGCTTATAATTATTTTGTCAATAGAAGCACATAAAGAAGTCCTTTTGAGGTTGTCTATGGGATTCATCCAAGAGGAATTCTAGAACTAAGAGATCTACAAGGATTGGAGAGAAGGAAATTTCTCAGGGATAAGACTTTGCATTGGCCATGAAGAACATTTATGATAGAGTAAGAGAAACTCTCTGAAAGAACACACAAAAGTACAAAGAGAAGGCCAATGAGAAGAAGAGAGATGTGTAGTATAAAGTGGGGGACTTGGTGATGTCACACTTGAAGAAAGAGAGACTTCCAAAGGGGCATACAACAAAGTTACTCATGAATAAGATTGGTCCTCGCTAGATTGTGCGTAAATTTGGTCCTAATGCCTATGAGATTGAACTTCTTCTAGGAGGGAATATCTCCCATTTTCAATATTTCAAATTTGTTTCCTTACAAAGGTAATGTTGCAGGTCCAGATATAGGTTTCCCATCAAATGGAGATGAAGGTTGGGTCAAGGACCTACCATGTAGCCAACCCTTGAAGTTGGAGAGCATCTTGGACACCAAGGTGGTCAAGAAGACTAGGAAGATGACTTATAAGGAGTACCTTGTCAAGTGGAGTGGCCTACCTAATGAAGATACCACATGGATGACCGAGGATGACATTCAAAAGAATGGATATTCTGTTATAGATCTCATTTCTCAAGAGACTTGAGCTTTCATGCTCCTCGGGAGTATGATGCAGGAGCACCTTGCAAACTTTGAAGATCTTTTGAGAAATGAAGGATCTTGGAGGTGCTATAGGTTCCTTGAATGTTTTAAGTTGTAACAAGGTCTTTCAAGACCAATCATTTTTGTTTTGATTAGCCATGTAAGGCCTTGGTGCCATTTTGTAGTTGTGAGCTTCTTAGGACCTATTTGGTCAACCATGGTCAAATGACATCCAAAATGCATAAATGAGGCAAGAATTGTATTTTGGATCCTATGTGGCATATTTGTAAGGTTTATGATGTGTCATAATAGGTTGCATAGGCAGATGTCATAGGTTGTCAAGTTTGGATGACATCTTTTCTTGTCAACTTGTAACTACTCTCCCTCCAATGACTACTTAATTTAAATTTCAGTTGGAGTCAATTGAGGAGGTTTGAGAGACCTTTCTTTAGGCCTTGGATGTTAATAATAAAGGGATTAATGAAGTTTGGATGTAAGACAATGATCAAATTTAATTAAACACCCATAAATTTACATAAATTCACCGCAACAATGCCTTGTACGACCATTGTACGAACTCCATGTGTAGGATAAATCATTGATTTGAGTAGGCCTCTATGTTTATGTTCATTTGGATTTGATTTGGAAGAAAAAGAATGAGAAACAAGCGAGATATCTGCATTTTGGCGTAAGGTGGTCTGAAAACCCTCCAAAACCAGGGTTTCCAAGGAAATGCTTTCTTAACCCCACATTCCTTTAGCCAAATTAGCTCAAAATCTAGGGAATGGTACGGGAGACAATGTATTTTAATATTTTCAAATTTTTTGAGTGGGCCGTTGAATTGGTGAATTTTGGGAGCAAGCCCTATGCTAGACATCCTCATGTGACTAGCCAGTTTAGACTGGTAATAATTGTGCAGAGACAGAAACAAGAGTGGTGGACCCCATATAATGGTGTATTTGGTGTTTTGGAATGTGTGCAGACTTTTTCCATCCATTGGTATCACCAAATCAAGTCATTGGTGTGTAGTTGTCTTGTAAAAGTGGCCTAAACGCCTTATTAGGCCTCTTGTAGCAGCAGTTGTTTGTCTCAGTCAATGCAAGAGTTAGGGTTTGATTCTTGGGAATGTTTTGTATTACCAAAGGGGTATCTAAGAGTGACATGAGTTTGAGGTGTCATTAAGATAATTTCAATTTTTTTCCCTCAAAGGCTCAGAACTAGGGTTACAAGGAATTCTTGTAGAGGGCAAGTCACCTTGATTGAACTTGTACAAAAAAAGGGTGTTGTCTTGGTTGTATTCAATGTCTCTAGGGCTGGAAAAGAGGTTTTATAGGGTCCATACCTACTTTTCCATGGTGTATGTGTTATAATCCAAGTTGGTCATAGGTGGCGACAGGAGTGTTGGTGTCAAGGAGAGACTTGATGTGAGAAATTGTATCTCAATAGGTTGCTTAAGGATGAAAAGGGCCCATTGAACAAAGGGGAGTGTAGAGGTGTCCTTTCATGTTGTTGACAAGATTGTCCAAGAATCTATGAATGTTGAGACCTTAATTGAGGGTTTGATAGAGTGAGTTTGTGTGAGAAGCATTTATTCCTTGGGGCTCTACATCAACAAGTGGCATGCCACTATGTATAAAATAGATATTAATGTTTATAATGATGAGGTACTATGTATATCATCACTCAAGGGTATTAAAATAGTATATATGGTCATATGCCAAAGTGACCAAGTACATGTGTGCAAAAATGTGTATATGATGGCATATATTTTTGTTTGTATATATCTACCCAAGAACCCCAACTACTAAAAAGCTAATATGAATTTAACCATGGAAAAATCTATTGGCAAGACAATGCTTCCAGTGATCATTGAGTAATACTCTACGAATGCAAATGTTCATTTTTTATTGGTTACAATTTCATAAAAATCTATAAAATATCAATTTCTATAATTTAGATATAAGTGAACTTATTGTCTCAAATAATAAGGATACTAGGCCTTTTCATGGTAAAGCACAATTTTGTCTAATATAATTTATTTATCTAAATTAATTTATAATAGGTAAATTTGATTAATATTTAACCTATAATAATATTAAGGTTGTTCAATATTATAAAATTATACAATAATTAGTTGAAATAAGAATAAACATTTTTAAAAATTAAAAATAATAATTTGAACACTAAACATCTTATTAAAATTAATTAATATTTATTGATACATAATTGTTGGCAGCAAAGCAACAACAATGCAGGAAAATAGAGAGGGGGGGGTGAATCAATTTTCACCAAACTCAAACAAATTAACCTCAACTAGATCTGATTAGGAGCAACAATAGCAAAGACAAACACCACATCAACAACACACATAACACATGGATTTTTGACGTGGAAAACCTGGTTAAGGGAAAAACCATGGTGGGAACCTACCCACAATATGATGATACTATGCAATAGTATGTGTAAATATTACAATGGGGAATGCACATGCATTCAGGCACACTGCTTAGAGCTCACTGCTCAAAAGCAACAAAGGGAAACAACCCTAGGAAGGCTCACTGCTTTACAAAGATTGGACAACAATTTGAATTACATGAACTAAAAGAATAGACTTTCCAAATGCTCGATTACAGTTCTGGTTAAGCACATTGTCTGCACAACAACACTTCTCTGCTCTAATCCACTACTGAAATATAAATTCACTTGCTCTCACATACAATACTCTCACAAATCATAGATCCAACCACAGACACTCATCTTACATGATTACAACACTTATTTATACAAATCATCAACCTTAACCTTAAGGTCGGCTCAACACATAAGACCTAATTACAAAATTACATCACACACTACATAAAACTATAACCGAACCAATACAATGTCACCAAGGACATAGCATGAAAATCCATAACACGCTAAACCACCAAATATGTCGCATAACACAAAGAATACCACCAGACCAATAAAATATTCAATAACGCGCACCACGATCAACGCAGACAACCAAAAAACATAGAACATGATCAGAGAACATCAACAAGCAACATGAATTCCATTGAAATTATCACAACTCGAATAATAAGAGTCATAATTATTCCATCACCGGAGCTCAAGAACACCAATTGACAAACTGAAAGATATGCTTGCAAAGTTCCAAATCATGAACCATCCAATCAGAGGACACACATGAACATCCCAAACATTCTCCAAAATCTACAACTCAAGTTATAATCATTCCAGAGCAATATGGATCACATACCACAGCTCTGCAACACAGATTACTAGAAAAACAATCCACATATCGGACCTCATAACTCGACCAAAGAATCATATAGAATCATGAAACTCATATTGAATTAACTAGAGATAAGTATCTCAAAACCCATTAATCCGCATTAGCACATCTACAACAGATCACCAGAACAACTCTCTGCAACAAACCAATTCTCTACAACACAGGAATATGTTGACATCAATGACAACAACACATTCCAACAACTCTAATATCAAACTATTTGTGTCCTATGAATATTGTACTAACCTATGTAAGAACTACTAATACAAAGAAATTATAGGAGTATACCTTTGTCCTCACTAGAAAGTGATTACAATCTACGTGCACACAAATTGTCGTTTTGGAACATGTAATGTTCACTACTTATTCTAACAAGGTATCCATCCTCACAATCTAATTCTACAATCCTACATTGTTTGTGTTGGATAAATGAAACTAAAACATTTTGAAAATGAAGAGTGGACATGGTAGCTAACTAGTGGATACTGATGTGGATGGATAAAATGAAAAGTGAGGGTTGTAATGGATTTTTGAAAATACACAATGAATAAATGATAGGCTACTACAACAAATAGAGAATTCAAAATAACAAAAACAATTTGATTTTACACACAAATAAACATCTTTTATTTATTCAAAGCAACAATTACATCATGCCTCAATATAAAGGTATTCATCTTCATTACAGCTTGCATACTTGATAGCAAGCGAAACTCTTTATAGAGATCATAGCAAAATATTCTTGTAGTTTTATGAATAGCAACTAAGTCAGTTAAAAAACATAGAAATTAGTATCTATTTAAATTTTACCAAAGCCACTAAAAATACTAATTTAGAATTTCTCTCTAGAATCTTAACTACATATGTGACATTTCTAATTTTATTTCTAGTAGCACACTTGTACCACTATCCAACATACTCCCTCTTGATTCTAAGAGGACTCACAAACTGAATCTTTGCAACTCACTATGTAGTATTACCATCATTATTGTGCTTGTTCTTATAGACCCACAAGGTACACTTCTTATAGAAGTAGCTATCTGTATACACCTAAAAATGGTCTAAAGATAATTAATTGAATAAGAAATTATTTAATTAATCCCCCTTCCCAATTTAATTGAATTCATTAGCAATTTTATTAAATCCCATTCATCTACTTATTAATAAATCTAAGGAATTATTTAATAGGTTCATTTCAATAGTCCCCTTTCATTAATTAATCTAAATTGATTAATCCCCCCCTTTGATTCATTCCTTCTAATCCCCTAATTAATTAAAATCAATCAATTTATGAGTTGTTGAAAGTTAATTAGCCTTTTTCTATTATTTGAATTTTTAAATTCAAATTACCCACATGCCTCCTAACTTCTAACCACCTAACCTAACCATCCCCTAGCCTAACCCATTCCACCTAACCTTGGGTTTAACTAAACCTATCCTATCTTGCACCTTCTAACCTCCTTATCCTAACCTCCTATGGTGTGGATATTGTCCCCTTGAGACACATGACACTTTTTCCACATGTCTCCTCCCTTGGAGACTTGCCCTCTCATGAGCAAAGCTCCTTGACACTTGTCACCATAGAGATGACAAGTGTCCCTTCCTCAAACCTCTTCTCCAACTTCCTCAATCTTAGCCCTTGCTATCTTCAGATTAGATCTGGACCATTGATTCCTACCATGGTGCAGGAGCACCCTTCTAAGGTCTTCCTCCATTTTGATTTTGTTGGGATTTTGCTTCTTTAAGAAGCCGTGTAAATGTAATAAGAGCCAAGAGCTCATTGGTCTCGTTTAGGTCCTAGGTTCACAAGTCTAGGTTGACTTTTCTTGTGGAGTAGAGGGTATGTGTGCCATTGATGAGTTTGGGGTCCTTTTAGCATGGTTGTGTCCATAGGATAGCCCAATGTAGGCCTAAAAGTCAAGAAAAGCAACATTGCAAAAGTTGCTCAAAAGTTGCAAAAAGTTGCATGACAACTTTTCCACCTAATAGGTCATAACCTTAGCTTGGTGTGGAGAACCCTGACCTTGGCACACAAACTAAGGCAAAGACATTATATATTGTTGCAAACACTAAAAGGGGGGGTTGGATGTCAAATTGTACGACCAAAGGGAAAAGACCTTGACTGTGACTGTGTTTTTATTGCCAATCGGCACAAATGGAGCATTGAAAGATTGACAATGGATTTTTTTGCAGAATAAACTATGTTGAGAGTCTTGTATTGTGTTTATACTTTCATTTTGAGCATTTAGGTTAGGTTTATTTTCCAAGTTTTGGTGTGTTTATAAATACTTTGCAAATTTCTTCTTTACTGTCCAGTTTTGGACTATTTTGTGTAAATGGGTTGACAACTCCTATCCCCATTGTGGAAACACTATGAAACCATGGGGAATACGAGTACAGACCCTGTACAGTATCTCATAGGAAGCAAGGCCCTTGAAGATGCAGGAAAGACTTTCAAAGATCCACTCCTAGGTGAGACTGGACTGTGCCCGGCTAGGAAGGGTTAAGGTTGCAGAGGTCTGTGAGAGCAAGGAAGGAAAAGGAAGGAGGCACCCTTTGGAGGATTTGTAGAGGGGTGTGTGGAGAATCATTTGTGAGAAGGAGGAGCTTCCACCAATCCAGACAAGGTGATGAAGACAACAAACCATCACTGTGACCCTGGCAGGCCTAAAAACCCTCATAAAAACCCCTAAATTCACCTAGGGTAGTGTACAGACACTTGGAGGCCCAAAAATAGGAAAATATTTTAGCCTTTGCCAAATGAATAGTAGTCCCTTTGGGGAGTTTCACAAGTTTGGGCATTGTTTGCATGAGGGAGCCCTAAAAGTCCGGAATGGAGGCCTAATTGGGCACATTCCTTGTAGCCCTATTTTGTAGGAAAGAAGCAAAATAGTGAGATCGGTAACAAATAGGAAGGTCAAAACCTCTTGGGGGAACATTAATGGATGGAGATGGAGAACTATGTCAAAGACTTGTCCTATCCTTGCTAGGACCTAAGAAAGTGTAGGAGGAGCTAAACCCTTATTAGCCTATGTGAGGGTTTTTGAAACTTGTGAGTAGGTGAGACCTTAGGAGAAGAATCACATGTTGTTGGTGGGTGGATTGGGCAAGGTCAGGGGATTCCACAAGAAAGGGAAGTCCTAGAGACCCTAGGGTGTGGTTGGAACACCTGGTGATCCAAGGAGAGGATCAAAGAGCATAGACTAGGCTAGTCTATCCCATACCCATTCCCATCAGATTGGTATCAGAGCAAGTTAAAGATTTGGTGGACCGTGCATGTCTCTATATTCTAGTGAATTAGTAGGGGAGAACATAATGGTCACTAATGTAGAGCTGTCTAGGGAGGTAGAAGAACAAAAGGAGAAAAATAGACTCCTTGAAGATGCTATGAGTGAGATAAGGAACAAGCTGCAAGAAGTGGTTGATCAGAGAGCACAAGAACTCTGGGGTGTAGACACTAGTGATGAAGGCAAGAAAGCTATTGATCTTGATGAAATCATACCTAAACCAAACCCCTTAATCAATGAAGAACCTTTTGTAAAGGCCATCAAGGCTTTGAATACAAAAGCTTTTGAAGGATTGCCACATTTCAGTGGAAAGATGGACATTGACACTGTCATGAAATGGATTGAGGGTATGGAGAACCACTTTGAGTGTGAAGGTGTGATAGAAGCTCAAAAGGTTAAGGTTGCCAAATCAAGACTAAGGGGAGCAACCTTGACATGGTGGAAGTACTTGCAAGAGGAGAGAATTAGCATGGGAAAGCTACCTATTGCAAACTGGAAGGCCATGGTGAGTAAGATCAAGGAGAACTACTTGCCAGAGGATTATGAAGTCCAACTTCATAAGAAGAGACAAGGATTGAAGTAGAAAGATCTTGATGTGGCCTCCTACATAGAGGAGCTTCAAAAGCTTTGTCTTAGATCCAAAGTCCAAGAAGAGGAATCTATCAAGGTGGCTAGGTATCTAAGTGGCCTAAACTGGAACATCCAAGAGGAGATAAGCCTATGGACTCCTACCACTGTCCAAAAGTGTCATCAGCTTGCTGCTAAGGTGGAAGAGAGGAACAAAAGGAAGGGAGACTCCAACAATAGGGGTAGAGGTAGAGGTAGAGATCAAATGAATCACCGAGGTAGTTACCAAAGCAAGGCAAGTGAGCAAAGGAATCAAGGAGAGTCCAAGTTGACTAAGCATAATAGTGAAACCAATCTTAGAGGAGGCCATTCTTAAGGAAGAGGTGCACAAGGGGGCCCAAATAGGGGTAGAGGTACTGGCAGGGGTAATTCCTATTTTGCAACCATGAAATGCTACAATTATGGTAATTGGGACACCCGACCTATAGATGCCCTGACAAGCCTACCTCATCAAACAATGAAAAGAGGGTTGCTTATGCCCATGAAGACACGTCGAGAAATAAAACACCTGAGGTGGACCATATTGAATCAGAGATTGGAGAAAATCTGATGTTCAATAGAGTCTTGATAAGACAGCCGGTTAAGGATGAACCTAAGCATAGGAGAGCATTGTTTAGGGTGAGATGCAAAATCCTTGGTAAGGTTTGCAAGGTGATAGTTGATTCAGGGTCAACTGATAACATCATATCAGATGAGGCAGCCAAGAAGTTGAAACTCACAAAGATACCCCACACTAGTCCTTACAAGGTGACATGGTTGAATCAAGGACATAGTGTGCTTGTCAATGAACAGACTTGGGTAGAGTTCTCTATTGAAGGATACAAGGATAAGATCCTTTGTGATGTGTTACCCATGGATGCTTGTCATCTGTTGCTAGGTAGACCCTGGCAATTTGATAGGAAGATGATCTATGATGGAGAGGAGAACTCCATTTCCTTCAAGAAGGACAATAGAACTTATAAGATTCAGTCTCTGACAGAGAATGATGAGGGAACCTCAAGAATGCCTAGTGTCTTACTTAATACTGGTAAAGAGTTCTTACACCTACTACATGAAGAGGAGACAGTGGGATGTGCCATCTTTGTGAAGCCAAAGGAGGAGGAAGATAAGTTGCAGGCAAAGGTACCTAAGGAGGTAAAGAAAATGTTGCAAGAGTATAAAGACACAGTGAGTGATGGAGCACCTGCAACACTTCCACCAAGAAGGTCTATAAGCCATCAAATAGACTTTGTCCCCGGTGCATCCCTACCCAATAAAGTAGCATATAAGCTCACACCTGATCAAAACAAGGAGGTGGCAAGGCAAGTGCAGGAGTTGTTGGATCAAGGACTGATCAAGAAGAGCATCAGCCCATGTGCAGTCCCGGTAGTACTAGCAACAAAGAAGGGAGGCAAGTGGAGACTTTGCACTGATTCAAGGGCAATCAATAGGATCACCATAAGGTATAGATTTCCTATTCCTAGAATAGAGGATTTGATGGATTGTTTAGGAGGTGCCATGTATTTTACTAAGTTGGACCTTAAAAGTGGTTATCATCAGATTAGGATTAAGGAGGGTGATGAGTGGAAGACCGCTTTTAAGACCACAGAAGGGTTGTATGAATGGCTTGTGATGCCATTTGGACTTACCAATGCCCGAAGAACCTTCATGAGGGTGATGAATGAAGTGTTGAAGGATTTCACAGGCAGATTTGTGGTGGTTTACTTAGATGACATACTCATCTATAGCAGAACCAAAGAGGAGCACCTAGAACATTTGAGGTTAGTCCTAGAGAGGTTGCATGAAGAGAAGTTGGCAATAAACTTAGAGAAGTGTGAATTTTTGAAGCAAGAGTTAGTCTACTTGGGTTTTGTGGTGTCTAAGGGAACCTCAAGATGAATCCAAGCAAAGTGGAGGCAATCTTGAATTGGCTTGCCCCTAAAACAGGGACTGAAGTTAGGAGTTTCCATGGTTTAGCCCAATTCTATAGAAAGTTTGTGAGGAACTTCAGTGGCATATGTGCACCAGTACTTGAAACCATAAAAGGAGGCCTTAAAACTAAGTTCAAATGGACTGAACAAGTTGATGAAGCATTCCAATTATTGAAGCAAGAAGTATCCAAAAAACCCATCCTACTCTTACCTACTTTTGACAAGCTATTCACATTGGAATGTGATGCAAGTGGAATTGAAGTAGGGGGTGTATTGAGTCAAGAGGGAAGGCCTGTGGCATTTTTCAGTGAGAAACTTAATGAGGCAAAGAAGAGGTATTCAGCATATGATCTAGAGTTGTATGCACTAGTTCAGTAAGAAGTGGAGGCATTACCTACTCCCAAAAGAATTTGTGGTGTTCACAGATAACCAAGCTTTGAGTTACATCAACACTCAAGAGAAGCTTAGCAATAGAAATTTGAAGTGGATGGAGTACCTCCAATCCTTTACTTTTACCATCAAGCATAAAAAGGGGCCGCTTAACCGGGTGGCAGATGCTTTAAGCCGGAAGTTATTGACTGTCCAAGAGTTACAATTGCAAAGCATAGGGATAGAAGGTTTCAAGGATCTCTATGAAGAAGATGAGGACTTCTCATCAGCCTAAAAGGTCTGCAAGGAGCTTTAGAATCATTTTCATGGTGAGTATGCAGTTTACACTCTTCAAAATGGTCTCATGTTCAAAGGCAATCAGTTATGTGTGCCTAGGGGATCCATGAGAGAAAATCTCATACAAGAGAAACACAATGGAAGTCTAAGTGGACACTTTAGAATCAATAAAACTTTGGATCTAGTATAGAGGTACTACTATTGGCCTAGGTTGCCAAGGGATGTGAGAAGGTATGTGGAGCAATGTGGTGTGTGTCAAAGGGCAAAAGGAGGATCAAGCAATGCAGGCCTCTATCAACCATTATCGGTCCCAAATAGGCCTTGGGAGTGTGTGAGCATGGACTTTGTGGTAGGACTCCCCAAGACAAAGATAGGTATGGATAGCATATATGTGGTGGTAGAAAATTTTTCTAAGATGAGCCATTTTATTCCATGTAGAACTACTCATGATGCTAGTTATATTGCACATCTCTTCTTTAAGGAGATTGTAAGGATTCATGGACTCCCATTAAGTATTGTTTCAGATAGGGATAGCAAGTTCATGGGCCATTTTTGGCAAACCTTATGGAGAAGACTAGGACTAATTTATCATTTAGCTCAGCTTACCATCCACAAACTGATGGTCAAACTAAATTCATTAACAGGGTGTTAGGCAACTTGTTGAGGTGTCTAACCAAGGAGTATGGGCAGACTTGGGATCTAGTTATTCCATGAGCTGAGTATACCTACAATGACAGTGTAAATAGGACCACTGGAAGGAGTCCTTTTGAGGTTGTCTATGGCAGACATCCAAGAGGGGTGTGTGAACTAAGAGAACTTGGTTCCATGGAGATGAAGTGTGGGTAAGCAGAGGACTTCACTCAAACCATCAAGGAAGTCCAAGAATAGGTCACGAGAGCCATCCTAGAGTCTACTCAAAAACTGAAAGTTAAAGTGGATGAAAAAAGGAGAGAGGTTCAGTTCAAAGTGGGTGACTATGTGATGGTCCATTTAAGTAAAGCAAGAATGCAAAGCGGCAAGCCTACTAAACTACAAATGAAGAGGGTAGGACCTTGTAGAATTCTGTCCAAATATGGTGAAAACGCCTACAAGGTGGATCTTCCTTCAAATTTGGCTATATCACCAGTCTTCAATGTTGCTGATCTGATATTATATAAAGGTGAAATAGTAGGGTAAACTGAGAATCAAGCCAAGGTGTTGCAGGACTTGGATGTGAATGCCTTACCTCAAGTGAAGTAGCCCATAGCAGAGGAGATCTTGGAGTCAAGGGTGAAGAAGTCTACTAGACACCAGGTCTACATGGAACACTTGGTGAAGTGGGCAGGTCAACCTGAGTCTGAAGCCACTTGGGTTGAAGAGGGTAGGTTCAAGAAACTTGGTATTGACCCAGCTCTCATCTCTCCCCTAGTTCCTTAATTCTGTGTAGAGGGGGAGTATGGTGCAGGAGAATCCTTCTAAGGTCTTCCTCCATTTTGATTTTTTTGGGATTTTGCTTCTTTAAGAAGCCATGTAAATGTAATGAGAGCCAAGAGCTCATTGGTCTTGTTTAGGTCCTAGTTTAGGTCCTAGGTTCACAAGTCTAGGTTGACTTTTCTTGTGGAGTAGAGGGTATGTGTGCCATTGATGAGTTTGGGGTCCTTTTAGCATGGTTGTGACCATAGGATAGCCCAATGTAGTCCTAAAAGTCAAGAAAAGCAACATTGCAAAAGTTGCTCAAAAGTTGCAAAAAGTTGCATGACAACTTTTCAAAGTTGTCATGCAACTTTTCCACCTAATAGGTCATAACCTTAGCTTGGCATGGAGAACCCTAACCTTGGAACACAAACTGAGGCAAAGACATTATATATTGTTGAAAACCCTAAAATGGGGGGTTGGATGTCAGATTGTACGGCCAAAGGGAAAAGACCTTGACTGTGACTGTGTTTTTGTTGCCAGTCGGCACAAATGGAGCATTGAAAGATTGACAATGGATTGTTTTACAGAATAAAATATGTTGAGAGTCTTGTATTGTGTTTATACTTTCATTTTGAGCATTTAGGTTAGGTTTATTTTCCAATTTTTGGTGTGTTTGTAAATACTTTGCAAATTTCTTCTTTACTGTCTAGTTTTGGATTGTTTTGTGTAAATGGGTTGAAAACTCCTATCCCCATTGTGGAAACACCATGAAACCATGGGGAATAGGAGTGTAGACCCTATACAGTATCTTAGAGGAAGCAAGGCCCTTGAAGATGCAGGAAAGCCTTTCAAAGACCCACTCCTAGGCGAGACTGGACTATGCCCGGCTAGGAAGGGTTGAGGTTGCAGAGGTCCGTGAGAGCAAGGAAGGAAAAGGAAGGAGGCACCCTTTGGAGGAGTTGTAGAGGGGTGTGTGGAGCATCATTGGTGAGAAGGAGGAGCTTCCACCAATCTAGACAAGGTGGTGAAGATAGCGAACCATCACTGTGACCCTGGTAGGCCTAAAAACCCTCAAAAACCCCTAAATTCACCTAGGGCAGTGTACGGACACTTGGAGGCCCAAAACTAGGAAAATATTTGAGCCTTTGCCAAATGAATAGCAGTCCCTTTGGGGAGTTTCACAATTTTGGGCATCGTTTGCAAGAGGGAGCCCTAAAAGTCCGGAATGGAGGCCTAATTGGGCACATTCCTTGTAGCCCTATTTTGTAGGAAAGAAGCAAAATAGTGAGATCAATAACAAATAGGAAGGTCAAAACCTCTTGGGGGCACATTAATGGATGGAGAACTATGTCAAAGACTTGTCCTATCCTTGCTAGGACCTAAGAAGGTGTAGGAGGAGCTAAACCCTTATTAGCCTATGTGAGGGTTTTTGAAACTTGTGAGTAGGTGAGACCTTAGGAGAAGAATCACATGTTGTTGGTGGGTGGATTGGGCAAGTTCAGGGGGTTCCACAAGTAAGGGAAGTCCTAGAGACCCTAGGGTGTGGTTGGAACATTTGGTGATCCAAGGAGAGGATCAAAGAGCATAGACTAGGCTAGTCTATCCCATACCCATTCCCATCATACCACCTCAGCTTTGACCTTGGAATTCCTATAAATATCCCCCATTTTGGAGCAATAAGGATCCTTGCATTCATAGTTTTAGCATCATTACTATAGGCATTTTCATTTCAATCATATAGTAATTAGCATTTTGGATTAATCATAACATGTTAATCTAGTTTCTTAGATCATGCATTTCATATCAGTTGCATAAGCAATCATGATCAAGTAGCTACTCAACTCTTGAGTTGCCACTTTGGAGGGCATTGCTCTACTAAGAGCCAATCAATCCAACACCTTCAAGGTCCTCAAGAATAGAGGAAAATGGGATATTCCAAGGAAGGCTTATGGTTTGCATCTTTAATTTAGTTTTCAATTAAGCTTTCCATTATGTTTTATTGTCTCATTATATGTGTATGCCTTTCTATTTACCACATTTTTAGTATCACATTAATTGGTACCCATCATGGGGCTAGCCCCTTTGATCTTTAACAAGTTTGCTTGCAGGAAATTTCATTGACAAGTTGATTAGCTCTTTTGGTGGGTAGATTAGCTCTCTTGGGCTCCCGAATCATGTTCTTGGTCTCTATTGTACCACCTTGGCATCTCAAATGACATTTATGGGAGACTTCTCAGCTTTATTTTTATGTTTTTCTTTGTTTTAGCATTTTCAGTCTGTATCTTAGCATTTTTGGTATGTTCTATAGCATTTCTAGTATATTTGACAACGTTTTCAGTCCATTTAACAATGTTTTTGGTGTGCAGAATAGCGTTTCTGGTGTGCAAAGTAGCGTTTTGGGTCTATTTGGCAGCGTTCTTGGTCAATTTGATGGCATTTTCAGTTTTTTATTGATTTTGCAAATGTTGTATGTTGCATTGTTTATTTATGCTTCTGGACTATCATTTTCGTAAACCTAATTTGCAGATTATTGGTTATGCAAGTACTCATTTCGTTGTGAGAGACCGAAGGCATAAACCATTTTGCCTTCAAAGAATTCAATATAAACTACTAACTTTGTTTGTAGCTGCAGAATTTTGCACTTATATTTGCTAAATTAGCCACATAGACTAATAACAATGGAAATGAACAAACATGTCTTACATGTTTTAATGATAAGCGGGTATGCTCTCACCTTTCTTAGGTGATCATAAAGCTAGACTCATCTTTTCCTTTCAATAGTGCATATCTTTAGCAGGTCTGCCCTCCCAAGGAGCCTATAAGACCAAAGCCATTAAGGACGGTGAGAGGGGAATGACCCAAGTGGGAATGACTAACGCCAAGTACTCCAACTCACTATAAAATATATGTGATTTAATGAAAATCAAGTCAGCGATAGTGCTTGGGAATAGCTCTCCTCCATACCTTCAGGTATATCAAACCTTGGTTTTCAAGGCTGGGAGACCTCTTAATTGAGTTTATACCCCGATGCGTCGAACGAATCCCTTACTAGTTCCAATTAAAATTAGAAGCTACCCGGTTTACCTCCGAACATTATTAAATTCTTAATGCATGGAGCGAGAAGAATATCTCCTTAAGATACTCACCATATGTCCCTCTTGAGTGTATGTGTGAACTCCTCTTTTGAGACCTTATTGCTAGGCTCATAATGGGGCTCCACTAGCTCTCGCAAAGGCAAAAACACGGGCGCCCTTTAGGGGGTGACAAGGTTGTGTGAGCTGACAGGGTACCAAGTGTGGGCTAAGAACTAATAATGAAGCCAATCTCCTTAGGATAGACTAAATGATGTGTTTTCAATTGTTCAAAACCCTTGAAAACTTGGGTTTTCTTTGAAGCTTCTTGAACATACACTTTATTTGTCCTTTGGGACAAAAATACAATCTGAATTATGTGTTTGTAAGTCAAGTCAAGATATCATCCATTGAAATACAACAAAAATTGCAAACTCAAACTTCAAATTGTCAAATTCACAAGTGTCACAGCAGATTAGCTCTTTTGGTCCAAACAATTGCACTTACGGTCCAAACAGTCGCACTTTCGGTCCAAACAGTCGCACATACGGTCGAAATAGTTGCACTTATGGTCCAAACAGTCATGCTTTCAGTCTAAACAGTTGCACTTACGGTCCAAACAGTCGCACTTTCAGTCCAAACAGTAGCTCTTTTGGTCCAAACAGTCGCACTTTCAATCCAAACATTAACTCTTTTGGTCCAAACAATCACACTTTCATTCCAAATATTATCTCTTTTGGTCCAAATAGTCACACTTTCAGTCCAAACATTAGCTCTTTTGGTCCAAATAGTCATACTTTCAGTCCAAACAGTCATACTTTCTGTCCAAATATTAGCTCTTTTGGTTCAAACAGTAGCTCTTACGGTCCAAACAGTCGCACTTTTGGTCCAAACGTCAGCTCTTTTGGTCTAAAGGTAAACTCTCTTTGTCTAAATGTCAGCTCACTTGGTCTAAACGTCAACTCTTCTGGTCTAAATGTTAGCTCTCTTGGTCTAAATGTCATCTCTCTTGGTCTAAATGTCAGCTCTCTTGGTCTAAACGTCAGCTCTTCTAGTCTAAATGTCAGCTCTCTTGGTCTAAACCTCAGCTCTTCTGGTCTAAATGTCATCTCTCTTGGTCTAAACATTAGCTCTTCTGGTCTAAATGTCAGCCTTCTTGGTCTAAATGTCATCTCTTCTGGTCTAAACATCAGCTCTTCTGGTCTAAATGTCATCTCTTCTGGTCTAAACATCAGCTCTTCTGGTCTAAATGTCATCTCTTCTGGTCTAAATGCCAACTCTCTTAGTATAAATAACAACTCTTTTGGGTTGAATGTCAAATTGCTCATGGTTCAACACTAGATCTCCTAGTTTGCACTTGCTAGGTCTATATTTTAGTTATCTGAGTCTGAAATAAAAAAGTTTGGTCAAAACAACAATCTCCTAAGTTCAAACACCCAATTTGCTGAGTCTAAACATCATTGTTTTGAACTTTAGAGTCACTACACTAAAAAATAGCATTTTTGGTATGTTCATCAGCATTCCTGGTTGGTTTGTCAGTGTTTCTGGTCAGTATAGAAGTGTTTATAGTCAGTATAGCAGCATTTCTCATCATTTTATTAGTGTTTCTCATCAACATAGCAGTGTTTATGGTCAGTATAGTAGCATTCTTGGTTAGTTTGTCAGCGTTTTTGGTCATTTTGTCAGCGTTTCTGGTCTATATAGCAATGTTTCTGGTCATTTTGTTAGTGTTTCTAGTAAACTGCACCAAAATTAGAAAACAAAAACAACCCATTTCACAAACAGTCAAACATAGAGACTAGGTCAACTTCTCGGGTCAGTCGGTCAAGTTATCTTTTGCTAAAATAGATTCACAGCAAGACACACTAAGGTTCTCAAGTATTCATCTCCAACAAGTTTAGGATCTAACATCTCAAAGTGCAACATTGCACCTTCTTTGATAAACTGATCACTCAAAACATAGTTCTCATCAAGATCTATCATCCTTTATCACGAAACTACAACGTTTGATCACAATAACCTTGTCCCACATCATAGGATATATCATTCCTATTGGACTTGGTTTTATCAAAACCATCATCATTGTACTCCAAACTAAGATCAAAAAACTTACAAATCTACAAATACTTGAATTATGTTTTCATGTCATATCACTCTATCATACCTACCTTGACAATTGGTCATGTATTGAAACACTTTTTAGACAATCAAATTCCTACACAACATTCAGAACATGTGTATGCCTATTTTAAGTTTTTAACTAGGGCTCAGAGATGAAAGATTGCAAAAATAGAAATAGAAACATTCGAAATAGTTGAAGAGCATAGAAACATGGAATACCAAAGCAAAATACAAGAAGACATAACAGGTCAACATATTAGAGAAATCAAACAAGTCCAAAATCAAAATCCAACTATGTCAAAACCTCACAAGGATTCAAATGCATCTCCAAAGAAAGGTGGCTCTTTTATGCAACTCTTAAACACTTAAAGAGATCCCTAAGGGATTTTGCTGAGGAAGATCAAAATCACAAACCTATGTCTAGAAATGGCTCATCCCCCCATAAGAAAATTGACTCTCTAAAGGCATCTATTCCTACACCTCTTAAAAACTTGCAAGAACCTTCCATAGCATCCTCACCAAACAATACACCCAAGGATGAAGTTCCCCAAGGGATATCCATAATGGCCATCAAATATATTTTTGAGGATCATATTCAAATCCCATCTCCTTCATGTCCAAGCATTGACTCCTTGCAACATCCCCATAACACTCCCTTGCAAATTGAAGTCCTCATTCATAGAACGCTTGTTAAACATGTCCTAATAGATGGTGGAGATGGCTTAAACATTTTCTCATTTAGTCTTGTCCATGCTCTAGGTTATTCAGAAGATGTCGTTGATCCCCGGAAAAACATCACCATCAAAGCATATAATGAAGAAGAGTGTTCCTCTAAGGGAATTGTGATATTACCCATTAGAGTGGGACCTTTGTAGAAAGACACAACATGCCAAGTTCTATACTTGGACTTATCATACAACATACTCTTGGGAAGACCTTGGATACATGACATATAAGTTGTTCCATCAACATATCATCAGTGCCTAAAATTTCCCTACAATGAGCAGAAAATCACGATCTCAACAGAATCAAATCCATTGCAGTGTTGTAATAATCTAAAACTAGCTCAAGAGGTCATTGTTCCACATAACAAAGAGGCAACATCTTCAAGCACACAATCCAAGGAACAATCATTTGCCTCAATTATGTCAAGCATGGAAAAACAAATGCAGCTAAGAGATTGAGGGAATGGAGAATATTCACTATAATGGAAAAACAAACAAGAGCAGCTTGAAATTGAAAGGGAAGAAGCAGATGTAGATGTCGATCTAGTCATGTGTATGCAAGACAAATGTTAGGAACTAGTTCACTTGAATCAGGATCACATTTGGTTTACTTAGACTTAATCGAGGACAATCACGAGCTACTTGTGCGATGTCATTCTGATGAGAGCATCATTCTAGACATAAAAAATGCATATTGAAAGCTCTAACATCTCTATCATGACCCCTAATATCTTTGAAACAATTCACCCTGAGGATCCTTTACCCTTAATCCATCCTAAACTTATGGACAGGGAAAATGAAAGACATACCACCATTGATACCTTTCCTAATGACCATGTCGTATCCTTATATCTTAATACAATGGAACCCACAACAAATTCCACCAGGGATTTCGCTAACATATCTTCGAGTCACGTGGGTGCCAAATCTCCTAGTCGCAAAAATGAAAATAAAAAAAACAATATCAAGTCTATTGCTAAAAACCATTTATTGGCAACACTAGACCTGGAAAATGTAAAAAGAAAGGATGCATCAATGGTGAAAACCTCCTCGAGGTGCCAAAAAGATAGGAGATTTGATACCTTACTCGAATACTATCAAGAGAGGTCATCTATGCTAATAGAACCAATAGAGGTAGTTACCATTGGCACAATTGATCTACATCCAACAACCTCTTTATCAAAATATGAAGGGCTGAAATATTTGGAACCCTTCAAAAGATGGCAAATCAATTTTACCTGGTCATATGCAGACATTCCAGTGTTAGATCCAAATCTTATAATACCTCACTCGAATATCAATCCAGGAGAAGGCATCAATAATGGAACACATCATGGATCAGAAGAAAGCATTTTATTCATCACACCACAAGGTCATACAATTCCAAAGGTGTACAAATTAAGCTTTCCATGCACCAACAACACAACAGAATATGAAGCTTTGGTTATAGGTATCAAAATGGCTATAGAATGGAACATTACACAAATTCAAGTCTTTGGAGACTCTCAGCTCATCATCAATAAAATGAATGACGATTACCAAACAAAGGATGACAAACTCGTGCCTTATAAAAAGATGGGTGAACTCACAAAGCTGGTTCCCACTTTTTGGTACATCCTGATTTTTGCTAAAATCATACATTTTTTGGAAAATATAACTATTTAAGCTTTAAGAGGTCCCATTTGAAGTAATTAATTGAAGAGAGTTAGATCAAAGGCTCTTAGATCAAAATTTATTGGATAGAACCTCTCTACTTCTAAATCATACTTGCAATGGAGTCTCCTTTGCATCTATCAAATGTTGATAAAAAACCAATTTTACATTAGCTTTTGAGGGGTCAAACAAATTCATTTAGAAGTTTTGTTTTCTTAAGGATTTAGTCCTTATTATAAGCTTTCCAAATAGTATAATTTTTAATATATTTACGTTTATTAATATTTTTTTATTTTTATTTTTTATGAATGTAGGTTTTTCACCGAACATGAACTTCTTTGTTCAATGCATTGGGAAAAATAGCAAACTAATTCAAAAAAATTCTAAAAAATATCTATGCCCTAGGTATTGATGTCTTCTTTCTAACAAAAAAAATAAAACTTAATTTTGATATATATAGAGCAAGTTATGTGTTCAAACATACACCTATATCTAAATTATAATTAGTCAGACTTCAAAACTTAATAAAATAAAAAATATTCAACATATCACTATCAAACCAACTACATGCCCTGGGTATTGATGTTACAAACCAAAATTTAAAAGAGATAAGTTTTTATCATTTATGGAAAAAAATTTATACGTTTCGGGATGCACATCACTCTTAAAAAATGTTGTTTCTTGTAAAAAACTACTTTTGAGGGAGATGAAAAAATCAATAAAATTTTATTCAAAAAAATTTGAAAAAAATATATTTAGAATCTACAAAAAGGATGTTACAAATCACTAGTTTACATCATCTTCAAATTCTTAATGATTTAAAAGTTATAGGTGTCGGAAAGTGAAGGTTTTTTGCAAAATGTTCATCTAAGTGTCAAAGTTGGTCAAAAAGTGGGAACCAGTATTGTGAGTTCACCCAGATGTTAGATGATTACAAGAAGTATTTTGTAGAAATCACTTTTGAGAAAATTCCAAGGAATGACAACAAAGCAGTAGATGCCATAGCAACACTTGCTTCTCTACTTCAAAGACAAGAAAATCAAGAGCATTCTGAATTCCCAGTGGAAGAGTTGTTTTACCCTGCTCATAATTGTTCTGATTCCCAAACTATCTATCACCTTGTTCGGTATGATTCCTCCTACTATAGCCAAACTTATACATACCTGAAAGATAACACCCTACCTCCCGATTTGTCAAAAAATCAAAAGATAAACTTTATTCGCCAATCCTCCCATTATACTCTTGTCGTGGATACCCTGTTTAAATGAGGTCTGGATGATACTCTTCTAAGATGTCTCGAACAAGAAGAATCTGAGAAGGCCTTAAATGAAGTTCATAATGACATTTGTGGCACTCATTCAAGTGATCTTACTCTTTCAAAAAAACTCATATGCTTGGGCTATTATTGGTCAACTATGGAATGAGATTTTTTTCAGATAGCTAGAACATGCAAACAATGTCAGATCCATGGGAATTTGATTCACGTACCAGCACAAGAACTTCATGCTTTGGCAACATCTTGGCCTCTTCGAATGGGGTCTTGATCTAGTAGGAAAGATAAATCCTTCTTCATCCAATGGTCACAAATTCATCCTTGTAGCTACTTAATATTTCACAAAATGGATTGAGGCAGTACCTCTCACAAATATCATAGGAAAACAAATTGTTGCATTTAACTTGAACTACATCATTTGTTTCTATGAAATACCCATGACCATTATCATTGATAATGGGTGATCGTTCAAGAATCGGGATGTCCAAGAACTATGTGAGAAATTCAAGAGCCAACACAGATTTTCCACACCCTACTATCCACAAGGGAATGGGCAAGCAGAAGAATCAAACAAAACTATTTTGAAAATCCTCAAAAAAATAGTGAATGATGTTGGCATAGATTGGCATATTCAATTGAACCCTTCTCTATGGGCCTACCATATCAGTATCTGCACACCAACAGGTGCCACACCTTTCTCTCTTGTCTATGGATCAGAAGCAATACTACCAATAGAAGTAGAGATACCTTCTCTATGAGTATCATTAAAAGGTCTTATCCTAGATGAAGAACAACGAGTATCTAGATTGCAGGAGTTAGAACTAATCCATGAACGAAGAAAAAATGCCTTTGATCATTTAAAGGTATATCAGCAAAGAATGTGTCGCAGTTACAATCACAAGGTCAAACTGAGAGCATTTCAAGTTGAGGAACTAGTACTAAAAGAAAATCCATGCAACCAAGCAGATCGAGAAAAGAAAGGGAAGTTTGAACCAAACTGGTTAGGTTCGTTTGTGGGCACATCAGTATTTGGGTTAGGAGCATATCATATATCAACACAGGACGAGGATCAGCTTGAGGAACCCATCAATAGCATGCATTTGAAGAAGTTTTATGTCTGAAAAATCCAAAAACAATGAAAAACAGAAAATCCAAAAATAGTGAAAAAACAAAAAACTCCAAAAACAGTGGAAAAGCAGAAAAATCCAAAAATAGTAGAAAAGAAGAAAAATAAAAAAACAGTGAAAAAGTAGAAAATCCAAAAATAGTGAAAAGGTAGAAAATACAAAAACAGTGAAAAACAATGAAAAAAAAAATCAAATATGAGAAAAAGTGCAATAAAATGGTGAAAACCTGGCAAACAAGCGTTATTTGTCAGCTAGTTCTTCCATCTATTGGTTCATGCATCCTTCCGCTTGCATTCCTTTCCATCAATGTTGTTCATATCCATAATAAAGCCTTTATACATACACAGGCATCCCAAGTGATTTCTCATCATGGTTTGGATCATTGTATATATCATAATAAAGTTTGTTTCTAGACTGGGGGCAAAATCCTGAACCTTGTTAGGGGCAAAAATTTTCATCATTTTGAGCTTAATCAAATAGGTAGAACAACAGTTAGAAAACACTTGTCAAGCGAAAAACGGAGACACATCCAACGTTGAACATAAGATCACATTGTCAACTATCAACTATCACATATCAGGCTAAACATGACTAACACATATCAATGGATGATATATATTGACTCATGATTTTAACACTTTGACAATAATGGATCAACTATTTTATTTTAATTTTTCGCTATCATGATTCCTGAGTGACTCCAGGATGCCTTTGACTAGAGGAACAAGGAAGAAACATGATATTTTTCTTGTCTGTTGTCTATAAATCAATCATTAATATGTGCAAAGTTCTCTCGGGACATGATCATCAGAGTATCATAGAAGATGTTTCAGACTTGCATATAGAAATGATTAATACTACCTGTTTTAAGCAAGCAAAACTTAGGTCATCTTGGTTCAATTATACCTTGATGCTTGTGCTAACTTGCAATATAAAACTAGGAAAGTAGTGCTCAGGTCATCATGGTTCAATTATACCATTGATGTTTTCACTCGCTTCCCACATTTTAAAGGCTCAATGATGAAATAAAGCAATGACCACATGATTGGTCTGATCACCACATTGCATTTCATTCACATTTGCATTTGCATTTAGCTTGCATTTCATTCTTGCATGGGATCACAAAATCTCATCTTATCCAAGGCCATATCTATCGCAAGAATCATCAATGCATCATCATAGGTGTATACACAATTAGAATGATGGCTCCCCTCTCTACAGATATTGTCGACCCAAAGCGAATCTTATGCTTCTCCCTCAAATATGCCAACATTAGCTTATCTGAATCTTCCTGCAACAAGATATCAACAAAATCGACAAGCGAATCTTATGCTACTCCCTCAAATATGCCAACATTAGCTTATCTGAATCTTCCTGCAACAAGATATCAACAAAATCGACAAGCGAATCTTATGCTACTCCCTCAAATATGCCAACATTAGCTTATCTGAATCTTCCTACAACAAGATATCAACAAAATGTTGGTTCTTTATCCAATCAATCTTATCAATTCTATCAATCGATCTCATTTGATCTATTCTATCATAACTTATACAGGATGTATCTTTCCTGGAACCAGACGTTCTGATCAAGTCTTATACAGGATATATCATCCCTGAAACTAGATGCTTTGATCATCATGTTATACAGGAGGTGTCATTCCTAAAACCAGACTAAATCTCAATCTTATCAATCTAATCAATCTTATCAATTCAATCAAACTCTATAAGTTATCACATCAAGAACCACATCAAAGTGATCGAAGAACTCACACTTTCATCAACCATAGTTGCAAGAATTATCCAATAATCTATCGAGAAATCAATTTCGCAAAGATCCAAAAACTCCAAAGGTCAATTGATCTCCCGAGGGGGCATCATCGTATCACAATTTAGCAATCAATGGTTGGGGCATCCTATCGAACCAATATCACATCAACATCATCACATTGAGATTATTCTTTGAATCAACGCATCATCACACCTCGCTTCAAAGGGGGGCAAAATGTATACAACTAAAAATGGTCTGAAGATAATTAATTGAATAAGCAATTATTTAATTAATCCCCCTTCCCAATTTAATTGAATTCATTAGCAATTTTATTAAATCTCATTCATCTACTTATTAATAAATCTAAGAATTTATTTAATAGGTTCATTTCAATAGTCCCCTTTGATTAATTAATCTAAATTGATTAATCCCCCCTCCCCCCACTTTGATTCATTCCTTCTAATCCCCTAGTTAATTAAAACAAATCAATTTATGAGTTGTTGAAAGTTAATTAGCCTTTTCCAATTTCTTGAATTTTTAAATTCAAATTAGCCACATGTCTCCTAACTTCTAACCACCTAACCTAACCATCTCCTAGCCTAACCATCCCTCTAGCTTAACCCATTCCACCTAACCCTAGGTTTAACTAACCCTATTCTATCTTGCACATTCTAACCTCCTAATCCTAACCTCCTATGGTGTGGATATTCTCCCCTTGAGACACATGGCACTTTTGCCACATGTATCCTCCCTTGAACGCTTGCCTTCTCATGAGCAAGGCTCCTTGACACTTGTCACCACAAAGATGACAAGTGTCCCTTCCTCAAACCTCTTCTCCAACTTCCTCAATCTTGGCCCTTGATATCTTCAGATCAGATTTGGACCATTGATTCCTACCACCTCATCTTTGGCCTTGGAATTCCTATAAATATCCCCCATTTTGGAGTAATAAGGATCCTTGCATTCATAGTTTTAGCATCATTACTATAGGCATTTTCATTTCGATCATCTAGTAATTATCATTTTGGATTAATCATAGCATGTTAATCTAGTTTCTTAGATAATTCAATTCATATCATTTGCATAATCAATCATGATCAAGTAGCTATTCAACTCTTGAGTTGCCACTTTGGAGGTCATTGCTCTGCTGAGAGCCAATCAATCCAACACCTTCAAGGTCCTCAAGAATAGAGGAAAATGGGACATTCCAAGGAAGGCTTATGGTTTACATCTTTAATTTAGTTTTCAATTAAGCTTTTCATTATATTTTATTGTCTCATTATATGTGTATACCTTTAGCACATTTTTAGCATCACACTATCTACTCATCTCTCTTCATCATGAGATATCACAAGGTTTTCCCTTATTTTGCTAACATAGAGAAAACTCATGACACTGAACAATGCGCCAATCACAACAAGCAATTATCAACCACTTGACTCAAACATGGAAACCTCGATCTACCACAACTTTGATCAACACATGAAAGGTTTATACAAGTTTTTAAACATATTTGTAACTTTTTGCTATTTGGATCCATCAATCCATCCATAATTTATTTACATACAATCTTTCATATATTGTCTATGACACTCTTTAGTCCTATATGACTACAAAATGATTCTTCAACCCACAAATTGTACAAGGGTGAAGATCCCAACACTTCTATTTATATTTCCTTCTTGTTGACAATGCGAACATTGCATACACTACATTCTTTGAGATGATTTGCATGAAGTTGTTACACCCGCAACATCGTTGCTATATTTCTTACAATATTTGAGGCCTTCATTCTTTGAAATTTGCACCTTAGATGAAAAATATTTCTCATTAATATCTCTTGATGAATCTCTCAATGTTTTCTCATGTGACATCACAAAATGGTGGTTTTTACCTTAGACTCTCATTTTCCTTCCTACATGCTACGAGCAATTAATCTAACTGCACATTTTGTTGTTTCGACTTTTGTATTTCATCCTTCTCAAAATTATTTTCCTCTACAAGCAACTTCAATTTTTCTTCTAATTCTACATTTCTTACTTTAACATTTTCTAATTCTTTCTCAAGATTTTCAATTTCACATAAATATTCACATCTTTGCTTTCCAAAAAGATTTCAAATTATCTATTAACTATGAATTACATTTATTGATTTCTATCATTTCTTCCTCCAAAATATCCTTTTCACAAATTAAATTAAATTATTTTTTTTCACCTTTTTACCAATTTTCCCCATTGAAAATAAATATTCAATTTACCTGATATTGCAATTGATTGGTTGCTCCACAATCTATTTTATTTCTCTATCAGTTCCTATCTAAAACTAGTGACTTTTTATTCCAGCTATCTACTTCTTTTTCATGCAATTTTTTCACAAACATGTAGCAAACATTTTTAATATCTGCAATCCTTTTTTGAACAATAACAAATTCACATATCTTCAACTTTGCACACCTTTCATCTAACAACCTTTTTATCTTCAGCTATAGCTGACTCCTTTTTTTTCATCTTTAAATTGTACACCCACAATCTCACAAACACTTTTTTAACCTCGACACTTCCTTAGATCTTCTTGCTTTAATTCACAATAACAAACAAATTTGCTTTTACACACAATTAAACATCTTTTGTTAATTCAAAGCAACAATGACATCATGTCTTAATATAAAGGTCAACCTCATTCATTACAACTTATAGAGTTGACAACAAGGAGAACCCTATTTAGAAATCGTGCAGCCCATAATAAAGATAGACTTCGAGTTATGCATAACAACTAAAACATAGAAATTATTATATTTAAAATTAGTCAAAACTACTTAAAAACCGATATAGAATCTCTCTAGAAACATATGTGACATTTCTAAATTTTATTTGGAAGTCATAATTCAAACTCCAAGAACAACTTGAGAGTCCAAGTCTCTTCTTTTGAAGGCCCTAAACGATACCTTGGTCTATCCAGACATCAGAAATGAAAATCTTAACAAAGAGAAATAAAAATAAATAAACTATTGATCGATTCTGTCCCTCCATACAATTACTGACAATGTTCCGCCAAACCCAATCCCCAAGCCGAGCCCCATAGCAATGGGTGACACGTACTCATCTATTCTGCTCCACACCGACTTCTCCCCCTCTTCTGAAGTTGAAACTGATGTCTCATTGTTTTTGCATTTCCTCAAGATGAAACCATTGTCGCATAAACACGGAGGGTTTCCCTGGTATGAAGTCTTATCAAAAGTCAGGAACTGCGGTCCTCCGGGTATTCGCCCACAAAGACTGTTGAAAGAAACATTGAAATAGCTCAAGAGGAATAATTTAGACAGTTCCTCTGGTATCTGCCCACTCAAATTATTGTGAGACAAGTCCAACTGCTCCAGGGTTGATATTTGCCCCAAAGAAGCCGGTATCCTACCCTCCAGATGATTTCCGGACAGATTTAACAGTCTCATGCTAATCAGATTCCCTATGCTCGGAGGAATTTTCCCGCTCAAATTATTATTTGACAAGTCTAATATGGTGTTTGCTGCCAACACATATTGGAGTATGTACTCATTTCCTTTGATTACAACTGGTATATCTTCATAGAGGGTATTACCCATCACACCATTCAATTGCGAAGATTGGGATTGTGAAAATCCCTTCAGGCTCTGAAGGGAAGAGGGAATTGTTCCAACAAATTTATTGTTGGATAGATCTAAGACCTGCAACCTGGTGAGGTTTGTAATCCATAGAGGAATATGACCCTCAAATTCATTGGAGCCAAGGCTCAGAACCCTCAGCTCTTGACAATTTACAAGTAGGTGTGAAGACAGCTCATCTCTTAATCTATTATTGCTGAAATCTAGCAGCGTGAGCTGCGTACAATTGGCCAACGATGCAGGCAGGATCCCATTTAAGTTATTAGAATATGCAGACAGAATTTCTATAGAAGGAGGAAAATTAATATCTATACCTCCATACAATGAGTTCCTAGACAGCTTTAATCTCCTCAACGCTGTGCAGTTCACTATAGATGGTGGAACTCTTCCAGACAGATTGTTGTCGGTCAATACCAAATCGGTTATGGACTTGCAGTTGCCTATGGATTGCGGGATTTGTCCCATCAGACTATTGTCAGATACATCTAATTTCTGAAGTGAAATCAAACCGCCAATGCTTTCAGGAATAGCCCCAGAGATATTATTGCTGTAGATAGCTAGCTGAGTAAGATTCTTGAGTTGACCAATACTATATGGTATAGATCCACTTAAATTGTTTGAAAATAAAAACAAATTTCTCAAAGATCGGAGCTCCCCTATGGCCTTTGGAATTATTCCTGTCATATGGTTAGTGTCAACATATAGATTTTCAAGTTTGCTCAAATTTGTAATTCCTTCAGGTAGCACACCTGTCAAGCTATTTGAACCTAAATTTAAATATGTCAATTCGGTGAGCATGTCAATACCTTTGGGGATGTTTCTGCTGAAATTATTTGAACCAAGACTTAAGTATGTCAACTGGGTCATGTTGAAAATGCCTTCTGGTAGTTTCCCTTCAAAAGCATTTCCAAGCAAAGAAATTGTGGAGAGAGGAAGCATGGTAATACTCATTGGCAATGGTCCGTAAATAAGGTTCGTTCCAACATCAAGCCACTCAAGATTGCTACAGTTTCCTATTTCTGGAGGGATACTACCTGTAAGATTGCCTGGGCCATACAGAGATAGTCGGCCAAGCTGTTTTAAATTTCCTAGTTCAGATGCTATGTTGCCAGTCAGCGAATTGTCTCCTAGAAACAGTACCTCTAGAGAAGAACAATTACCCAGAGCTGCAGGGATTTGAGACCCCAACTTGTTAGACTGCAGGACAAGGAATTGCAATTTCTCCAACATACCCAGTTCAGACGGGATGCCACCAGTGAAGCCGTTCTCTGACAAATCAATGATGGATAAAGCAGAGCAATTACTGAGAGAAGGAGGGATGCTACCTTTGAGCTTGTTATAGCCAAGGCCAAGGCTTTGCAATTTCTCCAACCTCCTCAGTCCAGACGGGATGCCACCAGTCAAGCCATTCTCTGGCAAATCAATCATGGATAAATCAGAGCAATTACTGAGAGAAGGGGGGATGCTACCTGTAAGATTGTTATAGCCAAGGACCAAATCAACAAGAGACGTACATTTCCCCAGAGAATTTGGAATGCTTCCACTCAGACTATTGTAGGATAACCGGAGATGCTGTAAATTGCCCAGGCCACCAAATTCTTTCGGTATGTTTCCCCTTAAGTTGTTGTCTGAAAGTCTAATCCACTGAATATGTGTGCAATTAACAAGAGATGTGGGTATGGAGCCCACCAGCAGATTTGTGTTGAGGTCGAGTGACCTCAACGCTTTCAGTTGGCCAAGCTGAGTTGGAATCCTTCCACTCAAAGAATTGCTGGAGAGATTCAAAATGCGTAGTAATGATAGGTTTCCTATGGATGTTGAAATGGTACCTTCCAATCCCAACTGAGGGAGAATGATGGCCACTACTCTGTTGGTATGCTTTCTGCAGGAAACACCATTCCAGGAGCACATGTTTCCTGAATTGATAGAAGTCCAGTTCGAAAGTGATCCCATGGGGTCGGCTGTAATGCTATTTCTGAACGAGAGAAGAGCTTTGACGTCCTTCTTCTCAGAAACATCTTCATCGAGTAGCTTACGGTGTTTCACTGCAGAAAACATTCCATCCATGGTAGGGCTGTGTAAAGCAAAGACATGAGGAGAATAAGAATAGGTAGTGTTGTCATGAATTGGTATTGTGGTGGCAGTGGTTAATGTGAAGGCCACAGCCAATCCTAAGCACAACATTTGCATTAACATGTTTCCAGTCATTTGCATCCGACCCTCCGGCCACAATTATGTATAACTCAGTTTGCAGAACACGAAGACGATACAGGTTTACGGCCACTTCGATATAGATATCTTTGAAAAAGGAAAAGACAAAAAAGAATTGGTAGCATCTTGAATCAGGATAATTACCGTCTTGAATCTGCAATACCATGATTTCTGAACTCTCTATGACGGTCATCCGTGAGCCGTGATACAGGGTTAAAGAATAAAAACACAAACAAACATATAAGAAAGTCACACGCAAAACGACAATAAAACCAAACAAGAAAAATATACTAAAAAGAATAAATGAATAAATAAAACTATTAGCAAGGAGGAGGAAAAAAAAGAAATAATTTAAGAAAAAATAAAATAATACAAAATAGAATATAATAAGTATGACTCATTCTCATGTAATGTACCATTTAAAATTTGTGGGTGCATGAAGTCAACTATAAAGGCCACTAGTATGCTTCCCCTAGAACATTTTATATTCATAAGTTTTTTTAAGATTAATCTTTTTCTAATAGTATGTTGAAAAATTGGGAAAATTTTAATCTAATTTTGTGTGGTTAAGTTGGGTGCAAGCAAAAACTTAACAAGGAATTTCTTTCTCTTATACTTCATGCAAACTAACCATGAAAATATAATTCTTATACATGATCATTGACACTTCTATAATGTTCTACTTGTTCCTCCTTAGGCTATGAATTTTATATTTTGACCATGAACCCCTTACTTGCCAATTTCACTTCAATATCCTAGACTTCCTCTACCTTGTCATTCATTCTTATAGAGTCTATTGACACCTTTGTTGGGTGGTTTTTATGAGTTGAGATAGATAAACTTTACTTAACTCATCCTTGATGATGAGTTTGTGTGGAGAAAGACCCTACCCATGAGCTAAAAATATTGTTAATTAAAATAAAGTGGCATGCATAATATCCAAAGTTTTGTATACCAACTTATCAAGGACCTAGTTTTAATCCCTATCTACCTATCAAGTATAAAATCATTTTTTTTACCTAGCCATAAGTTCATTGCAACCTTGAAACTAGGTATTGACATCCTTGAGGAAATAATTAATGAGTGGACTAACTTCAATAATGGTAAAGGTGGTCATGTAAAGGATACAATAGTGGGTCCTATGTGTTGCAACAATGAAGAGCCTTAGCCTAAATGAAACCTTTTGAAACCTCAAGGAATGTGGTACATGATTATCCATCTACTAATGAAAACTCCATGAAAGTCATATGCAGGACACTATTAGAACCAAAAGACGCTTAAGAACCTAATAATTAGGCTAGTAAGCCTTTTAACTCTAAAAAATCAATCCTTATGAGTGTCTTGTCATTGCAGGATTTAACTCATTTTGTATATTTTTCATTGCTTTTCTTCACTTGAGTGTAATAGGTTCTCAAGTGCCCTCCCCATTAAGTGGAACACAAATAAAATTTACTTGAACAGTAACATATGCAATTTAGAGTATCTTCTCCAAAACATAGAAAAAACTTTTATCTAGAATGTTTATCCCACATTGTAAGAGTTTGAATCTATAAACATGTCCTTAGAAATATAATTTCTGGGAATTATTACTCATTGAATGGTAGAAGTCCAACAAACCTACACCAAAAAATAACTATGAAAAATATCATCAACATTTTGCTTTAGGCATTTTTTCCCTTCAACAAGAGAAGGTAATTAGATTTTTCTCTTGTCAATATAAACCTAAATCAAAGTTTAGCACTATAATCCACATTTTATGATTATTCCTAAAACAAACTAAAACTTCCTAATCAATTTTCATTGTAGATTGAAAGATTAAAAAAATTATAATCGTCACAACTAGCTAATCAATGAAAAATAATTCATAGTTAATTATTCATATAAAGTATTGCATATGATAATCATTAATTTGTTGTTTAAAGGTGTCTCCTATTAGTGGCTCTTTGTCTAACTTAGGCAACTCTCTCTTAGCACCTAGGGTTTGTAATTTAGTGGTGAGTTTTGTAGCACCCACTTTGTTCTGAATTTATAATACTTCTAGTAATCATATTATTGTTATTACTTTGGCAATAAATTTGGATATAGGTGTGAGTATGTTTTGTAATAATAGCAATAAATTTATAATCATTTCACATTGTTATTAACACACAAGAGTTTACAATTAATTTTTGTATATTTTGTTAATCTGATTATCTATTAAAGTAGATTGATTTGAAATGAGATCTTATCATTGATATTTATGAAGTGAAATCAAACTGAAATATGTAACATACATAAATAGGGATATAATATTGGTATCAAAGCCTTGATTCCACTAATCTATGGATCAAGGGTTTGCAATATTTGGGGGAATACATATGAAAGATAAAAGGAGTCATGATTTGATAAAGAAAGAAAAGGCTCAAGGCATGTTTAACACAATGATCAATTGAGATTATTGTAGAGATAAATGGCCCAAGAACTCAAAGAAATGATGAAAATATTGGTACAATTTGTTGAAGATTAAAAAATAAAAAAATCCAAATTCATATATCAAAAGTAGAAGTACATCAAGGGTTAATCAAAGAGTTAGTTTTTTTTAGAATTCCTTCAAACTAAAATTCCTACAAAGAAGATAAGATTACATATAAGAAGAGGAAACTAAGTTGATCAATGACTTTTTACCCCTATGCATTGAATATAAAACCCTAGAGCAAGAAATTTTGGATGATTCATTATTTTTTACATAACACAACATAAAATTCTAAATAGGTCCTCAAATTGACAAGAAAGCTATATAAAATAAGCCTAACAAGAAATTGTTACAACATCTAGCGAGGTTCATGTACCTATGTTTGATGGGATAAAAAAGTGTTCAATTCACTCTTGGATTTATAAAATTAATGCATGTACATATCTATAAATACAATGTACAAATAAGAAGCAATCAAGTTTCCCTCCATTCATCTTGAATGTGTAGCCCAGGAATGGTGGTACCATGACATTGACACAAATACCTAGTCTAATCAATACTTCTAAACTTTTTGGTCATATGGTAGTTGAAGCATTTGATATAGGTTTGATCCATAAATTCACTTTCAAAAATAGGTAAAATTAAAAAACTAAAATAAAAAGTGTCATAGTGCATATATTTTGTGGATCCTCTCAGTGACTCTATGCCCAATAAATAGCTAAGGCAACTAGTTTTCTAATGTTGGAAATTTTGTACCCTTATGATACATCATTAAGAATTGATCTAAGATACTTTGAATGAATTGACAACTTGGATGCTTCTTTCTATCATGGATAAGGATTTCATTCAAGTTCAACCTCCATAGATGAAGGTTTCCTGTGAGTCGTGAGAGTTGTCAATAAAATTTATATGTTTTGTAGGTTTATGCTCAAAGCATTGTGTGTAGGGGAAAAAGTGACACTAAGAAAACATGCCCTAATCTCACTTTCAACCACACACTTGTGGAATACGAAAGAGCCTAGAGGTATCACACAATTGGCTGCTTCTTTTTGTGGAAGAGAGAGCCACGGGCTACCTATTAGGATTTCTATTCCTTTGTTGTAATTGAAAGATAAAGTGATGCAAGTTCAATTCCTAACCCCAAAGTGCAAGTATGAACTAATAACAAGATTGCAGAATTGAACATAAACAATGGAAAGCTGTAAACACAAGGACAAGGCAAGAATGCAAATGCGTACCCAGAGTTGAAATCTGACTTAAAATGTTCGGGACGGGGGCGCAGGCGCCACTGTCCTGATACTGTTCCGGAAACTACTCCTGAAACTACTGTTTTGCACTCTGGAAAACTGTCGGAAATGCTGTCTGTCAGAAGGACCAGGGCACCCAACGCCGCTGTCCCAGGGACCAGGGCGCCCAGCGCCCCTGCCCTAGCAGGACCAGGGCGCCCCACGCCCCTGTCCTGGTCTTTTGCTCTGAAACTTGATGTGAAGTTCTGTCTCGATCTGCTTCCATCGAATCTACAACTTGCGGCATCGTCTGAATCTCGAAACCTGCACTTATATCTGAAAAGGTATGGTGGGCGGCTATATAGGGTTTGCCTTAGTCAAACCCCCACTTCGGTGATTTCCACCTCCATGAATAGCCAAGTTGTATTGTAAAAGTAGTGTGTGTACAAGATCCTAAAATGCAAGTAAGCAAACTAGAGCAACCTAGAAAGTAAACCCTAATTGCTTGCAAATGATAATTTAAATGCTCCAAATCAAGATGTAAAGAGATCTAAAGCATGAATACAAGTGATATAATGAGGCTTATGCAAAGACATGAAAACAACATGAAATCATACCCAACCCCAAGGGAGGGGTACAAGCCAATCTTCAGTTGGTGATCCCCTATTGCTCTTCAATGCCTTCAAAGCCCTAAATGGATGAATGAAATTGATGGATGCTTGATGGATGGATGTTGAATGTTGTTGAAGTCTTCAAAGATCTGCTCTTTCGCTGCATAGAAGGTCCTCGAAAACCAAAATTCCTGATCCTTTCAAATGAAGAAAGAGAGCTCTTATATATGAAACCCTAGGTCTTAATTTCAACTTTTGGCCGACCTAGAGATTGAATCTCCCGCCAATTTCTTGGGGTTAAGCTTTATCTTATGATTGGTTCGCACTCCTAAAATTTTGGGAAAAATGTCTAGGACCGTGTGCACTCCGGCCGCCATGGTCCCAACAACTTTTCACCAAATTTTCAGGGCCATCGGATATGATGATTTTAGAGAGAATCCTGAAGTTACAGGTGATTTCGAGATGTTTTGACCCTCGAAATCAAGCCCCCAAGTTCAAAATAGGACCTAATTAGGGTTTTTGATTAAATGATGTATTGGAAGAATAAAATGAAAGGGGCACACTTTAATGAAAAGGGCCCAACTTTATGATATGGGAGATGATAAAATAGAACCTTAGACCAAATTAATTTAATTAATTAAGTGCTAAAAGGGAAATGCAATGCAAAATACAAAATGCGCCAAGGCGGGTGCTAAACTAGGTGTGAAATTGTACCACCCTAGCAAGTGCGTACAAATTACGACACTACATTTAGCCCCCACTTTAGCGGTCATATGAACACTACGTGCATATGCAAGCTAAAGTACAGAAAAGAAAACATTATTTGAAAAAGGATATATCCATAAGTTTGTCGAACGAAGCCCCCAGTAGTATCTGCAGTACACAGTTAGGAACCACACCCTACAAAACACACGTTAGATCACAAAATCACGTAATGCTTACTAAGGAAGGTGATGAAAATTTGAGGGTAGCTATATGCCCCCCCCTATTTCGACTTGCTAATTTTAGTGAGTTGAAACAGGGTATCATGTTTACCGCTTCGAATTGTTAAAGAATATTGATGACAAATGCTCACAAGAAGATTTTCAAAAACTAATGGAGAATCATTTGGTAAGAAAGAGGACTAAATCTCAATTCCAACACAACAAAGAGTGTGAGGATTTGGGAGTTCTCTAACACAAGATGAAGGATGTAAATGGAAACAAAATGCAAAGAGAAGAAAAGAAAGGAAAAAAGCATGAATACACACATTGGTGATCCATGAAAAGAATATTGAGAGAGAAAACATGGACTTCTCGCCCCTAGATCTTGTCTAGGTGATCCATGGGAAAAAGGACATGGAAAACTAGCCCCTAGAGTTTGTCTAGGTGATCCATGTAAGGGAGGAGAGTGAGAAAGTCTAGCCTTATGCCGCTAGTTCCACTCAACCTCGTGCATGTGTGTGTAAGTGAGGTTAGAAGCACCTCATAGGAGTCTATGCCCGAGTATGCTACAACCTATATATGTATAGTACAAAAGCGTGACATCTCGCTCTAAGAGTCTGTGCTCTGGTTTCGAGAATAATCACCTTGCATAAAAGAAAAATGGAAACATCTCGCTCTAAGAGTCTGTGCTCTGGTTCTGAGAATGACCCATTTCTCAAAAAGTGTAATGTTTATGTCATAAACAAAGTAGAACAAGGATACCTACCTTCATCACAAAAGAAGATACCCCAAAAATGCAACAATGTCATAGATCCAAGCAAGAGAGTTTTGCACTCTTTAAGGAAGGATAAGATAGCTAAAAAGGGATATCTTGTAGTATGTGTAAAGGAGATCCTTAGAGGAGAAGAGATCTTTGTACAAAAGACACCTATCCCCGAGAGAAATTGTCTTAGACAAATATAACATCTTCCATAATAAGACAAAGAAGAGAATAAGAATGCAATACTTCCTTCTTTTGCGAGGTGAAAGTGATTCTTAATGAAGGATGACGCTCTTTTTAACCCAACTGGGAGAGTGAATTCATTATGGATGTATTTTACCAAGTGCAAAAGAGGTTGTAGTCAAGGACTTACACCTCTTGTAAGAGAGAATCCTTGAACAAACAACAACAAATGCATACAAGGAATAACATCAAGTAATAAAGTTCACACCATCCACGAAATAGGAAAAAGTGGATCCTTAGATAAAAATAAGGAAAGATCATTGCCTCCCAAGGATAAAGACAATGAGAAGGGCTTACACAATCTTCTAGGGAGAGATTTAGACATAAGCAAAATGTACTACATACTCACATGAGTTCATGCAAGCAAGACATTAGTGTATGTAAAATGCTCCTCACAAGAAGTGGGTAGGATAAGAAAGAGAATACACATTTTCTCCCATATCTAGGAAAAAAGAAAAGATGACCAATATTTCCACACTATTACCCCAAAGGGAAACTTTAATCATAAAAAAAGAAGAGATGTATGAAATCACTCTTGTCCCCATAGGAACAAGAGATAATATAGAAAAATTAGGCTATTATGTTGCTTCACAAATATGATTGCACTTGAAATTGTACCATCATGAATGACAATGAGCCCCCAGTAAATGAGCTACCAATGTCACATAATGATGAGCAACATAATAGCCCTTAATGTTATTTAAAGACATGATAGACTGAATGAGGTATTTGAATATGACATGCTAAATGCTCAACTATAAGTGAGATAAAAAACATGTGTAAAATTGAAGAAGAAAAGTCACAAGAACTCTTAGAAGAGGGATGAGTGTAATTTATTAGAGCCTTATCCCTAGAGGAAAGGACTTTATGATGAATAGGAGATAAAGATTCATAAGTGGATTTAGAAATTTGAGGGGAGTCATAAAGATATTTGTTCATCGCCAAGATTTCCTTATGAGGGGAATGAGAGTTGATAGAAGTAGAAGATGATCTAATTGAAGTGAGATCATCATCACTACTAAATATAGCATTCACACTGAGAGATAGTCTTTTAGATGCTTTGGTGGGCTTAGAAAGATTATATCCAAGTCCAAATGAATATTCATGCATGTTATGTTCTAAAGGAACTTTAATTCCTTGTTCATTTGTGCCACAACCATTTCCACTATAGCCACTCTTAGCCAAAATGTGAAAACCACGACCATAAAGGGATGCTAAATCAGAGAAGGATGAAGATGCCCCATAGGTCTCAGTGCTATTTGTATTAGAGGAAGATGTTGAAGAGTTTTTTGAATCGGAGATAGCCACAAAGTTGTTACTGAATTGCTTAGACAAAGTGGGCTTCTCTTTAGTTTCTTCCTTAGATTTTCCCTTCTCAATCTTAGGCACTCTATATTCTCCTACAAAAGTAGGGTTAAAGTCTAAAGATCCCCAATCATCTTCTGCGAGAATCTTCTCAGGATCAAAAGCCTTTTCATGTGTAGATTCAAGTTGAGAAGAGTCTTCTTCAAGAACTTCATATTCATCCAAAGAATTTTGATTATCAGAGGGTGATGATTCATCCATAGGTATTTTGTTTAAAGAGTCATCACTCGAAGAGGAAGGTCTAGAAGAACTCCCTTTGGAAGTAGATGTTTGCAAACAAGCTTGAAAATTAGTATCACCTATCAAGGTATATGTCTTATTGTTATAAATAAATTTAACTTGTCTATGCAATGTAGAGGGGACAACTTGCATACTGTGAATCCAAGGCCTCCCTAATAACAAGTTGTATGTTAGATTTCCCGACATAACATGGATAGGAGTAGGCAAAGTAACAGGTCCCACTGTGATGGGTAAGGTGATAATACCTAATGAAGACTTAGCCACATTATCAAAGCCTCGAATGGGACGAGAGTCAGGCTCAATAAGGGATGTATCCACATTCATCTTATGCAATAGATTAATGCTACACACATTAAGGCCAGAGCCATTATCTACCAGTGTTCGTCTTATATCAGTGTCATTTATGATAACCACAATCATCAAGGGATCATATTGATGTTGTTTTTCACTAGTAGGCAATTCATCTTGAGTAAACACAATTTGAGCTTTAGGATTCATCACAGAGTTAACCAAAGATACTATATTACTAGATGTATTAGGTGGAGGAACATTCAAATCTTTCAAGGCATCTTGTAACATTCCATGATGAGCGGAAGAAGTTTGGATCAAATCCCAAAGGGATATCTTAGCAAGGGTAGCTCTAAGTTGTTCTATGAGATCATATTCCTTACCAATAACTTGTGAAATACGTGGAGCTTGAGGAAGAATAGGTTGGGAAGGAGGAAGTGAAGTTGGGATAACTGGAGGAGGATTAGGTTGCCTATTGTTTCTAGTATGATAAGTATGGGCAACCACATGATAACTCTCTCTAGTTAACTGCTTAGCATACTCATAAGGGCTCTTAGTAGAATAACCTCCTTGCACAGTAATAACGGGTTTCTTAGGAGTGCAAAAAGAATCATTAGCATAACCACCTTGTACCACAAAGATAGGCTTATTTAAAGGTTGAGAATTTTGAGAAGGACAAGTACCTTGGATAGTGAACAGAGGTTTGTTAGGTGTTTCATTCATATGTATCAAATTGATTGAGGATGGTTTAGAGGAATGAACAAAAGTGTTGGAAGAATTATTGATAGTCTTCTCTTGCACTAAAATCTTATCACGGATTAAATCAATTTTAGGAGAGAGACAAGGGGTAGGCATTGATGTTCCAGTAGGAAGAGTAATACTAGGAAAGGTCATATCATCCTCTATCATCAAAGGTCCTACATGGGGAATAAACTCTCTAGGAGAAGGATCAACATTACTCTCTAAAGTCTCACTTTTGAGATGGAGATCTTTGAAAGAGATGTTAACCATCTTGTTTTGAACTAGGGTTTCCTTATGAGTAGAACCAAGTTGAGGAAAGGGAGAATAATTGAGATTCAAGGAAGGTGAGAAACTATCAAGGGAGTTTTTAATCTTGATTTCATCCCCTTTGGCTAGGGTGCTCTCACGAGGTAGAGAATAATCTACACCTTCTTCTAATGGTTCATCCCAAATAGTGAGGTTGTTGAAAGGAATGTTTGAAGTATTGTCAATTTCAGGAGAGAAGATAACATTGTTTATTAATTCCTCATCCTTAGGAGGGAGAGCATCAATAGATGTGTTAAACTCATCCTCTTTCCTCAAAATATGTTCAATATGATCTTTAGGGGAGAGAGAATTAAGGAAATTGCTTATTATTTCATCTTCTTTCTCTAAGGGATGCTTATGTGTAAGACAAACTTTAGGAGAAGGGTAAGCATTTATCATTAATTCATCATCTCTAGTGGGAATTTTGTTGGAAAAGGAGATGCCATCACTAGGAAATGTAGGGATAATGTCATCTTCTTGCACAAAAGGATCCTCATGAAGGGAGTGTTTTTTAGGAGGAACATGAACATATTTCTCCAAAGATTCATACTTAGGAAAGAGATCTTTGAAAGAAGTGTTCATAACCTCTTGTTGCACTAACATGCCCCCATTGGAAGGACCAACTTTAGGAGAAAATAATTCAATGTCCATCAATACCTTTTCACTTAGAGAGGCATCATGTAGGGAAGGTGAAGTAACATTAAGAAAGGTGTTTATGATATCATTCTCTTCCTCTAGGATAGCTAAATAGGAAGGGCACATTTTAGGAGAATTGTCAAGATCACTCTTAAAGTCTTCATCCTTAGAACATGGGAGAGTCTCAAAGGGATTGGTAGCAACTCTTTTAGGCACTAAAATGTTGTTATATATGGGAGGAGGTTCTTTAGGAGAAGGAAAAATTGAAACAAGGGAAGCTAACCTATTATCACATCTATGAAATGAATGCATCATGACAACAATTTTCCTCTTTCAAATGATAACACATGCAAAATAGAAGGAAATGTTTAATTTTAACCAATGCAAGCACTTAGAATGTAGATTTAGAAAATGAAATTTATGATTCAAATGAGTTCCTAAATCAGATTTGAAATTATTGATCCCAATTAAGCTATCCACAAGTTCAACTTTAGGGTTTTAGCAAAAAATTTCCTCTAAATTTTTTAATCTTGCAAGAAATTAAGACTTGTAAATACAAATTTGAATTTGAAATAGCATAAACACTCAAATTTGAAAACATAAATCAGAATTAGAGAAGATTGGAGTTCACGTTGGGTTCACCAAAATGTGTAGGGGAAAAAGTGACACTAAGCAAACATGCCCTAATCTCACTTTCAACCACACACTTGTGGAATACGAAAGAGCCTAGAGGTATCACACAATTGGCTACTTCTTTTTGTGGAAGAGAGAGCCACGGGCTACCTATTAGGATTTCTATTCCTTTGTTGTAATTGAAAGATAAAGTGATGCAAGTTCAATTCCTAACCCCAAAGTGCAAGTATGAACTAATAACAAGATTGCAGAATTGAACTTAAACAATGGAAAGCTGTAAACACAAGGACAAGCCAAGAATGCAAATGCGTACCCAGAGTTGAAATCTAACTGAAAATGTTCAGGACGGGGGCGCGGGCGCCACTATCCTGATACTGTTCCAGAAACTACTCCTGAAATTGTTGTTTTGCACTCTGGAAAACTGTCGGAAATGCTATCTGTCAGAAGGACCAGGGCGCCTAGCGCCCCTGTCCCAGGGACCAGGGCGCCCAGTGCCCCTATCCTGGCAGGACCAGGGCGCCCCATGCCCCTGTCCTGGTCTTTTGCTCTGAAACTTGATGTGAAGTTCTGTCTCGGTCTGCTTCCGTCGGATCTGCAACTTGCAGCATCATCTGAATCTCGAAACCTGCACTTATATCTGAAAAAGGTATGGTGGGCGGCTATATAGGGTTTTGCCTTAGTCAAACCCCCGCTTCGGTGATTTCCACCTCCACGAATAGCCAAGTTGTATTGTAAAAGTAGTGTGTGTGCAAGATCCTAAAATGCAAGTAAGCAAACTAGAGCAACCTAGAAAGTAAACCCTAATTGCTTGCAAATGATAATGTAAATGCTCCAAATCAAGATGTAAAGAGATCTAAAGCATGAATACAAGTGATATAATGAGGCTTATGCAAAGACATGAAAACAACACGAAATCATACCCAACCCCAAGGGAGGGGTACAAGCCAATCTTCAGTCGGTGATCCCCTATTGCTCTTCAATGCCTTCAAAGCCCTAAATGGATGAATGAAATTGATGGATTCTTGATGGATGGATGTTGAATGTTGTTGAAGTCTTCAAAGATCTGCTCTTTCGCTGCATAGAAGGTCCTCGAAAACCAAAATTCCTGATCCTTTCAAATGAAGAAAGAGAGCTCTTATATATGAAACCCTAGGTCTTAATTTCAACTTTTGGCCAACCTAGAGATTGAATCTCCCACCAATTTCTTGGGGTTAAGCTTTATTTTATGATTGGATCGTGCTCCTAAAATTTCGAGAAAAATGTCCGGGACCATGTGCACTCCGGGCGCCATGGTCCCGACAACTTTTCACCAAATTTTCAGGGCCATTGGATATGATGATTTTAGATTGAATCCCAAAGTTACAGGTGATTTTGAGATGTTTTGACCCCCGAAATCAAGCCCCCAAGTTCAAAATAGGACCTAATTAGGGTTTTTGATTAAATGATGTATTGGAAGAATAAAATGAAAGGGGCACACTTTAATGAAAAGGGCCCAACTTTATGATATGGGAGATGATAAAATAGAACCTTAGACCAAATTAATTTAATTAATTAAGTGCTAAAGGGGAAATGCAATGCAAAATACAAAATGCGCCAAGGCGGGTGCTAAACTAGGTGTGAAATTGTACCACCCTAGCAAGTGCGTACAATTTACGACGCTACACATTGATGGAAACATGTCAAAATTGGTTCGAAGGAGATTCAGATTCTTGACAAGGTGATTGAATGATCAAAGATGAGAAAATCGAAAAACCCAATTTTTGGTATTTTTCTATGTTTTAATAATTTGCATTGAAATTTCTACCCTTTCTACATCCAAATCATTAAGATCAAACCAGATTTTTCCTTCAAAGTCTTCTTCATGATCATCGAGATTGATATCATACATATCATCAACATCCCAATCATCAATTTTACAGTCATCATTCTGAGAATTCATTACTTTAGTTCCTGTATGATCAAGTGCAATATCTTCCTCTATTGTTACATTCAAATCCATAAAAGGATTGACCTCCTTTAGATGATAAATATTGATTCATGTCCTTGTTCCTTCTACTACCAATCTTCCAAAGCATGCTTTCCTGATTTCAGAACCCTTGTCATGGAATGTAAGATGACACCCTTTACTACACATTTGACTATAACTAAGAAAATTTGTTTCAACCCTTGGACATAAAGGACATCTTTTTTCTTGTGTTTTCCATCAATTAATATAGTACATTTTCCACAAATTTGAGCAACTTCTTCACCACTAGACTTAACTAATCCACCATTCCAATTTTTAACCTGTTGATGAGCTTTCTCCTATAACTAGTCATGTGGTTGGATCAACCACTGTCAAGAACCCAAGCATTTGGTTCCTCCTTTGTAGGGAATTTAGTCCATACACTAGTACAAAAACAACAATATATGACTAAAAACTACCAAAAATTGCATATAAATGACTTAATTTGATCACGTGACCATTAGTAGTTTATTGCTAGTCATTAATCAGGCGACCAAATTTTTATGACTAAACTATTTTAGTCATTTATTGGTTGTTTTGATTGATCAATTTGGTCATCGATTTGGTCATTGATTTAGTCACCAATTTAGTCATCAAGATTGTTGTTATCTGGTCATTTATTTAGTCATGATAGTCACTAATTTAGTCATATATTTAGTCACTAATTTAGTCATATATTTAATCATTAATCTAGTCATTGATTGTTGTTATCTAGTCATTTATTTAGTCATGATAGTCACTAATTTAGTCATATATTTAGTCACTAATTAAGTCATATATTTAATCATTAATTACTGTCAATTGGTAGTATATTTAGTCATTTTTATTCATTGATTTATGTCCATTTTTAGTATATTTAGTCATTTTTATTTACTGGTTTTCATTAATTAATAGTAAATATAGTCTTTTGTTTCAGCTATAGATTCATTGCAATTATTTTTGAAATTTTCCTTTTTGCAATTATTTTAACACACACAAGTAATGGTTGTTTTATTATGCAAACAAGGGTAATTTTTCATTCTTCAACATCTATAAAATATCATAAAAATAGAAAAGAACAATTGATGATAAAACTGAGTAAATATATTTTAGAGATTTACTCCAAACAGTTTACATGCCTTTTCTATGCTTGCACATTTTGCATACATGTCTACCAGAGCATTTCCAACTATAATATCTAAATAAAATCCCCCAACCATGAACTTTGAGGCATTCTATCAAACAATTCAAATTCCTTTTCCATGCTTCCGCATTTTGCATACATGTTGACTAGGGCAGTTGCAGCTACAAGATCTAATAATATTTCTTTTATGCGTACATGGACGTCCATACCCTGTGCTTAAGCTAAAATTTTGGCACAAGCGGGAAGGATACTAGAAAAGGAAACAAAATCTTCTATCTTTCTACTCGAAAATGAATTGTTTGGAATGAAAAGTAAAGACAAATATGGTAATGGGAACACAAGAGCATAACCCATACAATGACTATTAATTAACAATCTAGACGATTGGATGACCAAGTTTATGGATATTCCAAATGCTACCAGCAATGATATGAGAGATGACCATAATAGATAAATATAATATAAAGTCTCCACTAGATTTCTACTCACACCTGCAAGAATAGAAGATGCAATAGAAGCACATAATGAGAATACATCTCATATCACAGACAACTTGAAGAGAAAAGCATTAATGAATATAGTTGTTGGTTTTCCCCCTGGGTTTAAGTCCAATCCTCTTGGTAAAGTGAAGGTTTTTGTGAAGGATACTATGGCAATCATCACTGCATTTATAGATATACCTTATCCTTAGAACACTAGTTTAGTAGTTGCTTTCCTTATCCATCTTGCATCTTCTAGCATCTTTGGAGTCACCACAATACCTTTTGTTTGAAGCATTTATTTGATCTACAAACAGTGAAAATGTCCATGTATGAGTGATATAAACATTAACAGAAAAATTACTTAATTAAATGTCCATATTTTTCACTTACACTATTGAAGAGTGTTGGATCTGTATCAAAACTCCTCATTGCCATATGCAATGCAGTGTAGCCGCTATTGTTGTCATGATTAACCACTGTTGTCAGGATGATTAAGGGATCTCTTCGACATTTAAGATGACATCACTTTTTTGAACTGGAATAATACAACAAAATTGGATTTCTCACAAATCTGCATGACAGTGATGATGGCTAAGTGGAGAGGTTTTCTACCATTGATGTCGACCAGTTCTCTACAATCTCTGGTGTACATTAATATAATCCTCACAAGATCATACTTCCCTCTTTCACTGTTATGTGAAGCGGTGATTGTTTCTCCCTGTTCTCTTTGTAACACAAAGAATTGTCCTTTTGCGGAAGTAATTCTCCAACCCTAACCATGAATTGATAAAATAATAAACCAACCTGAAAAAGAGAAAATGGAAAACTTACAAACAACCCACATTACCTCAAGCACTGCAGACAAACAATGCACCGCACTTGGTCAACAATTTCACTACGATAATGATTTATCTTTCCTTCTCAATTGTGAAAAAAGCCCCAAAATAGAACAATGGGGTAGTAAATAACATAATAGCAAGCAACAAACAGTAAAACAGAGCATAAAATGGGGTATATAGCTAAAAGGATACTTGAACTTGTATTTTGTATAATCCAATACATTATTTATTAGTACTTTGTGCAATAAGAAGTCACTTACTAGAATATTTCATTCATTCCCTACAAATTCCTTAGCCATAGATTCTTTCAGTTGAATTCAACCATTCAAAAACCAAAAAATTTCTTATCGAAAAAGAATAAAACACACGCCAACGGTAGGCTCCTCCAACTCTGAGGGAGTTGTTGTTATTCTAGTTGATGCCACTCACAAATTAATCATGCAGTTGAATGACTCCATCATCGCACAAGTACATAGTTTTCCCTTATCCTGATGTTTTTCTCAGGTCCTAAGCCTCATCTCATTTAACAAAATAAAATAAACAAAAAAAATCCTCCTGTTAGCTCCACTTGGCCACATACATTAGCTAAATATCATAATCTATAGAAATTTTATATTCTTCTAACATTTGCATGACTTTGTCATGGTTCTCACTTCAACATTTCATTAACAATATTTTTTTCCAATGTAAATTCAACACAAACTGAAGTACATATTAACAAAAAAACTTGTTAACTGGCAAAAAACATAGATTGTTCTACAATGAGTTGTAGTCAAAAACTCTATTTTAAGAGCAATCAGAAGCAACCGACCACTAAAATGTCAGAGAGACGAAACTCTAATTACAATCTAACACTGTAATTAAGAATTCTGACTATGTGAAAAATCTTAGAAAAGGGAAAAAACTTTTTGTTGTACACTACTAGTGAAAAGAAATAACCACATAGTTCACGATTCCAAAAAATCCTACCATATTTATTGCTTGATAATGTTAGCATAAGCTTCAAAATGTTCGTATAAAAAGGCAATAACAAAATGAACGTAGTAGTGATCAGTACATGTCTGAAACTCAAAAAAATTAAGAAAAATTGTAGGATGCTACCAACTTAGCATGGTGTGTTTCATCCCCTTTTTACTGTGTAATTGATTGTCGAAAGAGGAAATACAAAAGATTTGTAATACATGGTGAGAAATAGCAAAGAGCAAGATTAAGACAACAAAATAGGTCATTGTTGCAGTCAAGAGTCAAGAGTAGCATCTCCCATCCACAAAAACCTGAAGGTCACAATGCAAGGTATAAGAGAAGAGAAGCTAAGGGCATAAAAGAAATCTATAAGCTTTACAAGGTCAAAAAGTCATAAATATTGACCACAGGTTTTGCCACTATCCTATAGCAGCATCTAAGACACATTGATTGGGCTTTGGAGTAGTCAAGAAATGCAAAGAATTATGGGGTTTAGCTTAAGAGAGGTAGTCATGACAGTTAAGATAGTATTAATAGCTATCAAAACAAGTTTGTTGTTGTAGAGCAACCACAGAAGAAAGATTCAAAGAGTCACAACCCTGCACATAGAAATAGTTAAGAAATAAACCATGATCATGAGCAGGTATCACAATGAGGTGTAAGCAAAGTTATCATTGGCAGTTGAGAAATAGTAAAGAGACAACAAGACTTCAAAGTTTGTGCTCCATCAAGAGCAGAGAATGATGGAGGATAATAGATAGTCTTAAAACACACCCAAAGAAGGCATATACCCACTAGCATGATCTCATATTCAGTTCAAGGTCATTATAAAATTAATTTCTACAATGCAATAGAAGTCATTCACAATGAACCACCATGCATAGTAAATGAATGGGTAGGGTATTCAATGCAAAACAATAAGGTTATCAAAAGAAGCCACAAATACTTGAAAGAATTCATAGAGCAGTTAAAACAAAAGGAGGAGTGGTCATTGCTCTATGGTAAATCAATCATAGTACAACCATAACAATAGAAAAATAACTATTAGAGACCTATGACAATATGCAGTGGTCAAGCACAAGAATAGTACTAGATTGTTGTCAAGCCTCATTAGTGAACTGATAAACTTCTAGAAGTGGAGAAATAAGCAATGCGATAATTTTTAGGGAATTCACACAGTAGATTACTTTAGAAAAAGTTGGCAAAGGTCCTCTGGATCTGATATGCCCATCAAGAAGAATTAAACCTATAGAAACACTAATCATGGCCCCTATTATATTATTGTGAAGACATCTTACCATCATTTGTGGAACTGTCACTACTAGTAACAATGGAGCAACAGGAAATCCACAAAAATCTTCATAGATTAAACATTATTCAACTTAAACTTTGCACATAAAGGTCTATTCCAAATTAATATGACATGCATGTAATATGTGTAGCATCAATAAACAATAAGAGAACTCGAACCTTGTTGATTTCCTGATAATATAAAGTTACAAAATTTAAATAGTTATTTTGATAAATTGATAATTGACTCCCTAGAATGGAGGGTAGGATGTGAGAATAGGGTTAACTACAATAATACTCAACTAACAGGCAAGAACTCTATAGGGAAAAAATGAACTATATTATCAATTGGGACAATTGGGATTTTGTATAACTTGACTTACATTTAACATCTCAGACTAACTTGGGATTTTGTGAAGCTCACCATAAAGATTGCATAGCTTGTTTCTAGGTTTGTATTAGAAAGTTGAATGTGAATTATGGAATTCAAGAAATGTATTTCAATATACATTTGCATAATATAAGAGAGTTTGGATTTCACAAAGCTTGGTATAAAGACTTTTTGATTATATTTGAGTTTGTATTAGAAATTTGAATGTTAATTATGGCATATAAGAAATGCATTCAAATATACCTTACTTATTCCATGACTTATGGATAATTTGGTTCTCTAGAAATCCTAATATCCTAGGCAATGCTTATTTATGCATCAAATAAGAACTTTTGATCAATTTTCCACAACCTCTCCTTCATTTGAAAACATACAATCTTGGAATAGTTTCAAGTCATTTATGTTTTCTAAGCTGCAAATTAATTTCTCCCCTATTCTCTTCATCATTTTTTTAACATCATCTAAGATTCCGTCCATTGACATTTATGTGATCTGATATAGATAGTTGATATTTACCACATGGAAATTATGTTGAGTCAATCTAATCGCATCGCATCCCCACTTCAACAAAGCCCAACAAACACAAGAATAAATGTTTCACATCCTTTAGATATAAATTAATTTTTCTGATAAAACTTATGACAATTGTACTATAAAAGGAGAACTGAGGTAGCAATTTTCATAAATCAACAGGTTGTTCGCACTTTTTCAGGCTCCTTAAGAACTTTTGGAATTAAGAAATTATATGGAAGTAAATATGTATTATTCCATGTGTTCAAACTTCATCCTTCAAAGTCCATTGAACTACCTCATAAACTGTATTATCACATACATTTAGTTTGATGTACAGTGATAGTGTATTCACTAGTTATTTTAACTTTTCCAAAAATTTAAAACCTCTCACATAATCAATCTGAGTAGATTGGTTATTACATACCTCACAAGCCTATTTGAAAATCATACTAATCCCTTGCATATTGAATTTGAGATAAAGCTATTATATGCCTTCAACACTTTAGCGTATCAGATCCCTATTATGTCAACTAGTCCTAGCCATATTCCATTGTGTGTCCAAATATATTTAGCATGGTCACATGATAAGAACCTGGTATAGTAATGGCTGGACTTGATTGTTTAGTATCTTATAAAAGTGTGATATTCCTAGGAGGTTTGAGCCTTGAATATTAAGGACCTGCCCTCTATTGACACAATACAACAATTCCTATGATTTCCACATGATGGGAATAATTACCTCATAACTATGACCGAATGTGTGTGGGGGTGTGCATGTGTACAGGTGCTTGTAAGCATAATGCCTAAAAAAGCAATTCAAAGACAAAAAATTGAACATACCATATAATATTAAATAGTATTGATGGCAAATTCAATACTATAAATGCAACAAGTAGCATAATTCCTATGTTGACATGTTGCCAATCTTCTTTACACGAGGCTAAAAGACCTATGCAAATATCATGAACATCCTCAAGTTATCCCATTTGATCAGTAATTTTGTACTCGGAAACTACTAAAAAAGGGATAGCTAGAAACTAATAGAAACAAAACAAACAAAATTCAAACTAAAGCATAAAATTAATATTATTGTATGAAAGAATCTCAAGGAAATTGGAACTATAATATTATTCTACAGTGAAATTTGTCTTCATTAAGAAACTGGTTTTGCATTCTACTCATTGCTATCCAATCAACCAATTATTTTGTACATCTACCGTTAAAAATATCCTTATGTGCTTAATGTTGCTTGAAAACCCACTTCATCTCTATGATAATTTGTATATACATTGAAATGAGGGTATTTTAGATCTTAAACACAGTTTGAAAATAACAAGAGATTGAGATTCTGGCAATATTTTACATGTCAATTATTTTGGAATGAGTTTGTATGTATGCAACAGATATCTCACATATAATTCATATGCATCTCAGTGACTATTCAATAACAATTAAAACCAGATCCTCAAGTTATTTAAAACTTGAATCTCACTATATTTTTATGTACTAACATTACTTAATTTCTCTATGTTTATGAACGTGATAGATACAATGAGACTAAAATGTTTATATAGAAGTCACACAAGATTGGAAACTATAGTGGTATCTAGCTCAAAGTGTGTGATTATGACTATATTTAGTAGAATTGGCATTTTAATTTGTTTGTCTCTGGACAACACAAAATGGTACAGAGTCTAAGGTAGAACATATCTTTGAATATAAAAAAAAAAAGCCCTTTAATAAGTGAAGGAAACCTTTCTACATAAAATTAAAAATAAAACCTAGAACTAGCAAAATTTCTTAGAACTAGCAATCTAAACAGACTAAAAGGAAACTTGTCTTTTGGTTCTTAGGCTATGACACAAGAATTTTCAGCACTTCCACCGAAGACAAAAGATTTCATACCTTGGATTCAATTGACTTGGACAAAAATCACACACAATTCAATAAAATGAATCAAAGAATTATGTAAAATCCATGATCTCCAACTTTAAAGAAACCTACAATACAAAGCCTACAAATTCAATTAAGCAATTCAATCCACCTAAAACATACACAAAATTTCACAAAAAAATTTAAGCAACAATTTAGCAACAAGTAAGCATACCAAATTATGTTGATAATCTAAGTGCCAATAGCAATTGTTTATAAGAGTACAAGTTTTCTTCAACATCTATAAAATATCATAAAAATAAAAAAGAACAATTGATGATAAAAATGAATAAATATATTTTAGAGATTCAATCCAAACAATTTACATGCCTTTTCTATGCTTGCACATTTTGCATACATGTCTACCAGAGCATTTCCAACTATAATATCTAAATAAAATCCCCCAGCCATGAACTTTGAGGCATTCTATCAAACAATTCAAATTCCTTTTCCATGCTTCCGCATTTTGCATACATGTTGACTAGGGTAGTTGCACCTACAACATCTGATAATATTTATTTTATGCTTACATGGACATCCATACCCTGTGCTTAAGCTAAAATTTTGGCACAAGGGGGAAGGATACTAGCAAAGGAAACCGAATCTTCTATCTTTCTACTCGAAAATGAATTGTTTGGAATGAAAAGTAATGACAAATATGGTAATGGGAACACAAGAGCATAACCCATATAATGACTGTTAATTAACAATCTAGATGATTGGATGACCAAGTTTATGGATGTTCCGAATGCTACCAACAATGATATGAGAGATGACCATAATAGATAAATATAATATAATGCAGGATAGAAGATGCAATAGAAGCACATAATGAGAATACATCACATATCACAGACAACTTGAAGAGAAAAGTATCGATGAATATAGTTGTTGGGTTTCCCCCTTGGTTTAAGTCCAATCCTCTTGTTAAAGTGAAGGTTTTTGTGAAGGATACTATGGCAATAATCACTGCATTTATAGATATACCTTAGCCTTAGAACACTAGTTTAGTAGTTTTCCTTATCCATCTTGCATCTTCTAGCATCTTTGGAGTCACCATAACACCTTTTGTTTGAAGCATTTATTTTATCTACAAATAGTGAAAAAATCCATGTATGAGTGATTTAAACATTAACAGAGAAATTACTTAGTTAAATGTCCATATTTTTCACTTACACTGCTGAAGAGTGTTGGATCTGTATCAAAACTCCTCATTGCTATATGCAATGCAATGTACCCACTATTGTTGTCATGATTAACCACTGTTGTCGGGATGATTAAGGGATCTCTTCGATATTTAAGATGACAGATCACTTTTTTGAATTAGAATAATACAACAAAAATGGATTTCTCACAAATCTGCATGACAGTGATGATGGCTAAGTGGAGAGGTTTTATACCATTGATGTCAACCAGTTCTCTACAATCTCTGCTGTACATTAATATAATCCTCACAAGATCATCCTTCCCTCTTTCACTATTATGTGAAGCGGTGATTGTTTCTCCCTGTTCTCTTTGTAACATAGAGAATTGTCCTTTTGTGGAAGTAATTCTCCAACCCTAACCATGAATTGATAAAATGATAAACCAACCTGAAAAAGAGAAAATGGAAACTGACAAACAACCCACATTACCTCAAGCACTGCAGAAAAACAATGCACCACACTTGGTCAACAATTTCACTACGATAATGATTTATCTTTCCTTCTCAATTGTGAAAAAAGGCCCAAAATAGAACATCGAGGTAGTAAAAAACATAATAGCAAGCAACAAACAATAAAACAGAGCATAAATCAGGGTATACAGCTGAAAGGATACTTTAACTTGTATTTTGTATAATCCAATACATTATTTATTAGTACTTTGTGCAATAAGAAGTCACTTACTAGAATATTTCATTCATTCCCTACAAATTCCTTAGCCATAGATTCTTCCAATTGAATTCAACCATTCAAATGACAAAAATTCTCTTACCTAAAAAGAATAAAGCACGCCAATGGTAGGCTTCTCGAACTCTGAGGGAGTTGTTGTTATTCTAGTTGATGACACTCACAAATTAATCATGCAGTTGAATGACTCCATCATTGCACAAGTACATAGTTTTCCCTTATCTTGATGTTTTTCTCAGGTCCTAAGCCTCATCTCATTTAACGAAATAATATAAACAAAAAAAATCCTCGTGTTAGCTCCACTTGGCCACATACATTAGCTAAATATCATAATCTATAGAAATTTTATATTCTTCTAACATTTGCATGACTTTGTCATTGTTCTCACTTCAACATTTCATTTACAATATTTTTTTCCAATCTAAATTCAGCACAAACTAAAGTACATATTAACAAAAAAAATTGTTAACTGGTGAAAAAACATAGATTGTTCTACAAATGAGTTGTAGTCAGAAACTCTATTTTAAGACCAATCAGAAGCAACCGACCACTAAAATATAAGAGAGATGAAACTCTATTTACAATCTAACACTGTAATTAAGAATTCTGACAATGTGAAAAATCTTAGAAAAGGGAAAAAACTTTTTGTTGTACACTACTAGTAAACAGAAATAACAACATAGTTCATGATTTCAAAAAATCATGCCACAATTATTGTTTGATAACGTTAGCATAAGCTTCAAAATGTTCGTATAAAAGGCAATAACAAAATGAACGTGGTAGTGATCAGTACATGTCTAAAACTCAAAAAAAATAAGAAAATTTGTAGGATGCTACCAACTTAGCATGGTGTGTTTCATCCCCTTTCTACTGTGTAATTGATTGTCGAAAGAGGAAATACAAAAGATTTGTAATACACAGTGAGAAATAGCAAAGAGCAAGATTATGACACCAGATTAGGTCATTGTTGTAGTCAAGAGTCAAGAGTAGCATCTCCCATCCACAAAAACCTAAAGATCACAATGCAAGGTATAAGAGAAGAGAAGCTAAGAGCATAAAAGAAATCTATAAGCTTTACAAGGTCAAAAAGTCATAAATATTGACCACAGGTTTTGCCACTATCCTATAGCAGCATCTAAGACACATTGATTGGGCTTTGGAGTAGTCAAGAAATGCAAAGAATTATGGGGTTTAGCTTAAGAGAGGTAGTCGTGATAGTTAAGATAGTATTAATAGCTATCAAAGAAAGTTTGTTGTTGTAGAGGAGCCACAGAAGGAAGATTCAAAGAGTCACGACCCTGCACATAGAAATAGTCAAGAAATAAACCATGATCATGAGCAGGTATCATAGTGAGGTGTAAGCAAAGCTATCATTGGCAGATGAGAAATAGTAAAGAGACAACAAGACTTCAAAGTTTATGCTCCATCAAGAGCAAAGAATGATGGAAGATAATAGATAGTCTTAAAACACACCCAAAGAAGGCATATAACCACTAGCATGATCTCATATTTAATTCAAGGTCATTATAAAATTAATTTCTACAATGCAATAGAAGTCATTCATAATGAACCACCATGCACAGTAAATGAATGGGCAGGGTATTCAATACAAAACAATAAAGTTATCAAAAGAAGCCACAAATACTTGAAACAATTCATAGAGCAACTAAAACAAAAGGAGCAGTCATTGCTCTATGGTAAATCAATCACAGTACAACCATAACAATAGAAAAATAACTATTAGAGACCTATGACAATATGCAGTGGTCAAGCACAATAATAGTACTAGATTGTTGTCAAACCTCATTAGTGAACTGATAAACTTCTAGAAGTGGAGAAATAAGCAATGTGATAATTTTTAGGGAATTCACACAGTAGATTACTTTAGAAAAAGTTGGCAAAGGTCCTCCAGATCTGATATGCCCATCAAGAAGAATTAAACCTATAGAAACACTAATCATGACCCCTATTATATTATTGTGAAGACATCTTGCCATCATTTGTGGAACTGTCACTACTAGTAACAATGGAGCAACAGGAAATCCACAAAAATCTTCATAGATTAAACATTATTCAACTTAAACTTTGCACATAAAGGTATATTCCAAATTAATATGACATGCATGTAATATGTGTAGCATCAACAAACAATAAGAGAACTCGAACCTTGTTGATTTCCTAATAATATAAAATTACAAAAATTAAATAATTATTTTGATAAATTGATAATTGACTCCCTAGAATGGAGGGTAGGATGTGAGAATAGGGTTAACTACAATAATACTCAACTAACAGGCAAGAACTCTATAGGGAAAAAATGAACTATATTATCAATTGGGACAATTGGGATTTTGTATAACTTGACTTACATTTAACATCTCAGTCTAACTTGGGATTTTGTGAAGCTCACCATAAAGATTGCATAGCTTGTTTCTAGGTTTGTATTAGAAAGTTGAATATGAATTATGGAATTCAAGAAATGTATTTCAATATACATTTGCATAATATAAGAAAGTTTGGATTTCACAAAGCTTGGTATAAAGACTTTTTTATTATATTTGAGTTTGTATTAGAAATTTGAATGTTAATTATGGCATATAAGAAATGTATTAAAATATACCTTACTTATTCCATGACTTATGGATAATTTGGTTCTCTAGAAATCCTAATATCCTAGGCAATGCTTATTTATGCATCAATTAAGAACTTTTGATCAGTTTTCCACAACCTCTCCTTCATTTGAAAACATACAATCTTGGAATAGTTTCAAGTCATTTATGTTTTCTAAGCTGCAAATTAATTTCTCTCTTATTCTCTTCATCATTTTTTTAACATCATCTAAGATTCGGTCCATTGACATTTATGTGTTCTGATATAGATAGTTGATATTTACCACATGGAAATTATGTTGAGTCAATCTAATCACATCACATCCCCACTTCAACAAAGCATAACAGACACAAGAATAAATGTTTCACATCCTTTAGATATAAATTAATTTTTTTGATAAAACTTATGACAATTGTACTGTAAAAAGAGAACTGAGGTAGCAATTTGCATAAATCAATAGGTTGTTGGCACTTTTTCAGGCTCCTTAAGAACTTTTGGAATTAAGAAATTATATGAAAGTAAATATGTATTATTCCATGTGTTCAAACTTCATCCTTCAAAGTCCATTGAACTGCCTCATAAACTGTATTATCACATACATTTAGTTTGATGTACAGTGACAGTGTATTCACTAGTTATTTTAACTTTTTCAAAAATTTAAAACCTCTCCCATAATTGTAGCATCCTAAAATTGTGACACTTGCAATTTCGACTGCATTTGGGTCTTCATGATGGTGATGCAACACGGAACCTGAATGGAGACCCCGAAACTTGTTCATGACATCAAAAACTGCATTTTTCAACACCCTGGCCTGATCCTCCTTGCACCCTGTTGTCCCTGGAGGTGGGACCATGGTGCCCAGTGCCCTGGTCCTTCAGGACTAGGGCGCCCAGTGCCCTGGTCCCCCAGGACCGTGGTGCCCAGCGCCCTGGTCCCTGGCCCTATTTTTGGGCCCGGTCTCTTTTGGGTCTCGGGTCTTTATGTTTGCAAATTGGAAAATAGTCTTTCCTAGTCGGCCTAAGGTCGGAAAAATTAGTTTATCAACCCTAATTGACAAGTATATAAACTACATTTCCTCTCCCATTTTGGTAAGATGGAAAAAAGGCGGAAGCGATATTCAAACATTCAAGCATTCAAGCATTCCTTCAAGCAATTGATCATTCTAAGTCTCCATTCAAGGCTAAGTGTTGCATTCAAGACAAGGATTCAACCATTGAAGAGGAGATCACATACCACATACAACATACAACAACATCTACACCTTCGCATGTAAGAATACAAACATTCTTACAACAAGGTACTAGTACTTGTTTTACATTACAATCATTTACATTTACAACATTTCTCATTTCTTGGTTAATTCCAAAACTGGGGTTTGACCTAAGGGAAAACCCCTAATCCCTAACCCCCCAATCGTCCTCTCTTTTCTATGTGTAGGTTGCAGGTACGTGGCTGTAATTGAAGATCTGGAATCCTTGTGCAGAGACGAACATATCCCCCTTCGTTTCGCGGATTTTTTGGAGGACCGTGTGCACGCCGGGCGCCATCATCTTGTCAACTTTCGCTCAAATTTGCAGGACAGCACCGTCTCGACATTTTACTGCTAATTCTAGGTCCGCAGCTTCATCCCATATTCCTATCTCTGTTTATAAGTGAATCTTTCTCACTTTTCATGCATTCCTAGCTTAATCCTTCTATCTACATTCTTTACAAAAGAGGGTAGCCTTGCTGTCTTAACCCTTGAAACTCATTTAGGATCCAATCTTGCATTGTGTGGGATTGGATCTTGTGGGTTTCAACCCCTCTTTTGAATGTAAAGTCTCCCCTAAGTGAAAACCGTCAACCCTAGTGACCCCCTTTCTCTCTCCTCGGAGTGGTGGGGGGAACACTTAGGGTTCGCTCACGATTTTCTGCTTTACATTTTGGTGAACCCGATGTGAACATCCTTTCTGATTATTCATGGTTAGATCTGAAAAATTTACTTCCTTAATTACATTTCCATGTTTGATCTTTTGCAAATTTTAGAGGTGAATGCATAAAAACCCTAAATTTTCTTTTTAGTAATTAAGCTTGTGAAATGTTTAATGGTTAATGCTTGTTTCAGATCTACCCTTCTATTACAAATTGTCAATTCATATTTGTGCTTTAATTCTGAAAATTAAGTGGTTAAGTGTCAAAACCCTAATTTTTAAAACCTCTTGATTCAGCCTTTGACTAATGATTTCACTGATTAAAACATTTCCAAATCAGCTGTAACTTTGGATTCCGCAATAAAATCATAAAATATTTCATCCTTGAAAATTTGGAAAAAAGTTGCGAGGACCGTGTGCACCCCGAGCGCCATCATCCCCGACATTTTTTTTCGAAATTTCGGGAGTTAGATCTTACTGTATTTTTCTGCTAAAATCCAGAATTTTGGCTGATTTTATCAATTCTAACACTTTCAAAATTAAAGTCAAAGTTGGTCTAGGGATTGCTTGGATTAAGGCTTCTAATCATTCAAAAATTGTTGAAATTGAAATTTTGTGTCAAAATTGTGTTCTTACTGTCCTAAATCTGAAAAGTGTGTTGGCATTCATTCGAAATTTCAGTGCTTTATTCAAATTCTTGCAATTTGTGACTTTTGAAATTAAGTGTTTAATTACACCAACTTTGATTTTCGCTTTCAAAATTGAATTTTGCGTGAAATTGAGTCAACTTTTAAAATTCAAAACTTGCATTGCTTTTGGTATTCCCTCTAAAATCATAAAATTCAAAATTTCAGTTTTCCTCTCTTTTTCAAAATTCAAATTTTGCATTTTTCAACAATCTTGGTAGGGTTCAATTTTGAGATTGCAACTTTAATTTGGCCTATCTACAGATCGTAAAATCACTCAATTTTTTCAGATTAGCTTTAAAATCATCATAACTTTCATCCCTGCAAATTTTGAAAAAAGTTGCGAGGACCATGTGCACTCCGTTCGCCACGGTCCCTGACATTTTTTTCAAAATTTTGGGAGATTGTCGTGATTGCATTTAACAGCCTAAATCTAGGAGATTGGCTGATTTTATTGAAATTTGCTACCTCTGAATTCAAAATCTTCTCTCCCTCTCTAGTGCATGAGTTTTACAACAATAAGCCCTACTTACACTATTCCCGTTAGACGAAGTCTTAGAATTAAGTCTTTCCAAGGTTTAATTACTGAGAAGATGGAACCTAATTTGAATAGCCTTTTTAACGAGGATATGGGTAATTCCTCTAATCCTCCTAATGATGAAGAAGCTCTCCATGAGGTTTCTGTAGAACAACTTTCAAAATTGGATAACCAATTTGATGATTTTCAGCAATGGATGTCTCAAGAGTATCCCGATAGTCAAGCTCTTTCATTAATTGAGGGTCTAAAACGTATGGTTCAAAGTGATAAGAATGGAATTGATATTTTGCGTGGTATTGCACACATTGTGGATTCGAATGTGATGCCTATGAAGAGTTGTGCCGAAACTTTGGGTTATACACAACCTCCTACTCAAGTCAATCATTCTATTCCGTTGACAACTTCTATTGCTAGTATACCTACCTTTACATCAAACATAATGACTACTTCTATACAAGACATTCTGCCTATGATCACCAGTCATGGGGGCAAACCTTCCTCTTCAATTAACCCTCTTCCTTCATTTAATCCAACTTCTTCATTCATTCCTTCAATGAGTGTTCCTATTACATCTCCACAAATGAACGTGACGCAAGGGGGCAATTCATTCAACCATTCCATTCCTCCTTGTAGTGTTCCTTCTTTTCAATCATCTCCTATGACTAACTATCATAGTGTCCCGCCACCTTACTCTCAATCAATACCTTCTTTCAATAACATAATACCTCCATCTCAATCTAATACGTCTAATATGAATTCTTCGACTGAAGTGACCATTAACAATCTTGCACAAACTGTCTCTTCTTTACAGCAACAAATTGCCTCTATGAATCAATCTAAGTTTAGTGTGCCCACATTTGATGTTGCGAGCCCACTTTCTCTTGACATTGTTCGAGCTATCCCTCCTAAACATGTTGAAATCCCGCATTTGGAGCTTTATAATGGTAAAGGTGATCCTCTAACACATGTTAAGACTTTTCAAACAATATGTACCAATTTTGCTTATGACCAAAGGTTGCTTGCAAAATTGTTTACCAGGACATTAAGAGATAAAGCCCTACAATGGTATTGCTCATTGCCTTCTTATTCTATTACTTCTTTCGAACAACTTGCAAATGCTTTTATTCAACAATTTCAAAACAATATAAGTCCTAAAGTTACTTTGATTGATTTAATGCATTGTAAACAAGGTGTTAAAGAAAAAGTGACTGATTTCATTGGTAGATATAAGCATTTGTATGCTCAAATTTCTTTTCCAGTGCCTGACAATGATATTCAAAGAATCTTTATTTCTAATTTACAAAAAGATATTAGAGAAAAACATCGGTTTTCTGAGTTTACTTCTTTCCACCAGTTGTGTGCAACTCTTCACAATTATCAACTGACTGTGAGTCAAATGGAACAAGCAAATCCTATGGCTCCGAGTGATAAGGGTGATAGTAGTCAACAACCATTTGGAAAGTTTAAACCGAACAGAGAGTCCGTTTAATTCAATGAAAACGTCATCAACAACAATGTGAATGCAGCATCAGGTGTGCCTCCTATTTCTAAGTTTTTCAAGAAAGAAAGAAAGTTTACTCCTTTGAATGAATCATTGCATAGTATTATGAATAAGTTATTGGAACAAAATGTGCTTACTCTCCCTCCTGTAAAGAAAATCGATCCTACAAAGATTAATTCACCCTGTTTTGATAACAAATCTTTTTGTCAATTTCATCGTCAACCTGGGCATGATACTGAAAAATGTTTTGCTTTAAAGGGTAAAATTCAAGATTTGATTGATAATAATACTATCTCTGTTTCTAGAGTGAATGATAAAGGCAATACATCTGTAGCTCCTCCTAACCAAAATCTTAAGATTTTTACTGATCCATTACCTTCTCATACCTCTAATGTGATTGAGACTAATGATTCCTCTTTCTCATCTAATGGTCTTGTGTCTATGACTCCAAATGTGATTAACTTTGTACAGCAGCAAGAAAACCCTAAAGAACCTTCCATCACATTTGATTCTAATGAAACTATCAGAGCACCTGATGGTCCTTTATACATAGTTGCAAAAGTCAAGAATACACCTTGTCGTGGAGTGCTTATTGATCCTTCGTGCATGGTTAATGTTATTACTGAAGAATTTCTCTTTACTTTACAATTGAATCAAGTGATCTATGACAAAACAGATGTGATTGTGAAATTATTTGATGCATTTTCTTCTCCTGCAATTGGTTCTATTACATTACCTATTGAGGTCCATAACAAATCCCTTGATGTGAGCTTTGCTATTATTCCTTCATCCGAACAATTTCATGTGAATCTAGGCTATCCTTGGCTATCTTCCATGAAAGCTATTGCTTCTCCTATTCATAAATGTTTGAAATTTCCCCATAATGGTGAAGTTGTTACTGTCAATCATAGTCTCTTTAAACCAGCTGAAAGAACTTCTAGCGTTCCTATTGATTATTTTTGGCCTAAACAATTCCAATCTCTTCCTCCGCGAAGTGATCATCTTTTCAAATCTTATCAAAAGTGGAAAACAGATATGATCCTATCTCTAAGTGAACCTAGAACACCCAAACTTGATATTCCTATCGTTCTTGAGAAGGAAGTTCTTCCTTTGAAAGATAAAACTAATGTCTTTCCTCAAGAAGATTCCCAACCCATTACTATGGATGTGACTATGTCTATATCTAATAAACTTTCTAAAAGTAGACCTATACCTCCTCGTCATGATGGACTTGGTCTCCTTCCTAAACCAAATATTCCTCCTTTATACGGAGCAGTTCCTCCTCCTCCCTTTTATAAAGAGAAGAGACCTTCCTCTTCTCCTATTATCCAGCCTAAGAGACCACAACCTAAACACCCAAGTGATAAGGATGAGAACATTCCTCCTCCTCAATCTTCTCAACTTCCTACTAAGACTAGAAGAAACCGTTCTGTGTGTGAACGTCAACAAAAGCATCGTCTTAGAGCTCAAGTAGCTGCTTCTCAAACTTTGCAATCTCCAAAAACACCTTCAACAGGCATTATTCCATTTTCTCCAAAATCTCCTAAACATAAGATACATGATGATTTTGATCCTGTGCGAGTTAAAGATCCTATTTTTATAAATCTTGATGATGATATAGATGAAAATGTTATTCATGATGAAAATGTTACTTCTCTTGCTTCTGATAGTGAATATGAATTTCTTGATGTTGATAACCATTTATCTAACGCATTTTCTAAAGCACTTATCCTAGCTCCTAGACAAGAACAACGTGGCTTGGAACATGAACATAGCCCTTGTTTGGATCTTGTGGTAGCTCCATCTGCTGTGTTGAATGTTCCTCCTCTAGCGTGTTTCCTGCCTTCCCGAAATATTGATCAGCAAGATCGGGGGGTAGATGACGTGCTAGACTAGTTTCATTAGCATAGCAGATTCTCTCCTCCTCTCTTTTGTTAATTCTTCTATGTGTTATTCTCATTCTTCTATTTGTTGTCCTTAGTGTTGTCTACTTGAGGACGATGCAAAGCATTGAGATCTCTTTTGGTCTCTCTCATGTTGACTCAAAAGACACATGTGTTCCCTTCTTCAAGGTGACCTTCCTTGATTGGGGAATGAAGAACAATTATGCATACATACATATGATATACATGAATTATCATACAGCATACTGACCCCGAGGAAAGCAAAGTCACATCGTGCTTTGTGTTTTGTGTCTATTATCCTTGGGTTTATCTCAACTTGGGGGCTAAATCTTTGTGATAACGTGCTCCTTTCCCTTTGTGTGGGGGAAAAAGTGACACTAAGCAAACATGCCCTAATCTCACTTTCAATCACACATTTGTGGAATACGAAAGAGCCTAGAGTTATCACACAATTGGCTACTTATTTTTGTGGAAGAGAGAGCCATGGGCTACCTATTAGGATTTCTATTCCTTTGTTGTAATTGAAAGATAAAGTGATGCAAGTTCAATTCCTAACCCCAAAGTGCAAGTATGAACTAATAACAAGATTGCAGAATTGAACTTAAACAATGGAAAGCTGTAAACACAAGGACAAGACAAGAATGCAAATGCGTACCTGGAGTTAAAATTTGAGTGAAAATGTTCAGGATGGGGGTGTGGGCGCCACTGTCCTAATTCTGCCCCTAAAACTGCTCCGAAAATTGCTGTTTTGCAACCTGGAAAGCTGCCAAAAATGCTGAAAATGCTGTCTGTCAGGAGGACCAGGGTGCCCAGCGCCCCTGTCCTGGTAGGACCAAGGCGCCCCACGCCCCTGTCCTGGTCTTTTGCTCTGAAATTTGGTGTGGAGTGCTGTCTCGACCTGCTTCTTCCGGATCTGCAACTTGCGGCGTCGTCCAAATTCTGAAACCTGCACTTATATCTGAAAAGGTGTGGTGGGCGGCTATATAGGGTTTTGCCTTAGTCAAACCCCCGCTTTGGTGATTTCCACCTCCACGAATAGCCAAGTTGTATTGTAAAAAGTATTGTGTGTGCAGACCTTGTGTGTGTGCAAGATCCTAAAATGCAAGCAAACTAGAGCAACCTAGAAAGTGAACCCTAATTGCTTGTAAATGATAATGTAAATGCTCCAAATCAAGATGCAAAGTGATCTAAAGCATGAATACAAATGATATAATGAGGCTTATGAAAAGACATGAAAACAACATGAAATCATACCCAACCCCAAGGGAGGGGTACAAGCCAATCTTCAGTCGGTAATCTCCTATTGCTCTTCAATGTCTTCCAAGCCCTAAATGGATGAATGAAATTGATAAATGCTTGATAGAGGGATGTTGAATATTGTTGAAGTCTTCAAAGATCTGCTCTTTCGCTGCATATGAGGTTCCTGAAAACAAAAATCGGATCCTTTCAAATGAAGAAAGAGAGCTCTTATATATGAAACCCTAGGTCTTAATTTCAACTTTTGGCTGACATAGAGATTGAATATCCCGCATATTTCTTGGGGTTAAGCTTTATTTTATGATTGGATCGTGCTCCTAAAATTTTGGGAAAAATGTCCAGGACCGTGTGCACTCCGGGTGCCATGGTCCCGACAACTTTTCACCAAATTTTCAGGGCCGTCGGATATGATGATTTTAGAGAGAATCCCGAAGTTACAGCTGATTTTGAGATGTTTTGACCCCCGAAATCAAGCCCCCAAGTTAAAAATAGGACCTAATTAGGGTTTTTGATTAAATGATGTATTGGAGGAATAAAATGAAAAGGGCACACTTTAATGAAAAGGGCCCAACTTTATGATATGGGAGATGATAAAATAGAACCTTAGACCAAATTAATTTAATTAATTAAGTGCTAAAGGGGAAATGCAATGCAAAATACAAAATGCGCCAAGGCGGGTGCTAAACTAGGTGTGAAATTGTACCACCCTAGCAAGTGCGTACAATTTACGACGCTACATTTAGCCCCCACTTTAGTCTAACGAACGAAGCCCCCAGCGGTATCTGCAGTACACAGTTAGGAACCGCACCCTACAAAACACACGTTAGATCACAAAATCACCTAATGCTTACTAAGAAAGGTGATGAAAATTCGAGGGTAGCTATATGCCCCCCCTATTTCGGCTTGCTAATTTTAGTGAGTTGAAACAGGGTATCATGTTTACCACTTCAAATTGTTAAAGAATATTGATGACAAATGCTCACAAGAAGATTTGATATGAGATCAAAAACTAATGGAGAATCATTTGGTAAGAAAGAGGACTAAATCTCAATTCCAACACAACAAAGAGTGTGAGGATTTGAGAGTTCTCTAACACAAGATGAAGGATGTAAATGGAAACAAAATGCAAAGAGAAGAAAAGAAAGGAAAAAAGCATGAATACACACATTGGTGATCCATGAGAAGAATAGTGAGAGAGAAAACATGGACTTCTCGCCCCTAGATCTTGTCTAGGTGATCCATGGGAAAAAGGACATGGAAAACTAGCCCCTAGAGTCTGTCTAGGTGATCCATGTAAGGGAGGAGAGTGAGAAAGTCTAGCCTTATGCCGCTAGTTCCACTCAACCTCGTGCATGTGTGTGTAAGTGAGATTAGAAGCACCTCATAGGAGTCTATGCCCGAGTATGCTACAACTTGTATATGTATAGTACAAAAGCGTGACATCTCGCTCTAAGAGTTTGTGCTCTGGCTCTGAGAATAATCACCTTGCATAAAAGAAAAATGGAGACATCTCGCTCTAAGAGTCTGTGCTCTGGTTCCGAGAATGACCCATTGCTCAAAAAGTTTAATGTTTATGTCATAAGAAAAGTAGAACAAGGATACCTACCTTCATCACAAAAGAAGATACCCCAAAAATGCAACAATGTCATAGATCCAAGCAAGGGAGTTTTTGCACTCTTTAAGAAAGGATAAGATAGTTGAAAAGGTATATCTTGTAGTATGTGTAAAGGAGATCCTTAGAGGAGAAGAGATCTTTGTACAAAAGACACCTATCCCCAAGAGGAATTTTCTTAGACAAATATAACATCTTCTAGAATAAGACAAAGAAGAGAATAAGAATGCAATACTTCCTTCTTTTGCGAGGTGAAAGTGATTCTTAATGAAGGATGACGCTCTTTTTAACTCAATTGGGAGAGTGAATTCATTATGGATGTATTTTACCAAGTGCAAAAGAGGTTGTAGTCATGGACTTACACCTCTTATAAGAGAGAATCCTTGAACAAACAACAACAAGTGCATACAAGGAATAACATCAAGTAATAAAGTTCACACCATCCACGAAATAGGGAAAAGTGGATCCTTAGATAAAAACAAGGAAAGATCATTGCCTCAATGAGAAGGACTTACACAATCTTCTAGGGAGAGATTTGGACATAAGCAAAAGAAGAGATGTATGAAATCACTCTTGTCCCCATAGGAACAAGAGATAACATAGAAAATTAGGCTATTATGTTGCTTCAAAAATATGATTGCACTTGAAATTGTACCATCATGAATGACAATGAGCCCCTAGTAAATGAGCTACCAATGTCACATAATGATGAGCAACATAACAGCCATGAATATTATTTAAAGACATGATAGATTGAATGAGGTATTTGAATATGACATGCTAAATGCTCAACCATAAGTGAGATCAAAAACATGTATAAAATTGAAGAAGAAAAGCCACAAGAAATCTTAGAAGAGGGATGAGTGTAATTTATTAGAGCCTTATCCCTGGGGGAAAGGACTTTATGATGAATAGGAGATAAAGATTCATAAGTGGATTTAGAAATTTGAGGGGATTCATAAAGAGATTTGTTCATCGCCAAGATTTCCTTATGAGGGGAATAAGAGTTGATAGAAGTAGAAGATGATTTAGTTGAAGTGAGATCATCATCACTACTAAATATAGCATTCACATTGAGAGATGGTGTTTTAGATGCTTTGGTGGGCTTAGAAAGATTATATCCAAGTCCAAATGAATATTCATGCATGTTATGTTCTAAAGGAACTTTAATTCCTTGTTCATTTGTGCCACAACCATTTCCACTATAGCCACTCTTAGCCAAAATATGAAAACCACGACCATAACGATTAGCCATTTCAGAAAGAGAATGTAGTTTTTCATAAGACCAAGAATCAAATCCTTCAGAATTAGAGGTGTGAGGAGAAGAAGTTTGAGAAGTGGCCACAAAATTATTGCTCATAGGTTCAGGTAAGACTGATTGATTTCTAGTTTCTTCCTTCTTTTTAACTTTAAACTCTCTAGGAGGAACCCTATACTCACCTAAAAAGGTGAGATTAAAATCAAGAGATCCCCAATCGTCTTCTGCAAGAACCTTCTCAGGATCAAAAACCTTCTCATGTGTAGATTCAAGTTGAGAAGAATCTTCTTCAAGAACTTCAGACTCATCCAAAGAATTTTGATTATCAGAGGGTCATGATTCATCCATAGGTATCTTGTTTAACGAGTCATCACTAGAAGAGGAAGACTTAGAAGAACTCCCTTTGGAAGTAGATGTTTGCAAACAAGCTTGAAAATTAGTATCACCTATCAAGGTATATGTCTTATTGTTATAAATAAATTTAACTTGTCTATGCAATGTAGAGGGGATAGCTTGCATACTGTGAATCCAAGGTCTCCCTAATAACAAGTTGTATGTTAGATTTCCCGACATAACATGGATAGGAGTAGGCAAAGTAACAGGTCCCACTGTGATGGGTAAGGTGATAATACCTAATGAAGACTTAGCCACATTATCAAAGCCTCGAATGGGATGAGAATCAGGCTCAATAAGGGATGTATCCACATTCATCTTATGCAATAGATTAATGCTACACACATTAAGGCCAGAACCATTATCTACCAGTGTTTGTCTTATAGCTGTGTCATTTATGATAACCACAATCATCAAGGGATCATATTGATGTTGAATTTCACTAGTAGGCAATTCATCTTGAGTAAACACAATTTGAGCTTTAGGATTCATCACAGAGTTAACCAAAGATACTATATTACTAGATGTATTAGGTGGAGGAACATTCAAATCTTTCAAGGCATCTTGTAACATTCCATTATGAACGGAAGAAGTTTGGATCAAATCCCAAAGGGATATCTTAGCAGGGGTAGCTTTAAGTCGTTATATGAGATCATATTCCTTACCAAGAACTTGTGAAATCCGAGGAGCATGAGGAAGAATAGGTTGGAAAGGAGGAAGTGAAGTTGGGATAACTGGAGGAGGTTTAGGTTGCCTATTGTTTCTTGTGTTATAGGTATGGGCAACCGCATGATAACTCTCTCTAGTCAGTTGCTTAGCATACTCATAAGGGCTCTTAGTAGAGTAACCTCCTTGCACAGTAATAATAGGTTTGTTAGGAGTGCAAAAATAATCATTAGCATAACCACCTTGAACCACTAAGATAGGCTTATTTAAAGGTTGAGAATTTTGAGAAGGACAAGCACCTTGGACAGTGAAGAGAGGTTTGTTAGGTGTTTCATTCACATGTATCAAATTGATTGAGGATGGTTTAGGGGAATGAACAAAAGTGTTGGAAGAATTATTGATAGTCTTCTCTTGCACTAAAATCTTATCACGGATTAGATCAATTTTAGGAGAGAGACAAGGGGTAGGCATTGATGTTCTAGTAGGAAAAGTAATACTAGGAAAGGTCATATCATCCTTTATCATCAAAGGATCTACATGGGGAATAAACTCTCTAGGAGAAGGATCAACATTACTCTCTAAAGTCTCACTCTTGAGAGGGAGATCTTTGAAAGAGATGTTAACCATCTTGTTTTGAACTAGGGTATCCTTATGAGTAGAACCAAGTTGAGGAGAGGGAGATGCTTTACTTTTAGAGGGAGAATAATTGAGATTCAAGGAAGGTGAGAAACTATCAAGGGAGTTTTCAATCTTGATTTCATCCCCTTTGGGTAGGGGTAGAGAATAATCTATACCTTCTTCTAATGGTTCATCCCAAATAGTGAGGTTGTTGAAAGGAATGTTTGAAGTATTGTTAATTTCGGGAGAGGAGATAACATTGTTTATTAATTCCTCATCCTTAGGAGGGAGAGCATCAATAGATGTGTTAAACTCATCCTCTTTCCTCAAAATATGTTCAATATGATCTTTAGGGGAGAGAGAATTAAGGAAATTGCTTATTATTTCATCTTCTTTCTCTAAGGGATGCTTATGGGTAAGACAAACTTTAGGAGAAGGGTAAGCATTTATCATTAATTCATCATCTCTAGTGGGAATTTTGTTGGAAAAGGAAATGCCATCACTACGAAATGTAGGGATAATGTCATCTTCTTGCACAAAAGGATCCTCATGAAGGGGGTGTTTTTTAGGAGGAACATGAACATATTTCTCCAAAGATTCATGCTTAGGAAAGAGATCTTTGAAAGAAGTGTTCATAACCTCTTGTTGCACTAACATGCCCCCTTTGGAAGGACCAACTTTAGGAGAAAATAAGTCAATGTCCATCAATACCTTTTCACTTAGAGAGGCATCATGAAGGGAAGGTGAAGTAACATTAAGAAAGGTGTTTATGATATCATTCTCTTCCTCTAGGATAGCTAAATAGGAAGGGCACATTTTAGGAGAATTGTCAAGATCACTCTTAAAGTCTTCATCCTTAGAACATGGGAGAGTCTCAAAGGGATTGGTAGAAACTCTTTTAGGCACTAAAATGTTGTTATAGATGGGGGGAGGTTATTTAGAAGAAGGAAAAATTGAAACAAGGGAAGCTAACCCATTATCACATCTATGAAATGAATGCATCATGACAACAATTTTCCTCTTTCAAATGAAAACACATGCAAAATAGAAGGAAATGTTCAATGCAAGCACTTAGAATGTAGATTTAGAAAATGAAATTTATGATTCAAATGAGTTCCCAAATCAAATTTGAAATTATTGATCCCAATTAAGCTATCCACAAGCTCAACTTTGAATTGAAAAATTAGGGTTTTAGCAAAAATTTCCTCTAAATTTTTTTGAATCTTGCAAGAAATTAAAACTTGTAAATACAAATTTGATTTTGAAATAGCATAAACACTCAAATGTGAAAACATAAATTGGAATTAGAGAAGATTGGAGTTCACGTCGGGTTCACCAAAATGTGTGGGGGAAAAAGTGACACTAAGCAAACATGCCCTAATCTCACTTTCAATCACACATTTGTGGAATACGAAAGAGCCTAGAGGTATCACACAATTGGCTACTTCTTTTTGTGGAAGAGAAAGCCACGGGCTACCTATTAGGATTTCTATTCCTTTGTTGTAATTGAAAGATAACGTGATGCAAGTTCAATTCCTAACCCCAAAGTGCAAGTATGAACTAATAACAAGATTGCAGAATTGAACTTAAACAATGGAAAGCTGTAAACACAAGGAGAAGAAAAGAATGCAAATGTGTACCTAGAGTTAAAATCTAAGTGAAAATGTTCAGGACGGGGGCATGGGCGCCACTGTCCTAATTCTGCCCCTGAAACTGCTCCGGAAACTACTGTTTTGCAACCTGGAAAGCTGTCAAAAATGCTGAAAATGCTGTCTGTCAGGAGGACAAGGGTGCCCAGTGCCCCTGTCCTAGGGACCAGGGTGCCCAACGCCCCTGTCCTGGCAGGACCAGGGTGCCCCTGTCCTGGTCTTTTGCTCTGGAATTTGGTGTGGAGTGTTGTCTCGACTTGCTTCTTCCGGATCTGCAACTTGCGGCGTCGTCCGAATTCCGAAACCTGCACTTATATCTGAAAAGGTGTGGTGGACGGCTATATAGGGTTTTGCCTTAGTCAAACCCCCGCTTTGGTGATTTCCACCTCCACGAATAGCCAAGTTGTATTGTAAAAAGTATTGTGTGTGCAGACCTTGTGTGTGTGCAAGATCCTAAAATGCAAGTAAGCAAACTAGAGCAACCTAGAAAGTAAACCCTAATTGCTTGTAAATGATAATGTAAATGCTCCAAATCAAGATGCAAAGTGATCTAAAGCATGAATACAAATGATATAATGAGGCTTATGCAAAGACATGAAAACAACATGAAATCATACCCAACCCCAAGGGAGGGGTACAAGCCAATCTTCAGTCGGTAATCTCCTATTGCTCTTCAATGTCTTCCAAGCCCTAAATGGATGAATGAAATTGATACATTCTTGATAGAGGGATGTTGAATATTGTTGAAGTCTTCAAATATCTGCTCTTTTGCTGCATATGAGGTTCCTGAAAACAAAAATCGGATCCTTTCAAATGAAGAAAGAGAGCTCTTATATATGAAACCCTAGGTCTTAATTTTAACTTTTGGCCGACCTAGAGATTGAATATCCCACCAATTTCTTGGGGTTAAGCTTTATTTTATGATTGGATCATGCTCCTAAAATTTTGGGAAAAATGTTCGGGACCGTGTGCACTCCAGGCGCCATGGTCCTCTCCGAGCGCCATGGTCCCGACAACTTTTCACCAAATTTTCAGGGTCATCGGATATGATGATTTTAGAGAGAATCCCGAAGTTACAGCTGATTTTGAGATGTTTTGACCCCCGAAATCAAGCCCCCAAGTTCAAAATAGGACCTAATTAGGGTTTTTGATTAAATGATGTATTGGAGGAATAAAATGAAAAGGGCACACTTTAATGAAAAGGGCCCAACTTTATGATATGGGAGATGATAAAATAGAACCTTAGACCTAATTAATTTAATTAATTAAGTGCTAAAGGGGAAATTCAATTCAAAATACAAAATGCGCCAAGGCGGGTGCTAAACTAGGTGTGAAATTGTACCACCCTAGCAAGTGCGTACAATTTACGACGCTACACCCTTCTTATTTCTTATGTGTATCACTACCTTAAAGCAATCACTCCCTTTGAGGCATGTGCGATCGCTTTAACGTAGGGGGGCATACACCCCGTCTATCCCTTCAGGATACTTGAAAATTTCTTGGCAAACTTAGCTTTGCCTTGAAAATTTTTGGTATTTTTCTTGCATGACTGATAGTGAGGGAACCTTACTACTGATAGTCATGGTTCTCCCTCGTTATCTTCCCTTTTACTTTATCAATCGAAGTCGTAAGATCCTTAGTCCACTGGGGGCTTGGTGTATCTTGCCTCCTTGACGTGGTGAAAGTTTTTCAATGTTGTTTCCTTGTACTTTATCGAAAGTATGAGCGTACGCTTATACTCCCGCTAAAGTGGGGGCTAAATGTAGCGTCCTAAAATTGTGACACTTACAATTTTGACTGCATTCGGGTCTTCACGATGGCGATGCAACACGGAACCTGAATGGAGACCCCAAAACTTGTTCATGACATCAAAAACTGCATTTTTCAGCACCCTGGCCTGATCCTCCTTGCACCCTGCTGTCCCTGGAGGTGGGACCATGGCGCCCAGTGCCCTGGTCCTTCAGGACTAGGGCGCCCAGTGCCCTGGTCCCCCAGGACCATGGCGCCCAGCGCCCTGGTCCCTAGCCCTATTTTTGGGCCCGATCTCTTTTGGGTCTCAAGTCTTTATGTTTGCAAATTGGAAAATAATCTTTCCTGGTCGGCCTAATGTCAGAAAAATCAGTCTATCAACCCTAATTGACAAGTATATAAACTACATTTACTCTCCCATTTTGGTAAGATGGAAAAAAGGCGGAAGCGATATTCAAACATTCAAGCATTCAAGCATTCAAGCGTTCCTTCAAGCAATTGATCATTCTAAGTCTCCATTCAAGGCTAAGTGTTGCATTCAAGACAAGGATTCAACCATTGAAGAGGAGATCACATACCACATACAACATACAACATACAACATACAACAACATCTACACCTTCGCATGTAAGAATACAAACATTCTTACAACAAGGTACTAGTACTTGTTTTACATTACAATCATTTACATTTATAGCATTTCTCATTTCTTGGTTAATTCCAAAACCAGGGTTTGACCTAAGGGCAAACCCCTAATCCCTAACCCCCCAATCGTCCTCTCTTTTTTGTGTGTAGGTTGCAGGTACACGGCTGTAATTGAAGATCTGGAATCCTTGTGCAGAGACGAACAGATCCCCCTTTGTTTCGCAGATTTTTCGGAGGACCGTGTGCACATCGGGCACCATCATCTTGTCAACTTTCGCTCAAATTTGTAGGACAGTGCCGTCTCAACATTTTACTGCTAATTCCAGGTCCACAGCTTCATCCCATATTCCTATCTCTGTTTATAAGTGAATCTTTCTCACTTTTCATGCGTTCCTAGCTTAATCCTTCTATCTACATTCTTTACAAAAGAGGGTAGCCTTGCTGTCTTAACCCTTGAAACTCATTTAGAATCCAATCTTGCATTGTGTGGGATTGGATCTTGTGGGTTTCAACCCCTCTTTTGAATGTAAAGTCTCCCCTAAGTGAAAACCGTCAACCCTAGTGACCCCCTTTCTCTCTCCTTGGAGTGGTGGGGGGAACACTTAGGGTTCGCTCATGATTTTCTGCTTTACAATAATCAATCTAAGTAAATTGGTTATTGCATAACTCACAAGCCTATTTGAAAATCATACTAATCCCTTGCATATTGCATTTGAGATAAAGCTATTATATGCCTTCAACACTTTAGCCTATCATATCCCTGTCATATCAACTACTCCTAGTCATATTCCATTGTGTGTCCAAATATATTTAGCATGGTCACATGATAAGAACCTGGTACAGTAATGGCTGGACTTGATTGTTTAGTATCTTATAAAAGTGTGATATTCCTGGTATATTGAGCCTTAAATATTAAGGACCTACCCTCTGTTGACACAATACAACAATTCCTATGATTTCCACATGATGGGAATAATTACCTCATAACTATGACCGAGTGTGTGTGGGGGTGTGCATGTGTACAGGTGCTTGTAAGCATAATGTGTAAAAAAGCAATTCAAAGACAAAAAAATTGAACGTACCATATAATATTAAATAGTATTGATGGCAAATTCAATACTATAAATGCAACAAGTAGCATAATTCCTATGTTGACATGTTGCCAATCTTCTTTACACGAGGCTAAAAGACCTATGCAAATATCATGACCATCCTCAAGTTATCCCATTTGATCATTTTGTACTCAGAAACTAATAAAAATGGATAGCTAGAAATTAATAGAAACAAAACAAACAAAATCCAAACCAAAGCATAAATGTAATATTATTGTATGAAAGAATCCCAAGGAAATTGGAACTATAATATTATTCACCAGTGAAATTTGTCTTCATTAAGAAACTGGTTTTGCATTCTACTCACTGCTATCCATCCAATTATTTTGTATATCTACCATTAAAAATCTCCTTATGTGCTTAATGTAGCACGAAAACCCACTTTATCTCTATGATAATTTGTATATACATTGAAATGAGGGCATTTTAGATCTTAAACACAATTTGAAAATAACAAGAGATTGAGATTCTGGCAATATTTTACATGTCACTTAAGTATATTCGAATTTAACAATGAAATTCAACAAATGTTTTGGCATGAGTTTGTATGTATGCAATAGATATCTCACATATAATTCATATGTATCTCAGTGACTATTCAATAACAATTAAAACCAGATCTTCAAGTTATTTAAAACTTGAATCTCACTATATTTTTATGTACCAACATTACTTAATTTCTCTATGTTTATGAATGTGATAGATACAATGAGACTAAAATGTTTATACAGAAGTCACACAAGATTGGAAATTATAGTGGTATCTAGTTCAAAGTGTGTGATTATGACTATATTTAATAGAATTGGCATTTTAATTTGTTTGTCTCTGGACAACACAAAATGGTACAGAGTCTAAGGTAGAACATATCTTTGAATATAAAAAAAAAATGCCCTTTAATGAGTGAAGGAAACTTTTCTACATAAAATAAAAAATAAAACCTAGAACTAGCAAAATTTCTTAGATTGTACTATCTAAACAGACTAAAAGGAAACTTGTCTTTTGGTTCTTAGGCTAGGACACAAGATTTTTCAGCACTTCCACCAAAGACAAAAGATTTCATATCTTGGAATCAATTGACTTGGACAAAAATCACACACAATTCAATAAAATGAATCAATGAATTATGTAAAATCCATGATCTCCAACTTTAAAGAAACCTACAATACAAAGCCTACAAATTCAATTAAGCAATTCAATCCACCTAAAACAAACACAAAATTTCACAAAAAAATTTAAGCAACAATTTAGCAACAAGTAAGCATACCAAATTATGTTGATAATCTAAGTGCCAATAGCACTTGTTTATAAAAGTACAAGTTTTCTTGCATGTGATTTGTTCAAGATAAATAAAAGCACATTGTAATTTCTACACTATATATAGTTTTCTTGTACACAGAAAATCTTAAAAACAAATTTGACCTCAAAAAAATCAACTATATTAGAAACTTTCAAAAAGATTTCTCTCAATAGAGTATCTAGCAATAAATCGTTTAGAAGATCCTCTAAAATAGGACAAATTTGAATGTACATTCTAGAAGAGCATCACAAAATAAAAATTGATCCAAAAAATATGTGCAGCCAAAAATGTCATTGGCAATCAAAAATAAAATACTAATAAAGCTACTTTGGAACCCTAAATGGCAGGCTTGGTGTGGCACCATCCTTTGTATCATGTGCCCTCTAAAATATACCAATTAAGTTTGTACCTATGATCTACCGAGTGTAGGATCAAATTCATCTAAATCATCCACACAGCAAAGGTGAAGCGACTTTTTGTGACCAATATACTAATCTTGGTCACCTTAACATCTTGAATAATTTTGGTAATGTTGGATGACTTCTCTATGTTTTCAACATGTGTCCTTCACTGGCCTCTAAAATTCAGCCAATACCTATTTATACTCAGTCTAAATATCATACTCATTGGAAATGTTACTTGAGAGATAAGTCACCAAGGAACTTGCCTATTGTCTCATCTCATCTAGCCTAGCTAAGTTACCAGGTTCTTCCCTGCATGCCTAGATTCCAGTCCTGGTTCAGCCTGGTTACTGGTTTTGGTCCTAGTATGTCCTTGGGTTCACCCAAGGTACTGCCCAGGCTTAAGATTGTGCTAACATATGAACATTACATCATAACACAAAATTCATAGTAGATTGAACAACAAGCAATAGACATCATTAATGAAAGTAAATAACAGCTATTTATGGTTGCAAATGAATAATTTTGTTAGTTTAGATTTGTTCATATATCTGGTCTTTCTATAACAAACTTATGTTCACATTGATCAACATTTATTAAGAAAATAAACATACTAGTTGCACGCGCAGACACACACACATATATTTATATATGTTTTTTGTACTAGCGAACCCAAACCTAAAAAAAAAACTAGTTGAGCTAGATAACTGGATCCCTGAACCGACAACTTAAGTTTCAAGAGTCCAAGAGTAAGAGTGCATTTTAATTTTTCTATGAAGCATTTGTAGGTGAAAACCCTACTCATCATAACATGCTCTAGCAAAAACTCTTATCTCACTAGCTTCACTTTAAAGCATTCAATTTAGGAAAATTGATGAGAAATTTTCTAATTGAGAAAGAATCAATATATAGAATGAGTGATCAGTTGAAAATTAACCAAACAAGCAACCACCCACACAGTAATATATAGATAATAATAATATTAACATAATTGTTTATACTGTATTTAAGTTTAGTACAAATTGATCTATTATGAAAATCTTAACATTGTCCCCCTAATTACATCTTTGGTTAAGTGAAATTGGAGTGCATACTCCTTTATACACTTAGTTTAGTGAATATTTGGCTTTAATAAAAAGTAAAGGATTCAGTTTATGTGCATTCCAATTCACAGCTCTTGCTATATAAGAAAGTCAATTACAAAGGGGAGACAACGAGGAATTGGGATGTAGCCCTTGAGATGAAAAAGCTAGTGAGAGTGGCACTGTGGTTGTTGTGGTTTAAAAAAATAAATTTTAACGGTCATGCTCTTGTTGAAGAGCAACATGAAGATTATATATTTTAACTTTGTATTATTTTTACAATCAAGGAGTAATGAGCATACATACGTACATGGTTGTAAGTTGTCATATTAATAAACCCAAACTCAAGCTGGCATCATAGGACTTACCATTTGTACATTTGTAATTTTGCTCCACACCAAGTCATAAATTAGTAAATGCCAATGCAAGTTATTGACCTCGAAGAATTCAAGAAAGGTGATTATTTTTAGGGAGAAGAAAACTTAATCAAAGCTTTTTAAAAGAAACTGAAAAAACTAAGAATTTTTTTATGTCACCATTAAGAATGGTGGCACAGAAGTTGTATCTATGCCCAAATCTTATCTATGGAAAATATTTCTAATCTCTCATAATGTTTGGAATATTAAAATTGTATCTAATCTACATTCAACTCTCATGGATCACTAAATTATGAAAAGTAACATATCCATTGAATATTATGGTGATTATATTCATTAATTTCTACCAAAATTTTATTGACAGATGTATGACAAGTATCTTATATGCACTCCAAGTTTGTCATAAACATAAATTGTCTGTTTTTTCTATAAAGCAAAATCTAAATACTCCAATATACTTTAAGTTTGAAGTGGTCCACTAGCATCATCAACACTCAACTCAAAAGAGTAGTCAATCATAAGGTACCATGATTTTCTCCCATGTATCTAATGGGAAGGTTTCGAAGGAAAATTGCATCATTGAAGTTTGATTTTAGCCTTCTTAGGTTAGGAAACAAGAACCAATGCAGTCATATCCACTCATGTATCAACTGCAACAAAAATTGTAACTCAATTGACTAGCTTTGTGTCCAATCAACATCTACCCAATACTAAAGTAGGCCTATTTTTACAACAACCTCTTTCTTATGTCAGAGCATGGAATGATATCTAACGTGTATGTGCTTGATGGATTCCTCAGCATAGATTCTAACATCCTGATTTTGACAAGAATGCCTACTCAAATCACATTCCCACCACACAGAAATAGACATCCATGCACTGTGGATAACTTAACAACTTAGTGTCTCATCTACTTTACCATAAGGGATTACCATAAATGAAATAAATAAAAAAATACATTTACAGACTTCTTACAAAAACAAATATATATATATATATATATATATATATATCAGTTTAAACTCACATATTCTAGGAAAATGCTATCACTCCACATAGTCTTCCCAAAGATCTATTCAAAGTTTTCCTTAGCATTCACAAGCTTCCCAACTTATCATCACACAAACAGGCTCTACTTGCAAACTGTGAGATTTTTCCAAGATCTAGAGGCAATGGAAAGCACAAATAAGAGAGGACAAAATAGATGATAGAAATAAATTGTATTCTATCAAGAAAATATTGATCAACTGGATCATTACTTGTTGTTTTTACAAGGTAGATGAGCCTTCTTATATAGGCAAGGCTATATGGATATGTGATCACACAAACATGACATGTGGCTCAATAAGAAACAAGGGTAGGTAGGAGAAACAATAAAATATTCCACATGAGGTGGAATGTAACAACAAGATAAGATCAACACCATAAAAGGTGGAAATTCTCCTACACACACTATCCCAATGTGGCACAAACACCCAAGTGTCTCATACCCAAACTACTATGAAATGCATTATCCTAAGTAAACTTAAGTAAAGTGTAATAATATCCATGATGAATAATTATTTACACCAACACAAGCATTGAATCAGTCAACATGGACAAGGGTTTACATAAGCTGGGCAAGTGCACCAAGATGGTGAACAGAAAAGTGGTCGCATGCAAAAAAAAAAAAAAAAAATTCTCATAACCCGTGCGTGTTCTATGAAATTCAAAAAAGTGTTGGGCTTGGTAACACCAAGCCTAGCCAAAAATAATAATAAAAAAACAAAAAGTTCCTAAAAACCCGTATGGGGTTTGAGGAACATTATATTTAATAATAAAAAAATAAGTACGGGTTTTGAGGAAAAATTTCTCATAACCCGTACTGGTTATGCAAAACTAGAAGTTTTGGCCTTAGTTTTGCATAAACCGTATGGGTTATGTGAACTAGGAACCAAAGAAGAAGTGGGGAGAGAGAGAGAGGGGTGGGGAGAGAGAGTTAGAGACAGAGATAGAAGAGGATAGGAAGAGAGGGAGAGAGATAGGGAAAGAAAGAGAAGGGAGAGAGGATGAGAATAGGATTAAGAGAGAGAGAGAGAGAGTAGGGGGTAGGAAGAGAGCAATAGAATAGGATAAGGAGAGAGAGAGAGAGAGAGAGAGAGAGAGAGAGAGAGAGAAGGGAGAGAGGGTGAGAATAGAGTAGAGAGAGAGAGAGATAAGGGGAGAGAGAGAGAGGGGGGGATAGAATAGGATAAGGAGAGGGGGAGGGAGAGAGAGTTAGAGACAGAGAGAGAAGGGGATAGGAAGAGATGGAGAGAGATAGGGAAAGAAAGAGAAGGGAGAGAGGGTGAGAATAGGATTAAGAGAGGGAGAGAGAGGAGAGAGAGAGAGATAGAGAGAGAGAAGGGGATAGGAAGAGAGGGAGAGAGAGATAGGGAAGAAAGAGAAGGGAGAGAGGGTGAGAATAGGATTAAGAGAGAGAGTAGGGGGTAGGAAGATGGATAGAATAGTATAAGGAGAGGGGTAGGGAGAGAGAGTTAGAGAGAGAGAGAGAAGGGGATAGAGAGAGAGAGAGAATTGGATAGGAAGAGAGGGAGAGAATAGGATAGGGGGAGGGGGAGGGAGAGAGAGTTAGTGAGAGAGTAGGGGGTAGGAAGCGAGGGATAGAATAGGATAAGGAGAGGGGGAGGGAGAGAGAGTTAGAGACAAAGAGAGAATGGGACAGGAAGAGAGGGAGAGAGATAGGGAAAGAAAGAGAAGGGAGAGAGGGTGAGAATAGGATTGAGAGAGAGAGAGAGAGATAGAATAGGATAAGGAGAGGGGGAGGGAGAGAGAGTTAGAGACAGAGAGAGAAGGGGATAGGAAGAGAGGGAGAGAGAGGGAAAGAAAGAGAAGGGAGAGAGGGTGAGAATAGGATTAAGAGAGGGGGAGAGAGAGGGGGGTAGGGAGAGAGAGTTAGAGAGTGAGCGAGGGGGGGAGGGAGAGAGGGAGAGAGGGAAAGAAAGAGAAGGGGGAGAAGGTGAGAATAGGATTGAGAGAGAGAGAGAGAGAGAGAGAGAGAATGGGATAAGAAGAGAGGGAGAAAATAGGATAGGGAGAGGGGGAGGGAGAGAGAGAGTTAGAGAGAGAGTAGGGGGTAGGAAGATAGGGATAGAACAAGATAAGGAGAGGGGGATGGAGAGAGAGTTAGAGACAAAGAGAGAAGGGGATAGGAAGAGAGGGAGAGAGATAGGGAAAGAAAGAGAAGGGAGAGAGGATGAGAATAGGATTTAGAGCGAGAGAGAGAGGGAGAGGGAGAGAGAGTTAGAGACAAAGAGAGAAGGGGATAGGAAGAGAGGGAGAGAGATAGGGAAAGAAAGAGAAGGGAGAGAGGGTGAGAATAGGATTAAGAGAGAGAGAGAGAAAGTAGGGGGTAGGAAGAGACGGATAGAATAGGATAAGGAGAGGGGGAGGGAGGGAGTGTTAGAGAGAGATAGAAAGGGATAGGAAGAGAGTGAGAGAGATATGGAAAGAAAGAGAAGGGAGAGAGGGTGAGAATAGGATTGAGAGGGGGAGAGAGGGGGGGATAGGAAGAGAGGGAGAGAATAGGATAAGGAGAGGGGGTGAGAAAGGCAGTAAGAGAGAGAGAGTAAGGGGAAAGGGGCTAAGATAGAGAATAGGGGATAAGAAGAGAGGGAGAGAATATGATAAGGAGAGGGGGAGGGGGAGAGAGGGGGAGAGAGAGAGGAGATTGGGAGAGAGGGAGAGGGAGAGGGAGAAAAAGGGAGAGAGAGAGGGTGGAGATGGGGATAATAGGATAAAGAGAGGGAGAGGGAGAGAGAGAGAGAATGAGAGAGAGAGAGAGAGATAATAGGGGCAAGAGAGAGAGAGAATAGGGTCAAGAGATGGGGAGGAGAAGAGAGAATAGGATAAGATAACAAGAGGGGGGAGAGGGAGAGGGAGAGGGATAGGGAGAGGGAGAGGGAGAGGGATAGGGAGAGGAAGAGAGACAGAGGGTGGAGATGGGGAGAATAGGAGTAGGAGAGAGAGAGAGAGAGAGAGAGAGAGAGAATAGGGTCAAGAGAGGGGGAGGAGGAGAGAATAGGATGAGATAACAAGAAGGGGGAGAGGGAGAGATAGGGGGAGAGATAGAGAGAGAAGGGGAGAGGGTGATAATAGGATAGGATAACGAGAGAGAGAGAGGGAGAGAGACAGACAGAGAGAGAGTACGAGGAGGAGAGGGTGAGAGACATGAGGTAGAGAGAGAACGAGAAGCATAAGAGGGTGAGAGACTCGACAGAGAGAGAAGTGTGAGGGGGAGAGAGATGAGATAGAACTCAAGGAGGATAATTAGGGCTCGAAATAGACAGAGACGGTGATGGGAGAAGGAAGATTAGAGAGAGGAAAAGAAGAGAGACATGCATATATAGAAACATATATACATATATCTATATAAATATATATATATGCATATATACATACATAAACACATATTATATATGTATGTCTATACATATCTATAGTATATGCTAAGTTTACAAGCATACATTTTGATGTCTTCATAACCCATACAGGTTTTGTGAAACTCAAAATGATGTATTTCATAACCCGTACTGGTTTTGTAAAAATCAAAATAATAGTTTTTCATAACCCGTACAGGTTTTGTGAAACTCAAAATGATGTTTTTCATAACCCATACTAGTTTTGTGAAACTCAAAATTATGGTTTTTCATAACCCGTACAGGTTTTGTGAAACTCAAAATGATGGGTTTAGTTTGGGTTATGTAGAACTATGAATGGTACTTTTTGTTTTTCAAAACTTGAGTGGGTTATCTTGCACATCAGAACCCGTGCGGGTTTTGGCTTGGTAAGAGGGTTGGAAAACGACCCTAAGGCTTGCAAGCCCATTTTCCCTCCATTTTTGTCCGTTTGCACATTTTTTCATCTTCCAACATGATTTCTCAATTTCATCATCATCATGTTTACAAATGATCAAGTGGGTATCTCTAAAATTACCACCATAATCTCACACGTCTTCTCATCTTTCTAACCATATTTATTTTTCTATTTTCAGACAACATTAGCATAGTAAACTTTAATTTTCTTTACCAATGTCTTGACAGTCCTCACATACATACGTCTACCATTTTTTTAATAGCTTCTGATATACTTAACTAAATTGAAAATAAATTGCATATTATTGTTCTACACTAGATTCTATACAATTTTTTTTTTTAAGTTTTCATTTTTTATTATTTTGATGCAAGTTATACCTAGTGCATGAACAGGTACCAAATTTTTAGGATGCGATCACTTCAAAAAAACAAAAAAAAATACTCAACGAAAATTTTAAAAAAAAATACACAACTTCTAGATCTCAATCTTACCTATCATCCTACCAAAGTGTTTTGCAAAATACTAAATCTAATTATATATTTTGTGCAATGCACAAAAATAGATACGTTATGTTTTTTCTGAAAAAATCAGGAACAATTTTTCGTGCGAGAGAGGTTTGACCCTCTTAATCTTATCCAATTTTTAAAAAAATTAGTACTTTAGAAACTAAATTCATAGTACTACAATTCTTATTCTTTTCTCAACTCCTATTTTTGAGTGTGTGACCTTCAAATATCTCTTTGAAGTTCAGGTTTACCTATTTTCAGAAGAAAAAAAAAATGGCCACTTATACCCCCCTTTTTGTTCACCATCTTGGTGCACTTACCCAGCTATCCTAACTCCTCTACAAACTTAACTTATTTCTCGAATAAGGGCCACACACTTTCTCAAGACTCAGGCCCTTGTACCCTTTTGGAGCCTCATTGATTGATTTCACCATTTGTTGTCAATATCACGAGTGAACAACATTTAAAGCCAATCCATTTGCATCATGAGGCAGGGATGGCATAGACTAATATTTGATATTATAATATATTGTTTCCACATTTGGAGAAGCTCATATAGAGAGTTGTTGGTAAATGTATTGATTGTTTCTAGAGAAGGGTTTCTACAAAAAAGGGTAGGAAGATAGGGATAGAACATGATTATTATACTGTGAGAACAAAAAAATTTGATAGTAGAAACTATGGTTGGATTGTCATATTTCATTTGTAAGATTTGTGTAAGATGTTAATCCCCCTTTATAATCATACTTGCAATGTGTCACAACTTTGTAAAGGAGAGGCAATTTCATAATAAACTATTGTTTTCATAGTTCTATCCACTATTATATTCATTTGCAACCAAATTATTAAAATTAAATTGCTATTGTATATTAAATAGACATGTCATCAAAGCATTCAATTAGTGTGGGGGATCTAGCAGACAAAACCCCTCTTGGTTTTCATATTTGGATTCGCTAATGAACACCCTCTTATTGTTGGAGGTGATTCCATCCAAGAGTAACAATCATGCTGAATTATTGAAGATTGTTGAGGATTTGCAAGATTTTTATATGATGTAATGTTCTAGACTTGGATTGACCAAAAATTGTAATCTAACGTCATAGACTCCAGTGCATAAATGGAAGTGTTACTAATTTCTTCAATGTAATAGATATGCCTTAAGTGAATCACACTAGTTTGATATGTAGATAAAGTATAGAATGCACCTCTCTCTCTTTCCATTAGTACCCTAATGTAGAGATCAATTTTGTCTTTGAATATACTATAAAGACTCTTGCAGGTTCTATGAGTTTGGCTCCTTCTCATCACTATATTATTTGACCAAGTAGGTTGTTTAAAAGATCTAATTGTAGTTGTAGTTTCATAGAATTGATATGAATTGTACAAGAGTACTGTAACCCGAGTTAGACTAGTAAATTGGTTAATGGATTAGCAACTTGATATAAATAGGTAAATATAGAATTGTGTTAGTAATGATGCCAAACATTTATAGGAATCTCCTTAATAAAGTTTGATTTATTCCCTTGTGGTTGTCCCCAATAAGAGAATATTCATTAACCTAGTTCTCTTAGAAGTGGGAGGACTAATCTGCTACTACCTAGAATGCTCCTAAGTGGATTGATATATAATATTATTACATCCCCTTTGATAATCCAAGTATATCTCTATTCAATTAGCAATTTAGTGAACCTTATGCACAGAAAAGCAAAAACTGATATAATATATATGATATCCGCCAAAAATTTGATATGAGATCTGCTAATATAGATCAATATGTTTGATTAAAGAACTGCAAAAACTGAATTCTGATAAGAACATCATAATTTAACACATTGCAAAAAAAATGCATCCTACTCATTAGATGTATTAATGTCAATTATAAAGTGATTATGCCTAATACCCAATTCAAATGGACGACCAAGCTCTATTCTAAGGAAAATTTTGTAGGCACCACTACAAAATATACATCAAAATAATTGATGCTAGATGTAAAGTCTCTAATTTGCAATAGTTCAAACTATGCAAATTCTTTGTTCAATGGAAAGATATTGTAAGACAAGTAATGCAATCCATATGAATCGAAGACAATAAATTTAAATATATTTTGAATTGACCTAAATGATTTAAGCAATCCTATCAGTAGCATCACTTACCAATACCAACTTGATAAATAACATAAAGACATTTTGTATTTGGACTAAAACACTCTCTAACAATCATGCGGCAATAACTTTGTGTAATGACTATGTAATTCGATTGCGATGCTATCAAAGATGATCTTAAAATGATGTTATTTAAATCTCTACAATGGTCATATTCCATTGGCTCTCAAGAAAGTCGGTGCATATTTATTCAAGTAGAATTATAAGGTAGAACATTCCCCCCAACTCGGACCAATGTGCAAACCTGAAGACTCACTGACTATATATTGGGGTGTGCCTCCCTCGGCTAGTGTGATGGCCAATCTCCCATTTCCATCCATTGCAGTGATTGGCAAGTGGTAATCACAAGTAGTTTAGGTATACCCAACCATAACCCAAGATCTATATACCCGTCACACATTGGGATCCTCCTTGCCCTAAAGCCTGGTCTTTCAAGAATGGTTACATCCTATTATGAAAATTAATATTTTGGCAACCCTAACCTATATGAAGTGGGGATCAAAAGTTATAAACATCTAGCAGAAACATCATGACCATATCCTGAACCTATTACTCAGATTGAGCTTTCTCATGAAAAGCACACAACTCAGAGGTGGAGTGGTAGGGGGAGAGAGAAAGTTAGTCAATTTCTGGGTGGCCCCCAATAATATCGTTGCCACTTCATCGTGCGAGGTTTCCTTGAAAGTAGGAATTTATTCATAGGTATGAAAAGTGAGAAGACTTTGTACCAACCATTCTAGTGTTCCAGTATTCTATTCAGCAGCCCAAGGACTTGACATCTTTTGTTATTCCCACTACTTAAATTGATTGTTATGACCACGAAGAAGCAACAGACCCCTCTCAGCCCACAAATTGTAAAGGCTAGAATTAGCTCAATATATGCTAGGGTTTCAAGAAAACCTATCTCTGCCCCTCTTCCTCAAGACTGGTTTCCCTTGCATGTTTAAATTTTAATACTAATGAATCCCCTACAAAGATCCCATTGGTACTATGTTTGCCTTTATCTATATGGTGAATTCATTGCTACACACAAAATTTATATATTTTGTATGCCTTTAACATTTTGGAAAGAAAACAGAGACACAACGAGAATAAGAAAACAAATATGCATAAATATTAATTAAAAATCAGCCCTACCTTAAAATTTGTAGAGCATGTGAAGTGCCTATATGCAACAGGAAGAATGATGGAGGTGCCCTTGTTGGTGGATGAAAGAGTTTGTGGTGTAGTAAAAAGGAAAATTAAGGATTCTTTTGGTGGAGAAATTTCTCACTTCCCGCCATTTGGAAAATGCACGTGTCCTAATTTTTAGTTTAAGACAATTAAAAAGTTTTAAGTTTTAATTTAAGATAATTAAAATAATAATTCTAATATTTAAGACAAAATAGTGATCTATTTTTTTTTAATGTCTTAAAATAGTAATCATTTATTTGAGACAATTGAAAATGTAATTTCTTAAAAATCAAGAGTTATCAAGGGAAGAGGGAGAAATAAAAATGACCTTATCATATATATATATATGGTTACAAAGAATAGGGTTAGAATATGTCAGCCAATAGAAAAATAACTCCCGATGCTTTTATAAAATAATTAAATTCCTTTGAGCTTTTGGGGGCGTTGCCCCCAAAAACCCTTGCAGGGGTGCTGCCCCTGGACTCCGCAATGGACGTTGCCTCTTGACCCCGTCTTGGAGGTGTTGCCCCCAAAACCCCATTGAATAATTTATATATATATATATATGGTTACAAAGAATAGGGTTAGAATATGTCAGCCAATAGAAAAATAACTCCCGATGCTTTTATAAAATAATTAAATTCCTTTGAGCTTTTGGGGGCGTTGCCCCCGAAAACCCCTGCAGGGGTGCTGCCCCTGGACTCCGCAATGGACGTTGCCTCTTGACCCCGTCTTGGAGGTGTTGCCCCCAAAACCCCATTGAATAATTTGGGGAGAAAATGGATCGATTAAAGTAGGGAAAATTTAACCTTCGAGTCTGATTAGGCTTCATATAACAACACACACACACACACACACACACACACACAACCACACACCCACACACCCACGCACGCACACACACACACATATATCCAAGCATAAATCGAATGTTTAGTTGTAGTAGAGGAGTAGTAGTCATTTATTTAGTCATTTTTATTTGTGTGACTAATTATTTAGATGTGTTTCTTACCCGATGACCAAATTAGTCATTTATAGTTGTGTTGCAAAAAATGACTAGAATTTGGTCATTTTTACTTGATGTGACTAAAAGTTTTAGTCACCTGGTCATTTATTTGCCATATTTCTACTAGTGATACAATCATTGATTTCTTATTACACTTGTTGGTTTGCATAGTTCCAAACTTCTTACATTTACTTTCATTGCTAATATTCTAGGCCATAAAGAGTACTTCACCATTCATATCATTGTCAGGTTCCTCATCTTCTAAGGATTGGCTATCCTCCTTGGAATAGAGGCTCCTTTTCTCTTTCTTCTTTCTATAATCTCCTTCACTATTATCATCTTCTTTAAAAGGACATTTCGAAGCAAGATGACCAACTCTTCCACAGTTGGAACATTTGAAAGGTAACTTACATTTGTACTTGTTGGTTCCCTTTTTCAATCTTCTCATAGAGTTTTCTTCAATTCCATCATCAAGTTGATTAGCATATACTACTTCTATCCTTTTATTGGATTTGAATGCAACTTCCTTCTCAGGGTCATGTAATTCAAATTATCTCATCTCAAACACAATGAGAGCACCATATAGTTGATCTATTGTATATTTATCCAAATCTTTGCTTTCCTCAATAGACGATTCTTTAGAACTATAAGATTTGGGAAGAGATTTAAATATCTTTTTCACTACTTCATCTTCATCCAATTTTCCACCAATACCTTTAATTCCATTTACTACTTTTGTTACCTAGTGTATATAGTTGTCAATGTTTTCCTCATCTAACATTCTTAGATTCTCAAATTTTCATTTAAAATTTTCCATCTTGATCTAACTTACTTTGTCATCTCTCTCGTAGATACTGCTAAGCTTCTCCCAAAAATATTTTATAGACTTGCAATGCATCACCCTCATAAGTTCTAAATTTGCCAAACCGCTTATGATTGCATTCATTTTTTTGCCATTGTTCTCATTTAGTCTAATATCATTCAGAGTAGTTGGAGTAGGAGCAGTATAACCATCTATGACAATGCTCCATATTCCAAACCCCATAGAGTTCAAATATGATTACATCCTTAGCTTCCAAAAGGTGTACCATCAAACCTAGGTATCTTATAAGATCCATCTTGTGGGTCATCCGAGACCTTCCTCAAGTGGTTACGATTAATTTAGAGGAACTTGGTCTTGATACCAATTGTTGACCACACCCCTAGATTGAGAAAGGGGTGAACCGGTATTGAACAATCACTTATACCTTTATTCACTTCATATCCAATTAATCCTTAGTATAATTAGCAGTAATGATAGATAAAATAGTGAACACTATACACATGAGAACACTAACTTTATGTGGAAAACCCAAAAAGGAAAAACCACAATGAGGGTTTAACTCACAATATATGAACAAGATTAAAATATTTGTTTTAGGCTCGCTACCAAGGAAGCTCACTATTCTTGAAAGGACTTGCAGGTTGGTGCACTACCCCGGGACAAGATACAAGGGGACTTGTAGGCTAAGACTCACTACCTCAGGGAAAGATACAAATAACTTGCTAGGGAGACTCACTATCTCCAAGGAAGGTACATGAATATATGAATCAATATGAATAAGCCATTAGCAATATCCTCTAAATGTAATTGCTCATGCAAGCAATCATTATGCAATTTGGTACCAATACTTTCACCACATACTTTTGCAACCTCAAATTCGCATCTTTCGCTATCCACTCTGACTCACACACTCACACCACACATTCATACTGATTTTATCTTATATATATCATCCTCTTCATCACAAAGCATAATTTATGTCGACCAAAATAGGGGACAAGCATAAGTCCTACTAAGTCGATCACCAAACACAATTGTGGTGAAAGTGGTCTAATCCAGGAGATACTGAGGACCTAAATAATCATTTTAGAATTTTTTAAGTGGTCCAAAACATCATGCATGTTGTAACACATCTACCAAAGTCAAAAACAAGGTAACGTGTAGATAAAGCATGTAGCACATAACTAGTCAGCCCAAAAACATATCTTCCAAATGAATTAACTCAATGTGAATCTCCACTACCCAAAGTATGACCCAAATACAATAGAACACAACTGCCAATTCTGGCATAGACCCTTAAGGACATAATGCAAGCAAGAGAACAAACTCTATCAACCAAACCACATCAATTACCTTTAAAACCAACATTAGACACAATGTGGCATCAAACAGATCGTCCAACATCATGAAAAGAACATATAAGGATATTCCTTGAACATCCCACAACATTACCAAATACTTATTTCTTATTGTCATGTCAAAACATGCCAAATACAAAATAGTTCATTCCGAAAGGTCGGAAAGCACAATTATGAACAAAACATGATTATTTATTTTTGCAAAACACTTCAGCACCTAAAACTTGATCTAAGTCACAACACAAAAATTAAAAGCATTTCCTCCAAGCCATAGCAAAAGAAATATCAATGCAGAGAAATATGTAGCATTTCTTGGATCAATCCTTATAGACAACCAAATTGCCAACAAACTGCAATTAGCAACCAAATTAACTACAACACCAGGGACCAATCAACTACATCCATAGAGAATACATATTATGTTCAAATTTGTAAGACCATGTCATTAAATGCAGTGGAATGTGGAGCATTCTTCCAAATTGTCTTCAACATACATTCTTGAAATTACTTACTCCATTGATCTTCCAAAGACCAAAATGTCTTAGAAACATTATTTTCTCACTCTGGAGAAAACAAGAGAGATAAACCATCATCCTATAGCATACACAAGATCATCACATTCACATCCACTTTATTGCTATGCTTCTAATCCTGAACTTAATATGATATCATCATTATACCATCTTTGAAACTAGTCAAGAGCATCAACACCAATATTTCCATAAACATTAGCATTCAAGGGAAAACCTCATATAAACATCTTTATTATCATCATTGCTCCAAACCATCAAGATTATACCACAACTCCTCGGGTATATACATCTAACTAGAAACAACTCTGCACCATTGTATATAAAACATCAAAGATGTCACACAACCATTTCAACATACTGAGTGTAGACATCTAACCAAGACCAGCATATCTGATCAACATTATTAGGCAATCCAATTAAGGACTTCATTAACTACATTACTTTCATTTGACACAACTCATCATTATTAGCATTAATATTGTCAATCATGATACCATAGCATGCTAGATATCAACACCAAAAGGATGGACATCAAACATGAAACATCTACTCAACTCTCATTTGCATTCTTCATTAATGTCAACACAATTTGCAACAAGAACATCAACCATCTACACACTCATCTAAATCTGCCATAGCAATACTTGAGATATCAATCTACACCATCCATGAATCACAACTAATAGTCATAGTATCATTTTCAACAAAGAGCTCATCATCAGTTGTCAACAACAAACCCAACAACATCAACATCCACTTCCATCATTAGCAACATCAACATATGAGTAATGACAATATCTAGTCAATAATGACAACAATTCCAACAATCTCCATCATCATATCTTTGCACTCAGTTGCACCCTATGAGAATATATAATGACAACATTGCACGGAAGGTTGACATCAATCACAACAACTACCAACAGGTGGATCCAACATAGAACGGGCAATCAATGTAATTGTATGGTTAGGCACCATATATGGAGTGCTTTCTTATATGATTCTTCTATTTCCATTGTTACCAATACATATCACAATTGTTGGATAATGACAAAAAATAAAAAATAAAACAAATATATTATGAAAAAATAATTTTTACTTTAAAACATAATACTTTCATTAAAGGGTTTTTTCCTAAATTTGATGTGGTTGTTATTTTGAAGATATTATATATTTCTTTGTTGCCTTGAAGACAAAGAAATGGCAATAGCAATAGTTGTGTGAAGATTGTAATTATTTCTCTGAGCAATAAGAATATCGATACGTTACCATATGGATGTTTCTTTGACATATTGTCAAGGTTTTACCACATAAATCTATGTCATGTTATTTTGTTTATCTTCTAATTTATTTTTTCACAAGTAACTTGTGCTACAATATTTACCTTTTCCAACAAATATTTACCTTTTCGAAGCAAATATTTTTCCAACAATTGTTTTAGGATTGGGTGTTGGTTTTGCATAACCAAATAGTAAATGTTTCAAATGTAAGGTTCGAGGTGGAGAAATTCAATGGGAAGAATAATTTTGAGCTATGGAAGCTCAACATACATGGTTTATTAGTGCAACAAGTATTGTAGAAGGCATTGCTATGAAAGTTAAAGAAAGTTGCAAATATGATTGATAAGGACTAAGAAGATCTAGTACAAAATCTTATGACACAATTCAACTATGTTTGGCAAATGATGTTCTTTTCAATATTGTCAAAGAGGAAACAATAGCGGACTTATGGAGCATAGTGTTGAGTCTTCACATGATAAAATCTTGACAAATCAAATCTATTTGAAGAGACAGTTGTATAGTTTGCAAATGAAGGTATAAACTTGTTGGTTATTTAAATTTTTTTAATATTCTTATTTGTTAATTAGCTCGTAGGGGTTTAAAATTTAAAAAATGAAAACAAAACCGCCACATTATTGTGTTGCCTAGATTTGGAACCATTAAGTCACTTCCATTAGCCTTAGCACAATTGAAACCCTTGGTTTTGATTCTATTGTGGGAGCTTTGTTGCTACAAAAGTGCAAAGGAAATCTAATGCAAAAACCTCCACACCCGAAGCAATGGTGGCTAGAGGTTGATTGACAAAAAATGGGGAAGATTGGAGAGGTACATGTAGATAAGTCAAAGGGTAAAAAAGGTAAGGGAAAATGTCAGTACTACAATTAATTAGGGCATCTCAAAAAAGATTGTTGGAAGAGGAAAAAAGACAATGATGAATCCAATAAGGAAGTAAATCGGATTGAGACAAGTTTAGGTATGGTTGATGAAGTATTATCTATTTCTAATATCTTACAATATTATGATAAATGGTTATTAGATTTTGGTGCTTCTAATCGCATGTGTACACATAGGATTTGGTTTTCTACTTACCAAGCTATTGATGGAGGTGTCATTCTTATGGAAAACAATATTTCATGTAAGACTGTTGATATTGGGAGCATTAAGATCAAAATCTTTGATGGTCGTAAACACATAAATGGAGGTGAGACATATACCAGAACTAAAAAAGAATTTAATTTCCTTGGGTATTTTGAATCTTGTCAAGATTGAGTATTAAAAGTGTCCAAGGCCATTTGGTAGTCATGAAGGTGTATAGTTGTAAATTGTATCCCATACAATTTCATCCTCACTTAGGCCACACTTTAGTGTTCTAGCCTTCCACGTTTTGACCATGTTTGATTCTATTCGCACTAGCTTCAAATCTCAATCCTCGTGTTCATTTGGCTTAGTGTTCTAGAATCCAACCTTGATATGCTAGACAAGGACATCCTCGATGCCCTTTCTTGCTTAAAGAGACATAATTTTGGACCCAACATCTAACCAACTACAAAGGGTTGAAGGAGATCTCATAGCTTGTCAGGGTAGTTGGAGGACATAAAATATGTCAACAAAATTGGCAACTATGCTACTCAAGACACTTTGGTTCATAATATTTATTTTTCCCTTGATGAGTTGGATAGAAACACCCCTTGATTTTCAAAGAAAAGTATTTCCTGGAATGTGAGGGGTCTCTTGAACCTCCCCCATAAATATTTTGTTCATAGGCTCATTTTTAATATTTAGACGTCCTTTGCCTTCAGGAGGTCAATGTGTCTAGTTTTTTACACTTAGTTGTGTGTTGTGTCATTTGGCCTACTAGTTTTGCTCTCTACTCAAAACCATGAAGCTAATTAAGGCAAAGTCGTCACCTTCCTATCACCCATGTGACATCAATTTTTGGTTGATCATGGATCTGACCCCACTTACATAGTGGTTGGGCCCTTTTCCATGTTTGTAATCATTATTTTGGACTAATTAATGTATATGCCTCTAATGATGTCATTGAACAATCTACCCTCTAGCATTGAATAGTTGATTCTTTGCCAATAAGTTTTGTGAGGGTGTTTAGGATCATTGGCATTCTACGCTTCAAGAAACAATTGTTTTATTGGCTTTTTTGATCCATCAAACAAGGATGTTTGCTTTCTTTGACTTTCTATGTCTTAGCTACAGAAGATTTTGTCTATTTACTTGCACAAGCTTATTTTGTATTCTTGTGTTAAGGGTATTTATTTGCCTCACATGGACCAACAATTAATTAATGATCTATTCACCTATCATTCTCTCAAGTGTTAAAATATTTTATGCCAAGTGTATAGGTCTAGCACTCAATGTCACTGTACTCTTTGTTACAAACAATCTTTCCTTCCCAAACCAACCTGTTTGGCCACATTCCAGTAGAAATGGATAGGCCATGTAGAATTTTTTAGGGTTTTAGGCTTTTCCTTTACTTTTCATGCCAATCTTGTTGTGCTAGCTAGGATTGAAAAAAAACTTCGATACTGGATCACCAAGCTCCTCTCTCTAAATAATAAGTTTGAGGTTTGTTCCAAAATTCTAAAGGCCACATATGTTTATTATTCCACATGTTCGATTCCTTCTAAGGCCTCCTAATCAAAGGTGGAAAAACTCCTCAAATTTTCTCTAGGCAGGCCATCATTGTTAATACCATATGGCTTGGGAATTTTATTTCTTACTGCACGATTCTAGTTGTTTGGGCTTAATTTCTATTTGCTAATAAGGTGCGGCTTTATGTGATAAATAGATAATCAAGGATCTCACTAGAAATGAAGCTTGCAGAATCTTGTTTAGCCATTTCCTTTTCTTTGGCTTCCCTTGTTGATGTTCAACCTTAACATTGGCACTCTACTCACCATGAAAGAATTGGTCCAAATCTAAGGTACTTTTGTTATAAAAAATATTTGGAAAGCCCAGGAGGCTCTCAAGCCTTAACTTCTTTGCAATGAAAATGATTTTCACAATGGGTTGTCCATCAATCAATACTCCATTTGGTGGTCCTAGTTATTTAGCACTCAAGGGAGGCCTTTACCTCTCTCGCCTTGTACCAAGGCCCTACATTTCTTTAAAAAATGCATCAAAAACTTGTTAGATCTTAAGCATCCCACCACCAAGAATTTCCTTTCTTGGTCAGACTTTAAGGTGAACTTCCAACTCTGTTCAAGATCAGGATATCCATTGGTTTATTCTTCATTCAATTCTCCATTTGTCCTTACACAAGTTGGGAGTGCATTATGTAGAACCTTGGTGGAAAGATTGGAAATGATATCCAAACACTCATTTTCTGAGTTATAGACCAACAAAGGGTTACCCTCGATTTTCACCTCACATGCATATGGTGGATAAGCTCAATTATCATTGGTGATTGCAATACTGTGATGGGTTAGGGAAAAACAGAATTCAAGGAGTCTAGAACGCTATTATTTAGCCAAAATTGACTCACTTTTCTTGGCGCCTTTTGTAGCAAGGTCCTCCCTACGAGGACCTGTATGACTTATGGGCATTCCTCCTCCCAATTGTCCCTATTGTGGCCAAATTGAATCTTTGAAGAACCTCTACTAGTTATGTCCATGAGCTCAGGAAGCTAGGAATTGGGTCCACGACTTCTTCAAGGTATTTAGACTTGATTTCTTTTTATGGCACATGTATTTACTTGGAGATTGGCTTTGCCTTCCTCACAAGCTCAATCTTATATGGCACACTATAAAGTTGGAGATTTTCTTTAGCATATAGAAAGACAAAAATAAAACTTTACTCAATAGCACCTTTGTTGATAAATGCTTCTCTTTATATTATAAAGCTATGGTATGGTATAATGTGCCTTACAAATTCAAATGGAAACTAGCAAAGTTGTGCTTAAGGTTTCTCACCTCTAGGAGCTTCTAGACTATTGGGGAATGCTCCATTGTGTTGTTCCTTGTGTCCCTCCTGACTCCAGTTTCCATCATGGGCATCAGTTCGGGCATAACTGCTCTTCAAAACTCCAATGATTCAAAATTAAAATTCAAAGATTTTTAATAAGGAAGTAACTTATGATTTATGAGTACATTTAGCCCTTTTTGCTCACATGACCTATTTTCTAATGCCATAAACATGTAGTTTCATTTACTTCAAGTAATTTAGTACTCCCTTTTAGCCTATAAAGCTTGCAACCTTTATAGCCTCTTGTAATGTGGGAAAATGGGTGTTTACAAGTTTATGCATGTAAACAAGGAACTAGGTCTATTTCCAAAATATTACATTGAAGGAGAGCTTGAATCTACTTGGCTCAATCACAAATCTGATTGAAAAGGATTGAGCATAAGAGAGATTTGGGTCTCCTTTGTTTGAGTTAAAAATGAGCTATGGAAAGTTGTAAATTGAATGCTAGATCTAGGGCTAAAGGTGCAAATTTGACATATGTTAACACAAACAAGTAGTTTCAGATTTAATATGCAACCATAAACACAGATATCGAATCAGGGAACTAAGAGGAACATGTGCTTGAAATCTGAGCTTGAAAGTGCGAGACAACGATGCTCTAGACAACCTTGTCCTCATAATGTTGGATGTAGACAACAAATCTCTTTTTGGGATCATAATGAAATCTAGAATGATCTCCTAAAGATTCGACAAAAAATGATTGAACATAGGTGTGTGGAGCAACCTTGTCCACCACTTTTCGCTCTTGTAAAAGTTGGATCTGGTTGTCTCTATCTACCCTGCCTAATTTCATAGTTGTGGCTTCTGAATTTGTCCCTTGCACATAGAAGAAGAGAAATTGTGTTGTTGATAGGGGTTTACATAGATCAAACCTCATGTTTGGAATTAAACCTATAATTGAGATTGAAATTGAAATGTAATGGAAGTGTAAAATGTGCTTTTAGAGGATAGAGGCTAGATCTAAATTGAAATGTCAAAATAAAATGTTATACCTTGATGAATCTTATATTGAAGTCTTCATTCAAAAGCTAATAATGTCATGTAGGATGTCATCACAATGTCTTGATCATGGATGCCATCTTGAATGCTTTAAATCTAAGTACTTAACCTCTCCTTCATTGCCTTTAAAATTTTTGATTGCTTGCTCACTTGAATTAAATATGAATATTTTATGACAAGCATGACCTACCAGGTCTTGGGAAGCAACTACACAAAGCTAGCTAGAAGAAACTGTCTTCTATGACCCTCGAGGGACAATAAACTTTGAACCTTAGAGCTTGAGACTCCTTGCCCATAAGTTTTGTGAGGGGGTTTAGGAGCACTAGCATTCTTAATTTTGCAATTTATTAGTGTAGAACCAACCAACCTCATCCTTATAAGGGGATGGTGAGCTTGTAAAGGTCTATGAGGCAAGTTTAGGATGTTGAACAACTACCAGACAATCCATAATATTGTGGTAGGATGCTTAGCATTGATAACAAGTGTTTGGAAGATTGATGTATTGGATTCTATATGAATAGCAAGACTCCCCAATTTGAATATCCACACTTTCCTTCAGGTTTTTTGAGAGGTCAACCTTGACACAAACCTGACAATTAGGGAAAGTTGAGTAAAATTTCTCGAGCTCAACACAAACAACAATACCCACTAAGGTTGCTATCTGGGACAAACGCTGCTAGAAAGGCATAGGTAAGATGAGGAACTCAAACCAAACCAAGACACAACGACTCTTTTCTCATGACAAAAAAATCATTAGTCCAAGGTTTGAAAACGAGCAAGGAAGAATGGACAATCCACGAACCCCAAAGAACAACCTGGGCATGATTGGCTTCAACAAAATGAAAAAGAAAAAAAACCTCTAGAAAGATTTTGCATGACAATTAGTTGAATCCCATGCGAGGTCCAAGATTTGGCCACCCAATCATGAAGCACATTTTCAAGGGCGACCCTTCCCACAAAGTAACCCACAAGGGTACAATTTTCAAACCATTTGCAAGCTTCTTCGAAATCTGAAAGGAGAAAAATGATAGCTAGAGGTGGGTCAAAAGACATACCTCATCAAACACTTTCAAGACGAATTTGAGGTCACTTGGGTGGGGAAGTTTGATTCCTTCATAGTGCACCAAAACTTCAAAGTGAGCATGACCATTGTGTTTATTTAAATTTTTTGAAAAATGGTTTATTCATTATCTTGGTGTTATATATTCACGATATGCTTGTAGCAAGCAATAAAAGCATGCCTGCCATTAGCAAGTTAAAGGCTTAGTTGGCTAGGGCATTTGATGTGAAGGATTTGAGAGAAACAAAAGAAATTGGGGCATAGAAATACACAAAGAGAGGGGACATGGTAAGCTTTGGTTATCACAACAAAAATATGTGGAGGAAAGCCTCATAAAATTTGATATGAAGAACGTGAAACCAGTAAGTATCCTTTTAGCTTCTCATTTTAAGCTTTTTCAAGTCTCTATCTTCGTAATATAGAAAGGATTATGTCTCGCGTACCATATACTAATGCAATAGGAAATTCAACGTATGTGATGGTATGTACACGAACAAATATTTCACATGGAATTAGTGTTGTCAATAGATACGTGGAAAATATAGGTAAAGAGCATTCAACAATAGTGAAATGGGTGGTTCAGTGTTTTAGAGGCATGAGACTATTTAATCACTTATAATGGTTGCAATGATTATGCTGATTTAGATTTTGAGGGGTGAGTTAGACAAAAGGATATCTACTTCAAGATACACATTCATTCTTGTAAAAGGACCTATTTGTTGGATGTCAAAGCTTTGAGAAACAATTGTTTTATCATCTACTAAGGTAGAGTATATGATTGTCTCACATGCATGTAAATAAGCAATTTGGTTAAAGTGTCTACCAAGTAAGTTTGGAAAAGTGCAAAACAAAGTGATTGTATTTTGTGATAATCAATGTTATTCATTTGACTAAAAACCCATCTTATCACAATAGGACCAAGCATATTGAAATTAAATACCATTTTGTAAGATAGGTTATTGAATGAGGTGGAATTAAGTCTCAAGAAAGTTCATACACAAAATTGTATAGACATGTTTACAAACCATTATTATTAGAGAAGCTGATGTGGAGTTTGACTTCTCTTGGCTTGTAGAAAAGGTGATGGATGGACATGGGTTGGTATTAGATAAATTGTTTTTGATAAAAAAAAAAAGCAGCATTAACAAGGGCACTGACCCAATACAAAGAGACCTCAATCCCTCAACGATTAGTGTTAACTATTGCTAATTGTTTTTGAAACAACGCAACGTTAAGAAGGGCGTTGACCCATTACAAAGCCAAAGGCTATCAAAAAAGACCAAGCAGGGGTGCAAACCCCAAAAGGACAAAGTCGGACCGGCTAAACCAACCTGTTAAACCATCAACACCCAAACCAAATCAAGAGGGGGGAGAAAACCCCGACTCTTGAGAAAGGAGGGCTTGGGAAAGGTGGTTAGAATTTCCTTTCCACCTACGACAAACCACCGTCCAGGCAATACTATCAGTAAGAACTTTCGCAGAAGAAACAGGCGGGAAAAACCCTGCAGGTCACTGCCAGACTACTGTTGCAGAGCGGCAACAGGCTGTTGCAGCAGAGCAGCAACAAGCTGTTGCAGCGGAGCAGCAACAAGAGAAGGAACGCCAGGAGCAGAGTGAGTGAGAAGCAAGAGCAACAGGAGGAGGATCCAAGGGGGCGGAAGGGGCCGCACCAACAGTAACATCAACCAGGGCTTCATCAGATGTAAGGGGCACCTCATCATGGGATGAATCAACCGAAACAGAATCTGAAGCATTAATCATCAAGTGGTCCTCCATTGCATCTTTCCACCAAGTAGCAGCACCTTTGCGGCGAGAGAGAGAACAGTCAAAAGCAAGGTGACCCGTTGAGAAACACCTTCGACAGCGAAACGGGAGGCCCTCATAATCTAGCGGTTGAGTCCAAGGCCTGTCCCCAACCATAAGAACCACATTCCTAGGGAGGGCCAGTGATAAGTCAACATCAATTAATAGGCGAGCAAAGGTAGAGTGACCCATGGAGAACGTGGCATCATCAACCTTCAAGAAGCTGCCAATGGAGTTACCGATGGCCTCAAAACAAGGTTTCTAGAAATGGAGGGGGAGATTGGGGAGGCGACCCAAACCGGACGAACAGAGAGAGATTCTGTAAGGGGGTTGAAGGAAGGAGTCCAGGGCTTAAAGGAGAGAGAGTGATCCTCCCAAGACCAGAGCTTACCCAAAATCAAATCACGATCATGAGTAGAGGAAAAGGAAGCAACAAAAAACCCCTTAGCACAAGGGAAAAGCTCAATGCCATAAGAAATATGGGGCTTCCAAGAATCACTCACCCAGCGATGAAGGTTCGAGAGGGAAGGCCAAAACCCAATAAATTTGCAAACCAGAGCGTTGCATTGATAGAAGTCAACATTCTCCATGACCTCACGGCCACAAACCACAACAGGAGAGGTCTTGGCACAAGGAAGAGGACGAACCCCCCTAGAAGGCTGGGCAGCAGATTTAGCCACACGAGCAAAGCTACACATCCCAGCAAAGGGTCTGGGCATAGCAGTCTCACCCGCAAGAAGGTTGTCACTAGCCCCAACAACAGTCGCCAAGTTATCCAAATCCAGAACTGGATCAGAGACACTAGGTTTGGGAGGGACAAAACCACCAACAGGGATCTTGGCATCCAAACCCCCAACATTAGTACCCAAAGTTGTAGGAAGACCTTCTGCAACAGCAAAATCACCCAATGTAGCAGACAGATCCGCCACGACACTAGCACCAAAAGTAGCAGCCACGAGTGGGGGAAACTCACCATCGTTGTGGGAACCACCAGTGACCCACCCAACAGCAGACGGAGGCACCAATTCTGAAGAGGAGCATGGAGCAACAGCCGCAACCCCAACCCGAGCAGAAGCATGACCCAGCGCAGAGGGGAGCGAAGAGCCTTTGCCGGTCTACGCAGTAGCAAGCACATTTGAAATGCAAGAGGCGGGAGAGCCGTTGGGGTGCGGGAGAGACATTGTGGAGACAGTTGGATAATGACAACAATTAAAGAAAAAACAAATTTTATCTTATGAAATACTATTTTTACCTTACATGATGATTTTTCTTTTAAGGAAAATAATTCCTAGTTTCTATTAAAGGAAAAACTATTTTTTTCTAGATTTGATAGTGGTTGTTATTTTGAAGATATTTTATATATCTTTGTTGTCTTTTAAGCAAAGAAATAATAATAGCAGTAATTGTGTGAAGGTTGTAATTATTTCCCTAAGCAAAAAGAATTCAGATACCTTGCCTCATGGATGTTTCTTTGACATATTGTCAAAGTTTTACCACGTAATCTATGTATTATTTGTTATTATATTATATTATTTATCTTCTAATTTATTCATTCACCACTAATTTGTACTACAATATTTAATTTTTCTGGCTGTATGCTTCGGCTTCCACAACATCAATAGTCTTAAAAAAAAAAAATTAAAATTAACAGTAAACATGATCTAAGCAAAATTATAAACGAAGTATTTCAGTATTTAAAGAAGATCTTCTTCAGTCTAATAGATTTCTTCTAAGATGGAGTGGATGTTTAAATGAATAGCTTGCAGGCACTCTTATTTCATTGGCAGATAAATAGCTTAGTGTCCGCTTCAAGCTTAGTTGCAAGATCCAGACCCAGGGGTAGAAAATCTTAACAGCATATATGAGGTCTATGGAAAAAAATCCCTAGTTGGCTTTACACAAGGACGATCTTCGTATGCCAAATTGGCTTCCTCCTACGCTGTGACCCAGAAAACCCTGTGTTTTTTATCTTTTATACTACAAATATTAGATTCATTAAAAATTGGCAACCATGAGGAAGATGAAGATTTTACACTCTTATGCTAAGGAAAGGATAAGAATAGTGATTCCGTGTTAAACAATGGCGACCATCAGTAATTATTGAGACCTAAATATTTGTATATCCATACATATTCCAAGACCAATAATGATGAATTAAATAGCATCAGAGTCTCCAATTATTTATTCTTAAGGGGTTCTTGCTAATGAGGTTTAGTAAGAAATATAATATTGACCGAGGTTGATGCAGAATTGTTTTTGAAAAAAATGACCGATGTAAAAGAGAAATGTTGCTTAGGTGCTGGCAAATACATGATTGAATAAGCTGGTAGAATACAAAATATACATTCATGTTGCACACAGTACGGTACAACAAAAGAACAAGCTAGATAAGTAATCAGTGTTCGTTTATGCAAATATAAATACAACTCTCAGTGTTGGTCTGAAAATATAAATTCAACTTTTTATACAAAAGCCTGCTCTATGAACAACTGTCAAGGAATGAGATCTCGAACATTTCATTAGAGGCTTACAGATCCCCAGCTAAATTTGACAAGCTGAAGCCTATAGAATTATCTTTTTTTAGCCTTCTTAATTCACCCTGCACTAAAGACAAACTGATTTGCAGGAGTGTAGTATAATCATATACCCATCCAATAAGTATTAGTAGAAAAAATTAAGCCATATATGAACCATTGCTTGTGTCTGAGGAATCCTGCGATCCAACCCTGAACTTACAGACTGGGCAAGTTGCCTGCTGTCGTAGCCATGGATCAATGCATGAGGCATGGAACTGCAAATAGTATTGAAACAAAATCGATTCATTTAGTGAAAAATGCTGAGTATCAATAGATATTGAAGTCAAATGTCTGAATGTGTCCTAAGACAGTTCATAGATGCAAAAATGAGAGATTACAGAAAACAAAGGAGAGATACACACAAATGTCAAATACTACACTTCTTTATTCATATATGTCAATTTATATTAAACAGTCTTTCTAAATGACTCAATTTTTCCACAGCAACAGACTTCCCTATTTTTAACTCGTTAACCTATGGCTAAGATACTCTTCGGGACACATATACATTAGTTGTCTTCCCACACAACAAAAATCCCTAAATAATAGACTATTACATATTTGTGTTGGATTGTATACTCTTAACACCTCTTCATGTTACAATACTAATGATTTAAAACATGATTGACAAAGAAAACATAGAATGAAAATTTCTTTTAAGAATCTTCTCTTCTAAACAGATGCGGAACTATGGAGGTACTCCAAAAAGTTGTCTCATCAACCTCCTTAAAGTATAAATCCAAAGTTCCACCTTGCTGAACTCCCAAGTTGATTGACAAAGAAAACATAGAATGAAAATTTCTTTTAAGAATCTTCTCTTCTTCACAGATGCGGAACTAAGGAGGTACTCCAAAAAGTTGTCTCATCACCCTCCTTAAAGTATAAATCCAAAGTTCCACCTTGCTGAACTCCCAAGTTCCTGAATTCCATCTTCCAAAACTCCCGAATTCAGGAACACCCAAATTATTAGACAGCAATCCACACAGACTTAAACCCTCTCAAATTCTTTCTTGCCATTGAGATTCAACAACTTATAAGAAACTTAGTTTCTGATCCACTGACACCAAACTCCATTTCATAGTTGGTGTTAGAATCTTTAATTGTTACCTCATTCTACATTTCTCTTGCCATTATCTTTAACCTTCTGTTGAAAAAAGTTATTGGCTCTAAGTTTGCATTTCCATGTAGTATTGCCGAGTTTCTTGCAATAGAAACACTCGAATTTTTTTCTTAGTACCTTTATATTTTCTAGTCTTCTGCCTATTTTGTTTCTTGCAATGAACGTTATTTCTTAATATTGTTCTACTTCACAAGTGCTCAACCAATTTCTCTTCAGCCAACAATGATGATATCACATCATATACTGAAAGAAGACATTTGGCTTAATGTGAAAGTAAATTAATTATAATTTGAAGGCAAGCTGTCCAATAATATAGCCTTTATATCTTCATCTACATTTACACCAACCTCTGCAAATTGTTTTATAGATGATCTGAGCCATTTCATTAGCCTGGACATATTTGTTTTTGCTTTCCATTTTAAATCTGAAAAACTGCAACTTTAACAATACTTTGGTATTAGCCAAATAATGTAATGTCTCCTTTTGGCATTGCTCTGAATCTTGCCCTTGGAAATATCAAAGTCTGCTAATTTTCACCCTTATTAATTCTGATATTGAATATTGATCCATTGACTTTCTTGTCTTCTTTGATCTTATGGATGATTCCTCTAATTCCCCCTTCTCAATTGAATTAATCTCTTCTTTATATCTTCATTTGTGGGAAGTCACACCTCTTCATAAGAAATGAGTCATCACTCTTCATTGCTGCCCTTTGAGAATAATAAGTTACTCTTCAAATTTTATCTCCCTTGGATGTCCTCCTCAAATGAGGCTTTCACCTTTTTATATCCTCCAATGTGAGGGAGAGATCACATCTCTTCATCATGTATGCCCCTTTGGAAAAAGACACACCCTTTCCAACATTAGCACCCTTTGAAATGGTGCAACTCTTCATTATTTCTGCCGTTTGAAAGTAACACAACGTTTCACATTCAGATCTGCACTTCTTATTCCCCAAATTATCCCCTCAAATGAGGTTCTCTTCTCCCTTTTATATCTCATGTTTGAGAGAGTCACAACTTTTCATTTCATATCTTTGACAATTCATTAACTTAATTAAAATTTAATTATATTCTTTTATATTTTAATTTTAATTTTATTATTATCATTTATCATTAAATTGTATTTCAAAGTGGGGGCATTACAAATAACTTAATTCCTCCCAAACTTCAAAAGATCATTTATCTAGGTCAATGAGGTGCACTTCTAAATCAGAAATGGCTAGTCCAATGATTCTTAGTTTTATCAACTTTGTTCTTCCACTCAATGAGTTTACTATGCTTCGTAGGTGTTATTTTTGTCCCATCAACCACACCAAGATAAATTTTACCATACAAGTATGCAAATTGCAACCTTTATTTTTTTCTAATGGGATTCCTCTTTTTCAGAAGATTAAGAAAACTAAAAAATCTGAAAAATAATACACCTTATGATACAATCTAAGCCAAGGAGTCTAATGAAGACAACCTAATCTATCAATGTCAATATTACATTACATTATAGAACCTTAAGATACCACATTTGTGTTCAAAAATTCATTGTCGATACTCAATATGCATTCATAATTGAAAATACGTTGTCAATATAAATATGCCAACACTTTTTTTGCATGTAGTTCATTGTTTTTTTCTGGTTGGAGGATGTTTTGATACTCTTCCATTTCTATTATGACCTAAAACCGCTTTTTTATGCACTAAAAGTTTTGGGTGTGAGAGAAATTCTGTACCAAGCTTTTGTTCATATTTCTGAATGCTTTTGGCTATGATTCAGACCTGTTTGCCTTTCATAATTGTGAAAAGTCCACTATTGCAGACCTGCAACCACTTTTTTACACACTACCAAGTTCTAAGTGTTTGTGAAATTTATTACCAGGCTACTGCTCATTATTTCTAAGTGCTTTTGTAAGCGAATTAGACATGTTTACCCATCATATTAGTGAAAATCTAGTTTTACAGACGTCCCCTTTGAGAATCACTGCCGTCCCCAAGTTTCCAGGACGTTTCCCACGAATTTTGCAATTTTGGGGACGGCAGGGGGATGTCCCCTAGCCATCCCCTAGCCATCCCCGAAACGTCCCCAGTACAGGGACGGGGGATTTTAGCCCCGGGACGCATCCCCGGGTTACGTAGGAAATAAATAACTGCTACCCTGGCTAAATAGATGTTGTAGATCCTATCACCAGCTAGCAAAAGAAAACAACCACGGTCAGCAGTTGTAACCACCTTCAGAAATCAAATGAATCTACCCAGGAAAAGATAGAAATAAAGTAATGCTGCCCAATGTTGAAACCAAATCTCCCAATGAAAGAAACAATAAGGAAAATTAGAAAAAGCAGCCACGTGGTCAAAGGAATTGTCTTGAAGGAACAACATAAATTTTAACAGCAAAGGAATGGTCTACATGGGAGATGGCAACCCATGGCATGTAGGAAAAATTCAGATACCATCACCAGCCAGAAGAGAAACAACACAGTGCCCTTCAAAAAATGAATGGATCAACCGAGATGAAGTCAGAATGTTACCATGCTCCCAATTTGTTATCAAAAATAACCAACAACAAGAAATTTACCATGTGAATACTACATTAGTTTTTTGCCAAAATAAAATAGAGAATATTAAGGTTCCAAAGCTGCCCATAAAGAAGGAATAAAAAGCTCAACCCTCATCAAATAAGAAGTGTAAAACCTTTGCCACAAATTATTGCCAATTTCTAAATTGCTTAAAGTAATAAAAGGCATCTGAGATAAATCAGCCCAATGCTGCCAAAGAAAGAAAGGCAAAGGATCTATTTTACCTAAACAATTAACAAACTGGCCGCTAACAAGGCAGATCCATATTGCCATAAATTATATTGCATAAAGCAATGATAATCTCATCATCCAGCTTGCCAAATAATTCTTTGCACTAACAGCTGTGGCAGGTTCTGTCACATCCTATCACAAAGGTAAAATACTGCAAAACAGCACATGTGACCATCTTGTAACATACTACACAGCTCCCATCACATTTTTTTAATCAATCCACTTACACAAGAAACTGAAGTGTTGCAATTTGAATTAAGCCTGTCGCAGCCTTTAGGTGTCCTACAGCACAACTACAAGTCTAAAATCCATTTGAAACCAGCAGCCTTCCCTCATCACAAATTTCTGAAAGAATTCTAATCTAAAGAATTACCTATCATTTCTTAAACTGAAGCAAGTTCTGTGATGAGCTGCAGCAGTCAGGGTTTTCTTTCCTCTAGCTGCATCAATTTTTATCAGCAAACACAAGGTGCACAATCACATTGAAACTCAACTTGGGTTATTTCAGATCTTCTAGTTACCCTAATTCTTCCCACACAATATAACAAACATTAGGCTCTGATACCATGATAAATAATGAGACTGTGGTAATACAAAGAAAGGAGAGATACACAAATACTACTTACTTAGATACATCTATTTATATAAAACAGAATAACAAGAGTCTTTCTAAGAGACTCCAAGTTCACTCATTAACCAACAGTTGAGATACTACTCTTAACTGCATTCATACACAACAATAATCCCCAAATAATAGACTATTACACTTATTTGAATTGGAGTGTATACCCTAACATTTACATAATGAGTGGTTAGAGAAATAATATAAAGCTGATGCAAGAACATATTCCATGACCTACAACACGGAGGTGGCTTGTAGCACTACTTTGTTTTCGACTAGCTTTACAAATGAAGGGGTCACCCCTTTATATAGGCCTCCAGCCTTGATTACATGCAAACACTAATTAGGGTTTGACCCCAAAGATTCCACACACATGATGCAATAAGGTGGGAATAAACATTAATGACCCATTATGCCCATTATCAATTAATTAAATTCCTGTCAAAAATGGCGTCCATTGTGCATTAAATGCACCACTTCTTTCAAATTCCCCCGTGTAATAAATGCTCCATCATGCAATAAATCACCCATAATGCTCCACCATTTCCAAAATCAGCCATATGCAATAAATGGTCCATATCTCGCCATGCATTGACTCAACCGCCACTTGGTCAAAATCCCGCCAGCAATAAATGTGACTCTTGGCAACAATGTAGCAAACTAAGAGGAGGTGGGGGGGATCAGTTTGCTCACAAACTTTACTTAATTCAAACACAACTTCAGATCTGATAATAAACAATGAAAGCATAAATCAACACCACATCAATAACACACATAACACCAAGATTTTTGACGTGGAAAACCCGATTAAGGGAAAAACCACGATGGGATCCTACCCACAATGAGATAATACCCTGTTAGGAGTAAATGAAATATTACAATGGGGAATGCACATGCATTCATGCACACTGCCTAGAGCTCACTGTTCAAAAACAACAAAAGGCTACAACCCTAGGAAAGCTCACTGCCTTACAGAAACATTCAGATTACATCAAGAAGATCATGAATTGATAAAATAGCATCTCCTCATGCCTGGTTACAGTTCCGATTAAGCACAACACAAACTTTGCTCTTTCACACTTTTTCACACTTCCTTGCACTTCTTCTCTGCTACCGAAAGATCAAAACATTATTCACACACACAGATACATCTCTCACATGATTATTATATATATTTATACAAATCATCAACCTATATTTCAAGGTCGGCTCAACACTCATCACACATTACAAAGAATATAACCACACATGCTACATCAATACATGCGAACCAAAACAATGTTCGCTAAGACATAATCTGGACCCAAATCACCACCTCAACAACAAAACACCTCCAAGAATAACACCAGGAACATCCACAAGATGCTACAATCATTTGGTCGGCCAAGAACACCGCATAACACGAACATATCGGAGAAATCATTAATAACGCGCACAACGATCAATGTGGACCATCAACATAGATAGGGCCCGATCTAGAAATATACACAAGAATCATGAATTACAACAGCAACAATCGCAACATCACCACTTACTAGAATCTCCATTATCATTATACCGAACCTCAAGAACACCAACTAAACTGACTGTCAAACTAAAAGATTCACTTGCGGATCTCCAAATCATGAACCATCTGAATTGAGGACACATATGAACGTCCCAAACACTCTGCCAAATCCACAAACCAAGATATTGCAATTCTGGAGCAATGCAGAGCTAAATCCAGAATACTGATCAACACAAACAACTGAATACCAACCACAATACCGGATCTCATAACTCGATCAAATCACCATGCAGACCACTGAAACTCTAGCTGAATCAACTAGAGATGCTTATCTCAAAACCCTTTAATCCGCAATAACTCATCTACAACACACTGACCAAACAAACTCATCCAATCCAACTGCAACAATGGAACACAAAAATATGTTGACATCAATAACAACACATCATTCCATCAAACTTCTCAGCAATATCCAACAATCTCCCCCTTTGGCATTGATGGCAACATATTAATGTGAAAAACAATCAATGCAAAGAAAGAAATCAACCACCAACAATCTCCCCATAAATCTCAACAATCTCTCCCTGAGATCTTCCACATGATATGGCAGTTTTTCACATGCTCTTCTCCCCCTTTGACATCAATGCAAAGGGCACATATGCAAATCATGATTCTCTCCCTCTTACCAGATAATCTCTCCCTCTTTGACAAACTCACAAATCTGAACAACTGAACCACATACTGACTGCTCCCCCTGAGTAGTAGCCACCACTCATCAATCCAGATCACAAGATATCTCTGTGAAGTCCATCGGACTAATGCAACTCAATGCATCTTAGCTCTCATTAGGAGGGGCAAGCACCCCTAGCTTCTCTCTGAAATACTCGAAAGTATCCTTAGGCAAAGACTTCGTGAAGATATCTGCAATTTGTTCCTTTGTAGATACATAGTCCAATCTGACTTCCTTCTCATTCACCTTCTCTCTCAAGAAATAAAACTTGATTGATATATGCTTAGACTTTGAATGCAACATAGGATTCTTAGAAATGTTGATAGCACTTGAATTATCACAGTATATAGCAGTAGGCTCATCAAAAACAACTCTGATATCCTTCAACGTCTGCTTCATCCCTACCACCTGAATACAATTGCTAGCAGCAGCAATGTATTCAGCTTCTGCAGTAGATAAGGAAATAGCATTCTGCTTCTTACTCATACATGAAACCAATCTCTTGCCCAAGAAAAATGCACCACCACTAGTACTCTTTCTGTCATCAACATCACCTGCCCAATCAACATCAGTAAAAGCACTCAAAGTAAAGTCATCAACTTTAAGATACCACAAGCCAAAATCAATTGTCCTTTTCAAATATCTGAAAATTCTTTTAACAACAACAACATGAGATTCCTTAGGATCAGCTTGAAATCTAGCAACAAGACAAACAACATTCATAATATCTAGTCTAGTTTGAGTCAAGTATAACAATCCACCAATCATAGATCTATATCTAGTCTAATTTGCTTTCGGAGATTCATCATCCTTTGTCAACTTGCATCCAGTTACCATAGGTGTACCAATAGGCTTTGCATCATCCAAACCAAACTTCTTCAGCAATCCCTTTACATACTTAGACTAAGATATAAAAATACTTTTATCCAACTGAGTAATTTGCAATCCCAAAAAGAATGTCATCTCACAAATCCTAGACATTTCAAACTCATTCTGCATATCATCAGCAAACTTCTTGCACAAACCATCATTTCCACCAAAAATAATATCATCAACAAAAACTTCAACAATTAAGATGTTATCATTATCAATCTTGAAGTACAAATTACTATCAATAGTACCTTTATCGAATTCAAGCTTCATCAAATACTTATCCAATCTAGCATACCAAGCTCTTGGGGCTTGCTTCAATCCATACAATGCTTTCTTCAATCTACAAAACATATCTTTCTAATTTGTCAACTGAAAGCCATCTGGTTGCTCAATATAAACTTCTTTCAGCTCAACATTAAGAAAGACTGACTTGCCATCCATCTAATACACTTTGAAATCTTTGTAAGCAACATAAGCAAGAAATAATCTAACAACTTCAATTCTAACTACCGAAGCAAAAATCTCCTCAAAATCAATTCCTTCCATTTGAGAGTAACCCTTACAAACAAGTCTTGCTTCATTCCTAACAACTTCACCTTTTTCATTCAATTTATTCCAAAACATCCATTTAGTTCCAATTACATTTGTATCCTTAGGTCTGGGAACAAGAACCCATGTATTATTCTTTTTAATCTGGTTCAATTCTTTTTCCATTGCTTTAACCCAATTTTCATCTTTGCATGCTTCACTAACATCTTTAGGTTCAAACTTAGAAATCAAGCAATACTCTTCAACAATTTCTTGTGACCATTTCACACATCGCCCCATTAGAATGGGGACCCCCTCTTTTTCTTGGGTTTTTGCTTTCCCTTAGTTTTTCTCTACTTGCTAGGTGTTTTGAGTGAGTGAATGGTCGCCTGGGCTGGGTAGATTAGGGTTTCTCTCTAAGAGCTCGTCTTGGGGTTTCTTTCAAAGCTGAGTAAAGTCTGGACTTGGTAAGTCAGATATTGTCTGCCTTGAACCCTAGGGTTGTCGTAGAGGAGGTTTTACCTTTCAGGAGAATGAGGATGGATAGATTGGGTGAAAGAGATGATAGGTCTCAGGTCAGGGCAGGTCTGGAATGTTGGTTTTCTTGTCAGAGTCTTGTTTTCCTCCAGGTCAGAGCCGATTAAGCAAAGTCAATGGCCAAGGGGAGATTCAGGAGGCGATTTTAGGAATTGATGAGCAAATTCACTTGACGATGATTGAAGAAGTATTGAAAAGTTATATCCAAGACAAGGAGGTTTGAGGTATAAAATGAGTCTAAACCATGAAATTAGCTCCTGACCCTTCCAAAGGATCCAGGGCAAAATTCATATTCCTCTGCTCTGCCCCTTGTCTGGACCAATTTTGAAACTTCTACTGCATGGTGTCAATGATTGGAATGTATATTTGCCTTAGGAAGAAGGTTTGAAGCAACAAAATGATGGAAATAAGCCTGGAGGAGAAAATTCGTTCCTGACCCTTCCAAAGGTTCCAGAGCGAAATCCTCATTTGACCCTCAATTTTGGTCTAAGGCATTGAAAATGAAGATTTTGGAGTCAAGTGGATGGCAAGTAGACATGATGGTGCTAGGGAGAGGTGAATTTGATCAAGTCTGAAGTGAGTTGAGTAGGAAAGAGGTGTGAAATCAACCCAAAACATGAATTTCGCTCCTGACCCTTCCAAAGGGTCTACAGCGAAATTCCAAGAAGACACCTTTTTTCTCCTGGTTTGCACTAAAAGTCTTGTTCCTTAGACATGTGGTGAAGGTTTTGATATTTTCTTGCCTAAAAAGTGATTGAAAGCATTAAAGGAGGAAGATTATGACCCAAGACATGGATTTCGCTCCTAACCCATCCAAAGGGTCCAAAGCGAAATCCACTTTTCCTCCACTTTGCTCAAAGATATGACCAAGATTGTTAACTTTTGAGGCATAGTTGATAAGGTTTTGATGCACGTTTGCCTTATAGAGGAGGTTGAGACTTTGAAATTGCGAAAATCAACCTGGGAGGAGAATTTCGCTCCTGACCCTTCCAAAGGGTCCAGAGCGAAATCCTCCATTTAGCCTTCCTTTGACCTTAAAGACCTAGTTTGACCTTGCCTGAGGCCAATTGGATGATGGATTGTCTTGATTGCGATAGGAGGAAGTTGAATTGATCAAGTTTGAAGGAGAATGAGATGAAAGAGGGTGAGAAATTAGCCAAGAGTAAGATTTTTGCTCCTGACCCTTCCAAAGGGTCCAAAGCGAAAATCCTTATACACCTCAATTTCTTCATTGTCCAAACCAATTTCCTAGTTTCTAAAGCATGTTTGGAGGTGTTTTGAAATGTTCTAGCCTTAGGGAGTGATTAGAGTTGGGAAAGATGATGGATTTTAGCCTAAAAGTTGAATTTCGCTCCTGACCCTTCCAAAGGGTCCAGAGTGAAATTCTTGAAAACACTCATTTTCCCCTTATAGCCAAAGTCAGGACCTTGGTGGAGATGCAAAGAGAGTAGTCTATGTTTGCCTCCCAAAGAAGATTGGAGTTGAAAAAATCAACAATCAAGCCTAAAACATGATTTTCGCTCCTGACCCTTCCAAAGGGTCCAAAGCGAAATTCCAAATTTTATGCCAAAGGCAAGTGTGGATCAAGGTGAATTGAGATGAGAGAGGTCCCTAAGGATGACTTTAAGTTGCTAAGAAATCATTGAATTTGAAGGAATTGTGCAAAACCAGGATTTTCGCTCTTGACCCTTCCAAAGGGTCCAAGATATTAACCCTAGATTGATTCCTCTTTATCAACATCTTTTTAAGATGGTTTTAATTCTGAGCTTCATACTACTCTTCCCGAGGGGCATGTCAAAGTTTAGGGCATCCCAATTAGATTGAATAGGATGACAGTTCCTATGGATCTATATAATTGGAGTTTGTGATCAAGTCACACATCACAATATACTGGGTCTTCTAATTCTTTACGAGTTTTATCTAATAGATCCGCGATATAACTAGGGCGTCGTTTGAAATACCAAAAGAGCAAAATTTCTAAAAATCATCTATTGACCCTGCAGGTCAAGTCAAACTTTGGGTTGTTATAGCTTGGATGAGTGTGAGGAGAGGTGCCCTTGCCCTTTTGAGGATGATTGAGGTTGAAAGATGGAGGAATAAGCCTAAAACAAGATTTTCGCTCCTGACCCTTCCAAAGGGTCCAAAGCAAAAAACCCTAAAACCATCTTTTTCTCCAAAATTTGTGTGAAGACTAGCCTAGACCATGGTGAGAAAAGCTCTTTGGATTGCCTTGGAAAGATTTTTGACCATCAAGAATGTGAATTTTGAGCTAAACACATGAATTTCGCTCCTGACCCTTCTAAAGGGTCTAGAGCGAAATTCTGGATAGGTCCTGTCCTTGGCTAGGTTTTTGAGCGAATTTTCCTTTTCAAGGCTTTTGAGGATCAAGCAAATGTTGCCAAGTTGAGAAATGGATTCAAAAGAGGGAGTCTAGAGGAAACAAGGTGAAAGGAATGGAGTTGAGTCAGGATAAACAAGCAAAAGATGAATTTCGCTCCTGACCCTTCCAAAGGGTCCAGAGCGAAATTCTTCAAATCCACTATTTCCTCCTTGTGTCAAAGTCAAGATTTTGATTCCTAGGGTGTGGTTGAGATTGGAATGACGTTATTTAAGCCTTGCAAGATGAGTTGAAGTGAAGGAGATGAAGAATTAAGCCTAAGACTTGAATTTCGCTCCTGACACTTCCAAAGGGTCCAGAGCGAAATTCATAAATTGACATTTTTCCTCCAAAATTGTGTTGAGCCAAGTCAGTGATCCAAATGGATTGGGCTTAGAGATTGCCTTAGAAGAGATGGTGAATGAAAGAAGGATGAATTTTGACCTAAAAGGTGAATTTCGTTCCTGACCCTTCCAAAGGGTCCAGAGCGAAATTCTCATAATCACCTAATTTACCCATGGTGGAAGCTAAAAAATTGAATCCCTAGGCTATGTTGAGCTAAAACTAGCATATGCTCACCTTCAGGAGAAATTCGGAATGAAAGAATGAGGCAATTGAGACCTAAAGGAGGAAATCAATCCTGACCCTTCCGAAGGGTCCAGGGCGAAATCCTTGGAAAAGCCTATTCTTCACCTTGTTTGGGCTAGGCAAAGGCATGATGACAAGAGCATGAAGTAGTGATAAATCAAGGTTGTGAAGATGTTGATTAATGGAGTAAATATAACTAATTGAGGTAGTCAAACAAGCCTCCTTGGAGTGATCTAAACCTCTCTCATATCATGGACATTCTAGTGACTATGAAAAACATCTTCAAGATTTACCTTGTCTTTTTAATAATCCACATGCGAATCTCTTCGAGGCACTTTTTTCTATTTCAAATCACTCACTAAACCTTATGCTTGATTAATAAAGCAAATATGCCTTGATTAAGCAATTGTTAAAATTGACAAAATCGACTTTTAGGCTTTGCAATTAACTTAAAATCAAAAAATCCACACTTTGGCGCTCAAAACATTTCATTTTTGCTTTATTACCAAGTTGGCCAGCTTGTAAAAGGTTTTGTTTTATTTTATTCACACATTTATCAAGTCGGCCTAGTGGTAAAATGGTGGGAGCGCCCTATAAAGGAAAGGTGTGTTTTGAATTTTCTAAATCACTCATTCATTTTCTCCTATGCGAATTTGGAAGAGCAGAACTAAAGGTGCGAATTCCAGCAGACTTGGGCGAATTTCTTGATTGAAGAGCAGAACTAAAGGTGCGAATTCCAGCAGAGTTGGGCGAATTTCTTGATTGAAGAGCTGGTTGAGAGCTGGTTGAAGGCGAATTTCTTGCTTGAAGGCTGATTGAAGGTTGGCTGGAAGCTGATTGAAGGTTAAGTCATCAAAGGGGAGGACCTGAAATTCAGATCAAAGACCTGTCATCCAGCAAATCTCCATTTTCCTTTATCTTTTTTTTCAAGGTTAATAGCTAAAAATCAAAGAGAAGGTATGTACAATCAGATTTTTGAAAGCATGTTGAAGATTTGATTTAATTCATAAGTAATATCAATTTGAAAATTCATAATTCTAAAGGTTTATCACATTATTTTCAAATTGTAATCTATTTATTTGCTTGAAAGGTCTCAAATCTCCTACCTTAGGATATCATGCTCAAACCTAACTTAAGTGTTTTGTGTAGGTGTCAAATGACGACCCCCAAGGCCAATGGATCCACTACCCAGCAGGCTCTCATCAAGGAGGATCAGAAGAACGATGATTTGGAGACCAAGATCGTGTCCAAGTGGAGCAATATCGGAGACACCAATCTAGGAAGCTTCAATGTGAAGAAGTTTCGAGAAGCGCCCTACATCGACAAGTCGTCACCTGTTGCGAAGAGGATAATTGAGAGTGGCATCATCAAAGCTGTAGGATTTCCTCCTGCAGTCAAATGTCACGAGTTGATGATTGAATGCGCCCAGCACTATGATTCACATTCGAGGACGATTGTAGCCAAGGATGGAACTATCTTAGCCTATCTTTCAGAGGAAGCTATAAGTGAAGCTTTTCATCTCCCGCAGCCGAGAGACATGATCTACAGAAGTTTGGAAGGAGCTAGGTCTATCTACGAAGATGATCCTGATTCCTGTCTGAACTTCATCAACAAGAATTGGTTACTCAAGAGTAGACCTCGCTTCAACAAGATTCCCAATTTGCCGCACAGAATTGATTTCCAAGAGGAATTCAAGGACTTGATAACCATGCTCAATCGGGTTACTGGTGCCTCTCAAGCCTTCTTCTTCGACAAGTGGATGTTCTTCTTCATACAAGTGATTGTCCAAGGAAAAGGAATGCTCAATTGGGCTAGAATCATTAGCAACAACCTAGACGTGCAATTGAGGAGGTTAACCCCTACCAAGACTTTCCACATGAGTTCATATGTTATATATTCCTTAGTCAGAAGTTTTGAGTATGCAGGGCTACCACACAGAGGAGTTGTTGGGAGAGGACTCGGAGAGATAAGAGCATGTGATTCTTATGTTCAACTGCATCATCCGCCAAGGAATGACTACAAGCTAATCAATGACACCTTCACGATGTACATCACCAGGACATTGCAAGGAGGGATTCATTACCGGTTGTCTACCGAGGCACAAGAACTCGTGAAGAAGAATGGTTCGTGGTTCATTCAGTTTCCAAAATTCACCTATATTAGAGTCCATGGATGTCCTTCACCTCCCTATATGTTGCCAAGGTATCCAACAGACAGGATAATATTACTTGAGGTGACTAGACAGTTGGCAGCTTATGCTAGAGCATCAAGACATAAGCATGGAAATGGAATCCCTGTACCCATTCTACTAGGGAATCCAATTGAAGTGTGTCCTAATTCTCAAGCTGCGGAGGATGCAGAGAAGGAGTTATCTCTATATTCGTTCACATCTTTTGCCTCAAGGGAGAATTTCGACCCTCATGGTCACATGGAAGAGACAGTTGGGAGGAAGTACAAGCATGAGTTTCAAGTAGATGACTTCTGGATGAATATTCAGGATGATAGAGAGATGAAAAGAAAAATGCATTCTAGATTTTGCCCTTGGATCTCATCAGGAAATGTAAAGTTTACAGAGTAGCCGATCAAGCTCAGGACAATGGTAGATATCTCCAATCGTCATATGAAAAGGAAGATAAAGAAGTGAAGATAGATTGGAATGAGCCAGAGGTTTCAGACCTAAGAGCATTAATGGCTCCTATGTTGAACTGCACTCACAGATGGGTGGACGTACAACATCAAAAATTGAAAGAACAGAATGTAGCCATGACATTCACCCTGGAAACAAGAACAGAAGAAGGAGAAGCAAGTGTGAGTGAGAATACTTCTCATTCCAAGGGATCAAAGAGAAAAGAATGACTTGAGAAGAGAGAGCCTTCTAAGAAGAAACAAAAGGTGAATCCTGATCGTCCACCGAGTACGTCTTCTAGGCATGAAAAAGAAACAAGTCAAGGAGAAGATCAAAGACAGATAGTGTATGAAATTGATGAGTCTATAGAATCCATGGTGCAGAATGATAAACAAGGTAAAGGACAAACACCACAGCATTCATCGGGTCAATCTCTCCAGGTTGGTGCTAACGAACAACAAGAAGAAAAAAATGATGATGAAGCAACATCTCCTTTCAGAGAAGATAGACCTCTGCCTAAGGAAATACAAGTGAGGGAAAGAAAGTCTTCTATTCTAGATTGGCTAAAAGAAAGGCTGACAAGCGTAGTTGTGGTTGAAGAGGAAGAACAAGTATTCGACTTGGAAAGTCTCATAGGAAATTCCCATGAAGAGATTGAAAAGAAGAAGGCTACAAAGATGTCAAAGGTAATTAGAGATGATGCAGGATCCAGAAAGGTACAAGTAGCCACACCAGTAGTGGACAAGTATGAGGATGAGATTCTGGCAAAGGAATATGATCTAGAAACATTTGATCTTGGTCCACTTACCTCCGAGCAGGCCATGGAAGAAGCAACTGATTCAGTGAGAGCACTGAATGACAAACTCAAAGAAGAAATGGAAAAGAATAAGAAGCTAGAAAGGGAGGTCAGTGCTTGCAGGAATTATTTTGGCCACCTTAATCAACCTTTAAGGCGACAGGATCCATCAATATCTCCTTTGCATGCACTTCCTCCTGAATCAATAAATGAGGCAGAAAGGATGAAGAACTTGGCCCAACTCATGAGTTCTTGGATTGATGAATCTTACAAGGTACCCATTGAATTTGCAACAAGAATGATGAAGATAGTCCATCGGGCTATCCAGGTCCTTGAGATCATTCATAATCTATTGATAACTGTAGATGCATTCACTCACACTAGAGACATTATCATCCCGGTCTTGCAAGTGATAAGAAGGACACCGAGACAGATTTTAGCACAAGAGAAGATAATGGATGGAGGAACCCATACCCTTCTGCAATGGTCCACTTTACTCCAAATGAAGGAAGTTCTTTTCGAGGACATCAATATCAGATGCAGCCAGGTTGAAGGTACTATCCACCCTATTCAAGACAAGGTGTTTGATATATTGTGTACGATCCTTGACAGAAGGATTGAAATCGAGACAGATGTGGATGTCCAAGAGTATGTATGCTACATATGTTCTTGATTGAGAAAACGAAAGAGCTAGAGCCTGGATGGGAGACGACCCTTCTCACAGCTTTTGATCAAGTCCTCCACTTGGAAGAACAAATGAAGAATCTTCATGAGATTCCCATTGCTGAAATTGAGGGGATTACGTCTAGATTTATTGAATATGCTAGAAAAGAGCATAGGAAAGGGAACAAAATTCTAGATGAAAAGTTGTTATAAGATGATGTGGCAACTTTATTCCCATTGGGCTATGTTTCCTCATTATTTGTGCCAATTTCTATTGACTATGGATTGATAATGTTTATCTAGATGGGGTCTCTTTTGTAACAAACCCTAATTAGGGTTTAGGTGTCAAAATCTCAACCATTGATCTTCTTTTGATCCAGGCCATCCATTGTATTTGAGAGTGCTATATAAGCCCTCACTCATTTCATTTTAGAGAGTAAGAGAGTTAGAGTCAGAAATAAGAGAAATAAGATTAATACTGTTAGCAGCAAAGAAATAAGTAGTGTAGAGAGAAAGTTGAACAATTGTTGTTTATTTGGCTATGAGATCAATGAAATATTGAAGTTATGGTGTTTTATTGCAGTCCTTGTGGCTATTTTCATGGTTGTTTATCTTCTAAAATCACTCTTAGTAGAGATAGCATTTAAGTTTTACGATTGAAGGACGAATGTTGTGCTTGATCTTTGGTAAAACTCATAATACAAACCACTAGCTCCTTACTGATTGTAAGTACACCCTATGTGGTCAACTGGAAGTATTAAGATTGTTAAGAGTTCAATCATTATTGGAGATATTGATATGTATCTTAGTTATAGTATCTATCCCCTTGATGATTTGAAAATCATTGAATCCCCTTAGAAGATCGTAACAATTCCAGTGGAGTTGTAATCTTTTGGCAATACTGAAATTGGTAGAGTTTTATCAAGGCCAGTCCTCAGTGAGTCATTCTTAGGATTAGTTTAAGTATCGCCTCCTTTAAACCTTCATCTTTTGATCTTTTTTGAAACATCAGTTAGTATTAGGAGAACCTAGTTTCCTCATTGAAAAGTAGTTGCAAGAACAAGCTTTCCCAGAAAGTACGTAAGGCCCCTTGTAAAACAGCAAACACAATGACCATTGGTGCTTATCCACGAGTAGAGAACCTACATAACAGAACTTTGAAGTTTCTTCGATTGATCCTTTTGCGATATCTTCAGCATTCCAGAACTTTATTCAAGAGAGGATAAGATACCTCTGGGTATTTTATTCTGTGTTTGGACGTGTACAAAAGACACATCAACACAGTTCTTCTCCTATTCATCACACCTTATTCTTATCACCTATGATCTGATTCTCTGAATGATTCAATCTCACATACCTGGGAGTTTTAGGATTTTTCTTATTTCCTGACTCTTGAGCTCTTTCTTCTGTACATTCTCAGGGTTTTCTGGAGCAATCTGAGTTTGATTATGGGTTTGCGTTTGCTTTCCTTTATCTGAACTAACATCCTAATCATCAGAATCATTTCAGCAAGATCTGATTTGTCTCTCATTGCCTTCATCAACCTTCACATTAGCACTTTCAGCTGTCTTTCTCAATCTCTTATTATAAAACCAATAGGCCTTGCTCTTAGTAGAATAACCAAGAAAAATTCCTTCACTTCTAGCATCAATTTTTCCTAGATTTTCATCTCTTCTAATATAGCATTTACTACCAAAAATTCTGAAATATCTAACTATAGGAACATGACCAAACCATAACACATAAGGAGTCTTACTCGTATCACCTTTGATATGCACCCAATTAAAAGTGTATACAGCAGTACTCACAGCTTCTCTCCAATAGATATGCAGAACATTTTCTTCAATCATCATCGTTCTAGCAGCTTCCTGAATTGTTCTTTGCTTCCTCTCCACAACACCATTCTACTGAGGGGGCTGCAGAGCAGATAACTATCTCTTCAGCCCATGCTCTTCACAAAAAGCATTAAACTCACGGGAAGTAAATTCACCACCTTTCTCAGATCTCGGACACTTCAACTTCAATCCAGTCTCTGTCTCAACCATAGCTTTGAAAATTTTGAACTTCTCCAAGGCTTCAGACTTCTCCCTTAAGAAAGTAACCCACATTATCCTTGAATAGTCATCAATCAGCAACATGAAATACTTGTCACCCTACAAGCTTCTCACTCTAGAAGGACCACACAAAATGAAATACTTGTCCATCATAACTATACTGTTTTCTTTTAAAAGTAACTCTTTCTGGACACCTTGAGGCAAAATGTCCTATCTTATTGCATGAAAAACATTTAAGAGGCAACTTTCCTTCATACTTACCGGCTCCTTTAGGCAATTTTCTGGCAATCAGGGCTTCAAACTCTCTCATCTCCTTCTCATATCTAGACACCCTTGTAGAACTTTCTCCTGGATCATATTTCTACTTCCCGGAAACAATAGCTTTAAATGCAAATTCAAACTTAGGAAGAGATTCACCAAATTCACTCAACTCAAAGGCGGCAAGTTTTCCAATCAGCATGTCTCTAGTCACTTCTGTCACAGTCTGGATCTCCTCAATAGCAGCAACCTTGTGCTTGTAAGCAAGAGGCAAGGATCTCAGCACTTTATCTACAATCTCTGATTCTTCCAATACTCCGTCGGCACATCTGATGTTCAACACAAGTTCATTCAGTTTCTGCATAAAAGAGGTAATGTTCTCATCTACACCCATCTTTAGCATCTCATACTTTCCCTTCAGGCTCTGCAACTTAGCAACATTCACATGGCTGTCACCTTCATACAAAGTCTCTAGCTTCCTCCAGATCTCATGAGTAGTCTGCACATCCATCACATTAGTCATCTCAGGATCAGACAAAGCACTCAACAATGCTTCCTTAGCTCTAATATTGAATTCAGCTTCCTTTATCTCATCCGGAGTTGTAGGACCATTCAGAGGAACATTATACACATTCTTAGTAATCTTCCAATAATCTTCACCAATGCATCTCAAGTGACATCCCATCCGGTTCTTCCAAAGAGTGTAATTAATTCCATCTAATCTCGAACTATCCTTCTTATAAGCAAAGGTTGCCATCTCGGATCACCTCAAGCAGTCAAGCTTCTTCCAGAAGATCTAGCTCTGATACCAATTGTTGGCAACAATGCAGCAAACTAAGCGAGGGGGGGGAATCAGTTTGCTCACAAACTTTATTTAATTCAAACACAACTTCAAATCTGATAATAAACAATGAAAGCATAAATCAACACCACATCAATAACACACATAACACCAAGATTTTTGACGTGGAAAACCCAGTTAAGGGAAAAACCACGGTGGGAACCTACTTGTTGTGAGGTATTCACACATCACCCTATCGCAAATGGGGACCCCCACTTTTTTTGCTTCCTAGGGTAGCAGTTTGACTCTTTTGCTATTAACCTTTGCATTGGAGAGGTATAGTTGGTCAAGAAGCCAGGAATCAAATGAATAGCCATTTTGTGAGGTGTGAAATGAGGTAATGTGAGACAAGGAGTCAAGTCAAGAGTTTGATAGAGGAGCCCCTTTGGCCAAGCCTAGTCGACTATGCAAATGTTTTCTTGATCCCCCAAGTGACCTAATTACACTTCAATGGGAGGTGAGACCCGGGAGCAAAATTTGACTAAGTATGCTAAAATTTCCTTTGCTCCAATCTAGGAGCAAATTTTGCTTCCATTGCTACGCTTTAGGAGCAAAATCCCTCTCCATGCCTTCTAAATCACCTAAAGCTGCCTCTAATCATCATGTGATGCCTTAGTTTAAGCGAAGGATTCAATCCTTGATCAAGAACCTTGAATGAGGTTAAGTGTGGAGGTCATTTCCATTGCTCCTTCTCAAGAGCGAAAACCACTTCCTTTGCCCTCATCTAGGAGCAAAATTGCTTTCCTGAGTACATTTGAGGAAAATGAGTGAGTTTTAATGCTTTTGGCACCATTTTGATCATAAAAGAGGTGAAGTTCATCACGATTTTGGCTAAGGAATGGAGGGAAGATGGCAAATTAGGGTCACTTCCATTGCTCCTCTCTAGGAGCAAAATTCATTTCCATTGCTCTCCTTTGAGAGCGAATTTCCCTTCCATTGTCATTGGAGTGGAGCGACATCACATTCAAGGTAGGCATTGAGGTTCTTTGGTGCATAGAGACTGAAACCTAAGGCATGATGTGATAAGACCAAGCTAGAGGATGAATTTAAAGATCATTTCATTTGCTCCCAAATTGGAGCGAAATCCTCTTCCTTTGCCCCAAGTTGAGAGCGAAATTCCTCCTAGGATCTCACATTGAGCATGGTTTGACGCATTTGAATTGAGAAAGTGAGTGTAAGTGAACAGAAGTGAGTTAAGTGTCAACTTGGAGACTACTTCCTTTGCTCCTCAGTGGGAGCGAATTTCACTTCCTTTGCTCCTCTCTAGGAGCGAAACTCTCTCCAAGACCTTCCTTAAGGTTAATTTGACACCTCTGCACACTAGGAAGGTAAAATCACAAAGTCTAAAGTTGATGCAAAGGCAAGGAATTGATAAAACCTAGCTAAGAAGTGAGTTTGAAGCCTACTTCCTTTGCTCTCTGATAGGAGCGAAAAACACTTCAATTGCCCCTTGCTAGGAGGGAAATTCCCTTCCTTTGCCCGAGTCTAGGAGCAAAATTGATCTCAAACCCTTTCTTAATGTTGATTTGATTCACTTGAAGTGAGGAAAGACAAAATTTGGTTAAGTATGAGATTATTTCCTTTGCTCCATGATTAGAGCGAAATTCCTCCTAGAGACTTCTTTGAAGTCAATTTGACTAAAGGTTTGAGTCCGTGAAATGGAGGAAATTGAATAATATTGAGCTAAGTGTTCAACTTGAAAGTACTTCCTTTGCCCCTTGATTGGAGCGAAAAACACTTCCATTGCTCCTCATTGGGAGCAAATTTCACTTCTATTGCTCCAATTTTAGAGCGAAATCACCTTCAAGACATTTGGTGGAAGAAATTTAATAAAGCTTGCATATGAAGAGATAAATTGATGAAGGGAGGGCAAGAATTTGGTCAAGTGTCACAAAATTTCCTTTGCTCCCCTTTAGGAGCGAAATCTTGTTCCTTTGCTCCTCATTGAGAGTGAAATGCTCTTCCTTTGCTCATGAATAGGAGCGAAGTTGATAAAAAGGTTTCTCTTAAAGTTATTTTAACCTATTTTTGCCCATGGATGATTGGAACCTAGAATTTGAATTGATGAATTGAAGAAAGTGGATGAAATTTTGGCGATGTATGGAATAATCTCCATTGCTCCACTCTAGGAGCAAGAAGTTCTTCCTTTGCTCCCCTTTAGGAGCGAATTTGCTCATTGACATCGGCTAGCAGCAAATATAATTCATATTCAAAAGGGAGGGGCTTAAAACATGTTAAGTCGGCCTTCTTAAGGAAAACAATTCAATTTTATTTGCTCAAGATCAAGTCGGCCTCACCTTAAAAGGACACATCTCCTCATTAAGACACCTATATAAGGAGACTTGAAGCAATCATTTAGTCACCAACTCAGAGCAATCCTTTCTCCTGGAGCGAACTTGATCAGCAGATCAGTAGTCCCCATCAACTTCACTAGCAAATTTGATCAGCAAGGCAAGGAATCCAATCAATGTCAACAGCAAATCTGATTCAAAAAACATATCATCAACGAATTTAATTTCATCAACAGCGAATTTAGTCAACGTCAACATCAAATCTGATCCACAAGCAGCAGCTCCAATCAATAGTGACAGAAATATTCACAAAGGAAGAAGCAAATTCATCAAGGAGACAACAAATCTGCTCAAGGGGAGTGACCTCCCCTATAGAAACACATATTAGACCTGCTACACATAAAAAGGGGGATCATGTCAAATTAAGAGATTATAAAGGTTATATATCATGTGTGTTTAATGCTCATTTGTTTGTTTTGCAGGAGGTGAAGGAAGAAATCAAAAGGACCAGGTTGGAGGAAGATTGGAACAAGTGTCCTAAGGGAGAGATTCCAACATCAAGGTCAAGATACAAGGAAGATATCCTCAAGGGGACTTCATAGGCAAGCACAAGAAGGTGACTACACAAGAAACATTCACTTATACCAGAACATGATCCAGCTATTCAAGGTTTGATGCATTGAAAGAGTCAACAACATGAAGGGAGTCACAAAGAAGGAATTCCAAAGGAGAGAAGCAGTTGTGACATCAAAAGTTCATTCCAAGGCAACATCAATACTTCAAAACTAAGAGGGAGTCAACATCTATACCTTGCACCTCCGTTGAGAGATTTTAGAGGATAGTTTTAGAAGAGTTAATCAAAGTTAGAAGATCATCATCATCACTGCTGAAGCTGGATCATGTTGAGCATCAAGAAATGTTATTCGATACTCATTCATGGTGATGAATCCAATCCACTACTCCACCAATCAAAGAAATTCCACATCAGCATGTCTAGATGCAATGTACCTGACTCGTCCATGATGACACAAACTCTAGCGTACCTACCCCCACTATCTATTGGTTGAATATTCTAGAGATGACATGTGTCAAAGTGTTGTAATTATTTCGTTGGCTAGAATAGAGTTTGTTGTAACAAACCCTAATTTGGGTTTCATTGTAAAATCTCAGCCATTGATCTCAAATCAATCCGAGCCATTCATTGTAATGAGCTCTCTATATAAAGCTCAAGCTCTTCATTTGTAGAGGTTAATAGAATAGAGGGATAATAGAATAGTGAATAGCAGATAGCAATTAGAATAGAAGTTAGATTAGGAGGAGAAATTGTAGTTGTGACTTGTAAATGAGATACTCTTTTCATTGAAGTTATGGTGAAATGTGTTATTTCAACAAGTCCCATGGTTTCTACTTCTCATTTGCTTTCATGTTGATTAGATTGAATAGAGGAATTTGTTGAATGCATTTGTGTGGAATCATTTTAGTCCATACCACTAGCCTCTAGCTGATTGTAAGTGTGCCTTTCGTGGTCAATTGGAATGATATGAGCTTAACTTCAAATTGTTGTACATCCATTGTTTAAGCATTACCTTGAATGGTAATAAATGTTTGATGATAATGATTTGAATATCTTTAAATTATCCCTGAGAAGATTGCACTGAGCTTGTTTCAAATTGTTCAATTTGATGGTGAGACCTTGCCCAGTAGGATTCCATCGAATCATTCACTCTTCTCTTGCATTCTTAGGATTAGAATAGACCCCTAAACCCTATGTCTTTTGTCCTTTTTTAATTCTCCAACCAAGTAGTTAGGATCTAAGTTCCAACGATTCAAGCATTCAACAATTCAACGTAAGTCCCCTTGTGATTCCAGCATAATCACATCAACCATTGAGCTTATCCACACATCGTGACCCAACATACTAAGAACCTTGGAGTTGTCTCAAGTGATCCTTATGTGAATCTTCAACATTTGAGAGACTTTGATCAGGAGAGGATAAGATACCTTGGTATTTTATTATGTGTTTGATTGTGCATAAAAATACATCAACACTACCCACAATGAAATAATACCCTGTTAGGAGTAAATGAAATATTACAATGGGGAATGCACATGCATTTAGGCATACTGCCTAGAGCAAACTGCTCAAAAACAACAAAGGACTACAATCCTAGGAAGGCTCACTGCCTTACAGAAGCATTCGGATTACACGTGGAAGATCATGAACTAATAAAATAGTATCTCCTCATGCCCGGTTACAGTTTTGGTTAAGCACATAACACAAACTCTGCTCTTTCACATTTCTTCGCACTTCTCTGCTACCGAAAGATCAAAACATTATTCACACACACAGATACATCTCTCACATGATTATTACATATATTTATACAAATCATCAACCTATATTTCAAGGTCGGCTCAACACTCATCACACATTACAAAGAATATAACCACACACGCTACATCAATACATGCGGACCAAAACAATGTCGGCTAAGACATAGTTTGGACTCAAATCATCACCTCGAACACGAAACAACTCCAAGAATTACGCCACGAATATCTGCGGCACGCTACAATCATCTGATCGGCCAAGAACACCACATAACACAAACATACCGGAGAAATCATTAATAACGTGCACAACGATCAATGCGGACCATCAACACGGATAGGACCCGATCTAGAAACATCCACAAGCATCAAGAATTACACTAGCAACAATCGCAACATCACCACTTACTAGAATCTTCATTATCATTATACCAAACCTCAAGAACACCAACTAAACTGACTATCAAATTGAAAGATTAACTTGTCGATCTCCAAATCACGAACCATCTGAATTGAGGACACATATGAACGTCTCGAATGCTCTGCCAAATCCGCAAACCAAGATATTGCAATTCCGGAGCAATGCGGAGCAAAATCCAAAATACTGATCAACACAAACACCTGAATACCAACCACATACAGGATCTCATAACTTGATCAAATCACCATGCGGACCACTGAAACTTTAGCTGAATCAACTAGAAATACTTATCTCAAAACCCTTTAATCTGCAACAACTCATTTGCAACACACTGGCCAAACCAAATCATCCAATCTGACTGCAAGACTGGAACACAGGAATATATTGACATCAATGACAACACATCATTCCAATAAACTTCTCCGCAATATCCAACAGTGCCATCATGCCGCCATGCATTCAATAGATTCTCAACATGCAAGTGGACCCCACCATCATATGAACTATAATTTTCCAGGTTGTGCTTCATTAATACGGAATATTCTCTTTCCATGTCACCAACTCATCCTTTATAAGAATCTTTCCATTTCATGCTCACAAAAGATATTTTGGAAGATTTTCCTACCTTGGAAGAATTTTAACAATCTTTTCAATTTCTAAAGGATTCCTGAACGTCCAGAATTTGAGAGAGAAAATCCCTAGAGAGAGAATTTTATCCTTAAGGAACAATTTTGTGCACACTTCGTCTTGTAGGGAGGTTTTTCATCAATAGACCACTTCTTCCATGCCTAAGGAATTTTATCAATCTGAATCTTGGAGAGAAAAAATTCTCACTTAGAAAATTAAAATTATATTAAGTTTAAATAAATTTATTATAAATTTAAAAATAAACATAAGTTGATAAGTTGGAAATTTCATTTAAATATTTAAATTTGTTAATTTATAAATTGTTAGTTTAAAATCTAAATTAAATATTCAAAATATTAAATTTTAATATTACATGTCAACATTAAAAATAAAATATAAATAAATAAAAATAATAATAAATTTAAATCTATTAAAGGGTTCATCCTATAGTGTGATGGTTAAGTGGTTGCATTGTTAATGGTGCAACCAAGGTTCAAATCCCCACTTGGCTCACATGGTGTTCCTGTCGATTATGGGCTATCATTGTGGATGTGTTGCTGGTAGCAGGGGATATAAGGTGGATGTGTAGGAGGAGGATGTGCTAGCGGTGGAGGAGAGATGGAGGAAAGATGAAGATAAGTGGGCGGCCAGGTGTTAATGCCAAGGAGAAGGATAACAATCGAGTGTTAATGTTGGGGGTGAGGCCACAAACACATGTAGGAGTGTTAATGCTGAGGGTGAGGTCACAAACACGTGAGGAGGAGATTGTGTTGGAGGATGTGCTAGTGGTGGAGGAGAGAGAAGGGTAGAATTGGATGGCCAGGCGTTATTGCCAAGGAGGATGGCTAAGTGTTAATGTCGAGGGTAAGGCCACAAATGTGTAGGAGTGTTAGTTGGTGGTGAAGGAGAGACAATAGGAGAATTGGACGGTCAAGCATTAATGCCGAGGAGGAGGAGGACAATTGAGTGTTAATGTCGAGGGTGAGGCCACAAACACGTGTAGGAGGATATCGTGTTGGAGGACGTGTTGGTAATGGAGAAGAGACAAGAGGAGAATTGGATGTTTAGGTGTTAATGCCAAGGAGGAGGACGATCAAGTTAATGTCGAGGGTGAGGCCACAAACACGTGTAGAGGCCACAAACACATGTAGGAGGATATCGTGTTGGAGGACATGTTGGTAATGGAGAAGAGACAAGAGGAGAATTGGATGGTTAGGTGTTAATGCCAAGGAGGAGGACGATCAAGTTAATGTCGAGGGTGAGGCCACAAACACGTGTAGGAGGAGATCGTGTTGGAGGACGTGTTGGTGGTGGAGGAGAGACGAGGAGAATTGGATGGCCAGGTGTTAATGCCAAGGAGGAGGACGATCGAGTGTTAATGTTGGGGGTGAGACCACAAACACGTGTAGGAAGAGATTGTGTTGAAAGACATGTTGGTGATGGAGGAGAGACAAGAGGATAATTGGACGACCAAGAGTTAATGCCAAGGATGACGAGGACGACCGAGTGTTAATGTCGAGGATGAGACCCCCGTTTGTGTCCTCACCTAGAGCTAGGGCAAGGCTAAAAATTCTAGCACTCTGACTTGTTGGTGTACATTTTATAATCTACCAAACATTAGAATAAGATACCCAAAGGTATTCTATCCTCTCCTGAAAAATCATTGCTGATTCCAAGGTCTATATGTGCAAACAAGCGACTTTAGTGGGATAGCTACTTGGGTAATGCATGCTGAAAAGGGGGTCTTACGTTTACAAATGTCTTTCAAGCTTCTGGACTTAGATAAATTTGTCAATTTTAGGCTCTCTTTTTTTGGATTTTTCGGGATTTAGACTTTCAAAAAGGGAAAAAGGGGATAGGGTTTAAGAAAGCTGATCTAAACCTACGAATTCTGGAAACGGTATTAACTGGGTGTTCTCGGGAAACCGCACTTTGCTTCGCCACAATAACGACAACTACACAAAGTGGGTGCAATCTTCAATGGATTGTGCTTATGATCGAAGTTTTGGCATACACAAGGGATAGGCTCAGACTAACTTTGCACGGTGAAATGGAAATCATCCATTCACCAAAAGTATGAGCAAAGATACACCGTTAATTAATACTTATCAAATCCTTCATTCAACTCTAACAACTTTGAAAGCAAATCTAAATTAAATTCTAATTAATGTGTTGAGGAAATTGAAACCATGCTAATCACTCAAATAATAGAGATTACAAAGCCTTATTTGAAAAAATGACCTTCACGCAACAATATATCAAAACCCTCACACTCCAAATGAGAGGAGGTAGCCTTATATAGTTTTCCCAAAAACAATGAACGACCGAGATCAAACAGTGATCAAGGGCCCAGATTGAAAGCTACAAACCTTAATTAGGGTTTCTCAAAACTCTATCAATTCAGACAAACAAAAGAGTGACATGTGGCACAGCTGCCATTATCACTAAGGTGAGTGTCCAGTTTCCTTTTTTGCAGATTCAATGTATCTGGACACAATGAGTCAAACCTCTTCCATAGTGACACTAGGCAAGTTACTAATCTGGAAGTTGACGACGTCCACATCATCAATACACGTGGCGAGGATGCGCTCCCACTCAATTGTCTGGGCAAGAAAGTTTTCGTCAATGAGGAGAAAACTCGCAATTCTTGAGAGATCCCCTTTATCAATCATCCCCGAGACTTTGAAAAAGCTCGACTGAATTGTGGCTCTCGAGTTCTCTGCCTGCAAGTGTTTTTCTCGCATGCCCCCCTTTGCCAAATTTCTGATGCCACATGAAACACTTTACTTAAAATTTCTCTAACATTCTTCTCAATCTCAAAACACTTAGTCTCAGATTCTTCAAGACCTCAATCCTCGTGACTAAAGCACGATATCAAGTGTTAAAATCATCCTTATCCCCAGCCTGGAAGACACATGCATCTATCAAGTCTTGCTTTGACAGACCTCAGATAATCCTCAATTGTGGAAGTATTTCATCTTGGATTTCCTCAATATCCTCCCAATTTGCAGCCAAGTCTTGAATTATACTGACTAATGAAGAAGCTGACTCATGTGTTAATACCAAATTTTCCACAAGTATGTCAACCCGTGTCGAAGCATCTGAGGTCCATTCCTTAACTTGCTCGAATGTGCCCTTCATGTCCTCATAATCTTTCATCGACTCATGAGGAAGCGGCTGCGGAGTGGCAACTGGTATCTCATGATTAAGTGGCTTAGTTAGATAGAGAACATATTTTCTCCATTGCTGATTCTCTTCCTCAATCTTAATTCTTTTCTCCTTTTCCTTGGCTAGTCTTGCCTTGAGGGCATTGCAAGAATCATCAAAATATTGGATCTCTTGAGCCTGAGTAGGCTTACCCAAGTCTACTGAAGTGATCTTATAATCTTCTGGAGCAACATCACTCTGGGTCTTTCCTTCTGTTGACGTGTTTTTTGTACACAGCCAAACACAGAATAAAATACCTAAAGGTACTTTATCCTCTCTTGAATAAAGTCTCCGAATGCTAAAGATGTCGCGAAAAGGATCAATCGAGATGACTTCAAGGTTCTTTGTTGTAGGATCTCTACGTGTGGATAAGCTCTTTGTGGTATGATGTGATTTGCTGGAATCACAAGGGGACTTACACTTCAATGACCTAAACGTCTGATTTGCTGGAATCACAAGTCCTATTTACTGACTGGAAGGCAAACAAATGGCAAAAGATGCAAGGTTCAGGAAGTCTACTCTACTACCTAGAATGCGAGAAGATGGATGAATGACTAGGTGGATTCCTACCGGGCTGGGTCTCACCATCAGGCTGAACAATTCAACACCAACTCAATGCGATCTTCTAAGGGATGCTTCTAATATGTTCAAATCGTACACCATCTGACAATGATCACCATTCAAGAAAATGCATGAAACAATAGACGTGTAACGACTTATGATTAAGCTCATTTGTTCCAGTTGACACGCAAGGCGCACTTACAATCAGTAACAGGCTAGTGGTATGGATTAAACGGATTCCACACAGGTGCATTCAACAATTTCCTTCATTCAATCTAATCATAAAATCACTTTGATCTTGCAAGAATAATGCATATTTGAAAATCTCGCTGTGGACCCTCTCTGAGGGTTAGGAGCGACTTTTGCTACCTGGACCAAAATGTTTCACTTTTCATCTAAAAATCACTTTGCCAAGGGAGATGTCATCTTGTTCTTTGCTATGAATAAAAATTCATGTCCAAGAAAGGTCCAAAAATGTGCACACAAAGAAAATCGTTGTGGGCCCTCTCTGAGGGTCAGGAGCGATTTTACCTTTCCTGGGCAAAACTCCTTCAATTTATCATCTTTGATCAAGTCTGGATACTTCACTATGCTCATTTCATCCATCCCCATGCCTTTGACATCTTAAGTCGACCAAATAAGGCTAGCAATGACCCTTATAAGATTTCTCGCTGTGGGCCCTCTCTGAGGTCAGGAGCGATTTTTCTGTTTTCAACAAGGTCCTTCATTATTTCAAGTCAAAACTTCTTCAGGCGGGTGGAGAAAGTCATTTATTTCCCTTTCATGCTCAAAACTTAGTCCTTTTCCATTGCAAAATGAAGTGAATCAAAATCTCACTGTGGGCCCTCTCTGAGGGTCAGGAGCGATTTTTCGCTGTGGGCCCTCTCTGAGGGTCAGGAGCGATTTTTGAATTTTTGAACTCTCTGTCAGGATAATTTTATGGAATATAACATTTAAGTATAAGTTTCTTATACTTTAAGTTATATTCCATATATACTTTCAGGATGTTTGAGAGTGGTTTCAGACCTCCAAGAGCCATATTGCAAAATCTAGTTTATGGAGGATTTTCAGTTTTCTAGACTTAGTCAAATTTCAGGATCAGGACATTCCAGACTTAGTCAAATTCAGGATCAGGACATTCCAGACTCAATCAAATTTCAAGATCAGGACATCACTCAAGAAGGACCTGCTATCCAGGTGATCCCCTTGGCGACACTCAAAATGCAAAGGCTAACTAACAAAACCCTAAAAGACCTAGAAAACAAACCCTAGAAAGCAAAAAGTCGGGGTCCCCATTTGTAATGGGGCGATGTGTGAAAACGTCACAACACCTTCCTTCGATACAACTATCTGAACCGTTCTAAACCCTGCACTATCCCTCTGAATCAAGAGAATTTTCTAGCTGGCTTAGGTGGTTTAATCATAACTAGTTCTTTAACCTTCGTCAAAAATGTTGCAGTATTCTCTTCTCAGTGAGTCTCATTAGGAACCTTAGCCTTTATCCTTTCTCTCAACCAATCAGGAATGGTCGATTGCTCCTCAGTATTTTTATCAAATCCACCATCTATTTCTCCAGACCCACTAACTATACCATCAAGAAAAACCGCTAGAGGCTCAAATTGTTCCTTGGTTGGATTTTGGACAGCCTCTCTCATTATCTCTTCAACCGAAGGAGAAGGCACTCTTACTTCATTATTCTCCATATCTGTGTCCATCTCTTGTTCTTCAATTGTATTCTAGTCAGGCATAGCAGATGTGGCACTCAAGGTCAATTACCTTCATTTGATTCACATCTTTCCCCAATAATTTTCTTTCCCTTGGCCTTTTCAGAATTTCCAGCAGGTTCTTTTCTCTTTTGGGACCCAACACAAGTGGCTCATTTCTTATCTTTTCGAAACCCGGTTGTTCAAGTTCAGGACTATCTTCCACTTGAGCAACGACCCAAAATACTTTTGTTGCTCTTACCATGCATAGGGGAATTCTAGACCAGAATCTTCTTTTGATTTTGAAACTATCGGCTGCATTTTCCCAATAATCCTCTAAATCAATTCTGTGTTCAAATACAACTCCTTCTACCCTTTTCATCTTACGGAATGGATGAAAGTTCCTTCTTGCCTTGTATTGGTAGAAGGGGTACCATGCCAACTCTTTTTCAGTAGTGGCAGCAGCTTGTGCTAATGGACATGTCTCCAATCCATTTCCAATAGTGAGAGAAGATGTTCATGCCTTCTTCTGCTTCTCTCTTTGCACCGTCATGAAGCTTTCCAGTTGCCTCACAACTTCCAGCAGCACAATTCGGTTGGTGGGATACATTGGGAGCTTGTAGGGAGATCCAGAAAATCCCTGAATTCTGATATAGGTGAATCTTGGGTATTGGATATACCAATACCTGAATTTGCTTATGAAGTCCTTAGACTCTTTAGAGAGCCACTCTTGAGAGAGTCTTTGATGTAATCCACCTTGCAGTGTTCGTGTGATATGCATCATTCACCCTCTCGAAATGTAACTTTTCTTCCATATGCAGTTGGGGGTAGCAATTGTAAAAAGGAAACTAATTCTCCTTGTTTCTCACCTGTCCTCTGCAGGTGAGGCCTCTGTATCTGTAACTTCTAGCAAGAGAATAGAACAAATATGAACTCATGTAGAAGACTCAATCTCCCTCCAAATTTCTCAACTGACTGTCCAAGTTGTTGCTTATTATCTGAGCCTAGTCAATCATCTTGACTCCATTCATTATCTCATTAATGAAGTAATACATCCAAGGCTCAAATGGAGCGCCTTGGGGATTACCCATTATTCGGTTCAATAAGACAATCGTGTCTTCAATATCTTCTTTAAAATATGCCCTCACCAAGTTCTTCTTTGACAGCTTAGAGGCCCCCTTTCTTGGTTTGTCCAGCCATGAATGATTGATGATGGCTTCGTACTCCTCCATGTGGTCTTGATACATTTGATTGGCCTCATCCTTGGTCACATATACAGCATTATGATATTTTGGGATTCTAAATGCTTCCCTTATGGCTACATCACTAATATTAGCCAACACTATTCTGTCTGGTGCTATAACATCTTTACTGTCAGGGTTATAGTGCCTAGCACACTCAACTACCAACTTCGTGCACTGCATAGTAGGGAGAAAGCCAGCAACATGTACGATGCCACTCTTCATCATCTTACGCGCGGTCACAGTAGGCACAAGCTTGTCCAAGCCGAACATCCTTTTCTTAAACTCCCTCAAATTGATATGTCTGAGGTTGGTATCACTGACATTCTTCCATTTCGAGATCATCCTTGATTCAAGAGGAGCATCCTTGTCTACTTGAAACTTCATCGCGACTGAAATTTGCGAAAACACATGAAGCCTAATTTAGAAATTAGAATTTCAATTTAAAATTTGAGTTTTTGAATGACTAAGTGGTTGAAGTTGTTTACTTCATTTTTCATACTTAGTCATTAAAATGGAGTTTTCACATGTACGAATTTCGAAAATGATAATAAAACTCCATACTCTAAATTCTGATTTTAATCCAAAAACCAGGTCTGCAATAACATCAATCTTACCCAAACTTGCTTTGAAAGGCAGGAAATAAGAAAGAAGGTATGAATATTCAATCCAACTTGATCTTTCTTATTGAAATTTTGGACAAATCTGTTAAAATCACCTCCAACGAAACTTAGAAAACTCAGAATATCTAATAAATCTGCGTTCAAAACCAACTTCACCTTCGATATAATGAGAAGAAAAAGACAAGAAGATAGAAGGAACTAGATGAAAACTCAGAAAACGTGATGAATATGCCTCCTATCAGCTCGTTTAACTCCCAAAACCTGAGAATGCTATGGTTTGAAATGATAGTAAAACTCAGAACCTGCAAAAACTTCTTCGAATCTCCCTCAACCTGTAAGAATACCTCTTAAAAAAAATGCTCTCAGCACCGTGGAATTCGAACTCTTGTGTGTAAAAATGAAGGAGAGGATGTCTTATTTGTATTGAAGTTGGATTTCATAATTAGAAACATGCAGATCCTCTTCAAATTCATGTTTCCAATTCGATTTCAGTCTTAGATACTCATGGAGAAAGTTTCTGATTTAATTTTGAGTTGCAATGTCATCCTCATCTAGTTCGAATCTCTCACAAATGTAAGTTTCTAATTTGATTTTCCAGCTCATATTCAAACTTGATCTTCGAATATCCCTTTTTTAAAAACTTTCTAATTTGATTTCATGGTTCGATATCCCAGTTTCTATTTCAATTTTGAGTTCATATTTGAACTTAATCTTCCACACAAACTTTCTAATTTGGTTAATAGTTCGAATTTTCCATGAATCTGCTAACATCACTTGAAGAATATTCCATTTTTTAAAACTTAGTCAGCAACCTTTGACTTATTTTGACCTCCATTATGAGCAGGGCGGACTTTGTTGAGTTTGTCTCATCATTAATGACTTTGGGCAGAGTTCTTTAGGAGTATAAGGCGGACTTTACTCGCCTTGTGCACTTTGCAACCATTCCCTAGAGTGGACTTTATCATCTTGTGCACCTCAAAACCTTTCTATCTAAGGCTGACTTTATCATCTTGTGCACCTCAAAACCTTTCTGTCTAAGGCAGACTTTGGAGGGGTTGATTATACTTTGCCTTAAGGCGGACTTTACTTGTCTTAGGCACCTCATATGTTTTCCACCTAGGGCGGACTTTGCTTTGAATGTTACTTTCACAAGTTGTAGGGCAGACTTTACTTGTCTCATGCACTTGATCTTTTTCTTATGTTCACACACCACTAGCCATCTCCTTAGGCGGACTTTGGGAAACTTGAAAAACCTTAATCTTTCATTGCAAGGCAGACTTTGAGTAGGTCATGATCCTAGGAGGACGGACTTTTTTTGCTTCCTCCAAACACTTTCAACTTTCTTCAGTTTTGTCGCGGACATTTTGGAGTTTATGACCTTTTCCATCATCCATAGGGCGGACTTTTTAGATGTATGGTCCTTTGGAGGGCGGACTTTCTCCATCTTAGGTGATGTTGATTGCAAAGTAGGGCGGACTTTTTGAGACTTGAGACACCATGCACTTGTACCTTGGGCGGACTTCTAGAAGGTCGTGACCATGCTTCCCTTCCCTTAGGGCGGACTTTTGGAGTTCATAACACTTGCACCCCACCTTGGGCGGACTTTGTCCATCTCCCCTTTGCATATGGCGGACTTTTCAGAGTCTCCTTTTCATCATGGGCATACTTTTGGAAGAACATGATACTTATACTTCACCTTGCAAATTGGGCAGACTTTTGAGAAACTTGAAAAACCATGGAGGGCAGATTTTTGAGACTTCCTTGCACCTTCTCCATCATGGGGCGGACTTTTTGGAGGTCATGACCATGCTTCCCTTATCTTAGGGCGGACTTTTTGGAGTTCCCGTCATTTATTCACCAGCAAACATGATTAGCCACACTTAGGGAAATACTCAAAATTTAATAACTTCTTCAATTTTAGCCAGATTAACATGATATTTGAAATCCATACTCAGGTAACCCATCTGAAGCATCATGACCCCTAAAAAGTAGGAACTTAGCTTTTTGGGTCAAAAATTGAAAGTTTTTTTTATCACGATCGATGCAGGTCAGTGGTGCTGGTGCAAACCCTGGGACCCCACTCTGAAAAAGCAAAAGGCAGACATCCCTAAAAAATAGAGAAAAATTTCTAAAAAATAGACATCCTGGGGATCGAGCTAAAAATGCCAAAAACGAAACTTTGTAAAAATAGGAAAAAGCAAAAAAAACACTTTCCAAAAATAGAAAGTTGTCCAAATTCGCTCAAATCAATTTCATTCTTCATCCTTCGGCATTTCTAGGCACTTTGATAGTGTCTAGACTCTGTTATCACTTGGTTTGCAAAAACTGACTTTCAATCCTTAAGACTCAAACCGTTCAAAACTTGACAAAACTGAGCAAAATTGAAGCGGAAGGCCACGAGACACTAACAAAAACCCTAGAAAGCAGGAAAGGAGAGGGTCCCCATTCTCAATGGCGTGATGTGTGAAAGTGTGAAAAATTGTCACAACATGACCCAACTTTACCAATCAAAAAAAAATTAAATCTATTAAATATTAATTTTTAATAATTATTTTGATAACAATAAAATAATATTCAGTTTTTTATATACATCAATTATTAAAATATAAAATGCCTATTAAATTAGAAACAAGATCGCGGCTGCCTACCTTGGAGTTGCAGACTTGCTGGAAGCCCAAGGAAATCTGCAGCAGCGTAGCCTGCAAGTAGACACCAGGCTAAACTTGCTCTTGTGGTCATGTGGGTCATCGCTCCTTGCCCTAATGCCCTCCTATCACACATTGCAAAAGAAATGTGCCCCCTAGCCACTAGCAATAGTGGCTGAACGAACTCACGGGATACACGAACTCTATGAAGTCGGCTGCAGAAGGAATGTGCACCCTAGCCACTAGCTGTCGCCACTAAACGAACTCACTTAATGGCCTCGTCGAGACTCATGGGCTCATGCTTTGTTGAAACCAGCATGGGCCTTGAATTTATAGAAAAAACTGTCGAAAAGCCTAAACGAAAACATTTGTGCAAAAATGTATTTTAGTAAAAATCCTGGCTCTTTTTCCGTAAAAATATTGATGCAATTTTTTACAAATTGCATACATTTTTTAAATATTCGCCGAATTTCTAACTTAAGCATGAAATTCGGCAAACCCTATGAGACAAATGGGTACATAGAGATATGGATAAATAAATCTGGATATAAAGATAATGATTATTGTGCATCAAAAAAATGTTTTCTACCACTAAATGGTAAAGCTAGTTATAGTCTTTAGTGATCAGTGACATTTGTGCAGCTATGATCTAGTCACAGATATTACGCTCAGCCACATAACAGACGGTGGTTTACGATTGTCAATAACCACCTTATGATTGGGCACTCTCCCGAATCAATTGAATAAGTAAACCTTCAAAAAATCTACAGGAATATCAGGAATGCTGTTGAAGATTACAAGATTGAGAAGTTGAGGAATTCAGTTACCTGATGTAAACAAGGTAAACTACGAATCAACTCTCCTTCATTAACCTGCTCCAGACAAACAGTACAAGTCAATTCTTCTTCTTGTCCTTTTCCACTGCCCTCTGCGTTCGCTGAATCAGTTTTCTTCTGTGTCATGCAAAACTCAGAGTCAATAACACATAACATATTTGATACAAGAAAATCATCCTTAGCCAATACTCAGATCCGTACTATAAATCAGACATCTGGCTATAATTGCAAGAATGACATTTGCTTTTATCACCATAAAATGAGAAATGGAAAAACTATAAGCACATATTACTACAGAAATCATTTATTTATTTGTGTATTTAAATCCACAAAAGATCAAGGAAAAGATTAATTTTGTAATTAATTATTATTTAGTTTAAGGAGGATACTGAAATATTAGCTGCCATCATCCTAACTAAATATTAGTAATTCAACTTCTCTACAAATTAAGATCAATAAAATGAAGATTAATTCAATTTGATTCTGCTCTAATATGAGAGAAAGTTAAAAAGAAATTCTCAAATTAAAACTGTTTGCCATATATGCATATATTTGTGACTGCAACCGGTAGCATACTGCCGGCAATGCGATGCTAATCTAAGTGACCATCAGTAACTTCAACAAAGTAGAGTGAAAGTTAGTCTTTAAGTTGTATATTCCAATGGAGCTTTGAACAAACACTTGTTGAAGAAAAGTTGAAAGATATGGAAGTAAGAAGTCATATGACTATTTCATAAAAATATACAGCTTCTTTGGACTAAAAGAAGTCTACCACGAACCAACTATCAAAGCATAGTTATATTAGGAAGTAACTTTAAAATGTTCATAAGAAACTCTACAAGGATACCAATCTTCAAGTGGTACTATAGTTACCAGGTTCACGATATTGGTTTGTCTGGCAAGTCAAAAGGATTCAGAAATCCAGAAATTTTGAAAAAGCCAGCAACATTCATATAGGAATCAAAAAATCCAAACAAGATGAGATGAATCTGACTGGTCCAAAAAATCCAGATCTGTCTGGATTTGGTAGCTATGAGTGGGATGAGATGTTCAAATTTTAGATAGCAGTGCCTAACAAGGCAATTCTAAACAAAACTAAAGGTAGGTCCAAATATTCAAGTTCATCCTAAGAAATTCTATTATATGCTATAAATCTAGAGACAAAGGTGAACATGTCAACTAAATTAGAATTGAGATATATCTATCACTCTCTATACATGACAAGTCAAGAAGAGTGAAAACACTTTCAGGGCCACACTAAGTTCTTCCTCCTGATTTCTCCCTTATGTAGTGTTGTGACGTTTTCACACCGCCCCATTGCAAATGGGGACCCCCCTTTTTTTTTCTTTTTAGGTTAGGGTTTTGTCTTCAATCTCTTGCCTCTGCAAATGAGTCAAGTTTTGTGAAATTTGGAGGAGTCATCATAGTTAAAAAATGAAGCAATGGTCAAATGGACGTTTTATTGCTACGGATGGTCTCAAATAGGTTGGAGTAAAATCGCAGTTTCTTGGGGTCAATTCTGACAACTTGCTTTTTTTAGGATTTTTTGCTTTTTTTGTTTTTTTCTAAATTTAAAAAGTTTTGTTTTTGGCATTTTGGTGCTTTTTTCTAAAAAATAGAAAGTTGCTTTTTGCTTTTTTCGAAGTTCTAGATTGTTTCAAGTTCAAGAAAACAATCAAGTCAGAGGAATTCATCCAAAATGCACTAAGTATGAAATAACTTTCAAATCCAAACGATAATTTCTAAAAAGCTGATTGAAGATCACAAGAAATTGGCACGAAAAGAAAAATTCCTAAAATTCCTTTAAAAAAAATTCCTAAATTTCCTTGAAAAAATTCCTAAATTCCTTGTTTCCATGGCAAACTTCCTTGAACATAAGCAACGTCCGCCTAGGAAAAAATGTTCAGAATTTCCAAAAAAAAAGTTTAGCATAAGGAGAAATTCGCCCAACCCATGAAAGGAAAGAGTTTGAACTTGGCTAAATTGAAAAGGAATTAAAGCTTCTAGAAGAGAAGCTTCCAAGAAGAAAAAAAGAATTGCTAATAAGTCTTAAAGTTAAAACACAAAAAAATAATAAAACAACGAAAGTTCAAATTGGAAGCCTAATTGTGTCCACATTCATTATCCTTCAAAAATTCAAAAAAACAAAAAAAAACAATTCAAAGAAGGAATTCCAATTTCCTTTTAAGTATAGGCCTTGGCCTTTCATTATCACACTTCTTTCTAGGAATTCGAACTTTCTTAGTCTCTCCAATTTCTTCTTAGGTAATTTAGGAGTTTTATTGAAGGTTTCAAGAGGAATTCAAGGAATTCATCCACATTCTTTGAGATCTTCCTCCATTTATTGCAGGTCTGAAGCACTTCTAGGACAGAATTCTGACATTGTGGATTCCAAATTTCTTCTTTTCTGTCTAATTTCTCCAAATTTCTGAGTTCCATCCATGATACAAGGCTTCTTTTTTGTATTTCCTTTCGTCATAAGGGCAGAAACCCTTAAAATCAAACTTTGTTTACGAAACTAAGATTATTTCATGTCTGATCTTAAAGTTTTGGAGTTCAAATTAGACCAAATTTCGTGATTCCCAAATATATCCTCAGTCTGATTTTGATTTTCAGGCTTCATTTTAACCAGATTTCCACTTTACAGAGTTCAAATCAGACCAGATTTTATAATTTTCAAGTATTTTGGGCCTGATTTTGGATTTCCAGAACATTTATAAAGTCCGATCAGACTAAGTTTCATAGTTTTCTGAGAAATCTTTGGCTTCTAGAATGATAATAAGGTCTAATTTAAAATTCTAGAAACTTACTTAAAGTCTGATTTTGATAAGGTCTAGGTCTGCTTTCCAGAATCTTTTAGTTTGATCAGTCTCTATCCCATTAGTTTTCAAATTTTCTAAGAATGATTTTGAGTCTCCAGAATATTCCTAGGTCTGATTGGCAATTCCAAGTTCATTATCAGTCATTATTTCTGAAAATTTCAACTCTGATTTTTATTTCTCAGACCATACTCAGTTTGATGCTAAGTCCGATTTTCAAAGTTTAATCGGAAAAGTCAGAGTTATTGTTCGAAGTATCTTAAGTTGACATCAAATTTATCACTCCTAACTTGTGAATTTCTCTATATTGCAGATAGTAGATGTCAGCACAAGGAGGGATTTCCAAAAAGGTGCCGATGAAACAAGGAACCAATTGGAAAAATGATTCCACAACGCATAGAAGTACAACATTCACACTTCAAGGTGGAATCCAAGAATGAATGCAATAGAGAAGAAGGACCTACAGTTCATCAAGACATTCGAAAAGATCAAGTCATACAAAGATGAAAGGTCTGGTCCTACATCGACCTTGGATTTCTTTTGGAAATCCAAAATCGAAAGAACTCGACCCAGGAATCCAAGTCCAAGGCAAGGAATTCTAGAATCAAGGAAGGGGGATAGTTTCAGAAGAATTAATCAAAGTTGGAAACTTAATCATCCAAGATGATGCAATTGGAACAACTCGATCATCCAAAAATATTGCCTAAGGCATTGACACTTCTTCATGATGAGGAATCAAATCTGCACGGCAAGTTGAGGTGGCATCCCAGTCATCAATCGACCAATCCAAGGGTGCCAAGTCAGACATGTCTAGGTGCAATGAACCAGACTCAACAAGTGGCTCATATTTTCTCATTGGTTATGCGCAGTGTTATAATTTTCTCATTTGCCGAAAGGAGTTTTTTTGCAATTAACCCTAATTAGGATTTTATCCATTAATCTCGGTTGTTGATCTTAGATCAATCTGGGTCATTGCTTTGTAATTGGGTGCCTATATAAACCCCCTCTATTTCATTTATTTTCATACGAGAGATTTCAAAGATTGTTGTAGTGATGCTCCATAAGTATAAAGACTTGTTCATTGTTCAATTGTTGGTGAATCTGGTCTACTTTGCGCATTAGCATGGTTTCTTGCTCTCATTAGAAGAGGATTTTATTTTCAAGTTGTTAGAATGAATGAAAGATCTGATAGAAATTGCTTTATGTGAAATTGTGTGTTCATACTTTTGATAGTTGGATGATTTTCAATTATCGTGCAAAGTTAGTATGAACCAGAAATTAGAAACTTAACTTCAATTACTTAATTCATTGTTCAAAATGTTCGTGAATGATAGTATATGAAAATCTTTTATTCCATAGAGGATTGCACCATTCTTGCCTAGTTGTTGAATTTGGCGAAGCTTGAATTGGTTTTTAATTTCGCATTTGCAATTTTCGTCTCTTGAATTCCTAGAAATTGTTTAGGATTAGAATTATCTTTCTCAAACCCTCATCTTTTTACCTTTTTTCTCAAAAACTCACTTTAGAAGTACAATTTATTCAAAAATTGTTCCAAAAAAAAAGAAGAGAAAGTTAAGAATCAGCAAAATCTTTAAACTAATCATCTCCTTGGACATTTGTGTAAGTCCCCTTGCAGTTACCAGCATTTTCAAAAAGAGACGAATGAGACTATCTGCATTGAATCTGGAACCTTGGAGTCGTCTTCGTGATCACACAGGTCATCTGTTCAGCACTTAGAGGATTTTGATCAAGAGAGAGTAGGATATCTTAGGGTATTTTATTCTGAGTTGTGCATGCATAAAAAACACACCAATATGTAGGATCTAAACCCCTTCCCCAAACTAGTGCAGACATTGAACCTTTCCAACTCCTTGCAGAACCTTAGCCTGAGCAGAACCATATTCTCCAATTGTTCGAAGTGGTTGTCTAGATTTTAATTTCTATGTGCTTTAAAGTCGCATTTGGTATCCTTTGAAAGCACACAACTTCCTCGTATTATATTTTCTAGAAATTAGAATACCTTGTGTAATTGTAAGCCCCCAATCAAAAGGATTTTATCCAACAAAAATCAAAACCAGATGAGACAAATCTGACTGGTCCAAAAAATCCAGATCTGGCTGGATTTGGTAGCTATGAGTGGGATGAGATGTTCAAATTTTAGATAGTAGTGCCTAACAAGGCAATTCTTAACAAAGCTAAAGGTAGGTCCAAATATTCAAGTTCAAACTAAGAAATTCTATTATATGCTATAAATCTAGAGACAAAGGTGAACATGTCAACTAAATTAGAATTGAGATATATCTATCACTCTCTATGCATGTCAAGTCAAGAAGAGTCAAAACACTTTCAGGGCCACACTGACTTGTTCCTCCTGATTTCTCCCTTCTGTAGGATCTAAAACCCTTCCCCAAACTAGTGCAGACGTGGAACCTTTCCAAATCCTTGCAGAGCCTCAGCCTGAGCACAACCATATTCTTCAATTGTTCTAAGTGGTTGTCTAGATTTTAATTGCTATATGCTTTAAAGCCCCATTTGATGTTCTTTGAAAGCATACAACTTCCTCGTATTATATTTCCTAGAAATTAGAATAACTTGTGGAATTGTAAGCCCCCAGTCAAAAAGGATTATATCCAACAACAATCTGCTTTCTTGTTTGGGAACGTTGTGTTTATAATGCCAATAATGGGAGCTTTGCAATTCAATCCTCTCCTCTGCAACCAGGTTTATTGAAATAAATGGGCGATAAGCCTGTGAGTACAACAATACAAAATTAGAAAGGGATTAATTACAAGGTTAGTTTGCTAACTCTAAAAGGCAATGCTTAAAAATTTTATAGCCAACTTAAGAATTGGTATAATGAGCAATAATTTATAAACATATTAGTCCATCATATGAGAGAATAAAGGTTTACAACCTGATGACCAATTCTCTCAAACCATATCTTAGAAAACATATAATATAGTGTCACACCCCTACCAAATGCCCTCATTTCCCCCAAGCTTTCCTTAAAAAAATTCACATATTTGTGTTAATGTGGTATCAATTCAGATTAGCAGAGTCGAAATAAAGTTTGAAATTTTTAAAAATAAAAAGTTGAGTGAAGAGTCAGAAATCGTGCAAACTACACTTATGAATGCTTTTTATCCTTTTGAGAAAGTAATCTTTCAATTCCAAAATCCCAATTTTCAATTATATGTCATTTTTTTTGTGTTTTAAAACCCTTTTTTGGTAAAATATCTCAAAAGGGAAAGGGGCTTTGAAAGATCCCTGATTATAATTCTGATCCAAACTACTGAATGACCAACGAATGTGTTTTCAGAATTTTGTAAGTTTTTGGGGTTTTGACAATGCATAAAGGAAATAACAATGCAATACAAAGGAACAACTGACTGAAATCAATTATCACATTTCTGATTTTATTAACAGCAAATATTAAATGCAAGAGATTAAAGGATTTTTAACACAATAATGCCAAATATGGCCTACCAAAGGTCCAACGCCCTCCCTGGAGGCTGTGTTATTGACTACAACTGCTGCTACAATTGTCTCCAACGCTCATTAACAGCTTTCATGAGCTTTATTCATCACTCTAATAATTAACAAGAACAATTAAGGAGGTTGTATGCAAATATGAAGCCTTTCCCAAATTCTTGCTAGGAGAACCACCAGGATTTGGCACCAATTTCCAAATGAATCGCTGATAGCTCCCAAATAAGCTGAGATATGATCAATCTAATCAACCAACTGACTTCCCTATTGCCTGACCATGATTTTGCAAACAAACCCTGCCTCCAATCACTTCTAATTAATATTATTGTAAACCCCAGGCTGCTGAAATGGTACGGCCAGCATGGGTGGATAGTACGGCTTGCATAGACTTCAAATATGGACTGAAAACTCACAATTATCTGCCCAGATCTGATTGTAGTTTTCAAGAAATGCTGATTCCAAAGTTTGCTTGCAGAATGGGCCCTCCAATGGCCTGAAACAAACTTCTGATGTGTCCCACGTGGTGCCTGTAGAAGGGATCTCGTCCTTCTGAAGTCAAATTTGAGGGTATCGTCCCAAACTTGATGATCTCAGGAAAGTTGCAGACCTGCAATTTAACAATACTACAAAATAACCAATGCATAATGAATTCCAAAAACCCTTTTCCATCTCTTTAATCCTCTTGCCCTAATTCGAACCCCTTAAAGCATCTTTTTAAGATTCCAAATGGAATCTTACTCCTTCAAACTTGTACGCCCAACTTGAGGGGTTATTTGTCATTAAAGAGGGGCCACTTTAATATTATAAAACAACCTAGGTAAATGTGTGTTGACGTGTCTGGAATCGCATCGCTGCAAACTCCATACGGCCAACGCAAAATAGAATAGCCGACTGATTATCCTACTCTCTCCTGAGATAAGGAAGTCTCTAATGCTGTTTTCTAAGTTTGATCAAAGGAGACAACCTCAAGGTTTCTTTTGTCAGGTCTTGACAGCGGGATCTCTCAGTGGCTTGATGTGTTTTTGTTGGAAACACAAGGGGACTTACGATTTGCAACAAGCTAGTCTGCTGTGATTCTCGAATTACGCAATAAAGAGCAAAAGGAAAGGGTTAGGAGATCTAAAACTAACAACACGGGTATGCGGGTAGACGGATTCAACATAACCAATTCCTGCTTGGCCAGAATAGCTCACAACCTTGCAGAAATGGTGCAATCTTCAAAGGGACTTGGAAGATTTTCAGACTAGAGACGCACGGCTAAGCACCCAATTCTGGCGCAGCTTAGACGGACATCTGCAATTGAACTAAGCACAATTAAAGGCTCAGGTTAACCACACAAAAGGATACACAATCAGTATATCCTCAGTGGTATGAGCCTGAATCTATCAAATACCTGCATACCCAAAACATAAAGATCTATCTAAAATACTGAAAGAAACCATGCAAACAGGATGAAAACAAGACAATAAACACCAAATCAATGTTTATATATTGATCTCATCTGCCTATTACAACAATTTCTGCAGCATCTCTATGCTACTGCTAAGATCTAACCTATTCTAACCTCTAAGATCTAACTACAAAATTCTAACCAATTGTTTGACAAAAGTCTTCAACTATCTAACAATCTAACCCTTTACAAAAGAAAGGCCTCTGCCTTTTATAGATATTACAATTTTGAATCAGAGGCCAGGATGGACTGCATCCAAGGGTCCTGATCTGTCTTCCAGAAGCTGGCAGCTTTGACCCATGCCTAATCAATTCTCAGTTATCCAACCAACAACTATCTCAACTACCTGCCACTATTTGGCTTTAATTCAAGTCTATCCAATCTTCTTGGTGGTTGGGAATAGTTATCCACAAAAATATCTTGCACGGGACCCATAGGCAGTTTACAATAAAGCTGTTTCAGTTTTAAAACTGAATTTCTGGACTTAAATCCAGCTATGTGCTTTTTGAGAATGCATAAACTTGCAGCATTCAGAGTGTTCTTTTGCTTTTTGCCTTCAATTTCGCCGGTGGACTTTATCTTTGTTCAGTGGCACGATTCCCAATGCTCGATTGCTTTGATCCTGCATTGCATCTTTCTCTTCCAACTTTCAGCGCTTGGCCTTGGATTGAGATCCTTCCTTGATTTGCGTTTGAGGTCTTCTCCTGGTTCTCCAAAGACGTCCTAGGATCAATCAACCAATTTCACTTCATTAAATTAATTTGAAAAATTAATTAATTAATTTAACAAATATTAAATTTAATTACGACGTCTAGCTTGAGAAGCTCTTTGTGAGATGTATCTTGAAAATGCTTCTCCTTTCTCTTCGAATGTAAAATCTGATCCTTGGTCTTGATAGCGTTTGGGCGATTTAATTCTGGGTGATTTTACCTTTGGAGTCTTGGACGTTTTAAATGGATTTATGGCACGACTCTGGAGGTTTGAAGAGCTTCTGCAAATTTTAAAACTCTTAACTCTCATGCTTTTCTGGTGAATTTCGGAGAATGGAGGGCACTTTTATAGACTTTAAACTTTACGTTTCCATCTTCCAAATTATGAACTCTGCGTTTTCGCGCTTTGTCTAATAAACTTTCTGCGTTGTGTTCTTCGAATGAATGGGGATCTATCAATTTCGCATTCCTATGCTTGCCTTATGCATTGCGACTTTTTGAAGTTTATGGCGAATTTCGGAGCATTGGCGCTATTCTGCAAATTTGGAAGTGTTTCGGACATTTTGCATGTTTGGAATTTTGCATTTTTAGGCCAAATTCGGACCTTTTATCATGCTTCGCAACTTTTCCAAAAACTTCAGACCACTGGGCATGTTTGGAATTTCGCGTTTTAACCCTCTGGCGAATTTCAGAGCGCTTGGGGTTTTTGTTCCAGCTGAAGGGTAATTTTCGGACCTTGAACCCTTCTGCAAATTAAAGAAAACTTCGGACCCTTTGAAGCATTTTAGGTAAACTGGGAGTTTTTCGGAGCTAAACGCGTTTTGGCAAATTTCGCTATTTTAATGCCAAATTCGGAGCTTAGGGCGGTTTGGTGCCCAAAGGCATTTTCGGACCATTCGGGCGTTTTTGGGGAATTTACCCATATTTTGCACCATGAAGGTCTTTTGGTGAATTTCGGGACTTTTAACGCTCGATTTTCGGAGCTTAAGGCGTTTTTTGCAAGTTGGATTATTTTCAGACCCTTAGGCGCTTTCTACAACCTGTGCGAATTTTGGACCATCAACATGCTTCGCAAATTCCCTTAAAAAACTTCGGATCTATAACGCACCTTTTCAAACATCGACGCACTTTCCATTTACCTCCCAGGGTCCGAAAATGAGGACAGTTAAGTGGTTTTGGACCTTGTAACATATTTTGCAAAATCGCGTTTTTTAAACATTTCGCCCCAGGGTCCGAAAATGGACGTTTGAGTGATTTTTCGGACCTTGAGGGTCTTTTGGCAACTTAAGGTAAATTTCGGACCTAAAGGGCCTTTTCGAAACTTTTGAACCTTTTCACATTCTAGCCCCAAGGTCCAAAATTGGGCATTTCAAGCGTTTTTAAACGTTTTCTTCAAGGAGTGCGAGCTTGGGCACTTGGGCAAGTTTGATGGGTCTCCCCGGAGGATCATTTAATGGAATATAACATTTAAGTATAAGTTTCTACATTAAGTTATATTCCATATATACTTTCAAGATGTTTGAGAGTGGTTTCGGCCCTCCAGGAGTTATATTGCAAATTCTAGTTTTTGGAGGTTTCCTCAGTTTTTCAGAGTTAGTCAAATTTCAGGATGAGGACATTCTAGAGTTAGCCAAATTTCAGGGCAGGACAGAAAGGCACAAACTGGGGGGTCCCTGTCCAAGACGGGGATGGGTGTGCGATTCGCACAACAAATGGCGACTCGGTTGGGAAATGTTCCTGAACATTTCAAGGATGACTATCCGGATTGAACCCGAGAATCTCTGGTATATATCCCACAAAACAACCCAAATGACAGGAGGCAGATTCAAAGCAAAAATGAGGTCGCAAACGGAATCAAGTCACCAACCTTGAGAAATCGATTGTGTGTAGTGAAGTTTATTCAAGCCTAAAGAAGGTTGAGATATCATTGTTTAGTTAATGCAAGTTACGTAGAGCGACTCTAACTCCAAAAGCAACCTGGATAGAGCCCCGCTGCCAGCGAGCGTTTATAGCCCCGACGGAGTTATCGACTGTAAGCTCATAGAGATTGCTCTGTTTCCGATAAATTTTCTTGTTGAAAATCGACAGAGGTGTCTGCATTCCCAAAGCCAAGCAACTTGATATTTTTTTGCTTTTCAATTTCTTTTCTTTTGATTTTTCTCTTTTATTTTCACTTTTTCACCTTGGCTGGTAAGCAGTGAAGCCTACATGGGATTGAGCGTTACAATGGTCCCTGAAGCAGAGCTTTAGAATTTTTTCACTTGCAGTGACTTCCCTTTGATAAAACGACAGACTTAGGCATTTTTAAGCGTTTAAAAGTGCAGTGATCACAACGTTGGCAACAAGACACAGTAAGCAACTAATTTTTTAGACTGACTAAGCCTTAAACCAAAATGGACTGACTATGGGGGCAACCGTCAATTAGGCGCTCTACCAAAGCCGGCATCCAAGAAATGAGCCGGAAAAAAATTCCAACTTCGTACACCAGCGTTGGGAAAAGCAAGCAAACCCCTTCAAAAACTGACAGGGAGACAACCCCTTCCGAAAGGACACCTACACTACGGAAAGCAAACTAAACTAAAGCAGAAAACAAGAAATCTAAGCTAGAACAGAAAACAAACTAATCACAAAACAGGAAACGAAAACTAAACTATGTACAAGAAAAGACCAACTGCACAAAAGGTGGACTATATGCATGCGTTCCCGATCCTTGGTGATTTTTCAATATATGCAGCAGTAACAAGGTAGTGGGAATAGTTCTCAGTTTGGCTGGTTTGTCTTTGTATTTTGAAAAGAAAAATTTCAGTTGGCCACTCTGGAATTTAACCAAGACATTGGGCAAAATTATTAACTGAGGGAGTTCAGTAGGTCCGTGGTTAATCCATTTACAGGTTGTTTTTCCAACATATTCAAAATTAAACAGAAAATTTTCAGAATTAACAGCAGGAGGGAAAGAAACAACCTGGCAGGTTTCCAAGTCATGCAGAGTTTTGCACGGTGCGTTGTGGGGCAGGGAGGCTTCAACAGCTGTATCAGGAGGTCGCCATTGGTGGTGCAGCATCTCGATAGCGTCTGGTGTATGCAAATCAACATCAGATTTTTCATCGGGTGGCCCAGGTTGACAGTTGATCTCAAAACCGAACTCGAACTCGAACTCAAGAAAGAGGGGTGCATCATCTACTGGTGCATCTTCATATCGTGTGAACAATGCAGCCTTATGTACTTCTATCAATACGTCCTCAAATAGTAGGGACTCTTTGATTGATTGGTCCTCAAAAACGTCCTCAATAGACACCTGGACTGCATCCCCCATCGGTGGAGCTGCTGCAAACTGTTCTTCAACCTGTGGCTGATCCACAAAGCTCCCTCGATCGTCCTCTTGAACATTGTTCTCATCAGTTGCAGGGATAACAAATGCATTTGCTGCCTTGGTCCGATTGACCAATCCATCTTGCTTATCAATTGGCAACTCCATCCTTTCATCATCGGGGAGTGCGGCGCTGCATGGATTTTGCGTTTGTCTATACTCGTCTACATCAAGGTAGGCACTCCACACTTTGTTGGTGATGCTCTCCTCTAGTTCTCCCAGTAGTCCAAATTGGGCTTTGACTTGACTGACTGCTTCTATGCATAGCAAGCAGGTGAACTTTGAATGTGGGGTGCGGTGAATTCTGCACCACCAAGGTGACAGCACGTTCTCCAAGCATAACTCCTCTTCGAGACCAAACTGATTCTCAATCAAATTCTTGAACCTTGTAAATTCTTCGATGCTGGACGAAGGACTGGGGATATCCGACTGTACAGTCGCCTCTGGTTTGGGGACATCCCAAAAGAATATCTACCCCTGTAATGCGAGCTCGACCCTTGACAAAAATGTCAAGCAATTCAGTTCATCGTGCGCTGTGGTGTCATGAATTCTACAATGAGTTGCAGATGCAAATTCGGACAGCTACCTTGGATAGAACTCCAAACTCAACCTCTGATGGATCTAGAAAAATTTCGGACTGTGAATTCATGAAGTCACAATACGGCCAACGCAGAACAAAATAGCCGACTGATTATCCTACTCTCTCTTGAGATAAGGAAGTCTCTAATGCTGTTTTCTAAGTTTGATCAAAGGAGACAACCTCAAGGTTTCTTTTGTCAGGTCTTGACTGCGGGATCTCTCAGTGGCTTGATGTGTTTTTGTTGGAAACACAAGGGGACTTACGATTTGCAACAAGCTAGTCTGCTGTGATTCTCGAATTACGCAATAAAGAGCAAAAGGAAAGGGTTAGGAGATCTAAAACTAACAACACGGGTATGCAGGTAGACGGATTCAACATAACCAATTCCTGCTTGGCCAGAATAGCTCACAACCTTGCAGAAATGGTGCAATCTTCAAAGGGACTTGGAAGATTTTCAGACTAGAGACGCACGGCTAAGCACCCAATTCTGGCGCAGCTTAGACGGACATCTGCAATTGAACTAAGCACAATTAAAGGCTCAGGTTAACCACACAAAAGGATACACAATCAGTATATCCTCAGTGGTATGAGCCTGAATCTATCAAATACCTGCATACCCAAAACATAAAGATCTATCTAAAATACTGAAAGAAACCATGCAAACAGGATGAAAACAAGACAATAAACACCAAATCAATGTTTATATATTGATCTCATCTGCCTATTACAACAATTTCTGCAACATCTCTATGCTACTGCTAAGATCTAACCTATTCTAACCTCTAAGATCTAACTACAAAATTCTAACCAATTGTCTGACAAAAGTCTTCAACTATCTAACAATCTAACCCTTTACAAAAGAAAGGCCTCTGCCTTTTATAGATATTACAATTTTGAATCAGAGGCCAGGATGGACTGCATCCAAGGGTCCTGATCTGTCTTCCAGAAGCTGGCAGCTTTGACCCATGCCTAATCAATTCTCAGTTATCCAACCAACAACTATCTCAACTACCTGCCACTATTTGGCTTTAATTCAGGTCTATCCAATCTTCTTGGTGGTTGGGAATAGTTATCCACAAAAATATCTTGCACGGGACCCATAGGCAGTTTACAATAAAGTTGTTTCAGTTTTAAAACTGAATTTCTGGACTTAAATCCAGCTGTGTGCTTTTTGAGAATGCATAAACTTGCAGCATTCAGAGTGTTCTTTTGCTTTTTGCCTTCAATTTCGCCGGTGGACTTTATCTTTGTTCAGTGGCACGATTCCCAATGCTCGATTGCTTTGATCCTACATTGCATCTTTCTCTTCCAACTTCCAGCGCTTGGCCTTGGATTGAGATCCTTCCTTGATTTGCGTTTGAGGTCTTCTCCTGGTTCTCCAAAGACGTCCTAGGATCAATCAACCAATTTCACTTCATTAAATTAATTTGAAAAATTAATTAATTAATTTAACAAATATTAAATTTAATTACGACGTCTAGCTTGAGAAGCTCTTTGTGAGATGTATCTTGAAAATGCTTCTCCTTTCTCTTCGAACGTGAAATCTCATCCTTGGTCTTGATAGCGTTTGGGCGATTTAATTCTGGGTGATTTTACCTTTGGAGTCTTGGACGTTTTAAATGGGTTTATGGCGCGACTCTGGAGGTTTGAAGAGCTTCTGCAAATTTTAAAACTCTTAACTCTCATGCTTTTTTGGTGAATTTCGGAGAATGGAGGGCACTTTTATAGACTTTAAACTTTACGTTTCCATCTTCCAAATTATGAACTCTGCGTTTTCGCGCTTTGTCTAATAAACTTTCTGCGCTGTGTTCTTCGAATGAATGGGGATCTATCAATTTCGCATTCCTATGCTTGCCTTATGCGTTGCGACTTTTTGAAGTTTATGGCGAATTTCGGAGCATTGGCGCTATTCTGCAAATTTGGAAGTGTTTCGGACATTTTGCATGTTTGGAATTTTGCATTTTTAGGCCAAATTCGGACCTTTTATCATGCTTCGCAACTTTTCCAAAAACTTCGGACCACTGGGCATGTTTGGAATTTCGCGTTTTAACCCTCTGGCGAATTTCGGAGCGCTTGGGGTTTTTGTTCCAGCTGAAGGGTAATTTTCGGACCTTGAACCCTTCTGCAAATTAAAGAAAACTTCGGACCCTTTGAGGCGTTTTAGGTAAACTGGGAGTTTTTCGGAGCTAAACGCGTTTTGGCAAATTTCGCTATTTTAATGCCAAATTCGAAGCTTAAGGCGGTTTGGTGCCCAAAGGCATTTTCGGACCATTCGGGCGTTTTTGGGGAATTTACCCATATTTTGCACCATGAAGGTCTTTTGGCGAATTTCGGGACTTTTAACGCTTTTGCGATTTTCGGAGCTTAAGGCATTTTTTGCAAGTTGGATTATTTTCGGACCCTTAGGCGCTTTCTACAACTTGTGCGAATTACGAACCATCAACATGCTTCGCAAATTCCCTTAAAAAACTTCGGATCTATAACGCGCCTTTTCAAACATCGACGCACTTTCCATTTACCTCCCAGGGTCCGAAAATGAGGACGGTTAAGTGGTTTTCGGACCTTGTAACATATTTTGCAAAATCGCGTTTTTTAAACATTTCGCCCCAGGGTCCGAAAATGGACGTTTCAGTGATTTTTCGAACCTTGAGGGTCTTTTGGCAACTAAAGGTAAATTTCGGAACTAAAGGGCCTTTTCACAACTTTTGAACCTTTTCACATTCTAGCCCCAGGGTCCGAAATTGGGCATTTCAAGCGTTTTTAAATGTTTTCTTCAAGGAGCGCGAGCTTGGGCACTTGGGCAAGTTTGATGGGTCTCCCCGGAGGATCAATTAATGGAATATAACATTTAAGTATAAGTTTATACTTTAAGTTATATTCCATATATACTTTCGAGATGTTTGAGAGTGGTTTCGGCCCTCCAGGAGTTATATTGCAAATTCTAGTTTTTGGAGGTTTCCTCAGTTTTTCAAAGTTAGTCAAATTTCAAGATTAGGACATTCTAGACTTAGCCAAATTTCAGGGCAGGACAGGAAGGCACGAACTGGGGGGTCCCTGTCCAAGATGGGGATGGGTGTGCGATTCGCACAACAATGTGCCAAGGTAATTTCGTAAAGTTGTTTTATAATAACTTGTAACTTAACTTTTTCTATTTTTAGAAAGTGCTTTTATAACTTTAATTTATAAAGTATAAGATTCCCTTTGGCAAGTAGATCATCCCCAAACACTAGAATTCACCTGTGGAGAAGGGTGTCATGTGAATTTCCCTTCCCGATAGATCACTCAAGAAGTGGGGACATTATAGGCTTCTCTTTCTAATTCATTCAAATTCTCTCATTGCATGTCCCATTTTTGCAACTTGAGAGCACTTTTTGGCAAAAATCTTAAAAAACAACTGTTTTGGATTTCTCATCCTTGTGCAATTGTGTAAGTGTTGGCTAAAATTATTTTGAAAGGAAAAAAGATGCTTATTTCTTTGGTTCCCCAATTTTCCACCTTTTTCCCACTTTGAGTCATTGCATATACAACTTTTGACAAAATGTAATGTCCCCTTTTGGGATTACCCTAAATCTTGCCCTAAAATCACAAGTTTAATTAAAAGAAGAAAGATAAAATAGTTAGAGTTGCAACTTTACCCATTGAAATGCTTTAAGCAATATAAATCCCGGTTTAGGTCCTGCAATCATATTAGATAACATTGGGAATATAATTCATAAGATTAATTATTTCTACAAGGGTTAGGGATCCAATATATAGATACATATATAATTATTATAATAAATTACGTAAATCATGTACTGCCTATGTTCATTTTTAGTATTCAACCATAATAGGGGTTGAATAAGGGAACACGATAGGTTACCCAAAGCAACCCTCACACTAAGCCCAAGAACGGACTTAATACCCCGTTGGCCCACAGGTGGCAAACACGCCAGTCATCCACCATGGGGTGGCCTACCTAGTGCCAATGCTCGTCTCTGCCCTCCCTATTCGTGTCACCTTATTCACACATCTATGATTGCGACTTCAACAATCAACCATCGCAAAGGTTGGAGAGGAAACCACAATAGCGCACCTGGATATCCTCCTATCTAAGCCCAAAAGTGGACTTTATACCCCCTTGGCCCACATGTGGCAGACATGTCAATCATCAATCATTGAGTGAACTACTTAGAAGGGGATCTCGTATCTGCTCTCCCTCCTTGTATTTCCTTATCTTCTCTACATGATTGTTTGTTGGGGAAACAAGTAATCTAATGATTAAGGAAAAGCATTTCATATTATGGCCTATACAAAATATAAGAAATTATATATACAATATACATCGTATTGCATACGGGAACAATTTGTAAGAACACAAGTTATTGCAGATTCCCGTAAGTGTGGTGAGTGCAGATTAGATATTGTTTTTCTGATTCCGTGCCCTTTATAAATGCAGGTCCTGTGTATAGGTACTTCTACTCTTCTTAGATGCCAATTGCTTGTTATTAAAATCTTGTCTAATTTCCTGATTATAGGTCAAAGTTACATTTCCATTTGTTGATCTATCATGGATACATTTTCTGAAATCAAACTCAGATTTTAAAATTTCTGATCTGATCTTTATTCTGTTCTAGATCTGCTCTTATATACATTCTCCTTCACAGTTCTGCATAAACTCCCCTTTTCAAATCTGCTTATAACATATTTATGCCTCTGCTGTTATACTCAGAATTCTGCTTTTAAAATGGACTGATATATCTTCCTTTCTGCGTCTTCAAATTAGATTGCTGCCTTATACTCATCAACCGCTTCCTTTATATTTTTCTCTGCCCTTTCTAATGATTTTCCTTATTTAAATCTTAATGATTCCTTTTTCTTCCCTTTAATTCCAATCTTATCTCTCTCTTTATATACTTCCAAATAGTGCAATTATTCCTCGAAAGAGGCATCCACATAGGTTAAGACGCCCTTCACAAAGTGAGGTGTTTCTTCATTCTATTTCACAACTTATTAGTCTGTCAGCCAGCATTAATCTCATAACAACTATGAAGGAGGTTGGCCACATCTAAGCACATATATATATTTCATTATGTTTGCTTCATTAAGTATGTAAGTGCTACCATTACAAGGGTTGTTCAAAAGCTTGAAATGATTAAAACATCTTTATATATGATAAGGCATGGTTGGCCCAAAGACATCAAGACTTGATATGTTTTTCCACTCAGCGCTGCCTTTCCTCTAACATAATGACTCGGCCTTCTTTGTATTTATAATAAGTGCTTCTCATTGTCGGCCTTAATTTATTAGTAATTGTTATCTCAGTTGGCCCAGCTTAATTGTTACAAAGGTTACGAAAGGCTGTGGCCTTAAAACTGGTAGAGGATATGACACAAAACTAATGCTTTTATTGAATAGAAGAAAAGACCAGAAAATGGCAATGAATGTGATATGAGATTCGTTTCCATTGCAGTTTGGGGGCAGGTTAGCCTCAAGTTCGAAAATTTGATGAGCCAAAATGCAGAATATGAGCTATTATGTGCATAATCTCCAGGCAAGGTTCGTAGATGAGTTACCAAGCACCGAAGAGCCTGATGTATGGTCCATTAAATTAAAATGTTATAATGGCAGGATCAGAGATGGATATGGCATTCTCGTCTTCCTTAATGGCATCATCCCCAAATCCATTTCAAGTTAAAAACAAAAGAGGGGACAATATTTTACCCCTCTCAAGTTGTCATCAAGTTCACTGCGCCTCCACTATGACCCTCACTTGCATAATGGCTAAGTTCAGCAGGTTCAAGTTCCCTAAGAAGATTCGCATTGCCTCTATTTGGATTTGTCTTCCAGTTTCGCCTTGATCTTCAACAAATTATTCACATGATTATAAGCATGAGCATAATTCTTCAACATAAAAATATGAAATTTGCCACAAGTTTTAACACCAGGAAATAAATCTAATCTATCTACAGAAAAGATTCCAAGATTTAAAATACTTGTCACATTTTTCTCAAGGGAGTAAACTCCTTTGCATTCTAAGTAGTGCCTACATTCCATTAACAAATCTTTGATCTAATCTACAAATACCTACATGATACTTTTGTTGAAACTATACCACCTTGAAATTATACTAGATGCAAGCAAATTGCTCTTCCAACATCTCTAAATGATCTGTTTGTAAAATACCCAAACTGAGCAGGAAAATAATGATTATAATTACATTATACATTAAACTTTATATATTGTACAGTTGCTCCCAGCCATACGAAACCTAGGGGAAAAAACTGCCATACTGGCAAAACCTGAACTCTAAGCCCATACCTGACCTGGTACCCAAAGTTGCAACTTAGGACATGGTTGCAAAGACTTTGAAAACAAATGTAGGAAATATAATAGCATATAGTATATACAATGAAGACAAGTCTATAATTAAATGTCACGTAATATATTTGGGTCCACTAAGCACCTCTAACAATAAACTTTTCATTGTTAATTGCCTCGTATCACGATACGGGAAAGGCTCCCTTTTTATGCATGTGCTTAGGCCATGTACTCATTGAGAGTCATTTGATTGGGTCATCTAGATTCTACCTTACCACAGGATCTTAACATAAACTCTTCAAGCCCACAAGAGCCGACAATCATATCCCAATATCGTAGATATGGTAAGCGAAATTGAGTCATGTAGGTGAGTATAATAAGAGATTCCAAATACTCATATCAAACGCCTCAAAAATTTGCCACACCTATGAGTAGATCGACAAACCTTCTAAATTTACGATCTATGTTGTGCCTTTTCCACATCATCACCCATTTGGTATTATTGAGACATCAAATTAACATTCTAACAAGTGACAATAAGGAAACATTTATGACACAACCAACCACCTAGGAAGCAGTTTGTAACTACTACCCCTTGATAAATCAAGTTTCTATGAGGCCTTCCTCCATGCTTTCTTTTAATCTGAGTGTACTTTGTACTTGTAGTCCATTGGTTGGAACATAAAGCAAATTTGAGTCCAAAGCTCTCATCTTCATCACCTTGACCTTGTACTCAAAGGCATGTGGTATCTAGCTAGTTAATAGTGTCAACAGTTTGACCAATGTGCTTGCATTAGTCAATATATTGATGATGGTTGGTTTGTTGGTTGAAGGGAAAAATTGATCCATAATCAGTATAGATAATCCATAACTGATTCACCAACAAGGATCTTAATCTCTCCATCTATCACCTTAGTTATATTGCTCTCTATGACGAATTAATTAAAACAATCAACATGTGCTTTGAAAATGAGTTCATCAAGTGTTGAAATATAAGTTAAACTAAACAATACAAATCCAAAACTAACACAAAACATACTTCAATACAACCCTAGAAAACCCAAAGTGGCGAAAAAATCCAGATGACTACGGCCTTCCCCTTCTCTTGTTGTCTATGCTGTAAATTGCAAGCTTTCTGCCTTCCTGAGGTCTTCAAGGACACCAATCACCACTAAAACAATGTCATAAACCTTGAAATACTCTCTAATTTGCTCAGATGAACAGGTATCTACTACATTCAACTCCTAAGCCCTAACCAAGAGTAACTTATAATGAACCCTGGGGATGTTTTTATTCAATTACAAGAAGTTAAGGGTTGAGAAAAGAAGCCCAAAGGTCAGGAGAGACATCAGTTGCAACTATTACGCTTCATATTTGTTTCTTCCTAGCAAAATCATCGCATAAAATAGCGTAAAACCACCACCTTCATGAAAATTTGCCATGACATGTCTACAATTGCCATGATACATCTGGAATTACCACCTTGTTACAACTACTGGTTTTTTCACTAGTGAAGTCATACCCTGTTTTCTCTATTTTCTCAGTAACCTACTTAAATTGTGTTTGACTCCAAGTCCAAATTGCTTGAATCGCCTCAAAATGATCTATAACCTCTATAAACCCCTATACAATTTCACTGTTCTTTTTTCTTGGTTGAATTGCATTGTTTTGAGTGTGTTAGAGAATGATTTCAAGTTCCATCTTAGACAATTTGACTAATTGAATGAGAATGACAGCTTAGCTGTATTTACTAGCTTTTATAATTCAATTCAGACCACGAATGTAGCCAGTTGAAATCAATGCCAACAAGCAACCTGTAACTCCACAACACACATATGTCATTGGAAAGCATGAGCAAAATCACGACAGTTGAAAATTATTGGGCCTCATAAAAAACCTACAAAGATTAATGATCATCCTGTATGATCCATCCATCCTGATCTGTATCTTGTGCAAACTACTTTGCCAATAGTATCACAGCCTTGTAGATAAAATAGAGGTGGGCAGCCATCAGAAAATGTTGGCAAGCTACAAAGCTTGATTCACCTATATATATGCACATAAAGCTACCAGGTTTGTACTAGGTCTAAATCCCAAGCCAATATGCGAAACCAAACACCTTGGATACATTCCCAAATTGATGCCCTAAAAAAACCCAAGGCAAGCTGGAATTCACAGCACAATTAAAAACATTTTTGCTTTAAAGTAGTGAAAACAAAAATCACCTAAAAACTAAAAGCAACTAACTTAAAACAACACTAACAAGACAAAACAAAAAAGAAACCAACTCTTAACTCTTATTTTTCACTCAAACAGACTTCCACTTGCTGCCCAAGTCTCAAGCTTTGATTGGTGTTCAACTTCATGATATTACTATAAATAGACTTCTATGAGTGTTTATTAGCTCTTTAGAGTGTTTGTGGCTGTAACCGTGTAGAAGTTTTTAGCATCAATGTTTCGAATCACACTCTATGATCCATCATCAAGAAGAAGATAAACTTGGAATGGAGATTGTAGACAAAGCTCCTCGGAAAAAAGGCACCAACACACTCAAAGGATGCAACAAGAAATATTCATTTAATTAAAAATATAATGACATTAAGATTGATAAAATATTAGTATAGTGTTTTTAGTTTTTAAGGAGCTTTGTCTACAATCTATCCCAAGCTTATTCTCTTCTCACACTCAAAGGATACAATAAGAAATATCCGCTTAAATAAAAATATAATGACATTAAGATTGATAATATATTAGTATTGCATTCTTGGTGTTTTAAGGAGCTTTGTCTACAATCTATCCCAAGATTATCCTCTTCTTGATGATAGATCACATCATAGTTTGCAAACTCAATGAGTATCTGACAGACTCCACTCAAACTCACAAATCTTTTTGCGACTTGCATTGAGTCAATGTGACTCATGCGCCAATTCGAGGCTGACTTCTTGTCGAGGACTCACAAGTTTAGGATGAAGACTCACAATTTTCTGGCATGAACTTGCTTGGTGTACAATATCAAAAAAACCCACAATTTGGCATTTTAGTACTTGATTTATGTCATTCCAAAATATCCCTACTTGTAAAATTGGTTAAAAAATTGAAAATACAGTAACATCAAAGAACTAAATGTTTACAGTATTGAACTAAGACAATTCCTTAGACAGATACAAAGAACACTTGCTGTTTTAAACTCCAGTATGCATTTATTATTTTTTAGACAATTATCGATCCATACATTCGAACAATCAGTGATATCAAGCTCTGTCTTCAAATCACTAATTCAACATACAATTCTTGCAATAGCTTATGAGAATGTTAACATACAATTCCCCCTTGCAGACTACTTCAGATGGGACGATATAATTTGCATTCCCGGGAACAAGCAACAGAGCCTTGGAGACGATAGTAGTCTGATTCACTGCTTATTCCATCGGCTTAATTGTTGTTGGTGTCCCCTAACATGCACGTGCCTGGTATGCAATCCTCTGATGTCGATGGTGATATTTGTGGCCTGCTTTAACTATCTCATCCCTATTTCCTTAGCACCTCTTCCTTGATCGATTTGATATAGTATTGAACCGATGCTTTAAACCTCCAACTTTGCCTGTCAAAGACAAAGCTAAGGCAATGACTACTGTAGCAATTGATCTTACGTCGGCCCGTCCTTATATCAGCGGATAGTTCTGTAACTCCTACTTTGGTCTGTTTCTGCGAATGCTACAATCCACAGAAATCTCCCCTCTCCTTGCGAACATCACCTAGCAATGGTTATGGACAACAAACTTAGAGTTGGCAAGCGTAATTCTGTACTGGCTTGGAAGAATGGTGAACAAGCATAAGGGTGTTGTCTTACCTTGTTTGGGCTATGAGATGATTGTCCCACAACCTATCATGCCTAAAGGCTAAACCAATTATCCAAACATATGAAAAGCCTTCAATTAGCTTCCTTAAATATAAATTTGCAGCATTCCAACTTATGGAGAGAAAACCGACCTCAACTCAGCCATACACAAAATTAGAAGTTTATTTATATTTCTCTGGCTATTTGAAAGGTCGGCCCATAAGAACTGATTATATTGAAATTTATAATAAATTCATTTATTTAAAATTTTAAACTTATCAATATAAAAGGAAAACACAAAAAGAGTGGATGTTAGTTAACACCATCTGGCTGGCCAACCAGCCCCATCAAATTGGGCTCATCACACATTTAATGCTTTTATTTTACCTAGCAAAAGACATGTTTCCCATCCAGGTGACAAAACACCCTAAGTCAAGGGTTTGAGGCTAAGATAAGTTTTTACAAGTTACAATATTTGAAAAGATTCAAGAACGATGGCATTGCAAGTTCCTATCTTCAACTCCAGCCCTCATCATTTAGACCAATTAGGTTCCCTAGCTTCACAATCAGTTCTTTGAAGATTGAAAAATTGGTCAAAAATAGTGAGGACATGGTGTGGGAGAAAAGTTGAAAATATAATGATAAATTTATAAAAGATGGCATGCGCCATGAAGGTCCATGTGGTCTCGAATGCCCTAATTTGGTCTTGGTGGTGGGGGCTCCACCCGTCGACCTTGCCCTATACCACCACAAGGAACAGGCCAAGCGTGCTATGCCCCTCAACCCCACTAAGGGCAATACCCCCAAACCCCCATAATCATGTAATTTCATCTGCCCCCATAGACCCCAATATTAGCCTGCTCTTCTTGTTCCTTGACTGCTTTAATTTTTATTTCCCTATGTTGAGATTAATTTAAAAAATAATATTTATACATAAATTTAAAATTTGGATATAACTTTTTTATGAAATATCACTAAATAGGAAAGCTCGCAATAATTCCTTCAAATTACACAGTGATAACATTAAATTTAGGTTACTCAAAAATTTCATGCCACTGCTATGCATATTAAGATGAACAAAGGAATAATCATGTACTGGAAATCGATTGTTTCAAGGACAACATGCAACTGCATTCTTATTTCAACAACAATGACTAACTGAAATATACTTGCAGAAACAACACGACTGTTCAGACAACAATTAGAGATGTCTCCTATTACAGCACTCAGTCATGTACTAGTATGGTAGACAGCAGATGCAACCGATATAAGAAAGTACTAATGTTTAGCGTTTGAAATGCACTCACATTAATATCTATTGTTCAATATCATCAAATTACTCACAGGTGGAAATATACCCAGCTGGCATTAGGATGAATGCAAACAGTATGACAATTAAGAGCTCCCACAAATGCCAATGTCTCCTGACAATCATAAAGGCTTCAGAATTATGTAAGCCAACCGAGCTGCTCCAGATAAGATAGCCGCACCAGAAAAAGATGGTATGCCTATGGAAGAGGACCCATGCACATAAATATCGTTCTTCTCTTACTATTCACTCTGGGAATAAGCAGATGCGATTACAACACCATATATTTCTGCCCAATCCTCAACTTCATTCATGGATCAGGAATAATCAGCACCGCTGATATAGACCAAGGCCACACTCAGTGGTTCCGTGCTCGTGAAATATTTAATCCAAATACCATTTAATTCTTTGCAAATTAAATACCAAACATTAGAAGTGGCACATCCACATCTTAGTTATTTCCAGTAGAGAAGAGTCTGATATTCCCCACAAAATATTATGTTCCATGGCAATAAGAAGGAAGCCCCTATTCTAATATTATTATTCGTTATATTCACCCAGCTTAGCAGATTTAACATCTGGTAGTCTTCATTAATCTCCACAACAATATCAATCAACCAACCTTTCAATATCGCAAAGGCTCAAATGTTCACACCTCCGGCAAAGAACATCTTTCAAACAATTTATCACTCAGCAACAGAAAATAATAATCAGCCAATACATGAGCTAATCCCACGACTCTAGGAAATATTGCAATATTATAAGCTACGGTTCTTATATGGTTGCAATATTATATGGTTGCCAATGTTTTATGTAACTCCACATCTGCAAATGTCCTTATTAATAGGACTTATCTGCATATTTGTCTCTAACAGAGACTTCACAAATTTGGCTCATATGTGAACTCCACCATGAATCCACCGCTTTGGAAGAGCTAGGTTTTCGTTCAACCCTTCTGTCAAACTCCTAAAGGTTTACGTCTCCAGAACTCGTAAATTGTTTATCAAATCCATAAGCATGATTGCCAAAACCCTAGGAACCTCCTTATAAAGACTTCCAGGAACTTTCTAGAAGATTAGGCCGACTTTATTATTTGTCATGATTGGAGAACTTTATTTAATAAGTGACTTATTTTATAATTTTATTATTTTCACTTTATTTTATAATTAAATTAATTAATTAAAGTCATCCTTTAGAAATAAGGCTAATTTTTGGACAACTTAACCAATTAATTTAATTAGAGACTTTATAAAAATTTTGGGACATTACATTTTATAATAAATTGAATATCTATATATTTGTATCATGCTGAGATATATTTAAATTTTATAATATTACAGTTACCTTATAATCTTTAATGTAGATAGATAGATGTTGATTATTAATTTATTTAACTCGTTTAACTTATAATCTTTAGTTTACATATTATCTAATTATAATAAGTTGAATATCTATATATTTGTATCATGCTGAGATATATTTAAATTTTATAATATTACAGTTACCTTATAATCTTTAATGATAGATAGATAGATGTTGATTATTAATTTATTTAACTCATTTAATTTATAATCTTTAGTTTACATATAATTTTTAGCTAATACATAATCTTTAGAAAATACATATACAATCCAGAGACATTAAATTGTTATATAAAGTTAAAATGTGTATGTGTTTATGATTTCTATATGCTTTGTATGGTTGAACCCAACCGAAAAAAAAATATTGTCCTAATCTGCATACTGAAACCACATACCCAAACATGAACCAGTTAGTTTTAAAACATATCCTCGAATACAAATTGTTCATTTTTTAAAATCTGTGTTTGTTTTAGATCTTGTAGCTACAGGGATTTGGTAAAATGGCAGCTTCTGGAAGCTATAGTTTTTTGGGCCAATGATCAACAAGAACTTTCAAAACCAGCCCTTTTCACTGCTTCGGGGACACATGACAATGATAGAGTAGATTCCATGACAATAATGAGTGCCACAACAGATACAAGCCTTTGTAAAGTCCGATGAATGCCCATTTGTGTGTGATTTCCAGCCAGTGAATCAGAGGTTGCAGTAGGCTGAACAAACATGGAATACCAACAACAAAATTCTTGTATACACAAAAAAACAAGAAGATGAAAAAAGTACATGAAAAAGCTCAATTGAAGTCTCATTCATTGTAAAAGAAAGTATCCATATTGAGAAAGGAACCTACAAATCCTTCCTCTACTCCAGTCATGGCTGCCACATATCCAATTTTAGTGATGCCCTATTCAGAAGAAGAAAATATCACTCACCCAAATAAAATAAAAGATGCAGGCCCATTAGAAAAGGCATTCCAAAATAAGGCAAGAGATAATGTCAATAAGTTCATTGGGTGGTGTTTTTACACCAAGAATGCAATTAAGGCGCAGATGATCAATTTTTTGAGTTGTAAATGGTTGACATCGTGACCTTTGTGGCCAAATATGTCACCCACCCCTTCCTTTTCCTGTATATGCTATTTGGCTTCAAGGATCTATATCTCATATCTAATGACAGATCATAAATCAGACCTGTACTTAAGACTATGTGCATAATGACCAGGTCTAGTGATAGAGACTATCTGTTTATATTTTGTGGGTCTCTTGTGGTATGATGATGAATGTGTATCACATTATAGACAGTTTGTTTTCATAAAGATTGTAGTCTTTTTAATTAGTTCTGCACTGCATACCTAGAGAGGGTAATATTCATTGCCTCTGAATTCTCCGAAGTTCACTAGCACTAAGGAGGTATTCGAATCATTAGTTAAGTACATTGCAGCATATAGTAGAGTAGGTTTCTTTCTTTACTCACTAAACTTTTATCTGTGGAGGTCTCCCTTCTTTAACCCTGCTGAAAGATAACACAATTTAGGATAGTCATTCTTTTGTATTTTCTTCACTAGGTCCTGCTTCTGTCAATCGTGATTTCAACTTTTAATTTAGTTTATTAATAGATTTGTGTCACTCTTCGTTGAAGGTTTCCTTCTTTTAGCTTCATTGGAAGCCAGCCATTATTTAATGCAAATATGAAAATCACATCCTGGTCATGACATTATTGAACAATATAGTGCTAAATTTTCATCCAAGGAGAGCCAATCTAGAAGGGTTTAAATCAAAGAAATAGAATACAGTGAAAAGCATTAAACTTTTGCAAACTTCATGACACTTTAGTGGATGATTGAGTTTCTTAAACATAAGCGTAAAATCGCACACACTAGCACTATGGTGATTAATGCCTAGAATTCCCACATAGGCCTGCCTTCTCAAAAAATGAACCTATTCACTTGTTTGTGAACTGTAAATATATGAAATTCATTGGCAGGATTTGAAATATATGTGTCATCTAAAGAAAAGGAAAAACTCAAACAATGGTCTATTTTTGGTAAAACATATAAATGTGTATATAACAAGAAGACTTACCATTCCCATCTCCTTTGATACTGTGCAAGATGGAATTTGACGTTGTGAAGATGTGCTTTCTCTGGAAACAAGATAAAATTCTTAGTATTTTGAAATTAAGGGAACAATGTACAGAAAATCAATGCCAAAGGCCAGACCATATTCCAAGAGAAAAATATGTAAATTATTTTACTAAACTAACTATTTTAATAAGCACCAAATCCATAATATAAAAATAATGAATTTACTTAATAGTTAAAAGTAAGTTGTAGCCTTAAAACCTACCCATGCTGATCACCAACAGGAGACTGACGAGACTGGGCTTTGTATTTATGAACTGGCAATGTATTTATCTCTGCATCACTCATTGAATGAACACCGGGGGGATTGTCCGAGTCTAGTGCTCTCAATGCATCATAATCTTTAAAAAAATTCAAGCAGCTGATCAGCCTTATAATAAAATTTGATATAGCGGTTTTTTCTTCCAACATGCATTTTATTTCTACCAGGAGTAAACAATTGCAGTTTCTAATTTCTACATCACATTTTCAATCATCCTCTAATAGCGATCAAAAATTATACTATGAAATATGTTGTGATTCGTAATGTCATTTACCAAAATATCTGGCTTCAAAATGCCTAAAAAGCTAATCAAAAGTTTCAGAGAAACTACAAAAGTCAAAAACCAAGAAAAATTGTTCTATGTCAAATATGCTAGGAAACTCTGCTAAAACATTCTAATTTATTTGAACCTGAGATGAATCATGAGACAAAAGAATTAAAATTTACATTTGAATGTGATAATGCAGAGATACCTAGGTCATCAAATTCACGGTCAAGCAGAGCAAGCTGAAGACGAAGACCTTGCAGCCGGCCTCTTGATGCAAATGCTATGGATGGTGGCATGCGTAACCGCAATTCTGTATGACCTACTAAACCTCCAGCTGCAGCAGCAACAGCTGCAGCATGAACCTGTGCCTGAGCTTGGAGCTGCTGACACATTGCATACATACGAAGACTGGTTGCCATCAAAAATACCCCAAGGCCCAGCCACAACTGCACATAATAGAATTGGACATTAAAGGTATTATATCCCTTACAACTCGAACAATGGGTTACAACGAAATAAGGATTCCATGTATCCCTGTCTACTTTTTAGACAATTTTCTTCATGTCCTAAAGCAACACAAAATGCAACAATTAATTGCCATAACCAGATTTAAGATTTGATAAAGGCCATACAATCGAGTGTCTTGGTGCATTAGACATACCAGAAAATTTGGAGACATTTGATGGGAATTCAAGATCATGAATAAGAAAAGCACTGCAACAGCATCAGTAAGCAGTTTCAAACATGTAACAAAATAAATTTCGCACTAACAGCAAACAATTACAATTAGAATCAAATGTAAAACATGATGCAACCCCAAAAAATACCTGTGGCCAGAAATGCCATTGGATTAGCATTTATTGAACGCCCACCATTATGTATTCTCTGAAAAAGAATAAACAGAAACGCACTTTGTAGTTAGTAATAAACAGCAAAGCCAACATATTAAATTAATTTCAGAACTTCATCTGAATGTAATCTTGCTGCAATTCCAGAGACTTCAAGTGAAAGCACAATTCTCTCCAAAATAGCATGTATCGAGTTAGTAATAAACATCAAAGCCAACATATTAAATTAATTTCAGAACTTCATCTGAATGTAATCTTGCTGCAATTCCAGAGACTTCAAGTGAAAGCACAATTCTCTCCAAAATAGCATGTATCAAAGTACTGGAGCCACCAGTATTAAGAAATACAATTAATTTTTAAACATACCACAGTGCGCCTCTCTGGAATAAAACCAGGAAATCCACTTTCTATGTCCCCTCGAGACCCTCGGAATACAAAGCTCATCTTTAAAGCGGCACAAAATCTTCTATTTGAAAGTCAATATAAAGCTTAAAATCCAAGCTATTTCTTACAGACTTTGAGGCTTTAATTGAATAACTGGCAATTCCTTTTTCTTGCAGGCACAAGATGCTTAATAGAGAAATATCAATGGAAAGCACTTCAAGAATCCAATATAATCTTCAAAGGATTCAGTACTTTTCTGCATAAGTGATCAAGGAAAATATAAAAAGTTAGAACATACAGTTGTCAGGTGGAAGAAAATTTTACTCGCAAAGATAGGACTAATCAAAATAAGGCAGACATTCTCTTCAACAATACATGAATTGCAAAGCTTGGCCCTTGATGCCTGTAAGAATGCCTTCACAAAGGCCAATTCCTAAGTAGTGAAGATATATAAATAAGATATACAAACAAAAGAGACCACAGCTAATTTTGCATACTTTAATTTTTTTTAAATGAAATATTTTAAGATTGAACTGCCAATGCCATGATAAAATTATTTACTCGCCCTATGCTGAGTTCCCAAAAGGAAAAGAATGAGAAACGTTTGACAAGGAGGTCAAAAAAAATTCAATTGTACTCTGATTTCCAAACTCATTCTAGTTCCAACATCAAAGAATCTACTGTCCTAGTTATCAGTACAATATTGTTAAAATTATACCAATTCTTGGAGACAAGGGGAGAATTTTCAGGCTCCATTGGAAAGTCGAGGCCATTTTCAAGGGACTGCAACTCACAAAACAATATTGAAGATTAATGTACACAATTACCAAGCCAATGTTTTCATCTAAGAAATTTAGATGCATCTAAAGTTCTAAAAAACTGCTAGATAAGTCTCTCGTTTGTAATGCAGATAACAGTAATGGTTCCTACTTATGCCTTAGAACTAAATATCAGTACGGTCCACACATATAGTAATAGAAAATTAGGAATAATATAATGCAGAAGATGGATCTCACACAATATGAGATGTTTGTGGGCCACGATGCCCTAATATCCAAAATATGCAGAAATATAGTAAAACCATACAATACTCCTTATGAAAGAAGCTACTCCATGCTATATCTACTCCATGCTATATCTCCAAGAGATCCTAAATACAATATCATATTTCACAGATATCTTACAGTGATAATAACCTCCCTTATATAGACCTCCTCATAATAATACAATGGAAGGGTAATCCTAATGACGGCCTACTCAACTCTTGAATAATTAATAAGTTATTCACATGACCCAATATAACTAACTTAAGGGATGTGTGCCACATGTTGGCGTCTCCATCCACCCAAATACATTATAATATCACATCCCTAGGTACATAATATGCTATCCCTCCTTGACATGTTTTGTCCCCAAAACATGAGAAGAAGCTAAATAGTATGATTGTCGCAAGTTATTATAGATATGATGCCATGGCCAATCATCTAACCATCCAGAGTTGATCCGTGTTGTGCCTTTTGCTTGATATTGCTTAGATCCCATCCTTGATCAATATTTTTTGTACCTATTGTCAATGCATGATAGCCTCGGTAAGATAAATGATTGAATGAGAGATAAATGAAGTCTCTCATTCAACATTTATTATCGTGAGAGGGCACAATCAAGTGATGTCTTGATCGGCCATGTCCAAAAGACATGGCCGGTCAAGGCATCGCTTGACCGTACCCAACCCACTACATATACCAAATGAAATGTGTGAGAATGGACATTGAAATAAAAATGCTTCTCCTCTCTTGCAACATAAAAGAAGACAATCAGATTTATACAACAATTCAGTGATAGATAATACATCGAACAAGATAAATTTTAATTCTGATCCACAAAATTAACATGGTATCAGAGCCAGGTTTCCTTCTATAAAGCCTAACCGCATAAAGGAAGATCCAATTAAGATCAGATTGATATCTCCTTGAAAGTCTCGAATATGGCCACATTGCAAGAACTTGTCCTCTCAAACTTAAACTACAAGCGTCCCTTGCTGAAGTCAGAAATTCAGACGTATGTTCAGAAAAATATGTTCTCTAGAAGAAACTCAAGATACCTTGTGATTGAGATGGAGCTTACTAATCAAGATTGAGCACTTCTGAGGTAAAATTGTAAATATTGATTATTATTATTAATACTAATAATTATTTTATGGGCCCTGTGTAAATCATAAGGAAGTGACGACTTCCAAATGATTTCCACTTGTATTTTTGAGGTTATTGGAAGGTGACGATCTTACAATAACTCAAGATTGTGGATGGAATCGCCGATAGAGGCAATCCACACAAGAGCTCATGGATAGAATCGCCAACAGAGGCAATCCACACAAGAGCTCATGGATAGAATCGCCGACTGAGGCAATCCACGTAAGAGCTTGTGGATAGAATCGCCAACTGAGGCAATCCACGTAAGAGCTTGTGGATAGAATCGCCGACTGAGGCAATCCACACAAGAGCTCATGGATAGAATTGCCGACTGAGGCAATCCACGTGAGAGCTCATGGATAGAATCACCAGCTGAGGCAATCCACACAAGAGCTTGTGGATAGAATCGCCGACTGAGGCAATCCATACAAGAGCTTATGGATAGAATCGCCAACAGAGGCAATCCACTCAAGAGTTTGTGAATAGAATCGCCAACAGAGGCAATTCACATCTTGAAACTATGGTCCCAAGATAAGCATCATTTGATTTATGAATATTGCTCCCAATACCTTTTACATTTATCTTACCTAGCTAAGAGGGAGTGTTAATGCATGATAGCCTCGGTAAGATAAATGATTGAATGAGAGATAAATGAAGTCTCACATTCAAACATTTATTATCGTGAGGGGGCACGATCAAGTGATGTCTTGATCGGCCATGTCCAAAAGACATGGCCGGTCAAGGCATCGCTTGACCGTACCCAGCCCACTACATATACCAAATGAAATGTTTGAGAATGGACATTGAAATAAAAATGCTTCTCCTCTCCTGCAACATAAAAGAAGACAATCAGATTTATACAACAATTCAGTGATAGATAATACATAGAACAAGATAAATTTTTATTCTGATCCACAAAATTAATACCTATTTGACTCCATTCCTTATAATAGTATGTCCTCCTTTGTTTCCTTGATAACCATTACTTTTGTGACACCACTGATTGTTGTAATTGTTCCTTTGATTCCATATAGTTCCATAGAGATTGTCTTGTTTATTTCTTGTACTACCATTCCTCCATGATGGTTTCCTCCATAATTCTTGCCTCTTACAATGATGTGGATGCCTATATATTGCACCCTCTATTGTCATTGGACCCTTCTCTAATTCTTCGCCATTTTTTGCCACTTGTTTTAGTTATTCCTTAGTAGAATTATTTGTATTTTCATTTTTTTAACATCTTGATCCTCTTGCTTTTCCTCTAATTCATTGTTACAATCTTCGTGATATTCTTGGACTCTCTTTCTCAATTTTCCTTTGGACTTCTTTATGTTTAATTTCTTGTAATATAATGTTTTCCTTCTATACCAATGCTTCATGAACTTCTTTTGCACATTGATATTTATTGTTCCCAAAGATTCTAACCAAGGATAACCCAGAACAATATCCAACCCATCCATATCCAAAGCATGAAAGTTTGAATGCGAAATATATTGATCCATAGAGAGCTTTAAATCTTCAAAAAATTGAATATCCATACCTAAAATTTGATTCTCCTTGATGTTTTTTGCTTGTACATGTAGCTTCTTGGCTAATTCCATGCTGATGAAGTTATACTTGCTGCTAAGGTTTATGGAGACAATAACCTTTTCCTTTTGAATGCATCCATGAAAAAGAAAGATTAAATCTTCCTTTCTTGGAGCTAAAGTTCACGTACTTATATCATCTCTTCCAAGTTTTCTCCTTCCCTGTTTTCTTTTTCTGTAATGTCCCCTTTTTAAAATGACCTGGATTGCCCTAGATTATAATTCTTTGCTGTTAAAGATAGGTTAGAAAGCGAGTACCCTTTATCTCTTTAATAGGGAAACCTGAAACACAAGTTAGAGAATAATTCACCCATTATAACATATAAGTGTCTAATACCTGTAAAATGATTATGCTGATACAGAAAATAAAGACTAATAAGATAGACTAGTTATGATTCATGAAGTAAAGAAAGTCTAACTATGATTTATAAGTAAAGTAGAAAGACTATAAATAAAGAAGACTAATTATGATGAAACTTAAAGCAAACTGCAATCACAAACAACTGAAGATCAGGATCCTAGATCATAATCATAGGAATCCCAATCATAGCGGGCTCTGATGGATAACTTGATATGGTGCCTTAATAACCATTCTCCCTTAATCAAGCCTCACTTGTGAGGATGTCTAAATCATTCTCCCTCCATCAAACCATACTTGTGAGGGTGTCTTTATCAACCGTTCTCCCTCATACTAGAGAAGGTGTCTAAACTGTTCTCCCTCATATGCTAGAGAGGGTGTCTAAACCGTTCTCCCTCATATGCTAGTCTTCATAACCATGGCTGATTACACTAATCAGACATAATATATATATGTATATATATATACCATAATAGATCACACAGTATGTGTCAGAAATGAGCAGATTAGAGAATACATGAAGTGAACGATAACAACAATCTGCTATCAATAATAGTATGCATAAAATATTATCAGAAATATGCACAGAACTTCATACCAGAATATCGTCTTCTCAATAGTTGCTTTGAGTGGTTGTTATACGGTATATAAACCCTCAATTTGCATGGAAAGTCATGTCTTTCCAAACGGTCACTATCCTTGCAAAGGTGGTGACTCCTCATATCATGTCTTTTGCCTTAACTAATCAATCTGTTGTAGATTATCGCACCTAATCAAGGATTATTAATAATACTTGTTAATGTAAACACAATTCTTATTGTTTTCTTAATCCATTTGCTAACATGTTAATGCTGCATTGACATATAATAAGATCTCTGCCTGGTTTGGTATAGCTGCTCTGCAATAATTAAATGCACATTTTGTATAGTGCTTGTTGTTTTTAGATCATCCTATGCATCAGCCTTATATTTGCTTTTGTTTGAGTATGGAAATAGCCTGTAAGTTCTCACTGGATGCTTTGATTCCTTTCCTTTATATCTCTCAATGAGAGGGAGGGATCACACCTCTTCATCATGTATGCCCTTTGGCAAGAGACACACCCTTTCATCATTAGCACCCTTTCAAAGAGTGCAACTCTTCTGCCCTTTGAAAGGGACACAACCTTTCACAATCAGATCTGCACTTCTGATTCCCAAATTATCCCCCTCAAATGAGGTTTTGTACTCCCTTTTATATCCCATGTTTGAGGGAGTCACAGCTTTTCCTTTCATGTCTTTTCACCATTCATTAACTTAATTAAAATTTAATTATTTAATTATATTCTTTTATATTTTTATTTTTATTTTATTATTATTATTTACCATTAAATCCTATTTCAAAGTGGGACATTACATTCTCTTCTTCCTACTCTTCTTCATTCTCTTCCTCCTCTTCTTTATTGTCTTCTTCCTCTTCTTCATTATTTTTTTCCACCTCTTCTTCTTTTGGAGCCCATCTATCTAAAAAAGCTTGTTCTAGTTCATCCAAAGAAGAAAAATCCTTATCCAACGGTAAATACAATGTGAAAGGTTCACCTCTTAATAAACACAAAACTTTATTTCCATGCTATATTTTTACCATATGAAATGTTATGCCCCTAATCCCATAGTGTCTCTTGGATTATGAGTAGTCGGTTTGTGGCCACCTATTGACGTGTATTTTGTACACCATCATACACAGAATAAAATACCTAAAGGCATCTTATCCTCTCTTGAATAAAGTCTCTAACTGCTGAAGATTCGCATGAAGGATCAGTTAGGATGACTCCAATGTTCTGGTTAGTAGGGTCTCTACATGTGGACAAGCACCAGTGGTATGATGTGATTTGTTGTATCCTCAAGGGGCCTTACACTCCGAAAGTCTCACTAAACTAAAGAAGCTTTTCAAAAAATAACAAAAAGGATAAGGTTTTGTAAGAAGTCTAATCTAATCTAACCCTATGAATGACTTCATGTGGACAAGACTTGGCAAGATTCTACCAACTTCAATTTCGCCATAAAATAACAACTCAATTGAAATTGATGCGATCTTCTAAGGTAACAAAATGATTTTCAACGCATCAAAGATCAAAGACACTACCACGAAGGTACATATCCAAGATACAATAATGATTGAAGGTTAAATGATTCAGGTATTCTCCAGTCGACCACACAAGGCGTTCCTACAATCAGCAAGAAGCTAGTGGTTTGGATTACGAATCCTACCAAAGATCAAGTCTCACACTTTGCCCTTCAAAATTAACACACTACTTTGATTGAGCATGATTCAAATGAATTGAACAACCATGAAGATAACCAAGAAAGTTGCAACAAAACACCATAACTTCAATATTTCATTGATTTCAAAGTCATCATGTACAACAATTGCTTGAATTCCTTTCCTCAAACTCAATCTTGCTACAAAAGTAAAATTGCTTCTAACTCTAATCAAACTCTCTCTCTAATCTCTTCACTATTATCTATTCTCTATTACAAATGAAATGAAAATGAGGGTATAAATAGCATCCTCAATTACAATGAATGGTCCAGATTGAAAGTAGATCAACGGTCAAGATCATGACACCTAAACCCTAATTAGGGTTTGTTACAAATGGCCTCCTTTTTACTGAACAATATTAAATGCATAGCCAAATATTAAATTTGGCACAAAAACCTAGGAGACATAAACCAATGACAAATAAGATGCCACGTCATCTATAACAACCTCTCATCTAGAATCTTATTCCCTTTCCAATGTTCCTTTTTAGCATATGCAATGAATCTTAATACGATTCCTTCAATCTCAACAATTGGAATCTCGGGAAGATTCTTCATACTTTCTTCCAAGTGGATGACCTGATCGAATGCATCTAGAAGAGCTGTGTCCCATGAAGATTCAAGTTCCTTTGTTCTTTCAATCAGGAGCATGGTGGCAAACATCTGATCATATTGCTCGTCTACAACATCAGCGTCCTTGCAAAAGATGACCTTGATTCTATCCTCTAATTCCTGCATATCCACATCTGTCTCGACCTCGATCCTCCTGCCAAGAATGGTACGAAGTACCTCAAATACTCTGTCCTGGATCGGATTGATCACCTCCTCAACTTGGCTACATCTAGTACTGATGTCCTCAAAGAAAACACTCTTCAGATGGAGTAAGGTAGACCACTGAAGCAAACTGTGAGGTCCTCCATCCATGATCTTTTCTTGCGTTAAGACCTTCCTTGATGTATGTCTAATTACTTTCAAGACAGGAATGATAACATCCTTGGTATGAGCAAATGCGGCTACTGTTATCATCAAATTGTGGATTATCTCAAGAACTTGGATAGCTTGATGAATAATCTTCATCATCCTTGTTACAAATTCTACGGCAACTGTATGAGATTTATCCATCCAAGTACTCGTACGCTGGACCATATTCCTAAATCTTTCTGCCTCATTAATTGATTGAAGGGGAAGTGCCTGCACTGGTGATCTAGCTGGATCCTGACGTCCCAAAGGTTCATTGAGATGACTGAAATATGTCCTCCATGCACCGACCTCTCTCTCAAGCTTTCTATTCTTCTCCATTTCTTCTCTAAGCTTATCTTTCAAGGCCTCAAATGAATCGGTAGCATCATCTAGTGTCTGCTCAGCTGTGGATGGTCCTAGCTCAAAAGTCTGTATATCATAATCCTCTGCTAAGATCTCACCTTCATATTTGTCTACTGCCGGTGTAGCTATCTGCAGTTTTCTGGATCCAGTCTCATCTCGAATCATCTTGGACATCTTGGTAGCCTTCCTCTTCTCTGTTACTTCGTGTGAACGTCCAACAAGGCTTTCTAAATCAATTGCATTATCCTCGTCCTCTATCACGATCACCTTGGTTAATCTTTCCTTCAACCAATCTGGGATGGCCGATCTTGTCTCCTGAACCTGAATTTCCTTATGTACTACTTCTTCTTCTCTGGGAGGAGATGTTATTCCGTTATCCTCTTTATCTTCATCTAACTCATAATCCTAGAAAGATCCATCTGGTGACCTTTGCGGTGCCTGTCCTTCTTCCTGCCTATCATTCTGTACCATCGACTCCATAGATTCTTCCACTTGAAGTGTCCTCTTCTCTGGTCTAGAAGATGTACCGGATGAACGATCTCAATTAGCCCCTTGCTTCTTCTTGGAAGATTCCCTCTTTTCTGGTCTTTCTTTCCTCTTCGAACCTCTTGGATGGAGATTGCCTTCACTGGCACATCGAAGGTTACCTTCACCTGAATTTCTAGGATTAGGATTGCCTTCACTCACACTAGCTCCACCTTCGGCTGGTTTCTCTTCCAAAGTGAAAGTCATAGCTATACCTTGCTCTCTCAACTTCTGATGCTGTACGTCAACCCATCTAGGAGTACAAGACAAGACTGGAGCCATCAAAGCATCTAAATCCACGACCTCGGGCTCATTCCAATCTAACCTTATTGATTTGCTTTCTCGATCATAGGATGACTGGATATGTCTGCCACTGTCCTATGCTTGGTCGGCCACTCTGTAAATCCTGCATTTCCTGATGAAATCCAAAGGCAATCTAGAATGCATTTTTCGTTTCACTTCAAGATCATCTAAGAGATTCATCATAAAATCTTCTATTTGGTACTCATGCTTAAACTTCCTACCGACTGTCTCCTCTAAATGTCCATGTGGATCAAAGCTTTCTCTCAAAGCAAAAGATGGAAAAGAATACAAGGCTAACTCCTTCTCTGCGTCATCCATAGCTAAAGCATTAGGACATACCTCAACTGAATTGCCCAAAATGATAGGTACCGGAACTCCATTCCCATGTCTGTGTCTGAATGCCTTCGCATATGCTGCCAACTGTCTTGTTACTTCAAGTAACACAATTCTGTCTGTCGGATATCTCGGCAACATGTATGGAGGTAAAGGACATCCATGCACTCTAATATAAGTGAACTTCGGAAACTGAATAAACCAAGCACCATACCTCTTTATTAATTCTTGTGCATCCTGAGATAATCTGTTGTGAATCCCACCTTGCAACGTCCTTGTGATGTTCATCGTGAAGGTATCATTAACTAGCTTGTAGTTGCTTCCTGGCGGATGATGCAAGTGGACATAGGAATCACAAACTCTGACCTCACCGGGTCCTCTTCCAATCACTCCTCTGTGAGGTAGTCCTGCGTACTCAAAACTCCTAATCAAGGCATAGATGACGTATGAACTCATGTGGAAGGACTTGGTAGCCTTGAATCTTCTCAACTGTACGTCCAAGCAATGGCTAATCATTCTAGCCCAATGTATTGTTCCTTTCCCTTGAACAATCACCTGGATGAAGTAGAACATCCACTTCTCAAAATAGAAGGCGTGAGGGGCTCCTGTAACTCGGTTGAGCATTGTGATCAAATCTCTGTACTCCTCCTGGAAATCAATCCTATGCGGTGTGTTCGGGATCTTGCTCAAGCGAGGACGACTCTTGAGTAACCAGTTCTTGTTGATAATGCTTAGACAAGCATCTAGATCATCTTCGTACATTGACCTGGCTCCTTCTATGCTCTTGTATATCATGTCTCTGTGCTCTGGAAGATGGAAAGCTTCACTTATAGCTTCCTCTGAAAGGTACGCCAAAGTGTTTCCTTCATTGGACACGATCGTTCTGGACTGAGGATCATAATGACGAGCACACTCGATCATCAACTCATGGCACTGAACAGCTAGAGGGAAGCCGGCCGCCTTAATGATGCCACTCTCGATTATTCTCCGGGCGACAGGTGATGGCTTGCCAATGTAAGGGACCTCTCGAAACTTCTTCGTGCTAAAGTTACCCAAGTTGGTATCTCCAATGTTGCTCCACTTCGACACGATCTTCGTCTCCACTTCTTCGATCTTTTGATCTTCCTTCATGAGAGCTGGACGACTGGTGGATGCTCCCGCCTTCAGGGTCGCCATACCTACACAACATTTCATAATGAGAAACTAGATTTTACAATACATAACATAGATTAGAGAATAAATTTTAGGAAACATCATGATAAGTCTTAGAGTTATCATTTCCTAAAAAGGATTGAGCAACTGGAATTCAAAATTTCAAAATTTAAGCTATGACGATCAACGTTTCAAAATTAAAACAATAAATCCAATATCGCCATACCTCACTAGAGAGCTAACTCTAGAATGCAAAATAGAGGAATTCGCCTAGGCAAAATTAACGTTAGATAGCCCTTTGCAAGTGATCTTCAAATAGACACCCTCCTTATCAATATCGCCACCCTTGGTGATGTCCTTGACGTGGTCTTTGGCAAGCTCGCCTTAATTCAAATTTCAAATTCGCACCTCCTTAGATAATACTTCGTGCCACCTTGCTTTGTATATTCCAAATCGCACTTTGAACACAATTTCGCACTTCTCCCTTTGTCTTCCTCAAATCGCATGTGAAATGATAAAATGATAATGTGAAAATAACAATTTTCACCCTCCCTTTATAAGCGCTCACCTTCATATTCACCTCTAGGCCGACTTTTATAAAATGAGGCAATTAAAACGATTTTTTAAATAAATAACAAGGGCCGACCTTCATAAACCAAGCGCTCCATTTAATTTTTTAATTAATTAATAATTAATTATTAAATGCCATCGTTTTTTTAAATTAACAAATTCGATTTTTTACAAGGCAAAAATAATTAATTAATATTTAGCGCAAATTTTAAATGCTAATTTAATTGAATTTTCAAACTTTACCGATTTTTTAGCATTTAAATAAATTCAAAAAATGTTTGAGCGCCCAAAATTTGAAAATGGAAAAGTACAAACCTCATCGCCCTGGTCCCTGACTGAGGGACAGGAGCGATCCATCAACTTGGTCTTGATTCTTGCACTTTTGACGTTCAAAATCTTCATCCTTACATTGAAGTTGGCATTTTTGCTAGGAATTTCAAACTTGACTAACTTGATTTGGTGGATGAATATCCTTTTGTGGTGATATCGCCCTGGTCCCTTGGAGAGGGACAGGAGCGAACTAGATGTTTTCTCCTCGATCTTGTATCTTTGATCTCCAATCTCCATCATAAGGCGAGTAATAACGTTGTTTCTTTACTCCATGCTTGTATCACTTGTTTTATCAAGGCATTTAGATGTTTGGAGGATCATCGCCCTGGTCCCTTGGAGAGGGACAGGAGCGATCTTAGTGCTCTAGCTTGAAATTCTTCGTTCTTGATTTTAACTCCTCGTTCATTGCCTTCCAAACGACGATCTTGATCTTGTGCGACCTTGCTTTGACATGCATTTGAAGGAAAATGAAAGATCTTGTGAGAATCGCCCTAGTCCCTGACTGAGGGACAGGAGCGATATAGCTTCCTTGTTTAAATTGGTAGTCCTTTGACGTTTGAAACCTTTGTATATCACCTTTCAAACATACCTTAAACCTTTTACCACCTCGCATGTTCTTGGCTTAACGTGATTTTGGAAGGATTTGGCCAAAATGATAAATATCGCTCTGGTCCCTTGGAGAGGGACAGGAGCGAACTTCAATGTCCTGGGCCCATGCTTGCCTTCTTCAACTTGCCATTGCCTTCATTGGGTAAAATGTAGTCTTTTGACCCCCTTTGGACACTTGATATGCGATCAACTTTCAAAATCTAAGCCCTCATGAAAATTTTGCTCTGGTCCCTGCCTGAGGGACAGGAGCGAACTAGGGTATTTAGTGCAAATCTTTCAATGTTGGCGACCTTTGCAACTTTGTGCTTGATTGAGACGCTTCGAAACGCCCTTGCCACCTTTCACCTTGACTTGGAGTGGTTTGAACTTGAAGAAAAGGCAACATAATCATTATATCGCCCTGGTCCCTGGTTGAGGGACAGGAGCGATCTTGCTCTTGTAGGCTCCATCTCACTTTGCTAACTTCTAAAATTATCTTCAATGGTCCTGTAGTACTCCGTTTCACTCATCCATGCCTTGGGATTCATTGTAACTTGGCAAGAAATTTGTCTAAGGTAAAAATCGCTCTGGTCCCTGACTGAGGGACAGGAGCGAACTTGGGCATTTGGGTCCCTTGTTGATATTTTATAATCTTCAATTTGTCTTCAACGGGTTCAATTCACCTCCTTTCTTGCCTTCAAACTTTAAAACTTGCTTGATCTTCGCCTAAAACATGCCTTATGAAGAATTTCGCTCTGGTCCCTGGGAGAGGGACGGGAGCTACAATAGACTTCGCCCTGGTCCCTGACTGAGGGACAGGAGCGATTTTGGCATTTTGGTTCACTTTTCTTCATGTTTGTGCCTTCAAATTATATTCAACTGGTAAAATGCACCTCTTTGGACTTCTTCAAATCATCAAGTTGTTAAAATCCTGCCAGAACAAAACAATATTTGATTTTGAGCTCCGGTCCTTCACTGAGGGACAGGAGCGATTTTGCTTCCTGAGGCATTTCCGTGTTCGTGAAATTCTTCAATTTATATTCAACGGAAAGATCACGCCTTTCTTTATTACTTCCAATTCGAAATTCATCTTGACCCTGCAGGGACAGTAAGATTTTTGAAAACGAGCTCCGGTAATTCACTGAGGGACAGGAGCGATTTTGCTCCTACAGGCCAAAATATCAAGATTTCACAAGTTTAATCACTTCACGAGGCAAAAACAAATCATTCCCCATGCCCAGGATCAAAAATCAAAAAACTCAAAATTTGGTCAAAATTACTCAATTGAATAAAATTCACATTTTCATCATCAACACTTAGACAAATTAAGACTATGCATTCAAAATTCCAATTGAAAAATAGACCATTCTGGCGAATTCATTTCATTCAAAATTACATCCTACAAAAGGAAGCTCAAAAAGCTCTCAAGACTAACTGGATTCTGGTCTAAAAAGATCGAAAACGGGAACCCTAAGGCTTGACCCTAATCCAGACAACCGACGAACTACCAAAACCCTAAAAAAACAAAACGAAAGGCGAGCGAAAAACGAGCAAAAAGAGGGGGTCCCCATTTTAAATGGGGCGATGTATGAAATGGTCACAACACCACCTTAACTCTTAATTAAGTCATGTTATTAGTATTGTATTGCTATTTAGTTATTTTGATCAGCCTAGGGCTTATTAGTTGTTATCTAAGTCAGCCTAAGGTGATATCCTTGGCATAAGTATGATATGCATAGGAGGTAGAGGTTAGTTATTGTCGTGTTCAATATTGAGTTCTTGGTGAAGACTATTAGAGGTGCCCCCTCAAAGTGGCATATTATTATCAAATATCTACATCATATTTCATATTATCTATCTGTTGTGCAAGTTATTTCATAACAAGTGGTATCAAAGCATGATCTTGGTGTCATGAAGGCAAGTCTTTTTTTTTCAATTTTGGAGGTCATTTTGTGAAACACATAACCATCATATCTAGTCAAACTTTTGTCTGATTTTTATAGGGTTTTTAAAGAACATATTGAAGCATTTAGAGTCAAAAAATAAAGTTTCTATCATTGATATTGTACAAGTTATTACAATGTAATGATTTTTCATAATTCATTTTCTAGCTTGCAAATCAAGGAATTTTTTCATTTCTAGAAAGCTCACGAAAATCCATTGGAGGTCAACTAATTTCATTTTTTAAGTTGAAGCCGACTGGATCATGTATTGGTCGGATCAAAGTTGAGTCAACTAGATTTTGTAGAATGGTAATCTATTGGGCATTTTTTATTAAACCCTAGTTTCAATGGGGTTTTCTTAGTTTGATGGAAGTAGAGAAGCATTGGAATGGTGATACAAATATTAAATATCTTATGGTAAAAATATATCATGGAAAATAGTGTTTTGTGTTTATTAAAAGGTGAACCTTTCACATGGTGTTTACCATTAGATAATGACAGTTCTTCTTTGGATGAACTAGAACAAGCTTTTTTAGATAGATGGGCTCCAAAAGAAGAAGAGGAAGAAATGGAGGAAGAAAATAATGAAGAAGACAATGGAGACAATTGTGGTAGAATTGCAAAAGAACTGGGTAAGGACCTCAAGAAGGTTGCTCCACCCATATTTGATGGCAAAACCATAGGAGACGGAGTGGAAGCTTGGATCATTGAGATGAAAAAGTACAATGAGCTCCATTATCTATCCAATGAAACCAAGGCTATGTGGGGAGTGAATCAGCTCACTGGTGAAGCAGCAACTTGGTGGGACAATGAAAAAGCTAGGAAGTTGCTACCAAGCGAGATAACTTGGGATCGTTCTCCAACTTTTCAGGATGGAGTGGTTACGTCAACTCTTCTTTGACAAGAAGAACGAATTTCAAAACTTGACCCAAGGTAGCTTGACAATGACTCAATATTGGAAAAAGTTCGCCCATTTGCTCAAGTATGTACCACAGTACCAGATTGATGAGCAATTCAGGATCTTGAATTTCATCTTGGGGTTGTGGCCTCAAATTGGAGCGGAAGTTGATATCCATAACCCTATGGATGAGGTTTTTGAGAAAGCAATCAAGCAGGAATAGAAGCTTCAACAAGTAGCCAACTACTGCAAAAATCAAGATGCTAGATTTGGAAATAAGAAATTTCAAAACAACTACCAACGAGGAGGCAACAATCGTCTGACCTGAAGCAAGGCAACAATGGAAGCAATAAGAGGGGCAGATACAACAACAATAATAGGAGGGATGCTATGTATGAAGGAAGCTTGAAGAAACAAGAGCACCCCGTGAAAAATGCTATGTATGCAGAGGTGAACATTATGCCAATGTTTGCCCTCGACAATCAATGGGTAAAAGGAAAGAAATCGACAAGGGGTACCACAAGATCAGATCCATGCAATTGTAGACAACCAACAAGCAAACTTCCAAGCCTCTCCAATTTAATTCCCGAGTAAGCTCTATGACCAACCTATTTCTATTGAATGATATTGGGGTAACAAAATGCTTTGTAGATCCGAGAGTAGTTTCTAAATTACCAGTTAGACTACGACATATGGCTAATTCATGGATGGTTCGGTATGAGAAACGAGCAAAAAAGGGGTAGATTCTTGTCTTTTTTGCAGTGAGTTAGAACTTCCTAGCTTTTAGACTCAAGTCAACCTTTATGTGGCTCCCTTAGGGTCTTATGATGTGATTTTGGAAATCAATTCGTTGGCTGTCACAAGCCTATAGTAAATTTTGAAGATAAGATTGTAAGTTGTTTGGATGACTTTGGGAATCATGTTGAGATTCATGGCGTTTAGAAACCATTAGAACTTAGATCAAATCTCAACTATGCAACTCAAGAAGGCCCAAAGGAAAGGATGTTACATCTATGTTGTCCACATTAGTGACCTTGATAACATGAAGTCAATGCTTTACGACTATACTATCCTTAAGGAGTTTCAGAATGTGTTTCTAGAGGAACTGAGAGGATTGCCACCTAAGAGGGAGTTTGACTTTTCAATTGAGTTGCTACCAAGGACTGAGCCACAATCAAAAGCTCCATGTAGGATGACCACTACATAGCTATATGAATTGAAGGCATAGTTGCAGAATTGGTTGAACCAAGGGTTTATTAAACCTAGTGTGTCTTCATGGAGTGCACCAATCATTTTTGTGAAGAAGGATGGGACTTTGCACTGTGCATTGACTATAGGATGTTGAACAAAGCAACCATCAAAAATAGATATCCCCTTCAAAGAATTGATGAGCTCTTTGATCAGATGAAAGGAGCTACAATGTTCTCTAAGGTAGACCTTAGATTAAGGAGGACATTTCTAAGACAGCTTTTAGGACTTGTTATGGACACTACAAATTCATTGTGGTGCCATTCAGGTTAATTGATGCTCTTGCAGCTTTCATGAACTTAATGAACAATGTATTCAAAGATTGCTTAGATGATTTTGTGATAATCTTCCTAGATGATATCTTGATCCTTTCCAAATCAATCGAGGAGCATGATAAACATTTGAGGATAGTATTACAGCGCTTGAGGGAGCACAAACTCTTTGTCATGACCCCCTCCTTGGTCATTATATATAACCTAAATGAAGTAATTATAATTAATTAATATAATCAACAAATGATTACTTGGAATCATTAGATATTTATTAAATATTATATTTTTAATATTTATTAATTAATATTCTTGAAATATTTAAATAAAATAAATTATGTTATATTTGAAAATACTATAAACAATTATTACATATAGTTAATAAATGAATACTAACCAAGAAAAGTGATTGAAATATCACAAATTTTACTCCTATGTCAATTGTTACTAACATTGAACATCACCGATGATAATCATTTAAACAGTAATATTAAATACAATATGATACAACCACCTTTATTATTATTGAAAGAATGATTAATCAGACCTGTTCGGATCATTATAATTATTTCTAAATTAGCATCGGTCCTTCCAAGCTTACACTGAAGAAGAGGCAACAAAATAGCACAATATTAACCAAACAATAATTATTTTAACCAGAAGAGAAGCGGATGATATTATCAAGGATAGGATACGATTAAAGGCAGGTATTAATTATTGGCAAGTATTATGAAGGGAGGTAATCACCAAGAGGCATGAGACGTCTCTTCCCCGTGACTTCTCATCCCAAGTGTAAGATATAAGTAGGTAGTCATAATCGTTCAAAGGAATGGTCAAAAGAGGGTCCAGATCAGAGGAGGATATCTTCTGCAATCTTCGAATAGATGGAAAATGATTATATATAGTCTGTGCCATCAATCAGATCAGAACTGAACTGCTATTAAGTTCAGGCAATAACGCCTTCGTTCTTGGGATTACGCATAAGGGATGTGCTTAATATGTAGGCCTAATATATGAAGCCTGATAATGTCTATATGCAGAATTAATAGTGTAATATTATAGGCTGCAATACGTATGAATCATATGTCATTTTATATATAATGGCAGACCAGATCTGACACATGTCAGATCTGTCTGCCTTACAATCACTACTATACTAACAACAAATGTTATTAAGCAGCCAGCAAGGATAGGAAAAGCTCAGTGACAGGTACGTGTGGAAAGGATTTCTGATTTTATGGAATATAACAGCCAATAATCTATATATTAAAGCCTCTATGAACTTAATTAAATTAGTGGCATCAGTATGGTATAAAAGCTGAAGAAGCAATCAATATCTAATTATTCAAACAGCTTTAAAATATATATATATATATATATATATATATATATATATATATATATATATATATATATATATATATATATATATATATATATATATCAGTTAATGAATCAAAGGTAATCAAATTCAGTTTGCACAAATTGTTGTAATATTATAGTGCTAATAATATAAGGAATATAAGTATGGTCAGTGCTCAGTAAGGGGAGGAATGTTATTAAAGAAGTTCAAACCACACCTTTGGCAGTCAACTACTGTTACTGCAGATCAGTAATTGGTGTCAGCATCCTATGAGAGTAAATCCCCCTTCCCTCATTAGGATTAGGAAATAAGCTAAGATAGATATTAATGTAATGAAGGTTAAATGTGTTATAATACTAATTCATGTAATAATTTAAGAAAATATGAATCAAAGCATAAGAATGTATAATAATATATGTTAATTATTAGTAATTAGCAGCCCTCCTAATAGGGGACATTGTTGAAGGGATAGCTTCGCTCAGAATCCTAGATCAAATGTGAAAGTGGCCTATCGGCCTTTCACATTTGATCTATAAATTAATCTTATTTAAACTTATCATATTCCAACCATATCGACTGTTGTCTGATTACGGTTAGATTAATTAATAACATGATTTGTTAAAGACCGATCATATAATCAACTATGTTGATTATCAATTATGCCTATCACCGATTCTATTATCGGGTTAGTTAATTGTTAGTGAATTATTGTTATCGATTATTCATAATCGATTATGCCAAATTCGTTTGATTATATAAAACCCGATTATATAAATCGTCCTGCATTAACTAAACAGTGTATTGTCTTCATGGCTCCTTGTGGAAAAGTGACGACTCTATTGGAGACTTTAGAAATGATATATTTGTCAATATGTTGTCCTTGGTAAAGGTAATATTGACAGCGATAATATTATAGTCTTTGCAGACGGTGAGGAAGTTGAAAAAATACAGAGTCAATATACATCTGTTGGTGCAAGACGTGACACACAGACGATATACATCTGTTGGTGCAAGCCAAGACAGTCAATATACATCTGTTGATAGCCGTGAATGTCGATATTCATCAGTTAGTGAAATCTGTGAGAAAGTCGGCAAGCAGCAGTCGGTCATCTATCTTCTGCAGTCAGTGGAGATAACAACAGTGGATAGATAAATTTGGATTAATAACAAAACTGATATCCAAAATTAAATAAAAAGATAAGATACTTGCTTATATAAATCTGATCCAAAACTTAACAGACATTACTCTTTGGCAAGCTATCCAAGTGTACCTTCTCCAAGACAAGGTGCATTATCTAGGCCATATCATTTCAGTAGAAGGGATTGCATAAATCCAAATAAAATTAAGGCAATCATGGCGTGGTCTACACCGAATAATGTGATTGAAGTCTGAAGCTTCATGGGACTTGCAAGATACTGCAGGATGTTTGTAAAAGGGTTTTCTAAAATTGCAGCACTAATCACTTCACTCCAAAAGAAAAGAAAAAGATTTGAGTGGAATGAAAAGTGTGCACAAGCTTTCCAACTTTTGAAGGAGAAACTCACTACAACTCCAATATTGACTATACCTGATCCAAATGGGTAATTCACAGTGATAACAGATGCATCAAGAGAAAGAGTAGGAGAAGTGCCAACGCAGAATGGGCAAGTGGTTGCTTATGAGTCTAAGAGGTTGAAGCAGTATGAGTTGTACTATGAACCGCTCGTGTAAGGTTCTCTCTCCTTAAACTATATAACGAAATGAAATAAATGATCAAATTCACATTAATATGGAAATGAAATAAATATCTCAATATACGCATGTCATATTACATCTCATATGTATAAGTGACTAATCCAAGTGTTAGCACATGAAATGAGATAGATAAATAGTACAACTTAGGCTCTCATGCCATGTAATCAACTCAATAAAAATAATGATGTACAATACAAGTAATATATAAGAAATGATATATGAAATATAATCAATGAGTCTTCAACTGGCATCAACCCCCAATAGTCATTTGCAATTTGTGGAGAGGAGAACATGGGTCTGGCGCTCTTCTGCCCAACCACGAAGCTCATGCTTCCCCGAAATTCTTCTTGACACAAAGAATACCAGACCCTGCACAAAATGCCTACAAAAAGGAAACAATAGGCAAGAGGGAACCCCAGTTCAACCTGACATATCTGCATGCATTTCTAATCATATAGATGCAATGCCCTACTTTCAAGATATGGCAGAAAAACATATCAGTATGATTTTGCTAAGCTACATTCATCTATTTCAATGAAAACATGGCTTCAAAAGCCTGTTCCCATGAACTAGAAGCCTTCATACAAGATATAAAACATGAAAAGTTATGATTGTTCATTTAACATACATGTTCCTTGTATCATAAAAAAACAATTGGGAATTAAGGTGTCTCAACCTTTGCAATTACCCAATTTAATTATTTTATTATTTGGCATATTCCTGTAATTACACATTATATTTTAATTATTTTTTATTTAATATTTGTGTTCCGCCTCAAATAGGGTAATAGAATTTGTTTAAGGAATCTAATGCCGAGTGTTAGTACTTTTATTGATGAGTTATAAGTCATCATAAGGTGGATGAATATAGCAGATTTGGACTGCCCCTCTTTTGTGGGATTCTATGACAAGTTACAATGACATTCTAGGATGCATAAGAGCTGAAAATGAGGGGAGCTACTTTAGAATCATGGCCAGCTATGGCAGGCTTTAATATTTGTCATGTGATGCCTATTTTGAGACAAAATATCATGCCAAGTTGTGCACCCATTTTGAGTGGATCAAATTCAAGGTTACAAGTGAATTAATGATTTACTATTTTTGGAACACCACACTTGGAGAGTTGTGTAACATGGTTTTGGGAACCATTTGCAGTTTCCCACCTTGTTCATTAGTCTATAAATTGGTACTTGAGGAAGTGGTTTCACAAGTGAATTTGCAGGTACACAAGTGTTGTCGGAATGCTGCCAGAATTCTTCCAAATCTATTGTTAGTGAATACGACAATAAAGACTTGCATTGCAAGTGCATTGTAATCTAATTTAAATTTGATCATACATCGTGCTAGTTTTGGAGTCTAGGGTTTTTTCTCTCTTTCAAAAAGGTTTTCTCAACGTAAATCACTATGTTGTAGTACAGTTATTTATCTATTTAATATTACATTTCTCTACTTCTTGTAACATTTTTTGGATCAAATTTATGTCCCCTTCAAGATTAGCATAGGAAGTTGCTTTTGTATACCTTGTTTCCTTACAAATGGTATCAAAGCCTGATCACCTTTGGTTCTAGTTGTCAAGTAGAGAGTTTTTTGAGGTAATTACTATTTGAGTGGGAGCTTGTACAGAAGGAAAACTTTGTGATATTTGTTCAAGGAAATAAAAATGGCCAACACGTCAACAAGAATCAAGGTATAAATTTTTTTAGGCATAAAGTTTGGGATGTGAAAACTCAAAGTGGAAGACCTAATGATTGATAGTGATATGTGGGATATTCTTGATGCAAATGTTCAAAGGCCTATAGATGCTACTCAAACATATCAATATGATGTAATAGACCAAAAAGAAAAGGGCCTCATAATATGTTGTTGTTGGCAACAAGGCAGCAAACCATGGTGGGAACCTACCAACAATGAGATAATACCCTATTAGAAGTATGTGAAATATTACAATGGGGAATGCACATGCATTCAAGCACACTGCTCAAAACACATAACAAGAAGGGCTACAACCCTTGGGAAGACTCGTTGTCTTACAAGAACATTCGGATTACATCCAGAAGATCATGAACTGATAGAATAGCATCTCCTCATGCTTGGTTACAGTTCCGGTTAAGCATACAGTCTAATCTGCTCTGCCACACTTCTTCACACTTCCGAAAGATCAAAACATTTGTTTCCACACTTATCCGATCACACACATTCGGATACACTCACAAATACCACGCAGATACATCTCTCATATGATTATTACATATATTTATACAAATCATCAACCTATATTTCAAGGTCGGCTAAACACACATCACAAATTACAAAGCTATAACCACACGCTACAAAATTACATGTGGACCAAAACAATGTCGGCTAAGACATAGTATGGACCTAAATCAACACCTCGAACATGAAACACCTCCAAGAATTAAGCCACGAACCTCCGTAACACGCTACAATCAACATGTCGACCAAGGACATCGCATAACACGAACAAACTGAGAAAATCATCAATAACGCACACAACTATCAATGCGGACCAACAACAAAGATAGGACACGATCTAGAAACATCCACAAGCATCATGAATTACCACAGCAACAACCGCAACATCACCACTTACTAGAATCTTCAACATCTTTATACCGAACCTCAAGAACATTCACTGAACTGACTGTCAAACTGAAAGATTCACTTGTGGACCTCCAAATCAAGAACCATCTAAATTTTATTTTTTTGAATTAAAAACCATCTAAATTGAGGACACATATGAACATCCCGAACACTACCAAATCTGTGAACCAAGATATTGCAACGCAGAGCAATGCCGAGCAAAATCTAGAACACTGATCAACACAAACAGCTGAAAAACCAACCGCAATACCAAATCTCATAACTCGATCAAATCATCATGCGGACTAGTGAAACTATAGCTGAATCAACTAGATATGCTTATCTCAAAACCCTTTAATCCACAACAAATCAACTCACTTATCTGACTACAACACTGGAACACACAGAGGAATATGTTGACATCAATGACAACACATTGTTCCAACAAACTTCTCAACAATATCCAACAGTTGCCTTACAAATTATGTTCTAATTAATATTCACAAAGAACCCACTACAAAAACCTTTATGAAAGACACATAGAGAAACTTATCATACCAAATCCTTAGCGAACAAACTATTCTTGAGAACGAGTCTTTGTTCCTTGAGGATGGAAGACGATAGATGGATTTCAAACCACATAGAAACATTTAACACGTTGGTAGCTCAATTAACCTTTGTGGGTGTAAAGATGGATGAGAAGGAAAGATGTCAAACTTTATTCTATTTGTTGCTAGACTCATGGGACAACCTAGTCATGGCCATTGGGAGTACTTCTGTCACTTTAAAGTAGAGGATGTTGTTGGTTCTTTGGTTTCCAAAAAGATGACGAAGAATATCTCTATAAATGTCAAAGAGGCTATGAGTGTTTGAGGAAGACCAAAAGAAAGAGGCAAAAAGAATGACAAGCAACATGACAAATCTAGATCCAAGTCCAAGAGGTGGTTTAAACCTCCTGAAAAATCCAAAGCCGTTATTGGAACTATAGTAAACTTGGCCACTTCCATAACGAGTGTAAAAAAGAGGGTTAATTCTAATTTTGAGTCAAAGATGAAACATTGTGATGCATTCATTGCAGCTTTGACCACCCATGCAAGTGAGAATGCATGGTTAATTGACTCAAGTGTACTCTTTCATATGACCTCAAATAGACATTGGTTCTACAAGTATGAAAAGTAAGAAGGTAAAGTGTACTTGGGTGATAACTCTTATTTAACTATTGTTGGCCAAAGTAGTATATAAATAAAATTTCCTAATGATAAAGTTATGAGATTTGATGGTGTCTTGCATATCACGTTATTAGCATGCAATTTGTTACTTGTGAGAAATCTAATAAATGTGAGTGTTCAAGTAAAGTTTTCTAAAGTAGGTGTTAAAATGGTCAGAGGTGCTATGGTGATTGCTAGAGACTTGGAACTTTGTTTCAACTTGATGCATGCATTGTTTAGTGCAATAGTACTGTTATGAAAAATTAATCTACAACTATTTTGTTAGATAAGAAAAAGGTATCCTCTTCACCTGTCATATTCCAATGATGATTATATCAGATATATCTATATCACTGTATTTTAATATTAATGCAATATATGAATTTTACAAAATCGTGCTGGGGGTGCACATCCTTAGATGGTCACGACCCAGGTAAATGTCTGTTTGAACTTTAAAGTAGATCAAACCACGAGAGAAAATACAGAATACTAAATATAATCAGATCAGAGATAAAGTATTAATATTTCAGTCCCCTGTGCATCCGGGACCCACCAGCTGAAAACAATGCTTCAGATTGTTAGTAATTGCTCACCAATGAAATATATTATGGAGCATTAAAGGTAATTTCATTCCTTAAGTCCCTGCCTTCAGCAGACAACCCACAGAGGATCTCAGAATAGTATCAGATTTGGTCCCCTTTAAACTACATCAAACAATAAGATGTTACGTCAGGTTTAGGAAGACTTAGGGGCCTCACAAAACTATAGATTACGATCATAGAAGATATTTATAATAACTGAAGTAGTGGGTACATTAAACATTTATCAAGATAAAATCATGTTATAATTAAAGTTAATTGAATGAAATGAATATGAAGGGTCCGCTCAAAGTGAGAGTAAACATAAGTCAAATTATAATTAATAAACAATGCAAAGGAATAAAACCAAGTGGAGCGCTCAAGGTAAAGGACGTGGCTATTGGAGAAACCCGTCCTATGGAAGAAGCACAACGTTTGGTGTATATCCATTCGATGGATATTTAAAGGTATGTGGGAGGAAAAAGGGAAGTCAGGGAAGGAAAGAAAAGTATTGTCTGCAGTGCATTGGATTTGTAGAGGAATTCGCTCCAGGTAAGTGCCTAACACCTCAGAAGATTTATGATCATTATCGTATAAATCGGTATAAGTAATACTCCAGCCTCAGCACAAATTACGTATTCATTATTAGTCACTCTCTTAGTAAATCGGTTAATAATCTGCATTATAATATTTAGCATTTCTTCAATACATCAGCACGTATGTATCCATACTCAGACCGATAAGGAGATTAGATTCTTCATAAGTATTGAACCTGTAACCATTGAATTCCAAACTAAGCGTTAAAAGTATATTCTGAATTTGTCAGTCTGATTCATATGCTATGTTATTATTAAATTCTGTCTCTAACCGTATTCACATGATATACTTGCTGGAAGTGTGAATTATACCATAGTTAGAGTATTCCTTAGCTATATTTTTTATTCCTCACGATATACAGAATGTGTATGGTTAGTGGAGGAATTATATAAACTTAAGTTACAATCTACTCTTGTTCCAAATTAAGTTGTTTCAGACTGTTGAGGATTTCCCTCAACAAATAAATTAGAAGAACTAATTAATACTTAATTCTTTTACAAACATTGAAACAAGGAACTGGACTAAATGATACTACACTAATAAACCTAATAATTATGAACTGATATAATTGCCTTTCCAGGGAGAGGGGATCTGTAGGGGGGTCGATTGCCCACCCAAATATACCACCGTGTAAGGATGGACCAGTAGGCCAGGAGGGCAAGTGACTGCTCCTGGGTTTGGGTCTGGCATGATGAACCACTCCTACCATCCGCTGTCTCTCTAGGGAAAATAAAGAACTAATTAAAGAAAACTAACTGTACAATATTCTGGAACATATAATACAAATGAATTAGCTTACTGTCCGACTAAACCCAAATGAACCATCATGATAAAATATGTATACGGATTATCTGCTAATCTTTCACCTGCATATCTGATTTATTTATTTCTGAATTATTTCTGATTTACTTATTCTGGTCCAGGCAACTGTAACTGGTATAATAATAAGGAATCTTACAAATATCTATGTCAAATTCCGCTGTGCAATAAAGTAAATATGAATTTATTGTTTTCAATTAATCTCTTTTCAATTAATCTCTTTACTGTTAAGCCAATATGGATCTTGTTATTTTATCTATTTTTTGATTGTTTTTACTTATGACCTCAATCAGGCAAACATAGCTGTATTCTGTAATTAAAAAGGGACATCACAAGTGGTATCAGAGCATAATCTTGCCATCTTGTGGGACAAGACTACATAACCACCATGTAATTAGAGTAACTGTTAAATTAACATTGCTCTTCCATATGTGGGTACCTTTCAAATGAATACTGCATGCCTTACAAGTGTATGCTCCCTACCTTATGGTCGAGGGGCTATGGACTGCTCGCCCTACAATTCTATAGGCTCAATTCTAGATCTATTTTAGCGTGGAGGGGGGCTAGCGGGCTTCTCAAATTTACTGCTTGCCCGACTGAGTCCGCTGGGGGGAGGGGGGCTAGCAGGCGTCATTAATGAACTGATGCCATTTACTGCTCGACTCGACCATCTATTTGTAATCCCTAAATTTATAGATCATGTATGTTCCCTACCTTGTGAGTATTCACATCTTACATGTATTTATGCTTCATTGGCTCTTGCTTTATGTGTATATTCAATGCTTTACGTGCATTGAATCATGCCTTGCATCCATTCTGTGAGTATCTGTTTCATGGTTTATGTAATTTCATATGTTTTGAATGTATTTAAGTGTATACTCATATATTTATATACGCTTTTGGCACTATGTGTATAAATGTGTGCAATTTACACCTTATGTATTCATATAGGTGTTTCACACCTTATTTATTCATATGTATGATTTATGCCGAATGTGTATTTATTACTCATGCCATGTGTTCATGCCTTACATAACAAGTTTCATGCCATGCAATGTATATGCTTCATGTTCTCTATGTATTTATGTGTGTACTTTCTGCCTTAAAGTCTATTTATGTGAATGCTTTATTTCTTAGATGCTTTTTGTTTGTTCATATTTATGTGCCCTACATGTATACTTCATACTCCATGTGTATTCATGTGAATGCTTCTTGCCTTAAGTATATTTATGTGTATGCTATATGCCCTATGTGTATACTTTATGATTACGTGTGTGCTTCTTGCCTTAAGTATACTTCATGCCTTGAGTGAAATCACATGCCTTTGTGTATTTCATAATTTGCAGATATTTACTATATGTTTGATGTGTCTTTGTAATATCCCTACATTAATAATACCATTTCTTTCCCCTTGCACTTAATATATGTATTAATGATTCAATAGATTATAAATGAATTATTACTATTATCGTATATGAAATGATTATAACATTAGGTATTCATATCAATACATATATTAATATTTATTAATCTTAATATTAACATTAATGTATGTAAACTAACAATATTAATAATATTAACATGTCTACATTGAACTAAGAAATGATATTAAAATATTATCATTCAACATATATAAACCTTATATTAAGAAAAATAAAAAGAGAAAGAAATATTAATAACGGTCATACACAAAACGGCACATTAGTATCTATTTTTAAGATGCATTCTTTCCTAAAAGAAGTCACACCCATATTCAAAAAGGAAGGTGTGGCTTTTCAAACACCGACGGGTATTAAGATGGGCCAATTTCCAACCAAGGGAGGAGGACTACATCAAACAATAAGATGTTACGTCAGGTTTAGGAAGACTTAGGGGCCTCACAAAACTATAGATTACGATCATAGAAGATATTTATAATAACTGAAGTAGTGGGTACATTAAACATTTATCAAGATGAAATCAAGTTATAATTAAAGTTAATCGAATGAAATGAATATGAAGGGTCCGCTCAAAGTGAGAATAAACATAAGTCAAATTATAATTAATAAACAATGCAAAGGAATAAAACCAAGTGGAGCACTCAAGGTAATGGACGTGGCTATTGGAGAAACCCGTCCTATGGAAGAAGCACAACCTTTGGTGTATATCCATTTGATGGATATTTAAAGGTACGTGGGAGGAAAAAGGGAAGTCAGGGAAGGAAAGAAAAGTATCGTCTGCAGTGCATTGGATTTGTAGAGGAATTCACTCCAGGTAAGTGCCTAACACCTCAGAAGATTTATGATCATTATCGTATAAATCGGTATACGTAATACACCAGCCTCAGCACAAATTACGTATTAATTGTTGGTCACTCTGTTAATAAATCGGTTAATTATCTGCATTATAATATTTAGGATTTCTTCAATACATCAGCACATATGTATCCATACTCAGACCGATAAGGAGATTAGATTCTTCATAAGTATTGACCCTGTAACCATTGAATTCCAAACTAAGCGTTAAAAGTATATTCCGTATTTGTCAGTCTGATTCATATGCTACGCTATTATTAAATTCTGTCTCTAATCGTATTTACATGATATACTTGCTGGAAGTGTGAACTATACCATAGTTAGAGTATTCCTTAACCATATATTTTATTCCTCACGATATACAGAATGTGTATGGTTAGTGGAGGAATTATATAAACGTAAGTTACAATCTACTCTTGTTACAAATTAAGTTGTTTCAGACTGTTGAGGATTTCCCTCAAGAACAAATAAATTAGAAGAACTAATTAATACTTAATTCTTTTACAAACATTGAAACAAGGAACTGGACTAAATGATACTACACTAATAAACCTAATAATTATGAACTGATATAATTGCCTTTCCAGGGAGAGGGGATATGTAGGGGGATCGATTGCCCACCCAAATATACCAGCTACTGTGTAAGGATGGACCAGTAGGCCAGGAGGGCAAGTGACTGCTCCTGGGTTTGGGTCTGGCATGATGAACCACTCCTACCATCCGATGTCCCTCTAGGGAAAATAAAGAACTAATTAAAGAAAACTAACTGTACAATATTTCTGGAACATATAATACAAATGAATTAGCGTACTGTCCAACTAAACCCAAATGAACCATTATGATAAAATATGTATACGGATTATCTGCTAATCTTTCACCTGTGTATCTGATTTATTTATTTCTGAATTATTTCTGATTTATTTATTTCTGAATTATTTCTGATTTACTTATTCTGGTCTCTAATCCAGGCAACTGTAACTGGTATAATAATAAGGAATCTTACAAATATCTACGTCAAATTCCGCTGTGCAATTAAGTAAATATGAATTTATTGTTTTCAATTAATCTCTTTACTGTTAAGCCAATATGGATCTTGTTATTTTATCTACTTTTTTATTGTTTTTACTTATGACCTCAATCAGGCAAACATAGCTGTATTCTGTAATTAAAAAGGGGCATCACATCACCAAATCATTGTGGCTTCTAAGTACCTGAGAGTGCTCTTTCTACTAAGATACCTGCAAAAAGGACTATCTTATTGCACCACCAAGTAGGCCACACAAGAGAGAAGGATCTACAAACCTTCAAAAATAAAAACCTTGTTGAAGTTTTGTTGTTTGTAACTAGGTCAATATGGGTTCAGATTGCTTTAAGGCAACATCCGAACCCATTTAGGACTGGGCCCTATCCTAAAGGGTAACGTGCCCCCAAGATTGAGCCCAGCCCTATACTTGCACGCCACCCTAAATACTCCACGCCACAATAAACATATTGGCACCAAAAGAAGGAGGCCGACTTGAATTAATAAAGACTAAAGACACATATAAATAAGACATCTTGCATATACAATTCTCTCATTCAAGCAATCAGCAAATTAGCTCTGCAAGTAAAAGGTGCGAATTTACACAAGGAGTGTGCGAACTTGTCTAGGCTTGTGCGAACTTGTCCAAGAGGACATAGGCTGTTTTGGTGCAGACTTAAAGAGCTTAGAAGTGCAGATCTGTCATACAAAAGGGATCAGATTTGAAAAGGAAGCTAAGTATTGTATTTGTGATATTAAGGGAGAATATATAATCTGACCTGTGGGTCTTTAATGCTGGGTTTTTCCTCCTTGGAGGTTTTCCCAGGGTATTTGTGTTTGTCTCTTGTTTACTTCCTTCATTTCTGAGTTTACTGAATTATGGTTTACTAAAATGTTACAAATCTGATTAACAAACTAGGGCATAATTAAAGGACAAAAATCTGATTACTGATCTAGGGCACAAAATTACATGGTATCAGAGCTAAGGTGTCACTAACTTCAGATTTTAGTAAATCATTTGTTGCATATAGCTGCTGTTTGTTTTCAGATTAAAATGTCAAGTTTGAGGGTTGAAGATAGACTTGATGGAGCCCTTGATTTTGCTGCTTGGAAAGTCCATATTCTATTGATCCTTGAAGAGAATGATCTGCTGAAATTCGTAGAAGAAGAAAGGCTGTCCCCTCCAGAAGATGCTTAAGAGCTGAAACAGTTCAAGAAAGACTCCCTCAAGGCTAGGAAGATCATAATTGAATCCGTCAAGAATCGTCTTGTCACTGTCATATCAAAGTTTGTGCCTGCCAGGGAAATGATCAAACACTTGGAAGGGATGTATGAAGTCAACAACCTCAGCAGGGCTCTTGCTCTAAGACAGCAGCTTCTTCACATGAAAATGAAAGAAGAAGATTCAATCATAGCCTACTTCATGAAGATCAATGAACTAAAGGACTGAACTAAAGGACAAGCTAAGTACTCTTGATTGCCAAATCTCGGATAAAGATCTTGTTATGATTGCATTAAATGGTCTACCTGATGAATGGGAACCATTCATTCGTAGCATTGGTGGAAGAGTCGATCGTCCCAACTTTGAGCGTCTTCAATCGGATTGCATCGAAGAGGAATCTCGAATTGAGGTAAGAGGAAAACTCAAGAACTCTCACAAAGATAATCATGTTCTCTTAGCTAAATCTAGGAAAGGTGGACATTGGAAGAAAGAAAAAAGAAGCAAAGATTTTAGATCCTCCGCCCATGATCCAAGGAAGAAGTCAAGAGATTCCTCTCACATTCATTGCTTCAGATGTGATAAGTATGGTCACTATGCCAGAGATTGTCAGAATGATCCAAAGGAAAGGAAAGTCAATTTAAATGAAATTGCCAAACAAAGTGAGGATTATCTTGTTATCTCTGCTCTATCCAGCAATGTTCCTACGGACAGTAATACGTGGATACTTGACAGTGGTGCCTCCAGACACATCTCAGGTTTTCGTGAGCATCTCTCAAATCTGATTGAAAAGGACACCAACCTTCATGTGGTTATCGGTGATGATGCTCGATACTCGGTAAAAGGTTCTGGTACTACCTCTTTAAAACTAGATTCTGGTATTTCCTTACAACTCTGCGATATTCTCTTTGTACCTGGTATTAAAAGAAATCTTATTTCGATTTCTGCCTTAGAAGATAAGGGTTTGCAAATAGCATTTTCTGAAGGGAAAGTACTCGCTTGGTCTAAGAAGTCTAATTTCAAAACTGCTCGTGTTATTGGAAATAGATGTGATAGTTTATATAAGCTTGCAGCTAATCCAATTCAAGCTCTCATCCATGAGGCCCCTGAATCATGCGAGCTATGGCATAGAAGACTTGGACATCTACACTTTCAAGCTCTTCCCACTCTTGGTAAAATGGTTAAAGGTATGCCTAAACTTAGTTTATCTCATGATGATGCTTGTAAAGGTTGTGCAATGGGTAAGAATGTAAAGAATCCTTTTCATAAAAGCGATAGTAGGGCTAAAGAAAAGTTAGAACTTATTCATTCAGATTTATGTGGTCCTATGTCTATAGCATCTCCTAGCGGTTTCATGTATTATGTTATCTTCATAGATGATTTCTCTAGGAAAACGTGGATCTACTTTCTTAAATCTAAAGAGTCTGAAGAAGTCCTAAACAGATTTAAAGAATTCAAAGCCTTAGTTGAAAACACTACAGGAAATCAAATTAATTGTTTAAGGTCTGACAATGGAGGTGAATACACCTCAAGTAGTTTCTATGACTTTTGTGTTAAAGCGGGAATTAAGAGGGAGTTTTGTGTTCCCTACAATCCTCAGCAAAATGGAGTTGTTGAAAGAAAGAACAGAACCATTGTTGAAGCTGCAAGAGCCATGATCCATGATCAAGACCTGCAACCTTTTCTATGGGCGGAAACATCCAAAACAGCAGTTTATATTCAGAATAGATGTCCTCATCGTGCCCTAAAGGATGTGACTCCCAAAGAAGCCTTTACAGGAATCAAACCTGACATCAACCACCTAAGGATATTCGGGAACCCAGTGTATGTTCATGTGCCTAAAGAAAAACGAACCAAGTTGGATCCATCTGGAAAGAAAGGCATCTTAGTGGGATACAACGAATCTTCCAAAGCCTTCAAGATCTACATTTCAGGTCAAAGGTATGTTGAGGTAAGTAGAGATGTAACTTTTGAAGAAGATATTGCTTTCAAAAGATCTAAAGGTTCATCATCTAACAATAATGATATGGTGATTGAAAATCAAGATTCAATAGTTGATGCTAACCCTGAGATACAGGAGGAGTCTACTGACCTTCCGGATCAGGAAGTTCAGAATGACCCAACAGAACCCATGCACTCTACCGATATACCTCAGGATATTGTGGTCTGCAAGAAGAGACCACTTTGGGTTAGAAACACGATTCAAGATGCTAAAGGATTTGCTGCTCCCAGAGGAACCTTTAGAGATAGCAAGAGATTCCAAAATCATGCCAACAACATTTCTGTGATGTGTAATATCATTGAGTCTGAACCTCACAATGTCGAAGAAGCTATGTCCCATCATGCTTGGAAATCAGCCATGGATGAAGAGTATGGGTCTATCATCAAGAATGATGTCTGGGACATTGTACCCAGACCCAAAGGTAAGTCTGTTGTTTCCTCTAAATGGTTGTTTAAAATTAAGCATAATGTTGATGGTAGTATTGAAAAATACAAAGCTAGGTTTGTAGCTCGTGGTTTTTCTCAAAAAGAAGGAATAGATTATGAAGAAACTTTTGCTCATGTTGCTAGATATACTTCTATTAGATCTATAATAGCTATTGCTGCAGCCAAAGGTTGGGAACTGCATCAAATGGACGTTAAGACAGCCTTCCTCAATGGTGTTATTGAGGAGGAGGTCTATATTGAGCAACCAGAAGGTTATGTAATCCATAAAAGAGATTCTCATGTTTGTAGGTTGAAGAAAGCCTTATATGGGCTCAAACATGCTCCTCGGGCTTGGTATGAAAGAATTGATAAGTACTTACTAAGCTTAGGATTTCGTAAGAATGATGCTGATGCTAACATTTACTTAAAGGTTTATAATGATGATATGCTTATTTTGGTTTTGTATGTGGATGATTTATTTCTCACTGGTGAAAATAAATTAATCATAAGATGTAAGAAAGAATTAGCCTTAGAATTTGAAATGAAGGATTTAGGTCTAATGCATTACTTCCTAGGGTTAGCAGTATGGCAAAAATCCAATGAAATTTTTCTAAGTCAAGGAAAATATACTATTGATATTCTGAAAAGATTTAGAATGATGGATTGTAAACCCATGCATACTCCTATGGAATCTAACTTAAAGAAGTTAAGTGTTTCCTCAGCCAACTCTGATTTTGCAGATCCATCTGAGTACAGGCAGCTGATTGGATCATTAATGTATCTAGTCTATACAAGGCCAGATATCTGTTATGCTGTGAATGCCCTCAATCAGTTCATGAGCTTGCCTAAACTTGTTCACCTGGTGGCTGCCAAGCACATCCTAAGATTCCTGCGTGGCACTATTGGATATGGGCTAAAGTATTCGCTTAACACTTCAATCTTCTTGGAAGGCTATTCAGATTCAGATTGGGCAAGAAGTGTCAAGGACAGGAAAAGTACTTGGGGTATCTGCTTCAACTTGGGTTCTGCAGTGATCTCTTCGGCATGTAGAAAGCAATCTTTCGTAGCATTGAGCACTGCAGATGCTGAGTACATTGCAACATCTATTGCATCCAGAGAAGCAATGTGGCTTTGCAAACTCCTCGTTGGATTATTTGGTCAAACTAGTGGTCCTACCACCATTCATTGTGATAATCAAAGCTATATAAAGATGTCAGTAAATCCTGTATTCCATGATCGGTCCAAACATGTGGAAACGCACTATCATTTTATTCGGGATATGGTGCAAAGAGGCACCATTCAACTAAAGTATATTAGCACGGATGAACAAGTTGCGGACATCCTTACCAAACCCTTATCCAGAGTGAAGTTCGAATACTTCAGAGACAGTATTGGTATTGTGGAAAACGGAACCCTGATTGAGAGGGAGCTCCAATCTCAGTGACTCTATCTGCAGCACTTTAATCATTCTTTGCTTGTGTGCAAGAATGAATTGTGTCCAATCTATGCTTGTGTGCTAGATGGATAATTGTAATTATGTAAAGACCGCATGTGTATTACACTTTCTATGCTTGTGTGCTAGAACCATCCTGTGCTTGTGTGCTAGGTGGAAGATGTAATTCTATGCTTGTGTGCTAGATCCATTCTATGCTTGTGTGCTAGATGGAACTCTAAAGGTTCAGATTATGTATTCTCTTCTTCCCTAGTTAAAAGGGAGTGTTGTTTGTAACTAGGTCAATATGGGTTCGGATTGCCTTAAGGCAACATCCGAACCCATTTAGGACTGGGCCCTATCCTAAAAGGTAACGTGCCCCCAAGATTGAGCCCAGCCCTATACTTGCACGCCACCCTAAATACTCCACGCCACAATAAACATATTGGCGCCAAAAGAAGGAGGCCGACTTGAATTAATAAAGACTAAAGACACATATAAATAAGACATCTTGCAAATACAATTCTCTCATTCAAGCATTCAGCGAATTAGCTCTGCAAGTAAAAGGTGCGAATTTACACAAGGAGTGTGCGAACTTGTCTAGGCTTGTGCGAACTTGTCCAAGAGGACATAGGCTATTTTGGTGCAGACTTGAAGAGCTTAGAAGTGCAGATCTGTCATACAAAAGGGATCAGATCTGAAAAGGAAGCTAAGTATTGTATTTGTGATATTAAGGGAGAATATATAATCTGACCTGTGGGTCTTTAATACTGGGTTTTTCCTCCTTGGAGGTTTTCCCAAGGTATTTGTGTTTGTCTCTTGTTTACTTCTTTCATTTCTGAGTTTACTGAATTATGGTTTACTAAAATGTTACAAATCTGATTAACAAACTAGGGCATAATTAAAGGACATAAATATGATTACTGATCTAGGGCACAAAAATTACAGTTTTGACAAATTGTAATCTTGAATTCAATTTAAGTGAGCATTGCATTTATGGTATCCAAAACCACATTCAATTTTATTCAAGTTCTCATAAATATTGCGGTATTTTGAATCTTATTCATTCTATTGTGTTTGGTCTTATTTATTGATGATTGAAGCAGAAGGACGCGGTTTATTTTCTAAAAGTAAATTTAAAGTTTCCAAACATTTTAAAGAATTTAAAGCAAAGGTTGAGTTGCAAAGTAGAAAGAAAATTAAATGTGTGAGAACTAATAATAGCAATGAATTTTGTTTTGATTTTTTTGACAAATTCTATAAGGATTGCAATATTCAAAAGACAGAAAACAACTCCATATTCTCTACAACAGAAAGAGGTTGTAGAAAGAACAAACAAGACATTGATGGAAAAAGCTAGGAGTATGCTTAGCAAAACTAGCTTGGAACAAAAATTTTGAGCCGGGGTTGTAGCCACTACATGCCACCTGATTAAATGATGTCCTACATCAACTCTTGCAAATAAATGTCCATAGAGGCATGGTCAAGTCACAAGCCTTAATTGAGCATATTAGAGTTTTTGATGTGTAAGAGCTAAAAATGGTGGGAATTACTTTGGAATCCTAACCAGCTATGACAAGCTTTATTATTTGTCATATAGTGCCTATTTTGAGATGAAATATTATGCCAAGTTGGGCACCCAAGTTGAGTGGGTCAAACTAGAGGTTACAAGTGAATTAACGACTCGCTATTTTTAGCAAGTTAAAAGGAATCTTCATGGATGGAATTGGAAATTTTGCCCAAAGTAGGAATCACCTTTGGGAGAGTTTTGTAACATGGTTTTGGAAACCATTTGTGGTTTCCCAACTTGTTCACTAGTCTATAAATCGATACTTGAGGAAGTGGTTTCACAAGTGAATTTACTAGTACAGAGGTGCTTTTGGAATGCTATCAAAATTATTCAAGTGTATTGTTAGTGAATACTCCTATAAATACTTGCATTGCAAGTGTATTGTAATCCTCTTCAAATTTGATAATACATTATGCAGGTTTGGAGTGTGACGTTTTTCTCCTGAAATGATTTTCACATACCTAGCTTCCTTACAAATATAGTTGTCTCCTATGCCAGTGAGAATGTAACCACCTTGGTGGATACATACACATCGTGACAGTTATGGAATCGCCATATTGAAAGCCAGTAGTTTCATAATTGCCATCTATGCATAACCAAAAGTTTTGGTATAAGTGTCATGTCCCCTCCTTGATCGTCATATATATATATATATATATATATATATATATATAACCACCTTGGTGGATACATACACATCGTGACAGTTATGGAATCGCCATATTGAAAGCCAGTAGTTTCATAATTGCCATCTATGCATTACCAAAACAGCCAGTAGTTTCATAATTGCCATCTATGCATAACCAAAGTTTTGGTATAAGTGTCATGTCCCCTCCTTGATCCTCATATATATATATATATATATATATATATATATATATATATATATCAGTTATTGTTATTAATTAATAGAATAATTACCAAATAATGATTATTTGAAATTTATTTATTTATTTAATTAATATTTATTAATGTTTATTACTATTAATATCTTGAAATATTCAAATAAAAAATAAATTAATATTAAATTATAAACATAATTTGATGGAAAAATTGACATTGATGACAAAGAAGATTGTATGCTTACTATGTTCCGAGGATGCCTTACACATACATATGCAGTAATATATATGCGGTGATAAAATCAGTATACTGTATAGTGACAACAGCAAACAGTGGTCAAACTAAGTGATAAATATAGGTGACAAAAACAAATAATAATATATTTCATGATATTTAAAAGATATTCATATAAATAAGATTCCTCTTCACTTTCTACGGTGGATGCAAAGACTGTCAAAACTGACATGGAAACAGTGGAAAGCCACGTCTTTAGAGTCTTAACATGGTCAAAGTTGGTTGAAGATCGGTGGTAACCAAAAACCAAAGTCTAAGATCTTCAATAAAAACAAAGGAAATATACTTATCGTGGTCAAAACATAAATCGCATAAGATTGAAGTTGCTTTTCTCCTATGCGCTGATAAATTACAAATCATTCTATGAATCGTTTTTTTCACTAATAGTTATGAATAGCGGCGATACATTTATGAAAAGAAAAGTTAGAAGGGACTTGACTCTTCATGAAAAGGTAAGGAAGAGTATATGTATATATTCAGATTTCGGTCCCAAGAAAAGGAGGATATAGAGAATAATACGATTCTGAAAATTAACTATGGAATATCACTGATTCAATTCACGTTAAAATAGATATGTCTCCTAATCAACCTAGTTTAAGTCATAAGTATATTGAAATAGCTTAATTATGATTAAAACAAGCCTAAACCTAGTAGGGGACATTACAAGTGGTATCAGAGCATGTTCCTACCAGCCTGGGGGACATAAAACAATACACGGAGAAAAAATAAAGAAGTCTACTCTGTGCTTCAGCAAAGACATCAAAAACTCATCTTTAATTCTAGTATGGGTTTCTGAATACATGGTCTATCAGCACTTATTAATGACGCCTCCTAGACTGCAACTACTATATCGTTCTTAATATGTATTTAATCTGTATATGTGTATTCCCCGATCATCTGAGATACGGTTGAATTAGCCAGCAGTAACTATATTAGTTCTCGGAATAAATAATCAGTTCTTCTGCAATTCATTGCTGCACAAGATTACTCTATTAATCTGCATACAAATAAATAGCAACCCTGCAACTGATAAATAAGGGTAATAAACTGGAAGTCTACAGTAAACTAAGTTATGGTGAATATCTGAATAATTTGGTATTTGACAGTAATGCTATAAATCTACTGATAAATAATTAGAATGATAATAGGACATAAATGTTGATAATAATTATTAATGACAATCTGAATTAAATCCATTACTGAGAAGTAGGGAGAACTGCTGAAGGGTGCCTTACCTGATAACATAGGTAGGGAGAAGTCCTATAGGGCACCCTACGGGACATGTTAAGTAGGGAGAACTGCTGAAGGGCACCCTACCTGATACCATAGGTAGGGAGAACTGCTATAGGGCACCCTACAGGACATATTAAGCAGGGCGAACTGCTGATAAGGGCACCCTGTAAATATAAGTTAGGGAGAACTGCTGATAAGGGCACCCTGTGAAAAATAAGTTAGGGAGAACTGCTATAGGGCACCCTACATGATAATACTAAGTAGGGGAAACTGTTGATAAGACACCCTACATGAATATATTTTCCACTGTCCAAATCTCTGTCTTTATCTTTGATATTGTAGCATAAATCTTTCCCCATAGTTAATTCTGAATATATTTACTTATATGATCAAACCTTAATGTATTTCGTAGTATCTTCTAAATTTGTCTTGCAGGTTTGGACCAGCAGAGGCTAAGGTACTTATACTTAACCCCTACTAAGATCTATAACTCGAGCATTTTTAGTCATTTTTGCTCATTCTCTTAATCCCTACACTGAGATCTGAAACATCATAACTAGTATATTTTAAGGTCATTACAATGTATTCTTCATGTGTTTTCATGTGAATGCTTCTTGCCTTAAGTACACTCATGCGTATTCTCTACGTCCTATGTGTATACTTTATGTTTTACGTGTGTACTTATTGCCTTAAATGTATACTTCATGCTTTAAGTGTATTCATGTGTCTTATGTATATTTCTCTCAAGTGTATGTTTCATTTGTCTCATGGCTTGCAGATATTGATGTGTTTACTATATGCTTGATGTGTCTTCAACATGATTGCTCCATTATATATGTATGTCTTGTATGAATACTTATGAGATTGCTTAATGTTGTCATGTTTTCAGCATGATTACATCATGTACCTTCCTAATGTATGTTTCATGTATTCTTTACAACATGTATTCAAGTGATTGCTTCATGTCCAATATGTTTTTCAGCATGTATGCCTTGTGTCTCTATGTGTCCACTCCATGAGTGCCTTTCTTATATATGCTTTGTACTACCTTATGTGTATTTTTGTATTGCTTCAGGCCTTACATGCCTTGTGTGCATACTTCATGCTTTAGTGTATACTACTTAATATTTACACGTGTAGTACTTCAAACTTCATATGTATACTTCATGCTTTCATATGTCTACATGCCTTATGAATGATTCATGCCTTGAGTGTATTCTTGTGGATGATTCCCCTATTTTTGTATATATGTTTCATACGTATTTGCCCTATGACTTAAATGAATTTATATGTGCTATGTACATTCACATATATACTTCTTGACGTAAGAGGATCCATGTGTGAGCTTCATGCTTGTTAACTCGCGCAAATTCAAGTGTATGCTCCATACTCTATGTATTTCACGTGTATGTTGCAAGCCTTGATTGTATTTACTTATATTACACTCATGCTTCATGCCTAGTGTATATTCCATGTTTTACATAGATGCTTCTTACCTCATATGCTTTGGATTTACACCTTATGTGTATTTGTATGTATGACGCATGTCATATGTGTTCATGTGTATGCTCGATGTATTGGGTTTGTGCATGGAGTGTTTACTCTGTATGTCTTTCTTATACATGCTTTACACCTCCATGTGATGTGTATGCTTCATATTTTATGCGTACTTGTGAATATTGCTACATGCATTACTTATGTCTATGCTTCAAGATTTCCATGTATACTTCAAGCCTTGAATGTATTTACATGAATTTGTGGGTATTACTTCATACCTTCCCTGTCTTCAATTCTTTCGATGCCTCATGCTTCATTTCTTGCATGTATTCATGTGTATTAGAAATATTCAAGCTTCATGCCTTATTACGTTACATGCATTGTGTATACTTCGTGCATGCTTTGTGTCTCTATGTATACTTCGTGTTTTATTAGGAAATGACAAAGTTGAGAAAATTGTCAATTGCTTGAGGACAAGCAATTTTGGGAAGGGCGGACTGTCATGTCCCCTCCTTGATCGTCATATATATATATATCAATTATTGTTATTAATTAATAGAATAATTACCAAATAATGATTATTTGAAATTTATTTGTTTATTTAATTAATATTTATTAATGTTTATTACTATTAATATCTTGAAATATCAAATAAAAAATAAATTAATATTATATTATAAACATAATTTGATGGAAAAATTGACATTGATGACAAAGAAGATTGTATGCTTACTATGTTCCGAGGATGCCTTACACATACATATGCAGTAATATATATGCGGTGATAAAATCAGTATACTGTATAGTGACAACAGCAAACAGTGGTCAAACTAAGTGATAACTATAGGTGACAAAAACAAATAATTAAATATTTCATAATATTTAAAAGATATTCATATAAATAAGATTCCTCTTCACTTTCTACGGTGGATGCAAAGACTGTCAAAACTGACATGGAAACAGTGGAAAGCCACGTCTTAAAAGTCTTAAAATGGTCAAAGTTGGTTGAAGATCGGTGGTAACCAAAAACCAAAGTCTAAGATCTTCAATAAAAACAAAGGAAATATACTTATCGTGGTCAAAACATAAATTGCATAAGATTGAAGTTGCTTTACTCCTATGCGCTGATAATTACAAATCATTCTATGAATCATTTTTTTTAACTAATAGTTATGAATAGCGGCGATGCATTTATAAAAAGAAAAGTTAGAAGGGACTTGACTCTTCATGAAAAGGTAAGGAAGAGTATATGTATATATTCAGATTTCGGTCCCAAGAAAAGAAGGATATAGAGAATAATACGATTCTGAAAATTAACTATGGAATATCACCGATTCGATTCACGTTAAAATAGATATGTCTCCTAATCAACCTAGTTTAAGTCATAAGTATAATGAAATAGCTTAATTATGATTAAAACAAGCCTAAACCTAGTAGGGGACATTACAATAAGGCAAAACTACAAGTACTTAGGCAGCTTCAATATTTTGGAAAACTTTCAATTATTTTTTCAGTCATCTACCCAACTTCTTATCAATCAGTTGCTCAGCATTACAAGGAGCTAAAGGCAAAATGTATAACACTTTCTTTTAGCAACAACTACATAGAACCATAATAGTCCAAATTTTGCATTAAATGGTTTGATGTATGAACCTACCAAAGCAATAACAACCCTAATGCACCATCCAAATAAAGTTCAGATGGACCATCCAAATAAAGTTCAAGTTTTTACTTGTGTAATTCAAAATCCTGCAGAAATGCTGCAATATAAGTGTCTGAACATGAACTTATGATTGCATCATTTATAAGACTCCCCTACTTGTTGTACTATGGATCAAAGGAAAGCTTGAAGAAAATTCATCCTCCTTCAATGATTTTTATTTTTATCTACGGGAAAGTTGCCACAAAACCTATAATCTAACTGAAATTAGAAAAAAACAAGGGTTGTAATGTAATGGTAATGGATGACACGTTTAGGGCATGACCCATGTTCAAATTCCCCCACTGCAACAAGACAGCCAACAGCTTGAGTGGACATGTAGCAAAATTGTCGCATATAACAAGTAGTGATCCATGTTTGCAAATCTTTAGAATAAGGTCCAAGTAAGAATGAGACACAGCCCTAAGCAACAGCATGTTAAACACCCAAGATTTACCAAGGTCAAAAAAGCTTTTAAAGAAAAAAGAAAAAAGTGGAATCGGCAACCATATAGAGTACATGGCAATAACCATTGTGACAAAACGCAAAAGCAATGCCCAATGACTACAGCTACAGATAAAAGGAGAAGAAATGTAAATTTAAATCATAAAGTGTGGAATGTTTGCATTCTTTTAAAGCACATATTATTCACATTTTTTGAAGCAACTTTTTGTTCAAGAAATTCTTTTGTAACTATAGTTAACGGCATGCTTAGGAGGAAGACTAGGGTTCAAATACTTATTCCCCAGCTAGGCAGCCACATAACTCCACCGGTCATGAGATGAGGTTGTGAATCCATAAATATAGATTATGGGGTATATTTTAGCGTAAGGATGTTTGCAAGTCTTAAGAGTGAGGCCAGCACTTATCCTACCCTATGTCTAAGGCAGATTATCACTACAGCTACAACGAAAAGGAAAAAAGAAAAGAAATACTTAACACACAAAGTGTGGAATGTTAGTGTTGCTCGAGAAAATAGTGAATTCACAGTTACATTTTTACAGCTCCATTTTGTTCAAAGAGTTCTCGTGGAATGGTAATTAAGGAATTCTTAAGAGCATGATCAAAGGTTCAAATTATTTTCAACTCGATAGGAAGGCTGCATAACTCCACTGAACATGAGAAGTGATTATGATATCACAGTTATGAGGTACATTTTATCATGATAATGTCTGAGAGTCTTAAGAAGGTGACCCAGGCTTACCCCACACTGGTAAATGTAGCCCATAAATTTGCTTAACAGTTACCAAAGCCACAACACAGTTACGAACTTTATTGTTATAATGTCTACGGGTCTTAGGAATGTGACCCAAGCATAGCGCAAACTGTGGTAAAGGAAGCTCATAACCTCGCTGAATATTTACCAAAGCCACACAAAAAATTTTAAAGCAGAACTAGAACTAGAAAAACAACACACAACATTATCCCTCATGACGATGCACATGAAAATGGTAAAATTTACAGCTAACCTGAAATTTATTTTTTTTAATCGCCATTTTCTTCTAGGACTTAAGGTAAAATGGAAAAAGAAGCACTCAAAATCAAGTCCCTCTCTCCAAAATAAGGCAGCCGCATAACTCTAGTGAACATGAGGTGACTCAATGAGGGTAGCGGTGTTAAGATAATGAGGTACATTTTAACAATATAATATCAACAAGACTTGAGAAAGCAAAAACTGACCAAACATTTAAGAGGGCCAAAAAGAAAAAGAAATAAAAATGTCTATCTATTGGCATTATCAATTTAGATAATGCACACGAACCGTGCCCTTAAATGCAGCTTCTAGAGAAGACAAAGAAATTAACTTAAAATCACCGAGAATGAAATATTGGAAATTTGCATAGTTTCTGGACACGTTAAATTCACAACTCATTTAAGGAAAAAATATCATTTTGTTAACCGAGTTGCAGACTAATGACAGTGAAGAAGCCTGTAATTCAAATCCCTTTTGCCGCAACAAACCGGCCGCAAACATGACCATTGTTAACCGAGTTGCGGACTACTGGCAATGAAAAAACCAGTAATTCAAATCCCTTTTACCACAACAATGCTGCCACAAACATGACCAGGTTATGGCATTAAAATTGTGAGGTAAATTTTAGAGTGGCATGCTTACAACTCTTACCAAGGCCTAACATTATCCCAATTTCTTTACAAGAAAACAGAGAATTTGTTTTCAGGATCCCGTGGCCAAATGTAGTACAATTTCGTCACCAGAGAAACCCTAGACGCCAGTCCAGAAATCACACAAGCTAATTGTGCTAAAATACAGGAGTTTTTTTTTACCATCAATAGAAAGGGTGAACAAAACAAATTACCTGTGAGCTCTGGGTGAACAAAGCAGATCAACCGGGCGTTGGAAGTGGGAAAACGGCAATAATTTCAGGCGTAGATTTGTCCGAGATGTTGTTGAATTCCTCCAAAGGAAGACTGGATATCGAATTTAATAATAATAACAATAAGTGAAGTAACATGCTTTGGGTTGAAGCTTCTCGACCCGCCCGCATATAACGGACCCAGCGTGGTGACGCCCGCCTTCCCTTTTGTTCGAACCAGCAATGTGTGATTCACGCGGCATATATGGCTGCTTGCGTGGAAGACATACATACGTGTCGCGCCAATATTGCAGGTCATTACAGCAATGGACACTCTTGTTAAATGTTGTATTTCCCTTCCCTTGTGTAATTATGAAGGTAGATGTAACCGTGAACCAGGCGAGGCACAAAGCCATATGGATACTTCGATTGTCGGGGAGGGTAAAGTGATGTGTAGGTTAGGTGAATGATTTTGGATACCTTGCCTAATTCTTGTTTGGTGTTCTTTTCTTAAATAGGATATTTATTTAAAATTATGAAACAATGACATAATTCTTAAATAGGATATTTATTTCAAAATAATAATAATCAATGAGATCAGCACTTAGTAGACCAACCTTAAATCTCATTTAGGTTTGGAATTACATGTCCAAGATATTACTCAATATATACAGATGTATATTCATCAAAAATATGTGTGATTTTAGTTAACTAATATATCTAATTTATTGTATAATTTAAGTAAGATACTTCAAGAGATATCAAATTATAAAAATATTCAATATTCAATATTTATAAATAATAATATAGAGTTTGTTACTAATGAGTTTGAAGTGAAATAGTTGAATAAGAAGCCATTATATGCTCATTAGAACTATTACAATTACATTTGTAAAATATTAGCAAAATTAGAATTTTACAATCATTTGTCAAACAATATGTGAATAAAAATTATCTTAGTTAAGTATTTGCAATATCTATAAAATAATATCAATATAGAGTTTAGTCATAGTTACAATGTGTAAATGGTTTTAAGAAATTTGTCAAATAAAATTTCAAATCTTTTTTGAATTAGTTAACCATTTATGCACTACTAATAACTCTCCATTTTTAGTATCCTCAAGAAGAGCTTGAATTTTAACTATTACATTGGACTTTACGACATGCAATGTAGGTATTCCTTAGTGTGCATGTAACAACCTAAATGATGGCATGACCTGATGCACTATGAATCTAATTGAATAATTGAAGTTAAAAGTAGCGAGCAACCATTCCTCAAAGTGCCCCTATGTGATCTAACTAATATGTGATTGTCCCTTAAGGAATTTCATGAACTTCATACTGAGTTGATCATATAGGTTGTGCTTTACAATGGTCATTGTTGGCCCAATAGTCACCTTCCAGATACATCTAGTAAGGTAAAGATCTTGAATCTCATGGTATAGAGTAATTGACCAGTTAGAAATATTTGTAATCTCAATTTGCAGATTATTGAATTTTACATCTAAGTTCATTTTCACCTTGTTTCCATAGAGGAAGTTAAAGTATAGAGCATAATTATCAAATTTCCTTTGACTAGTTCTTGGTCCATTATTTTTAATTTTGTTGGCCATCTTTTCTCTCAACCAATAGCGAACATTGAATTCTTCTATAAGAAGGATGACATCGATGTTGCCATTGTGTTGTCATTGATGTCAACTGGTATGGGATGTTAACCGCTGAGTAAGTATTGGTGACCGGTATGGAATGTTGACCGATGAGTAAATATTGGAGACCGATATGGAATGTCAACCGGTGAATAATGTGTTGGCAATGTGTTGTAAGCCAGCAAGGTTGAACTAATGAAGAAAGTGCAGGCAATCGGTATGGACTCCCACCGAATGAAGATGTTGTCACCAAATGAAGAGAAGACTGACAGAAATTGCGGTGCCTCAAGATAGCAAGTAAGACAAATGGGAAGTCTATCGGGTCATATGTCTAGTTAAAGATGTATCTGCTCAACTTCAGGAAAGTCATATTAGTACAATGTGATTGTGTGGGGGAAAAAGTGACACTAAGCAAACATGCCCTAATCTCACTTTCAATCACACATTTGTGGAATACGAAAGAGCCTAGAGGTATCACACAATTGGCTACTTCTTTTTGTGAAAGAGAGAGCCATGGGCTACCTATTAGGATTTCTATTCCTTTGTTGTAATTGAAGGATAAAATGATGCAAGTTCAATTCCTAACCCCACAGTGCAAGTATGAACTAATAACAAGATTGCAGAATTGAGCTTAAACAATGGAAAGTTGTAAACACAAGGACAAGACAAGAATGCAAATGCGTACCCGGAGTTAAAATCTGAGTGAAAATGTTCGAGACGGGGGTGCGGGCGCCACTGTCCTGATTCTGCCCCTGAAACTGCTCCGGAAACTGCTATTTTGCACTCTGGAAAACTGTCAAAAATGCTAAAAAACTGTTGTCTGTCAGGAGGACCAGGGCGCCCAGCGCCCCTGTCCCAGGGACCAAGGCGCCCAACGCCCCTGTCTTGACAGGACCAGGGCGCCCCACGCCCCTGTCCTGGTCTTTTGCTCTGAAATTTGGTGTGGAGTGCTGTCTCAACCTGCTTTTCTTGGATCTGTAACTTGCGGCGTCGTCCGACTTTCGAAACCTACACTTATATCTGAAAAGGTGTGGTGGGCGGCTATATAGGGTTTTGCCTTAGTCAAACCCCCGCTTCGGTGATTTCCACCTCCACGAATAGCCAAGTTGTATTGTAAAATGTATTGTGTGTGCAGACCTTGTGTGTGTGCAAGATCCTAAAATGCAAGCAAGCAAACTAGAGCAACCTAGAAAGTAAACCCTAATTGCTTGTAAATGATAATGTAAATGCTCTAAATCAAGATGCAAAGTGATCTAAAGCATGAATAAAGGATATATTGAAGCTTATGCAAAGACATGGAAACAACATGAAATCATACCCAACCCCCAAGGGAGGGGTACAAGCCAATCTTCAGTCGGTAATCTCCTATTGTTCTTCAATGTCTTCCAAGCCCTAAATGGATGAATGAAATTGATAAATGCTTGATAGAGGGATGTTGAATGTTGTTGAAGTCTTCCAAGATCTGCTCTTTCGCTGCATAGAAGGTCCTTGAAAGCCAAAAATCGGATCCTCTCAAATGAAGAAAGAGAGCTCTTATATATGAAACCCTAGGTCTTAATTTCAACTTTTGGCTAACCTAGAGATTGAATATCCCACCAATTTCTTGGGGTTAAGCTTTATTTTATGATTGGGTCACGCTCCTAAAATTTCGAGAAAAATGTCCGGGACCATGTGCACTCCGGGCGCCATGGTCCTGACAACTTTTCACCAAATTTTCAGGGCCGTCGGATATGATGATTTTAGAGAGAATCCTGAAGTTACAGGTGATTTCAAGATGTTTTGACCCCCGAAATCAAGCCCCCAAGTTCAAAATAGGACCTAATTAGGGTTTTTGATTGGAAGAATAAAATGAAAGGGGCACACTTTAATGAAAAGGGCCCAACTTTATGATATGGGAGATGATAAAATAGAACCTTAGACCTAATTAATTTAATTAATTAAGTGCTAAAGGGGAAATGCAATGCAAAATGCAAAATGCGCCAAGGCGGGTGCTAAACTAGGTGTGAAATTGTACCACCCTAGCAAGTGCGTACAATTTACGACGCTATAGTGATGTCAACCGGTTCCCACCAGTTGTTGGCCAGCAAGTGACAAAGATCCATTATCACCGAGAGATTGGTAGGTTGAGTGCAACTGCCTATCTACTCCTACTGGTTGGTGGCAATGCTTAGCTTATCTCACAACATGCATGGGATACATCCTAACCCTCTGGGATAAGACATTCAAAGAAGTTAAAGGAAGGTGGTTGAAGGCCTATACCGGATGACCAAAGTGAAACATAAATATGCCTCGGGTGTGTGAAAAGAGAGATATGCACCAGATCAACAAGAGAAGGCGTGATGAGCTACCGGGACAGAAAAGGAAGAATAAGAAGTGATGAGTTTGCCACTTTGGCAAACCGATTGAGATGAGGACCGAGCTAATGAAGGAGAAGGAAAGGTTTAGCCCTGTAGATATGGAGTTACACCGAGAGGCAAGAGTGTGTTCTTGGGATGCAGATGTAGATTAATGAATAACAGTTGGATTTTGATGGCATGGAGTCATCAAGGTTGTTACTAGTATGCAAACATATGTATTGTCAACCAATAAATAGGAACAAAGCAGTGATCAAAGCAACGGGTATAGACGATTGGAGAGGATTCAGATGTTGCAGTTTAGAATATATGCTCATAACATTGGCATGTGTCTGTGACTAAAACTGCATCAAGTTTGGTGAATTAGAGAGCACATTTATAATTGATTGATATGTGCTCTATGAAGAAGAATGAATATCGGTCCAGCATACAAGTAGGTAAGGCAACCGGTAAGCTAACAAAGAGACAAAGTGAAGTGATGAACTCTAAACTGGGAGCAATCTAGGTCACCATGACCTAACTGATAGAATGGTGGAGTGCATGGCATGAAGGTTAACCGATTAATGTAACCAGTAAGACAAGATGAACCAGTAGTATGGGGTGAATACCGGTAGTGTGTTTTTGGTCGGTGCCTAAGCCTGAACTGACATAATCAACTAAGGTGGATGTCGATAGAGATGACACATGGTTTCTAGGTGGCATACATGCAGTGGTAGATGAAGAGCGTGTCAATGAGGTAGTTGCTAACTAAGTTTGTATTTAATGCAGACTGCAAAAATCACAGGTCGATTGCAGAGGTTTGCGGCTTGATGCAGACTAAAAGGTGTAGATTTGTGATGCAATGATCGATGAAGGACATCCAGTCGCATATCTAATTTGGAGTAGAAAATAGCGAGAGCATTAATGTGATTGACAGAAGCAAAGCCCGCATTTGCCAAGTTTAGTAAATGTGTATTGGAAGAAAAGACTTGGCGATATTATCTTATTTGTTGTAGGTTGACAATCTAATAGACAAAATCAAATATGATCTGATATGGATGGATTTGGTGAAGGAAACCCTAGTGCACCAAGCTTGAATCTCTATTTTGGCAGGATAGCACAAGTATAAATGTGCAGATCAAAGATCAAAGTTGATGATGTTGTGATGTCGTATGCAGAAGAACGGAGTGTGAGTGTGCATCAGAGAGTTAATCAGTCAGAGAGTTCATCGAAGAATATTGAATTGACTAAGTGCTTGAAGAGAGAACTGGTAAGAAGGCTTAAACCGATAAGCAAAGTAATCGGTAGCCATGTGCATTGTCTAACAATTCATCCAACCGACAGAATCTGAACCGGTAAGTCAGCAGCAGTGATTGAAAGATGCAGAGAGAGAGTGAGAAGATGTTACGCAAGGTTGAGGCTGAGTAGAAGAGGAATCAAGAAGAGTGAACAGAACCGACGAAGTGAACAGAACTAGCATAGTGAATAGAACCGGTAGTGATGAGAAGCAAAGAATCAGAGAGGAGTTGAACCAGAAGGGTGAAGTGTATATAGAGGTTACAAAAATCATTTGTAACTAGGTTTTTACTATTGTGTTGATAGCATTCATTGTAATCATTGAGTTGGTGCTTGATGTAGGGGTTGGTGCTCCTTGGGTTGGTACCCTAAATCAACAAGGGTTGGTGCCCTAAATCAGCAGGGGTTGGTGCTCCTTGGGTTGATGCCCTAAATTAGTAGGGGTTGGTGCTCCTTGGGTTGGTGCCCTAAACATTTTAACAGTTGTTTATTATGATGCTAGATTGGAGCAGTAGACTCCAACAACATTTCTCACTAGGTTTTTCCCACATTGGGTTTTCCTCATATATCTGGTGTTATGTGATTGTGTCTTTGTGAGTGCTTGCATCTTAATCTCTTCCTTGTCTCACCGGTATATGCACTTAGTGTTTGAACTGCTAACCAATACATATAGTCAGGTTTAAAAGGTTGAAAATATTGATAACCACTGATTCACCCCCCTCTCAGTGGCATCTTGTGTTCTACAATCGATTGGAAGTTTTCAATGATACTTTGACAACCAAGTGGACACCCATGTATGCATAGTGTATGACATCTTAGTGACCTACATGAATATTATTATTAACTTTTACATTAGTAATAAATAGGAAAAGATATTTTTTATAGACTAATTAGGAGATCTATATATGACTCTAAACTTTAAGCAATTATATGCAATCAAAGTAAACCAAAATATAATAAATCCAATTTATATATGTAGGAACAATTTTCTTTAAAGTCCAATTGATTAGATAAATTTATAAAAAAACTAGTTCATATAAATTGAATGTATAAAGTTAAACAAGAATTAGAACATAACAACATTTATGTAGAGTTTCACTTTACTATAACCAAAAAAGTAATGCAAAGATGTTAGTAATTATTATCATGGTGGTAAATCACATATTTATTAATAATAATTTATGTCATATTATTTATAAATAATTATTTATTTATTTATGTACAATATCAGTATTACATCTATTTGGTGGAGTTGGGTTTGAAAAAAAAATATTTGGTATGTTTTTTTTTTATTGGTAATATGTTATTTTTTTATTATATTATGAAATAAAAGCACTACATTAACAAAGAGCCATTTAACAACCATCCACCTAAAACCACCCATTTAAACCCCCAAACCACCCAAAATAGAAACAAGTATTAAAAAACCACCATCCAACCACCCCCCAAACCAACTTCCCACACCCAAGTAGTAGTTAACTAAGCACAAAAAACACTCATTACATCATTGCCATAATAAAAAATTCACTGGCAATTCAATTTTAACAGACAACTACTAAGAGTATAAAAGTTTTTGAACTAAAAACTAAACTATGCACATGGCGAGCTAAAAATAGGGGTACCCGGGAACTCTTCTTGATCATTGATGAGCTTCCTCCTCCTCCTTCACCACCACGACATTTGAATCTCCACTTGTGCCTTCTGTTGCATCTCCACCTTCATTCAAAAATATTGCCAGAGGTGCATTTATGTCTGCCATAGTCTCGGACATACATCTAGTTTGCAACCTCAACCTCCATCCATTCATCTCAACCTCCCCTACTTCCACTCGTGCCTATCAAATAATCTCCTCCAGTTCCAATATTTGAACACACAATTTCAATGCCTCCCATCCTCGCCTCGTTGTCTCCCGAAACCAAGCCTTCACTTCTTCTCTCCTCTTGAGAAATAGGATGTCCATACATCTATTTTAAGTTCTACCTACTCATCCGAAATTCCTTTCGACACATTGAAACCCTGCCCCGACACCACTTGCTTAAGTAGCGAATCCATGTTTTGTAGATAATCCTCTGGCACAATTGCCCGCATAACTTTCCTAACCTCCTCATAGGGGGTGCCCAATTCTAACCCCCATGCCATAATGAGTGAGTAAACATCCACCCTTGATCAATACCTATGGTCGATAACTACCACCTCCTCTCCCAACACCAACTGCACAGCTTTCAAAAACAAGGGCTCCCTTGACTTAAACATGGTCTTCAATCTTCTCTCCGGGATCAACCCCCAAAATGCTAGCATCAATTTGTTGGTTTTAAGCATGAAATTAGCCTCCATAACATCCGTCACCTGCAAAACCACCTTCCTCTGTCACAAAACCACTCTCTCGAGTTGTAGCAGTCACTAATTATCCACACTAACTAGGCATTCATTCTCAATCTTTCCATAAATGCATCCTCCACCACCACTGTAGAATTCATCGACATTAATTGCCAATGTTAGTGAAATTCGCCTAGGCTCGCGCACAGGGATGAGAAATTAATCTCACACACTTCATCTGAGCGGCTGTACTATACAAAATCAGGCATTCAAATCATGCCAATGGAATATGTCATCATCCCTGTCCCACCACTTCATCATTCCTTTATCCAGGTCGCATGTCACGTTGGATAAAACATCTGCTAACTCATTGCCACCTCTTTTGATGTGGGTTATACAGAAATCTTGAAAGTTGCATAATTTCGAAAGAATCAAGGCTATGAGCTTATTTAATCTCCAACTCAGGGTTACCCCTTTCATAATTGCGTTCACTACAACCTTAGAATCTCCTTCAAGGTGCACCTTCGGAATCTTCATATTAACTGCTAACTCCACTGCTAATAAAGCAGCATGCGCCTCTGCATCATTATTGGTTCCATCTTGTAGCTTCTTCGCACCCTTAAAGAGGATCATCCCACTTTCATCATGAGCAACACATCCCACCCCTAAGATGCTCGAATTACCCCTAGATGCCCCATCAAAATTTATTTTAACCTACCCCTGCTCTGACTTACTCCATGATTCCTCCTCCTTTCTTTGTTCTTCACCCAAAGGATGAACACTTGGAAACCCATGAACAGGTCAAACATTTTCTATGTAATGCTCAACATTTTTGTTTAATTCTTTTATTATTGCTTTCTAAATTTTTCTTTTATACTGTCAAGATGTTATAGTGGTTTGTACTTTGTTTCATTTTATTTAATGCAATGCAATAAATAATTTTTTATGTAAGATTTTATGTGTTACATCCCATTTGTGTTCTAGTTGTTTTTATGCTACATTTATGCCATGTTGTTTGTACCCTAGGTGTTTTATGTGATATCTATTTACGTGATGTTAATCGTGCCCTAGGTGTTTTATGTTATAACTGAGTGATGATGCCCTATATGGTATTTGTGCTCAGAACAATGAAATGATGACTCAACTTTTAAATTGATGTTTTATATATTTAACACGATGACATTTAAGATGTTTTACTTTTGTTGATAATATTTTTGAAATGTTAGAGTTATGACAAGATTTTAGGCTAATTGTTTGAACTGGCCAAGTGTGTGTAGGAGTTCGTCATCCTCCAAGAAGGAAGGGGAAGTATCATTAGGTTGGGAGGTATGGAAAGAGAACTCAATCCATTTGGAAACCCTAACCATAAGTGAATCGGGTCATCTCATGATGATCATGTCTTTCGTCAGCCTGTCGTGTCAGGTAACCCTAATTTGGTTTATATGGGGTTTTAGGGTTTCACGACTCTAGTCATGGATTGGTATACCAAGTTAATTTATTAATTATTTTAATTATAGAATTTAATCATTTTATCGGTCATGCATTAATATAATTAATACATGTTTATATCAATATGTATGTATAAAAAATATAAATATTAATTCACACCTTTTACCGTATATTATTAATATTAAATGTTTTGGACCAATCTTTTGATTTGGTCTTTTTATTAAATTCATTGACTGGTGCCATCATTATGGAACAAATCTAATTTAATTTTTATTAGCACCATATATATAATCAAATTCATTTATTTGAACATAAAATTATAGAAGGTTATTTCTCCGAAAGGGGGCTTTTATATTTAAATTAGATTACCCCATGTCCCCATGTGTCTGCTTAAGTGCAATTTTTGCTTAAAATTAAGCAGGCAGAGTGTTCCCATGCAAATTTTTAATTAAGAGGAAAGGATAAATTAGAATCTTTTCCTATTTAAGTGGAGCAGCAGCTGCTTAAAACTTAAAAATAAGCTTTGAAAAAAAGGTGGGGCTGGAAATAAGCAGCAACTGCTTATTGAGAAGATTGACACGTGGCTCTCCAAAACAATTTCCCTCTTTTTATTTGTTTCCAATTTTTTCTCCACAATTTATGTGACCAATTAGAATTAAATATTTCTTTTAATAATGCAATTTTAGATGATTGCTTATTTTATAAGCAACAAAATCTTACATTCATGGGGCCACTAGCTCCACAAATTAATGCTAAAAAAATTGAGTAGCGGCTGCTAGCCAAAATAAGCTAAGTAGCCGCATGGGGACCTGCCCTTAGTATAAATAATTCTTGAGCTCCGCTAAAGTTTAAATTGGCATTTAACCAGGTATCAAGTATAAGCCCAATGTTTATATTGATGTTATCTATCGGGCATAAATAAGGAAAGTTGTGTGTTTTGAAAATGCATTGAAAATAATACGTGTAAGATAGCTGAAATATAAAGAATAAGAACAAAGGCTTTTGGCATAAATTTTTTTTATCTTCCTTGTCACACAAGGGCATGGAATGGGCATGAGGAGGAAGGAAATTCACATGAATGCAAAGGATTTGGTCGAAATGGACAATATGCCTCATTTCATGGGATATATGGCATGCTTTTAGCAGAGCGATAGACATTATGGGAAAGGGTTTGAGAAATATTTTGAGCTCTATATTTTGGAAGCGCTATAACCATATTGGGGGTTATTTCTTCTGGTAAAAGCTCTGGAGGTTTCAGAAGCTGCACTAAGAATGGTATCGAGTCGAGTTTTCCTCCAACTTTCAGGTCATGTTATTTTGACAAAGCTCAGCAAGCTTGTATTTTCTTTCATTCTTCTTTTAGAGTTCGAATTCATTGTAGAATTAATTGAAAGGAAGAAAATGCAAAGATGCTTTCTGTTATTATTCAATTTGATTATGAGTTGGCCATTCTAAAGTAGGAATAATGTATATACTGAAATACCTTCTATTCTTATTTTATTTTAATGAGATTTGAACAATCTAGAGTAGGAAAATCATGTAAATTTACTCAAGTATGTTGAATAGGGTTTAGAGTTTAATTAATTGTTAATAGAATGTATTATTCTCAATAACTAGCACCTAAAGGATGTCAATATATGGTTCTAATTTTAAAAAAAACTCTGCAATCACCCTATACAGTATAGGGTTTGCCAGATAATAACTCTTAGCTAAGAGTATTCTTTGTCAAGCAGTATGTTGTACATAGGTGAAGGCCTCATTAGCATAGTATGTTTTGGTAATTTAGTTATTGATGTAATAGAACAAAGAATAATCTTTGGTTGAGATAAAGTATGGACTGGAAATATTAATGTTAGTCATTGGAGACTTGCACCAAACCCAAGTTAAACATACCCACATAAGTATGGGGTTCATATCTATTTCATGTATACTTAATATGGAAATTGATAAGTTGAAGTGATTGTTCCTTCAACACAACCATTATGTAATACTAGAATGGGAATTATCAATCAGTAGTGAAGTTGCTCCCCTATCAGAGATTAACCTTCACTAGCTTGTGAATGAAAACTAAAACCCTAGATTAGGAAAGAAAAATGGGTAAGTGTAGAGCAACAATACCTACAATGTAATTAGCATTTCAATTAAAAAAGACACTCAGACCTTGCAATGACAACATAGATGTTCATTCAAAAATTAAAGATTATATGGCCAGCTTGCAGCTCTTAAGCCATTTCACCTTTCCTAATATAGGGGTTATTTGTATTTTCTAATATTTTATACAATGATTTATGAGAAGGTTAAAACATGAACCTCATATGAGAATATAACTCATAAAATAAATGAAGTTTGTGGAATATGACTGAGACGTGCAAGTCAAACCCACAAAAGGGTCAAGAGTGAGACATAACACTAGTAAAATATCTAAAATTAATTATGTTTTTAGATGATTATCGAAAACTTATATCAATTATGAAGCTCACCGAGCCAAAGTTAACAAGTAAGCAATTTCACTTGTGGATAATGCTTAATTAATCCTTAGTATGAAAAGGGTTAGATAGACATAAGGGAACTCGGTGGTGTTCCTTAAAATAAAAATGATTAATATTAAGCTTTCTGGAATGGAATTGTAACAACTCTAATTCATAATTCATGTTGAATATAGAAATTTGGTATAAACACGAGGGTTCAATACCCTGTTGCCTACCTTACCTTTTTAACACTAAGGTAATATTTTTTAGACTTAGACCATGAAGTAGTGAATCCAGGGGGAAACAAGAATACCTTTTAAAAATAGTAAGGCTAAATTTAATTTTGAATAAGCTATGATAATCAATGGAGAAATAACATTCAAACTCAAAATATGTATTTTGTGATTGAAAACCAAGTGATTCACATGTGAAAATCCACTAATTAAGTTCTTAGGGAAGAACTCATGTCCTAGAAGTTCAAGTTGCAGCATGAAGGGTTAAAAACCCATGTGCAACTCAATGGCTAATATCAGCTAATAAAGGTCAAGTATGGGCTACTTTTCATGAGCAAACAATATTGAAACTGTGTGAAATGTGAACTATTCAACTGCTGAAATTTAAAGGATGATAAATTTGTACAGGGAATCGACACATTAAGAGAGGGATAGTGAAATTTGTATATCCATTAAGCATGTATTCATTCTTGTACTCGTGAGAGAGCGGGTTGCTAGCTCAAGTGCACAAGTGTGAACTTTGAATTTAATTTAACTAGGGTTCTATCAAAACATAGGTTATACCCTAAGAGTATAAGTCACCTCAAGTTTGTGGACCAGCACGTGAAACTTGGGTCCAAACATAATAATAGCCAAGAGCCTCATAGAGTCAGAATGCAGTCAACATAGAGACAGACACGATGACTTGAACACCTTCAAGAATTTAATTCAACCAAGTAGGGTTATGAACAATGACTTCATGAATTAATTAATTGCAAGTACATTAAAAACTTCAACCAAGGTGATGTTACTTCTATAAGCATCAACTAGTTTGTTAATCTAGATACACAATCCAGTCAAAGGTCATACTATTTAGGGGTAGCCTATAGTGTATGATTGACTAGGGATCTGTGTATAATTATCCACCAATTCAAATGACATGAGTTAATACTTTTTGTTACCTCCCTGCGAAGGATCAGGCCAATCTAGTTGAATATGGCACGTGGGGACTAGTAAGTTTGTGGTTGGGAGAAAAAGCGCCTTAATGATACTTTCCCTCCCCAATGGTCTATTGGTAAAGTTATGAAAGATCGTAATTTTGGCACCCAGAAAATGTATCTTCTAAACCTCTTTGTACATTTAATTTGAAATGTTAAAGTTTTTATTGTATTTATTATTATGCGCATAACATAGATGTTTGTTCAATTCAAGTTTCAGTTCAATGTTGTTGGCATCAATGACAACAACAGATCCTAGTAGCAACAATGTTCAATAATTATATCATCATTTATGATATATCCATGATCTCTTTTATTGCTTATGAAATTGATTACTTGAGTTGTGTACTCTTCACCTTGATATTCATGAGACCAATTTGTATGTCTATCAATGTCCCTTCTTCCCAACATATCTATTTCAAAAACTTGTATATTTTGACCTTGATGCAACCTACATAATAGTTCTCATTCATGCTTTGTGGTGATTATTTAAACAGGTTCATTGTCCTCAATTTTAGAATCATTGGTATTTTCAATATTTTCTATAGTCATTATTTGTTCCACATGCCAAGGATTATAGTTGAATGACTCTCACCTTGCTATTATGGTGTCATTATCATGACCAATATCTTTGTCTATGTCATGAAATGGTTTGTACAATAATAACTCAGATAAATAAAAGTTAATCCATTTATTTGAGTCGCGTGGAGGAATGGATACAAAAATTTGACAATAGATGCACTTTTCCTTGGTTCTCATTTGTTATCTTTTTTTTTCATTTAGGATTATAGATCCATGATCTATCTACATCAATCAATGAGATTATTGAACACACGCACCAGATGCTAAGAGGGGGGGGGGGGGGTGAATCAACATAAATTAAAATTACGAACTGCAAACATATGTTAACCAATTAATTCTTGATATGCACATCAAAAGCATTGAATAAGTTCACCATAAACCATCCACACAAGAACACCAATATTTATAGGTGGAAAACCCAGATTGGGAAAAACCACAGTGAGTGTTAACTCACAAGATAATCAAATATATATAGAAATGATTACAAAAGAGAGAGCTCACTGCTATGGACTTGCAAACCTAAAGCTAATTGCAACAGGACAAGATACAAATTTATGACCTTCAAGAAAAGAACCATATGAATAAAATCATATCCATATACTGATTATAGTCACTGTTAAAGCACAATCTCTGACCTTACTGAAATATCCAGACCGCCAAATCCCCAAATTACTGCATCTATGTTCACGGGTATTTTTGCACTGCAACAACAACACAAATCACATCGACATCCTTACATCAAGTCACACATACTCACCATTAAATCTAATTCACTCGCATCTCATATATGTATATCACTCAATATATTCTTTTGAACAAATCATCATGTATATATACCAAACGAGAACAAAACAATTGTCACCAAGTTGGCCAAAAGGAATATTGTAATATGTATACATATTTTCAACTTAAGATATATACAACCATACTGAAATATAAAACATGAAACATAAACCAGACCTAAACCAACATCCAATGAGCAACACAACCAAAAGAATACGTCACACGAAATCACTGGACCAAGGAGCATACATCTAAATTTGATAACATATCACAACACATGTACTTGAAGAGTCCAAACCAAAATAGGCAACACTTGGACCATACAGATAAAACTTCCAACCATCCTCATCATCAAAACAAGCTAATACCAACTAGAACAAGTTTCAACACAATATGTCTATATCCAACCAATAAAAAATAATCCTAACAACTTCCGATACAGACATAATCATAACAACCAGAACAAAAGCATAACTACAGATACTTCAATGAAATACTACAACATTGAATCTTGTACAATAGATGTCAAATCCCACACAACAAATGTCCGGACAAAAATATATTTGGACCACACTATTTGACATCAATGACAATCAAAGCACACATCTGTAACAGAGACATGTTCCATAGAAGGAGGTCTTGTTTTATATGCATCAATGAGAGATATTATTTTTTCTTCATCATTCTCTTTAGTATGTACAACTACAAGTTTGAACAACTCACATGAAACATTTCGATTAACAAATCTTCTATGGTTAAATAATATACTCTCTTTCTGACAAGAAAATAACATGCCATTGAAAAATGAATGCAAGTATGAAACTCTAGGAGATCACATAGGTGCATCAAATACTTAATGTATGTGATGAGGTTTTCACAGTTCATTTGATTGAAAAGAGCTTCTAGAAGAATAAGATACACAAATTTTCTATCATTTGTTCTTATTTTGGTGATGGATCATGGAGTGCAGTTCAAAACATTGATGAAAACAAAATATGGAGATTTTTTTTGAACCTCTTCTCAACAAAACACTTATTGTACATGGTCTGAGACATATTGATCATCTATACAGTTTGTACCTATGACAAAACTAATGACCTATGTTGAAAACCATGTGAATGTTCATGTGGATCAAGCTGAAATGCAAACCCAAAAGAAATTTTTCGATCTCCAAGTGTTGTACCAATGATGCACATAATCATATTTGCATACCCAAAAACACAATTAAACACTAGAGAAAACAAAGTGAATGTAAACTCTATGATTACTAAATGCCATACAGACTGAAACATGTTTTTAATATGTTTAATATAGAATTCCATAATTCGTTAGACTCAATCAAGTAGTTTTCTATCTTATGCATAATAATTAATACCAACTTATAGTCCTAATCTACATACATTGTACTTTCACACAACACAATTAAATTTAGTAATTTCAATATAACTCAATGAGTCAAATTCATCAAAAAGTATATGTATGTATAGGGAAAGAGAGTTTCTTGTTGTGAGTTGAGAGAGGCCAAAAGAAGGCCATAATGTAAAATTTGTGTTTATAGATTTGTTGCAATTTGAATTTGAGTTAAAAACAAAGAGTCTCTATTTTTGTATCTTTGTTTGTGTTTTGAGGTTGTAGGGCAAAGCAAAAAAATTTCTTGCATTGAGATGCCAGAAGTGATGTGGAATACAAGCACAAGTTTGTAGTTGGTACATTTCTTTGGCCTGATCAGTGCGTCTGAGATTTTATCACTAGCTATTTACCCTAAATTTTCTTTAGAAGTTTACTACTTTTGAGTACGGGTTTGTAGTTTGAGTGTGCAGTTCAGAATTGTTAGGATCTCTTTAAAATTAGGTTCAAATAGATATAGGTAAGTCAATTTTTAGCCTAAGCTATTATGAAATTTCGCCTACAACTTATCATAAGAATGTATGGTTTTGTATATACGTATGCCAATTTTTAGCTTAAGTTGTTCTAAATTTTTGCCTACAACTTCTTTTAATAATCCTCTTGCTAAAAAAAAATTGCTATTACAAAAATATTTGGTGCACGTTGCTCATTTAAAAAACAAATACAGGAGGAGAAACAACTACCCACAAATTCCATTATTAAGAAAAAGCAACATTAGAAATCATAACATTAATGAGTACAAATGCACATGTAAGATTACTACTATATTTCTCTCTTTTTTCCTGTGGTCGCATAATTACTTGATTTCAATTTGGAATTATTGGTTGATCAATTAAACATGAATTTTATAAAAGCATCCTGATACTTTTTGTTATTTAGTACAGTAAATATTATCCAATATATCAATGATTATTGTTATGTTGATGCCATATTATGTATGGCCAAGTAAATAAGATAATGTCCTATGCACAATTATATTCTTGAGAACCACGTTTCTAAGGTAGTAGTGCATAGTTATCCATCAAATATAGCTTAGATCTAAAAAAATAAAAAAAGTCATAAAGGAAACATTTCCCATAATCTGAGTTGTACGAAAAAAGTGCTAAAATAAAATATGGCAATCTTGCCATACATCATAGTGTAATTGTTGTCCTAAATATAAAAATCCTCAAAAATAAGATCACAAAAACAAGGAACGTGCTAGCAAAATCTCAAATTTATAGGCCAACGTTTTTTGCTAATGGGATGGCGATTGCCACATGAGGGTAGGGATAAAGGCACACATCTTTATACAACACAAATAGTGGAAGAGCTCTACGCAAGGGGTTTGTAGGATATGATGCTAACTTGGTGATGTCAATTGATGTAAATGAGCTATTCTAGGTATAGAAAATGAGATGCCTGATTTAAAGAACAAGCTTCTTACTTCAGTTTTTAGGGACCATGAGCTCTATAAGAAAGAAGGGGAGTTGGAAGGTTGTAATACTTACAATGCAAGTTACAATAAAAATCTAGGTCCTACATTGATAACATCACTAACCCTATCAATTCACTGTAAACGTGTTGACTAACATGATCTTGGAACCTTGTTTAAACATCCATGTTGATTTCACAACTAAATTTTTCATTCATGACAACTATTTGCTTCCAAAAATAAAGCATTAAAAAATTAAAAATATAGAATAAAATTGATTTATTTTAACATACCTGCTTTAGCTGAATAATTTGGCTATGATATAGGCAATCTAGCGAGATGTTGTGGATGCTATTGAAAGAGTACTATATTACAATTGTCAATTGTAGGTTTGCGTAGAAGTGATAATATTTGTGAGTGAAGTGTGCTCAACTAATCCATTCGAATGGAAATAAAGTATTAACAAATAAAAATACAAAATATAATTGATTTATTCTTCTAACAAACCTACTTTAGTTGAATAATTGTAGATTCAAATATGAAACTTGTTCTTTTAGATTGAATAAAGAACACATGTTGAATGAATATACATAGAATTATTTGCTCAAAAAAAGCAATTTGTGGCCCTCAAGGAACAAAGAGATTGCTCAACTTGAAATGAATTTAAATGACAAGCACTTAATTTAAGTTATTTAATTATTACATGGAAATCGAGTTTAAATCAAGAGCACTTAATTTTAATTATTTAATCTAATTTAATTTAATAATTTATTTTAATTTTGTTAGCACTCACAATATTTAATTTAATTATTTAATTATTTAATTCTTAAACAATTATTAAATTTTAATTAACTTAAAATTTATGGTGTTATGGTTTTTGAAGTAAAAGTTTATTTTGAAGATAACTATTCATGCAATTTTGCACGTATTATTTAAAAAATTATAACAACATAAAAAAAATTAATATAAGACTGAAATATTCTAAAACTATTTAAAACTACCAGTCTACGGAAAATTTATGCAAAAGAGAGATTTGCATGGCAGGAGCATGGGTTTCACTTGTGGTCAAACTCAATCTAAACATTAGTTATCAACAATAATTTGGCTATTCAATTAGGGGTTCACCCCGCAGCGTGATGGTAATGTCACGAGCCCCGGAATGGGGAGGTCAAAGGTTCGACTCACTCGGCAGGCATTTGCAAAGTTGGCAGACGAAGGACGACAGGCTGTACTCCCCGCACAGGAGCACATGGGCAAATGATGCCAGGTGCCACGCTCATGAGATTGCCTCGACTTAGCCCTGCCATAGGGCAGTAGAGCGAAGAGGGAGGCCAATGATATGGAGTGATAAGGAGATGTAGTAGAGCGATAAGGAGATGTAGTGGAGTGATAAGGAGACAAAATGGAGCGATAAAGAGATGGATGTGGAGAGATTAGGTGGTGTGTGTGGAGAGATAAGCAAGGAGGCATAAGGAGTCTTGTGGAGAGATAAGGAGAAGGGAGATATAAGGAGAATTATGCTGTGACAGATTGATAAGTTGCAAGAGATAAATATTGGAAGTGTTAATGCTTCAGACATGTTCACCATGGGGATGGGGTCCCCCTTTGTGACGCCACTGGTTCATAGCTCTAGTCATAAAAAAATGATTATTATTGTAGGGGCGAGACCCCATAGTCTTAAAAAGATAGTGGAATGCTGCAAAGTAGCTGAAATATTAAAACCTGTTACCAATCAAAAAATAAATAAATTTGGCTATTCAATTCAATTTATTTAATTTAATTCATTTAAGTTATTTAATTAAATTTAATTTAAGTTTCATTTTAATTATGTAATTTAATTTATTTAAGTTATTTAATTTAATTTATTTATTTTGTTTAATTAGTTAAAGTTATTTAATCTAATTTATTTTATTTTTTAATTTTTAAATAATTATGAAATTTCAATTAACTTAAAATAAGTTATTTTATTTAATTATTTAATTTAATTTATTCTATTTAATTTAAATTAATTTAATTTGAGTCATTTAAATTTTTACATGGACATCAAGTTTAAATCAAGAATACTTAATTCTAGTTATTTATTTTAATTTCATTAACACTCACAATAATTTAATTAATAATTATTTTATTTAATTTTTAAATTCTTAAACAATTATTAAATTTTAAGTCATTATAATTAGTTTAAAATTTTATTTTATTTTTATCAGTAATGCCTTTTTTTATACTAGAGTTTCTAACAAGCGAGAAGCAAGGGTCACAATTGGGGGACCCCCTCTCCGTGGTTCATATGTGTGCAACCTATTGAAGCTTCACCATATCTTCTTATCACTCCACAAGTCTCCTCATACATCCCGCTCCTTATCACTCGACATATCTCCTTATATCTCCTGCTCCTTATCACTCCACATGTCTCCTTTCTCTGCCCCAAGCACCCTTATCTCTCCATCCACGTAGCTCGAGACAACCTCCATATCACTTCGACTTCGCAGCCAACAAGAAGCTTCCATCATATCCCATCGGGTCAATCTACGTCCACCGAGGGCATATCGATCTGCAGGTCTATGGATCCGTTGTTCTCCTACGTGGGCAGTCAATCAGCCAACGAGCCACCAATCATGGCATTAACACCATTCACACTCAGTTCTATCAATGGGTATCAACACATGAAACAACACAACCTAAAAGGAAGAGAATCAAAACAAGGACCTCTCCATTCTAGGGCTCGTGACATTGCTATCATGCTGCTGGGTGAACCCCATTTAAAATAACTTATTTAATTTAATTTAATTTATTAGTCCCGTCTATCTATAGGCGGAGACTAATGTTTTCATCAATTTCAATTAATTTTGTTCCGTAAACTATGTCAAGCATTTATTTTAAAGTTTATCTTATAGTTTAGGGTAAATTATTTTTTAATTTCATTTTTCTTTCTACTTTTAGATTTTTCTGATTGGTGGGATACTTTTTCCTGGGGTTTTTTCTTTTTTTCTTTAAAAATGAAAAGAATTGACCAATCAAAAGAATTTTTTTTTTCTCCTTATTTGAGAAGGGCAACCTGACTTCGGCCATCAATGGCATGCAACGAATGAAAGGGGATGCAAGACCATTCCAGCATCAGTAGTCGTTAGATTTTTTTTAAAATTTTCCGTTGCCGTTTTCTCTTTATTCCAGTTTCTTCGTATTCCATCATCACCGGTTTCTCCATCATCATCGTTTTTCGTATATTTCTGCATGTTTTCTATGACGGGTTGCACTATTTCCACTGTTGCGAGGGAGTTTTCACTTTACTATGCTCACTTACCGAGGAAAGTCCATAGACTGGCGTGCCAAAGGGAGAGCACTTAATAAAATATTTAAAATTTTAACTTTTAAGATTCAGAACTTTATATTATTTTTTTACATAGGTATCACATTTTTATTTTTATTTTTTTTGTCTTCTATGACACGGAAGGGATATATTTTCAAGTTTGAGAATAATTTTTTTAAATTTTTTTTTTTAAATTTCTTTTTTAAAAGCTTTTATTAGTGAAGTAATAAATATAATATATTAATATTCTTTTTATACTTAAATTTTTTAAATAATAAATTAAATGTTAAATATGTTAAAAAGTATATTCTTATTTATTTTAATGATTATTATATAAATAATTAAGTGATTTTGAAATGCATATTATATAAAAAAGTTAATAATATTATTATTTAATTTTGATAGATATATATAGAAAATAGTAAATTAAATATAATTATTCTTTAATTATATATTTAAAAATTTCACATAAAATATTATATGTTTCAGATTTTTGAAAATTTGGTTTTTATTCATTTTAATAATTATAATATTATAGCATCTATAATATATAATTAAATTATTTTTAAGATATATATTATATGAAAATATTCAATAATATAATATATGAATATGAGTTTTATATAATAAAAATAATAATTATTAATTATATATTTAATATTTTAAAAATATATATTCTTATTTATTTTAATCATAATTACACATATACATACATACATACATACATGTCATTTTAAGAAATATATTAAATGTAAGTTTTTACTATATATATTTAAAAAATAATTATTTTTTAGTTATATGAATAAGATTTTTGAATCTCTTTTATTTTGATTTATTTGAATAGTTATAATATTATAGCATATATAAAATATGATTAAGTGACTTTATATATAATAAAAAACTAGTAATATTATTTTTTCACTTCTAAAAATACAAATAGGTAAATAATTGTAAGTTTATAAGAAAGATAACTATTTTTAAAATAGCAATATGAAAAAAATAATTATGAATTGATAATTTACTTTTTCAATAGGTTTCATTTCACTTTTAATTTTTTAAGTATTTTGGGTTTACTTATAATTTTTAATATAAAAAATAAAAATTTTGGGTATACTTGGCATATGGATGTTGACTACTACACCTTACATCTATTTCCTCCCTTATTTTCATTGTATTTTTTGTTTTTTACTGTGATTTTTTAAAATATTTTTTTGTATTTTTTAGTTTTTAATTGTGATTGTATTTGTAATTTTAAATGTAAAATAAGCTCTTGAATCTAATAAAAAGTCAAAGAAAGAGACTATTTCGAACAATCAATAAAAAATAAAATGAGAGTCTATAGTCAAACACAATCAAATAACAATTACACCCCAAAGAGTAATCATAATAGAAGCATATAAATACATTCAAAAATGATAGACTATATCAACTCAAAAAATCAATGAAAGCTAGATTATATCAACTCAAAAAATCAAAGAAAGAGACTCGCCTTCAAACATAAAAATAAATTAACAATCAAACAATCAAATTACAATTAATAGTCAAACAAGTATTAGCAATTACACCTTTTACAGTGTAGTGATTAATTTTTAAAATCACATAAAATAAACGAATTAATGATAGATACAATCTATAAAAAATAAAAGAGAGAAAATGTATAAAGACCTCTGGACGTATTGTAAGGGAATATAATCCAATGTTGAAAGTCAAGAAAAATAAACCCGATATCTTACCAACACAATTATACAAGACTTATTCACCAGCACCATTTCATTGTTACTACCATGTATTATCTTAACTAGCTGCAAATATAGAAGGGTAATTTTGTGTTTATAGATGTCGTTTCCCAAATCTCTATTTTAGCAATTAACACAAGAAATATTATTGGCCTAGAAGAACATGATACATGTGCAGTAAATACAAATAATTTACATGAAATATTCTTTTGAATACATGATGTATCCATGTTGTTTTATCCTCTCTGTTGTTACAAGTTTTCTTCGTATATAGCTGCAATGCAAACTTAACCATTAAGTTCTACACTTTCACAGTATATAAAAACTTAACCATTGAACTCTAGTTTGAGTAATTCTAATTCGTCTATGTCTTTACAATATAGTTAACTATCTCTCACAACAAACATTCCATATTATGCATAGTTTTTGTAAATGCAAATTTTGTGCACTGTTCAGTTAAATTCATAACACGCATAGTATTAGACACCATACTTTCCAAACTATCATTCTACTAGGTTTGATAACTCGTTCTTCGAACACTACAACCACTTATGATTTTAGCACTGAATTTTAGTTGTAAACTATTTCTGAAATTACATTATATGAAAAGAAAAAGTTCCTACTATGTCAAATATAAGCTCACCCAAATTTAAAAATTTATCATATACAGTTTTTACATGCTCAAAGTAACTTTATACTACTTAATTGTTCTCAACAGTTCACTGCATTGCTAGCATGTTTTTAGCTAAAGGCAGGGACTCATGCTGTCTCACAGCTCTTGTTCGATTTAGTTTAATTTAATTTATTCTATTTAATTTAAGTTATTACAAGAAAATCAAACTTAAATCAAGAGCACTTAATTTTAGTTATTTAATTTAATTTATTTAAGTTATTTAATTTAATTTAATTTAATTCAATTAGTTTAATATAATATATTTATTTTTTAATTATTAAACAATTATGATTTTTTTTATTGGTAATGTAGATTAGATTTTATTAATATAAAAGAAGTTCATACATCAAATTCAAAATTAGGGATTAACCCCCATCTCAGTCTCTAAACGAGATAAACTACTAACACCTTTATCTCCTAAGTAATAAAACTTCAAACTACACCCAAAAACTTGCCTATATTTAACATCCTGCCTACATACATTTCGTTATTTGACCACCCAAAAATATTGCTTTACCACCACTATTCCACTATATTGAATTAAACCAAAAATAAACCCTACAATTATCTCCCATAGGATGAGACAGAAAATCAGACAAATTTATACTTTTTTCTTCTTTTCACCCGAGCCATTAACCTAATAATCTTCACGAGCAAACTTGGCCTTCTTTTATGCACCATTTTGCTTTTCTCCCCATGGCATCCGTAGCTCCACCTCCTTCTCATGGACAAAGAATTTCAATGCCTCCTAGCCCACCCACACCTCCTTTGTCTTGGCCTCTTAGTCAACTCCATCATTCCAAAGGATGAAAGGTCTAAACTCCACATTATTTTTATCTTGCAAAAAACCTTCTCCGAACTGTTGCTGCAGTCCTCTCCCCACCACCGCTCATGCCATTAATGAATTCAACCCACATAGAGAGTGGTTTGGAACACATGCTCATGCCACATAAACCACTTCCTCCTTCGAAACAAACACCAACCCCCATGCAACCACCATGGAAATTATGTCAGAATTTGTTCTGTAATGAAATTTCAATATCAGATACTCCCCACCCAACAACACTTCCAAAATTTGCAAGAACATGGGATCATCAAATTTGAACAAATCCCCAAGCCTTTTCTCTGAGATTATGCCAAAAAAGGCAAGTTGTTGTTTAATATAATGCAGGGAAAAGTTTGCCTCCATGCTCACTAGCTGTTAAATTCTCAATCACCCCTATGTCTCTATCTCTAAAGCTTCCTCCACACAACTCAACTTGGGGAATACAAAACAACTTCCCTACCCTTGCATTTAAATGGCACCACCTCATCCCTTGTCAAATATGCAATATATGATCATAAATATTCCCTCCCTTCGACAACGTACAACTCATACTTTGGCAAACTCAACATTTCAAAAATCCTCCCATAAATCATCACCACCAATCTCAAGAAATGATGTTACCAATTTAGAAAGAATATCAGGCAAATTATTGACTTATGTTAACAAGTGAGAGATTTGAAATGATTGAAAGGTTTCAAATTCCAATTTTATTAATTGGATCTAAATTTGTTTACTTTCCATGACATCATCTCCCCTTTCATAATAGCATTAACAATAATTTGGGAATCACCCTCCAAAAATAGACAATGAATTGACAAACAATGCACCATCCTCACACTACATAATGTTGCCTGCACTTTTGCTTCATTATTTATGCCATCAACTAACCTCCTTGTACCAATAGCCAAGATGTCACCTTTCCAATCCCAAGGAATGAATCCAGCCCTAGAAGGTCTTGGATTACTGCTAAACTCCCCATCGAAGTTCACCTTAACCCAACCTTCCTTTGGTTTCTACCATTCAATTTTTCCCCTTATTTCCCCCTTCTACATCTCCTTTTTCGGATCCACCTAGGACAACCCATTAACAAGCCAACAATTATGAAATTTTAATTAGATTAAAATAAGATATTTAATTTAATTTAATTTATTCTATTTAATTTAAGTTAGTTTAATTTAAGTCATTTATTTTATTACATGGGAATCAAGTTTAAATCAAGAGCACTTAATTTTAATTAATTAGTTTGATTTCAGTTTAGTTAGTTATTTTAATTTCATTGACCCTCACAATTTTTTTATTTAATTATTTAATTTAATTTTTAAATTCTTAAACAATTATTAAAATTTAAGCCATTCTAATCAGCTTAAAATAAGTTATTTAATTTAATTTAATTATATAATTTATTTAATTTATTACATGGAAATCGAGTTTAACTCAAGAGAAAATTAATTTTAGCTATTTAATTTAATTTAATTTTAGTTAATTATTTTAAATTCATCGACACTCACAAGCATGTCAAATTAAATGCATTTAGTTTTGTTTATGAACATTTTGACATCCACTATGTCGATGTAATACGCCTCTCAACGTAGTAATTTTTTAATAGGAATAATATTTGTAATTAGTTCATGGAGGTAGACTCTTCTTTTATTTGGTGTAGATTCAAATTTAAAGTATTTGGTTTTGAGTTATAATCTTATAGTTTAGTTTTTATATATATTTTATTTTCATTGGTATGATATAAAATCTTTTAAAAATTGAATATTTCGATGAAGATCTAGTTTGTCTTTTGGTGTAGATTCAAATTCACAAGTATTTGGTTTTGAGTCGAATCTCATGGCATGGTGTCTATACACAACTTACATGTCCCACTCTTGTCAATAGAGTGTAAATTCTCTAGAAGTGAATTCTTTCTTTAGATAGAGCATTTGTGACTACGTCTCAAAAAAATAGTAAATAAGTGTCATATGGCCTTTTCTCATGCCATTTTGTTAGACACTTGAAACACATGTATAAATTTGAGGAAACTAGGAGTTTGGATGATTATTTGAATCCACTAACACTAGCTGGTTTTTATCATACATGGGGATCAATCTTTAAAAGCCAAATTCAATAGTAATGGAGTGGTTGAAATGCAAAACTATAAATAGTCATTTTTACAATGTTAAAATTGTTAAATCATGGATATACTTTTTATATAACAAGAGACACAAAGCATCATGTTCCTGCCGAAAGTGAAGAATGTGGAAGGTAGAAGAGAAAAGGCAAGAACATGAACAAGTTGTGGAAGAAAGTGAAGGTGGATATCAAAAATCTATTGAAGATGAGTAGGTGTGGAACATAGTAAGCATAAGTCTGGTTTGTTAGTCAGAGGTGGATTCTATTTAGTAGAGAGATATGTTGGCTTATGTGAAGAAGGGTTACTCTGTATTGGATGTTATTGCTAGAAATGTGGTCACTACTTACCAAGTCAAGAATTTGATATGCACCACTAAAGAAGTCTATTATGTTGGAAGAGGACAGGTAATTCAAAGCTATTTTATGTGTCATCATTCATGTCAATAGTGACATGTAGTTTCAACACCACTTTTTGTTTGGTAAACTGTTAAGCAGACTGAGTGGGAACGACATTTGCTAAGCTTGATACCACATGGCTAAAAAGCCCTATTATGTTGGTTGTTCTAACTAGAGTAGTTTGAGGTTGTCTATAAGTTGACTGCCTTGAAAAACACAATAAGGATATGAAGTATAATATGTCACACATCATTTAAATCACAACCACCATTAACAAAAATTCTTTCAATTATTTGGATGGATCACATATGCTTTGGCAACGCTTCTAGCTTGGTAGAGCTATGGGTGAGGATGAGGGAGAGAGAATGAAGCATTTATAAGATTCTATGTGGAGTTGCAAATCATTTGCAGTATAACAATATCTCTCATTTGACCTTCTAACTTTGCATCAGTCAATGAGAGGCTATTTATCCAGTGTTAGAGTGCTTTGAGTGACGGTATGCTTATGTAGTTAAAAAAACCTACTGATCTGATTAAGATTAAAACTACAAATAATTTTGAGGTCAATAAATGAAGCTGGAACATTGTATGAGTTCATAGACTGGCATACACTTTGTAGAAGTAGAATCTAATTTTTATAAAAAATTATTTGTTGATTTATAAGAAGGGAAAACACATGACAAATCAGAAAAATAGCTGAAAATTACCCAATCTTGAACGTCCATAATGCTTCTAGAGTGAGCAAGTATGACATGGAAAGCAAGAGAAACATGGTGCACATGACGGTGACCAAGTAGAAATGGAGGAAGTAGCTTTGTGGGAGACTCCGTGTCAACATCAGAGAAATATACATGATTCGATAAAAAGCGGGAGTGGGATGATAGTAAATCAAATTTGTTTTTATTTTCTGATAAAATATATTCAACATATTGATATAAAATAAAAAATTATAATAAATTTTTAAAATAATTTTATTTATATTATAAACCATTCTAAAAATTAAAAACAACTGTCAGGTGGAAGGCATTACTGGAAAAGAACCAGAAGAATACATGTGGAAAATAAGATGTGTCAGGGAAATGAACACATGGGAAACATAAGACAACTTTAAGTTATGCAAAAATAAATACATGCAGGATGACAAGTGGCGCACTATTTGTAGGGGAGCATATGGCTACAACAAAATGCTCAGTTCACCTAATCTTTTAAGATTTACCCACAATATTGAATCATGAAAATGACGCACTGCAAGTGAAGGCATAGAGCGATTGAAAGTCTGTTACGAGTCAACCACTGTACTGAATTGGAATTGAAGTCTTCAACGGATGCCCATATTTTTCAGGAAGGGAACACCATGTTTAAGATAGCAACAAAGAATAGTTTCAAGGGAGTTAGTGGTCATATAGCATTGACAGAAAATGGGCTTCTTGAGGTTGATTCATATCATCATCAATGTAATCCTCTGCCGATACAATTGAAATTTCTTATTACAGTCTTCTTGTATCTATTGATTTATTTAGTTCAATTTTTAGTAATTTCTCCAGAGTGTAGGGATCTATATAGTATTTACTGAAGCTGATAAAAGGAAAACATTTTCATGTGTCTGTTTGGCTTTCTCATGCTATTATTTTATGTGGTAAAATCTCAGTGTGTACGAGAGGGTTTTAGGTGCCAGATTAACGTTCATTAATACAAGAGAGCTTTGTACAAGCTTTCTTTGTCTTGAAATAATTATAGTGTGAAGGCCTGTTTTCATAGGCGCCCTGTCACATGTTCCACCATAAATTCTAAATGTGTCCGTGAACAATCTGTCCAATTTTAAATTAAGACACTCTCGGTTTAATGCATGAAGTATGAAGTATTGAGGACTTAGACCTGACGACGTAGGAGCAGTAGACAAAGTCCTCCCATGATAATTAATAATCTCCATCTTTCAACTCCCATTGTAATCAACCGCCCCACAACTCTATCCTAAAACTCAGCCATTCAATGCGCCAACCATTTTAATTAAATTGATTGGATGAGAACATAAAAAAATTCACTTGCGTACCTTGACATATTAATTCATTTACAGGTCATGGATCTCATTGCTATTTCATAGTTTATTTTATATAAACAATTCTTTTCTTATTTCTCTTGTTGTATGGCTATTTCATAGTTTACTTTATATAAACAGTTTCTTTGTTTGATGACCTTTGGAGCCTTCTTGCTAGAATATTCTAGTTTTTTTGGTAATTTCTACCAGATTGGGAAACTTTTATTTTTTCTACTGGGTTAGAAAATTTCTATATTTCTACTGAGTTAGGAAATTTCTATAATTTATTTTAGTTTTGTAATGTTTAGAAAATTTCTACCTCAGTTTATAGTTAGTTTTTAGTGAGTTCCTTCTTTTCGTCATGTAAATCTATTTTTCATATAGTATTTTCTATAATTTTTGTAAGTTAGTATTATTCTGGAATTTTCTATACACCTCTATAAAAGAGGCAGATGTAAAACTATTTTATGCAAGTAATACAATTAGAATTTTGTGCAGAAATTCGTAATTATATTGTGTTTTATTTTTGCCTCTTCCCACTCACAATTGGTATAAGAGTAGGCAGATCGTGGGAGAAAGAAAGGTTGTTGATTGTGTTTATTGTGTAGGATAAAGAAGATCAAAGAAATTAAAAGTATTGCATCTAACATCAATTATGTACAACCCCAAATTCTATTTTTCACTGGTAAGAATTATGATAGTTGGGCAATAAAAATGATGACTTTATTTCGGTCTCAAGGGTTGTTAGATATAGTTTTAAAAGGATTTTCAGAACCATATGATGATTCTACATTAAATGATAATAAAAAAATAGAACTTCAAAAAAATAGAGAAAGAGATGGAAAAGATTTGTAGTTTATACAAATAGGTTTGGATGAGTTTATTTTTGAAAGAATTAAAAATGCATTTTTTGCTAAAAATGCTTGGGAGATATTAGGAACTACATATTAGGGTACATCTAAGGTTAAAATAGCTAAGTTACAAACACTTAGAAGAAAATTTGAAAAATTTCAAATGAAAGACTTAGTTTCAATAGATAAATTTTCAGCTCATGTCATGAATGTTGTCAATCAAATTAGGCTAAATGGTGATGAGTTATCGAATCAGAGGGTTGTAGAAAAGATTCTTAGAATATTGCCAAGAAAGTTTGATAGTGTTGTGATAACCATTGAGGAGACTAAAGATCTATCAAAATTATCTATAGATGATTTGTTTGGATCTTTGTTACTTTATGAATACAGGGTAAACAAGAATAATAATACTTCATTAGAGAATGCATTCAGGACACAACTGACATTTGGCACAGGCAAAGGAAGAGGAAACCCAGGATTCAAAGAAAGAGGAAGAGGAAGAAACAATTTCCAAAGAGAAGAAATATATAGTCCAAATACAGGAGGAATGAGAAATCAAAATTTCAGCTCAAGAGGACACAAAAATAATCATCCATCACAAAGGTATGACAAATCTAATCTAATAAACACAAACCAGTAATAAACTTTTTACCGTTACTGGTAATCATTGATAACCAAATGTTAAACCGGTTTATCAGAACAACTCATTAAGTGTTCATTAATATGCATAAACTGAAAGTAAAACATAACAACACATACAAACATTCACCATATGAACACCATGTTTTTCACGTGGAAATCAAAACAGGGAAAAACCACGATGGGAATTGGTACCCACAAAAATTGTGCACTCTTTCGAAATGCGCCCCATTAGGAACCTAGCCCGGTTAGAAGCTTACAATGATGCCCTGTTAGGAGCATACCCTGTTAGGAGTCACCCGATTAAGAGATTTAGACAATGAGCCCTGTTAGGAGCTTTGAATTGTTAGGATCAACCTCGCAAGAGGATTTAACACTATGATATAGAGCTACCCATTTAAGGGATTTACAATGTAAGACCTATTAGGACCTACCCGGTTAAGGGATTTTGACTGTTGCAATTATTAGAGAACAATAATGAATGATCTGGATACAACACTTAACTGCTTGCTTGATCAGATCCAATTAAGCTCCAAATCTGCTACACTCTAGTAGATCTTATACTCTGGTTTGACTTCACACTTTTCTCAAAACCACTGACACACCAAACATCAACAATATCAACATAAATAACCTTTACAACTTAGTCGGTTACAAAACCCTAAGACTTACAACATAGATCATCACATATGTTTTACAACTCATTACAGATCATCATTGATCATCATGGATCATTACAATCAATTACAAATCAATTACAACCATTGAATGATCATCACATCTCGATCTGATACAAAGTCAAAACCTTAGAACACTCTGCTAAGCACTTTGCATATTCCCAAGAAATTCGCTCTCCAAACGTGCCAAAACATCTTTCAAACACTTCATGCGGTTTGTGCCACATCATTGCCAACATTTGAACTTGATGTAGATCATTGCCAAACCACAAATCATTATTGGTTAAGAGAATTATTTACCAGTCCTTAAACCCTTCTTAAACCCTAGCAAAAATACAACAGGAATCATAAACATGATTTTTGATAACCAAAACATGATGTGGTTCCGGTCAGATACATATTATACTGATACAAGCTCACATTCCAAACCACAACACTTCAATCATCACCAATCGCCAGATCAAATCGAAACATTCCTCATTTACCGGTTAAGGTCCTAATTCCCAATTTATTGTCCATAATACCGGTAAGGCATTTTCGGTAGACCAAAAAGACTTAGATGACAAAATACAATATAGTAAACATCAGTTGCCATCAATGACAACACAAATAACTGATCAAAGTCATCCGATCATACAATCTCAATCTCTTCATCACAATGTCATCACAAACAGTCCTTTACTAGTTCAGTCACCATTCTTGATCTGCATCAATTATGCCAATTATGCCAACATTCTCCCCCTTTGGAATTGATGGAAACACCAATATAAACTCCAACATATTCAACTAAAATCATGCTGCTCAGTTTTGAAACTTCTCTATTGCACTTCACTCTTATGCCGGTTCACTCAGTTCATCTTTACTTGGAGCTAAATCTCCATTTCTTCTCCCCCTTTTTGTTACACATCTTCTCCTCCTTAGGCTAATATATATCTTCTCCCCCTTTGACAGAAATGCCAAAGGTGCATATGCATCGCCGATCATCAAATCTCATCTAAGCTGCTCCCCCTACAGAGTAGCCACCATTTCATCAAATCCTTAGTGAAAAATATTTAGTAAGCCCAATGGATTGATGCATCTCTTGCATCTTAGTTCTTCTTATGTAGGGGTCTGACCCCTAATTTACCTCTGAGATACTCAAAGATAGTCTTCGACAATGGTTTTGTGAAAATGTCTGTGAGCTGCTCTTTGCTTGTCACATACTCCATTCTGACTTGCTTCTTCTGGACTCTCTCCCTCACAAAGTGATATTTCAATTCTATGTGCTTTGTCCTTGCATGTAACATGAGATTTTTTGAAATATTAATAGCACTTGTATTGTCACAATAAATAGTTACTGGTTTAGACATATCAAGTTTAAAACCTTCTTATACATGTCTCATGTAGATTACCTGCATGCAATTCATTGATGCTACAACATACTCTGCCTCTACTATTGACTATGATACACATGTTTTCTTCTTACTTGTCTAAGCAACCAATCTACCTCCAAGAAGAAAATCTCCACCGATAGTGCTTTTCCAGTCACCAACATTGCCTGCCCAATCCGCATCAGTAAACACTTCCAAAGAAAAATCCTTTTTGTAAGGATACCATAAGCCATAGTCTATTGTGCCTTTCAAGTACCAGAATATCCTTTTCACCGCTACCAAGTGAGTCTCCTTGGGATCCTTCTGAAATCTAGCAACCAAACCAACAACATGTGCAATATCAGGCCTATTGTGAACAACATAATTCAACTTACCGATCATGGATCTGTATTCCTTTTCATCAATAGAAGGTGAATCATCTTGCTTAAACAGTTTACAACCTGTCACCATCAAAGTACCAACCGATTTACAATCCTCCATGCCAAATATTTTCAACACTTCCTTTACATACTTACTCTGACAGATAAATATTCCACCATCCAATTGTCGGACTTGCAACCCAATGAAAAACTTAATTTCAATAATAAGAGACATTTCAAATTATTTCTTCATCTCCTCAGCAAACGACATACATAAATCATCATCACCTTCAAAAATTATATCATCTACAAATACTTCAGCTATCAATACTTTGTCTCCACCAGTCTTAAGATATATGTTACTGTCCTCACTGGTATGCTGGAATCCTATCTTGATCAGATGTGTATGCAATATTTCAAACCATGCTCTCGGTGCCTGCTTCAATCCATACAGTGCCTTGTGCAACTTGCAAACCATATCTTTATTCTCTGTTAAAGCAAATCCATCTGGTTGTTCTATGTACACTTCTTCCTCAAGGATGCCATTAAGAAAATAAAATTTAACATCCATCTGGTAGACCTTAAATCCTTTAAATGCAGCATAAGAAAATAACATTCAGACTCCTTCTAATCTTGCCACCGGTGCAAAGGTTTCTCCATAGTCTTCTCCTTCTTCTTGTGCATAGCCTTTGCATACCAACCTTTCTTTATTCCTCACAACCTTGCCTTCTCCATTCAACTTGTTTCTAAAGACCCATTTAGTGTCGATCACATTCTTGTCTTCTCGTCTAGGAACAAGTGTCCATGTCTTGTTCTTCTCAATCTGATCCAATTCCTCATTCATGGTTGTAAAGCGGAAAATCGCGATCGAACCCTAGTTGCTCTCCCCTCTTCCAACTCCAAGGAGAGAGAAGGGAGATTCACTCTAGGGTTGATGGTTTTCACTTAGGGGAGAGACTTTACATTCAAAAGAGGGGTTGAAAACCCACAAGATCCAATCCCACGCAATGCAAGATTGGATGCTAAATGAGTTTCAAGGGTTATGACAGCAAGGCTACCCTCTTTTGTAAAGAATGTGCATAGAAGAATTAAGCTAGGAATGCATAGAAAGTGAGAAAGATTTGCTTATAAACTGAGATAGGAATACAGTATGAAGCTGCGGACCTGGAATTAGCAGTAAAATGTCGATACGGCGCTGTCCTGCAAATTTGAGCGAAAGTTGCCGGGACGATGGCGCCCGAGCGCCACGGTCCTCCGAAAAATCCGCGAAACGAAGGGGGATCTGTTCGTCTCTGCACAAGGATTCCAGATCTTCAATTTCAGCCGCGTACCTGCAACCTACACACAGAAAAGCGAAGACGATTGGGGGGTTAGGGATTAGGGGTTTGCCTTTAGGTCAAACCCCGGTTTTGGAATTAACCAAGAAATGAGCAATGCTGTAAATGTAAATGTCTGTAATGTAAAACAAGTACTAATACCTTGTTGTAAGGATGTTTGCATCCTTATGTGCGAAGGTATAGATGTTGTATGTTGTATGTTGTAGTAGTATGTTGTAAGTGATCTCCTCTTCAATGGTTGAATCCTTGTCTTGAATGCAACACTTAGCCTTGAATGGAGACTTGAAATGATCAATTGCTTGAAGGAATGCTTGAATGCTTGAATGCTTGAGTATAGTTTCCACGTTTTTTCCGTCATGTATGTATCTCCCCAAATGAGAGAGGAAAATGTAGTTTATATACTTGTCATTTAGGGCTGATAGACTGATTTTCCCGACCTTAGGCCGACCAGGAAAGATAATTTTCCAATTTGCAAACATAAAGACTCGAAGTCCAAAAGAGACCGGGCCCAAAATAGGACCCAGGGACCAGGGCGCTGGGCGCCCTGGTCCCACCTCCCGAGACAGCAGGGTGCAAAGGAGGTTCAGGCCAGGGTGCAAGAAAATGCAGTTTTCAGTGTCATAATCAGGTTTCGGGGTCTCCATTCAGGTTGCGTGTTGCGTCGCCATCGTGAAGACCCAAATGCGGTCGAAATTGCAAGTGTCGCAATTTTAGGACGCTACATTTAGCCCCCACTTTAGCGGGAGTATGTATGCTCATACTTTCGGTAAAGTACAAGGAAACAACATTGAAAGACTTTCACCACGTCAAGGAGGCAAGATACACCAAGCCCCCAGTGGACTAAGGATCTTACGACTTCGATTGACAAAGTAAAAGGGAAGATCACGAGGGAGAACCATGACTGTCAGTAGTAAGGTTCCCTCACTATGAGTCATGCAAGAAAGATATCAAAAATTTTCAAGGCAAAGGTAAATTTGTCAAGAAATTTTCAAGTATCTTGAAAAGATATGAACGGGATGTATGCCCCCCTACGTTAAAGCGATCGCACACGCCTCACCGGGGGTGATTGCTTTAAGGTAGTGATACATATAAGGAATGAGAAGGGAAAGGAGCACGTTATCACAAGGATTTAGCCCCCAAGTGTGAGATAAGCCCAAGGATAATAGACACAAAACACAAAGCACAAGGTGACTTCGCTTTCCTCGGGGTCAGTATGCTGTATGATAATTCATGTATATATATCATATGTATGTATGCATAATTGTTCTTCATTCCTCAATCAAGGAAGGTCACCTAGAAGAAGGGAACACATGTGTCTTTTGAGTCAACATGAGAGAGACCAAAAGAGATCTCAATGCTTTGCATCGTCCTCAAGTAGACAACACCAAGGACAACAAATAGAAGAATGAGAATAACGTATAGAAGAAGTAACACAAGAGAGGAGGAGAGAATCTGCTATGCTAATGTATCTAGTCTAGCACGTCATCTACCCCCCGATCTTGCTGATCAATGTTTCGGGAAGGCAGGGAACACGCTAGAGGAGGAACATTCAACACAGCAGATGGAGCTATCACAAGATCCAAACAAGGGCTATGTTCATATCCCAAGCCACGGTGTTCTTGTCTAGGAGCTAGGATAAGTGCTTTAGAAAATTCATTGGATAAATGGTTATCAATATCAACAAGTTCATATTCACTATCAGAAGCAAGGGGAGTAACATTTTCATCATGAATAACATTTTCATCTATATCATCATCAAGATTTATAAAAATAGGATCTTTAACTTGCACAGGATCAAGACCATCATGCATCTTATTTTTTGGAGATTTTGGAGAAAATGGAATAATGCTTGTTGAAGGTGTTTTTGGAGATTGCAAAGTTTGAGAAGCAGCTGCTTGAGCTCTAAGACGACGCTTTCGTCGACGTTCGCGTGCAGAACGATTTCGTCTAGTCTCAGTAGGAAGTTGAGAAGATTGAGGAGGAGGAATGTTCTCATCCTTATCACTTGGGTGTTTAGGTTGTGGTCTCTTAGGCTGGATAATAGGAGAAGAAGAAGGTCTCTTCTCTCTATAAAAAGGAGGAGGAACTGCTCCATATAAGGGACGAATATTTTGTTTAGGAAGGAGACCAAGTCCATCATGACGAGGAGGTATAGGTCTACTTTTAGGAAGTTTATTAATCATAGGCATAGTCACATCCATAGGGATGGGTTGGGAATCTTCTTGAGGAAAGACATTAGTTTTATCTTTCAAAGGAAGAACTTCCTTCTCAAGAATGATAGGAATGTCAAGTTTGGGTGTTCTAGGTTCACTTAGAGATAGGATCATATCTGTTTTCCACTTTTGATAAGATTTGAAAAGATGATCACTTCGCGGAGGAAGAGATTGGAATTGTTTAGGCCCAAAAGTAATCAATAGGAACGCTAGAAGTTCTTTCAGCTGGTTTAAAGAGACTATGATTGACAGTAACAACTTCACCATTATGGGGAAATTTCAAACACTTGTGAATAGGAGAAGCAATAGCTTTCATGGAAGATAGCCAAGGATAGCCAAGTTTCACACGAAATTGTTCGGAAGATGGAATAATAGCAAAGTTCACATCAAGGGATTTGTTATGGACCTCAATAGGCAATGTAATAGAACCAATTGCAGGAGAAGAAAATGCATCAAATAGTTTCACAATCACATCTGTTTTGTCATATATCACTTGATTCAATTGCAAAGTAAAAAGAAATTCTTCAGTAATAACATTAACCATGCACGAAGGATCAATAAGCACTCCACGGCAAGGTGTATTCTTGACTTTTGCAACTATGTATAAAGGACCATCAGGTGCCCTAATGGTTTCACTGGAATCAAATGTGATGGAAGGTTCTTTAGGGTTTTCTTGCTGCTCTACAAAGTTAATCACATTCGGAGTCATAGACACAAGACCATCAGATGAAAAAGAGGAATCATTAGTCTCAATCGCATTAGAGGTATGAGAAGGTAATGGATCAGTGAAAATCTGAAGATTTTGATTAGGAGGAGCTACAGATGTATTGCCTTTATCATTCACTCCAGAAACATAAATAGTATTATTATCAATCAAATCTTGAATTTTACCCTTTAAAGAAAAACATTTTTCAGTATCATGCCCAGGCTGACGATGAAATTGACAAAAAGCTTTGTTATCAAAATAAGGTGAAGTAATCTTTGCAGGATCAATTTGTCTTATAGGAGGAAGAGTAAGCACATTTTGTTCCAATAACTTATTCATAATACTATGCAATGATTCATTCAAAGGAGTATACTTTCTTTCTTTCTTGAAAAATTTAGAAATAGGAGGCACACCTGATGCTGCATTCACATTGTTGTTGATGATGTTTTCATTGAATTTGATGGAATCTCTGTTCGGTTTAAACTTCCCAAATGGTTGTTGACTGCTATCACCCTTATCACTCGGAGCCATAGGATGTGATTGTTCCATTTGACTCACAGTCAGTTGATAATTGTGAAGAGTTGCACACAACTGTTGGAAAGAAGTAAACTCAGAAAACAGAAGTTTGTCTCGAATATCTTTTTGTAAATTAGAAATAAAGATTCTTTGAATATCATTGTCAGGCACTGGAAAAGAAATTTGAGCATACAAATGCTTATATCTACCAATAAAATCAATCACTTTTTCTTTAACACCTTGTTTACAATGCATTAAATCAATCAAAGTAACTTTAGGACTTATATTGTTTTGAAATTGTTGAATGAAAGCATTTGCAAGTTGTTCGAAAGAAGTAATAGAATAGGAAGGCAACGAGCAATACCATTGTAGGGATTTGTCTCTTAATGTTCTAGTAAACAATTTTGCAAGCAACCTTTGGTCATAAGCAAAATCAGTACATATTGTTTGAAAGGTCTTAACATGTGTTAGAGGATCACCTTTACCATTATAAAGCTCCAAATGCGGAATTTCAACATGTTTAGGAGGGATAGCTCGAACAATGTCAAGAGAAAGTGGGCTCGCAACATCAAATGTGGGCACACTAAACTTAGATTGATTCATAGAAGCAATTTGTTGCTGTAAAGAAGAGACAGTTTGTGCAAGATTGTTAATGGTCGCTTCAGTCGAAGAGTTCATATTAGATGTGTTAGATTGTGATGGAGGTGTTATGTTATTGAAAGAAGGTAAAGAGTAAGGTGGTGGGACCCTATGATAATTAGTCATAGGAGATGATTGGACAGGAGGAACACTACAAGGAGGAATGAAATGATTGAATGAATTGCCCCCTTGCATCATGTTCATTTGTGGAGATGTAATAGGAACACTCATTGAAGGGACGAATGAAGAAGTCGGATTAAATGAAGGAAGAGGGTTAATTGAAGAAGAAGGATTGCCCCCATGACTGGTGATCACAGGAGGAATGTCTTGTGTAGAAGTAGCCATTATGTTTGATGTAAAGGTAGGTATGCTAGCAATAGAAGTCGTCAAAGGAATAGAATGATTGACTTGAGTAGGAGGTTGTGTATAACCCAAATTTTCAGCACAACTCTTCATAGGCATCACATTCGAATCCACAATGTGTGCAATACCACGCAAAATATCAATTCCATTCTTATCACTTTGAAGCATATGTTTTAGACCCTCAATTAAAGGAAGAGCTTGACTATCGGGGTATTCTTGAGACATCCATTGTCGAAAATCGTCAAATTGGTTATCCAATTTTGAAAGTTGTTCTTCAGAAACCTCATGGAGAGCTTCTTCATCATTAGGAGGATTAGAGGAATTACCCATGTCCTCGTTAAAAAGGCTATTCAAGTTAGGTTCCATCTCCTCGATAATTAAACCTCGGAAAGACTTAATTCTACGGCTTGGTCTAACGGGAATAGTGTAAGTAGGGCTTATTGTTGTAAAACTCATGCACTAGAGAGGGAGAGAAAATTTTGATTTTAGAGGTAGCAATTTTCAGTAAAATCAGCCAATCTTCTGGATTTAAGCTGTTAAATATAGTCAGGACAATCTCCCGAAATTTCAGAAAAAATGTCAGGGACCGTGGCGCTTCGGAGTGCACACGGTCCCGACAACTTTTTTCGAAATTTGCAGGGATGAAAGTTATGATGATTTTAGAGCTAATCTGAAAAAATTGAGTGATTTTACGATCTATAGATAGGCCAAATTAAAGTTGCAATCTCGAAATTGAACCCTACCAAGATTGTCGAAAAATGCAAAATTTGAATTTTGAAAAAGAGAGGGAAACTGAAATTTTGAATTTTATGATTTTAGAGGGAATGTCAAGAGCAATGCAAATTTTGAAATTTAAAAATTGACTCAATTTCACGCAAAATTCAATTTTGAAAGCGGAAATTAAAGTTGTTGTAATTAAGCACTTAATTTCAAAAGTCACAAATTGTAAGAATTTGAATAAAGCATTGAAATTTTTAATGAATGCAAACACACTTTTCAGATTTAGGACAGTAAGAACACAATTTTGACACAAAATTTCAATTTCAATGATTTTTGAATGATTAGAAGCGTTAATCCAAGCAATCCCTAGACCAACTTTGACTGTAATTTTGAAAGTGTTATAATTGATAAAATCAGCCAAAATTCTGGATTTTAGCAGGAAAATATAGTAAAATCTAGCTCCCGAAATTTCAGAAAAAATGTCGGGGATGATGGCGCTCGGAGTGCACACGGTCCTCGCAACTTTTTTCCAAATTTTCAGGGATGAAAGATATTGTGATTTTATTGCGGAATCCAAAGTTACAGCTGATTTGGAGATGTTTTGATCAGTGAAATTGTTGGACAAAGGTTGAACCAAGAGGGTTTTAAAAATTAGGGTTTTGACACTTAACCACTTAATTTTCAAAATTAAAGCATAGATATGAATTGATAATTTGTAATAGAAGGGCAGATCTGAAACAAGCATTAACATTTAGACATTTCACAAGTTCAATTACTAAAAAGAAAATTTAGGGTTTTTATGCAATCAACCTCTAAAATTTGCAAAAGATCAAACATGGAAATGTAATCAAGGAATCCAATTTTCAGATCTAACCATGAATAATCAGAAAGGATGTTCACGTCGGGTTCACCAAAATGTAAAGCGGAAAATCGCGATCGAACCCTAGTTGCTCTCCCCTCTTCCAACTCCAAGGAGAGAGAAGGGAGATTCACTCTAGGGTTGATGGTTTTCACTTAGGGGAGAGACTTTACATTCAAAAGAGGGGTTGAAAACCCACAAGATCCAATCCCACGCAATGCAAGATTGGATGCTAAATGAGTTTCAAGGGTTATGACGGCAAGGCTACCCTCTTTTGTAAAGAATGTGCATAGAAGAATTAAGCTAGGAATGCATAGAAAGTGAGAAAGATTCGCTTATAAACTGAGATAGGAATACAGTATGAAGCTGTGGACCTGGAATTAGCAGTAAAATGTCGATACGGCGCTGTCCTGCAAATTTGAGCGAAAGTTGCCGGGACGATGGCGCCCGAGCGCCACGGTCCTCCGAAAAATCCGCGAAACGAAGGGGGATCTGTTCGTCTCTGCACAAGGATTCCAGATCTTCAATTTCAGCCGCGTACCTGCAACCTACACACAGAAAAGCGAAGATGATTGGGGGGTTAGGGATTAGGGGTTAGCCTTTAGGTCAAACCCCGGTTTTGGAATTAACCAAGAAATGAGCAATGTTGTAAATGTAAATGTCTGTAATGTAAAACAAGTACTAATACCTTGTTGTAAGGATGTTTGTATCCTTATGTGCGAAGGTATAGATGTTGTATGTTGTTTGTTGTAGTAGTATGTTGTAAGTGATCTCCTCTTCAATGGTTGAATCCTTGTCTTGAATGCAACACTTAGCCTTGAATGGAGACTTGAAATGATCAATTGCTTGAAGGAATGCTTGAATGCTTGAATGCTTGAGTATAGTTTCCACGCTTTTTCCGTCATGTATGTATCTCCCCAAATGAGAGAGGAAAATGTAGTTTATATACTTGTCATTTAGGGCTGATAGACTAATTTTCCCGACCTTAGGCCGACTAGGAAAGATAATTTTCCAATTTGCAAACATAAAGACCCGAAGTCCAAAAGAGACCGGGCCCAAAATAGGACCCAAGGACCAGGGCGCGCGCCCTGGTCCCACCTCCCGGGACAGCAGGGTCCAAAGGAGGTTCAGGCCAGGGTGCAAGAAAATGCAGTTTTCAGTGTCATAATCAGGTTTCGGGGTCTCCATTCAGGTTGCGTGTTGCGTCGCCATCGTGAAGACCCAAATGCGGTCGAAATTGCAAGTGTCGCAATTTTAGGACGCTACAATGGTATTAATGCAATAATCATCCTTCAATGCCTCTCTTACTTTTTTAGGCTCTATAGTTAAAATCAGATAGGAGTTTTCTCTGATTTTCCTTCTCGTTTGTACACCAACATTTTTATCTCCTATAATTTATTTTTTCGAATGATTCAATCTAACATATCTTAGTATTACCAGTTCTGGTGCTGTGTCTTCTACTTCACATTCTTCATCTTCTTCATCGCTATCTTTATTTACCGGTTGAGCACCTATTTCTGCATTGTTTTGTTCATCATTCTTTTGTACCTCCAGTTCAATAAATACAAGTTTATCTTCATCTTTCTCAGGTTCAAATCTGCTAGTCTCATCAGATTTCTCAGAGAGTTCATCTACCTTCACATTAGCACTCTAAACGATCTTTTTTGTTCTTTTGTTATAACATTTAAAAACCTTACTCTTTGTAGAGTAACCAAGAAAAATACCTTCATCACAGTTTGCATCAAATTTTCCAGTGTAATCACCACATTTAATGAAACATCTACTCCCAAAATTTTTAAAGTAACTTATAGTAGGAGCCTTGCCATGCCATAATTCATAAGGTGTTTTGTTGTTACCTCTCTTGACAAGTACTCGGCTCAAAGTGTAAACAATGGTGCTATTGCTTCTCTCCAAAATATTTTTGGTACTTCACCTTGAATCAACATGGTTCTAGCAACTTCAACAATTATTCTATTCATCCTCTCTACTATCCCATTCTGTTGTGGAGTTCTAGGAGCTGACATCTGCCTCTTGATTCCCTCTTCATCACAGAACTTCACAAATTCATCAGAAGTAAATTCTCCACCCTGGTCAGATCTTAAACATTTCAAATTCTTCCCGGTTTCTTTCTCAACTAAAGCTTTGAATGCTCTGAATTTACTGAATGCCTCTGACTTTCTCTTAGAAAAGTTACCCACATCATCTTGGAAAAATCATCAGTGAAAATCTTGAAATATTTATCACCAAAATAACTCTTAGTCCTCACAGGACCACAAAGATTAGTATGAACCAAATCAAGGATATTTTCTGAAGAGAAAGACTTACTCCTGAAAGATATAGAAGTCATCTTACCTATCTGACAGTCTTTACGTAACACATTATCTGGTTTAACAAGCTGGAACAAACCTCTCACAATACTTGATTTACTAACCTTTATCAAATTGTCAAAATTAACATGACAAAATCTCTTGTGCCATAACCAACTGTCTTCAATCTTTGCCACCAAACAACTATTCACATTAGTATTTAGATAAAAAATATTACCTCTTGTTTGCTTTCCAGTAGCAATCAATTCTCCATTATTTCCAAGAATCCTGCACACTCCACTTTTAAATGCTAGAAGATAACCCTTATCATTTAATTGACCAACACTCAAAAGTTTATGCTTTAATCCATCAACCCAAAAGACATCATCTGCATTTATTTTTCTATTTAATGAAATAGTTCCATTACCTTTAACCATGCAGGGTGAGTTGTTACCAAATCTTACTATACCTCCATCAAATTCTTCAAAGGATAAGAACTTGTTCCTATCTTCGTTCATGTGGTGTGAGCAACCACTATCTATTATCCATTCATCACTGGTATCCATGTGTGACACCAATGCCTTTTCATTAGTTGGATCTTCCTTCACAGCAACAATAACTATCTCCTCATTGTCATCTTCTTCTAATTCTTCATCAGTTACTCCTTCATCAACTGCAACATAACAATGTTTATGTCCTTTTACTTTGTACTTTTTGAACTTCTCTTTCTTATTAGTGTTAGGACAGTTAGTAGCTATGTGTCCAATTTTATTGCAAGAGAAACACTGCAAGGGTAATTTACCTTTATAGTTACCAGTGCCTCTAGGAAACCTTTTAGCCAATAGTGCCTCAAGTTCCATCAGATGATCTTCATTATCATCCTCACCTCTGCTACCTCCATGACTAGACCTGCACTCATGATTATGACAAATTTCCTTTCCTTTCCTAACAGATGTACCGGTAACAAAAGCTTTAAAAGCAGATTCAGATGGTTTTGAAACATTATTATCAAAGATGTTTAACTCAAACACAATCAACTTTCCAATAAGAATCAACAATGACTTTATCTTTAGAGATAGATCTTAGTTCTTGAATTGTAGAAACTCTAATAGCATACTGTGGTAGGAGATTTATAAGCATTTTACTAACAACAATATCATCATCAATCTTACCTCTAGCACTCTTAATACCACCTACAACTTCTTTAATCCTTTGACCATATTGTCCAATGTTCTCACCATCAGCCATTTTCATGTCATCAAAATTGCCTCTTAAACTCTTTTCTTTTGCTCTTTGAACATGTTCATCTCCTCCATAAATCAATTCTAATGTCTCCAATACCTCAAATGCAGTTTCTAATCCATGAACATCTATATACTCAAAATCAGATAAAGGACTTACAATTGCTTCCAAGGATTGAATGTTTTCTTGTTGCTCTTTAAGCTCATTCGGTGTCAAGGGGCTGGTAGTAGGAGCAACATACTTGTTCATTACATGATTCCAATACCGAGCACCCAATCCTTTAATGTATATCTTCATCCATTCTTTCCATATCCGGTAGTTGTCCTTGGTAAAATTGGGACTCTCCTTCTTCATCATCTTTCTTCAGGATCTTTCCCTCAATCTGTTAAGCTTTCTACACATATAGGACCAATGCTCTGATACCTATTGATAATCTTAGAGGACCCGGTTAATACTGAGAGGGGGAGTGATCAGTATTAACAATAATTTCAATCTTAGAACTTGAACTTATAAAACTTCTTCAAATCAACCATAAACCAGTAATAAATTCTTTACCATTACTGGTAATCACTGATAACCAACTGTTAAACTAGTTTATCAGAACAACTCATTAAGTGTTCATCAAAATGCATAAACTAAAAGTAAAACATAACAACACATAAAAACATTCACCATATGAACACCATGTTTTTCACGTGGAAACCCAAATAGGGAAAAACCACAGTGGGAATTGGTACCCACAAAAATTGTACACTCTTTCAGAATGCGGCCTGTTAGGAACCTAGCCCGGTTAGAATCTTACAATGATGCACTATTAGGAGCATACCTTGTTAGGAGTCACCCGATTAAGGGATTTAGATGATGAGCCCTATTAGGAGCTTTGACTTGTTAGGATCAACCTCGCAAGAGGATTTAACACTCTGATATAGAGTTACCCGGTTAAGGGATTTACATTGTAAGGCTTGTTAGGACCTACCCGGTTAAGGGATTTTGACTGCTGTAATTGTTAGAGAACAACAATGAATGATCTGGGTACAACATTTAACTTCTTGCTTGATCAGATCTAATTAAGCTCCAAATATGCTACACTCTGGCAGATCTCGTACATTGGTTCAGCTTCACACTTATCTCAAAACCACCGACACACCAAACATCAACGATACCGACATAAATAACCTTTACAACTTAATTGGTTACAAAGCCCTAAGACTTACAACATAGATCATCATAGGTCTTTTACATCTCATTACAAATCATCATTGATCATCATGGATCATTACAATCACATACAACCGTTGAATGATCATTGCATCTCGATTTGATACAAAGTCAAACCCTTAGAACACTTTGCTGAGCACTTTGCATATTCCCAAGGAATTCACTCTCCAAACATGCCAAAACATATTTCAAACACTTCACGTAGCTTGTACCATGTCATCACCAACATTTGAACTTGATGTAGATCACCACCAAACCAAAAATCATTACCGGTTAAGAGAATTCTTTACCGGTCCTTAAACCCTAGCAAAAATACAACATAAATCATAAACATGATTTCTGATAACCAAAACATGTTGCGGTTTTGGTCAGATACATATTATACTAATACAAGCTCATATTCGAAACCATAACACTTCAATCATCACCAATCGCCAGATCAAATCAAAACATTCCTTGTTTACCGGTTAAGGTCCTAATTCCTAGTTTACTGTCTATAATACCGATAAGGCATTTTCGGTAGACCAAAAAGACTTAGATGACAAAATACAACATAGTAAACATCAGTTGCCATCAATGATAACACAAATAATTGATCAAAGTCATTGATCATACAATCTCAATCTCTTCATCACAATGTCATCACAAACAATCCTTTACCGGTTCAGTCACCATTCTTGATTTGAATCAGTTATGCCAATTATGCCAACAATTACTGCAAGAAATATGGACACTTTGCAAATGAATATCGAAAGAAAAAAGCAGATATGGGAAAGCAAAATGTAATTTTTTCTGAGAGTAGTTCAGGGTCATTGTCTATTACATGCCATGTCGCTCAAGAAAGTTAAAAAATATTTGGTTTCTAGATAGTGCGTGTAGTAATCACATGACTGGAAATAAAGATTTGTTTGAGAATTTGGATACTTCAATCAAATCAGAAATCAAATTGGGTAATGATAATATTGTTGAAGTCACGGGCAAAGGTGCAATTAATGTGATGACAAAACTTGGTAAGAAAACTATTTATGATGTTTAGTTTGTACCTGGTTTGAAATATAATCTCATAAGTATGGGACAACTTATTCAAAAGGTTATAGAGTTTCTTTGAGAATAATTTATTTACACTATTTTTGATATTTCTCCTAGTAACATGGTGAATGCAAAGGTTGAAATGACAAATAACAAAATGTTCCCACTTCTCATGAAAAGTGAAATGATGGAGGAAATTGAAGCAAGTTTGAAGGCATCAAGTCAAGATCAATCACGGGTATGGCATTTGAGGTATGGACATCTAAATTTCAAAGGATTATGTTCATTGCAGAAAAAGAAAATGGTAAGAGGTTTACCTCCCATTGAAGCGCCAATAAGTTCATGTGAAAGTTGTATTTTAGCTAAGCAACATAGGGAAAGTTTTCCAAAAGGAATGCCATATAGAGCATGGGCACCTTTAGAACTTGTGCATACAAATTTATGTCGTCCAATGCAAACACCATCATTAGGGGGAGCATTTATTTTTTAACATTTATTGATGATTATAGTAAAAAAACATGGGCTTACTTTCTCAAATATAAATCTGAGACATTTGGCAAGTTCAAGGAATTCAAAGCATTGGTTGATAAACAGAGTGGCTTGTCCATCAAGGTATTGAGATCAGATAGAGGAGGAGAATACAAGTCACAAGAGTTTTTGGATTATTGCATGTATCATGGAATAAAGAAGCCATTCACTACAAGTTATACACCTCAACAGAATGGTGTTGCGGAAAGGAAGAACCAAACAATAATGGAGATGGCAGGAAGCATGTTGAAGGTAATGTGTGGGAGAAAAAGTGACACTAAGCAAACATGCCAAAATCTCACTTTCAACCACACACTTGTGGAATATGAAAGAGCCTAGAGGTATCACACAATTGGCTACTTCTTCTTGTGGAAGAGAGAGCCACGGGCTACCTATTAGGATTTCTATTCCTTTGTTGCAATTGAAAGATGAAATGATGCAAGTTCAATCCCTAACCCCAAAGTGCAAGTATGAACTAATAACAAGATTGCAGAATTGAACTTAAACAATGGAAAGCTGTAAACACAAGGACAAGACAAGAATGCAAATGCATACCCGGAGTTAAAATCTGACTGAAAATGTTCGGGACAGGGGCGCGGGCGCCACTGTCCTGATTCTGCCCCTGAAACTGCTCCGAAAACTGCTATTTTGCACTTTGGAAAAAGCTGTCAAAAATGCTGAAAATGCTGTCTGTCAGGAGGACCAGGGCGCCCAGCACCCCTATCCCAGGGACCAGGGCACCCAGCGCCCCTGTCCTGGCAGGACCAGGGTGCTTCACACCCCTGTCCTGGTCTTTTGCTCTGAAACTTGGTGTGTTGTTTGGTCTCCGTCTGCTTCTTCCAGATCTGTAACTTGCGGCGTTGTCCGAGTCCCGAAACCTGCACTTATATCTAAAAAGGTGTTTGGATGGCTATATAGGGTTTTGCCTTAGTCAAACCCCCGCTTCGGTGATTTCCAGCTCCACGAATAGCCAAGTTGTATTTTAAAATGTATTGTGTGTGCAGACCTAGTGTGTGTGCAAGGTCCTAAAATGCAAGAAAGCAAACTAGAGCAACCTAGAAAGTAAACCCTAATTGCTTGTAAATGATAATGTAAATGCTCTAAATCAAGATGCAAAGTGATCTAAAGCATGAATAAAGGATATTTGAATCTTATGCAAAGACATGAAAACAACATGAAATCATACCCAACCCTCAAGGGAGGAGTACAAGCCAATCTTCAGTCGGTAATCTCCTATTGTTCTTCAATGTCTTCCAAGCCCTAAATGGATGAATGAAATTGATAAATGCTTGATAGAAAGATGTTGGATGTTGTTGAAGTCTTCAAAGATCTGCTCTTTCGCTGCATATGAGGTTCCTCAAAACAAAAATCGGATCCCTTCAAATGAAGAAAGAGAGCTCTTATGTAGGAAACCCTAGGTCGTAAATTCGTATTTTGGCCGACCTAGAGATTGAATATCTCGCCAATTTCTTGGGGTTAAGCTTTATTTTATGATTGGGTTGCACTCCTCAAATTTCAGGAAAAATGTCCGGGACCATGTTGCACTCCGGGCGCCATGGTCCCGACAACTTTTCACCAAATTTTTAGGGCCGTCGGATATGATGATTTTAGAGCGAATCCCGAAGTTACAGCTGATTTCGAGATGTTTTGACCCCCGAAATTAAGCCCCCAAGCTCAGAATAGGGCCTAATTAGGGTTTTTGATTAAGTGATGCATTGGAAGAATAAAATGAAAGGGGCACACTTTAATGAAAGGACCCAACTTTATGATATGGGAGATGATAAAATAGAACCTTAGACCTAATTAATTTAATTAATTAAGTGCTAAAGGGGAAATGTAATGCAAAATGCAAAATGCGCCAAGGCGGGTACTAAACTAGGTGTGAAATTGTACCACCCTAGCAAGTGCGTACAATTTACGACGCTACAGGTAAGAATCTACCAAATGAGTATTGGGCTAAAGCAGTTGCTTGTGTAGTTTATATTTTAAACAAAAGTCCAACAAAGATTATGAGGGACATGATTCCACAATAGGAATGGAGTGGTAAGTATCATAGTGTTTCTTATTTTAGAGTATTTGGTTGTATTGCATATGCCCATGTGCCTAAAGAAACAAGAAGTAAGTTAGATGATAAGAGGGAAAAATGTATTTTTATTGGCTATGATGAACAATCAAAGGCATATAAGTTGTTTAATCCTATAACCAAGAAAGTCATTGTAAGTAGAGATGTTGTATTCAAAGAAGAAGAATCTTGGGATGGAAAAATAGACAAGACAATTGCAGGTGCAACACCAATACCATATGATGAAAAAGGAAGTAGTCCACCAAGATGTCCACAAGGAGAAAACTCACAAAGGCAAGTTGACCAAGGAGAATCATCTAGTGATTCCTCTCCTAATTCAAAAGTATCAAATTCTACACTTAGACTTAAAGGCAAGAAGATAAGAAGTTTGCAAGAAATTTACGATCAAAGTGATAAGATAGATCTGCAATCAAACTTTGCTTTATTTGCTCAAGATCCTATATATTTTGAAGATGCAATCAAGGAAAAACATTGGATTGATGCAATGAATGTTGAAATGGAATCAATTGAGAAAAGTGGTACATGGGAATTAGTTGATTTGCCTAAGGATAAAGAATGCATAGGTGTGAAATGGGTTTATAGAACTAAGTATAAGGCAAATGGAGAAGTTGACAAATTTAAGGCAAGATAGGTAGCTAAGGGATATGCACAGGAATATGGGGTTGATTATAATGAAACATTTGCACCTGTAGCAAGACTTGATACTCTTAGAATGGTACTAGATATTGCAACTTAAAATAATTGGAAGGTTTATCAAATGGATGTCAAATCAGCCTTCTTGAATGGATATTTGGAAGAAGAATTTTATGTGCAACAACCACCAAGTTATGATATAAAAGGATTTGAAGAAAAAGTTTACAGGTTGAAGAAGGCACTTTATGGATTAAAGAAAGCACCAAGAACATGGTACAACATGATTGATTCATACATGGTGAAGAATGGATTCAGTAGAAGCTCTAGTGAGCCTACTTTATACACCAAACTCAGTGAGAAAGGTCAGATTTTAATTGTCTGTTTATATGTTGATGATTTGATTTTTACTGGACATATTTCTATAGACATGTTTAAATCTGCAATGAAGAAAGAATTTGAGATGACAAATTTGGGTTTGATAAAATATTTTCTTGGTATTGAAGTCACTCAAAATGATAAGGGCATTTTTATTTGTCAAAGTAAATATGCAAAGGATGTTTTGAAAATGTTTAGAATGATAAATTGCAGTCCAGTTTCTACACCCATGGCAATAGGTACAAAACTAAGTAGAGAAGATAATGAGATAGATTTTGATTCAACTATATTCAAAAAATTGGTTGGTAGTTTGATGTATCTTACTACGACTAGGCCAAATATAATGTATGGATTGAGTTTGATTTCTAGATTCATGGATTCACCAAAGAACTCACATTGGCAAGCAGGAAAAAGGTTATTGAGGTGCATTGAAGGAACTATGAATCATGGCATATTGTATTCTACTTCAGATAGTTTTAAACTGGTTGGATATACAAATAGTGATTTTGCAGGCAATATTGATGACAAAAAGAACACATCTGGATATGCATTTCATCTCGGGACAAGTGTTGTAGCATGTGCATCAAAGAAGCAGCCTATAGTGACAATTTCATCAGCAGAAGCAGAGTATATGGCAGGAACATCAATAGCATGTCAAGCAGTATGGATGCGACAAATTTTGAAGGATCTATTGCATGAACAAAAGGAGTCTACTACAATCTATTGTGACAACAAGTCCACCATTGCACTTTCAAAGAATCATGTTTATCACAAAAGGACAAAGCACATTGACACTCGATATCATTTTATTCGTGAGTTGGTGAACAATGGAGAGGTCATCCTACAATATTGGAAATCAAAGGAGCAACTTGTAGATATATTCACCAAGGCATTAACACAAGAACAATTTAAGTATTTGAGAGGAATTTTGGGCATTGTAAATATTGATGTAATTAGTGGTAAACATTAGAGGGGAGTGTTAGAATATACTAGTTTTTTTTCTAGTAATTTCTACCAGACTGGGAAACTTTTATTTTTTCTACCGGGTTAGAAAATTTCTATATTTCTACTGATTTAGGAAATTTCTATAGTTTATTTTAGTGTTGTAATGTTTAGAAAATTTCTACCTTAGTTTATAGTTAGTTTTTAGTGAGTTCCTTCTTTCAATCATGTAAATCTATTTTTCATATAGTATTTTCTATAATTTTTGTAAGTCAATATTATTATGGAATTTTCTATACACCTCTATAAAAGAGGCAGATGTAAAACTATTTTATGCAAGTAATACAATTAGAATTTTATGCAGAAATTTGTAATTATATTGTGTTTTATTTTTGCGTCTGCCCACTCACACTTCTTTAGAAATCATATCTCTATTGGTGACGTTATCTTGGAAGGGGATAGAAAAATATTCAACCACCATAAAATACTGGGTAGGTGAAATATCCTTCAATTGCTAATAGAGAGTGGGTGAGGCTAGTGTTTTGTATCCACATCCCAAACCTTATCTACCGTGAATTTTTTGTTCTTTGTTCATCCATATAACAAACTTCACAAAATATATGTGTTCTTTATTAACCACTGAAGGTGATTAATCACTAAAATGCATGCTTTACCATGAAAATTTTAAGTTAGGATACCTTACAAATTCTTTTAAACTTGGTCTACTAGTATAGGAGGAGAGATTTAATGTGGGGAAAAAATCCCATTACAACAATATGTTTGGTACCAACCCGTAGTACATATGCCATATAAAGGAGGAAGCTAACACAATAATATAACCTTGAACCCTAGAGACTGATTCAAAATTGCTATAGCAATTAGGCTAAGGTAAGGAATGAAGTGCTTCTCATGTCACAATTGTTATACATTAAGTTTTCTGCTCCAACAATTTTTCATAGCATTCGAACTTGAGCTAAAAAAACAAAACTTTAAAACCCTAAAAAAAGTTACTAGACATATCACAAGCTTCTGTTTTTTAACTAAAATCCTCATAGATTTTGCAGGTAGCTCAGGCAATAGAAACAACCCCAAGAATTTCACATTTTCCCCCAAAAAAATAAAAATCCCAAGAAATCATTTCATGACAGCTTTGAAATGCAATTAGTTGCTTGTTTCTGAGAAACCATGACAAAATTTCATGAGTAATTAATTTAGATGACAATTTTTGTGGAGTGTAAATGAAACGAATATTGACAACTCATACACCATTTAAACATATGCATAGAAGCATATGGATACTTACCAGGTTTTCTTTAACAGATTGGTGCTTATAATGAATTCTGAAGCAGGTGAATACTTAGCTTGCAGATTGGTCCTTACAATGACTTCTAGAGAAAGTGAATACTTATCTTGCCACTGGTCTCTACAACCGCCTCTTTGCACAAGCTGCGAGCTGGAAAAATCTAAACCTATATGTAAAGTGGAAAATTGGATCCTAGTGACTCCCCACCTAGGAGAGAGAAAGGAAGCCACTAGGATGATTTTCACTTGGGAGGAACTTTACATTCAAAAGATGGGCTTGAATCCACTAGATCCAAATCTGAGGGAAACAAGGATGTGAATTTCAAATGGATTGCAAGGGTTGGAGTGTGTTTTGCCCTCTTTTGTAAATAGGAAAGTTGAATTGTTGACTATGTGGAAAAGAGAGATAAAATGAGTGAAATGAGGAGCTACCTATTCAGGATCGTTCTGTAACTTTGGATCTGAGCTAACTAGACTGATACGGATTTGCCCTGCAAATTCAGAGAAAAGTCGTCGCGATCGTGGTGGGAGTGTACACGGTCCTCCATAAAATCCGTGAAATGAAAAGGGTTCTTCCATCTCTGCAAATAAATCCCAATCCTGCAATTATAGTTGCACACCTACAACCTACACACAAAAAAGAGAGGAAAAGGGGTTGTGGATAGGGGTTTGCCTCAATCAAACCCCAGTTGAGGAATCAACCTTGAAAGAAAGTAATTGCAAATGATTGAATGTAAATAATGGAAATGTATACCTTATAGATCTACAACTTGTTGATGATGATTGCTTTGCTTCTTGAATGTAATCACAAGTGCTGCATGAAATGGCATGTAACATGACAAAAACCTAGCACACATACATTCTTGCAAATGAATGTTGTAATGTTGCTCCAATGGATGAATGGAGAAGACTTGAATGCTTGAATGCTTGATGATGTATATCTTCGCCTATGCTTGCTTATCTAATTCATGGTTAAATTTCGCCTCCCATTCCTACTTATGCAAATGAGAAAACCAACTCCCTTTTATACATGCCTCTTGAAGATTAATTCATCTCATAAAAGGCCGACATCCAGGAGATTTAGGATCCCGAAGTGCAGATGGGGCCGGGAGGACCTATCTTGGGGCCACCCTAAGAGGGTGGGACAAGGGTGCCATGCCCCTATCCTACCCTATCTTGGGGCCTGTACAGGGTCCTAAGGCTACCTCAGGACTCAAACAGGAAGGGGACAAGGGGTAAAAATGCAAAAAGGGGTCTCGGCTAGGAAGGAGGATGTTGTCTCCAAGATGAGGACCTCAAATATGGTTAAAATTGTAGGAGGAGCAATTTTATGACACTACATTTAGCCCCCACTTTAGCAAGAGTATGGATTACGCCACTACTACTGGTATAGTAGAAGAAAGAGATAGATGAAGATGAGAGATGCAGAGCAAGATCACAAGGAGTATAAGATTTCATTAATATCAAGGAACCAAGCCCCCAATCTTAGGATCTTAACTCACTCAAACATATGCAAGAGCACACAAAGCAAAAAGGAATAAGATGCACAAAAAAAAAACAAAGTGCAAAAGACACACGATAAGAACAAGACACAAGACGACAAACCAACTAGCCAAAGAGACCTCGATACCCAGATGTCTCAACAACTAATCAGGACACAAAGACCAATGCCATCACATAAACACAAGCGATCACATAAAAGAGAAAAGTTGACATCATCTATGAACCATCAATAGAAAAACTATGGGTTCATGAGAGGAAGAAGATAGAGGACATGAATACACACTTTGGTGATCCATGAGAAGAAAGGTGAACAAGAGAGAAACCATGGACATCTCGCCCCTAAAACTAGGTGATCCATGGAGAGAAGGACATGGATATTTATCCCCCAGAGCCTGTCTAGGTGATCCATGTAAGGGAAGAGAGTGGGAACAACATTAGTTCCACCCAACCTCAAGTGTGTGTGTGTGTGTGCAAGTGAGGTTCGAAGTGCCTCATAGGAGTCTATGCCCAAGTACACTAAAAATTGTATAGAATGTATAGTACATGTGTCAAGAAAGGCGTGATATATCACTCCAAGAGTCTGTGCTTTGGTTCCAAGAATAATCACCCTACAAAAAGTGGCATCATCTCTCTCTAAGAGTTTGTGCTCTGGTTCTGAGAATGACCCACTGTACAAGAGAAAAGTGACGACATCTTTCTCTAAGAGGCTTCCCTCTGGTTCCAAGAATGTCACACTGCACAAGAAAAGTGATGACACCTTGCTTTAAGAGGCCGCCCTCTGGTTCCAAGAATGTCCCACTGGACAAGAAAAGTGATGACACCTTGCTCTAAGAGGTCGCCCTCTGGTTCCAAGAATGTCCCACTACACAAGAAAAGTGATGACACCTTGCTCTAAGAGGCCGCCCTCTGGTTCCAAGAATGTCCCACTATACAATGCATGAGAGAAGTGTTGTAGAAAGGGGAAGTGCGGGTGCCCCCCCCTTAAGATTTAAACATAGACTAATATTGATATCTTTAAGGAAATTGTTTATGGTGAAAATGGATAACAAATAATAACAATATTGAAAGGCTAAAATGAATTCAACCACCAAACCCTAGCCTAACAATGAACAAAGATCCACCATAACATATGAAGATAACCTAAGACAATGCAAAATAACTCAAAATCACAAAGATTATACCATCACATGTCCAATAGGGTTTTGATCTCCATTCTTCCTATCTCCATTGATCTTGCTTGATATATTTGCTCTCAGATTTTTATATGCACAAGAGCTCAACAAAGAACAGAATGTGGTTGCAAGTAGGATCGTAGTGTAGTCAATTGCATAAAAAATCATTAGCATGTGTCATTAGGGTTTGACAATGAAGAAAGCATCTCCTTAAATAGAAGACACAATAAGAAATGGAGGGTTAAGATTGAGAGGTGTAAAAAGAGAGGTCGGCTAGGATTAGAGGGTAGGTATAAGAAATACCAAAATAATGAAAGAGGTAGGCAGTGTAGGAATTAAGAGATGAATGACATGTGTCATGGGTAGAAAAAGATAATGAATTAATTAAATAAATAAGGATTTATTTAATTAATAGTAGAAGTGGGACAATTAAATAAATAAAATATTTATTTAATTTAGGAAAGGGATAATTTAAATAAATAAATGTATTTATTTAAATGAGAAATAAGGCTAGAAGAGGATAAATGAATTAATTAAATAAATAAAAAATTATTTAATTAATAGAAGAATTAGGCTTAGGCAATTAAATAAATAAAATATTTATTTAATTAGACATGACAATTTTGAGTGTCTACATTTTGCCCCTCTTTGAGACAATGCGGCTTGTCGCGTTGTTTCAAAGAAGATAAGATGAACTGATACAGAGTTGCCCCAGAATGGGAATGATATGCCCCCTCGAGAGATTGGATGAAAATGTCTGAAAAAAATGCAGACAATCTCTCGATAAGAAAGACGGGATAGAATGGGCTGACCAGATAAAGTGACAAAGTCATAGGAAGAAGAATACTGACTCAGGAAATGAGGGCGAGGGCTAGGGTAGGCTATAAGATAGACCACGGGCAAAAGACATCCTCATTGTCATCTACACCCTTACAAGATCACAGTGCAGAGCGAGAAAAGAGCAGTAGCAGTCAGCAGCGATGGCTTTCATTCATAGATTTGACCGTGTTCGCCGATTCCAGCGACCAGCAGATGCAGGAGAGCCGATAAGTACCCGAAAACCTCCTCGTACTTTCACGCATTTCAAGTTTTGTCATTAATGCATGATAAGTAGCAATAAATGCGCTAGGAATAGGGTAGTTGAAATATGCAAAAATGCGCAACCGCGTCTGTGTCAGTGCTAGGCGCGTCTGTGGCGGGCAGGCGCGTCTGTGTCAGGTCCAAGCACGTCTGTGCCTGGAACCGCGTTTGTGTTGAATACGGACGCGTTTGTGAAATGTAGAGGCGTCTGTGCCCTGTAGGGGCGTTTATGTCATGTAGGGACATCTGTGTTCCCTGGCCGCGTTTGTGAATGGTATAGGCACGTATGTGTTCAGGAAGCGCGTCTGTGTTGCAGAAGCGCGTATGTGCAGTCTATAAGCGCGTTTGTGAGTTTAAAGTGCGTTTGTGTGTCAAAATGCATAAGTTGAGTCGTTTAGGTCAAATCGGCAGTTCTGTGATGAACATACGCTGTCGATTGGATAAGCTGCTGAGAGGATACACTCAAGCAGGTCCTCTAGGAAGACTAGGATAGATCAAGGCACTTTGTGATGAACAGAGAGCACCAAGATAGGCAGCACTTTGTGATGAACAGGGAGTGCGAATGTGAGTAACACTTTGTGATGAACAGGGAATGTCACACACGTAGTACTTTGTGATGAACAGGGAGTACCAAGATAGGCAGCACTTTGTGATGAACAGGGAGTGTCACTAGGATAGGTAAGCGTATGCATTTAGGTAGCAAGTAGCATTTTGTGATAAACAGTGAATGCCACGATAACTGACATGATTGATTGGTTGACTGCAGGAGTATTTGCCTATGTTGGAGTCACGGGAGAGATTCCCATCGACTCAGAGGTTGCGACTAGAGTTGTCGATTCAGGACATGATTTCTATTGAGGAGATGGGTCTCACACATGTGCTATATGTGCCTGAGTTTCGGGCAAACATGGGTTTGCTAACTGCACTGGTGGAGAGATGGCACTCCGAGACTTGCATGTTCCATTTGCCTATGGGTGAGATGACAGTGACGCTTGAGGACGTCTACAGGATTCTGCATATTCCGATCGATGGAGAGTTGATTCCATATGATCGAGATGGTGACAGGGAGGCACTGAGACGGGTATTCCAGGATCCCGGGTTAGAGATGCGAGCAGGTCACATGGCATGGGATACCATGACCGCTACAGGTTTAGCTTTACCAGCTGTTATCAGAGGAGTCATCAGTGGGTACTTGTGTCCAGACAGGGCTACACGGGGATTGGCAGTTGGCTGGGGAGGAGCCTTGGAGACACTGGTGACTGAGCACACCAGATATGCATGGGGGCCATGTGTCCTGGCCCATTTGTACTATGAGCTGCATTAGTTTGTGTACCATGGATCAGTGGGCTTGGGCTGCGGAGTGACTCTCCTACAGGTGTGGGCATATGAGCACCTGCCGATCACACGACCTATCCACTTCAGAGGCAGAAGGCATGGACGAAGCTTTGTGCATTTGTACGATATGATTACATCACAGCCTCGGATTGGTCGATTGGAGCATTGGAGACACGTCATAGATGATATTGATATGGTTATCTGGAGGCCGTACCTGGGGTGCGAGGAGTGGGATGACGACGCAGTGGAGCTACCCTATGCATTCAGGAGCAGGTATCTGATTGGGCGGATGCCCTATATTCTGGAGAGGCAGCTTGTTGACAGGGTATGCAGACAGTTCGGCAGGATTCAGCAGATGCCACGAGGCTCGGGCATGTATGCCCGTACAGTCAGAGATCAGGTACAGTTCGGGCCGCTGTTATCATATGATCAGGTCGTGACACAGCTGGTAGAGATGATGCCATTACCATGGGACATGTGGCCGGAGGTAGAGGATGCAGGGATGGACGTAGAGTACTTTGCGTATTGGGCAGAGCATCCCTTTCCGAGATTGACAGATCCAGGAGAGCTGTTGGAGGGAGAGGCTGGAGGGGATGATGATGATGATGGTGGAGGAGATGGAGGCAGGGGCCGATAGAGGCGGAGGGGAGTAGTGGGGGAGAGGCGAGTAGCACCTCGGAGGGAGGGAGGACAGGAGAGAGCAGCTCAGGTGGTGAGGGGTCGAGGTGGATTGCCCCTACAGGTACCAGCAGCACAGGGTCCTAGAGCACAGGGACCTAGACAGGCACAGGGACAGGGACAGGCACAGGGACAGGTACCTATTCAGGCACCTAGACAGGTGCAGGCGGAGGCACAGGTACAAGCACCTGCAGAGGAGGAGCCACAGGTAGAGGCTAAGGGTGGAGATCCTGAGGAGGATGAGCTGCTAGGGCTGAGAGAGATCTGCCAGGGCCAGGCAGACGAGATTGCGGATTTGGAGCGGGAGAGGGATCGCCTCAGGATCAGGCTCAGGGACACAGAGTGGGAGAGAGACCAGGCCATCCAGAGATATACTGAGGCCGAGACAGCTCTGAGGGCAGGGAGGCGGGCAGCAGAGGATGCAGGGGAAGGCTACGCGTATGTGCTGCGAGCCAGAGAGGAGATCGCCTACTGGAGGGATCTATACTATGGTGCCGTGCCAGCGGATCAACGGGCGAGGAGCTTCCATAGATCGTCGTGCACAGCGACGGCTACGGGAGGGAGTCGTAGGAGGCAGGCATCCAGCGGTGGGGTCATGGGTCCTCCACCACCACCACCAGACAGGCAGGGGGATCCTGGAGCGGGACCATCTAGAGCTCAGACTTCGTCAAGGCCAGGCGGCTCCGAGGGAGGGAGTTCATCATAGCCATAGAGGGCTCCCCTTTGTATCAGTATATGTACCATTTTTGTATTGTAGACACCTGCGGGTGATTTTGTAGCCATATGATTCTTTTGACATCATTGTATCATGACACTTTTGATTATATATGAGAGATGATCCATTTTTGCAGCAGCTATATGCATGTGTACCTTATGTGATGAGATGTTCTTATGTGATGCATGTCTTATGATATGGATGCTTATATGATGCAATGCAATATATTTTTGTTCTTTTATGTTGTATATGTGATGCATGATGCAAATGTGAATGTATGTAATGCAAATGAATATGATAATGCAGATGTAAATTGTGCTAACAGGTGTTGTATGTAGGATGTGATGCAATTGTGACATCTATATGTATGTATGAAATGCTTATATGTGGTGATGCAGGTGTAACTACATGAAATGCAAATGTTTTGGTGTGTCATTATACTCAGTCATGTGATAGCGGGCTACGCGGACTCGAGAAGGACGATGGAAGTCAATCAAGAAAGGGGGATGGAAGACGGAAGATATGAAAGTGAAAGAGCTTCTTGTGCATTATCATCATTGAGCTTTATTATGGCAAGTAGGTCATGACAATCGAGGCATTTGTTCGACCCAGAAAGTCATTGTACCCGTTTGCATGGAGATAAGACAGTCACAGACAAGGAATGCCCCAGTTCATACTAGACTCACAATGTCCTCATATCCTTGGACAAGTCATAGCATTACTAAGAGACAATCCACAGACAGCAAATGCAAATAGGTGACGATACCCCATCCTCACCTTTCTAGTCAAAGACATCCTAGAGATAGAATCTCTAGTCAAAGACATCCTGGAAAAGCTAAAAGACATGTCACCAAAAGATAAAATCAAAAGAAAACCAAGACTCGACACCAACATCCATTGTAGTCCTCAAGTTTAGTGTCTCTTGTCACTTGTATAAGTCTTATTTGATTGTGGTCACAATGTTCATTTTCACAAAATGGATAGATAGCACTGAACCATATGTTGTCTGAGTCTGTTGAAAGATTTGATTTTGTTGAAGCCCATTGTTGCTGCTGTGTCTCATTTGAAACTGACTGAATCCATGAAACTGATACTTTATTGTGGAGAAGATGAAACTTTATTGTGGACTGGCGATGCAGATGTTGCTTTATTGCGGATTGTGCGCGGATAGACTGAAGAAAGCTGGAAGAAACTATACTCCTCAAAACATGTGATGTTCTCAGTTCCACACCCATTACTAGACGTAGGATTGGCCGTAGTCACAGATAGGATCTGATTTATTATGGATGGAAAGGGATGTGAAAAGGGAGGGTTATGGATGGCTAACCAATCTTAGGTAGATCAATAACAAGCCATGATGGGAATGGGTAAATTTGTTATGAACGAATAGGTTGTGAGTGTGTGCAAAGTGAAAGGATGAAAGAGAATCCTGAAGGAGGGAGGAGCAAAGTCTCTACGCATGGCGCTGGTGACCCAGTTTTCACCATGGTACTTGCCCAGGGCGCCACCGAAGTGGTTTTCACCGTTGGACGAAATTATTTCTCTTTACTTTTTTGGATTTTTCAATTTTTTTGTGTCACAAGGCGCCTGTTTGCCAGGTTTTCACCAAGTAACGATTTTTTTGTTTTATAATTTTTTTTTGTATTTTTGAAATTTTTTGATTTTTTTGTATTTTTGGATTAGGATATTCCAACGAGCTATGTGTAGAACCTGCGAAGGTGCATGTTGTTGATAGGATCCTCCAAAGATTCACCTTCTGTAGTTGAGAGCTGATATGCCCCAGATCCATATACCGCTGTGATGATGTAAGGACCAAGCCAGTTTGGTTCGAACTTGCCCTTTTTATCTCTGTCTTGCTGATTCTTGGGGTTCTCTCTGAGGACTAAGTCACCTACCTCAAATGCGCGAGGCTTGAATTTATGATTGTAGCTGCGACTCATTCTTTGTTGGTAAGCCTTGAGATGATTAAAAGCAGTGTGCCTTCGTTCCTCCAGCAGTTCTAGTTCTTGTAAGCGAGAGACCCTGTAGTCTTCATCGTTGATTATGTTTCTCAAGGAGACCCATAGAGAAGGTAGCTCGACCTCAATAGGCAAGATGGCTTCAGCGCCATAGACAAGCGAGTAGGGTGTAGTTCCTGTAGGTGTGCAGACACTTGTACGATAGGCCCAGAGTGCAGGATTGAGTTGGATATGCCAGTTACGACCAGCGTCATCAACTGTCTTTTTAAGGATTTTGAGAATTGTTTTATTAGATGCCTCAGCTTGGCCATTACCTTGGGGGTAATATGGTGTGGAGAAACGGTGAGAGATATGGAAGCGCTCACAGAGTTCACGAACATCCTGATTTTTGAAAGGACGCCCATTATCAGTAATAATGGAAGTAGGAATCCCGTATCGGAAAATGATGTAGTTCAAAATGAAGGTAGCGATTTGTTTCCCAGTAACTTGTGTGAGAGGCACGGCTTCAATCCACTTTGTAAAATACTCTGTGGCTGTGATAATGAATTTATGTCCATTGGAAGAAGGAGGGTGAATCTTGCCTATGAGATCGAGTCCCCACTGACAAAAGGGCCAAGGAGATGCAAGTGGTTGTAGTTCCTGTGTTGGTGCATGTATGAGGTCTCCATGAATTTGACACTGCTTACACTTCTTGACAAATTGATATGCATCTTTTTCCATAGTAGGCCAGTAGTATCCAATCCTGATGAGTTTCTTGGCCAAGGTAGGGCCACTAGTATGCGGGCCACATATCCCTTCATGCACTTCTCGTAACGCAATCTGAGCTTCGTCATTCTCTAAACATCTAAGAAGGGTGCCATCTAGACCTCGTCGGTATAGGATATCTGCTAAAATGACGTATCGAGAGGATTGGCGAATGAAAATGCGGCGTTGATTGTTCGATAGATCGGGAGGTAAGATATTGTCGCGAAGGTATGTGAATATGGGACCATATAACTGGGATTCAGGACCAACAACACATATCATTTTCGTAGGAGTGATCTCATATGACGGAATCAGCAAGTTGTCTACCAGGAACTCATAGCAGGTCTCATTTTGCGGTAGATCAATGAGCGAAGCAATTGTAGCCATGGCATCAGCAGCGCGATTCTGTTCTCTTGGTATCTGCTCAAACTCTATCTTTGCAAAGTGCTATTTCAGCTCATCTACCAGTTGTTTGTAAGGCATTAGTTTTTCATCTTTTGTTTGATAATCATCAGTTGCTTGACGGATGACAAGTTGAGAATCCCCAAAAACACGAAGTTCTTGGATCTTCCATTGAACTGCAATTCTTAACCCAGTTGTTAATGCCTCGTACTCCGCTATATTGTTAGTGCACGGAAATGATAAGCGGTATGACTTTGGTATAGAATCACCTTGGGGAGTTATAAAGAGTATTCCCGCTCCTGCCCCATGCTGTGTATATGAGCCGTCAAAATATAATTGCCATGGCTTCACATGTGATATTGTTAAAATGGACTCATCTGGAAATTCTAACTGTAGAGGAGCATCATCTATCATGGGAGCATCTGCCAATTGGTCTGCAATGGCTTGTCCTTTTATAGCTTTTCTGTCCACGTATTCAATGTCAAATTCACTCAAAATCATTACCCACTTGGCCAGCCGCCCAGTAAGTGTAGCTTTGTTGAGAAGATATTTTAGTGGATCAATTCTAGCAATCAACTTAGTCTTGTGAGTGAGCATATAATGTCGTAATTTTTGTGAAGGAAAGACCACAGCGAGACATGCACGCTCGATTGGTGTGTAGTTTAGCTCATATCCCACCAATGTGCGACTGATATAGTAGACTGCTCTTTCCTTGCCGTCAAGTATTTGCTGTGCTAGGAGTGCCCCCAGTGCTGTCGGAGTAGCTGATATGTAAAGTAGCAATGGTTGATCTGGAATTGGTGGCATCAAAATTGGCGGGTTCAAAAGATAGTCTTTGAGCGCCTGAAAAGCCTGTTGACAGTTTTCATCCCATTTGAACTTGATGTTTTTGTGTAGCAGGTGCTGGAAAGGATTACACTTATCTGCAAGTTGTGCTATGAATCTTCGTATGGATTGGAGTCTCCCTTGTAAAGATCGAAGTTGACTGATATTTCTTGGTGGTTGCATTTCCAAGATAGCTTTGACTTTTGCTGGATCCGCTTCAATTCCTCTTTTAGACACAATGAATCCTAGGAGCTTCCCGGAGGTTACTCCAAAGACACATTTCTTTGGGTTTAATCTTACCTTGTATTTTTCCAGCCTATCAAAGACAACTGAAAGGATGTCCAAGTGTGTGTCTCTGTCTATTGATTTTCCCAAAAGATCGTCAACATAATCTTCCACGGTTATGTGCATTAGATCATGAAAGATAGTAGTCATAGCTCTTTGATATGTGGCACCTACATTTTTCAGCCCAAAGGGCATGACATTCCAATAGAAGGTTCCCCATGGACAAGTGAATGATGTTTTATGTTGATCTTCAGGTGCAATCCTGATCTGATTATATCCAAAAAATCCGTCCATTAAAGATAACATTTCATGACCTGCTGTGAGATCAACGATCAAGTCAATGTTTGGTAATGGGAAATCATCCTTTGGACAAGCCTTGTTGATATCTCTGAAGTCTGTACATATCCTTATGCTGCGATCCGGTTTACTGACGGGTACTAAATTGGAAATCCATTCAGGATAATCAATTGGGCGTATGAATCCGACGTCCAATAATTTCTCTAGCTCTGCCTTGACTAGCAATGCCACTTGTGGATGCATTTTCCTTAATTTCTGCTTTACTGGTTTTGCCCCCGGTTTGACTGTTAAATGATGCATCACCAAATCCGGGTCTAGCCCAGGCATATCCGCGTAAGACCATGCGAAGTTGATTTGTCGTCCCTTAAAGAAGCTTATGAATTTTGCTCTCTCGGCCTCTGTCAATGATTGAGCCAAAAATATGTTGTGTGGAACCTCTGCTGTACCAATGTTTGTCTTTATAGTCTCCTCTACCAACATGGATGATTTTTCCTCGTATGATGCTGGGAGAATGTCGAGCCTTCCATCTTCGGGCGCCTCAGAGAGGTTTTCACCCTCAGATACATCCTTTCTTTTTACTTTTTTGGAGTCAGATAGCGCCACAGTGTGGTTTTCGCCATAAGACCCTTGTTTTGTTTTTATTTTCACATTTTTGCGACTAGAAGGCCCGACACCCTCACCAAAGTATGCTATGTTGTTGAGCTCTATGGCGTATCCTTCTTTGTGGTCTCCAGGGGGAAGATCATCTCGAATGCCAAGATAGTCGACAATAGCTTCGTCATTTTGAAATGTATCAAATTGTGCTGGTCCTTCATGATCTCAGTCAATGAGTTGGGGGTGAACAAGGGGAAGGTCATTAGTGTTTTCAGAGTATGCTGGACTAATAGTGAAGATGTGGTTATATTCAGGTATGTCAAGGCAATCATCGAGGTCATCGATGGCACTCTCCTCATCAGTTTCGATCGTGAGTGAATCCAAATTGTCATCACTAGTAGAGCCTTCTGGGACAGGTGTCCTCATCCTATGTGATTTTGACCTAGGACCTTGAAACGAAGCTTGTGCGGGATCCTTATGGGTTGGTTCTTGACCAACTCTGAACTTTTTGTAAAATTCCTCCTCCTCTGTGGGTTCATCTGGCTCTCTGAATGTTTCAGTGAGCTCATAGTCACTGGAGGATTTGTCTGAACCCCATTCCCACTCATTGGAGTCTGTGGAATAGTAATCCTCTTGTTGAACTTCGGCAACTTTAATTCGCCATACCTCTTTTGTTCTTTTATTATGTAGTCTGGGATTCAGAAAACCAAGCCCCTTGGAGTGTTCCCTTCTTGTAGTTAGCTCAGGTTGTAAGGGCTCCATGACACCTTCTTTGCGTAGTCCGAGAGGGCTTTTTCCATCATACCCGAATCTTTGCAAAATTTTGAAGCCTTTGCCATAGTTCTCACAGGGTATAATAATCTGATCATGTGTGTCCTCTTCAACGTCCTTATAGAGCATTTTATATAAATTTTCTTCTTCTAGTTCACCCCATTTTTGAAAGATGGTAGGATCCCATTTGAGCATCATGATGGAGATTTGCTTGTTAGGATGTGGCCTCCCATATTCCTTGGGAGAGGTCATGACTTGTCGTAAAAACATTGTCTGATTCAAAGTGTATTCTCCCATGCCTTTGTCTTGAAATTTGCCTCTAAGTTCACCTTGTTTGGATGTCGAGGGCTTTAATGACTCAGGATCAATATATGCTGAAGAAGGAGTAGCCTCACGATTGCTGGGGATGATAGTCTCAGTATGTGATCTCAAGTTATTACAATATATGAATGGATTTGGATCACCATTGACCGTTACCTCGACTCCATTGTGAGGGAACTTTATGCATTGATGGTATGTTGATGGGACTGCCCTCATTTCATGAATCCATGGACGTCCTAGCAATATGTTGTATGTGAGATCAAGATCCAGGACTTGACAAACCACATCCTTTGTGACTGGCCCTATTCTTAGCGGTAAGGTGACTGTGCCCTTGGACGAGCACTCTTCATCATCATAAGCCTTGATGGTGATTTGGTTTGTAGCATTCACAGCCTTGTCAGAATATCCTAATTATCTTATGGTACTCAAGGTACAAATATTAAGACCTACTCCTCCATCTATCAGGACTCGCTTTATTCTATGTTTATGTATGAAGGCTTCAACATGTAGAGGTGCATTATGTCACTGACTTATGGAGGCGTCATCGGCTTCTATAAATGTGAGGGAGTGTGGAACGGATAGGTATCCCACCATGGCTTGAAACTGGTCCACGTTCAGATCAGTAGGGACGGCAGTATCTATCAAGATTTTGTCAAGGATAGCTTTATGTGCAGGAGATATACGTAAGAGCTCAAGAATAGAGATGAGTGCAGGTGTCTTCCCTAGTTGTTCTACAAGGTCGTACTCAGGCTTGATTGATGAAAGATTGGTGTTCTTAGTGGAGGCACCTGGCAACGTGATCTTACCTCGACGGGTTGTAACATGACATTCAGAGGTAGATTCGGACGAAGATCCCACACCTTTTAGGACAATTTTGGGTCTTTGAGAAGGATTCTCAGGATTTTTGTTTTTGATAGTAATGGTAGAGATATGATTGTCCATTGAGATGTGATTGATAGTAGAATCATAATTGTAAGGTGCTCTAGTATAATTGGCTTGATCATCTGTGACTTTGCCTTTTCCTTTGTCATGTTTTGGGAATGGTTCCTTAAACATCTCATGCTCTTGATTAGATGAATGTCCCTCAATCTCAATGTCGCCTCTATCAATGAGATCTTGCACAATGTTTTTCAATCGATGGCAATTACCTGTCTTGTGACCCTTGCTCTTATGAAACTCACAAAACTCATCATCATTCCACCAATTTGGTTTTACCTTTGGTTCATAAGGAGGAAAGTCTGGAACTGTAATCACTTTGTTTGCCACAAGCTTTTTGAATACTGATTCAAGTGGTTCTCCCAATGGAGTGTACTTCCTTCGTGGTCTAGAAGTTGTTTGAGTGTTTACCTGATTGTTGGTAGAACTTGATCCAGAAAAGACGAACTTGGGTCGCACTGTGTTGGCATCAACAACACCATCATTAACTGTGTTCTTGTTCTTATTCCAAAATTTTGGTTTGTCCTTTCCTTTAAAGTCCTCTTTGTTTTCTTTGAATAGTTTGATAACTCCTTGTTCAATTAAGACCTTTTCTGTTGCTAGGCCCTTTTCAATGACATCCTTGAATGTAGACAAACAAGCTTTTCTGAGATCATAGCCAATAGCCTTATTAACATTTTGAGTGAACATTTCTACCATTTGTTTCTGTGGGATTTCGCAAGAGCATCTGCTAGCTAAATTTCTCCATCTCTGTAAAAATGTTGCGAAAGATTCTCCTTCCTTTTGTTTCGTATTGCACAAGGTAGTAACTGAGACATCTGTTTCAATGTTGTAAGAGAAATGCTGAATGAATGCCTCTGCCAAGTCGTCCCATGACTTAATACCAGGAGGTAATTGAGAAAACCATTCCATAGCTTGATCGCCTAAGCTCTGTGGGAATAACCTCATCAAGTATGTTTCTTCTGCCGCTACCTCAATGCAAGCTGTGAAGAATTGTCTTATGTGTGCCTTGGGGTCTCCTCTCCCTCTATATTTGTCGAATTTTGGTATCACAAAGTGTGGAGGAAATGGAGGCATTGGAATGCTCTTATCGAAGGGATAAGGACATATATCTCTCATAGTGTATGTAGGTTTTGGTGTACTCATGTCCTCCATTTTCTTTTGTAGATCTCTAATTTGTTGCTCCAAATTATTCTTGGGAGGAGATGGATTTCTTGTAGCATACCCCATGTTTGAAACACCCATTTGAGGAGGAGCTTGTTGCATGTATGGATGATACTGATCGTAGACATGTCCATATGGAGGTCTATATTGTTGCGACATGTATGGAGCACTTGGCATAACTTCTTGTTGAGGGACCCCATATCTGTTTTGTGTGTATAAACCATATTCAATAGGCCTTTCATTTTCCATTGTGTTGCCCCCAATTTTGACATGAGGTCTCCTTGTGTCAAAATTTTGAGGATGTCCTTGAGTATCCACTTGTTTTGATTGATCCATACCTTGAGCATGTGTTTGAGCATAAGGCCTCCATGATGGTCTTTGAGTATAAGTATCATATGTTTGAGCTTGTGTATGTGAGATTGCTGGCTTTTGAAGCAAAGCTGATGGTGACTCCGGCATCATATTATTCGGTCCTCTATTTCCTCCACTATTTGGTCTCCTTTGATCAATGTTGGGTTGAATTTGTTGTGAGGGTCGACTTTCCATAAGTTGAGATAAGTCAAAATCATGCGGTATTTTAGCTCCACTTTGTGCCATCATGTTTAAAAAGTATTGACGATCTCTCCTCATTATCTCTTCAACCAATCTATTGAATTGAGGATCCATTATGGATTCTTGTATGTCTGCTGATAGCATTGAAGAGTTGTCCATTGTGTCATTGTGTGTAGCATTGTTGTTTATAGTGTTTGCGCTTTCCACATTTGGATTGTGTCTATAAACATTCATGTCTGGTAATGTAGTGTGCTCAGGATTGTAGAATAGATCATTGTCATACTCATAAGAACTCATGTTTACGGATTCTTGAGCTTCTTTAGCTATTCTCCTAGATTTTTGAAGGCAGGTTTCAACCATGAACTAGGTGTTAGACCAAGATGTGAGAAACTAGATGAAAAATGACAAGAGTATGGAAGACCAAGAGTTGTATGGAGTGTAAGTGAATCTTGAGGTGTACTTGCAATGTCCAAAGTGTAAGACCAAGTATGTAAGTAGTAGAGTAGGTGTGACTTCCAAAGAGAGGATAGTTTCTCTTGATGAGGTAAGCTGACCTTGACTCTAAGTAAGACCAAATGAGACCCAAAGGTAAGAAACCTTGATGAGGGACCACTTAGCAAAGTGTAGTTGTATGTAGTGTGTTGACAAAGTATGATGAGGACAAGCAAGTGACCTTTTGACTCAAGTTTAGACAATTGTGAATGTAAAATGAGATGTGAAGCAATGATGGACTATGTGAAACCTTAGAACAGGCTGAATGCTAGATGAAACCTGAAGAGACAACCTAAGAAGCTCAAGTATGCCGAAACTAATTTTCTTTGTTTGCTTGACTGTTAAAGTTTTCAAATCTTGACACAGACGCCTCTGTATACTTCACAGACGCGATTCCAAGACACAGATGCCTCTTTGTTTGACACAGACGCTGATAAAAACACAGACGCTATTCTGTACTTCACAGACGCGCTTATCTGACGTAGATGCGGTTTGAACAGACACAGACACGTTTCTGTAACCTTAGTGCAATTTTGCCTATCTGTGAAGTTGTTTTGTTGTGACCAAATCCGACTGTTTGACTGCTTTTCGTGACAAGAGGACACAATGTTGATGACTCAATGTTTGCAAACTGTTTAGACTCCAAAAGTGTGTTGTTTGATGTAAAAGTTTTTGCATACACTTGAAGACACAAAAGACACAATGTTTTGCTGTTTTGTCTTGAATGTTTGAGTGTTTAGCATAAGACAAGCACAAATCTTAGGGCTGGCCAAGACAATAGTTGTTGATCCCACATAGGGTTTTACCCCCGAGGCTACACTATTCAGAGCGGATACTTAGATGCTTGACCTCACTGGCTCCACCCTCGGCACTCACTTCTCGGGTCAGCCAAGCATCAGTCCCCATGAAAACTCCCCATGGCGAACTTTGTATCTCTACTAAGAACCGTATGTGTGTGGGCCGCTACCAGAGGTCCGACCTCCTGCCTCAACAACTAGAAGGATTTGGGCATCTAAAACAAAGAGGTGCTAGTAAGGGCATCCGCTCGTGTGGCCATACATGCGGCACTTTCAGCTCTGTAAATACAGAAGGCTCCCAGCCGGTAGGGGTTACGCCCTACAAATGATCAAATAAATTTGATCAAACGGGTTTATGGGGAGACATAGTGTCGGTATGAACTAATCAGCACACGTTATCCATAGTTTTCACTATGAATACATTTGATTATAGTGGTTTGGATGAGGTGGGTTTTCCTCGCTACCACTTGGGTCGTTCTCTTCTCACCAGTAGTCCTAATGACCACACGGGAAGACAGGCCCTTTAAAGATTAAACAAAAAGAGCCTATTGCTCAAGACACAAAAGACAATGATTCAATTTTAGTGCACCAATGGAAGTGTTTGCTAAGCTATGAAAACAAGGCACACAACAAAATTACAAAACCCTAGCCAAGGCCCTGCAACAAAATTGTTAGTAGTTTGGGTTGTTTCAAATGATCACCCCTTCCTGCAAGCACACAAGTTAGGTAAATTTTTAGAAAACCCAAAAGACTTTGTGAAAAGGGGCCTTCAACAAAAACGTTTTTGCCTCCAAAGCAAGCTGCACAAACCAGGTTAGCTAGATTTGCAAGGGTTAGCCGAAAATAAACCAGATCTGAAATCCTAAGTACAAAATCCGAAAACCCGAATCTTAGAAAAATTGAAATTGCAAAACAGAAATCACAGACGCCTCTATACCAGACACAGACGCGTCTGTATGACACAGACGCGGTTCTGTTATGCACAGATGCGCTTGGACACCGCAGACGCTATTCCCGAACACAGACGCGATAATATCAATCACATACGCGGTTTTAATTCACAGACGCGGTCCGATGCAGCGCAGACGTGGTTAGGAGTCACAGACGCACCTTTCGGAAACCTGCAAAAATAAAAATTGACAGAAACACAGACGCGATTCCCTCTATCGCAGACGCTTCTGAAACCCAAAAACGCGATCCGAACACTCGCAGACGCGGAAAAAACCTAAAATATCGTCGAAATTGTCCGATCTGCAACTTCAAAAATGCAAAATCTGCAACAAAATTGTTAAATGCAAAGGGACAAGAGTCCCACCGGGCGTGCCAAAATGTTTATGGTGAAAATGGATAACAAATAATAACAATATTGAAAGGCTAAAATGAATTCAACCACCAAACCCTAGCCTAACAATGAACAAAGATCCACCATAACATATGAAGATAACCTAAGACAATGCAAAATAACTCAAAATCACAAAGATTATACCATCACATGTCCAATAGGGTTTTGATCTCCATTCTTCCTATCTCCATTGATCTTGCTTGATATATTTGCTCTCAGATTTTTATATGCACAAGAGCTCAACAAAGAACGGAATGTGGTTGCAAGTAGGATCGTAGTGTAGTCAATTGCATAAAAAATCATTAGCATGTGTCATTAGGGTTTGACAATGAAGAAAGCATCTCCTTAAATAGAAGACACAATAAGAAATGGAGGGTTAAGATTGAGAGGTGTAAAAAGAGAGGTCGGCTAGGATTAGAGGGTAGGTATAAGAAATACCAAAATAATGAAAGAGGTAGGTAGTGTAGGAATTAAGAGATGAATGACATGTGTCATGGGTAGAAAAAGATAATGAATTAATTAAATAAATAAGGATTTATTTAATTAATAGTAGAAGTGGGACAATTAAATAAATAAAATATTTATTTAATTTAGGAAAGGGATAATTTAAATAAATAAATGTATTTATTTAAATGAGAAATAAGGCTAGAAGAGGATAAATGAATTAATTAAATAAATAAAAATTTATTTAATTAATAGAAGAATTAGGCTTAGGCAATTAAATAAATAAAATATTTATTTAATTAGACATGACAATTTTGAGTGTCTACAGAAATAAGAACAAGGATACCTACCTTCATCACAAAGAAGATATCCATTATGCAACAATGTCATAAATCCAAGCAAGAGAGGGAATACTCTTCAAGCAAGGATAAGATAGTTGAAAATAGATATCTTGTTGTAAGTGTAAAGGTGATCCTTGGAGGAGAAGATATCTTTGTTCAAAAAACATCTACCCCTAAGAGGAGTTGTCTTAGACAAATATAACATCTTCTAGAATGAAGTGCATAAGAGAACAAGAATACAATCCTTCCTCCTATTTCTACGTGAAAGGGATTCTTGATGAAGGATGATTCACGTTTAGCCCCAAGAGGGATGGGTAAACTTAACATAGATGTACATTACCAAGTGGAAAAGAGGTTGTAGTCAAGGAATGACACCTCTTGTATAAGAGAGAATCCTTGAGAAAATAACCAACAATTTCGCACAAAGAATGACATCAAGTAATAAAACTCACACCATCCACACAATAGGGAAAAGTGGATCCTTAGAGAAAGAGAGAGGGAGAGATATCATTGCCCCCTGAGTGTAGGACAATGAGAAGAATTATACAACTTTGAGAGAGAGATTACTCATAAGAGATGTACCGTTTCAAGCAAGGAATACATCCTAACCAAGGAACAAATATGTGCTCGCATGAAGGATAACTCCATTCAAGGAAGGACATCAAGTTATGAATAACACAATAGAAGAGGTAATTTTCAAAGAGAGAGACAAAAGAAGAAGGTTTACAAAGGTTCTCTAAACAAAGATTATTCCTAATAGACGTACCGTTTCAAGCAAGGAGAAGATCCCACTCATGGAATAGACATGCGCTTGAATAAAGGAATACTTTGTGCCAGAAAGGACATCAAGTTATGAATAATGCAATATAAGAGGTAATTGTCAAAGAGAGATAAAGGAGAAGAAGGTTCACAAAGGTTATCTAAATAGAGATTATTCACAATAGACATACCGTTTCAAGCAAGGAGAAAATCCCACTCACGGAACATACATGTGCTCGGATGAAGGAACACTCCATGCCAAAAAGGACATCAAGTTTATGAATAATGTACTCCATAAAGAAATTAGTGAAACCTTAGAAAGAGGAAAATAAATACTCTCACCCCCCAAGCATAGAGGCAAGAACAAATAGACTATTACATTTCTCACTAAGTATGATTGCACCTGAAATTGTACCACCACAAATGACAAAGAGCCCCCAATAAGTAGGCTAACTATGTCACATAGTGAGGAGCAACATAATAGGAACTTGAATGTTATTTTAAATGATCATGATGAATATGCCATTCATTGCCAGATGTTATTTTTAAAATGACTGAATCAATGTAATGTTGTATTTGTGTTTTCAAAGCTTGACACTCATTAGTAGAATGACCATGGGTTTGATGATATTTACAAAAAGAAGAATTTTAAGAATATTGCGTATGTTTTCTTCTTTGTTTAGGACAAAGAGGATATATTAAGTTAGAATTTATAATATTGGTCAACACACTTTCTTGTTGTAACTCAAAATTAGAATGAGAAGGTGTGGGTTTACAAGACAATGGAGAAGAAGATGTTGACCAAGGAAAGTGTAATTTCTAATGACTTGGTTGCTCACATTCAAACATTTGTCCATTGCATCCATGTGTATGTTCAAAATAGGGTTCACTCTTAGGGGGAATGGGATTGAAGTTTAAAGAGGCCCAATCAATTTCAAGATTTGTGTTAGGAGAAAAATGTGGAATATGAATTTAGGCATCTTAGACTTTCTAGAAAAGGTAGGAGTGAAATCTAAGGACCCCCAATTATCCTCTAAGAGTTATTCTTTAGGAAATTATTTGGTAGGAGATGATGTATTTGAGTGAATTGAAGAGAGGATTGTAGGAAATAAGAAAGCATATGATGCTTCACTTATGTTCTCATCAACTACCTCATTAATATATGTGTAAGGCACAACATGATAATTAGGAATAATTCTTTGTTTCCCAGGAACATGAATGGAATTGATTTGATTTTTGTTAAGCTCTTGATTTTTGGGAGAGAGAGCATTATCATCATCTTCTTGTTCTAAGGTATCTTTATGTTCAAGACACTCATTAGAAAAAGGACTATCATATGTAATTAATGCTTCATCTTTATGAAAAGAAGGTATGGAATCACTAAGATAAGTAGTCATAATATCACCCTCTTGCACCAAATAGTCCTTATGAGGAGGTACATTGTAGGAGAAGAAGGAACACCATTCTCCAAAGATTCATCTTTAGGAAGGAGATCTTTTAAAGAAGTGTCCATGTTCCCTTTGTGCACCAATGTGCCCTCATTAACGAGATTGATGTTGGGAGAGGGTAAATCATAACTATGAATGAAAGGGAGAACTAAATTATCATCATATGCATGAAAGGGAACATCATGAACATCTTGAATTTAATTTAAAATTGAATTAGCAAAATAAGATAAGAACTCCATAGTCATTGATGATCAAACAAGAATAATGTTCACCCCATACATGCATAGAAAATTTAATAAAGGAGAGAAAATGGAATTTGAACTGAAAATTTGAAATTTGAATTTGAATTTTTGTTCGACTTTAGAGGGTGTTAAAATTGATAAAGTACGCCAATTTTCTTGATTTAAGCAGAAAAACACAGTCAATCCCGTCTCCTAAAATTTTGGGGAAAAAATTGAGGACCGTGGCGAAAGTGCACACGATCCAACCAAATTTTTTCAAAATTTTCAGGGATAATAGGTATTATGGTATTATTGTGAAATCCAAAAAAATAGCTGATTTGGAGATGTCTAGGTCGGTCAAATTTGCAGTCAAAGGTCGAAAATAGAAAGATCTTAAAAATTAGGCTTTTATGATTTAACCATTGAATTTTTAGAATAAAGAGACAAATTTGAATTGCAATTTTGAAATAGAAATCAGATCTGAAACAAGTAATTTAAATTTTACACTTCACAAGCTTAATTTTCTCAAAATAAAAAATTATGGTTTTTATGCAATTAACCTCTAAAATTTGCAAATAAATCAAACTTGAAAATAAAAATTTGAAATTCAAATTGCAATTAATTAGATATAATAATGAGAAATCAGAATTAATGTGTAAGATGCCGGGTTCACCAAAATGTAAAGTGGAAAATTGGATCCTATTAACTCCCCACCTAGGAGAGAGAAAGGAAGCCACTAGGATGATTTTCACTTGGGAGGAACTTTACATTCAAAAGAGGGGCTTGAATCCACTAGATCCAAATCCGAGGGAAATAAGGATGTGAATTCCAAATGGATTGCAAAGGTTGGAGTGTGTTTTGCCCTCTTTTGTAAATAGGAAAGTTGACTTGTTGACTATGAGGAAAAGAGAGATAAAATGAGTGCAATGAGGAGCTACCAGTTCGGGATCGCGTTGTAACTTCATATTTGAGCTAACTAGACTGATACGGATCTGTCCTGCAAATTCGAAGAAAAATCGTCGGGACCATGGCGGGAGTGTACATGGTCCTCCACAAAATTATCAAAACGAAAAAGGTTCTTTCATCTTTGCAAATGAAGCCCAAACTTGCAATTACAGTTGCACACCTGCAACCTACACACATAAAAGAGAGGAAAAGGGGTTGTGGATAGGGGTTTGCCTCAGTCAAACCCTGGTTGAGGAATCAACCTTGAAAGAAAGTAATTGCAAATGCTTGAATGTAAACAATGGAAATGTATACCTTATAGATCTGCAACTTGTTGATGATGATCACTTTGCTTCTTGAATGTAATCACAAGTGTTGCATGAAATGGCATGTAAAATGACAAAACCCTAACACACATACATGCTTGCAAATGAATGTTATAATGTTGCTCCAATGGATGAATGAAGAAGACTTGAATTCTTGAATGCTTGATGATGTATATCTTCGCCTATGCTTTCTTATCTAATTCCTACTTGAATTTAGCCTCCCATTCCTTCTTATGCAAATGAGAAAACCAACTCCCTTATACATTCCTCTTAAAGATTAATTCATCTCATAAAAGGCTAACATCGGCGAGATTTACGATCCTGAAGTGCAGATGGGGCCGGGGGGATCTATCTTGGGGCCACCTTAAGAGGGTGGGACAAGGGCGCCACACCCCTATCCTGCCCTATCTTGGGGCCCAGATAGGGTTCCGAGGCTACCTCAGGACTCAAACATGAAGGGTACAAGGGGTAAAAATGCAGAAAGGGGTCTCAGCTAGGAAGGAGGATGTCGTTGCCAAGATGAGGACCTCAAATGTGGTTAAAATTGTAGGAGGCACAATTTTATGGCGCTACACTATCGACAAGGAAAATTAGTTTCGAGAAGTTTCTGGGAATTAAAGTTTTATTTTTTATAAACAAAATTAACAACAACCTCCAATAAAAATTACAATAAATAATTTTATATTTATTATTAAATTTATTGAAAATTAAAACATTTGGAAAAGCATAAAATGTTGAAAAATACATCATTGTAATTGGACGACATGAATTAATAAATACATCTAACAAATGCTATAGTATCTTGCCGACACAACATGGACTAAAAATAACGGTGTTTAGGGAATCCAAAGTAGATAGTGAAACATCTTGATCCACCAAAAAGGAGTGGAACCGTTAAAGAGGAGGGTTGTAGTTTGTTTGTTTGCTAAAAATGGCAAATAAAAATAAAAATATTAATCATGTTTTTGGTGTTTTTTCAACATTGGATTGAAACAAACAGACGACTAGCTCGTGGATTAGTAGAAATAGAAAAAAACAACTTATTTTAGGCCTAACAATAACAACAAAAGGGAATGGAATGAATAGACATGGGAAAATATCCAATATCAATAGGGTGTAGCCAATTGGACACTTTTAGAACTCCATTTTGAAAATTAAGACCATAAATTTTGTGCATTTTTGCTTCTCATCATTGGATGTCAAAAATTTCACTTTCGAGCCTTCTACATGTGAATATTTTATTGTCTGGACATTTAAAACATCCAAGGTATAAATCATTTGAGAAATGATTTGATGTTTTTTTTTTTCTACAAATTAAACTTGTCTTATTTAATTTGGAAAAGGGTACTCTCTTATTTTTATCTTGCAAAAGAAGTTTTATTTGAATCTATAAAAGAATGTAAACTAATAGATGATAGTTGTGCATAGAAATTCTTGTTTAAAAAAAACATTAACCTCAACTTGTGTTTATTGTCTTTTATTGTTGGACTAAGATTCAAATATAAAATAGGAGGGAAGAATTTTTTTAAATCTTCTATCTCACTTTAACCTATAGAAGGTTTTAGGAGTTGGTTAACCTTTAATCTCCATACATAAGTTTGCTATCAAAGCAAGTCAAGCACTTGGTTAAAAAAGATGGTTCAAAATAGGTTTAATATTGTTGGGCTTAAGAGAGGAAAAAGAGGGCCAAGAAAAGTTATAATAAGATCACATAGGAGATTGATCAAGATCACCTGGAAATATTATTCAAATTATATCTAGATAATGGGGTAATATTAAAGCATATGTGTCAATATTTAAGAGAGAGTTAAACCTATACTTATTTAAAAATTGGGTAATTGGGTGAAGGAGCTTAAGAGTTTTTTTAATTTATTTTTACTTTTTTTAAAAACACATCTTTGGGCATGAAATGATTTTCCAACCCTTTGGTTTGAATGCCCAAGGAAAATCCAACTCAAAGGGTTGAAAATTTCTAATGCAAACATTAAAGCAAGCACATTAAAATGCACCTGTGTTATTTGAATGCATTTTCATAATGTGAGCACGTTGTAACATACTCACATTATGAAAATACATAGACATAATGTGCTAACATTATTGTCAGCATTGGATCAAATATCCTTCACTTTCTCTCTCCCTCCCACTTTAATTAAGTGTGCTTGTGTTTCTATCTATATTGGATCAATTATCTTTCGATTTCTCTCTCTCTCTCTCTCTCAATCTCTCTCTCTCTCTCTCTCTCTCTCTCTCACACACACACACACACACACACACACACACACACACACACACACATTGATTAAGTCTTATAGTTTAGGGTTTGTGATTGATGATGGATAGTTGAGGTTTTAATTCTCGCTCCCTCGCTCCCTCGCTCCCTCCCTCCTTTTCTACCAATACTTTACTTTCTCTTTCCCTCTCCTCTCTCTCACCTCTCTCTCTTCCCTCTCTAGGTTTCTCTCTCCCTCTCTTCATCCCCCTCACTCCTTACTTCAATCTCTTTCCCTGCCTCCCTCCCTATCTCTTCTTCTCTCTCCCTCTCTCTCCACCTCTTGATCACTACCTCTCCCTCTCACCCTTTCTTCCCCCCCTCTCTAGGTCTCCCCCTACCTCCATATTTACACCACTACCTTTGTATCCTTGTCTCATTACCAACCTCTCCCCCCGTCTATCTCTCACCTCTCTCTCTCTCTCCTCTAGGTCTATCACCTATCTCTCCCTACGCCCTAGGTCTCTCACCTCTATACCTCTCTCCTATCTAGTTCTTTATGTTAGGATTTAGATGCCAACAACCTTGTAAATTATTTAATTATTTGTTCACATAGTTATTTATAATTTACCCATAAGAGGTGAAATCATTTAACCAATAGTGATGAAAGAGCTCATGAAAAGACAAAAGTTGTTGTTACCTGTAGACACCTAAAATTGTCCAGTCTAATTAAATAAATACTTTATTTATTTAATTATCTTTAGCCTAATTCTTCTATTAATTGAATAAATCTTTATTTATTTAATTAATTCATTTATCCTCTTCTAGCCTTATTTCTCATTTAAATAAATACATTTATTTATTTAAATTATCCTTTTCCTAAATTAAATAAATATCTTATTTATTTAATTAATCCTACTTCCTCTATTAATTAAATAAATCTTTATTTATTTAATTAATTCATTAACCTTTTCTACCTATGACACATGTCATTCATCTCTTAATTCATACACTACCTACCCTCTCATTATTTTCTTATTTCTTTTACCTACCCTCTAATCATAGCCGACCATTTATCTTTTACACCTCTTAATCTTATCCCTCCATTTCATATAGTGTCTTCTATATAAGGAGATGCTTCCTTCATTATCAAACCCTGACTAACTCAATTGTGCACTCGATTACACTACGCCTTTTACATGCGATCCTACTTGCAACCACATTTTCGTTCTTTGTTGAGCTCTTGTGCACATAAAATCTGAGAGCAAATATATCAAGCAAGATCAATGGAGATAGGAAGAATGGAGATCCAAACCCTATTGGACATGTGATGGTATAATCTTTGTGATTTTATTTGATTTGCATTGTCTTAGGTAATCTTCATATGTTATGGTGGATCTTTGTTGTTGTTAGGCTAGGGTTTTGTGGTTGAGTTCATTTAGTCTTTCAACATTGTTGTTATCCATTTTCACCGTATACATTTTGGCACGCCCGGTGGGACTCTTCTCCCTTTTGCATTTAACATCTTTTGTTGCAGATTTTGTGTTTTGAAGTTGCAGATCTAACATTTCTGACAACATTTTCATATTTTCGCGTCTGCGTACTTTTGGATCGCGTTTTTGATTTTCTGCCGTGTCTGCGACATCTGGAATTGCGTCTGCGTCCTCGATAGTATTTTATTTTTTTACAGATTCTGAAAGTCACGTCTGTGTTCTGGAACCGCATCTATGTCGGCTTTAGGTGCGTCTACGAAATTATATAGCGTTTGTGTTTCTGATAACCGCGTCTGTGTGAATTTGTTACATTTTGGGGTTTTCTTTGATTCGGTTTTGTGTCATTCAGATTTCAAATTTGGTCTATTTTGAGCTAACATCTTCAGATCTAGCTAACAAAATTGGTGCAGCTTGTCTTGAAAGCAAAATCGTTTTGTTGAAAGCCCCTATTTTCACAAAGTCTTTTGGATCTAAAATTTACCTAACTTGTGTGCTTGTAGGAAGGGGTGATTATTTCAAACAATCCAAACTACTAATAGATCTTTGTTGCAAGACCTTGGCAAGGGTTTTTGATCTTTCATTGTGTGCCTTGTTTTCATAGATTAGCAAACACTTCAATTGGTGCACTAAAATTGAACCATTGTCTTTTGTGTCTTGAGCAATAGGCTCTTTTTGTTTAATCTTTAGAGGGCCTGTCTCCCCGTGTGGTCATTAGGACTACTAGTGAGGAGAGAATGACCCAAGTGGTAGCAAAAGAAAAGCCATCTTCTTTCAAACCACTATAAATAACTGTATTCATGGTGAAAACTATGGATAACGTGTGCTGATTAGTTCATACCGACACCATGTCTCCCCATAAACCCGTTTGATCAAATTTCTTTGATCATTTGTAGGGCGTAACCCCTACCGGCTGGGCGCCATGTATGGCCACATGAGCGGATGCCCTTACTAGTACCTTTTTGTTTTAGAAGCCAAAATCCTTCTAGTTGTTGGGGCAGGAGGTCGGACCTTTGGTAGTGGCCCACACACATACGGTTCTTAGTAGAGATACAAAGTTCACCACGAGGAGTTTTCGTGGGGACTGATGCTTGGCTGCCCCGAGAAGTGAGTGCCGAGGGTGGAGCCAGTGGGGTCAAGCATCTAAGTATCCGCTCTGAATAGCGTAGCCTTGGGGGAAACTCCATGTGGGATCAACAACTATTGTCTTGGCCAGCCATAAGATTGTACTTGAATTCTTTTGAACAATCAAACATTCAAGACCAAACACCAAAACATTATGTCTTTTGTGTCTTCAAGTGTATGCAAAACAATTTTACAACACACTTTTCTTTGAGTCATTTTTGAGTCTAAACACTTGCAAACATCGAGTCCTCATCAACACTGTGTCCTCTTGTCACAAAAAATGGTCAAACATTCAGATTTGGTCACAACAAAACAACTTCACAGATTGAAAAAATTGCACAAAGTTTGCAAAAACGCATTTGTGTCTGACAGACCCGTGTCTGTGTCATCTAAACGCGTCTGTGAAGGGCAGAAACGCGTCTGTGTCTTTTGAGCAACATTGCAGCATCTCAGAAACGCGTCTGTATTTGGCAGAACCACATCTATGTCATTTAAGCATGTCTGTGTCTGATAGAATAACGTCTGTGTCCTTTAAGTGCGTCTGTGAAGTATACAGGCACGTCTGTGTTCAGGATTGAAAACTTTCATAATTCAGCAAACAAGAACAGTCAGTTTCAGACTTATTGAGCTTCATAGGTTATCTCTCTGGGTTTTCCATCTAGCATTCAACCTATCTTTGAGTCCCTCAAAGTCCATCATTGCTTTACACATTACATTACATTCACATTTGTCTAAACTTGAGTCAAAAGGTCACTTGCTTGTCCTCATCTTATTTTGTCAACATACTACATACAACAACATTTTTCTAAGTGGTCCCTCATCAAGGTCTATCACCTTTGGGTCTCATTTGGTCTTACTTAGAGTCAAGGTCAACTTACCTCATAAAGAGAAACTATCATCTCTTTGGAAGCCACACCTACTCTACTACATACATACTTGGTCTTACACTTTGGACATTGCAAGTACACCTTAGATTCATTTACATTCCATCCAAACTCTTAGTCTTCCATACTCTTTCCATTTTCATCTAGTCTCACACATCTTGATCAATACCTAGTTCATGGTTGAAACCCATTCCCAAAAATCTAGGAGAGAAACTAAAGAGGCTCAAGAGTCCGCAAACATGAGTTCCTATGAGTATGACAATGATATCTTTTTCAATTCTGATCATACTACATTACCTAACATGGATGCTTATAGAAACATTCCAAATGTTGAGAACATGGATACTATAAACAACAATGGTACATATAATGACAATATGGACAACATTTCAGTACATTTAGAAGAAGTGGAAGACACCATTATGAATCCCCATTTCAATCGAATGGTTGAGGAAATAATGAGGAGCGACAGACAATACTTTCTACAAGTGATGGCACAAAGTGGAGCCAAGATCCCTCATGATTTTGACATGTCTCAAATAATGGAAAATTGACCTTTTCAATAATCTCACTCAAACATGGATCAAAGGAGGCCTAATAGTGGAGGCAATAGAGTACCACATATGGTGCTTGAATCACCATCATCTTTGTTTCAAAAACCAGAGGTCTCATACACACATGGTCAAGCATATGATACTCACCTTCGCAGACCATTATGGAAGTCTTATGCAGAAAAATATGCCCAAACACATACCAATGCTAAGGATCAACCACCAAAGCAAATGGATATTCAAAGGCATGCTCAAAATTTGGACACAAGGAAACCCCATGTCAAATTTGGGGGCAACACACTAGAACAAACTCATGACATGCCTGTAGAGCATGGTATACATGGACAAATCAGATATTCCATTCCTCACCATGACTCTATACCAAGTGGTCCATATACACAGCATCACTATAGACCTCCTCTATATGAACATGTGTATGATCAATATCATCCATATATGCAACATGCTCCTCCTCCAGCCGGTGGTTCAGGCATGGGGTTTGGTCCAAGAAGTCGGTCTCCACCTAAGAACAATTTGGAGCAACAAATCAGGGACTTGACATAAATACACCGAAGCCAACCTACACAATGAGAGACATATGTCCTTATCCATTCGACAAGAGCATTCTAATGCCTCCATTTCCTACACACTTTGTGATGGCTAAGTTTGATAAGTATAGAGGAAAAGGGGATCCTAAGGCACACATAAGACAATTTTTCATAGCTTGCATTGAGGTAGCAGCAGAAGAGACATATTTGATGAGATTATTCCCACAAAGCTTAGGTGATCAAGCTATGGAATGGTTAGCCCAACTCCCACCTGGAATTAAGTCATGGGGTGATTTAGCAGAGGCATTTATCCAACATTTCTCATACAACATAGGGACAGACATATCAGTCACTACCTTGTGCAACACCAAGCAAAAGGATGAAGAATATTTTTCATCATTTTTACAAAGATGGAGGAATCTAGCCAGCAGATGCTCTTGTGAAATTACACAAAAACAAATGGTAGAGATGTTCACCCAGAATGTCAACAAAGACATTGGTTATGACCTAAGAAAAGCTTGCTTGTCTACTTTTAAGGACATCATTGAAAAAGGCTTAGCAACAAAGAAGGTCCTAATTGAACAAGGAGTCATTAAGATATTCAAGGAAAACAAAGATGACTATAAAGGAAAAGATAAGCCAAGATTTTGGAATAAAAACAAGAACACGGTCAATGATGGTGTTGTGGATGCCAATACAGTGCGACCTAAAATCATTTTTTCTGGATCAAGCTCTACAAACAATTAAGTGAATGCTCAAACAACTTCAAAGTCATGAAGGAAGTGCACTCCATTGGGAGAACCACTTGAGTCAGTTTTCAAGAAGCTAGTGGCAAACAAAATAATAACAATTCTAGATTTGCCTCCATATGAGCCAAAGGTTAAACCAAATTGGTGGAATGATGATGAATATTGTGAATTTCATAAGAGCAAGGGTCATAAGATAAGAAATTATCATCGACTGAAGAACATCATATAAGATCTCATTGATAGAGGTGACATTGAGATTGAAGGACACTCATCCAACCAAGAACATGAGATGTTTAAGGAACCATTCCCAAAACATGACAAGGGAAAGTCTAAAGCCACAGATGACCAAACCAACTATACCAGAGCATCTTATAACTATGATTCAACTATCAATCACATCTTGATGGACAATTATGTCTCTACCATTATCATCAAGGACAAAAATCCTGAGAATTCTACCCAAAGACCCAAGATTGTCCTAAAAGGCATTGGATCTTCTTCCGAACCTACCTCTGAATGTAATGTTACAACTCGTCGAGGTAAATTCTCTTTGCAAGGTGCTCCAACCAAAAACACAGCTTCCTCATCGACCAAGCCTGAGTATGACCTTGTAGAACAGTTAGGGAAGACACCCGTGCTCATCTCCATCCTTGAGCTCTTATGTATCCCCCGCACATAAAGCCATTATTGACAAAATCTTGAGAGACACTGCTGTTCCTACTGATTTGAACATGGACCAGTTTCAAGCCATGGTGGGATACCTTTCCATTCCACACTCCCTTACATTCACAGAAGCTGACGATGCCTCCGTAAGTCAGCCACATAATGCACCTTTACATATTGAAGCCTTCATACACAAACATCGAATAGAACGAGTCTTGATAGATGGAGGAGTAGGTCTAAACATTTGTACATTGAGCACTATTAAACAATTGGGATATTCTGATAAAGCTGTGAATTCTACAAACAAAATTACCATCAAGGCATATGATGACAAAGAGTGTTCATCCAAGGGCACAGTCACATTACCTCTTAGAGTTGGGCCAGTTACAAAGGATGTGGTTTGTCAAGTCCTAGACCTATATCTCACATACAATATATTACTAGGACGTCCTTGGATTCATGAAATGAGGGCAGTACCATCTACTTACCACCAATGCATTAAGTTTCCTCACAATGGAGTTGAAATAATAGTTAATGGAGATCCTAATCCATTCATATACTGCAATAACTTGAGACTGAAAACTGAGACGATCATTCCCAGTAATCGCGAAGCTGTTCCTTCTTCTGCATACATTGATCCTGAATGATTAAAACCTTCGACCTCAAAACAAGGTGAGCTTAAAGGCAAATTCCAGGACAAGGGCATGGGTGAATACACTTTGAATCAAACCATGTACTTACAACAAGTCATGAGTTCACCAAAAGAATATGGAAGACCACATCCTAATAAGCAGGTGTCTATCATTATACTCAAATGGGACCCTACTATATTTCAAAGATGGGGTGAACTGGAAGAGGAAGACTTATACAAAATGCTATACAAAGACCCTGAAAATGATACACAAGATCACATCAGCATACCATGTGAAAAGTATGGCAAAGGGTTCAAGATCCTACAAAAAATTGGGTATGATGGAAAAAGCCCTCTTGGCTTAAGAAAGGAAGGCATCATTGAACCCTTACAACCTGAATTGACATTCAAAAAGGAATGCTCGAAGGGACTTGGTTTTGTGACTTCCAAGGTCAACACTCAAAGGAAAGAAGAAGCATTACAAATCAAAGCTACCAAAATTCAACAAGAGAATCGCTATTCCACAGACTCCAATGAATGGGAATGGGGTTCAGACAAATCCGTCAGTGACTATGAGCTCACTGAGACATTCAGAGAGCTAGATGAACCCACAGAAGAAGAGGAATTTTATAAAAAACTCAAAGTTGGTCAAGAAACAACCCCGGAGGATCCCATACAATCCTTGCCTCTAGGTGCTAGGTTGAAATCACATAGAATGAGAACACCTGTCCCAGAATGTGCTACTAGTAATGATAATTTTGATTCATTCACGATCGAGACTGATGAGGAGAGTGCCAACGATTACCTTGATAACTACCTCGACATACCTGAATATAACTGCATCTTCACTCTTAGCCCAGCTAACTTCGAAGATATCAAAGGCCTTCCCCTTGTTCACCACCAACTTATTGACTGGGACCATGAAGGACCTACACAATTTGACACATTTCAAAATGATGAAGCTTTTATTGACTATCTTGGCATACGAGATGATCTTCCCCCTGGGGACCATAAAGCGGGATACACTATAGAACTCAATAGCGTGGCATATTTTGGTGAGGGTGTCAGGCCTTCCAGTTGCAAAAATATAAAAATAAAAAAAAACCAAGGGTCTTATGGCGAAAACCGCATTGTGGCGTTGTCTGACCCCAAAAAAGTAAAAAGAAAGGACGTATTTGAGGGCGAAAACCTCTTTGAGGCACCCGAAGATGGAAGGCTTGACATTCTCCCAGCATCATATGAGGAAAAGTCATCCATGTTGGTAGAGGAGACTATCAAAACAAACATTGGCACATAAGAAATTCCACACAACATATTCCTGGCTCAATCTTTGACAGAGTCAGAAAGGTCAAAATTCATAAGTTTCTTCACAGAATGACAAATCAACTTTGCATGGTCATATGCTGATATGCCTAGATTGGATCCGGATTTGGTAATGCATCATTTGACAGTTAAACTGGGGGCAAAACCAACGAAACAGAAATTAAGAAAGATGCATCCATAAGTGGCATTATTAGTCAAAGCAGAGCTTGAGAAATTATTGGATGTCGGATTCATACACCCAATTGATTATCCCAAATGGATCTCCAACTTAGTGCCTGTTAGTAAACCAGATCGTAGTATCAGAATATGTACAGATTTCAGAGACATCAATAAAGCTTGTCCTAAGGATGATTTTCCATTACCAAATATTGACTTGATTGTCGATCTCACAGCAAGTCATGCGATGTTATCTTTGATGGATGGGTTCTCTGGTTATAATCAAATAAAAATCACATCTGAGGATCAACACAAAACAACATTCACTTGTCCTTGGGGAGCTTTTGGTTGGAATGTCATGCCTTTTGGGCTAAAAAATGTAGGCGCTACATATCAAAGAGCCATGACTACTATCTTTCATGATCTCATGCACGTGACTGTGGAAGATTATGTTGATGACCTCTTGGGTAAATCAATAGACAAAGATACACATTTGGACATACTTTCAGTCATCTTTTATCGGTTGGAAAAGTATAAGGTAAGATTAAACCCCAAGAAATGTGTCTTTGGAGTAACCTTCGGGAAGCTCCTGGGATTCATTGTATCAAAAAGAGGAATCGAAGCTGATCCAACAAAAGTCAAGGCCATCCTAGAGATGCAACCACCAAGAAATATCAGTCAACTTCAATCTTTGCAAGGGAGACTCTAGTCCATACGAAGATTCATAGCACAACTTGTAGATAAGTGTAATCCTTTTCAACACTTGCTACATAAAAACATCAAACTCAAATGGGATGATAATTGTCAACAAGCTTTCCAGGCACTTAAAGATTATCTTCTGAATCCACCAGTTTTGATGCCACCAGTTTTGGACCAACCTCTATTACTATACATATCAGCTACTTCAAGAGCACTGGGGGCACTCTTAGCACAACAAGTTGCTGAGGGTAAACAAAAGACAATATACTATATCAGTCGCACATTGGTGGGATATGAGCTAAACTACACACCAATTGAGCATGCATGTCTCGTTGTGGTCTTTTCTTCGCAGAAATTATGACATTACATGCTAACTCATAAGACTAAGTTGGTTGCAAGGATCGATCCATTGAAATACCTTCTCAATAAAGCAACACTTACTGGGCGACTAGCCAAATGGGTGATGCTCCTGAGTGAATTCGACATCGAATATATGGACAGAAAAGCAATAAAAGGACAAGCTATCACAGATCAGTTAGCAGATGCTCCCATGTTAGATGATTTTCCTCTAATTTTAGAATTTCCAGATGAATCCATTTTAACAGTGTCACATGCAAAGCCTTGGCAACTATACTTTGACGGCTCATACACACAGCATGGGGTAGGAGCTGGCATCCTCTTCATAACTCCTCAAGGGGATTCTATACCAAAATCATATCGATTATCATTTCCCGGCACTAATAACATAGCAGAATATGAGGCATTAACAATTGGATTACGGATTGTAGTTCAGTGGAAGATCTAGGAACTTCGTGTTTTTGGGGACTCTCAACTTGTAATTCGTCAAGCAACTAATGACTACCAAACAAAGGACAAGAAATTAATGCACTAAAAGAATGGTGGATGACTTGAAATAACATTTCACAAAGATAGACTTTGAGTAGATACCCAGAGAGCAGAATTGAGCTGTGGATGCCATGGCTACAATTGCTTCACTAATTGATACAACAGGATGAGACCCGCTATGAGTTCTTGGTGGATAACCTTTTGGTTCTCCCATATGAAATCACTCCTACTAAGATGATATGTGTCGTCGGTCCTGAGTCCCAGTTATATGGTTCCATTTTCATATACCTTCGTGACAATACCCTTCCTCCTGACCTATCCAATAACCAACGTCACACTTTCATTCGCCAATCTTCTCAGTACGTCATTCTAGCTGATATCCTATACCGTCAAGGTCTAGATGACACTCTTCTTAGATGTTTAGAAAGAGACGAAGCTCAGATTGCATTACATGAAGTTCATGAAGGGATATGTGGTCCACATTCTAGTGGTCCTACCTTAGCGAAGAAACTCATCAGGACTGGATATTACTAGCCCAATATGGAAAAAGACTCATATCAGTTTGTCAAGAAATGTAAGCAGTGTCAAATTCATGGAGACCTCATTCATGCGCTAGCACAAGAACTTCAACCAATTGCGACTCCTTGGCCCTTTTGTCAGTGGGGACTCGATCTCATAGGCAAGATTCACCCTCCATCTTCCAACGGTCATAAATTCATCATCACTGCCACATAGTATTTCACAAAATGGATCGAAGCCATGCCTCTCACACAAGTCACTAGAAAACAAATTGCTACATTCATTCTCAACTATATCATTTGTCGATACGGTATTCATGTTTCCATCATCATTGATAACGAGCGTCCCTTCAAAAATCAGGATGTTCGCGAACTCTGTGCCCACTTCCATATTACCCATCGTTTTTCCACACCTTATTATCCCCAAGGTAACGGTCAAGCTGAGGTGTCTAATAAAACAATCCTTAAAATCTTGAAAAAGACAGTCGATGACGCTGGCTGTAATTGGCATATCCAACTTAATCCCGCACTTTGGGCTTACCGCACAAGCGTCCACACACCTACAGGAGCTACACCCTATTCACTTGTCGACGGCACTGAAGCTATCTTTCCTATTGAGGTCGAGTTACCCTCTTTATGAGTCTCTTTGCAAAACATTATCAGTGATGAAGACTACAGGATCTCTCGCTTACAAGAACTTGAACTATTGGATGAATGAAGACAAACTACTTTTAATCATCTCAAGGCTTATCAACAACGAATGAGTCGCAGCTACAATCATAAAGTCAAGTCTCACACATTTGAGGTAGGTGACTTGGTTCCCAGAGAATATCCTAAAAATCAGCAAGACAGAGAGAAGAAGGGCAAATTCGAACCAAACTGGCTTGGTCCTTACATCATCACAACAACATATGGATCTGGTGCATATCAGCTCTCAACCACACAGGGTGAACCTTTGGAGGATCCTATCAACAATATGCACCTTCGCAAGTTTCACACATAGCTCTTCAGAGTATCCTAATTTTAAAAATACAAAAAAATAAAAATAAAATTAAAAATACAAAAAAAATCATAAGACATAAAAATCGTTACTTGGTGAAAACCTGGCAAATAGGCGCCTTGTGACAACAAAAAAAATAAAAAATAAAAATAAAGTAAAGATAAAACATTTCATCCAACGGTGAAAACCACTTTGGTGGCACCGTGGGCAAGTACCATGGTGAAAACTGGGTGACCGGCGCCATGTGTAGAGACATTGCTCTTCCCTCCTTCAGGATTCCATTTCATCATTTCACTTTGCACACACTCACAACCTATCCATTCATAATAAACTTACCCATTCCCATCATGACTTGTTATTGATCTACCCAAGATTGTTTAGCCGGTCATAATAACCCCCCTTTCCCCCTCTTTTCATCCATAATAAATCAGCTCCTATCTATGGCTAAGGCAAATCCTACGTCTAGTAATGGGTGTGGAACTAAGAGAATCACATGTTATAAGGAGTATAGTTTCTTCCACTTTTCTTCAGTCTATCCATGCACAATCCATAATAAAGCAGCACTTGCATCACCAATCCACAATAAAGTTTCATCTTCTCCGCAATAAAGTATCAGTTTCATGGATTCAGTCAGTTTCAGATTAGACACATCAGCAACAATGGGCTTCAACAAATCAAATCTTTCAACAGACTCAGACAACATATGGTTCAATGCTATCTATCCTTTTTGTGAAAGTAAACATTGTGACCACAATCAAATAAGACTTATACAAGTGACAAGAGACACTAAATTGGAGGACTATAGTGGATGTTGGTGTCGAGTCTTGGTGTTATTTTGATTTTATCTTTTGGTGACATGTCTTTTAGCTTTTCCAGGATGTCTCTGACTAGAGATTCTATCTCCAGGATGCCTTTGACTAGAAAGGTGAGGATGGGGTATCATCACCTATTTGTCTTTGCTGTCTGTGATTGTCTTTTAGTAATGCTATGACTTGTCCAAGGATATGAGGACACTGTGAGTCTAGTATGAATTGGGGCAGTCCTTGTTTGTGACTGTGTTATCTCCATTCAAATAGGTACAATGACTTTCTGGATCAAACATATGCCTCGATTGTCATAACCTACTTGCCATAATAAAGCTCAATGATGATAATGCACAAGAAGCTCTTTCACTTTCATATCTTCTATCTTCCATCCCCCGTTCTTGATTGACTTTCATAGTCCTTCCTGAGTCTATGTAGCCTGCTATCACATGACTGAGTATAATGACACGCCAAAAACATTTGCATCTCATGTAGTTGCACCTGCATTACCATATATTAAGCATTTCATACATACATATAGATATCACAATTGCATCACATCCTGCACACAACACATATTAGCACATTTTACATTTTCATCATGTAAATAATCATTTGCATTATCATATTCATTTGCATTTCATACATTCACATTTGCATCATGCATACACATATAAAACATAAAAGAACAAAAATATTGGATTACATCATATACATATTTGCATCCATATCATAATCATCACATAGAAACATACATCATAAAACATCTCATCACATAGGTACACATGCATATAGCTACCGCAAGGATGACTCATCTCATATATATAATCAAAAGTGTCATGATACAATGATGTCAAAATCATATGGCTACAATCACCTGAAGGTGTCTACATCATAATACAAACTGGTACAAAAACTGATACATAGGGAGCTCTCTATGGCTATGATGAACTCCTTCCCTCGGAGCCGCCTAGCCTCGATGGAGTCTGAGCCCTGGAAGGACCCACCCTAGGATCATCTCTCCTGCCCCCTCTATCTGGTGGTGGTGGCGGACCCATAACCCCACCGCTAGACGCTTGTCTCTTCTGACTCCCTCCAGTAGCCGTCACTGTCCACGATGGTCTGCGGAAGCTCCTTGCCCACTACTCTGGTGGCACTACCTCGTAGTATAGGTCTCGCCAATAACCTATCTCCTCCCCTGCCCATAGAACATAGGCGTATCCAACCCCTGTGTCCTCTGCTGCCTGCCTCCCAGCCCTCAGTGCTATCTCAGTCTCAGTATAGTGCTGGATAGCGTGATCCCACTCCCGCTCAGTATCCCTCAGCTGTCTCCTGAGCCTAGCTCTTGGATCTCATCTTCTTGTCATTGGAAGATCTCCCTCAACTCAAATAGCTCATCCTCCTCCTCCTCGGCCCCCTGTGCCTATGGCTCCCCCTGTACTGGTGGCTGTGGCTGTGGCTGTACCTGTACCTGCCTCTATCCCTATCCCTGCACCTGTCTAGGACCCTATGCTGCTGGAACCTGTAGTGGCAATCCACTGTGACCCCTCACCACCCGAGCCTGTCTCTCCTCCCCCATCCCACAACCAATCCTTGTGTCACCCTATCCGGACAGAGGAACCCACTAATCACTCCTGCCAGTACTACTGGTAGTGCTAATCCTGTCTGTGTCATGGTATCCCAAGCCACGTGTCTAGCCCTCATCTCCAATCTAGGATCCTGGAACACTCATCTCAATGCATCCCTGTCTCTATCCCGATCGTAAGGAACCAACTCCCCATCGATCAGTATCCTTAGAATCCTATATACATCCTCTAAGGTGACTGTCATCTCACCCATCGGTAAATGAAACATATAAGTCTCTGAGTGCCATCTCTCAACTAAAGCAGTAAGCAATCCCATGTTCGCCTAAAACTCAGGCACATACAAAATATGTTGCAGGTCCATAGCCTGAACCGTTGCTCTCTCCTCAACTGTCAGCTCTGCTCGCAAACTCTGAGTCGATGGGAATATCTCTTGTGACTCCAACATAGATAGGTCCTCTTGCAAGTCAAGCAAATCAATCATGTCAGTCATAGTGGCATTCCTTGTTCATCACAAAATGCTGCTTTTTATCTTAGTACTTATGATACTCTATCCTAGTGACACTCACTGTTCATCACAAAGTTTTGCTTCTATCCTAGTGGTACTCCCCGTTCATCCCAAAGTACTACGTGTTTTGCACTCCCTGTTCATCACAAAGTGCTGCTCATACTAGTACTCCCTGTTCATCACAAAGTACTATGTCTTGGTACTCCCTGTTCATCACAAAGTGCCTCGATCTATCCTAGTCTTCCCTAGAGGACCTGCTTGAGTGTATCCTCTCAGCAGCTTATCCAATCGACAACGTATGTTCATCACAAAACTGTCGATTTGCCCTAGAAGACATAAACGCGCCTAGCTAACCTAGACGCGCCTGGCACAAACACAAACACACCTAAGCATTTTTTGACCTTGTTTGACATATTCTAAAATGCATTTATTACCCTACTTGACCTGCATTTATGACAACATTTATTGCAACAAAGTACAAGGAGGTTTTGCGGTACTTATCGGCTCTCCTGCATCTGCTGGCCTCTGAAATTGGCTGCTGCTACTGCTCTATTCTCTCTTTGCACTCTAATCTCTTGGATGTGTGGATGACAATGAGGATGTTTTCCCCTCATAGTCTATTTTATAGATTGCCCTAGCCCTAGCCCTAGCCCTCATTTCTCGAGTCAATCTTCTTTATTTCATGACTCTGTCACTCTATCCTATTTAGTCAGTCCATTCTATCCTTCCTTTCTTATCGAGAGATTGTCTGCGATCTTTCCAGACATTTTCATCCAATCTCTCGAGGGGGCATATCATTCCCATCTCAGGGCAACTTTGTATCAGTTCATCTTATCTTCTTTGAAACAACGCGACAAGCTGCATTGTCTCAAAGAGGGGCAAAATGTAGACACCTAAAATTGTCCAGTCTAATTAAATAAATACTTTATTTATTTAATTATCTTTAGCCTAATTCTTCTATTAATTGAATAAATCTTTATTTATTTAATTAATTCATTTATCCTCTTCTAGCCTTATTTCTCATTTAAATAAATACATTTATTTATTTAAATTATCCTTTTCCTAAATTAAATAAATATCTTATTTATTTAATTAATCCCACTTCCTCTATTAATTAAATAAATCTTTATTTATTTAATTAATTCTTTAACCTTTTCTACCCATGACACATGTCATTCATCTCTTAATTCATACACTACCTACCCTCTCATTATTTTCTTATTTCTTTTACCTACCCTCTAATCATAGCCGACCATTTATCTTTTACACCTCTTAATCTTATCCCTCCATTTCAAATAGTGTCTTCTATATAAGGAGACGCTTCCTTCATTATCAAACCTTGACTAACTCAATTGTGCACTTGACTACACTATGCCTTTTACATGCGATCCTACTTGCAACCACATTTCCGTTCTTTGTTGAGCTCTTGTGCACATAAAATCTGAGAGCAAATATATCAAGCAAAATCAATGGAGATAGGAAGAATGAAGATCCAAACCCTATTGGACATGTGATGGTATAATCTTTGTGATTTCATTTGATTTGTATTGTCTTAGGTAATATTCATATGTTATGGTGGATCTTTGTTGTTGTTAGGCTAGGGTTTTGTGGTTGAATTCATTTAGTCTTTCAACATTGTTGTTATCCATTTTCACCGTATACATTACCATTTAGACTTTAGGAAAAAAACAAAATAGCTAGGTGTTCAATTTGGGATATCTAAATTTTAGGTTGTTGGACACATGTAAGGGGTACCAAGTGCATGCATGATAGTTATGACAAATGTCATAGGTCACCATGAGTTAATTTATGACAAAAAACTATTAATTTGGTCCATTTTGGTGAGATGCCTTATGACAATCGTAAGAGCATATGAAAGTGGCCATTTTGGGCTACATGCATGAGGTAGGCATGGGATTTTTCCAAGTGCTTTCTCTTCTCATTGTATCATGATACCGTAGTGGAATTCACTCCCAAGGGTTTCTATGAATTGGTGCCTTGAGATAGTAGTTTGTTTTAGCTATGTAAGTAGCAGGATTCTATAGAATTCTACAGTTTTCAAAGAAGTGTATTGTTGTTGTAATATCTGATTGGATTAGTAATATACTTTCCTCTTTTTTTTGTGGTGTATTTTTTTCTCTTATGGGTTTCTCAATGTATATCTAGTGTTAACTATGCAATGGTTTTATCTTTCTTTCTTTGATTCTATAATCACACTCTTTAAGGGTTAATCTTTGGATTAAGATTTGAAAACACTTTATTTTAAGTTTATATTGCAAGCTTTCTTCAACTTGTTATTCAACATTTGGTATCAAAGCTAATTGTTCTATTGAGGAAGGGACGTCTTTGTCTTATAAGTGTTAAAGGTTATTTGCTACACCATGAGCTTTTTCTATGTGTTTTTTTTTCAGATTTGTGAAAGATCGTATACCATAGCCTTTACCTCTTGTAAATATATTTATAAGTTTAACATGACACTAGCTATGAGATGTGGAAGTTGAAAGTATAATATCTCCTTGGAGAGAGAGATTAGTGATTGTTTATTTCAAAAGAAAAGAAACCAGCTACCTCTACTTTGTCAGATGAAGATTGGAAGAAGTTAGACAAGAAGGCACAAGGCATCATTCGGTTGTGTCTTACAAACTCTATCCTCCTGAATGTCTCTACAGAAGATACTGCATATAAGTTGTGGAGGAAAATAGGTAAAATCTATCAAATTAAGAGTTTTTCGAACAAGTTATATCTTAAAAGATGTTTGTAAATGAAGGATGGTGATTCTATTAATAAACATTTAAATTATTTTAATTTGATTATAAGTTAGCTTGCATCAATAGATGTTAATATTGAAGATGATGATAAGTGTATTTTGTTGCTTTACTCTTTTCTTTATTCTTGGGAAAATCTAATCATTTCCATAAGTAGTGGTGGTACATAACTGAAGATGGATAGTATTATTACTATACTTATTTTAGAAGAAATGAGGAGAAAGACCATGAATGTTCACTTCTAATATGTCTTGCATGTTTTAGGAAGGTTTGAGGAGGAAGGGACTAAAGGGGATAAAAAGAATGATTAGTCAAAAGGAAACTATAAGACACCTAGAAAGAGCAAAGTTGGAACTATGATAAAAGAGGGCATGTGAAGAACAAGTGCAAGAATAAGAAAAGAGGACTGAAACTTCCATGAATAAGTCCTCAGATGATAGTGATTCTAATGCTTTGTTTATTTCAACTAACTCTATTAGTAGCAATGTTGGCTTATTGATTTAGATGCCTCTTACCATATGACTCCTCACAAGAAGTGGTTTTCTACATAAAAAGTATATGATGGGGGAGAGGTTTTCCTTGTTGATAACAACACAAAGAAGATTGTCTATAAAGGAAGGGTAAAGTTATATTTTACCGATGGGAGGGTTAAAACTCTTGATACTATTTTACATATTCTAGGACTTGTGAGAAATTTACTTTTGGTACCCAAGTCGAATGATTCTAAAATGCACGTGACATTTGACAAATCTAGTTGCAAGTTGGTAACGGGGAGTTTGGTGATTGCTAAGGAATATTAGACAAGGACTTTGTTAAGGCTACATGCCTTCACTCTTTGTAATTTTGCTTTTGTAACTAGGACTAAAAATGCATGTATGTTGTGGCACCATAGATTGGGTCACATTGGTGAAAAGGATCTTAAGACCATAGTAGATAAGAAGCTAGTTGACGATATTTTTGATTATTGTGTTAGTTAAAATGATTTATGTGAGCATTGTATATCTGGTAAATAAAACAAGTCATCATTTCCTAAAGGAGTTAATAAGGCCAAGAGACCTTTAGAGATTATTCATTTGGATGTATGTGGTCCAGTGGATATTAAATCTTTGAATACATCTCGATATTAGGTTTCCTTCATTGACGATGTTTCTAGATATACTTGGATCTATTTTATGCATTCACAATCTATTTTTTTTACTGTTTAAGGAATATAAGGCCTTGATTGAAAAACAACTAGATTATAAGATAAGAGTATTGAGATATGACAATAGGTTTGAATATTTCTCTAAGGAATTTGATGAATTTTGTAAGCATGCATGAAGTGTTAGGAAAAACACTACACCTTATACTCCCCAACAAAATGGGGTGGCAAAAAGAATGAACTGTACATTAATGGAGAGAGTTAGGAGCATGTTAAGTAGTTTTAATCTATATAAATTTTTTTGGAGAAAATTTGTTGGTACTTATTTTTATTTAATTAATAGAAATATCTCTAATTGAGAAAAAACCTTATGAAGTGTGGATGGGTAAAAAGATCATTTCACAAGTAAGGGTCTTTGGTTGTGAGGTTTATGTTCATGTGCCTCAAGAGAAGTGATCTAAATTGGATCCAAAAATCTCACAAACGAGTCTTTGTTGATTGTAGTGATAATAGAAAAGTAAAGCTTTGGAATCCTCTAACCCATAAAATGATCTTTTCTAAAGATGTGATTTTTAGGGAATTTAGAGCCTACTCATATGAAGAACAACCAAATGAAAAGACAAAGACAATGCACTTTTAAACTAAGATTGAGAAGTAAGAAGATGCACACGTGGAAGAACAATTTGATTGAACAAAAGATGGAGAAGAAGAAGAGGGTTCAAAGAGTTCAAATGATGTGCAATATGGGCACATAGAGGATGAACAAGTAGAGACCATTACTCATATATTGAGGAGGTGCACAAGGCAACAAAATCTAGTTGATGGGTATAGCTCATCAAATTTTCATTGTTATTTTTCTTTATTAAGTATTGATGATGAGACTAGATCTTATAGGGAAACTCTCTCTTCCGAGGAAAGTGAGTCTTGGATGAAGGCCATGTAGGAGGAGATTATGGCTTTGGATAGTTGTGGCACCTATGATCTTGTTAGTTTTCCCAAAGGAAGGAATCCCATTGGATGCAAGTGAGTATTTAAGAAGAAGTTTGGTGTAGATAGTCAGTTAGATTGGTACAAGGTCCTGCTAGAGAGAGGGAGTTTATTTCAATAAAATATTCTCTCTCGGTGCTATGCTAACCTCTATTAGATTCCTTAGACACTTAAATTTGATTAACTAATTTAATCAAATTTAGTCCCTTTTGGTCACATATATTAATTGAATAATTAACATTAATTAATTAATTATTGCATCCACTTCCAATTAATTAATAAATGCATCATGTGAACATTTGATTAAATTTTAATCCCCTTTTATGCTAATTCTATTAAATAAAATAAATGTGTCATTTATTTTATTTTATTCATATTCTCTTTTCCCTCTTAGTCATCTTATTTAAATTTAATAATTCGAATAATGAAAATAGAGCACATGGCTCCTAATATTAAACCTCATCTAACCTCTCATCTAACCTAACCCACTAACCACCCCTGAGTTCTAACCAAACCTATCCCTTAAACCACCATTGGCACATGTGTGCACATTCCCTATTTTGCAAATATTTGGAAAAGAATCAATTTGTTTGGGTGTTTCTCTCTCAAAACGACATGTGGCTTACCTTCCATTTGTCATTTCTTGCAATGAAACCTTCCCTCTTAGAGGACACTTATCACTCCTTGCATTGCCACTTGTCCTCAATTGAGACAAGTAGCACTTTCTCAAGCCTCATCTCATCTCCAATAATTCTTATTTAAACCTTCCATTTTCCTTCATTAATCATGCACTTTCATGCTATTGTAATGTCATAATGTCAATCTGATTATGCTCATCCATCCTTGTATGCATATTTTATCTTAATTTGCACATTGCATTTCATATCAATCTTCATGGAGCATTTTCAAGCACCTTTGGAGATGTAGCATTGAGCACACATTCAAATTGAAGGACAATCAAATCGAGGAGATTGAGTTTGTGCTTTTATTGCTTATATAATTTGATTACTTAGTTTCCTTTTTAGTGTCCTAATAATGAGTCTAGGCTTGATAATTATGTAGTTTTAAATTGTCATTTGTATTTTCAATCTTTTTAATTTGCACAATTTTTTGTTCACATTTCTGACATTCCCAGTGGGACCCAATTCACATGTCAAATCTCATGTTTTTTGTTGTTTGAGTGCCTTTTATAACATATTTTGATCTCATGCAAGTAGAAACATGAAATTTCAAGTTGATTTTCGCTTTGATAGAAGTCAGTTCGAATCTAGATGCATTTCAAGAAGCTACACGAAAGTATTGATAAACAACGAGAACAACATCAAGAACTACAGAAGTGCATTCTCGAGACTTGTACATAAGGTATAATTGTGGATGTTAATTTTCATATTTTTAAAATGTTTTTGGTTTTTATCAATTGAATGATGGGTTTGCTTGTCAAATTAGTGGGTTTGCATGTATAAATAACTTGTTTGCATATATAAATAGCGGGTTTGCATATATAAATTATAGCAAGATTGCATACTGTAATGATGGGTTTGCATTAATATGTGCATTTATTTGTTTTTTGTCGGTTTTTGTTTTATGTGTTTTTCCACTAACCTGCTAATCTATTTTCTGTCTGCTATTTTTTGTAATCATCTGTGCAGGTTCAATTGTTGAAGACCCCAAACTTTCAAACTCTAAATTGTTTATTGTAGGATTGCCAAAGAGGGGTGTTTTGAAAAATAAATTTTAAAATGAACCATGTGCTTGTTGGTAGATTAGAAAACTCTTTGATTTATCAAGGGAATTAATCTTGTTTGTCGTGGAATCTTTTATTTTATTTTAGATTATATCCCTTAAATTAGTATACAGGCATCCTCTCTCCTCACGCTCCCAGGCGACCTTGGGTATAAGAGAATGTTTACTAATTTCATTAGAGAACTTGCCTTGGTGGAAAAAGTACTCATCCCAAGAGTGACTCAAAGCGATACTTTCAATTTAGTCTGTTATATAAATGGGCTAGGATGAAAACACACGTCCTTTTTATGAAAAGTGTATCTCAACGATTCCCCTAGTATCCACATTTGTGTGAGATACATAAAAATCCTCTCAATAGGACTGGGACGGGCTCTTAAGTGAGTTATTGCCGAATGGATAGCCATCAAGTCCCCAAATTATGACTAAACATTTTTGTTGTAGCCAAAACCCATGCTTTGTGGTTCAAGGAGCGCAGATCGTACCTTGAATCTCTATCTTTCCATTGCATTTGAGGTATTCTATTGTAAGAGGTTCACAAAGTAGTATCCACTTTCTAGCCTTAGGTTGTCAACTGCCTAATGTGTCTTCATGTGCAAACTAGTAAAATGTTAGCACTTGGGCTAATTCAAGTCCTCATCATTCAGTCAAGTCAGGCAATTATTTTTATGTTTGTTGTGTTTGTGCCACATAATCATCTTTTGCCAAAAACAAGTCCAAAATACCAAGTCTAGCGAGTTCGCAATCTACAAAAAAAAAACTTACATGATTTTACCCTATCAGAGAAAATGTGGGCTTGCTGTCTCAAATCGTGGGTTTGCACCTTCAAACAGTGAGAAAACTATTGTTTTCTCAACTCTTTTTCTCAAGTCCTAGAACAACAGGTTTGTTATTTCAAACCGTAGGATTGCCATTCAAAACAATGGGTTTGCCTCTTGTCCTAGCAAGAACGTGTTTTGTCCCATTACCTTGCTAAAATTGCCAATTATTGGGTCTACTTTGTCATCGAGAAAGTTTTCCTTTGGTCCTAGAAAGTTGCTAATCCATTTGCGTCATCATAATCATCATCCAAGGTCTCATTTTGCATGTCCATTATCGTCATCCTAGTCATTTGCATAGTCACCTTGAGCATCATAATCCAAATTTGCATCACCATTTTCCCTTAGAGTCACACCATCATTATCCTTATTTCCTAAGTCAAGAATCCTTATCAAACATCAAGTCAAAAATCAAACATCAATTGGACATCAAACAACTTTAATCAATCAATCAGTCTTTTGCTCCAATATTTTCATCAATTCAATCAATCAATCACACCTTTAGGTGAATCAAGTATCAATCAACCAATCTTTTCATTAAATGAATCAATCGATCAATTCTTCAATCAAGTTGAATCAATCAATCGATCAATTCTTCAATCAAGTTGAATCAATCAATCGATCAATCCTTCAATCAAGTTCAATTAATTCAATTAATCAATCGAACCTTTCGATCAATCATCCAAGTCAATCAAATCAAACCATAAATCAATCTTTGCTCACTAGTTGGTCTCATATTCCAGGATTATCATATAGTCTACATCATTAGTGACCATTATTACGAGTCTTTGACTATATCATGTCTAGAGTTCAATTTCTACATTGTTGTGGCCTTATCACCTCGAACCAAAGGTTTAGTTTTCATAGATTATTGTTGTTTCTTGAGTGCATCCTCTTGAGTAACTATTGCATCACATTACTTAATAGACTTGGGAAAATCCCAATTTGAGTACCAAGAGTTCAATCAATCCTATTGATTTCAAATCAGTCCTTTTGTTTCATCAATCTTTTATCAAATCAATCAAATTGATCATCAATTTTGATCCATTGGCTTTAGTGGTGCATTTCATCTTCACATCTTTTCATCTCTTGGTGCATGCCCATCATCACTCAATCCAAATCAAGACAAGCAATGGAGCAACAATCTTCCTAATTTGGCCTAGGATTCCCTAACCTTCAAATAGATCCTAATTCGGGTGTCATGCCCATTGTGCCAAGAAATGTGCCTTTTAACTTTGATCCACTTAATGAAGTCCCTTTAGATGAGACCATGGTAAATCAACTAGATAAAAAAGATGTCCAAATCAGTCCTATACACCACTTCCTCCAAAACCTGAATAACACTCAAATAGAAGAGGACATCATTGAGAGTCGTAAGGACATCATTTTCATAAACATGATCACTCAAGGCATGACCATTGCCTCTTCAATCAACCTAGTGAATGTCAGTCCTCAAGAGCCACCACAACAATAGATCTCCCCCTCAATGTCATCACAATTGTCTTAACAACAAGCATCACTCCCGCTCTCTTAGTAACAAGTTGTGATATCATCAGTGCCACCCCAATCACAAGTCTAATTATCTATGGCACCACCTCAACAAAGTAACCAAATTGCATCAATAGGATTACCACTTTTGGGTACGCTTGGTAGAAATTATCAACCCTTTTATGCCAATTCATCAGGGTTTGCACCACCTACATCCTTAGGAGGAATTGCCTAGACAATCGTGCCATAAATGTAGCTTATCACATCAATCTCCATGATAACTCAAATTTCCATGAATTCCAACATGATTCATGCTAAAAACTTTGTCAATCTAGTCTTGTGACCCGTAAATGTATCTTTAGCATAAACGCAAGCCATGACTACTGGAATGCCTGGCTATCTCCCACTACTTGTCACCCATGCTATGATTGGGGGCATGATCTCTATTGTACCAACATCCTTCATTCCTCCACATGCCCAATCCATGATGCAAGCTATTAATTTTATGCAATACCAACCACCCATATTTGTGCTACCTGTTGTATCATAACAACAAGTCAGCTACTTGCAAGTGCTAGCCTCTTCTCGCGTCGTGATGAATACATACCAATTATTAGGCGGTGCTAATCTAAATCCCCCATCTCAAAATCAACAAGTACATATCATCATACCTATGATGGGGGTAATTAGCTCCAGGATGGTACACATCAAGTCAATACATCCCAAAATCCTTTGTACCAGTAGAAATATAGCATGCAACAACCAAATATCACTGCTTATAGGCAATATCTATTGGTTCAATCATATGGTCCTATGTATCAACAATCGCCCATTTACCAAAATATGGAAAGCTATAACAATCACAATAGTAACCCCATCATGTCCTGTCACATCTGGTTGCATACCAAATTCCACAATATCAATCTCCCTTATCATCAATTGATCTATTTCCTATCAATATCGAATGGGAGGAAATGAAGGCAACTCTTAAAACTTTACAAGGAAACAACTCCAAGCGAGTTTTTAAATTTGAAGAGCTCTACTCCTATTCTTTTGACAAGTCAATTACTGCCATGCCATTCCATAAACACTTTTAAATGCCAAAATTTGATAAATACAAAGGGAAAGGTGATCCTAGGCCTCACATCAAAGAATCTTATATAGCTTGTCAGGAAGTGGATCACTATGACAATTATCTATTGCAATTATTTCAAAAAAGTCTCAATTGACTTGCCTTAAAGTGGTTCTCCAAGTTACCATTTAGCACAATCACTACATTTACAGACTTATCGAAGAAATTTGTAACACATTACCACTATAATGTGGAAAATGATATTTCTATGCTCGACCTCTATCAAGCTAAATAGAAGGGAGGAGATAGTCTCCTAGATTACATTCAAAGGTGGAAAGCTCTTGCCAGTTGTCTCCCATGCAAGATCCCTGATTCTCAATTGGTCCTAGTTTTCATGAGAAATATTTACCTTAAGCTTGCATATCACATGCAATTAAATTGTGCAAGCACATTCCATGATATCATGTCCAAGGGGCCAATAGTCGAAAAGGCCTTCAGATAAGTTGACCAATGATAAATCAAAGTATTGGAATAAGAACACGAATGTGGTTGGAGATGGAGTGAATAATTCTAAGACCATTTAGATGATCGTGGTTGCCAAGCCACCTCCATGACTAGCTTACGTCACTCCTCTACAACAATCTTATGTTAATCCTTCTCCAACAATCCTCATTAATCCTCAATAGCAAGTGCAACATGCTTAAACCAATCCGACCAATGCTATTACAATTTTTCAAGCTCCACCAAAACCAATGGGTCATAACAACCCGAAGCATCACTTCACCCCATTAGGGGAACCTCTTGAGGTCATCTGTAAAATGATGGAGCAACATAGTTTGGTCATATACCCATAGTCACAACCATTTGATGGATCTAAACCTAAACATGATTGGTAAAAAGAGAATGATTATTGCACTTATCATTGTATCAAAGGTCATTCCACAAATAAGTGCATGAAACTTAAGCATTTGGTTCAAGACTTTATTGATGATAGAAAGATTGCCATTGATCCTATCATAGGAAAGTCTCCAAATACCCATCTTGGGATATACAAGAATGATTTTCTTAAGCATCAGAGTGAAGCTAATAATTTTGGTTATGGTAAGTCTAATACAACTAATAACATCAATTATAATGCAGTACCATTTGATTCCAATAACACCATTGGTTTTATTAGTCATTCCAAAGGTCACATTAGCATGATTCATGTCAAAGGGGCATGCAATCAATGCACAATCACCACTAGAAAGGCTCGCATGACCATTCTTGCACCTACAACCCCTACCCCACCTCAAGCTCTGGTATCCATGCAATATAATATCCTAGAGCATCTAGGGAAGACTCCCACATAGATTTATATACTAGATTTGATCAGGTCTACACTTGCCTAACAAGAGATCCTCACACGCACTGCAAGAAGCACGCGTCCCAAGAAATATCATTCATACTCAATTCCAAGCCATGATAGTGCACTTGTCTTCCACATATCACCTCAATTTTACCCAATCAAATGCTATGGTTCCCAATCCTAAACACATCTACAGTTGAATATTGAAGCCACTGTGAAAAAGTATAAGGTGAAACAAGTCTTGATTGATAATGGTTCGGCCCTAAATCTTTGTACATTGAAGTTCATTACTCATGTGGGGTATACTATCATAGATATGCATAACTAATCTATCACCATCAAAGGTTATGATAATGGTAAAAGAATCTCAATGGGTATGATCAATCTTCCTATCTAGGTGGGATTGGTAAAGAAAAACACACTATGCCACGTCCTTGATCTGGATCTTCCCTTTAATATCCTTTTGGCTGCCCTTGGATCCATGCCATGCAGGCCATCCTATCTACCTTCCATCAATCCCTCAAATTTCCATATCAGGATTGTGAAATTACCATTCATGGAGACTCTCAACCACTTGAGTATTTTCATGCCCTCGAAGCCTCATCCCCATACTCATATAATTTCCCTAGGATCAATACCGGAACCCCTCACACTACCCCATCATCATCATATGTTGACCCTAAATCCATACTCACTGGTTCTAAGAAAAAAACCTCCATCCCATCATCCTTTTCCTAGCTCAAGATCAATGACGCCGAATGTGGTGAGTATGCCCTCCAAGGAACCCTCACAGTGGGCGTACTACATCTAGATCCACATGCCTATGGAAAACCTACTAAAGAGCAGAAGAAGGAACCTATTATAAGAAAATATGGTTTGACCATGTTCCAATCTCATGGTGAAGACAACCATAAAGTTATAGAAGGAGATATCAACCAATGGATCTATAAAGATATTTTGGAGGATAATGACACCTGCCTTAATTACTTCAATAACAAATATCCAACATACCATAAGTTAGCCACCCAATGATTGGATTATCAAGGTGGAGGATTAGAACAAGAAGAGCAAGGAATCAAAAAACCTATTGACCCAACTCCTAATGTTCGCTATCAGGGGCTTGGTTTTGGACATCCCTCCCATAAAGCCTCAACTTCGATAGACAGTTCTAGAAATGATGAGAGTGGTTCAGTCAAAATCGAAGACATACTTGAGGTGGTTGTCAAACAAGCATATGATGATATCGATAATGGCTCTAACTTTGGGACTTTCACCCTCTTTGACACATCCATACTACTAATTGACCTTCCCCTTAGACATCTCGAACTCATTTATTGGGGCCAAATTGTTACACACCTTGACACATTCCAGAATGATGCAACACTCCTAGAGTTTCTAGGTACAACTGAAAGTGCACTAGATATTATCACCTAGATAAAAATACAGTGTACAGACTAGATCCTCAAGGTTACTTTGGGGAAGAGGAGATCCTTAATCGCAAAAGTGAAAAAATAAATAAAAATCAAGAGTCTAGTGGTGCAAACCTTTCTAAGGCACCTATAGATCGTAAAATAGTTAAAACAAAGGGTGTATCTTTTGGTGAAATGCTCCCCAAGGTGGAAAAAGATGAGGACTCTCCTCTTCCCCTCATTAACATGCAGATTCCTAATAGATTACCTATCCTCATAGATGGAACATAAGAAATAAACTTGGATACAACATAAAATTCATACATTACTCATGTGGTTGCTTCCTTATCTAAAGAAAATTTCTAGGTATTTTCTTAGATCCTTTACAAATGGTCTATCAATTTTGCCTAGTCCTTTGCCAACATGCCTAGCCTAGACCCCGATCTTGTGGTACATCACTTGGTTGTCAATCTAGATGTTAAACCTGTTAAGTAGAAAATGAGAAAGATGCATCCCTAGATAGCATTATTGGTTAAGGTAGAATTAGAGAAGCTATTGGAGGTTAAGTTATCTACCCAATTGATTATTCTAATTGGATTTCTAATATGGTACTAGTCTCCAAACCCAATGGGGATTTAAGAGTTTGCACCGACTTCTACAACCTCAATAAAGCATGTCCTAAAGATGATTTTCCACTTCCCAACATCGACATCCTTGTTCACCTCACAACAAGACATGGAATGCTCTCCCTCATGGACATTTTTTCAGGTTATAACTAGATTAAGATTGTATAAGAAGATCAACACAAAACAACATTTACCACTCCTTGGGGAACCTTTGTTATCAAGTCATACCATTTGGCTTGAAAAATGTAGGAGTTACTTATCAATAGGCTATGATAGTGATCTTCCATGACCACATGCATACCATATTAGAAGATTATGTAGACGATATCTTGGGTAAGTCCAAGACATGAGCAAAACATCTGGCCATATTGGAATGAATTTTTGAACACCTTGCCAAGTATAAACTGCAACTGAATCCCAATAAATGTGTGTTTGAGGTTACCTTGGGTAAAATCCTAGGCTTTATTGTTTCCAGGCCTCCGTGGCATCGAAGTTGACCCCAAAAAGGTCAAAGAAATATTAGAAATGCCTCCTAAGACTCTGAAAAACTTACACAGTTTATAGGGAAAAGTTTTTTCTATTAGGCATTTCATCTCTCAAATTGCAGACAAGTGTTAGTCATTTACGATTCTGCTTCAAAAAACTATCTAGTGTTCAAGTCTAGTTCCCCCTGCTAGCAAGCCTTTAAAAAAATAAAAGAATGTCTAGCTAATCCTCTAGTCCTAATGTTGCCAATTCCAAGTTGACATCTGTTGTTGTATATTTAAGTCACTCTAGTTGCCTGGGGGGCACTCCTTTCTCAACATGATGATCAAGGGAGAGAATGTGCAATCTATTACATCAGCCAAACTCTAGCCGGATATGAGTTTAATTATTCACCAATGGTAAAATAATGCTTAGTTGTCGTCTTCTTCTTCCAAAATCTTCGACACTACATGTTGAGTTATACTGTCAACCTCATTTGCAAGATTGATCCTCTAAAGTGTCTTCTATAAAAAACAATTTTTACAGGTCGCATGGCCAAGTGGGTAATGTTACTTAGTGAATTTAACAATTCAATATGTAGATTGGAAGGCTATTAAAGGACAAGTTATAGTAGATCAACTGGTAGAAACACCCTTGGTATATGCTTATCCGTAGGTTACAAAATTTCTAGATGGCGTCATGACCCCCATGGAAGCTATATTTTGATGGTTCCCACACTCAAAAGGGATTGGGGGTAGGTTTCCTTTTTGTCACTTAGTAAAGAGATCTCATCCCTAAGGCATTCAAGACAACTTTACCATGTACCAACAACATCATAGAATATATAGGCTCATCATAGGTCCCAAAATAACTATCCAATGGAACATCTAGGAACTACAAGTTTATGGAGATTCTTAGCTTGTCGTCAAACAAGTAAATGATGATTATCAAACCAAAGATGATAAGTTGTTTCCTTATAAAAGAATGGTTGATGATCTCAAGAAAACTTCTAGATTATCATATTTGATCAAATTCCCAAAGCACAAAATAAAGCATCTGACGCAATGGCAACCATAGGGTCTCTCCTGGATATTGAAACAAATAATCCCAAGTATGAGTTTCTAGTTGAGCAACTTCTCCAACCTGCATTCGATATATCTCACACAGAGATGGTGTGTAACATTGTTGGTCCCCAATTATCTTGGTATCATGACATTTATGTATATCTTAAAGATGGTTACCTTCCACCAAACATATCCCAAAAAAACTACCAAAACCTTATCGACCGCGCTGATCGATTTACAATTATAGGAAATAATTTATATCATCAAGACTATCACAATATCCTCACTAGATGTTTTGACTTGAATGAAGCTAATCTTGTGATGAAAGAAGTGTATGTCTAATCTTGTGGCGCTCATACAAGTGGATATGTCCTTTCCAAACGACTTTTGAGAATGAGATACTATTGGCTCACTATGGAACATGACTGCTATGAGTTTTTCAAGAAGTGTGTGTCCTGTTAATGACTGGAGGTCTGATCCATGTTCCAGCACATGATTTGCAACCTATCATTATGTCATGCCCTTTTCCTACATGGGGCCTTGATCTTGTTGGTAAAATCCACCCTCCCTCATCTGATGGCCACAAGTTCATTATTGCCACCACTAAATATTTCACAAAAAAGGGTTGAAGCCATTCCACTTACCCTTACCACTAGTGTTCAAGTTTCCAAGTTCATTCTCTACAACATCATTTGCCTCTATGGAGTCCCATCCACCATCATCATTGAAAATGGTACTCCCTTCAAAAACCAACATATGTGTGACCTCTACTCCACATTCCACATCCAACATTGTTGGTCCACTCCATATTATCCACAAGGTAATGACCAAGCTGAGGAAACTGATAAAACCCTTTTGCATATCCTCAAAAAGGTTGTCAATGAAATTGGTTGTTACTGACACCTCCATCTCAATCTCGCCTCATGGGCTTACTGCACCAGTATCTGTACCCCAACCAACACCACCCCATATTCCCTTGTTTGTGGCACTGAATCTGTCTTATCAATTGAGATTGAGTTGCCATTCCTATGGATATCCCTGATAGATTTCATTTCTAATGAAGACTATTGGGTAGCAAAGATTGCTCAGCTAGATCTTCTTGATGAGTAGCATCAAAAGGCCCATGATCATCTAAAAGTTTATCAAACTAGGCTCAAAAGAGAGTATCGGAAGAAAGTATACCCTTGGGAATTTGAAGTAGGTGATTTGGTCCTCCACGAAAATCCAAGAAAATCAGTAGGACAAAGAAAATAAAGGAAAGTTTGAAGCTAATTGGCTGGGTCCATATGTGGTTATTGCTAAATATGGTTTAGGGGCCTATCAGTTATCTGCTATAGAAGTGGAAACTATTCATGATCCCCTCAACATAATTCACTTGAAAATATTCTAAAACTAGTTTGTGGTAGACATCCCACTTTTCAAAATTAAAAAATTAAAAAATAAGAAAAAATAAAATAAATTTAAAAAATAGAATACAAAAAAATAAAAAAATAGGAAAGAAAAATGATTTGTCCTTTGGTGAAAACCGCTTCATGTGGTGCCTTGGACAAGTACATGTGGTGAAAACCTAGAAACACATGCTATATGTAAAGGGTAGTTCCATTACCCCTTAGGGTCTTGTTCTCCTTCATGCTTGGTATCATGTTATTGTTTGGATTCTTCATCCTTCATTTTGTGGCTCTCCGAGTTGCTTTCCGCTTCCATCCCATTCTTTCATCACCTATCTTGTTTTTATCATGCCTGAACATTCAACAAAGATATATATGCAGTTGTCATCTTCATATAATGTGTCCTAGTGTTAGTCCTTTTGTACATAAGTCAGTCCAATTATGTACATTCCTTGGTTCACATTGCGGTTTCCATGTCGGTTGTACATAGGTTTCACTTGTATATAGGTGTCAGTTGTGTCGTCAAGACTATGTCCCATAAGTTGGTTTTTCATCAAGCATCCTAACGTGTCTTTGCCATCTCGATTGTATCAGGTACCTTTTGTCATCCAGTCTCATCGATCTCTTATCCAATCATTAGTCTACACAGAATGTATTCTTTAGTCAGACAACATTGAATCCTATCTCTCAGTTATCCTTTTAGCTGAAATATATTTGAGGCACTTGTGTTGCCTTTGATTCTTTTTGATCTTTTTTAATCTTTTTGAGCTCTGTTGTTTTGTCTCCTCACGATCACCAGGATCCTTCATATCATGGTGTGCTATGAGTGATGAAACTTGGGGCATGGTCTTGTTTTCTTTTTTGCATGTATTTTCTTGATGGGTCCCTTTTTGTTTTCTCATGAGGCCTCAACTATCTCATGTTACATTGGGGTACATCTTCTCCTTGTGGTTTTCCTGGCACTATTTCTCTCCAGGCTATTTGTGACTCTATGTGGTGCTAGGCTAACCTTTTTGTGTGTTTGTTTGTTGTGTCCATTGATGCATTGGTTATGAAATGAACTTGGTTCCTCATACCCTAGTGCCTCATTTACAATGCTAAATCAAAACAAGTGCTTGCTACATGGAAACCCATTTCCAAGGGTCCTCATGCTTCATGATTGTTCATTTGCATGTTTTGTTGCATTGCATTTTCCTGATACTTTTCTCTTATCCATTGTGAATGGGAATGTGCACATGTCCATGTGTCTCCATCCTCAGTGGTGTCGATGTCTAACAATCTTGAGAGAATTCTATATTCATTCATCATGGTAGTCATGCATCTTATTCCATTTGCATCCATGTAGGATCTTACGTGCATCTCATCTTGCATCATTAATCTAGGTTAGTACATAAATCCATACATTGATACATCACTGCATCCATCCATACACATCATACTACATCATCATATCCATGTTAGCATCTCATCATCATTATGCATATATCCACATAGTCCACATCATGAGCATACATTTCTAATCACTATGCATCCATCCATGTCATAGATACAATCATAAGTCATAAAAAATAATGAATAAAAACATTACATCGTGCATCACAAATCAATCAGTACTATCATATAGGATTAATCATACCATAAGAATCCATGTACATAATCATCAAGCACATCCTGCATCATAGATAAATCCATGCATCTCACATAGATATCACACATATCAATGCATACCCATCGCATCCTGCATAACACACATGCTAGTCCATCATATCATATACATCCATACATACATCATAAAACCATAAAAAATGCCATACACATAAAGGGTGAGAAAAATCTCCATCGTATATATATCATCATCAAATGTAATCAAAATATGTGTATAAGTCCATCAAATGGCTCAAATATATATGGTACATCCGTGTCTCAAATAGTGAGGTACTCACTGAATGATCATGTCTACAAGAATGGAGTACAATAAATAAATGAATCTATGAATCAATGAATGTGTATGGTACATTAAAAAAAATATACATCTGCATCATCTGTACATAGCATAACGCTCATGGGATGGCTTAACAGGGCTCTACCCTATCCCTTGTTTAGGTCCCTGTCTCATGGATGTCAATCCTTGCCCTTGTTCTTGTGATCCCTATGTGGATCCTATAGATGACCTTGTAGAGTGGCCACTCTGCCTTGAGTGGGTCCTCCTGCTCGATCCCCCTATTTCTCTACTCGAGCCACCACCATGTGAGGAGATAATCTGCCAGGCCCTGGGAGGTGCTACATACTGCTCTCCCTACGAGGGAGGGACTGATGACTTGTATCATGATCTTTACCATCCTACCTCATGTAAAACTCATGAATCTCCTCAAGATATCACTCTATTAATGCAGTAGCTAGACCTCCCTCTCCCCCTCTTCCTTCAGTCTTCCTTGCCTCATCCCTCTTCTGCCGGTAGTAGGAGGCCCTCTCCTTTATCCTCTACCATGCATCCTCAATGACATCCCTAATAGCCAATGCAACATCCCTCTCCTAACAGAGTATGTCCCTCTTTGCCTATAGTTGTGCCCTATCCAGTGCGAGCTAATCTCACTCCTATATTAGGTTGGCTATATGTGCAGTGGCATCCATGATCCTCTCCTCTTCCTTGTCCAATGCCTCTTGTAAAGACTGTATCGATACTACAGGATCTGTAGGTGCTATTGAGCTCTCCCCCCTCTTTGCTCTCCTCCACCTCTTGGATCCTGTGTGATGCAGAGCCAAGAAACAAACTAGGTGAAAATCTTCTCTCACAAACAAATATTATGTCCAAAACAAGTTATTTTGTTTTTTCAAGGTGTGAACACCACACCTACCAAATACTCAACTCACACAACAATTTGTGTCACCAGATCCATACCGGTTTAGTATCTTCTGGTACCGGTATGATGAAAACACTCTACCCTTGTGTGAATGTCAGACACTCTTCTGGTATTGATGAGATGGAAACCTATTGGATTTTGTCTATTGGTGGTCCAAAAAACACAAAACACCCATAATATCTAGTTATTAGATGTGTTAGGGAATACTTATCTCACAACTGTCCTATTGTCTAGTAGCCCTACCGGTTGAGTTCTCTAAACACAACTTAACAAAATTCCAAAGGACAAGAAAAACTAAATGTAGATTTAGATACCCTTTATCAAGTTACACAAGTCCTGATGCAGAGATCTTCAACAGTAGTGTGTCAAACCCCACACACTCTCTCACCTTTCACTCTCACAATCTCAAGCCTATGAAGGCCTCAACTCACACCAAAACCAAAACTTGAACTTTATCCCTCACAAGGGTTGGCAAACACCTTCACTATGCCCTTAGGGTCTCACAAGACCTTCCACAACCTTCTTATCATTGATGGAAACAAGGTTCCATAGGATCAACCAGCCATAGACTTCACCTACTGGCACCGACAGATATAACAAGGCTCATTAACACCGGCAACCAGTTTACACTGGCAGAAGATTATACCGGCATTCCAGGCCAACTTGAGAATAAATATTGTTTATGTGAAATAAATTGTAATGTAAATTATAGTTGTATTTTCAAATAACCTTTTGGAACTTCTCTCAGACTCCAAAGAACCAGACCTCCAACTTGCTCCAACACACCTAGACACTTATTTGGGTCACAAACCTAGTTTATCAGATTAGGCCTGGGTTACAAAGGAAGTGTATGGGAATGGGACCACAAGGAAGATCCAATGATTTAGAGGGATTGTCTAATGTCTGAATGTACCAATTCAACCATATAAATCCTTCTAATGTCTGGCATCATGCAATCCATCAATTCTTGACTGTACTAGTCTAAACCCTTACAAAGTTTAGGCTAGGGCTTGGTGGTGCAAATACCAGTCCAAATCCCCTGATATTTCCCCTTTGGAATATCATAATAAACCCTCCTAAATTTCATCCTACCAAAGGCCGTTGAGATCCAATTACTAGATTGCAAGTTAGGGCCTCATCTTTGCAACACCCTAGGGAAATTAAGGGTTTTCGGACCTACAGAAGCAAATTGTCGATATCTCCTCCCAAATACCACTTCAAGGGGTTAGACCAGATTCATATAAAATATTATTTTGTGTTCTACTGTACCAAGCCAAGGTTTTACAAAATCATTCAATGTTCTATATAGACAGTACATAAAAGTAACAGAATTTAGGCAAAATCAGATTTGTTTCATTTCATACTCTCCACCAAACTTCTTCAAATCATTTTGTGCCTTCAACCAGCCTTTCTCATCAGTTTTACAAGCATAAATAGGCTCCTCTCAATGACCACAACCAACTTTGAAATGGTTGTGACCGTTGGAAATAGGTTACATTCCAACCGACAACTTTTCAAAAGTTGCTTTGACAATAATGACAACTTTTGCAACTTTGAATTTCTAAGCACCTAAACCTTACCAAAAATATCTAAGAACACCATTAACCTTTAAAACACTTAAGACAACATTCTAGGATCATAAAAACAAAATTTCATGATTCAAGCCCACATGGCCTAATAGACCTCTAGGCTTATATGTGCACCTGAGAGATTATTGACCACACAAAGGCATTTTATTACATCTAGGGTGATCCTTGAGATCCAACCCATTATAGAAACACAAATAAAAACAAAAAAACACTAGACACCCCTAATGGCATGAAAACACCATGAAAAGAAGAGGTGCCCTGCACCATACTCCCCAGGCTAAAGAAACTCAAGTCCCTTGAGTGGGTATGTTTGCAATTTTGGTTTCTGTCCTCTCAATGGCTTGTGAGATCATACATGTAGCATCTTCTAAAGGTTGATTCCTCAATTTGACCAAGTATTCCAAATGAGTCTTCCTCCTTGTTTGCTTGCTGACCCTTTGATCCAAAATACACTCAATTTCTGGTTTGGGTTGTGTGGGAAGTCCTTCTATCATGTCTACAATAGAGGAATCAGATTGACTTGCATAAAAAACATCATCAACAACACCCTTATATGCATATATATTAGAAACATTAAATATAGGTGACAATCCCATATCCAGGGGTAGATCTTTTTGTATGCATTGTTCCCACATCTTTTGAGGACCTTGAAAGGACCTATCTTCTTCATGAGTAGCTTGGTGTATTTATCCTTAGGGAGTCTTGCTTTGTTGAGATGGATCATCACCATATCTCCCACCCTAAATTGAACATCTCTCCTTTTGAGGTCTGCTGCTTGCTTATATTTCTCAGAGGTATGAATCGATTTATCTATGACTTGTTGGTGTATATCCTTCATAACTTCAGAAAAGTCATCTGCATGAGCACTTCTTCTATCAATATTTTTCACATCTCTAAGTTCAAGAATACCCCTGGGATGTGTATCATACACAATTTGGAAATGACTTAACCCTATACTTTTGTTCACAGATTCATTATAGGAAAATTCTGCCTATGGGAAAATGGTATCCCAAGTAGTTCCATGCTCCTTGGTCAAGCACCTTAACAAGTTTCCAAGGGACCTATTTATTAACTCAGTCTACCCATCAGATTGAGGGTGATAAGAAGAAGAGAAACACAGGTTAGTCCCCAACGTATGCCACAAAGTTCTCCAAAAGTGTCCTAAAAACTTAGGATCCCTGTCCGAGATAATGCTCAAGGGTAACCCATGAAGTTTGACAATTTCCTTGAAGAATAAACCTGCAATATTAGAAGCATCATGTGTAACCTTGCATGGTAAAAAGTGTGCCATCTTTAAAAACTGGTCTACCACAACATAGACACTGTCATAACCTGATTTAGTCCTAGGAAGGCCTAAGACAAAATCCATATTGACTGAATCCCAAGGTTTGGTAGAGATTGGTTAAGGAGTATAGAGACCTACATTTGAACTTGTACCTTTAGCTCTTTGACACACCACACACTCCGAAACAAATTTCCTCACATCTAATTGGATTCTTAGCCAAAAATAAAACCTTCTAACCAACTCAAGTGTCTTATCAAGTCCAAAATGTCCTGATAAACTCCCATAATGCTTTTCCTTGAAAATATTCTCCCTCATTGAGCAATTAGGAATACAAAGCTGACTACCCTTACAAAGTAAACCTTCTTGAAGCATATACTCAGAAAAATTAGTATGATACCTTTCATTCATAGCTTGACAAACCTCATAAGCCTCCTTGATATCTGCATCTTCTTGGTACATGTCCTTCATAGAAGTGATTCCCATGCTTTCTAATTGAATCTCTTGGATTACCAAGTTCCTCCTGCTAAGGGCATCTGCAACTTTGTTGACCACTCCCTTCTTATGCTTGATAGTGAATGTGAAATCTTGAAGGTACTCCATCCATTTCATGTGCTTATGATTGGGTTTATCCTGCCTATTCAAAAAGCTTAAAGCACGGCTGTCAGTATAAACAATAAATTCCATAGGTAATAGATAGTACCTCCATTTCCTGAGAGATTGTAATAAAGCATACATCTATAGATCGTAGATTGAATAATTTTATTTTGCTTCATTTAACTTCTCATTGAAAAAGGCCACAGGCCTACCCTCTCAACTCAAGACTCCTCCTATAGCTTTCTTAGATGCATCACATTCAATAGTGAACACCTTATGAAAATCAAGAAGGACTAAGATGGGCTGCTCTGCAATCTTTCTTTTCAAATACTCAAAAGACTTGTTAGCTTCATCATTCCAAGAAAATTGACAACTTCTTCCACCCTCGATGGTATCTATCATAGGAGCACTAACCCCACTAAAATTTATTTTAAACTTCCTATAAAAGCTTGCTAAGCCATGGAAATTTTTTACCTCACTTGCAGATCTAGGTGTGGGCCAATTGAGGATTGCCTCCACCTTAGATGGATCCATTATTAGATTACCTTTGGAAACAACAAATCCAAGAAATACCAATTCCTCCTATAAGAAAACACACTTGTCCAAGTTGACCTTCAACTGCTCCTCATGCAACCTTTTCAATACCAAATCCAAGTGCATCAGATGTTCATTTCTATCCTTACTGAAAATCAGTATATCATCCAAGTATACTACCACAAAATGATTGATAAAGGGATTAAGAACCTCATTCATTAACCTCATAAATGTACTAGGGGAATTGGAAAACCCAAATGGCATTACCATCCATTCAAAAAAGCCTTCATTGGTATTAAATGCTGTCTTCCATTGATGTCCATCCCTGATCCTAATTTGGTGATAACCACTTTTCAAGTCTATTTTGGAGTAGTACTTGGCCCCTCCTAGAAAATCCATCAAATCCTCTATTCTCGACATTGAGAACCTATATCTTATTGTTATCCTGTTGATAGCCCTAGAGTCTGTACACAACCTCCATGTCCCTTCTTTCTTAGGAGCTAGCACTGTCGGGACTGCACATGGGCTTATACTCTTTCTAATGAATCCTTTCTCAAGTAACTCTTGGATCTATCTTGCAACTTCTACATTTTGTTCAGGGGTCAATTTATAGGCTGCCTTATTAGGTAGGGTAGCACCTAGTATAAGGTCTATGCAATGACTGATTTCTCTTTGAGGAGGTAGAGTATACATGGTACTGTCTGCAACAATTCCCTTATACTTATCTAGTAGATCCTGAACCTCCTTAGGCCCAAATTTTCCTCTTTCCTCATGGCTCTTAGGCTGATTCTTAGGTTCATCCATAGGATTGAAAACTATGGCAAAGAAAGGAGTATCCTTCTCCTTCAAATCCCTCATGAATTCTTTCTCATCTACTAGCATGACACTAGTCACAATGTGTTTATCCTTACTGTCATCTGGGAGAGGGGTCATGGTAAAGTTCTCTGCATTTTTGGTGATGGTGTAGACATTCTTTCTACCCTCATGCCTAGCATCCACATCATATTGCCAAGGCCTACCAAGTAATAAATGACAAGCATCCATTTCTACCACATCACACAACACTCTATCCTTATATTCACCAATTAAAAAATCTACCCAAACTTGTTCACTAATCAACACTTATTGTCCCTTATTCAACCATGATACTTTATAGGGATAGGGATGAGGCACTCTTTTAAAGTTAAGCTTGGTGACCATCTCAATAGAAGCTATTTTATCTATGGAGCCAGAATCTACAATGACCTTACAGACTTTACCTTGTACCTTGCAAGTGGTTCTAAAAAGAGACTTCCTCTGAGGTGGTTCTTTGCTGATTGGTTCCTTCAAAAGAGTCCTTTTTATCATCAAGAGCTCTCCTTGCTCTGGGTCTGCAGGTCTTGACGTTGATGTGTGGTAGGAGGTCATGCTCTGACTATCTTCCTCTTGAATAAAATGTGCTCTTCTTTCACTCCCTTCACCACCATTCCCTTTCTTCTCTGGACACCTAAAGGATTGATGTCCCACCTGGTTACAAGAGAAACACCTACCGGTGAAAACACTAGGTCCTCTTCCCCCAAATCTTCCTCTTCCATTTTCTCTTCTCCCTCTAAAAATACCTTTGTTCCCTGATTCTCCCTCATGTTCTTGACTGCTTGTTTCTACGTGTGGTTTAGTGTATGATCCTCTACCATTGAATCTGCCCTTACCTCTGAAATTTGTACCCCTTCCTCTATTATGGTGTTCTCCTCACCTCTTTTGCTTCTCCTCAATCCTAAGTGCCATTTGATAACACTTATACACTAATTCAGGATTAAAAAAACCGAGTTCATCTTGAATGTTGAATTTAAGGCCATTCATGTACCTTGCTAGCTTTTGTGTCTCACTCTCTGGTATCTTTGCTTTGAGTGTCATTCTGTGGAACTCCTCGGTGTAAGCACTAACATCCAAATCCCTTTGCCTCAAATTTTTTAGTTTCTTATGTAGGATGATCTCATAATCCTCAGGGAAAAATTTCTTCTTAACTTCTGACACCATCCTCTTCCATGAAGTGATGGGGTTCTTACCTTCCACCATTCTTTCCCTTTGTAGGACATTCCATCAACTAAGGGCAGGACCCTTCAATTTTGACTTAGCCACCTTTACTCTTTGGTTATCCTTCACCTCCTCATATTCAAAATAGTTTTCTAAGGCCTTAATCCAGTCCATGCACTCCTCTGGATTCATCTTCCCTTGAAACATAGGTAATTATGCCTTAGTGTCTCTTCCACCTACTCTCTTAAGGGCTTTAATGAATTGCCTTTAATCTGTAGGTACAACTGGGTTCTCTCCTTATTCTTCTGCTTCTTCTTCTTCCTCAGAGTATGAGCCAACTTCCTTCCTAGCCTGATCCTTCTTCAGCTTTGCTAGTTCTTCTTCCATCCTTTTGTTCTTGGCTATTTGGTCCCTCACTATCCTAGCCAATTCTACATTGGTGATTCCAGAGGGTATCTCCTCTCCACTTTGTCCCTCTGTCCTATCTCCGATGGTTGAAACTCTTCCCAAGTTTCTTCTAGAACCACCTGATGCAGAGATCTTTAGAAGTAGTGTGGCAAACCCCACACACTCTCTCACCTTTCACTCTCACAATCTCAAGCCTACGAAGGCCTCAACTCACACCAAAACCAAAACTTGAACTTTATCCCTCACAAGGGTTGGCAAACACCTTCACTATGCCCTTAGGGTCTCACAAGACCTTTGACAACCTTCTTATCATTGATGGCAACAAGGTTCCACATGATCAACCGGCCATAGACTTCACCTACCGATACTGGTAGATACAACAAGGCTCATTCACACCGGCAACTAGTTTACACCGACAAAAGATTATACCAATATTCCAGGTCGACTTGACAATAAATATTGTTTATGAAAAATAATTTGTAATGTAAATTATAGTTGTAGTTTCAAATACCCTTTTGGAACTTCTCTCAGAATCCAAAGAACCAGACCTCCAACTTGCTCTAGCACACCTAGACACTTATTTGGGTCACAGACCTAGTTGATCAGATTAGGCTTGGGTTACAAAGGAAGTGTATGGGAATGGGACCACAAGGAATATCCAATTCTTTAGAGGGATTTTTTAATGTCTGAATGTACCAATTCAACCATCTAACTCCTTCTTCTAATGTCTGGCATCATGCAATCCATCAATTCTTGACTGTACTAGTCTAAACCCTTACAAAGTTTAGGTTAGGGCTTGGTGGTAAAAATACCAATCCAAATCCCTTGATCTTTCCCCTTTGGAATCTAATAATACACCCTCATAAATTTCATCCTACCAAAGGCTGTTGAGAGCCAATAACTAGATTGCAAGTTAGGGCCTCATCTTTGCAACACCCTAGGGAAATTAAGGGTTTTCGGACTTGCAGACGCAAATTATCAATATCTCCTCCCAAATACCACTTCAAGGGGTCAAAATAGATTCATATAAAATATTATTTGGTGTTTTATTGTACCAAGCCAAGGTTTTACAAAAGCATTCAATATTCTGTACGGATAGGACATAAAATTAACAAAATTCAGGCAAAATCAAATTTGTTTCATTTCATACTCTCCACCAAACTTCTCCAAATCATTCCGTGACTTCAACCAACCTTTCTCATCAGTTGTACAAGCACAAATAGTCTCCTCTAAATGACCACAACCAAATTTGAAATGGTTGTGACCATTGGAAAGAGGTTACATTCCAACCGACAACTTTTCAAAAGTTGCTTTGACAACAATGACAACTTTTGCAACTTTGAATTTATAAGCACCTAAACCTTACCAAACATATCTAAGGACATCATTAACCTTTAAAATACTTAAGAAAGCATTCTAGGATCATAAACAAAAAATTTCATGATTCAAGCCCACATGGCCTAATAGACCTCTAGGCTTATATGTGCACCTGAGAGATTATTGACCACACAAAGGCATTTTATTACATCTAGGGTGATCCTTGAGATCCAACCCATTATGGCAACACAAATAAACACAAAACAAACACTAGACACCCCTAATGGCACGAAAAAGACCATGAAAAGAAGAGGTGCCCTGCACCAATTCCCCAAAGGCTTGGACTCTAACCACAAGTTGAAAGGTTTGTACCATTACTGTCCTTTAGACCTAATTAAGCCAATTAGGCCTAATTTACAAAGCAAGTACCCCTTCTATTAGTCCCCTGACTAAACCAACACTTATGAAAGGTGGGTTATTGTGTAAAAACACCAAATCCAAGTTTTCAAGACTTGATCCCATCATCTTTATCTTCTGCAATTGATTTCCACTTCTACAGTTTAGGCAGTCATATAGAGATGCCTACCTAGGTTCAATTCAATCTCTTCGGGATTGGAGCCTCCCTGCAAACAAACTCCAAAATCTTATGATATAATGACCCTTATAAAATTTTACCCATAGGTTGTTTGGTCCTCTGGTGAAAATGTCAGATTAAGGGTATCTTTATAGTGAAACCCTAGGTGCCGACAGGGTTTGTGACCAGTCTGGTTAGATTTGGATGGATCCCTACAACCTGATTGTTAAAAAACCTAAAACTTGATTCAAATGAAAGCTAAGAGACATCCCTAACTCTTCCAATTGGTTTCAGGCATCCACCAATCCGTACTGGTAAGAAATGAACATCAAAAACATAGAATTTCAGAAAACTCCAAAACATCATCAAATTTCATCAACTTTAGAAACTACACCAACAACAACCTGGAATTGATCCAAGTGGGCATAATATATCCTCCCTAATGGTTTCCAACCACTTTTCAAACTTTGGAACCGTTGGAGGATTAGTTATCCCTTTTTACAACATTTTGCAATGACAACAAAAGTTGTCAACTTGCACTTTTCAAATTTGGTGACTCCAAGGTGTATTTGACCTATTCCAAGGATTGGTCTGATGTTTCTAAGACCAATATTTATTTTCCTGACTCATGCTTAGAGTCCTACTGATCCACATGGTCATTTATCCATGGTGGTTTATAAAATACAACCATGACAATGCCTTACATCAATTGGGTCTTATTGACTCACAAAACTATCAACCTATTCCCGAGGATCATTTTCACCTCATGGGTGATATTAGGCTCATTTAGACTTACTTTGTGTCTTCATTTGTGTCTTTGGGTTCTCTTGAACCATACTCCTTGGGTGATTGAATCTCATGTCCACTTGAGATGAGTTCCTGCAATATAGTCCCATGTTTCTTCATTTGGTCTTCATCCATCCATACTATATCTGCCTCAGGGAGTCCTTGCCACTTGACAAGGTATTATTTGTAGACCTTATTCCTAGTTTTCTTCACAATATTTGTGTCCAATATCCTTTCAATTTTGGGTGGCCCTTGACTTGGAAAGTCTTTCAGTATGTTTGCAACATCCTGGACACCAGAAATGTACCATCTTCCTGCATTGTACCTTTGAATGGCGTCAGATCTGCAACATTAAAGACTGGGGATGTACCTATATCTAAAGGTAATTGGATTTAATATGCATTTTTACCAAACTTCTTGAGTATTGGACAAGGTCCAACCTTTCTCATCATGAGCTTTGTGTGTTTCCCTATTGGCAATCTCTCCTTTTTCATATTTGCCCATACCATGTCTCCAACTTGGAACTGCACATCTCTCTTTCTTCTGTCAGCTTTCTCCTTGTACTTTTTTGTACTTCTCTTCAATTGCATCCTGACTTGGTCATGAATCTCCTTTATCCCTTCAGAAAATTCTTCTCCACAAGCACTAATATGTTCAGTTGAGGGTAGATTTCTCGATTCCAGTACACTTGTTGGATCTAGTCCATAGACAATTTGGAAAGGGCTTCTTCTGATACTCCTATTGACAAAATCATTATAGGCATATTCTGCTTGCGAGATGATGGAATCCCACTTTTCACCATGCTTCTTGGTGAGGCACCTTAACAAATTTCTGAGTGACCTACTGACCACTTCTGTTTGGCCATCCATTTGGGGATGATAAGCTGAACTAAAAGACAAGTTTGTGCCTAACTTCCTCCATAAAGTCCTCCAAAAATGTCCTACAAATTTCACATCTCTGTTTGACACAATGTTCAAGGGTAAACCATGCATTCTCACAATTTCACTAAAGAAAAGGTTTGCAACATATGTAGCATCACTTGTGCTCTTGCATGGCAAAAAATGTGCCATCTTTCTAAACTTGTCAACAACCACAAAAACATTGTCAAAACCTTTTTGAGTTCTTGGCAAACGCATGACAAAATCCATGATCACACTTTCCCAAGGTCTTGAAGGAATGGGCAATGGCTGGTATAGTCCTGCGTTTGTTGTTGTCCCTTTGGTCTTTTGACACACCACACATGAATCCACAAATTTTTTGACATATGTCTACAATTTAGGCCAGTGATAAAATCTTCTCACTAACTCAAGAGTTTTGTCTAATCCAAAGTGTCCCCCCATACAACCACTATACTTCTCCTTAATTATGTTATCCCTCATTGAACATTTAGGAATGCATAACTGACATCCTTTGAAAAGAAGACCATCTTGATTAAAATAATCATAATACTCTAAATGATACTGGATACCAAACTTAGTGCATACCTTGTAGATTTCTTTGAAATATTCATTTGCAACATACATACCCTTGAGGTAATCAACTCCTACACTCTCCAACTAGATTTCTAAAACTTTTAGTGCCCTCCTTCTAAGAGCATCTGCAACTTTGTTTGAGACACCTTTCTTGTGTTTGATTGTAAAGGTGTAGGCCTGAATGGACTCAACCCACTTCATATGCCTATGGCTCAATTTCTCTTGACTATTTAGGAAGCTTAGTGCCTGATTATCTGTATACACAAAAAACTCTTTGGGAAGTAAATAATGCCTCCACTTCTTTAGTGCCTGAACTAATGCATACATCTCCAAATCATAGGAAGAATATTTCTTTTTAGCATCATTCAATTTTTCACTAAAAAATGCAATTCCTTCCTGACTAAGTACTGCACCTATTGCCAAATGACTTGCATCACATTCAATCTGAAAGATTTTGTCAAAATTAGGTAAGGTAAGAACCGGTTGTTGTGATACCTTTTTCTTCAACATTTCAAATGCTTCATCCGCCTCCTTGGTCCATGAGAATTTGCACTTCTATCCACCCCTGATGGTCTCTACCATGGGAGCACAAATTTGTCTAAAATTCCTGATAAACTTGCTATAAAAGGTAGCTAGGCCATGACAACTCCTTACATCACCAATTGTTCTAGGAGTTGGCCATGTGAGAATGGCATTCACTTTATCAGTATCCATTTTTAGATTTCCTCTATAAATCACAAACCCAAGGTAAGTTAGTTCTTCCTGCAAAAACACACACTTTTCCATGTTTATCATTAGTTTCTCTTCATTCAACCTTCTCAAGATCATATCCAAACATTTTAGGTACTCCTCCTTTGTCTTGCTAAACACTAGGATGTCATCTAGATACACTATGACAAACTTACCAATGAACTCCTTCAACACCTCATTCATGAGTCTCATGAAAGTGCTAGGGGCATTTGCAAACCCAAATGGGATCACCCTCCATTCATACAATCCTTCATTTGTTTTAAAGGCAGTTTTTCATTCATCACTGACTCTAATCCTTATTTGGTGATAACCACTTTTTAAATCAATCTTGGAATAATACCTTGCACTCTTGAACAATCAAGAAAATCTTCTATTCTAGGCATAGGGAATCTATATCGGATGGTTATCTTGTTAATGGTTTGGGAATTAGTGCACAATGTCCATGTTCCCTCCTTCTTTAGTACTATCAAGACTGCACAAGGGATCAAGCTCTTCCCTATCAAACCTTTATCAAGCAACTCTTGGATCTACCTTGCAACTTCCTCATTTTATTGGGGAGTCATTTTGTAGGCTGGCTTGTTTGGTAAGGTGGCACCAGGAATGAAATCAATGCAATTGCTTATCAACCTTATTAGCGGTAGGGTTATTGGCAACTCTTCTACAACTATGTCCTTGTATTTTCTCAACATTTCCTCCACCTCCTTAGAGACTGCCACCCTTTTCTTTTCTAACTTTCCATTTGAAATGGGATCTTCTTCTTGCCTTGGTAATGTCATCACTACAAAACAAGGTGTTCCCTCTTCCTTGATTGCCTTGAGGAACTCTTTTCCTTCCATGATCATGACCTTAGCATCCTTCTTCTGATCCTCACTGTTATTAGGTAGGGGTATCAATTCAATCACCTTTTCATCTTTGGTGATGGAGTAGGTGTTATTGTGTCCATCATGACGGGCCTTGAGGTCGTATGGCCATGGTCTCCCAAAAAGAAGATGACAGGTATCCATCTCAACAATAGCAAACATAATTTTGTCTTTGTATACTCCTATCTGAAATTCAACCCATGATTGCTCTTCTACCAAGGTCTGTTTTCCTTTAGTAAGCCAAGAAAATTTATATGGAAATGGATGAGGAATTCTTCTCAATTTTAGTTTCTCTACCATTTCTAAGGATACTAAACTTTCAGTTGAACCTGAATCTATTATAACCTTACATACCTTGCCTCCTGCTTTGCATGTGGTCTTGAAGAGTGTCTTCCTTTATGGAGGTTCAATATTGCTTGGTACCTTCAAAAATGTTCTCCTCATCATCAAGGCTTCTCCTCTCTCTGGAAGTCCATAGGAATCAGGTGAATTTACACTCTGACAATTAGTGTCTTGAACCAAATGTGTTCTCCCTCCTTGGGAGCTTGATTTGGTCTTCTCAGAGTACTTAGCTGCAGTATGACCTACTTGATTGCAGTTGTAGCATTTGAAAGGCTCTGAGATTCTTCCACTAAATCTACCTCTATGGTTGAGTCTTCTTCCTCTAAAACCCTCTCTTGTGTTACCATCTCCATGTTGACTTTCTTGATTAACCTCTCCTTGTGGCTTAGGACTTTGTCCTCTACCATTCATAGGGCCTATGCCTTTGAAGTTTCTTCCCCCTCTACCTGTATTATTCTGATAATTCATTCTCTTTAGCTTCTCCTCTTCTCTTAGTGCTAGTTGAAAGCACTTGTTCACTCTCTAGCGCTAGTATGCTGATCTCATCTTGGATACTATATTTCAATCCACCAAGATATCTTGCCATTTTCTCAGTTCCTCCTCATGGTGTTTGGTCCTTAGACTCAACCTATGGAACTCCTCGATATATGTACTCACATCAAGGTCTTTTTGACTCAAACCTTTCAACTTCTTGTAGACTTGGACTTCATAGTCTACTGGGATGAATTGCACCTTCACTTTCACCAACATTTTATCCCATGAGGTTATCATACCTCTACCTTCCTTCACCCTCTCTCCTTGGAGGTAATTCCACCAAGTGAGCACTGCTCCTTTCATCTTGGACTTAGCAAACATAACCTTCTTTTTCTCAGGGGCCTCTTTGCATTCAAAATGGTTGTTCAATGCCTCAATCCAATCCATCACTTCTTCTACATTCATTTTCCCACTAAACATAGGGATGTCATCTTTACCTAATGAGGATTCTCTGCTAATAAACTTTAGGACCTCAACAAATGCTCTCTGATCTGCAGGTAACTCATCTTCCTACCTTGGGGTCTCTTTTTCTCCCCCTTGTTCTTCTTCTTCATCAGAGTCATATTCACCCTCCTTTCCTTTGCCTTTGGCCTTCTCTAACTCCCTCACTCTATTTTAAAACATCTCTTCAAACAAATTCTTGATGGCATCTTGAGACATACTCTTAGGAGGCATTTTTCTAGCCTCTCCCTCACTTCCTTCCATGGACATACACCACAAATAACTTTCCCCAAGCAACCCAACTCGTGCTCTAATACCAATGTGATGTAGAGACAGGCAACAAACTAGGTGAAAACCTTCTCTCACCCACAACTACTATGTCCAAAACAAGTTATTTTGTTTCTTCAAGGTGTCAACAACATACCTACCAAATACTCAACTCACACAACAATTTGTGTGATTGGATCCATATGGGTTTAGTATCTTTTGGTACCGGTATGATGAAAATACTCTACCCTTGTGTGAATGACAGCCATTCTTCTGGTACCGGTATGATGAAAACACTCTACCCTTGTGTGAATGACAGCCATTCTTCCGGTACCGGTGGGATGGAAACCTATTAGATTTTTTCTATTGGTGGTCCAACCAACACAAAACACCCATAAGATCTGTCTATCAAATGTGTTAGGGAATACTTGTCTCACAACTATCCTATTGTCTAGTAGCCCTATCGGTAGCCTAGTAGCCCTACCAGTTGAGTTCTCCAAACACAACTTAAAAAAATTCCAAAGGACAAGACAAGCTAAAGGTAGATTCAGATACCCTTTATCAAGTTACACAATTCCCCAAAGGCTTGGACTCTAACCACAAGTTGGAAGGTTTGTACCCTTATTGTCCTTTAGACCTAATTAAGCCAATTAGGCCTAATTTACAAAGCAAGTACCCCTTGTATTAGTCCCCTGACTAAACAAACAATTATGAAAGGTGGGGTAATGTGTAAAACCACCAAATCCAAGGTTTTAAGACTTGATCCCATCTTCTTTATCTTCTACAAGTGATTTCCACTTCTACAGTTCAGGCATTCACATAGAGATGCCCGTCTAGGGTCAATTCAGTCTCTTCAGGATTGGAGCCTCCCTGCAAACCAACACCAAAATATTATGATACACTAGCCCTTCTAAAATTTTCCCTACAGGTTGTTTGGTCCTCTAGTGAAAATATCAGATTAAGGACATCTTTATAGTGAAACCCTAGGTGCCAACAGGGTTTGTGACCAGTCTGGTTAGATTTGGATGGATCACTACAAACCGATTGTTAAAAAACCTCAAACTTGATTCAAATGAAAGTTAAGAGACTTACCTAACTCATACAATTGGTTTCAGGCATCCACCAATTTGTACTGGTCAGAAATGAACAACAAAAACACAAAATTTCAGATTACTCCAACTATATTGTATTGCTCACAACTCCAAAACATCATCAAATTTCATCAACTTCAGAAAATACACCGACAAAAACCTAGAATAGATCCAAGTGGGCATAATATAGCCTCTCTAATAGTTTCCAACCACTTTTAAAACTTTGGAACCATTGGAGGATTAGTTATCCCTTTTTACAACGTTTTGCAATGACAACAAAAGTTATCAACATGCACTTTTCAAATTTGGTGACTCCAAGGTATATTTGACCTATTCCAAGAATTGGTCTGATGTTTCTAAAACCAATATTTATTTTCCTGACTCATGCCTAGTCTCCTACTGACCCACATGGCCATTTATCCATGGTGGCTTATAAAATGCAACCATGACAATGCCTTACATCAATTGGGTCTTATTGACTCACAAAACTATCAACCTACTATAGATGATCATTTTCACCTATTACGCTCTTTTATACTTCCTTTGTGTCTACATTTGTGTCTTTGGGTGCTCCTGCACCACTGTCCTTGTCTTAGCTCCATGTACACCCATGGCCCATGTAGGTGCCTACACACCCTCATCAATGTCCATGGCCTGTGCTGCCTCTACCCCATCCTATCTACCTCCTCCTTCTCCTATAGTCCCTATCCCTATCTACTTGTCCCCTATTCTCCTCTACCCCTCCTAACAGGTGCTGATGGTGTCGTTGGCATTCCCTTGGCCCTCCTCACCACTATTGTTTCTCCCCTTCGGATAGGCTAAGAAGTATCCAACCTATCTCCTCTCTCTTCTACCTCCCTCTACCATGCCCCTAGTGGCACCAACCCTAATCTCCCCATTGGTCTTGGCCTCCTTAGATGCCACCATGCTATATAAAAATTTATAACCTCGATATCTATTGGCCCTACCCTAGGATCCCATGTAGTGGGCGCTAACCGTATCCACTTTGCAACCAGTACCTCCCTATCTAGTGATGGTCCAAACTCTTCCATTCTCTCCGTTGTCACTCGTTGGAACCCGTGCTCTATTTTGACCTGACATCCTATACAAATCTAAACTGCCTATGGATCCTATTTGGCCAATATCTCTCGACCACATACTCCCACTTGTCAATAATATAAATAGGCATGATAACATACAAAATACGTCGCACATCCTCTGACTAACATGTAATACACTTATAGGGCTTCCATGTGGCCCCACCTACATCGATCCAATCAAAAGTGACCCTGCAGTGGTCTACATCATCAACCTCCTCATAATGAAGACCCTCATGCCATCAGTATATAACAGGCTCCTCGAACCTCTTGTCAGTTTGCCGTACTGGTCGTGATATGCTCCTAGGACCACACTTGAAGCAATGCAACATATCCAAATCTACGACCTTTATGGTAGCATATGTATGTAACTCTCTGTACAACTTGCACAAAATAAGTGTACCCCAGGCTATAGGTCGCCCTATGTCTACTATGTTGATCACCACCTAGATCATGCCCAAAATTTTTGAGTGCCCACCTCTGTCTGGCAAAATGAAGCCGCTCACCAATGCACATATATAGAAATAAATATACCTATCTGGTGATGCTTGTCTTAGTGCCTGATATAAATACATTTGTCCATGATGAAGCACCCCATCATCTCCAACTTGTCTCTATATCACATTATTTGGTGCTACCCTCTCAATAATAACTTGTACTTATTAGATCGACAACCTCAAAATGCGGTATGCAATACCCACCAAAATACCCTAGAGAAATAAAGAAAACTAATGTACTAATAGAGATAATTTAAAAAAAAAAACATCATCTAATACAATAGGTATAACCATCTACTCATATGAAATAAACATCCATTAACATAATATGCACATAACTACATGAAAATTTAAATATATTTACATGTATTATTAATGCAAGCAGAGATAAACACAATATCACATCTATTCTCCCTAGGGTATCTCAACGACATTACTTACACTACTAACTTAAGCAATAAAATCATAATCACTATCACAAATCAATGCATTCTTACTCTATCCTTAATTTTTCTTCCATGCAACGTATGTAAAGTTACTTCTAATCCTTCTATCATGAATGCATACATCAATAATGCAACTCTAATCAATTTCCCATTAGATTCATTTTAAGATCACCAAATTTTAATGTTCCTACTCCCATTAATTCCATTTTTCTAATATCATTTAATCCATTCTAAGATGATCTTAATCACATTACTAAACCTTTCTTTTTATCTTAACATCCACATAATGCTAAGTACACAACAAGTAATCCAATACTATAATTTCTATTAATGAGATAAACTCAAGATACATTATGATACATCATATGATCTCTTACAAATGATATAAACCATATCCTAAAGCATCATCTACAGATACATATCCATTATCCAACTACATCAAGGAGCATAGCTCTCAAAGACATATTACAAATACATTAATCTCAAGATATCCACTATAAAATATGTCATATGATCAATCAATCCATTTGCTACAATATCCATCCATAAGCTGAAGGCACAAGAATCCACATCCACGCATGAAGCATCCAATGAAGAACATCCCAATGGAAGAAGGCATCAAATCACTTGACCATGTGGAACCAAAGGAACCACCCCCCATGCTAGGAGATGACACAAGGTCCCATACACATTCTAGACCTAGGCTGACACCTAACCACCAAAGAGACTCACAATACCAAAACCGCAACAAGAACAACTCAATCATAAGCCAAGACAACTCATGGCTAATCATAAAAGATAGAAACTCCCAGAGGCATACCAACAACCAAGGCAAAGATCAATAACCAAAGATCACATACACATGTAGGAGTGGAGTGTCATTACATACTATTCTCACAAAGAAGTGAACCATCCTGATAGACATGTCTCTACATGATATCCTCACAAAGAAGAGCATCATCCTGATAGACATGTGGAGCTATCTCAACCTATGAGAGAACAAGGTAGATTGACTTGCCATCACCATGGATATCCCAAGCTTATCCTAAAACATCCTCCCTAAGACTAACTCTTGAGGCTCACATCCATTATTATCTTGATTAGATGAATCCTAATTACCCAACACATCTAATTAATTATTAATGTTATCACTTAATTAAATCAAGGAAAACTTTCAATGTGCCCTAGTGGTCTAGACTCTAAGCATCCCTGCTAGGAACCTCCTAGTAGTCTATCTCTCATGACCCTGATCATCACATGAAAGCCCACTCCCCCTAATCATGTTCCAAGACCTCAAGGGAAACCCACAACAATTGTAAGGAGGCTCAAATGCAACATTGATAAAGAATCCACATGACAAGACAAATCGACATTGTAATCCAATTGCCAAGATGCCAAGAATGCCAATATATATAAACAAGAGCCTTAATAGGATCTCATATAACAAGTAGCCAAATCAATAGTGCACAAGCCATCCAAATCAACCATATATAAAAATAAACCCTTAACAAAGAGGCTCATCAACTCACTAGAGCAAATCATGAACATAACCTCAACAACAAGGCATCTCAACTTGCTGGAGTAGCCAACAACCTCTACGACAAGGCTAAATAACCTTTTCGGAGCCAAAATACCATAAAATAATCAAATCTAAACATATACAACACTGCAAAATCTTAGAAAACATCATCACAAGCCTCTGGTACAAAGATAGAACTAAGAAAATCGACCCAGAACTCCAAAATCATCAAAAACATATCAACAGAGCATATTAGTGCATACACCCATTAGTGCAACACTTTTACCCAACAAAATGACACATACACATAACAGTATAGCATATTCATAGCGTGAAACAACAATTTTGCCACAAGCTTTAACACACACATTATAATAGCATGTTCATTATATATAGTAGTGCTTTTAATAAACAGTTTAGCGCATTCGTAAAATTAAATAGCGCTTTCAATAAAAACATTAGTGCATATGCTTAAACAATGCATTCACCCAAAAAATTAGAACACAAAGGCATGAAAATATGATAAGGTAAGATAAATTACTGGGGCAATGAACAAGGCCGAAAACACCATAGATAAAATCGCCCAGATCGATAAAAATACAAGGAATATTAAAAAATGAATAAGAGATTGATATATAAAGGCAAATCAAAATTCCACACAAAGACTTCCGACGATCTCATTCACACAAAGAGCTACACATTGAAATGAAACAGAGGGAGACTCCAACTTGTTGAGAGTATGATCAAATGGGAATTAATACAATACCTCCAAAACAACTCTATCCATAGAGAACTATACCCAAATTGCATTCACAAAGCATTCTCAGACCAAGTATACTGCCGCTCACAGTAGGAAAGAAATCAACATAACTCCATATAATTATTTTTCCCCAAATTCATATGATAGAACTATAATATAAATCTATATTCAATAGTTTCCCCAAATATACCAAAGGAAATATTTCTAGCAAACATCGTGCAGACAATCTTTTCTAGAAAATAAAATACATAGGGGAGAAAAAACTCCACCAACTTGGAAAATCGATGAATGACAAAAGAAGATGAATAAGCGTAATCCACAATCCAAATCTAATCAAGCCAAGCAACCAAAATATCCAACCAAGAAATCAAAATTGCAAAAGAAACTCTAGAAATGCTAACCCAACAAAATGCACAAGCGACCGAATAAATAAAAATTGCATTCAAACCATAGCCAAAATCCAGCCAATAGAAATATTTCAAAATACTATATAATCTACCTACCATGCCCAAATATGAAATTTTATTTTTCCAAGGCTATTTAGCCAATAATCATAAAGGGTAGGTAAACTATACAATATTTATTTACCCACATGTAGTAACAAGAGATATAATATAAAATCAAATGAATAAATAAACAAAATCCCACCAATAAATAAACCAAGGGCAATTAATAAATAAATAAGCCTCAACTATAATATAAAGCCACACATATAAATAAAACCATAATAAAATAAAAACTATAAATAAATATAAAGTCACAATTAAATATAAACCATAAATAACCAAATAATCAATTAAATAATAAATAAATAACAATTAATTAATAAACAAGAAATCGACAAATCGACAAATCAAATAAATAAACAAATGGATAAATAATTACAAACTATTAAATCCACAAGGCATAAATCTAATAATAATAAATCACCCAATAATATTTAATTAACCAAACTATATAATAAATTAAATTAACATTAATAAACTATATTATTCAAACATTAATTAAATAAATAACTAAATACTCACAATGCCACCAAAAGGCCATAACACAACATGCTAGCACGACAACTTGCACCAAGATAACTGACTAACAAGGGATGACAACTTAAGCCTAGAGTGTGTAGAGGGAACTCATGCCACCTCCATCAACTTGTCATTGGGATTAAGACACGTTCAGACTTGTGAAGCCAGGTGGAGTCGATGTCTAGTACTTGAAATCCTGCAACCACCAATCTACGATACAACATGTGCAATAATATATCATAAATATACAAGTAATTGATAGAGAATCGCAACGCCATATCATGCTCGCAATGAGTGATATGACATCATCCCTATCACGAAAACACTTGCAAACAATTACAATCACTTAGCATCACTCAATCATCATGATCATAAAATAGGGTTAGCTTAATCACAATATCATCAAAGTCTCGTGAGCAATATAATCCATCTAGATAACAAGTGCATATAGAGATCATCAAATATGAATATATCATCATAATAATAATCAAGGATAAATGTCATCATCCACATAAGCCATCATATATCATATATCCATGTAAAGTATCTAGCATCAACATAAACATTTGAAATATAGATAGAGTCATAATCATAAATCAAAGCATCACATAAGAGTCTAGATAAGTCTATCGGTGCATAAATCAAAAGGTAAGTCAAGGAGGGACACCACATGGTAAACATCCTCGCTAGTCACTATCATCTCCCCCATCGGCAAAGTGGCGGTGTCACTCCCCCATCTCTCCACTAGCATGGTGACCATTTCCATATTTTCCCTAATATGGGGCATCCACGCAAGGTATCCCAACTCGATCACATCAATCCTAACCCACTCTACATCCCTAAACTAGTTTGCCAGACATAACACTGACAATCTCCTCTCTCAGCTCACAAGGATGTCAAAGCTCTACTGCATCCAATCCATAAGACAATGTTAGCTTTATTTCTTAACTAAACTTTTCTTCTAGCTCCTCTTTTTCTCTTAGGGGTTCATTCTAGCCACTCTTCATGGCATTCCTGTCATTTTTCCTCTCTCATGGAATTCCCGCCCTCAGATGATCGGTTATATAGTCATCTGATCCTCTCCCTTTCCCATTCCTACGAGATCACATTCCAACTGGTCAAGTCCCTCTACCCTTCCCAAGTTGTGGTTTGAATGCAATCCCACTAGCATTCACTCACAGGACTGCATTCCTGCTGTCACCTTGTACACTCCCACTGAGGTGAGACTTCATTCTTGAACCCCTTGTTTTCTATGCTAACTCTACTCCATTTTGCTCCCCCATACAAAAGCAGTGGGAACACATTCCTGATGCTTCGTTGAGCGTTCCCACGGGAAAATGAACCTACTTGAATGCTTATTTCCCCCCTTTTAAGATAATAAATGCACAAAATTAAATTGTGAGGTCCAAGTTTTTTGGACTAACTTGGTGGTCTGGTCATCAGAGTTGTCTAACGTTGGCCATGACGTCAATATGGTGCCTAAGTGCCTGCTAGTCGCCATCTTGTCTGTGTGTACAAAAGCTCTAGAATGTACAAATGGGATCAAGGATCTCTCTACTTCTATCTCGTGCAAAGTAAAAGTGAATAGTACATTTTCAAATTTGCTACTATAGGGCCTTCTCGAGCCCTATTTTTCACTGTTGTAGTCCCTTTGGGACCATTTTTCATGCCATTTCTTCCTATAGACTCCTTTTTGAGTGCCGTTTTTGCCTATAGGCTTTGTTTTGCATAGTTTTTCTTCCTGTATGTTGGGGCAATGTTTCTTTTCAAACTTTGCTCAGTCCTCCGTTTCCCATGCACCCTCTCGAGGGGGGCATCACTAACTTGCCCTGCATCTTGTTGCCCCTCTACCGTTGTCAGTCTTGTCTAGGGAATCTTGTTTCTCCTACTTCTTCTAGGTTATTAGTGTCTCGTTTTCTTTGCACCGACACTATTCTAATGCTACTTCAAAGAGGGGCAAAATGTAGACACTTAAAATTGATTAATTAATTAAATTGAATTTAGTCCCTTTTGTTGCATATATTAATTGAATAATTAACATTATTTAATTAATTATTGTATCCCCTTCCAATTAATTAATTAATGCGTCATGTGAACATTTAATTAATTAATCCCCTTTTATGCTTCTTCTATTAAATAAAATAAATGTGTCATTTAGTTTAATTTTTTTATCAATAAATAGTTGGAAGGGCCAACACCCATTTATATTAAAACGAAAAATTGAAATATAGAGGAAAGATATGTCCATAATGTCATATAACCCAGATTAAATTATAGAAAGTAAACCTCCCACATGTCCTATAATTCTATATATCTCCCATTTATTCATCTACTGTCTTATCTCATTTATTTTATTTTATTCATATTCTCTTTTTCCTCTTAGTCATCTTATTTGAATTTAATAATTTGAATAATACAATTAGAGCACATGGCTCCTAATCATAACCCTAATCTAACCTCTCATCTAACCTAACCCACTAACCAACCCTATCCCTTCAACTACCCTTGGCACATGTGTGCACATTCTAGGCTATTTTACAAATATTTGGAAAAGAATCAATTTGTTTGGGTGTTTCTCTCCCAAATCGACATTTTGGCAATTTGGAGGAATTGATTATGTGTTGCATTGATGTTTATCATTGATGTCAATACCAACTATCTTGATGTCTACCAACTTTCGGTAGAGTGATTGGATTATCATGTTGATCTAGAGATTTGTCTCCGGGTTTGGTCTGGTCATTGGAATTGGTTTGGATTGGTTATTCATGTGTTCCTGATATGTATCACATTCAGTTGGTTTAGGATTTGATGATCTGGATGCTATCATATGTTCTAGTAAGCCTTTTGGTTACCAATAAGGGTTCTACCAACAATGCTATGATGAAGATATTTTGATGAATCTGATAATTGGTGTTGATGCGGCTTCTAGGAGGTTATTTGGATGCTGATGGTTATCATGTTTGTGTTCCAGTTGATCATGGTGTTTAATTTGGCTAATGGTGACCTATTTTGGACTCGTTGTTATTCTGTTAGGTTATGGACCGGTTTATGTAACGTGTTCGTTGATGCTCTTGATGCGTCACCAGTGGGATTTATTGTTTGGTTTATGTTGTTTAAGTCTTAGACCGACTTGGTTTATCATTGTTTTGCGGGATTATGTAACACATCTATTGTATTATCTTTTAGGTGGCTGACATAATTGTTTAGGTCCCAGGTTGGTATAAATATGATGTAAGATCTCTTTGTAGATCATAGTATGTGGGTTATAGGATTATCTGCGTGTGAATAAAGTTGTAATCATATGCAGAGGTTTTGGTTGATCATAGGTGATCGAATTGGGTTTGTAAAAGAGGTTTAAGACCTCGGGTATTGAGCTTAACTAGAACTGTACTTAGGCATAGGAGATGCTATTCTTGTAGTTCATTCATCTTTTCAGATTGTAATATAGATTTATTTTGTAGTCAGTGAGGCTCCTTTTGTTATGAGAAGTGCGCTCTAGGCTGTTGGCCTTCATGCATGTGCATGCCCCTCTTATTGTAACCACATACTTACTGTAGAAGTATTATCTGACTATGGGTAGGCTTCCCACCGTGGTTTTTCCCTTTACCAGGTTTTCCAAGTACAAATCATGGTGTTATTTGTTATGGATGGTTGGTAATTGTTCTGTGATTTATGTTTATGCGTAATTTTTTATATCTGCTATTCCGGTATTTGGTTTATGCATTCCGATAAAAGGTTTTGTATGCTTAAAGTTTTATAATCTGTTGACAACTCATTCACCCCCCCTCTCAGTTGTCCACTGATTATCCTAAAAATTGGTATCAAAGCCTGGTCCTCTTTGCAGAAGCTTAACCGCTTGAGGAAGATCCTATGGCAACTAATAGTTCAACTAGATCTTTTTTCCGGAGAGAAATCCCTAAGCTTGATTCAACAAACTACAGGGTATGGAAGATTTAGATGGAAACTTATTTGAGATGTATTGGGAAATGGATTTAGGAGGTCATGGAGAAAGGCTATACTCCTCATAATCTGGCATTTGGCAATCCTCCTTCGACAACTTTGGATAAGGACATTGAGAATGATTGTAGAGCTAGAGAAGCACTCTTAAGTGCACTTTCTGATCAACAAATTATGGGATTAATTGACCAATCATCTGCGAAGGCTATATGGGATAAGTTGGAAGCTCTGAATGAAGGTGACCCTATTGTTCAAATTGATAAACTTGATGGTTACCGAGTAAGGTATGAAAATCTAAAGATGGAATAAGATGAAAGGATTACTACTTTTATGGAAAGAGAATGAAATTGTTATGGGAATTTAGTGTTGCGGTGGATCTCTGAGCGAAGATAAGATTATTTCTAAAGTATTGAGAGATTTTCCACCAGCTTACAAGATGAAGGCTACTACAATTAATGAGTTGAGAACAATGGCTAACACTTCTGTTAATAGGGATACTTTGGTTGGAAAATTATCTGCTTTTGAGCTTGAAGAATTTGGTCCTCAAGGAGCTACAAAGACTGAATCTGCTTTTCACACAACTGCATCATCAACCGATAAGAGTGATTGGAAAGCTTTATATGCAAAGGAACTGGAGGAAATGAGGAAAGAAGATGACGAGTTTGAGCAACTTGAAGTCCTATTTGCTAGGAGAGTACCTAAAGGTTCGACAGGAAGTAAGTATGAAGGAAAATCACCTTTTAAATGTTTTGCATGTAATAAGATAGGCCATTTTGTATCTAGATGTCCTGAAAGGAATTCAAGATTTGAAGAGAAAGATAGAAGATCTTTTAGGCCTAACCATGATTATCAGAACAAACATAAGTATAGGAGAAACAAAGACAAATCATGTTACTATGCGGATGAGGAAGGTGTGACTGATTCTGATGAGGAACCGACACAAGATTCAGCTAGTGGATCCGACAGTGGAAATGAATGGGTATTTTTGGCTATCAAGGAAGATGCTCAAGCACTTGTTATTCAAAAGGAGGAAAAAGCCCTTGCTGCTAAAATTGAAGACACAGACGAATGGGTGATAGACAGTGGATGTTCACATCATATGTCTGGAGATAAAATGAAGTTTTTATCTTTGCAAGAAGTTTATGGTGGAATAGTTAGATTTGGAGATGACAAAGAATGTATGATTAGAGGAAGAGGAACTATATTATTGCATGGTAAGCATAACACTGATAATGTTTATTATGTTGAAAGTTTAAGGCATAATATTTTGAGTGTAGGACAGTTGGTGGATAAGGGTTTCAATAACAGTTCAAGGATGGAAAATGCAAAATCATTAACATATATGGATTGGAGATTGCAACCGGTACACAGACTAAAGGGTTGAAGATTAAATGCTTAAGGTCAGATCAGGGTGGTGAATTCACATCTAGTGAATTTAATAGTTATTGTGAGAAGCATGGGATAAGGAGACAATTGTATGCTCCTCAACCATCTCAGCCGAATGGTGTTGTGGAAAGAAAGAACATAACTATCTTGGATGTGGCCAAAACTATGATGTTGGAAGCTAATTTTCCTCATATCTATTGGAGAGAAGCTATGAGAATGACGATATATACATTTAAAAAAGTTCGTATCAAAGGAGACACCGGTAAGACAGCTTATGAGTTATGGTTTGGTCATACACCTATAGTTAAATATTTTAGAATCTTTGGTAATAAATACTATATTAAAAGAGATGATTCCATTGGAAAGTTTGATCCTAGATGTGATGAAGGGATATTTCTTGGTTATTCTAATGAAAGAAAATCTTATAGATGTTATAAAAAAATATTGCAGAGAATTGTGGAAAGTGCTAATGTTAAGGTGGATGAGCTGTACAAAGGTCAAATCAAAACTTATGAGAGAGAACCAGAAGTGGAGATGATTATAACTGAATTGGTAGCACCTATATTGGAACATAATGTTGAACCAGTTACCCTGACAGTATCAAAAAATTCAACAGTAACTGAAGATCAGAGCAGAGGAACAGAAAGTCAGAAGACTCCTAGGTATGTAAGGTTAAATCATTCAGAAGATCAGATCATTGGAGACAAGAACAAAGGAGTAATGACAAGAAGAAGGTTGGCAACTGATAAGGTATGTTTAATTTATCAAGTTGAACCGACATCAGTTATCGAAGCTTGTAAAGATGAATGTTGGATGAGAGCTATGGAAGAGGAATTAGATTAGATTGAGAAGATCAACACATGGACTTTAGTTCCCCGACCTAAAAATAAGAATGTTATTGGAACTAAATGGGTTTTTAGGAATAAATTGAATGAGGATGGACAAGTTGTGAGGAATAAGGCTAGATCGGTATGTAAAGGATATTCTCAAAAGGAAGGAATTGATTATGATGAGACTTTTGCTCTGGTAGCTAGGATTGAAGCTGTGAGATTATTTCTTGCTTATGCTGCCCATAAGAAATACAAGGTTTATCAGATGGATGTTAAGTGTTCATTTTTGAATGGAGATCTTGAAGAGGAAGTTTACATTGAAAAACCTGATGGATTTTCACTTTTAGATGACAAAAACATGGTTTGCAGGTTAAGGAAAGCTTTGTATGGATTGAAACAAGTCCCTAGAGCTTGGTATGCTAGATTGAACAAATATATTTTGAAGCTTGGTTTTAATAAAGGTAATGCTGACAGTAACTTATATTGTAAGATTGCTGATGATGACATATTGATTGTTGAAGTATTTATTGATGATTTATATTTGGAGGTGAGGATAAGTTATGTATGGAATTCTCTAAAAAAATATGAAGAATGAATTTGAGATGTCTATGATTGGGGAGATGATATTTTTCTTAGGTTTTGAGATTACTCAAAATTATAAAGGTATTTTCATCTATCAAACTAAGGATGCTAGAGAATTGTTGAAGAAATTTGGTATGAAAAATTCCAAACCGGTTGGTACCCCTATTGTTACAAGTGAGAAATTGACAAAGAATGATACATCAACTTCGATAAATCCTACAAGGTATAAATATATAATTGGAGGTTTATTATATTTGACTCAGACTAGACCAAATATAATGAATGCAGTTTATATTGTATCAAGATATCAGAGTGATCCTAGAGAGAATCATGAGAGTGCGGTGAAAAGGATTTCCAAGTATTTGCAAGGAACAACTAAGTATGGTTTGTGGTATCCTAAAAATGATGACTTTACACTATGTGCATATATAGATGTTGATTGGGCTGGAGATGTTGATGACCGAAAGAGAACATTCGGTGGAGCTTTCTTTCTTGGATAGAAACTTGTTTCATGGATCAACAAGAAACAGTCATGTACTTCTTTATCTACTGCTGAAGCTGAGTATGTTGTTGCTGCTACTAAGTGTACACAAGTTCTATGGATGAAGAAAATGTTGAAGGATATAAGGGTAGATTGTAATGAACCGGTAGTTATTCACTGTGATAACTCCGCTTCTATTGACATATCAAAGAATCCGATATTTCATTTTAAGACTAAGAATTTTTTTATCAAGTATAATTTTTTCAAGGAGAAGGTGGAAGCAAATGAAGTCAGACTGGTTTATGTGAACACTAAAGAGAAGATTACAAATATCTTCACTAAACCTTTGCCTACGGAATCATTTGAGTACTTTAGAGATAGATTGGGAGCTTCTGCCCCTCCGATAGAGACTTGAGTGATGCTGACTAGATCAGTCTGGTATGCATTTATCCGTGCTATTATTCATTTCTCGATTGATGTGGTGGAGCTACTACTCAAGGGGAGTAGTCAGCTGTGTGGTTAAGAGGTTTTATGACTTTTCTTTGATGTTTATGTTAGATTTTTGGCATTGATGTCAAAGAGGGAGAGACATTTATGTGAAAAACAAAGCTTAATAGGGATATCATTCATAGGGGGAGTTTGGTCTATTGGTTTATAACTTCATTGTCATATCATTTTGGGGAGATTGTTGGATGTCTTCCTTTGGGGGAGACTTGTTTGGCACTTGAATGTTTTTCTCATCTAGTGTTGCCATCAATGCCAAAGGGGGAGATTGTTGGCAATTTGGAGGAATTGATTATGTGTTGCATTGATGGTTGTCATTGATGTCAACACTAGCTGTTTTGCTGTCTACCAACTTCTGGTAGAGTGGTTGGATTATCATGTTGATTTGGAGATTTGTCTCTGGGTTTGGTTCGGCTGTTGGAATTGGTTTGGATTGGTTATTCATGCGTTCCTGATGTGTATCACATTCAGTTGGTTTAGGATTTGATGATCTAGATGGGTAAGTTCACAATAATGGTTCCCACTTTCACCCATGAGGAAAAATGAGGTGGTAGGAAAAAAAATTGGAGGGGGTTCGAGTGAAGTGGGGGTGTTCGAACGAACTACCCTTTGGGGTTCACACGAACCCCCCACTTCACTCAAACCCCCTCTTTTGAGTGAAGCACCTTTAATGCTTGTTTATATCATTTTTTAATTATATTGGGGGGGTTCGCTCAAACCCCCTTTCATTCGAACCCCCCTTCGTAACACTTCTCTTCAGCTTTCTACATTTTTTTGCAGATTTTTGGCCTTCAAACCTCTGGTTGAAGGCTCAAATGGAATGATCTTGACAACCCAAAATGTAGTATGGTAGTCCTCGAAGCAAGCTTTCCAATGACTATAATTTTATTACATATTGAGTTTATTATGAACTTGTTTTTTTAATTTTACCAAACATAGGTTTTTCACCGAACATGAATTTCTCTATTCAATGCACTAAGAAAAAAAGAAAACTAATTAAATTTTTTTTTGAAAAATATCTATGTCCTACGTATTAATGTCTTCTTTCTAACAAAAAAAATAAATTGAATTTCGATATATATATAGAACAAGTCATTTGCTCAAATGCACACCTATGTCTTAAATATAATTAGTCAAACTTCAAAACTTAATAAAATGAAAAATATTCAACATATCACTATCAAACCAACTGCGAGCCTTGGATATTGATGTTACAAACCAAAATTCAAAAGAATTGAGTCTTTATCATTTATATAAAAAAAGTTATGTGTTTCGGGAGGTACATCACTCTTCAAAAATGTAGTTTGCTGTAAAAAAGTACTTTTCAAGGGAGATGGAAAAATTAAAAAAAAAAATCCTTAAAAAAAATTGGAAAAAATATATAGAGAGTCTATAGACAAAATGCTACAAATCACTAATTTACATCATCTTCAAATTCTTAATAGTTTAAAATTTATAGTTGTCGGAAGTTGAAGATTATTTTAAAATTGTTCATCTCAGTGTCAAAAGTGGCAAAAAAGTGGGAACCATTATTATGAGTTCACCCAGATGCTATCATATGTTCTAGTAAGCCTTTTGGTTACCGATAAGGGTTCTACTGACAATGCTTTGATGGATCTGATAAGTGGTGTTGGTGCGACTTCTAGGAGGTTATCAGGATGCTGATGGTTATCATGTTCGTGTTCCAGTTGATCGTGGTGTTTCATTTGGCTTATGGCGATCTATTTTGGGTTTGGTGTTATTCTATTAGGTTATGGACCGGTTTATGTAACGTGTTGGTTGATGCTCCCAATGTGTCACCGATTGGATTTATTGTTTGGTTTATGTTGTTTCGGTCTTAGGATGACTTGGTTTATCATTAGTTTGCAGGATTATGTAACGGATCTATTGTATTATCTTTTAGGTGGCCGACCTAATTGTTTAGGTCCTGGGTTGGTATAAATATGATGTAAGATCTCTTTGTAGATCATGGTATGTGGGTTATAAGATTATCTGTGTGCGGATAAAGTTGTAATAATATGCAGAGCTTTTGGTTGATCATAGGTGATCAAATTGAGTTTGTAAAAGAGGTTTAAGACCTCTGGTATTGAGCTTAATCAAAACTGTACTCAGGCATAGGAGATGCTATTCTTCCAGTTCATTCATCTTTCCGGATTGTAGTTTGGATTTATTTTGTAGTCAGTGAGGCTCCTTTTGTGATGGGAAATGCGCTCTAGGCTGTTGGCCTTCCTGCATGTGCAGACCCCTCTTATTGTAATCACACACTTGCTGCAGAAGTATTATCTGATTGTGGGTAGGCTTCCCACTATGGTTTTTACCTTTACCGGGTTTTCCATGTACAAATCATGGTGTTATGTATTATGGATGGTTGGTAATTGTTCTATGATTTATATTTATACTTAATTGTTATATTTGCTATTCCGGTATTTGGTTTATGCATTCTGGTAAAAGGTTTTGTGTGCTTAAAGTTTTATAATCCATTGACAACTGATTCACCTCCCCTCTCAGTTGTCCACAAGTTATCCTAATAGTGGCTTACCTTCCACTTGTACTTTCTTACAATAACACCTTCTCTCATAGAGGACATTTGTCACTTCTTGCATTGTCACTTGTCCTCAAATGAGACAAGTGGCACATTCTCAGGCCTCATCTCATCTCCAACAATTCTTATTTAAACCTTCCATTTTCATTCATTAATCATCCACTTTCATGCTATCGTAATACAATAATGCCAATTTGATTACTCTCATCCATCCTTGCATCCATAGTTTAGCTTAATTTGCACCTTGTATTTCATATCAACCATCATGGAGTATTTTTCAAGCACCTTTGGAGACGTAGCATTGAGGACCCATTCAAATCGAAGGACAATCAAATCAAGGAGATTGATTTTGTACTTTTATTACTGTTATAATTTTCTTACTTAGTTTCCTTTTCAACATCCTAATCATGAATGTAGGCTTGATAATTGTGTAGTTTTAGGTTGTCATTTGTATTTTCAATATTTTTAATTTGCACAATTTTCTACTCATAGATTCCTATTACTTATTGTTGTTGTTTGTGATTTTGAGATTGAGAAAATGGATGTTATAACTGCTTTCTTGCATGGGGATCTTGAAGAATAGATTTATATGTAACAACTTGATGATTTTATTGTGAAAGTAAAAGAACACTTGGTTTTAGGTTAAACCAATTATTGTATAGTTTGAAATAGTCACCGAGGATGTAATACTATAAGTTTAATTCTTTTGCATTAATATTAGGTTATGCTATAAGTGAAGAGGATCACTATGTTTACGTTAAGGTTATTGATGACTAGATAAGTTGATTATTGTCTTGTATGTTGATGATATGTTGTTTATTGGTAGCAACAAAGCAATGGTCATGTAGATAAGAACTCAAATTTTTGGCACATTTGATAGGAAAGACTTGGGGTCTACTAGATATATTCTTTTGGGGATAGAGATGAACATGATATAGTTCACAAAAAGATTTGGTTAAGTTTTAGTAAGTATGTTGATACCATTTGGCAAAGGTTTAAAATACAAGACTATAAACCAATAAATATTCCATTTTCAGTTGGTACTAGGTTGAGTTTAGACATGTGTCCTAATTTTGATGATGATATTGAGGATATGTCTAATGTTCCTTATTCTAGTGTCATTGGTAGTTTAATGTGTGTAATGGTTTGTACTAGACTAGATATAGCCTAGGAAGTTGGAGTTCTAAGTAGGTTTATGTCTAATACTAATAAAGAGTATTGGACATTTACTAAAGGGATGTTTAAGTAGTTGTGAGGTAATTCTAATTATGTCACAACCTGAAAAAAACCTATGAGAAAATATTGGCAAATTAGGGCTACAACCAACACCATCATTTGGGATGCCATGTGAATCCAATCCCTTTGGGCCGTCCCCCCCACTGTCTTCACCATGTTCACCGGAGCCCAAGGTTCTAGAGTCATCACTATTTATTGCACCTAGAATTTTTTCTTGCCTGCGTCCTTGTCTGTGTCCTCGCCATTATCTCACTTTATAATTAAATATTATGATATATGTGATCATATTTTTAAATAAATTTTCCTAACCATTGATGATGAAAGTTTTGTAGGATGAGGTGTTACACTAGACATAGTATTTGTAACTTTTAAAGACACAAAGACACTTAAAAAGATAAACATGTGTATGGACTAATTAATTTTGGAAGGGGCCCTTTAAAAATGTAAACATGTCTATAAAAATATATATTATGGTCGACTACAAATTATGTTAATGGAATTGTAAGAAAAATATGTTTTAAGTAAAAGTGTGAGAAAAATAAAGAAAAATCATAGTTCACAAGAGGTTTTATTGCACCTTAAGAATGGAGGTTGAAAAAAGGAACAAGAAGGCAAAAAATCAGTTAAATGGTTTAGTAGATTTCTCTTCAAATTGTAAACTCTTTGTCGAATCATCTATTTGATGAATATAGAGCTACATATCTTAATTTCTTATAATGAATAAGTTGTTGTAGATAACCATAATTACCTTTTAAAAGACAATAATTTATCAAATATTATATAATAATCACACTTAAATATAAAATGCTTTTTTAATTGTATTGTATCATCACAAATCCTACAAACACTTTAATATTTCAAAATACAATATCATCTCTATATAAAACTATGTATGTGTGTGCGTGTGCATGTACATGTACATGTATGTGTGTCTGTGTAACTAACACACACACACACATATAATTTTCTCCTCCAAAGCACATTGGCAAATAGTGTAAAATTGTCTAAAATGTCAAGCAAGCAAGCAAATCTTGGCAAATAGTGTAAAATTGTCTAAAATGTCAAGCAAGCAAGCAAATCTTGGAAAATAGTGTAAAACTGTCTAAAATGTCAAGCAAGCAAGCAAATCTTGGCAAATGGTGTAAAATTATCTAAAATGTCAAGCAAGCAAGCAAATCCCATCTACATATGCATCAAGTGAAATAAAGGTCCCAAAAGAGAGAGGCAGAAGAGAAAACAAAACAAAAACAAAAAAAAAACAACCTTAATAACAATGATAAAACCAAAGATAACCAGAAAATGATATTTCTATATCTATATGCTTGTTAACCATACAATAATCTGCTTACTTCGCTTAAAGATGATACTGAAAATAAAGTCCCTTGTTGTTGGTTGCCCTTGTTGTTGCTACAACTACCAAACTTCTGCACATTTTTTTTTGTACATTTTATTACACATAAAATTACCCTTTGTATATGCCCGATAATGGAGGGAAAAATAAAGTCATTGAGTTTCATTTAATTTGAGTTTTAAATCATTTGTAGAAAAACCTTAAGGAGATCACAATCAAGATTGTGTTGAAATTTGTCTTGTTTGTAATGACAACTCACCCGTATGAGCAAACTTGGAAGATATGAATAGTGAGGAGAAAATAAGTTTATGGAGGAGTAATAAAGGGTGGTATTTAGGATTAATTCCAACAGGTCCACATGTGACTACAAACTATGAATTATGAGGAGTATGTTGTACACAAACTATGTTTGATTTGAGATTCCAATACTAGAATTATTTCTTAAGATAATTAATGGATAGGCTATTTTATTGTGAGAAACCTCCCATTGGTTTCCACATTTCTCATGCGGGACTTAATTAATAAATAACAACTTCTTGTCTGCTCCATCAAGTATACAAGCACATTCCTATTCTTCTCCACAATGGAAGGTCTCGTTCCCAATATGCGATCATAATGGAATAGATTTAGAAATACTCCCGCAATTGCTTTTGCTTGGTTCACGCTCAATTGAAGCCTCACATCTGCCAAATGTAGAGAAGGGAATGACATTTCTTTGTCACAACGGTGACCTGCGCTTGCTAAGCCTAAAAGTGTTGGATTAACAATGGGTTATTTAGCTTATGCAATGTCTTTTTAATTGATTTATAAATATCCTATGATTGATTATTGAATTTTTTAAAAATAGGATTTCAAAATTTGGGGCACATTCACTACAACTGGTTTATAGTTTTTATTTATCTATTTAATATTTAGGAGTTCAATTTCATATTTGGCAAAGCCACAACATGTGAAGGGCCTATTGCCTCAATCAACTAAAGATGCAAGGTATGAATATGGCGACTAAAATGGCATTTCAAATCTAGGTATTGGAAAAAATGAATCCGGGTGTATCTTGATTATCCTTTAATATGGTCACATGGAGATGTGGGGATGCAGAGGGGTAACACCCTTATATTGATGCTTTTTTGGGATGATTATGCAGGTTGAGGCTCTTTCTTAGTAATATTAAATCCAACAAAAGTGGTTCCAAGCAGTGTTTGCACCTCTTGCAGGTGAAGAAACATTTGAGTGTCATTGAGAAGTTGAGATAGACTATTAACATCATCCACCACTATTTTTATGGTAGTCTTTTCTATCTTTTTTGAGTAGGAAGTGGAAGATATTATCACCCTTACATTCATAATCTTTTTTGAACCACCAGATGTATATTTGTAGTCACTAAATTGTCTAAAATTGGATGTTGATTGGCAATTGTAGAGAAGATATGGGTTTCTCTATTAATGCTAAAATTTGATGTACAGGTAAAAAAAACTCAGTTAATAGTTGTAATTTTGAAAGGAAATTGGAACTATGTAAATCAATTTGCAGTTAAGAAAATAACAAGTTTCTTAAGATAAGGAACAAATTCACATTAGCAACCTGGGTGATTAGCAAGTGGGGTCTTAGTCTAGATGAAGCAACTATCTCTATGATAAAGTGAAGAAGAATTGCAAACCATTCTGGGCATGGTGCATCTTGTTGTTGTAATAAACAATTTGCTACTACTCAGGTCAAAATTTGTAGAGAAATCATTTGTACTCCATCAATAACAAAGTAAACAATTTGCTACTACTTAGGTCAGAATTTGTAAAGAAATCATTTGTACTCCATCAATAACAAAGTAAATAGTTTGCTACTAATCAGGTCAGGATTTGTAAAGAAATCATTTGTACTCCGTCAATAACAAATTATATTTCTTCTATTTTTTTTTGATGAGCGAGAATGGGAGCTCTACAAGTAGGAGTGCTAGGGTTTCCATCGTCGAAGTGGGTGATGAGGGTGAGGATGAGGGAGATCCAGATGAGGCAGCAGATGGTCTGGGTGCAAGCCCCTTCGTGGCTTTTGTTCTTGCCTCTGCCTTGCGCACAGTATTCCCCTTTGGTGGGGTCCAAAGGCTTTGTGGAGTTTGCGGTAGGGTTTGTGAGGGGTGCAAACGACATGGTTTTTGGGGGCTTTTCGCCTGGTGTGGTACCTTCTCTTCCTGTGTGGAGCGGTGTGGGGTTGGTTTTTCTTCTAATCCTCTCTGTGTCTACGGTGATGTCTGGTCCCCTGTGGTTGGATTTTCTTGCGAGAGAGGCGCTCTGCTATTGCTGCCTTGTACAAGGTTTGGGGGCCTGGTCCTCTCCATTCTGGAGGTTGGACTCGTGTTTGTTTGCTTTCTCGATTCCTCTTTTTGTTTTCTTTCTCATGGGATGGTTGCAGGGGGTCTTTTGAGGTGATCCCAACTCCTATTGAGGTGGATTTGAGTCTTTCCTATCTTCCCATGAGTAGATGCATGGAGAGGTTTGGGATGGCTATTTTCCCCATACTTTTTGTTTGGGGTTTTTCTTTCTTGGTTCTGGGACCCAAGTTAAAGCCCAACACTTTGGGTTTGGGGATCCTTCTAAAACCCCATGGGGTGGACGTTTTTGGCCTTGAAAGCTTTATGATAACCCCTATTTTCTTATTTCAGAGGATGGGTCCTTATGTCTATCTCTCTCATGTCTCCATGGCCTGGTTTTTTTGGCTGGTTAGTTTGCATCTTGGTGTTTTTCTAGTCATTCCTATTGAGGTGGTCCTGTCTTCTATGGAGGGGGGATGGATGTGGCTAGAGGAGATCGAGATCCTACTGAGGTGGAGATGGATGCTACTTGCTTTGCCTGGAACTACTGGTTCATGGTGGTTGTTTATGCTGAAGGTTTTGGGTGCCTTGGTAAAACCCTATCAAGTTGTGGGAGCCCTCAAAAAACCACTTTCATGGTTGAGGGATCCTGGAAAAACCCTTTTTTCTCTGCTATTTTCAAGGACATGCTGGTAGTTTTCAAGGGCCCAGTTTGGCCAGTTTTTGTTTTTGGTTAGGATCCATTTTTGCTGTTGGTAGCCTAGAAACTCTGTTACAGGTTAAGGGAGACCAGGGAAACCCTTATTGTTGGCTGAGGGTGCCAGATAAACCCTTTATCTCTGATTTTAGATCTATAAGTTAATTTAGATCTGTTGTTTTTGCCAGCTTGAGTTGTATAAGGTTACTTTGTTGACTGCCTGGCATTGGTTCAGTGCCACAAGACTAGTTTTCATTGTGGATTTGCTGCTGCTTAATTTTGAGTCATATCTTTGCAGCATCCCTTTGTTGGTTCCAGATCTATGAAAAATCTGAGGGTTTCAAGTCCCTTCAAAACTTGTTGTACGGGGTTTCTGGTCCTGTCAAAACCTGTTTATCCTAGTAAAAAACAAATTATATTTCTATGATTGGTATCTAAACCATATTATATCAAAAATGCGGAAAAGATAAATATTTGATTTTCATATGTTTAATTTATTTTAAAAACTATTATAAATAATTTATATTAAAGTATATATATTATTTGAAAAATTGTTATATATATATATATATATATATCATAGAAACTTCTATTACTTTTAGCTTTTTAAAATTTTTTTGATTAAAAAATAAATTAATGTTGTTTATTATTCTAAACTTTCTTTTTTAATTTGAAAAAAAAGTAGTATTAAGGTTGCTTGTAGTATTCTGAAGACACTTTAGAATTAATTTGAGTAGTATTTACATAAATAGTTGCGAGTTTTGATGGTATTGGTGTCCTCCTTTGTTAATGTTTCATGTAGGTTGATAGAGATCAATTATCAAGAATGTAATTGTATTTGTTGACAAATATGATACTTCTTAGCCAACATGAGAATTATAACTTGCAAAATTACTAGCACTTGAACCCAAACAAGGTGCAATGGTTAGTCCTATAGCAAGATATACTTTGATATAATATATTGGATGATAGGAGAAAAATGCAAGAAATTAAAATTGCCTTTGTTAGAAGTAATTATTTATAATACAAGTGAATTGATCTTGAAATATCAAAAAAATGAATATGAACAAAATGCAACTTAATTTATGTTTGAATACGATTAACTTAATTTATGTTTTCCCTCAAATTATATTCATTTGGGCACCTTTTAATATCATATTTTTCATTTCCACATCATAAAAAGATCTTAAAATACTCATTGTTTATAATGATAAGAATTTGGTTGCTTCATACACCTTCCTTTACTTTTTAAAAAATTCCATCGACTAAAATATTTTAGACTAGTAGTATGGAGTGTATTTCATTTGTTTTATGCCTAAAGATTTCATCATACCACTTTCTTTTCAAAGGCACCTAGAATTTGATGTGTAGCTGCTTCCACAATGTCCAAAATAACCCTACTTCCTAGTGGTGGCATTGGTTTTGAGATTTGATGACAAGGGTTTCTATATTTTAAATGTCTTTATTGAAATATCCATTGCACCCCCTAAATATTCAATTTATACTATATAAAAAATATATCATCTCACACCTTGTTTTTAAAATCTTTTATTTTGAAATCATGGAAACACTAAATAATTTAAATGAAGGCAACCAAAAAAAATGCAGAAAGATAAAAAACTCTATAAAGCATTTATTATACACACCTCAAATATGAAATTAGAGGAGCCCAATCAAGATTTGAGTACCTTCAGGCCATAAACCATAATGCTTAACTGAATATTTTCACAATTTCAAAACAAAACAGAAATTGAGAGTCTTGTCTAGGCTTCATTGTTTCTTTATTTGGCTTCTGAGGTAATTTATTTGAAGAGTGATATGAGGCAGTTACTCCAGGGGTAGTGCCCATTACATTACAAAAAATTGAATTTTATCAACATGGAACCACAAGAAAATGGGTTAAAATTTACATGTATTTGGCTGCAAAAGATTGACCCAATGAAGGAAAGGACATGACAATACTGGTTCCTACCATTATTACCAGAAATCCAATGCTATATCCAAATGTCATTCTAGCTAGCCACCTTGAAGGTTGTGATGGTAGCAAAAAACAGGACACAAAACCATTGACCCAATAAGCACCAAAATAAGTAAATTCATACTAAAAGTCATTGCTTCCCAATGTAAGGCTAGTGTAATCACCTATCAAAAGGAACATAATAAGACCTTAATAAGAAGAAAATTACTTTTCTACAACAAGGGTAGGCAGAATTCATATAATTTGTCTTCCAACCTCTTATGTAAGAACAAAACTAATTCCAATCTAACTATTCACAAACCAATGATTATAAAATTTAGCAAAAGATGTGGAATATATTCTAAAATACAAATATCCTAGATGACCTAAAATATGCTATGACTCACAATCATTTCCATTGAAATATATAGAAACAACTACAAGCCGACATGCATGTGTGTGCCCAATAACATGCACACTTAGAAATGCTAATTCCTCCATCACTCCTTATTCTCATGTTCTTTTCCATCTAAATCTAAAGCATGTCAAATTTTTCCATTCAATTGCAGTATATATGCCCAAAGAATACCATAACATTCACTCACACCATAATGCCATCTTAACTAAGCTAGACTAGATATTAAATTTATCAATGATGAATAGGAACATTGAAAATTACTTTTAAAAATTTCCTAAGAAAGAATAAGAACATTTCAAAACCCAGGGTCAATTAGAATTGGCATTCCCTAGATGATGAAAGTAGCTATAAGTGCCAACAAACTAAAGCTTAATAAAACCACCTTAATCCACCGACATATCGAATACATGTTTGTACTTTTCATAGCTTGCAACCTCCCAAATTCCTAATAATCTAGTTCATCTAAAAAACTAATCTAACACAATAAATTTTTCCTAACATGTGGTTCAGGTGAAGGATTTATATGGCCTTCATAATTGTATGCAAAATAGCTCAATTTGAATTATTTCAATAGAACTTATTAAGTACAATAAAAATGGTATAAGTTTGATCCTACAAGAGAATTTATAATTATAATTACACTCAAAATAAATGCCACCCCCCATATAGATAACCCTTTCTTGTTGCCACCATATGTCAGTAGTCTAACACCCTCCATGAAGTCCATGTGTGGGATGGTGGGATCTTAATATGGACATTTTGACCCAAAAAACCAAAATATTCAAGTTAATACAATTCAAGGATCTTTTCCATCTAATCACAACTAATAATATGCTAGAAGAAAAGTCAGGTCAAATAAGATTTTCAAATTAAGAACCATAGAATTCAAAAATACATGATGAATATTTTAAAATCAAGTAATGTTTCTAAACAACAAATTTTGTGAGAAAGCCCGAGAACAACAAAAGTATATAAAAATTGAAACCAAACACCAACTTGTATCGATAATAATTGTAGAAAAGTTTAACTCCTTATTGTCATTGTTGACATATATTATTGTATGTTTATAGATCTTTTTAAATTCATTTCAATATAATCAAGAAGCCATATTCTATCTAAACTAAGATAAAGTAATATTAAATACAATGTGGCTCTTTGTTTGGCATGATACAATTGAGGAGCCTTAGAGAGCACAAAAAGTGTCTCTGCAACATGAACGTAACTTACCTAGGGTTGGATACCCAAAACACAATGTGGCTCTTTGTTTGATGTGGTACAATTGAGACGCCTTAGGGAACATAAAAAGTATCTCTAAAGCATGAAACTAATTTATCTAGGCTCAAAAAAAAAAACCTTTGAGAGAATGTCTACACATTCCTTCATATGATATTAAATTGGCATTACTGTCATCATGTGAAGTTAAGAACTTAACATGAATCTAAGACTTGGTACTTAGTATTTCTTCAACTGAATCGTATAAAATAGAAAAACAAACATTATGTGTGTTGTCACCAATCTCAAGAATATCAAACCTATAGCCCCTCTTTTGCATGCACATTCATCCTCTAATAAGTGATCTTAAGATATATGCTCTTAAACACCCATAAAATTTATGATCATTAGTTTGGTTTGAATGTGACAAAATACCAAATTGAAAACAAGAAAAAAAAGTAGCACTTAGATTAACAAAATAATTATTGAACTTACAATAATCTCATATTCCTTTCAAAAGTTTGAATGAAACATTTCGCATGTCTAATATCAACTATTTCTTCAATATTTTTTTTGCATGAGTGAATCTGAAAGATGCACAACAAGCAGTTAATAAACTACTCAATTAGTAAAACAAGATACTTTAGAGTTGATAAATTCCTGCAAAAATCAGAATTCCATTATAACAATTTAAAGAAAAGTAGTTACCAGTCTCTTCTTAACTACAACAACTTGCACCTAAGCATTGGTCCTTTTACATCTAGCATTATTTTTAGATATAAAAAATGAGCACAAATTCTGAACAATAACCCCACAATCAAGATTGAGTTTTTTTTGTGTCTCACGCACACTGAATACTTTATTTCAGCTTACCTGGCAAAGCAAAAAGTTAAAACCATCAAAATCTGCACAATACAAATATCAGTCCTAGCATATCAACAAAGTGGCAGGAAGGTTCACACATTGGGTCTTTTAGGCGTTGTAGACAAATTGCCAATTTCCTTGCTAACTTATTACCAATGTTTTGGCTAAACTTAACTTATTACCAATGTTTTGGCTAAACTTAACAATCGTCTTTTAATAACATTGACTTCATACTAAATTTGAGACTTAACAACCTTTTAGGTTTTCTTTTGACTTTTGTCTTTTTTTTCCAGTTTTATAAGTAACAGAGAATATTAAGATTGAAATTCAACATTAGTGCAAGAAATCTCTCATTTTTTCATTTTTTAGAATTTTGCATTTCATCTAATCACTTAAACTATATAACCTCTTAAAAAAGTATTACACTTACTCTACACATCTAATTATTTTGGTGTTTACATTCTACAGATTTTTAAGCCAAATGACATTTATCATAGAACATTGGTGAAGGTAACCAGATTTTTATTTATATTTGCCTATCTTTTCAAAGAATTATCAAAATTGTTGCTTTCACTAATAATACTTAAACTCAATCATTGGTTTGTGGAGAATACTAATTATCGCAGGTGCCCAAAATCAAGATGTACATGCATTCTTAACCTTTAATATATCATGTCAGGATGTGATAGTTTTGACTCTCACTAATGAATCATATCATTCTGGCTGCACAAGCATGTTAAGAATGTTTGCTGAATGTAGCTTGCCAAACAACATATTTAAAATTGCAATTGATGCATGGACATATTGGTGTAATGTCACCTTCAAAGACAATACAAAGGAATTAATCAAATTAATATTACTTTTTTGACCACACTGTTACACAAAGGTGGTCTTCTATTGTACACATAATACAAAATCTATGGGGACACCTATCATTGTGAATGATCATATGCTTGAATATGACACAATTACTCCTAATAAAAGTAATTTCCATTTTCTACAATTTTCTGGATCTGATTATTAGCATAACCATTGCACCTGTTAGTTAAAATTTACATAAATATGCTTAAGATGTAAATAAATAATGGTTATAATTTTTAATATAAACATAGAGATTCTGACATTTTTAATATAAACATAGAGATTCTGACATTTGTAAAGCAGAAACAGACAGAAATTCAGAAAAGGAGCTAAGTGAGAGCGTAGAATTGGGATCTTTTGCTAGCAAATGGATCTTTTGCTTTAATGGGAGAAGTGATCGATAAGGGAATCGAATTGGTCGGACGAAGAGCCTCCATCCGCAATCGCCATCCGGGTTTGAGCTCTCAAATCCTGCGCCCTCTTCCGCATTTGCATTCCCTCCTCACTCACCATCAATCGTTTCACGGCCACTTGGACCTCCTCCGCACTTACCATCTCGTACTCCTCTGTATTACTCCATTCCTTCACTTCCACACCTATCTTCAACTCGCAAGCTAAAAGCTTAGCGTTGGCGAACTGATCGGAATGCAGAGGCCAGGCGACAATGGGCACTCCTGCGCAGATGCTCTCCACCGTCGAATTCCACCCACAATGTGTTAAAAATCCTCCCGTGGAGTTGTGGAACAGTATCTCAAGCTGAGGCGCCCACTTGGTCACAATAAAGCCGCGTCCTCGTATTCGGCTCTCGTACCCTTCAGGCAGAAACTCACATATCCCATTCGAATCCGCTTCCGCGGAAAAACTGGATGTGTCGGAGGACCTAAGTACCCACACGAAAGGTTGTCCACTGCGCTCCAATCCCACTGCCACTTCCTGGATTTGTTCTGCGGGCAAAGAAGAAACGCTGCCAAAAGAGACGTACAAAACGGACGCCGGAGGATGGTTGTCTAACCATCTCGTGCACTCGCAATCCGTCCTCAATGCCGCAGCCGGTTCCTCGCTCAACAATTGTTGGGGAAGGAGAGGACCCACTGTCCACACAGGCTTGTCGCCAAAAACTTTCCTCTCCTCGGCCAAGTCAATGAATCGTACTGGTTCAATTGCTCGGAATGTGTTGAAGATTGTTCCTTTAGCAGGCCCGCGGAACGATTCCTGGTGCTCCAAGAACCTCAAATGTTGTTCAGTTATGGTCCGGAAAAGCGGCACTTTAAGACTCGAAAACTCTAACCCTGCGAATTCAGTGCCGATCCGTTTATGGGCAAACCAGAGTGCGGGATAAATTCCCACAGGCATGTATTCATAGGCTGGAATTTCATACTTGTCGGCCAATGGCTGAACCCATCCCATATGCACATCGTACACCATCACGACTTTCTGGATATTGGAGGAACAGATTTTGCATAGAAAGCTGTCCATTTGAGGGCGTAGGAGGTCCGCGCAATCAAATAGAGAAGCCAGATGGACGGGAAACATATGTGTGCTTCCAGCGCTGGGCTCTCCATCTGGTAATTCTGACATGGGCAGTTCCTCGAAACGAATATTGAAGTTGTGAAGGTTCCAACCTTCGAAACGGTGGCGGACCTGGTGAATATGGGTGGAGGTGGCCACGAACGATACGCTTAGTCCTCGTCCGGCTATGGCTGTGCAGAAATGCAGGAGCTGATTCATGTGACTCTGTGCGAGGAGAGGCATCACCACGACATGGATTTCTGCAGAACTAATTTCATCTGAATCCATTGGACCCCAATTCATATACAGATCTAGGGGTGGATAGGACGGTGAACTTAGTGGAAAACACCTAAGGTTCAGTTCTTCTAAATGACAGTTCCAGAGCTTACACAAACTGAGATTGTAATGGTGCACGTAAAGAGCTCACCTTACAGATCCCACCAAATATTTGTTCCTTCGCTCTAAAAAAATGGCTCGGATGACGCAAATCACTTGTTCGTATTTGGGTAAACGGTGCATATCAGTTTCAGAGCCTTAATTAAAAGATAAGGGTGGTAGTGATACACGTCATTACTGGCAAGCTTTTGTGGTTGCAGAAGTTTAAAGAGATTTTTCTTTGATTTGCATTCATCACAAACAAGTAGCATAATTTGAGGGCTACAAATGTTAGACGCTCATGACAAGGATGAGAAAGGCTGCAATTTACCTTATCTTCTTGTTATCCCTAAAATTTTAAGGCTGAAATCTTCCTTTATCGTGTCATATTCCCGAAATCAAATGTATGCTAATTTTTGTCAGCTTTTGTCATCTTTGTCATTTAATATATCAAAATAATATTATATATTAATACTTATTTTATTTTAGGTTTTTTCATATTTATAAGATGTTTCAGATGTGGCTATTATTTCATTTATTATTTTTAATATGTTTATTACATTTTTCCTATTAAAGTATTTTAATTTAAAATTATAAATGATAGAGATAAAATGTTTGTTATACATAAGTCATTAGTTATCACAAGTAATATTTTTGATAATTAGTTCAAATAAATATAATCAATAAGTCAATTATATGATTGTGTTTTTCTTTCTTTGAAATTCTTAAAAAAAATAATAGTAATATTGCCATTATAATGAATAATAGTTATTTCTTTAAATATTAGTGATCTAAGATAAATGAAAACCCTCTCTTATATCTTATTGTGTGATTGTTTTGTACTCATTTACTTAATTTATTTACAACATCCAATCATACCAATTTAATTTTTCATTCCTTATAAAGTTTTAACATGTGATCTATAAATTTGGTTCAATTTTTTTAACTACCTTTTTTCACATTCTTTCCAATATTTAGTAGTAGATTATTTAAATTTACTTCTTCTGTTGTCTCCTCAGGTATCTTTACTCTTATGCTATGTTCTTTCTCTTGTATTGTTGCCTTTCTATTCAATTCAAGTATCTAATTTTCCAACTTTTTCTCATCTTAACGATAGATCAAGAATTGTAATCTAAAAGTAAGAATGTTGAATCCAAAAAATATCATATCCTCCAAGATATGTTAAGATATGAACATAATAGCTATAAGCTATAATTTAATTTTCCTTGATAAATTTTTTGATGCATTAATTGCATCTCTTAGAAAGATCTAAAAGATTGACTCTTTACAAGTATATCACACTTTTTGAGTAATTCAAAATAGAGGTTTACCAAAAATATCTCTAATTTAAATTATTGGCTTGAAATTAAAGGTGATTTTGAAAAGAAAGCTTAATGGTGAGAGAGAGAAGAAAGTGACGTGGAGTTGGATGACTAGTTTTCTCAAAGTTGCTCAAGGTTTTTTTATGCTAACCTTAGTGCTACCACCAAAAAAATAGCAATAATGAGATGAATACTCAACGTGGATTTATAGGCATGTATAAAGACATTTTCCCTTATATAAATAGGTTTGAGGTTATGAATGTCGAATATTTTGGTGTTTTTATACTAATTACATTTTTTAGTAGCATAATCTTAAATATTTATTGTAAATGTAAAATTTCGTATGTAATTTTATCCTAATTATTCTATTAGGTAAGACCACTTCATATTTGCCTACTTATTTTATTTAGGTAAGTCCATATCAATTAGATGGAACAAATTGATTGTCAACTCTATTCTAGCTAGGGTGAGGAGCAAGTTGGTGATGGGTCATTGAAGTTTTAGGATTTTGACTCCTTTTGGTGATGACATAGAAGAAGGAGATGAAGATCTAGATGGTGAGGGGGACAAATTTTTAGAATGAGAGTGGCCCCATTGGGTGAGGGGTTGGTGCTACAAGAGTTGACCTTGGGTGGAGCAAGGATATTCTCCCTTATTTATCTATCCCACCCTTTTATTTTTTTAACCTTTGGTTGGGACTATGTTGGTGGCCATGAATTTTGGAAACCCCCATTTTTGGTGGCTAACAAGGGTCTTTAGGGGATAAACTACTCTAAGTTATCCTATTTGACTTTTTGTTGCATCCATGGATCGCTCTGAACAAGATTTATTTGAGTAGGATTGGTGATGGTGCTAGAGAGAATTTTGTAGAGGTAGTGAGAGTGGATTTTATTAAAATGATGGATGCTTGGTATGGTGGTTGGCAATCATTAGTGGGTTTCTAGTCTAAGTCGTAAGGGTTCCCTCCCCACCTTAATTTTTTTTGGTTTCCTTAGTTGTGGTTCTTCTTCCCCATTTGTGGTTAATACTCTTTTGGCTATGGATCTTAGCTTCTTGTATGGTTACTTTTCCTCTTCGATTGTAGCTTCTACTCTTTCCATAGCAAATATTGACAATATTCTTCCTCTTGTTTAAGTGTTTATCTCTATTGGGGTTAATGGCCAACTGTCTCCCTCTTGGTGTGACCTACAATGGAGCATTAGTTGGGTTATCTTCTGAGGAGTAGCCTCTAGTTCCTACTTTTCTCTATTCCTTGAATGGTCTGATATGTTGGGTGTCTAGATTTTGATTCTAGTTTGGCCTTCCTTATTAAGTAAGGTTGTATTTCATTATTGATCCCTCCCTTGTGATGGACCTTATTCTTTTGGGTGGGGTGTTACCTTTTCATTTGATAGTTTTTGATGATGTGAATTTACTTGGTATTAGCTTGTTTAAATGTTCTTCTCAAATATATTAGATTGGTTCAACTGGGTGTCTATGGGGCATATGTGATGGTAACATTATTGTTCAAATTTCTATTTCTATCCCCACTTCTCTTCTTGAGTGGTAATCTATTCTAGCGAGTGTAGCTAGTGGTTTGACTTTGTTCTGGATGGATGTGGTCAAATACTTTAGGATCTTTGAAAGTAGATGCTATATTAGAATAGATGAAGATGATCTTGGAAAGTTTGATTTAAGAGTTGATGAAGGAATATTTCTTGGTTACTCAACAAGAATAAAGGCCAATAGATCTTTCAACAAAAGACTCGAGAAGATAATTGAAAGTGCAAATGTCAGAGTAGATGAAGATTGGGATTAGATTACGTTAGTACCTAAGGATTTCATAATTGATGCTGCTCCCTCCATTGAAGAGGAAGAAGAAAAAAAGGAAGAAGAAGAAAAGAAAATAGATAAAAAGGAATTTGAATAGACCCCCAAGACTTTGGCAAGGTATGTTCAAAAGAATTATTCTAAGGATTATATCATTAGTGACAAGAATGCAGGAATTTATACTAGGAGGAGACTTGTCAAGACAAGTGAACAGTTAAATATTTGTCTTCTATTAGAAGTTGAGCCTAAAGAAATTTTTAATGCATGCAAGAAGGAAGGATGGATGGAAACCATGGAAGAATAACTTGATTAGAGTGATAAGAATTAGACATTGGAACTTGTTCCCAATCCTACTGATAAGAATGCTGTTGGAACCAAGTCCATGTTCTACTACATATTTAATGACGAAAAAGTGATAGGGAACAAGGCTAAATTGGTATGTAAGGGATATTCTAAAGTTGAGGGCATTGATTTTGAGGAGAATTTTTCTTTGTTGGGTAGAATGGAGGCAATCATAATGTTCTTAGCTTTTTTTGCTCACAAAATTTCAAGGTATATCAGATGAATGTCAAATCAACTTTTCTGAATGGAGATCTAGAAGAAGAAGTCTACATAGAATAACCTAATGGATTTGAATTGGAAAAAGATCTGAACATGGTATACAAATTGAAAATGTACTATATGGTCTCAAGCAAGCCCTTAGGGCTTGGTATGCTAGGCTGGACAAGTATCTGAACTGTACCAAGGCTTTAAGAAGGCTACAACTAATAACAATCTTTATTTCAAAATTAAGGATGGAATTTTTTGGATGGTAGGTGTACATGTTGATGATATCATCTTTGAAGGAAAAGATAAGGTATGTATAATATTTGTTGAAGAAATACAAAAGGAATTTGAAATGTCAATTGGTGTTGAGTTATCCTTCTTCTTAGCCTTCAAGTTGCCTAGTTAGGTATCAAAATTTTTATCTCTCAAGAAAAGTATGCTAAAGAGATGTTAAATAAGTTTGGAATGGAGAATGCTAAACCAATAAGTAGTCACATGACTACTAGTTATCACTTTAGTAAGAATGATGGATTTCCAGAGGTTGATTAGACTTAGTATAGATCTATGATATGTGGTTTATTGTACTTGACTGCTTCTAGACTAGATATTATTCATGTAGTATCTATGGTTGCTAGATTTCAAGCAAATCCTAAGAAATCTCACGACGTTGCTGTCAAAAGGATATTCATGTATTTGAAAGGGACTCCAGATTATGGTTTATGGTACAAAAAGGACAATGTTCTCTCTCTCATGGCTTAAAAAAATGTTGATTGGGCTGGTTGTATTGATGACAAAAGAAGTACTAGTGGTAGTGCATTTTTCTTGGGAGGTAGAGTGGATTCCTGGTTCAACAAGAAGCAAAATTTAGTTTTCCTATCTACTACATAAGTAGAATATATTGCTACAGTATCTTTCTTCACTCAGGTGTTGTGGATGAAGTAGACTTTGAAAAATATCAAGGTAGTTTATGATGAGCCTATTTCTATTATGTGTGACAATGGTAGTGTAATAAATATTTCAAAGAATCTTGTAATGCATTCAAGAACTAAGCATATTTCTATCCAACATCACTTCTTAAGAAAAAAAGTTGTAGAGAAGGAAGTAAGATTAGAGTGTGTGCCCACTAATGATAAGATTACAGACATATTCACTAAGGTAATTTGAAAAGATACCTTTAATTATCTCTGACAAAAGCTAGGGGTTATTGCCTTACCTTCAAACTAAGATGCATATAATGGTGCATCTATCCAAGGGGAGAACTTCGTGATATATCCTTAGTCCTGAATTGATGCATAGTATTTCTCTCAAGAGGAGTAGGTTGTTGGTTTGTTGCTATTGTAGAGGTAGAATGATTTATATACAAAATTAAAGGGGGGAGAGATATTAGCTAAGGGAAGATGTTTTCTATTGTTGGTTAGGTGTTGGAACAATGATGAGGTGTATGTGTGTACCCTTTTCTCTCGATGTCGAAGGGGGATAGAGACCTTCTAAGAGAGAGATACCAGCTGAGGAGAAGAGTTATTACTCATAGGAGTAGTTTATCTAGATATTTATAATATTATATGGTGTTGCTATCAATGACAAAGGGGGAGATTGTTGGAAATATGTGTTGTCACTGATGTCAACATGTTTGATAATATTTGTTGTCCTTGATGATGAGAAGTTGTTATGTGGTCATTTGTTTCAAGGTGTGCGCCCTTGGTCTCCTTGTGCCATGCAACACATCGCTCGGGTTTGTGACATGGCTTAACTGCCTCCTATGGATTCTATAAGTCTAGTGGTTGTATTAGGCATTAATAGGTCAACCTTTTGGTGCAACGACAACCATACTTGTAACAAGTGGTATCAGAGCTTGGTCATAGGTTTAAACCCCTCGCTTGTGCTGGGGGGATTGTTGCAAGGTGTGCGCCCTTGTTCTCCTTGTGCTATGTAATGCAATGCTCAAGTTTGTGACATGGATTAACTACCTCCTATGGATTCTATAAGTCTAGTGGTTGTATCAAGCATTAACAGGTCGATCTTTTGGTGCAACGACAATCACACTTGTAACATCATTGATGTTTATGTGTTGTTGTCGATGTTAATGGTGAGAGTGTTGGAAGTGTTTTCATTTGTTGTCAACCTACAGTTTGTATTGGGATGTTAGATATGTTTTGGTAAAATATAATGAGATAGTTATTATTGATTGCAGTTGCTTTGGGTTATGGATGTTCACCTTCTTGGTGTATGATGTCTACATTCAATATGAGGTGTTGATGTGTTAATGATGGTAGTATAATTTTGTAGCATGATGATGATGATCATCACTATGATGTGCTTTCCTTGACCCTAGCACTTTTCTTCAGGTTAATGTTGTTTCTAGAATGTTTTTCAGTATGAGGAGATGTGATATGTAGGAAAGAGTATTTAAAGTATGGTTGGAAGAATGCACCATATTCCTCTACATTTGAGAATCTGGTCTTGCATATTTGGACATTATGTTTATGCTTTGTCGATATTACACTTCTATCTTTTTTGGTTCTTGGGGTTGCAACTGATGTGGCTAGTGATTATTCTGTGATGGTAGTCTGGTTGCCTATCAAAAGAGGATTTGATTGGTCTAGAAAATGCTCCACATTTATCCAAATTGATGTTTTAGGTGCTACAACTTGGAGGAAATGCTTGTTATGTTTGTGTGTTATCTCAGTTCTAGTTTCAGGTGTTGAAGTATTCTATAAGAAGATTTAATGATGACCTATTTAGAACTATGTTTCCTAGTATTTTGGCAACGAAGTTTTTTGTATCTGTTTGTGTTGCGCCAACATGTATAGATGTGACAGTGAGAAAGAAGTATTTGGGAATGTTGTTGGGTCTTATAGGAATTTCCTTGTGTGCTTTTCATGGTGTTGAATGTTCAGGTTGGTGCTGCATTATGTCTGATGTCATCTTTTTGGGAAATTGATCTTGTTTGGCCGATAGAGTTTTATTTTCTGGCTTGTTCTATGATCTTAATGATATACTCTAACTTTGGAGAGTGTGTTATTGGGTCCTACCTTTGGCATGTGGGGATCTTCATGGAGTTAATTCATTTTGATGCAATTCTTTTGGGATGATTGGTCATGTGCTACATTGTTTACCTACACGTTACCTAGTTACTATCCTTGGATGATGTGTACCAATGAGTATATTATTTAAGGATACTTAAAGAAGTGTAATATGATATTTTAGTTCCTCTCTATCTCTTGGATTGGACTACATTCACCATAATTTTATTTGGTGGCCAACTTGATAGAACCTATGCCTATCCTTTGTTTTGGATGGCCTAATTGATGTTCGTAATGAATAAGATGGTATATATAGAAGATCAATTTAGAGTTATGTGTTGTGATGTGAGTGTAAAAATTAGAATATGTGTGAATGTGCTTTTATGATCATATCATTTGCAAAGTTTTATAATGTGAAGATAGTGAAAGTGTGGTTGTGATTGTTGTTAGAGTTGGCTACTTGTGATAGTGGTTTAAGTGCAACTTCATATTTGGAGAAGAATTTGTCTTATTGATTCAAATATCAATGTGATTTAGTATCTTGCCTTGGAGAAGTGATCTTCAAATTGCAAGACTTTGTATCTTTCCCTAGAGAAATGATCTTTAGTCTACAAGTCTTTAGATATTGCCCCGGAGTAGTAAGATTTAGCCTACAAGTCTTGATGTATCTTTCTCTAGAGAAGCGACCTTCGACCTGCACATCCTTGTGTATCTTTCCATGGGTTAGTGCATCTCATTCTGCAAGTCTTTTAGGTGGCAGTGTGATTCCTTGATAGCGAGCGTAAAATAGATTTGTAATCATTTCATATATTTGAGTTGATTCTCATCATGGTTTTTCCCTATTTAGGTTTTTCAAGTAAATATGGTGTTCTCTTATGCATTGTATTTCATTGTACAAGTTTTCATTACTACTGATAAGGTTAAAGATAAGTTGAAAATGTTTTGGATAGATAAAGTTTAAGGTTAAATGTTTTAAGGTCCAGACCAATTCACCCCCATCTTAGTCCTAAGGTGTGTTCAACAAAAACCCACTCCCTTATTCTTAACTCTAATTATAGGGGACAAATTACTACACAACTCTATGATTGATTCTAGTGCTAGTACTACAATTATGCCTAAACATATAGTAGATGCATTAAAACTAGAGTATGAGCCTTTAGTTAGGGGAGTTATGCATTTAGATGGAAAGAAGGTCCAGGCCTTATGAACTATTAAAAATCTCCCTTTGACTCTATATTCATTTCTCAATATTATAGTTCCACAAGAAGTAGTAATAATTGGCATCCATACCATATTTGGCTTATGTTTGTCTTGAGATTTTACTAGAAAAATAGGTAAGTATTTTTCTCTATATTGGTCCCATTTGATGTTGGGGATAAAGTATGGGTCTAAAATTAAATTGCTATTTGAACCTCTACATCCCAAATGAGAAGAAAGTAACCAAGTTGAAACAATAACTAGGAATGCAACACCCCAATAGTCAGGATAGACAAGCAGAGAATAAAGAAGAAGAGTTTTCATTCCCAAACAACCCTCCATCTAGAGCAAGCCACAAGAAGCAAGACAAAAACAAACCCATGCCTATCATCAACAAGCGGCCAAAGTAACAATGTCGCAAAGAACAGTGGCCCAAAACCCCCATCATCATCTTCCTCATCTCCCTCCACATCTTCTCGCGCATCTCCCTCTCCTGTCAAAAACTTAGCTCCCAACCCACAACTAGTCTTGCTCCCACTCTCAATGACTTATTTAAGAGAGAGCTTGATGAGATTAAGTAAACAATTTATAATGTAAATAATCAAACAAATATATGTATAATGTATAATATGATCCTTGGATGTGCTTGACAAGGAGGAAGAAATAATGTAGTAATAGAATACAAACTATCTATCCAAAAGTGGTAATGTGTGGGCATACTTAGAATAAGTTTGAGGACACATATAGAGAATTCACGAGGTGAGGTTAAAAAATGAAAAATATCTAATTGAGTTTAAGAAATAGTGTAAATAGGACAACCAGTTAGATGTGAACTAGTAAGGTAAAACATCTTTTCATACTATCATTGTATTAGATTCCACTTTTCTACTTGTGGGATAGTTTCCTATGAGATTCAAATTTTATTGCATATGAGTCCACTAAATATATATGGGTTTGAGACATTGTAAATCTATAAAAACTTAAATTAAAATATATAATATGAGAAAATTGGATCTACTTGGCCTATTATAAGTGTAAGCTTGTGGGATTTCATCATTATTAGGCTCGTTTCCTTGCTACTAATGTTAATGGATAATTTAGGGGGGTTAAAAAAAAGACATAACATGGTGAGTTTTAATGGGATATAAAAAACTCACTATAAATTTCAAGAGAAATTAATTTATGTCTTTTAGGTGCAATCCAAATGTTGTTATAGACACTCATTGTGCTTTAGTGTTTTCTCTTCATAAAGAATAAATTAAAGTAGGGGATATTTTGGTGGAGTCCTTCTTCAAATATTTATAAGCTTTATGATATGTTACAAATATTATATTGAATAATGAAAAAATGAATCTAAACCATCAACCAATATTTTTTTTTAATATAAAATATAAATAAAGTTATGTGAATTGACAAATTTTACATTTATTGACAAATAAGTAAATATACCAACCATTATCCTAGTATAAAATTGGCATTCCTTAACATTTTCTTGATTAGAGTCGACATTAAGAATTGGATAGACATCAACATGATAAGAACTAGCTCGCATGTTATAATGTACAAAGTATTGCATAAAAAACCTCATGAAAGTTGCACATATAATATAGGCTACATGCGATTTATGCAATTAGAAAAGAGTTGATGATGAAATTATCCCATTTTAAAAAAATGGATTACATTATTCTTTACAATATCTAAATAAGCAGGAAATACATGGTAGTTTTACCTTATAAAATAATTGGGATAAAATTAGTATACTAAAGTTTACATTTTTTTTACAATATTCTAGATTATGCTAAAAAAATTATAGTTACTCTAAAAATCTTCAGATATTTTATATTCACAACCATAAACCTTTTTTTCGAATGAAAAGTAGCTTTGTGCATGCCTCTAAATTCTCATTGATCAATATTCTCATTATTGCTATCTTATTTGGTGGCGACACTAAGCTTAACATAAGAAAACTATTAGCAACCTTATGCAAGCCAATCATCCAACCCCACATCATTTTCATCTCTTGCTTCACCATTGAGTTTTATGTTTTAATTCACCTTTAGTCTTGAGAGAATGGTTTAGATTAGAGATGCTCTTGTTAAAGTAAAATATTTTGAATTGCTCAAAGAATGTGACTCGCTTTTTATGGCTCAATCTTTTGGATCTTTTTAAGAGATGCAATGAATGCATCAAATTTTGTATCAAGGAAAATTAATATTGTAATAGATACCTATTATGCAATCCTTTGGATTTAAGTATATTTATTTTCTTGGCTCAAGTTTTAGATCACATTAATCTATCATCAAGACGAAGAAAAAATAGTGAATAGTTTTTAGCCACCTAAATTGACTAATAAGGAAAGGATATAAGAGAAGGAATAATGCACAAGAGAAAAGGTACCTAAAGAAACAAGAGATGAAGTAAAATTAAATAGTCTACTATTAATATTAGAAAGAAATTAAAAAACAAAAAAAAATTCAATTCAATTCTGAAAATTCATATATTAAAACTGTAAAAAGAATGGAAAAATAAATTGATATGATCTAAAGTTTTAGATAACTCAACCAAGTGAATATAAAATAGTGAAAAAAACACAATCATTTGATTGACTAATTCTCAAATCAATTGAAATATGAAAAAGACAAATGTCAAAATAATTCACACATTTTTCACCATTTAATTATTAAAAGAATCTAGCATAAAATAAATATTACAATAATACTTTAAAGAATGATAAATATTGAAATGACAAAAGATAATAAGGTACATTGAAATCACAAAGATCGACAAATGATACGGTAAATTGGAAATTGCAGGCAACAGAATGTCTTTGATCAAGATTCCTCTGACATAAACACAGTTGTCTAGAATAGAGCAGTCATCACATTTATCTATGACGACAAAAGCTTGCTTGTTTTTAAACGTATTTGCAGGCACCTAGTCCTTGTATGGAACTAGAACTTCAAAACATGATATTTTGGCAATATCAAGTTGTAGTTGATTTTTAGTTCATTATTTTTTTTATAGTTTGTTTTCAAATTTTAAATAAAATTGTTCTACTAAAATAAGAAAAGATTCTAAATTATCTTTTTTTTCATAATTAAAGATTCACGTGCAAACAATCCACTTGAATTCACACAAAAAATGGGCAAGCAAACACATGAGAATATAAGATTATAGTTACATGCCTTCATTTCATTTGCCACAATTGTAGAAGATATTAGCTAGCTTATAATTTTACACTACTTACAATGTAGTCTCTAGGAGAAAAATACATATATTTTTTTCTTGTATATTTTTATTTTTATCAATTTGTATAGAATTATTGTAATTTATCTTGAAACATTAATGTATTTGTAGACACTATAATAATGCAATATAATTAAAATGGCATTTTATTTTTAAGTGTCCAATGTACTATATAAGAACTATAATAGATTTTCTTTCTTAAACTAAATCTAAATTTGTAGTTTCAATTCATATTACTTGTACAACCATGCAAAGAAAAGGAAATGACACTAAAATTTATGAAATTATTTTTATTTCTATTTTAATTAAAATCAAAATTTATAGTTTCAATTATCAATTAATTTTTCTCTTACAATAATGAAGAGAAATCAAATCCACAAAATTAAGTAAGAAACACCATCAAATATTTTGAGATTGAACTCTTTATAAAACATTTTAGTTAATTTAAAAATCATTGTATGTTTCTAAATAAATTTATATTATCATATTACATGTAATATCTCATATCCAAAATTGTGTCAAACTCAATGTCAAAACTATGTATGATCTTATAATTGTAATATAAATTAGAACTTATGATAATGGAAGAAATAAAGGATGAACGGATTTTTTTTGGGAAAAAGTGGGAAGAATTGGATGAATGAGATGGTTTAAGAATCAAGACATTGAATGAAGATGGTTTTGATTTAATTTCTATACTTAAGATAGGCGAAGTTCTTAAGCAAAAAATATCAATTACCTATTCCATATAGGCTAAGTTATTAAGAAAGAGAAAGGATAAATTATCAAGAAAAAGATGATTTGGTAATTGGATTATATTTCTAAGTGACTAATGATACGGGTTGATTTTGATTCAATGATCCATGGTTGGATAATAATGATGAGAGGGATGTAGATGCTTAAGGAGTATAGTTAGAAATGGTTGAAAGGTTTTGATTAGATGAGGATGAAGAAGGATGTAGAGATGTGAATTATATTAGGTGGGATTGGATTTAAAAGAAGTGGATTAAATAACAGATTAGTTTTCATTGGGATGAATAATTAGAAGTATGATTGGAAAAAAAGATTAGAGGATGGATTGAAAATATTTGAAGAATGGGATTCGTATTAAGATGGATTATATTGGAGATTAGGGAAAAATGATAACCACAAAATTATTAGAGGAATGATTAGGGGAAATTGATTGGGATGGATTAGAGGAAGGAAATTAAATCCTTTGAATGAGTTTGGCTTATATTTGGGAAAGGTGGATGATTAAGGTGATGAATTAGATATATTAGGGTGAGAGTTGATTGGGAAGCTTAACCTTGTTATTGTTTGAAAATAGTCACCTTCAATCAAAATGTTGACCCAAATTGGAATTCTAGATGAAAGCTCCTCCACATAATCAAATATAACATGCCAATTCATTATGAATAATTGTGCTTGGTTGCAAAAATGTGTCTCTCCTAAAATGTCATATTCCTATCCACTATTCTTAAAAAGACTACAAAGTAAAATCCATTATTTGCAAGGACAACTGGCATATCTCCCTCAACGACCATGTAATACAAGATCATTTTTCTTGGAAAGTCAATGTATGATTAAAACTCATATCAAGGCATGCTATAGAAAAAAAATCACAACACCCATAATTACTTCTAGATTAATGACCATAGTATATCCATCCAAACTCCTCTACAAACTGTTAGGCCCAAGAGGGACAAAATATCAAAAAGTATATTATAATATTTTATTTAATTTTATTTATGAATAAATGATTGCATTTATTTTATGGGAAGAAATATAAATTAACTATTGCATAGCTAATTGAATATAAAAGAAAATTATATAATTTATGAATGTATTAACCCTGATGATTGACATGAAATAGCATCCCCCCTTGGTCTAAAGGGGTGAACATGAAACCAAGAAGTATTTTGAATTACTCTCAACTTATCACTTTGCAAATGATATTGGTTGGATGATTTGAAGTATCTTATAAAGCTTATTACTATAATAGGTCTTAAAATTTGTTTCAACTAACTTTGTTACGTTGATAGGGTTGAAACTTTGATACTAAGCCTATTGCTTTGATGAGTCTCAACTTTTACTAATGTGGTTGTTATCTTGATAGATCTCAAATTTTAATAGTGAACTTGTTAATTTGACAAGTCTGAAATTTTCATAATGAGCATGTTACTTTGACAAGCCTCAAAATGAGACTTTATTTTGTTAATTTTGCAAATATGAAAAAATGATCAAACTTTAGTGACCAATACGAGGAATCACCACCTATCAATTTTGGACAATTGTGTATTATCATTGAAACTAAAATTTGAAATAGCACACATTGAAGTATAATCATCACACCAATCACAAGGCTTCTCCACTTTATTTTGACATATACACAAGAGTCCCCTTTGACAAATGAGAGAGAAAAATCTGAACAACTTGGTCTCCCTGATGGAGTCACTAAATAAGAGACAACATGTTTATCTCCATAGCCTTAAATAAATAAAATAAATTAGTAAGGATCAACATCATCATAATCATAATAAATTGCATCTCCAATAGTAGCCAAAGCATTCATAAAAATTGAGTACTTATTATTTATGGTGAAAAGTGAATAACAATATTGAAAGACTAAATGACTTAAACCACAAAACCCTAGCCTAACAACAACAAAGATCCACCATAACATATGAAGATTACCTAAGACAAATGCAAATCAACAAAATCACAAAGATTATACCATCACATGTCCAATAGGGTTTGAATCTCCATTCTTCCTATCTCCATTGATCTTGCTTGATATATTTGCTCTCAGATTTTATGTGTGCACAAGAGCTCAACAAAGAACGGAAATGTGGTTGCAAGTAGGCTTGATCGCATATGAAAGTTCGGATGCTAGTCCAGGAGAATAGAATGATTAGGAGACAATTAGGGTTGATAATGAAAGAAGCATCTTCTTATATAGAAGACATTATAAGAAATGGAGGGATAAGATTGAGAGGTGTAAAAGATAAATGGTCAACTAGGATTAGAGGGTAGGTAAAGGAAAAAAGAAAATAATAATAAGGTAGGTAGTGTAGGAATTAAGAGATGACTGACATGTGTCATGGGTAGAAAAGGCTAATGAATTAATTAAATAAATAAATATTTATTTAATTAATAGAAGAAGTGGGATCAATTAAATAAATAAAATATTTATTTAATTTAGGAAAAAGGGCAATTTAAATAAATAAAAGTATTTATTTAAATGAGGAAAAAGGCTAGAAAATGATAAATGAATTAATTAAATAAATAAAGATTCATTCAATTAATAGAAGAATTAGGCTTAAATAATTAAATTAAATATTTATTTAATTAGATAGGACAATTTTAGGTGTCTACATTTTGCCCCTCTTTGAGACAATGCAGCTTGTCGCGTTGTTTCAAAGAAGATAAGATAAACTGATATAAATTTTCCCCAAGATGGGAATGATATGCCCCCTCGAGAGATTAGATGAAAATGTCTGAAGAGAGCGCAGACAATCTCTCGATAAGAAAGAAAGTCTAGAAATGATTGACAAGATAGGATAAAGTGACAGAGTCACGGGATAAAGAAGATTGACATGGGAGACTAGGGCTAGGGTAGTCTATAAGATAGACTACGAGGGAAAACATCCTCATTGTCATTCACACACCTAAGAGATAAGAGTGCAGAGAGAAGTCAACAACAATGGCATTGGTGCATAGATTCGATCGCGTTCACCGATATCAGAGGCTAGTAGATGCAGGAGAGTCGGTAAGTACCACAAAACCTCCTTGTACCTTGTTGCATTAATTGTTGTCATAAATTCATGTCAAGTAGGGTAATAAATGCGTATTAAGTAGGTTGCAAAAAATGTCAAGTGGGGTAAAAAGCGCTAAGGCACGTTTGGGTAGGCTAGGTGCGTCTATGTCAGGTTTAAGCGCATCTGTGCTTTCAAAGGTGTCTGTGTCCAATGTCAGCGCGTCTGTGCTTTCAAAGGCGTTTGTGTCCAATGCGAGCGTGTCCGTGAAATGCAGACGGGTTTATGTAGGGCAGGAACATTTGTGTCATTAATGCGCGTTTATGTCTTCAAGGTCAAATTGGTAGTTCTGTGATAAACATACGTTGTCAATTGGATAAGCTGCTGAGAGGATAAACTCAAGCAGGTCCTCTAGGGAAGACTAAGATAACAGATAGGGTTGAGATTGACAATTCTATGATAGAACATACGTTGCCAATCAGGAAACTACTCAAGAGGATACACTCAAGCAGAGGCCCTAGGATAGGATTGATGGAGGCACTTTGTGATGAACAAGGAGTACCAAAGAAATTGACAATTTAGTGATAGAACATACGTTGCCAATTGGATTAAGCTGAAATTGACAATTCTGGGATAAAACATATGTTGTCAATTGGATAAGCTACTTAAGAGGATACACTCAAGTAGGTGCCCTAAAAGATAAAAGAAACACTTTGTGATGAACAGGGAGTACCACTAGGATAGAGTGCCATATGATAGATATAAGCACTAGGATAAAAAATAGCACTTTGTGATGAACAAGGAATGCTACTAGGATAGAGTACCATATGATAGATATAGGCACTAGGATTAAAAGAAGTACTTTGTGATGAACAGGGAGTACTAATAGGATTGACACAGTTGATTTGCTTGACTGCAAGAGGACCTACCTATGCTGGAGTCATGGGAGAGATTCCCTTCGACTCAGAGTTTACGACCAGAGTTGACATTCAAGGATAGAGAAACAACAGAGGCTATGGGCTTGTGATATATTATGTATATGCCTGAGTTTCAGTTGAACATGGGATTGATGACTGCATTAGCCAAGAGATGGCACTCAAAGACATGCACTTTTCATTTGTTGATGGGTGAGATGACAGTCACCTTGGAGGATGTACACAGGATACTGAGGATACCGATCGTTGGGGAGTTAGTTCCTTACGATCGAGAGGGAGATCGGGATGCACGAAGATGAGTGTTCCAGGATCCAGTACTAGAGATGAGGGATGGACATGTGGCTTGGGACACCATGATAGCGACAGGATTAGTGCTATCGGCGGTGCTGGCAGGAGTTATTAGTGGGTTCCTCTGTTCGAATAGAGCGACATGAGGGTTGGCTGGGAGATGGGGGAGGACTCTGGAGACATTGGTGACTGAGCACACCAGGTTTGCATGGGGGTCGTGTCTGCTAGCAGACTTGTATTATGAGCTGCATCAGTTTGTATATCATGGATCAACATGATTAGGATGCAAAGTGACGTTGTTGCAAGTATGGGCATATGAGCATTTGCCGGTTACATGTTCGATACACTTTAGAGGTAGAGGACATAGGCATAGTTATGTACATTTGTATGATATGATTAATTCCTAGCCACAAATTGGGAGGATAGAGTATTGGCGTCGAGTTATTGATGAGGTAGATAGTGTGGTATGGAGGCCTTACTTAGATTGTGAGGAGTGGGATGATGACGCAGTGGAGCTGCCATATGTGTTCAGGAGTAGGTATCTGATCGGTCGGACACCATATATTATTGAGAGGCATTTGATTGATAGGGTATGCTGATAGTTCGACAGGATACAACAAATGCCACGGGGGTCTAGGATGTATGCACAGACAGTGAGGGATCAAGCTCATTTGGGTCCATTACTGTCTTATGATCAGGCTATGACACAAATGCTGGAGATGGTTCCAATGCCTTGGGACATATGGGCGGATGTGGAGCATGTAGGGATGGAAGGCGGGGCACAGTAGCAGAGAGGAGGGTAGCTTAGAGGAGAGATGGAGGAGAGGAGAGATAGGTGCATGTAGTGAGGGGTAGAGGTGGATTGCCATTATAGGTGCCTTTAGCACAGGTTCCCAGACAGGTACAAGGATGGGGACAGGGACAAGAGAAGCCACAGGGACAGGATGCGGGAGGAGGATAGGAGGAGGATGAGATACTATCCTTGAGGGAGATCTGTCAGGGACAAGCAGATGAGATCCAAGATCTAGAGAGGGATGGAGTGAGGCTTAGGAGACAGCTGAGGGACACTAAGAAGGAGAGGGATCAGGCTATTCAATGCTATATGGAGGCTGAGATAACAATGAGGGCAGGCAGGTAGGTAGTAGAGGACACAGGGGCTAGATACACCTATATTTTGTGGGCAGGGGAGGAGATAGCCTACTGGAGAGACCTGTACTATGGAGTGGTTCCACCAGATTAGCGGGCTAGGAGCTTCTGGAGACCATCACAGATGATGATGACCACTAGAGGGAGAGACAGGAGACAGGCGTCTATTGGTAGGGTCATGGGTCCTCCACCACCACCAGATAGAGGGGTTAGGAGAGATGATCCTAGGGAGGGTCCTTCCAGGCCTCAGACTCCATCAAGGCTAGTTGCCTCCGAGGGAGGGAGTTTATCATAGCCTTAGAGGGATACCTATGTATCATGCCACTTATGATTTTTTGAGATATATATGAGATGATTCATCTTTGTGGTAGCTATATGCATGTGTGTCTATGTGATGCATGTCTATATGTAATGCTTATGATATGGATTTAAATATGTACATGATAAAATGCAACATTTTTGTTCTTTTTCTGGGTTTATATGTTATGCAAATGTGAATGTGAATGTATGAAATGAAGATGAATATGATAATGAAAATAACTATTTACATGATGAGAATGTAAAATGTGCTAACATGTGTTGTGTGCAGGATGTGATGCAATTGTGATATCTATATGTATGTATGAAATGTTAATATGTGGTAATGTAGGTGAAAACTACATGAAATGCAAATATTTTTGGCGTGTCATTATACTCAGTCATGTGATAGTGAGCTACATAGACTCAAGGATGATGGAGGTCAATCAAGAAAGGGTGATGAAAGATAGAAGATATGGAAATGAAGGAGCTTCTTGTGCTATTATCATCATTGAGCTTTATTATGGCAAATAGGTTATGACAATCGAGGTATATGTTTGACTGAGAAAGTCATTGGGTATGTGCAAGCTAATGAGTCACAAATTCGTAGAAGTCTGTGCGTTGGAAAACGTGTTCCGCAAAACGGGCCCCTATTTTTTGAAAATGGGCCCCCGTTTTCAAGTTATAAAAAATGGGGGCCCGTTAATGGTTCGGCCTCCCGAGCCGAAAGGTCACGGGGTGCCGAAGCTAAATAAAACGGGCCCCCATTTTGTAAAAAAACGGGCCCCTATTTTTAAATTCTATTTTTACCATTTTTTTGGACAATTTTTCATTTTCATTGTGACAGTGAGTTGACAAGAAGAGATCAAAAACGGGCCCCCGTGCTGTGGTTTCCACTTCAAGCCTCCACCACTATCCCAGGTACACATTCAGTTATCTATTTTCACATTTCATAATTTTCTTGTATATTTTTCTTGTTTTTTTAATGTATTATTTAGTTTTTTTTTTATTATTTTAGTTTTTTTTTATAGGAGCATATAAATAAATTATTTTTTATATTTGTAAATTCTTGATTTTGATCTAAAATATTTTTGAACAGTTAACCTTAAACCGTAATCAACAAATTTAGAAACCAAAACCAAACCTAGATAATTAACAAAACGAAATCGACACAAACAAAAAATCGAAAATGAAATGGAAACAAAAACAAAAACGTTCAAAAATGAAATTGAAATAAAACCGAACATATGTACCTAAATTGTTCTTAATCCTCATTAAGCAATACAAAAGTTACCACTAAATTAGTATAACCTTAAAAGTAATTAACATTACTCTTCAAATTTTAGATATGAAAGTTTAGGCTTAGGTTTATGCCATGTCATGGCATAAAGGTCCTATTATGGTCCTATTATGTCATGTGATGGTATAAAAGGATCAATTATATTAGTTGAAGCTATTTGAGAACGTGAGATAGTCCTAATGAACACACGAATTAAATTAATGAACCTAGGACAATCACAATGAACATATGATAGTCCCAATGAGCCTCAAATGATCCTAATGAATGTAGGGCAGTCTTAATGAACCTAAGAAAGTCCTAATGAGCCTAAGAAAGCCATAATGAACTTGGGACAATCCTAATGAACCTAGGATAGTCCTAATGAACTTGTAATTTTATTTTTGGAATTTCATTTAAATAGTTCTTGTGATTAGATAAACTAAATGTGCATACATCATGAACTAAGTATCGAAACATATCTTATAATTATTACATATTCTAAATTAAAAAGTATCATTTAACAAATATAATGAATAGAACTTGATTAAAACATAATTATCTCATTCATAAATTTGACCAATAGTCTCTCATTTATGTATATTGTACACAAAATGTAATCAAGAAGACATATCTAAAATAAAATAAACAATCTATTTAAATAACTTTGTTTTCATTGATGCCTTCTACTTGTGGTAGACCTGAAACAAAATTTTACTAGATTCATTCCGTTATACCATCTGCATCCTCTCTCTTTTGCAAAGCATCTATAATTGTCTCGTGCTCTTCCATAGAGAGAGTCCATAATTGTTTATTAGCAAGCCTGCCATGATATCTATCCAATTTTATATTAGTTGCCACTACCAAATGCGAGTAATGTATAATCTTCTTCTCTAATTCATAATCTTCAAATGCGGGCAGTCCATTCTTTCTTGTTAGATATTTGCGTAGCCAAGTGCCAACAACAACCACAGATCCTATTGGATAGTCATAACCATCATCATCTACTCGAGGAGTAGTTAGCTTATGTTTTGGCTCTACACATCGAGCCAACCAATACTCTGTCCCCTCTTCATTGTCCTCTGGTGCAACAACAACATAGACATGTCCTGTGCACAAAACAATTTTATTTTAATATTTAATGAGAAATAAAAACAAAAATATACACTGTAAGATTTCATAAATTTATGTACTATTTAATAAATCAAAACAAATTTCAAAAATAATTTTACCTTGTTGTATAAGATCTGAAATGCGATCATAGTCATTTGATGCAAACATTTGATCCATATCTTCATCAGTTCTTTCATGTGGATCATTTGCATCTATGGGTGTCAATGATCTTTGTTGCCATTCTTCAACCCATTCTTTATTCTCACAAAATTCCCAATCTTCGGAAACACAAAATTGACAAAAGCAAGCAAGTTGCCTTGTGAATATAGTCCATGTGTTTGAATTAGAACTCTTAAATGAATGCCATTTAGCTGATCCAGTGATGGTATTACAATCATGCCGAATAGGAATACTATCTTCCTCTATCAACCAGAAGAAACGTCGAATTGTAGAGTTTTCAGTTGATCCTTTTGACAACTTTGAATTGCACCAATCTACAACTGCACGAGCATCTCTGAATTTCACTGCATCCTCAAATTTCAATTGTTCTCTAGCAAGAGCTCTTTTTATACAAGCACCGACTCCATCGTGTTCCCCCTTACCATGTCCCGCTTCAAAAAAACTCCATAAATGTTGGACATTGGTTATCTTGTGAACTTTGCATAGCCAATAAAACATTCTTGCATTTTTGAATTGTCCAGTGCAGTTATCTGACCATATCATATGTTGTTTCATGTCAATTTCTCTTTCCTTAAGATTATCATAAAATACCTCGAAGCAATGTTGGACAAACTCTGAAGAGTGTAATCGATTATCGCTAACATAGAAATGATACTCCCTCAAAATTTTTCTGTTATCTTCTGTACTATCATGGTCATGTCTATATATAATGTGCACAAATATGGCCACTTGCACTGAGTTGTAGTATTGTGATTGAGTTTCCTCTTGTGGTTTTAGAGTATAATTTTTTGCAAAATCCACAACTAATACTATTGTTCCAACTGGAAATGTGTTCTTGCATATGCGAAACTGTCCATCAAGCCATCGGGCATGTTGGGAATGTTTCACATATTTTGGAACAATATGAGTTTTAAACTCACTAATAAATGCATTCACACTATTCTGTTCTGTAATCAATTCTAAACGTTTCCCCATCTTTCCATCCTTTAGAGGGTATTCTATATTTTTAAATCTCCTAACATCAACCATTTTTTGTCCAAACTCAGATGAAACATGTTCATGCAAACATTCACCTATCGAAGAATAGTTCCCACATAAATTGCAAAGACCATAAATGCATGAACTGGAAAGAAATAATTGTTCATTAGGTGGTTTACAAAATAAACTTCCAATAAAATCTTTTATAGTTTCAGGTGGAACATAAACAGCACAATCCTGCACAAGATCATTACCATGCAACATACAACGAATATATCGAAAAACATCATAATAGTAACGAAACTGGACATGAGTTTTACAACAACAAGATATTCTTTGTTTATTGATTTTAACATACCAGGGTTTGCATTTTTCAAATGATCTTTGACTAATTCGTAAATTCATTAACATAGATTCATCACTAATTTTTTTAAAGAATTCAGTTTGAGTCATGTCAAGAAGATGTTTTGGATGAGGATCACGAATTTTTGATCCCACCCTTAACTTTAAAACATCTCTAGCATTTGATGAAACTCTAGTGTTATCATGCCAAAATTTTGCAATTAATTGTTTAGTTTCATCATTTAATTTCATGTCCGACCTTTGAAGTCTACCACTAAAACTCCAACAATGGTTTAGTGGATCAATTTCAATTGTGTCTCTTCTTTTAGCCGCTCTTGACAAGGTTCTACGATGTAAGTTCAAATAGCCACTTATATCACTTAACATTCTTTTACTAACAATCATTTTGTCAACTATAGCAGTCGTTATAACTCTACGTGCTGCATTCTTATCTTTAGATCGACTTGTTTTTCCTATAGAATCGATAGCACTGGCAACAATAGATACAACTTGCTTATATGATTCATCTTTTCTTTTTGGTTTTGCATAAATACCTATTTTTTTCATGACTTTACGCATTTTTAACATTTTTATTAATTGTAGCATTAATTGACATTGGAATCCTAACTTTTTATTATAGAAAAATTGTTTATATAATCTGTTTGCATGTGTTCTGATTTGTCTCCAAGAAACTAACCCATTAAGATTATCTAGCACATTGCTATCAATAGTAAACAAATTACATTCATTTTCTTTTAGAGAGGGTGGTGTAATATTTTCAATTTTTATTTCTTTTCATATTGGTGTATGAAATTTATATCCAGCTTCATTTAAATCAGCAATTTGATTGGCATCATAGTCATCGGGATTTAAAAACATACCAGGATTCGCATCCACATCAACATTTGCATCAACAGTCATACCCGTGTGTGGTTCTACATTTCTTGCATCCATCATGATGTCTTCAATGGTCTCATCTACAATGGGCACTGAACTAGATGCTTCAGAAGTGTTATTCAATTGTCGTTGTTGTGATCTTCGATCTCTTTGGCATTTTGCCTCCTTCTCTCTTTGTGCTTGAATTTCGTCCACTGTCATTGTCCTCTTTTTTTTCTTTTGACGTTGCTTAGAACCCATTTTTACAAACTCATCTTCAAAAAATAATATCTTTTTATTGAGTTCTTAAAAAAATCGTGTAAAAAATATTAAAAAGTACTGCCAAATGATGTAAAAAATCTTTGTCAGTACAGATTTCAATGATAGTGTCGTAAATCGATGCAATCTATCTTTTTTTTACAGTAACGGTTATTTAGAAACGGGGGCCCGTTATTTAAATAACGGGTCCCCGTTTTAATAACGGGGGCCCGTTATTTAAATATCGGGCCCCCGTTTTTAAAACGGGGGCCCGTTGTTAAATCTAACGGGCAAAAAATGAAACAGGCCCCTGTTTATAAAACGGGGGCCCGTTATGCAAAATTTGAATTCACAACCCACCTCTTGCCTTAGGATTAGGCCCGAGATAGGCCTGGGATGGCCACACCTGAGACATGAACCTGCAAATTCAAAGCTCCATGAATGAAAGCACAAATATGATGAAATGAAATAGTTTACGTGCCTCTAATCAGAGAATTTTTATACGAAATTGAAACCCATTTCAGATTATACTGTCTAGATTCTAAATATGTAAATTAATTTAAAAATTGATTATTTTAACTATTTTTCATTTAATTTATACTAAATCAGGTTCATAAATTTGAAATATTAACTAATTTTCTTAATTTAATAACTTTTTTATTTTAATGAATTTAAAAAAAAAAATTATATGTCATCAATCTACACAAAATTCTTTTCAATTTAAAAAAAAAAAATTCAAAAAATGCTAAGTTTACGTCAAATTATGTGGGTCGTACACGTCAAATTTTTAAAAAGATAATTACGGCCATTAAAAAATTAATTAAAAAAAAAATATTTGAAAAAAAAATACAGAAAAATATGCTCATCAATCTTCAGTGTGTTACAAACCATTTCCCAAAACGGTTTGAGAAAATAATTTTAATTGTGTCAAAAAGTGTGGGTTGTACACATGCATGGTATGGTCCTGAAACAGGGATTTTTAAAACATAGTTTTTAGAACTCCATTCAAAAAGTTATTTTTTATTATGTGGGTATTAAAATAAATTATATATTTGAAAAGTACACTCAAAGAGCTATCTTTTATATTACTGACTTTTTCCAAGATTCAATCTCTAAGTTTTCAAAATTTAAGCTCAAGTGAGACAAAATCTGAAAAACAGGGAAAACAGTTCCACTTTTTGGCCAAAAAGTGGACTCATCTTCTTGCACTGACCCCATTGTACTCGTTTGCATGGAGATCAGACAGTCACAAACAAGGAATGCCCCAATTCATACTAGATTCTCAGTGTCCTCATATCCTTGGACAAGTCATAGTGTTACTAAGAGACAATCTATAGACAACAAAGAAAAATAGGTGACGATACCCCATCCTCACCTTTCTAGTCAAAGACATCCTGGAGATAAAATCTCTAGTCAGAGACATCTCGGAAAAGCTAAAAGACATGTCACCAAAAGATAAAAAATTAAAAGAAAACCAAGACTCGACACGAACATTCACTGTAGTCCTCAAGTTTAGTGTTTCTTGTCACTTGTATAAGTCTATTTGATTGTGATCACAATGTTTACTTTCACAAAAGGATAGATAACACTGAACCATAATGTTGTCCGAGTCTGTTGAAAGATTTGATTTGTTGAAGCCCATTGTTGCTGTTGTCTCATCTAAAACTGACTGAATCCATGAAACTGATACTTTATTGAGGAGAAGATGAAACTTTATTGCGGATTTGTGATGCAAGTGCTTCTTTATTGTGGATTGTACGTGGATAGACTGAAGAAAACTGTACTCCTCAGAACGTGTGATGCTCTCAGTTCCACACCCATCACTAGACTTAGGATTTGTCTTAGCCACAGATAGGAGCTGATTTATTATGGATGGAAAGGGGTGAAAAGGAAGAATTTTTATCAATGGCTAACCAATCTTGGGTAGATCAATAACAAGCCATGATGGGAATGGGTAAGTTTATCATGGATGGATAGGCTGTGAGTGTGTGCAAAGTGAAAGGATGAGATTGAATCCTAAAGGAGGGAGGAGCAATGTCTCTACACATGGTGCTAGTAACCTAGTTTTCACCATGGTACTTGCCCAGGGCGCCACCGAAGTGGTTTTCACCGTTGGACGAATTTATTCTTTTAACTTTTTTTGATTTTTCAAATTTTTTGTGTCACAAGGCGCCTATTTGCCAAGTTTTCACCAAGTAACGATTTTTTTTTTGTTTTTTTTGTATTTTTGATAATTTTTTGATTTTTTTGTATTTTTGATAATTTTTTTGATTTTTTTTGTATTTTTGTATTTTTGAATTAAGATATTCTAAAGAGCTATGTGTAAAACCTGTGAAGGTGCATGCTATTGATAGGATCCTCCAAAGGTTCTCCCTCTGGGGTTGAGAGTTGATATGCACCAGATCCATAAACTACTGTAATGATGTAAGGACCAAGCTAATTTGGTTCAAACTTTCCCTTCTTCTCTCTATCTTACTGATTTGTAGGATTTTCTTTGAGAATTAAGTCACCTACCTCAAATGTGTGAGGCTTTATCTTATGATTGTAGCTGCATCGTTCCTTGACTGAATGATGTGTAGCTCGAGTGACTGTCTTCCTTGATAAAGGAACTAAGATAGAATTAGTAATGTGTGGACTATGTAGGCCTGCATGCGTGTCACCTATAGAAGTTTGGGCATCCTTGATAACAAAGTCCTTCAAGGAAGTTCCATTAAAGGTCCATGATGTATCACCAGAATAGAATGGATGTGTGAAATGAGTGGACGAGTCTTGAAGGCTTATGATTGCGAAAAAAAGTGAAAGTATCATGACATGATGGAGACTTGGGATCAACAAGTATGCTTTTTGACTTAAAATTGTAGAACTTTTGCCCCCAGTTATTTTGATATTAGGGGAGATCATCTCTTTCTCTTTTTTCTTCATAGGATTTTTTATCCTTGACCTTGATTTTTTTAGAGTCCAATAGCTTTTGATTTTGATTTGGACTAAAGGACTTCTCTTTATTTTTGACTTGTAGATTTTTCTTTTCATAGCTTGATTTTTTATCCCCATTGAGTAAGGGCTTTTCCGATTCTTGTTGATCCAATTTTGGGAGAGGAGTGGAAATGGAATGAATGGATAGAATGGTAAAGCTATGTGAGTTCTCAAGAGGGTTGGCGATACGCTCAATAGATTCTTCACTGCAACCACTCTTAGGATTATTGATATCAAGAGCTACTTGCACCACTAGAGGAGATTTGTATTTAGACTTAGTAGCCACAACACTAGGTGGTTCACACCCAATTCCTTGATATTGCAAATTGTTTGTAGATTGTTCCTGTTGACTAAATACCTTAGGAGATAGTGGGAGTTGATCAACATGAAAGATATACTCACCACAACCCATATCTTTAATCTTGAACTTTTCTTTGATCTTTGCTTTTTTTGATGTAGAAGCTTTCAAGGATTCTGGATTGACATACGCTGATGAAGGAACAACCTCTCGATTGACTGAGATTGTTATTTATGATCTAGGTTGCAAATTGTTGCAATATATGAATGGGTTTGGATTAGCTTTGACGGTCACTTCAACTCCATTGTGTGGGAACTTGATACATCAATGATATGTTGAGGGAATAACTCTCATTTCATGAATCCATGGGCATCCCAAGAGTATGTTGTATGTGAGATCTAGATCGAGGACTTGAAAAACCACATCCTTTGTTATTGGTCCAACTCTAAGAGGTAAGGTGATTGTGCCCTTGGATGAGCGCACTTTGTCATCATATGCCTTAATGGTGATTATGTTTGTAGCATTCACAACTTTTTAAGAATATCCCAATTTCTTAAGAGTATTCAATGTACATATATTGGGACCAGCTCTTCCATCTATCAAGACTTGTTTTATCCTATGTTTGTGTAGGAAGGCTTCAATTTGTAAAGGTGCATTATGTGGTTGGATTACGAAGGTGTCGTCAGCTTAAGTGAATGTGAGAGAATGTGGAACGGAAAGGTATCCCACCATGGCTTGAAACTGGTCCACGTTCAGATCAATGGGAACAAAATTTTCTCTCAAAGTTTTATTAAGGATGGCTTTATGTGTGGGGGATATGCGTAAAAGCTCAAGGATGGAGATAAGCATGGGCGTCCTCCCTAACTATTCTACCAGATCGTACTCAAGTTTGGTTGCTGAGGAAGCTGTGGTTTTAGCTGGAGCAGCTTGCAGAGTGACTTTACCTTGTCGAGTTGTGACATTACATTCAGAGGTAGATTCAGAAGAAGGTTCAATGCCTTTTAGGACAACTTTGGGTCTTTGGGTAGAATTTTCAAGTGTTTTGTCCTTTATGATAATGGTAGAGACATAATTGTTCATAGAAATGTCATTAACAGTTGAATCATAGTTGTAGGAGGCTTTGGTATAGTTGGCTTCCTCATCTATGGCTTTGGCTTTTCCCTTGTCATGTTTAGGGAATGGTTCCTTAAACATCTCATGTTCTTGATTGGATGAATGTCTTTTGATTTGAATGTCACCTCTATCAATAAGGTCTTGTATAATATTCTTTAGCCGATGATAATTTCCTGTTTTATGTCCTTTGCTCTTGTGATATTCACAATACTAAATCGTCATTCCACCAATTTGGTTTGACCTTTGGATCATATGGAGGATTGTTTGGAATTGTTATTATCTTATTTTCTAGTAGCTTCTTGAAAGCTGATTCAAGTGGTTCTCCCAATGGGGTTTATTTCCTTCATGGTTTTGAAGTTGTTTGAGTATTCACTTGGTTATTTGTAGAACTTGATCTAGAAATAATGATTTTGGGTCTCACTGTGTTAGCATCAATAACACCATCATTTACTGTGTTTTGTTCTTGCTCCAAAATTGTGGCTTGTCTTTTCCTTTAAAGTCCTCTCTATTTTCTTTGAATATCTTAATGACTCGTTGTTCAATTAAGACCTTCTCTGTTGCTAATCCTTTTTCAATGACATCCTTGAAAGTGGACAAACAATCTTTTCTTAAGTCATAACCAATTTCTCTGTGGACATTCTATGTGAACATCTCTACCATTTTTTTTTTGTGGAATTTCATAAGAGCATCTACTGGATAAATTCCTCCATCTTTTTAGGAATGATGAAAATGACTCCCCATCCTTTTCCTTGGTGTTGCACAAAGTGGTGACTGGTGTATCTGTCTCTATGTTGTATGAGAAATGTTGGATAAAAGCTTCTGCTAGATCACCCCATGACTTAATTCTAGGTGGAAGTTGGGAGAACCATTCCATAGCTTGATCACCTAAGCTTTGTGGGAACAATGTCATCAAGTATGTTTCTTCTATTGCTACCTCAATGTAAGTTGTGAAAAATTGTCTTATATGTGCCTTAGGGTCTCCTTTTCCTCTGTACTTATCAAACTTAGGTGTCACGAAATGTGTAGGAAATGGTGGCATTGGAATGATTTTATCAAATGGATAGGGACATATGTCTCTCATTGTATAAGCTGACTTTGGTGTATTAATGTCCTCCATTTTCTTTTGTAAGTCCTTTATTTGCTGTTCCAAATTGTTCTTAGGTGGAAACCGACTTCTTGGATCATATCCCATGCTTGAGCCACCAGGTGGAAGAGGATACTGCATATATGGATGGTATTGATCGTAAACATGTTCATATGGAGGAGGTCTATAATGATACTGCATATAGGAACCACCTGGTATAGAGTCATAATGAGGAATGGAATATCTGCTTTGTCCATGTATATCATATTTTACAAGCATGTCATGAGTTTATTCTTGTGTAGTGCCCCCAAATTTGACATGGGGTTTTCTTGTGTCCAAATTTTGAGCATGCCTTTGGATATCCAATTAATTTTGAGGTTGGTCCTTAGAATTGGTATGCAATTGAGTGTATTTATCTACATAAGACTTCCATAATGGTTTTCTTAGACGGAGTTGTTCATGAGTATCATAAGCTTGACCATTTGTATTGGGGACCTTGGGTTTTTGAAACAAAGATGATGGTGACTCAGGCACAAAACGTGGTACTCTAGTACCTCCACTATTAGGTCTCCTTTGATCCATGTTGAGTTGAGTTTCTTGCATAGATCAATTTTCCACTATTTAAGACATGTCAAAATCATGAGGTATCTTAGTTCCACTTTGTGCCATCACTTGTAGAAAATATTGTCTATCTCTTCTCATGATATCTTCAAACAATCTATCAAAATGGGAATCCATAATAGATTCTTCCACTTCTGCTAAATGTAATGAAATATTGTCCACATTGTCATTGTGTGTATCATTGTTGTTTGTATTATCTAGGTTCTCAACATTTTGAGTGTTTCTATAGATGCCTATGTCAGGTAATGTGGTATGATCAGAATTAAAAAAGATATCGTTGTCGTACTCATAACCACTCATGTTTGCAGACTCTTGATCATCTTTAGCTTCCCTCCTAGATTTTTAGGAATGGGTTTCAACCATGAACTAGGTCTTGACCAAGATGTGTGAGACTAGATGAAAATGGAAAGAGTATGGAAGACCAAGAGTTGGATGGAATGTAAATGAATCTGAGGTGTACTTGCAATGTCCAAAGTGTAAGACCAAGTATGTATGTAGTAGAGTAGGTGTGGCTTCCAAAGAGATGATAGATCTCTTGATGAGGTAAGTTGACCTTGACTCTAAGTAAGACCAAATGAGACCCAAAGGTGTAGACCTTGATGAGGGACCACTTAGCAAAATGTTGTTGTATGTATTGTGTTGACAAAGCAAGATGAGGACAAGCAAGTGACCTTTTGAATCAAGTTTAGACAAATGTCAATGTAATGCAAGGTATAAAGCAATAATGAACTTTGTGAGACCCCAAAATAGGTTGAATGCTAGATGAAAACTTGGAGGAATAACCTAGGAAGCTCAAGAATTTTGAAATTGATTGCTCTTGTTTGTTGGACTGTAAATTTTTCCATTATTGAATATAGATGTGCCTGTATACTTCACAGACGTAGTTACCCAACATAGACTTGACTGGATACTGCACAAATATGCGTCCGAGAATCTTGTGAATGCATCTTTTCTTATGATAACACATATGCGTTTCTGTCCTACATAGACACGGTTACAAGACACAGATGTGTTTTTGTCAGACAAAGTCGCGTTTCCAGAATATAAGTGCAATTTTTTCCAATTTGTGAAGTTGTTGTTGTGACCAAATCTGAATTTTTGATCGTTTTTCATGACAAGAGGACACAATGTTGATGAGAACTCAATGTTTACAGGTGTTTAGGCTCAAAATGACTCAAAGAAAAGTGTGTTGTTTGATGTAAAAATATTTTGCATACACCTGAAGACACAAAAGACACAATGTTTTGATGCTTGATCTTGAATGTTTGAATATTTAAAAGAAGACAAACACAATTCTTATAGTTGGCCAAAACAATAGTTGTTGATACCACATGGGGTTTCCCCCGAGGCTACGCTATTCAAAGCGGATACTTAGATGCTTGACCCCACTGGCTCCACCCTCGACACTCATTTCTCTAGGGTAGCCAAGAACCAGTCCCCATGAAAACTCCTCGTGGCAAAATTTATATCTCTACTTAGAACCATATGTGTGTGGGTGGCTCCAGAGGTCCGACCTCCTGCCCCAACAACTAGAAGGATTTTGGCTTCTAAAACAAAAAGGTGCTAGTAAGGGCATCCGCTCGTGTGGCCATACATGTGGCACTTTAAGTACTATAAATACAGAAGGCTCCCAGCCGGTAGGGGTTACACCCTACTATTGATCAAATAAATTTGATCAAACAGGTTTATGGGGAGACAAAGTGTTGGTATGAACTAATCAACACTCGTTACCCATGGCTTTCACCATAGATACAATTATTTATAGTGGTTCAGAAGAGGGGGGTTTGCCTCGCTACCACTTGGGTCATTCCCTCCTCACTAGTAGTCCTAATGACCACATGGGGAGACAGGCCCTCTAAAGATTAAACAAAAAGAGCCTATTGCTCAAGACACAAAGACACTAGTTCAATTTTAATGCACCAATTGAAGTGTTTGATAATCTATGAAAACAAGACACACAATAAAGATCAAAAGAAAACCCTTGCCAAAATTATCCAACAAAGATTTTTTAGTAATTTTGCAATAATACCCCTCCTGCAATCACACAAGTTAGGTAAATTTTAGATCCAAAAGACTTTGTGAAATAGGGGCCTTCGACAAGACATTTTTTTGATAGATTCAAAGATATGATTTTCGATGAGTTATTTTGCATCATAAAAAATAGAGCATCTATAAAATTTAAATTTTTTTCCAGAAATGTAAGAAAATCGAAAAAAGTTTCTAATTTGCTCCAAAAATTATTTTTTTATGAAAAATCATAAAAAATTCATACAAAATGCAAAATTGTTCCAAAAAATCTGAAATTTTTATTGGAAACTCTTGATAGCATTCCAAACTTGCATAAAACAATTCCTTAAAAAATTCCAAGCAATTTGTGCGATATGAGCAAAATAATGCAAAACCCTAATTTTTAAAGATCCAATTTTTTAGGAAATATTTTGCATTAAAATGAAAATAAAAAATAACGGATCCTGTGTATAATTATGAAATTTTTTCAAAAATGTAAACATATCAAAAAAATTCACTCATTTGCTCTCAAAATTAATTTTTTATGAAAACGCATAACAAAATCATAGAAAATTCCAATATGTTCCAAAAATTTTGATTTTTTAACTAAGCATGTTTGATACTATTATTGACCTTCAAAGAAAATTTGATGCCAAAATTCAAAGCATTTTGTGAGATTTTATCAAAATAATGAAAAACCCTAAGTTTTAAAGATCTGACTTTTTAGAAAATATTTTGCATTAAAATTAAAATCACAAAGAACAAATCCTATGTATAAATTGGAGAGATTTACAAAATTATAAAAAAATCCAAAAAATTCACTCATTTGCTTTGAAAATTACTTTTTTATGAAATTCATAAAAAAATCATAGAAAATACAAATATGCTCCAAAAGATCTGAATTTTTGATTGAAAGCTCTTGATACCGTTCTCAGCTTGCCAAAAAAATTTGGTACAAAAATTTGAATCCGTTTGTGAGATCAGATCAAATCTCTCCAAGATCTTGATCTTGTGTCCAAAAACCTAGCTGAACAAGGTTATTCTCCAAATTGGTTTACAGAACAATAATATATGGTTAGAAAAATCTTAAAAACACAGATCTAACAAAAATTATGTCCCACTGGGCATGCCAAAATGTTTATGGTGAAAAGTGAATAACAATATTGAAAGACTAAAAGAATTCAACCACAAAACCCTAGCCTAACAACAACAAAGATCCACCATAACATGAAGATTACCTAAGACAAATGCAAATCAATAAAATCACAAAGATTATACCATCACATGTCCAATAGGGTTTGAATCTCCATTCTTCCTATCTCTATTGATCTTGCTTGATATATTTGCTCTTAGATTTTATGTGTGCACAAGAGCTCAACAAAGAACGAAAATGTGGTTGCAAGTAGACTTGATCGCATATGAAAGTTTGAATGCTAGTCCAGGAGAATAGAATGATTAGGAGACAATTAGGGTTGATAATGAAAGAAGCATCCTCTTATATAGAAGACACTATATAAGAAATGGAGTGATAAGATTGAGAGGTGTAAAAGATAAATGGTTGGCTAGGATTAGAGGGTAGGTAAAGGAAATAAGAAAATAATAAGAGGGTAGGTAGTGCAGAAATTAAGAGATGACTGACATGTGTCATGGGTAGAAAAGGCTAACAAATTAATTAAATAAATAAAAAATTATTTAATTAATAGAAGAAGTGGGACCAATTATTTATTTAGGAAAAAGGATAATTTAAATAAATAAAAGTATTTATTTAAATGAGGAAAAAGGCTAGAAAAGGATAAATGAATTAATTAAATAAATAAAGATTCATTCAATTAATAGAAGAATTAGGCTTAAATAATTCAATAAATAAAATATTTATTTAATTAGACAAGACAATTTTAGGGTCTATACTTATCAAATATACTAAGTTGTATCTCATATAATATCAATATTAATTGTAGTTACTGTTGGCTCAGTGAGATCTACGACATCATTAGAAGAGTTATAAAGAGCAACATCATCAACATTATGAGAAATCATAATTTTATCATAAATAATAGATTGAACTCTCTTATAATATTCTGTTGTGAAATAAACCTTAGATATCCAACTTGAATGATCATCCAACCAAAATTCATATGCTTTTAAGAGTTTGAAGGTGGTTTTGGTAGATAAGAATTTTTGGGAGAATGAGTATGCAAACCACATGACGTACAAGGATCTCAATCAAAGAAATTATTGGAAAGATGACCTTGACCTTGACAATGGGAACAAATTATGGGAACAAATTTGGACATTTATTGTCTTAGTAAACATTTCTATTCATTTCTTAGATTTTTTAATTTCACAAATATCATCAATAGATTTTGACTCAATATGACATTTATTCATAATTCCCCTTGATACTGATTTTATGGTTTCGACTATTTTGGAATATAAGAAACAAGTTTAGGCACAATGTTTTTCCTATGCAATTCATCACCTTTCTTCATGGAAATTTTGGTTTTACGTTCTTAGCTTATTGAAATGCTTAAAGAAGGTATATCATACTTAACATCTTTATACTTTGTGTATCCTAATTGATCTTGCAATCTATAAAACTAGTTGTCTCAACATCATGTCTTAGTTACAAAATTGCATAAAAGGTTATATTGTCTTGAACATTCAGAGATTAATTCTTCCTCATCTATTGACATGAATGTGTAGAGACAATATGTCATCAGTATATACTTCAGACATGGTTGCAAAAAACACAAACACCTTAACAACAATTACACCTTATTTCTCTTAGGTTTAAAAAGAGAGAATATCACTGGCTATAACATTATACCGAACCTGCAATCATTACATTCCATTGAGATGACACCTTTTCGAGGCATCCTATTAATCACTTCATTTATTTGTCCAAGCTTTCACACTTTGCATGTAATAGTGACAGAGATAAACCAAAACCAATTTTGTGGCTGCTAACGCAGTCTATTCACAATAAACAGAAAAAAAAGATTGAAAACTATGGAATTCTCGCGCCATTGGATTCTTGAACTCAATACAACGGTTTGCAGCCCTATTTACTGCTGTAGAATTTGGTTGTACGCCTGCCAAAATGGTATCCATTTCATTCCATTTGGTCCTGTACCATATCGCCCAATTCTCTAGAATGATTCTCTAGAATGCATTAAGATTTCAAAATGAATTTGTTGGGCTGTCGTGTTCGCAAGTCTGAATTTTCATAAAAATAAAAATAAATTAGACATAAAATTAATCCAAAGAATTTTGAATTTCATTACAAAAGTTTTGCCATGCATTCCTTCCCATCACAAATCTGCAACAATCATAAGTCCAGGAGGGGCAGAATACCAAAAAAATAAAATAAAAAATGTATATTTTAATATTGCATTTCAAATTATTTTTCTTTTATTTGCAGAAATATAATTTAATTGCTCCATAACTATCTGAACAGAAAATTACAGAATTTACCAATGTGTTAACCGTGAAGATCAACATTTTGCCACAAACACCCAGTCAATCCATAATGATTCTCCATTCTTTAATCAGATCTAGCATCATGTATAGCTTGTGTGAAAAGCATGAATGTGACCAGAGGTTGAACCTCATCTATTCAAACAGACAAGTGTCTGCCTGAAACCAGCCCCCCCCAAAAAGCATAGAAGGATGCCAATCAAACCAGCTAAGAAAAAGCTGATCTAAATTGATTTATATCAATGGATGTACATGCATTAGCATGCAAGTACATGCAAGCATAAAAACCTTCACTGAAAAACCCTTCTTTCTTATTACTTTTCATCACGCCTGTAGTTCTTATTCCTCAGAATCTCCAACTTCCATTGTTTTTCTTCAAGATCCCTACAATATTAATATTAATCGTACATTTGAAGATTTCCTTAATAAACTCTGCGACTATATGTGGGCTAATATAGGCAATTAATAATTAATTTAACAATAATTTTGAAATTGTCTACTAGTCAGTTTATAAATTGCTTGTTAAAGCGAGATTTACAATTCTTCCAACATAATCTTATCACAGAAACATCCACAGAATGCTATTTAAAGCAAATGAAATCCCTTCATAGTAAATACGTACTGCTCCTCTAGAAATAAACTATTTGAACTAGTAAATTTATTTATATCATTCTTTGTACTGTACTATAGAGAATACAAAAATGGTGCATGCTAGACACGAAAGAGAAACAAGAAATATATTGGAACAAAGGCATTCCCCACAAGACCCCTTTCTACTTTTTTTAGAGATTGTTTACCTCCCATACAATATATATACAATAATATGACGAATTTATGTAGCCAATGCAATACACCGTATAAAATATGTCTCTGAAGTTTGGAAAAAAATCAGCAAGGTAAAGAAATTGCTCCACTGGAAAACTGAATTTTTTGATTCCCTTGCCACATGCTTATGCTTATGTATAAAGAAGCAACATCCCTGTTATAGTAGAATGAAACTGTGTTTCTTTTCATTGTAGTCAGCCCAATTTATTCTATTTCTCAGTACATGAACTCTCAAGACCATACCGAGCTAGCAATTGGAGAAGTTTCTCTCTAGAAAGAGGCTGTGAAAGAACAAGCAAAATTAGAAATCAGAGTGACTATGAAATATTTGAAATAATTAAGTCAAAACCATTCAGTACAATGAAAAACAACATGATACATTGCTAGTAATGGCATAAGCTATGTTACTAAAAACAAGAGAGAAATATGAACAAAAACATATGTGGCAACCTTTGTTTGAAAGTCGTCCACACCAGCTTCAAAGAAAAGGTCCTTATCAGATTGCAGACTGTTTGCACTCAGTGCAACAATAGGCGTCTTAACTCCCATTCTTCTTAGTTGCCTTGTCGCCTGGTATAAGACAAAAGTTTCAGTTACAAAATATGATTCAATCATAGTGCAAGAAAAAGAATGTTTATTTTTTTGACTTTCTTCATTCTGATGATGGATCATGGAGTATGATCCGAAATGTTGATGCAAAAATCTTACACACAATCGAATTCAAAAATGCACTCTTGATAATTAAAAGAATGTTTGACAAACTTAACACATTAAAATAGAACAAATAAAATATTCGTATCAAACGAACAAAATTTATTCACCTCATGTCCATCCATGATGGGCATTTCTTTGTCCATCAATACAAGATCATATGTCCGTCCTTGTTTGATGTAATCCACTGCTATCTTTCCATTTTCTGCTTCTTCGCAATGAAGATTAAGTCTTTCAAGAACCTTCCGCAAAATTATCTGCCATTGATAACAAAATCACAAGCATAATTAGCATCAGTAGTGGTAAACATATAAAAGCTTTGGAGAAGCCAAGTGGAAAAAGTTGGAATAATGCAGCATTCAACATACTCGATTGATTTTTGTGTCCTCTACCAGCAAAACTCGTTTCTGAAAGCCGCAGTTCTGGGATGATAAGGAATCCAAATGTTTGAAGTTGTTCATACCATAATGCTCACAAAAGCGAGGCTTCGAGATCCTACAAAATACTCCATATATCGTAACACCCACAAACACAAATGTTGCTACTGCTACCCATTCCCACACAATCCATTTCAACCTTTCTTCCCCCACACAAAATTTGCTCCACCCAATCTCATTCTCCAGAGCACCCCAAATCAAATAATGAAGAGTACTCAGAAGCGCAAGAAAACATAACTCAACACAATACCTGCAACATTGGGCCATCAAGCCTTGCTCAATTTGTGCCTTCGACATACTGGGTTGGGATTGTGTTATGAAACCTGGTTATTCTCTATATCTTACTTCTTCAAGAATATACTGTGTTGAATCTTTGTTTTAACATGAATGGGGATTATATAGCCGTGCAAACACTGCCATGTCACAATCTGTCTAAATCTGAAACAAAGCTCAAAATCTCAACGCGGAAATAATTACGTCAACGCGGTATATCGTGAAAGAATACGATGAAATCTATGAAAATCCAAGGTAATCTCTTCTTTTTCAAAAAATATTGACAAATGTGCGGGTTTCCGTTTATGGATTTTGCCTCTTTTGACTCTGAGTTGCCGGGCCCACTATTAACCTTTAACCTGACCTTCGCCGTTCGTAGGGTTACCGTTTATGAATTTGCCGTTTCGACCGTTTGATGGTTTCCTTTTTCGTATTTGCTTTCCCGTTCAAGAAAATGCAATTGGCAGGTGTCAAACCAAATTTCACAACCTTTGCATCCTCCATGCCTGTGTGAAAATGGGACAAGGGAATTTTTTTGGATGTTGTATTCGCAACTGTCCTGGTATCCATGCATGAAGAGAAGATAAGGCATGGACTGTTTGAGAACATGCCTCTAAGAAATGTGGTCATGGGTTACAATGATCGCTGGATATGAACACAATGGATTTGCTGAAAAAGCTTTTGGAACTTTCAAACAAATGCAATCGCGGGTGTAAAGCCAAATGCCACAACCTTTGCCAGCTGCATCCTCCCTGCCTATGCCAAAATGGGAGCTTTGGAACAGGGTATGGACATCCATCAAAGCATAATGAAAATATAATTTTTCTCAGATATTATAGTTGGAAATGCTCTGGGAGACGCATGCAATTTGTGGAAGAATAGATAATGCACATAAACTGTTTGAAAGAATTCCTCAAATAGATTATCTAATGGAATCCCATGATCTTAGGATATGGACAAAATGGATTTATTAAAAAGGTTGTTTTTAACAGCTTTGCCAGATCCTCCCTATCTGTTCCAAAACGTGAGCTTTGGTGCAGGGTTTGAACATCCATTAAAGCATAGTGGAAGGGAGATTTTTTTCATATATTGTAGGTAAAATATAAAAGAATTTTGTCAATGTTGTGGTTGTAATTACTCAGGAGACTTGCTTCCAAAATGTGGAAGCATATACGATACATGTGTAACTATCCATGTATCCAAAATGTGGAAGCATAGACAAGGTATGTCTAACTATCCAGATAGACATGGAAGCAAAGACAAGGCATGTGAACTGTTTAACATAGTAACTCAGATATATCATTTCATGGAATAACATCATGGTAAATGCAATTGGCAGGTGTAAAGCCAAATTCCACAACATTTTCCAACATCCTCCTTGCCTCTGCCAAAATGGGAGCTTTGGAACATGGGATGAAAGATGATTTTTGTTTGGTATTATAGTTGGAAATGTTCTAAATGGAAGAGCAAACAGAGAACACATAAATAGTTTTACATAATGCCTCAAAGAGATGTAGATATGCACAAAAATTTATTTATTAAAATGACTGTTGAAATTTTCAAGTAAATGTAATTGATAGGTGTAAGGCCACATTCCAGTCTTTGCAAATATCCTCCCTACCTATGCCAAAATGGGAGCTTTGGAATGGGGGTATGGACATCCATCAAAGCATAGTGAAAGGGGTAAAGGATGGGAGAATTTTGTTAAATATTGTGGCTAAATTGCTCGAGTAAACATGCTTCCAAAATGTGGAAGCATAGTAGGTAAAAGTAATATTCTACAACCTTTGCCAGCATCCTCCCTACATACTAGATTAAGAGCTTTGGAGCAGGGTATGGATGTGTACAAAATGGATTTGCTGAACCAGCTTTATAAACTTTCAACAAAATGTAAATGTAATTGAGTAGTGTAAAAGCATACATCACAATTTATAAATTTTGGTTATTGTGAAACATAAAGATGTTATTAACATGATTTTTTACAAAATTATTGTAATGTAAATTCTAATCATCATTCTCCACAACAAATATCTAGATATGAGAGTTAGAGTTCCATATCTACTTCAAGATGCATACATACATCCAACAAACTTTACATTCAACACTCTTATTTTGAAAATTATGTAAGTTCACTCATATATAACAAGGGGCTGCACATAGTGAACCATTTATCCTAGAAGCTTAGGCATATGTATTTAATATTGGTTAATGACACATGGAATTATAAATATTTAATTTAGATAAACTAGTGTAAAGATTACATTTGCCACACAAAATTAGAAAATATTGTCCTACCCATAAACACTATTACAACAACATTTGTAAATCCTTTCAAAATTGAATTTAGTCATGGATACAATATGTAAATAGTTTGTAAAGATTTGAAAAAAATTATTTCATAAATATTTGTTGTCATAACTAGACAATTTTAAACACCTCCATACAAGACATTCCCTCCTATCACTGCTCTTCCTCCTCTCCAACACTAGCATAGTTTTGATCATTCTTGTGTGAAAATGATGTTGGTAACACCTTTCCATTATCACTATCATAAAGAATAGCCCACACTTTGATTTCCACATCAAACTTTGTAGCATACATTTAGGTATCTCGCAATGCATGGATGCAAAATTGAATGATGACATGACGTTATGTACCTTAAATCTGATGGAGTAATTGAACCAATAAGGGATGCTCAATTACTCTATACAAAGGAGGAAATTCCATTGAAGATGCCTCCAATAATTGGACAACCAATTGATTAGCCATGCATGTGCATTATGTGGTATCTTACCTACATCAAAATAGTTATTAGCTTTCACATTTTTATTATACCAAAAGATATATGCTGCCAAAATTTAAAAAAACCACATATATGCTACCAAACATTACCCAAATATATATTATCATAAGCTTTTAGATGCTGAACCTTTGATAAATGTTGTTAAAAATATGTGCAAATGATTGATTATTTCTTCAAGAATGTTTTACATGCAAATTATATCAAGAATATAATTAACAATAGTGGAAATACTCTTTACAACACTGCTAAGAGAACTCTTTATGATAGTGAAAATACTCTCTACAACATCACTAACAATATTTTTATAAATAGATTTATAAGGATAAAAGTATTGAAAAATTAATAAGAAGCTCAAGTACCTTTCAATCTTAATACATATGATTTTGCATGAATAAACATTACCTCTTGTTGGTGTAAATAATTATTCATCATGGATATTATTACACTTTACTTAAGTTTACTTAGGAAATGCATTTCATAGTAGTTTGGGTATGAGACACTTGGGTGTTTGTGTCACATTGGGATAGTGTGTGTAGGAGAATTTCCACCTTTTATGGTGTGATCTTGTTGTTACACTCCACATTCAGTGGGTGATCCACCTCATGTCGACTATTATATTGTTTCTCCTACCTACCCACACCTATTTCCTACCTACCCTTGTTTCTTATTGAGCCGCATGTCATGTTTGTGTGCTCACATATCCATATAGCCTTGCCTATATAAGTAGGCTCATATTCATTGTATGTAACGATTGATGATCCAGTTGATCAGTATTTTCATCTTGATAAAATACAGTTTATTTCTATCATATATTTTGTCTCTCTTATTTGTGCTTTCCATTGCCTCTTGATCTTGGCAAAATCTCACATGGCATCAGAGCCATTAGAGTGTCATTGGTTTGCTAATTGAGAGAAATTTGATGCTATTTGGGGTTGTGTATTTTGGAATTTTTTTTTATTGCAGGTTATTATTGAAGCTTGATGGGTCAAATCTGAGGTTACCATTGGATTGAGGAGGTCCAAGAAAGTCAGTTTTGCCTTTTGTTTTATCCAAATCGGACTTCGGAGTCCAAATCTAGAGGCATTTGAAGTTTGACGCTGCGACATAAATTTTCTAGAAATTATAATTTTGCAGACAATTTTCAAATAGCGATATCTCACTCATCCAGACTCATTTTTACAAGCAATTTTTTTTGTTTTGGGGTAGAATTTCATGATCTGTACAATGGCATAGGATTTTTCTGATTTTCAGATACAGGTTTTTCAGAAATCGTGAAATCCTAATTTTTACAACTTTGGAGGCTTCGTTTGGGCTCATATGGACTCCTTTTCAGGTGCCGTATTTTTTTGGAAGTGCATATTTTTTCATCTACTTTCATAATCTGCCATCTGTTTGTAGTTATTTTGAGTAGAAATTGTACTTTCAGTATTTGGCCATTCTTGGCATATTTGGTACTTGCATTTTTTTTGGATCTCAGTTTAGATCACTAGCAGTATTTGTTGAAGTCTCTTAGATCTCATTTTGAGAAGTTGTAAATTGAAATCAGAAGTCCACTTTGCCTTGTTTTACAAGTGGCCCATTGTATATGCGCTAAGTATAAAGTGCCAAAATCACCATTTTGGGGGGGTGTCTTGTGTGATTGTGCCTCTCTCTATCTTGTGTTTTTTTAAATTTTGGTGCTATGGGTTCTCCTAAATTTCCACTTTTAACTCCTCATAATTATGCATCATGGAACATTAAGGCATGGAGTAAACTAATGGAAAAAGGACTCATTCATTATGTAAATGAAACTATTATAGCACCACCTGATCCTAAGGCTGATCCTAATGCTCAAATTGAATGGCTTACTAAGAATGCTATGGCACTTGGAACTCTTAGAAAGTATGTATCAGATGACCTCATTTTTCACATTGATAAGTGTACAACAATTAAAGAGGCTTGGGATATTTTTAAGAAATTGTATGGTCAAGTTGATGAGATTAAGGGCTACAAGCTTGATAGTGAACTCACAACTTTAGATCCCAAGGATTTTGATACAATCCAATATTATGTCACAAAAGCAACTGAGTTAAGAGCAAAGCTAAAGGATTGTGGAATTGACAAAAAAGATGCTCAATTGGTTTATAACTTGTTGGACAAGCTTCCTTTAGAGTATGCAGCCTTTGTATCTAGCTTTCACACCCATAGGTTAGCTCAAGGTTCCTCATACACTTCTCCCTCATTTGATTCATTCATGGAGATGTTGATACTTGAGCAATCTAAGTTGACCACAATGAGGATTCTCAAATCTTCAAAGTCACAAGCTTTGGTGGCTAACAAAGGGAATCAAAGTAATCAAGGAAAAGGAAAGAATCAAAAGCAACCTAAGTCTAAACCACAACAAGATGGAGCACAATCTTCCTCTCCACAACAAGGTGATTCACCATTCTCACCTAAGAGGAAATCATATAAGGACAATTTGTTTTGTGGATATTGCAAGAAGTCAGGACATGATGAACAACATTGTTATAAGAAGGATATTGATGAGTTGAAGAATCTTCTTTTGAAGAATAGAATCAACCTACCTTCTAGAATGTCTACATCGACTTCTTCTTCCAAGGATAAAGGAAAGGATCACTCTTTTGGGACAGATAAAGGAAAGGGACAAGCTCTTTGTGCTACTACAAGTCATGATTCAGGGAGATGGCTTATAGATCCAGGGGCTTCTCATTATATGGCATCTTCGCAGTCTATGTTTTCTACATTTGAGCCTTGCCACATGCCGCAGATTTTGATGGGCAATCATACATACATGGATGTGATTGTGAACGGATCTATTGCCATTGGGGATAACTCCTTCAATGATGTGTTGTGTGTACCCCACTTGACAAATAATCTTCTTTCCATCTATCAAATCACACATGGGGCAACTAGGAAAAGTGTGGAGTTCACACCTGATTCAGTTATTATTAGACACTTGGAGAATGGAGCTATCATTGTGACTGGGGTGGTTGATCATCCATCTTGGTTGTACTCTTTTTCAGATTTTGGTCCTATTGATGAGGTTGATTCTTCCTATGTTGATAATTCAGATTTTGAGGAGAACTTTGGGCATTTGAACTTGGGGATTCTCACATGTGACCCCGTTCTTGAGCCTTGCATTTCATCTCCTTCTATTGATATCACACCACCTATTGCACCTGATGATGCAACTAGTGCGACAGTTTTGCCTTCTTATGATTCAGTGCAGCAGGATATTTCATGTCTTCCAGCTTCAGTTGATTGGGATGCCTACTTGACAGACATTACAGATTTGTTTGTGGACTCCTACATTGCAGATTTGGGAGACACCATTGATGACATTCATCTTCTCTTTGATGAAGATGATCCTTCTTTGATTGTTGTGAGGGATCACTCTGACCCTCTTGTGCATTCTCTACATGATCAATCTTTAGAGGTTGACATGATTGTGGATACTTTTGTACAACACTTGGAGGAGGTCTCTTTATCTTTTGAGGAGACATATGAGTCTTTGGATATTGTTCTACATTCATCTCCACTAGATCTTGGAGTGCCTTTTTCAGCAGTGTGGCATAGTTTACCACCTTTGGAGGGGGTACCTTTCAGCATCAACATGGGGACACTTGAGCAGTTTTTAGAGATTCCTTTCATCATGAGTATTTTTGCTTCATCTTCCCTTCATGGTTGGGGAGAATTTATGGATACACCTTTGATTTTGTTTCTTCCTAAGGGGAGGAATGTGGTTCAACGTTCATGGAGCAGTTTATTCATTCATCTTCGAGCTTCTATCATTGATGCAGATTCCAGATTGAGGGGGGACCTCCTAGTCTCTCTTCTTCTTCTTCTCTCATATGGGGGGTGGGACTTTTTCCTCACATGGGGTTTTGTTCCTCATACACTTCTATGAGAGTTCTTTGTATCTAGTTTTCATCTCTCTTTTGGGGGAGGGTTTTTTCCCATTGGGTTTTTCTCTCTTTCCCCACTTTGTGAGAGATTTCATTGCATTGGTTTGCCTGCATTTTCATTTGTACATGGGTACCTAACATAGCCTAGTAGTCGGGACCCATCTTGCATTGCTTAGTTGCATTTTAGACTTTAGTGCATTCCCCTAAGTTGCACTTAAGGGGGGTGTTGGTGTAAATAATTATTCATCATGGATATTATTACACTTTACTTAAGTTTACTTAGGAAATGCATTTCATACTAGTTTGGGTATGAGACACTTGGGTGTTTGTGCCACATTGGGATAGTGTGTGTAGGAGAATTTCCACCTTTTATGGTGTGATCTTGTTGTTACACTCCACATTCAGTGGGTGATCCACCTCATGTGGACTATTATATTGTTTCTCCTACCTACCCACACCTATTTCCTACCTACCCTTGTTTCTTATTGAGCCACATGTCATGTTTGTGTGCTCACATATCCATATAGCCTTGCCTATATAAGTAGGCTCATATTCATTGTATGTAATGATTGATGATCTAGTTGACCAGTATTTTCATCTTGATAGAATACAATTTATTTCTATCATATATTTTGTCTCTCTTATTTGTGCTTTCCATTGCCTCTTGATCTTGGCAAAATCTCACACCTCTTATATCCTTACCTTAATCTTGAACTTTGTCATGCAATATACATGGATATTTCCTAGTGATAGAATAGAATCAATAGCTACATATAACCTCATGCTAATATAGTCACATGCATAAAAAATAGTCATAAATCACTTCTATAGGTTTGCGAGGATTAATAGTTTCATTCATCACTTAGGTTCTAATTCATAATAATAGTTTTCCATATTCTCCAATTCGACTAATTGGATATTGACCAACATTCCAATTATGTTTGTAACATTCTCTAAATAACATTATAGTATTCCAACATCTTAAAAATTGTTATAGTACACAACTAAATATGTGTGATGACACTATCCTATGTATTTTCAATAAGATCTTGTGTGCTTGCAATAGTATCTTGCATGCCCCCAAAATGTTCATTGTATTGAGTGTGATCCTTGTCTCATTCATTTTCCCTATCAAGATCATCAATCTGGTTTTGATGCTTAATATTTCATTGCATTTGTGGAAACATAGGTGTTTTGTTTGAGATACTTGATCTTCTCCTCACATTGATGCATTCAATCAAGTCTCTTTGTCGACAATGAGTGTGACCAAATCCATCTTGTATAGGATGAAAAAGATGCACACTTGGATGGTCTAATCCAAGTTGGGATGAGACATGTCTACTTTTGACCTTGTTTGACAAGTCCTTTAAATTCTTACCGATGAAAGCAAGTGGTACCAAATTAAATGTGTCACTCAAAATTCCTTGAAACTCATTTGTTAGTTGCAACTTTATTTCTATTGCTGCATTTCCATCACTTTTATCAATGGTCTACAATACAAATAAACATTTTTTAGAAATTAAAAATCAAACTAACAAGAATTGGAATGATCAAAATGTAATTATAATGTCACCTATTTATGTATAGAATGATCCTCCAAGAGTTGACAATTTTCATTGCTTCCAAGTCCATTAATTTCATTAATTGCCTACAATGACATTGCAACAAATTTAAAACATATGTTTTGTAAAGAATGATATACCACTAGAATAAAAAAATCATTTTTGTCGATGCCAAATCATTAGAGACATTGTTGGTGCATCCTTCTTGTATAGAATCAATTGTAGTAGCAAGATTATCAAGATCTACATGCAAATGATTGTTAGATAGATGTTGTCTCTCCCTCATCAAGCCCACCTTGATCACATACTTGCACATGTATCCTTGTATTGAAAAGTTGCAAGAGCACATACAAAGATCAAGTGATGAGCTATACACCTCATATCAGAAACAAGGATTACTTTCACTTGTCACCCATTCTAAATGATCATTAATGTCACTAAATGTAACATGGCCATCTGGAATTTGCATGACTCGAACCCAAGATGTGTTATAAATCTTCACAATTTTAAAGTTCTTGTGGAAACCATGTTTCTTGCTAATTTGCGACCACCAATAATAGTCATAAACATGTGTTGTTAGCTAATGTACCTAACAATCAATACAAAAATTTGTAGCACTCTTGACTACTTTTAAGAATCATCTTTTTAGGTGTGAGTGGTAGGATTGTATGGTAGCATTTGTATCTTATCCTGCAAGTTTTAGTGTATGACAACATCTAGCCCAATACTCAATCTATCACACTATCGTCCCTTAAAATATTCAATGAATGAGGGTTGTGTATCTTTAAAGTCTTCAATAAATACATGAACCTCATTCCTCGTAGAATCATCATTTATTGAATGATGCATGATATATCCAAGTCTATCAATCATCTCTCATCTAATTGCATTGTCTTTGACCTTTCCTATCAATTTCTTTAGCCATGCATGCCTAACATGCCAAGAGAATAAATACACATCACATTGAAATATTTCTCTGCATCATGAATACTTTTATTTAGTATTTAATACTCTTCCATGGTATGTATTAAAATATTTACAAAAAAATAAGGTTTTGATAAAAAAAATTAAACACTTGATAGCTTTATCTCGACACCTGCATCATTCACCATAAATGCATATTTTAAGAATTTGAGTGTCGAGAATGTAATCATAGAATTTTTATATTGTCTCACTATCTTTCATACATTAGGAAAGTCTTTAAGCATTCACCAAGATATTAAAATTTTAAAACTCTTATGAAACCATTAAATAGTCTTGAAAATAGATTCCAAGCTATATTTAGGTATTAATGCTCAAAATGAGGCCAATTAATGTTTTCCTATAGACTTCCAAATTTAACTTCAAATTATCAAAATTCAAAACTGTCTCTTAATATATTTTCTAGCATTTACTATATTCTACATCTAAGAAGTCAAGACACACTTATAAAAATTTGAAGTAATAAATTAGAACCTAAAATTGTAAATAAAATCCATTTTTTCCACCAATCATTCCAATGTAGAGTAGTTATACCCTAGCATCATTTAAATTGAATAAATGTTGCTAGCCTTTATATTACAGAGACTTGACCAATTGATTTATCTTACAAAGATGACATGTTTGGCTTCCAGTGGAGTGTCTTCATCCTCCTTTAATCTTCCATCTTTTTTTTGTGATACATTAAACCTTAACCAAAGCCTAGACATGTCATGTATGATATTAACTCCACCTATAGTTGTTGCAAATGGAAAACTAGAGTTTCACTATATGTAATTAGTAATGGAATATGTAAAAAAATTGAATTTTTTTTTGTTGTTGTTGGATTTAAATCTTAGGATTAACTAATTTTAGTGATTTATAAACTCATTTTGAATCTCAATGCTAAGGAAGCATTAGATTTATGAAAATACTTTGTTTATTCTTGGAAATCTTGATTTCAAGTGTCCTAATATTTTAGGAAAATAAAATAAAATAGCTTGTAGATGCAAACCTTTTCAACCATGGGTTACGACATAATTATAATGGTTTAGTTTTTATGATATTCCAAAAACAAAACTTATATCATTTTAGTATGATGATTTACCTTTTACATGCATGCAAGTATAATATGTACAATCTAATAAATTGATTTTCTATGTGTAGTTGTTAGCTTGTTTAAATGTCAACATCATTGCTTGGAACCAAGAAATTCATTCAAGCCATAAAGAATCTTATTTCATCTAGTCAACAATTCACCATTAGGGTGTAAGTATGGTTATAGAGAACCAAAATTGTTTATCATCTACATGAGTGTCTATCATAGTGAATTTGGTTGTAATCACCATTTCACCATTTCACTCTTATGTGATACCAATCAACAGTTGGCTAGTCTCATATCACCTAAAAGAATTTTCATGATAATTCAACATCACCTAAAAGTTCTATACCACACACATATAGAGAATGATAAAGATAATTTTTTATAGTGTCCTAAAATTGCGACACTTGCAATTTCGATTGCATTTGGGTCTTCACGATGGCGATACAACACGGAACCTGAATGGAGACCCCGAAACTTGTTCATGACATCAAAAACTGCATTTCTCAGCACCCTGGCCTGATCCTCCTTGCACCCTGCTGTCCCGGGAGGTGGGACCATGGCGCCCAGCGCCCTGCTCCTTCAGGACCATGGCGCCCAGCGCCCTGGTCCCCCAGGACCATGGCGCCCAACGCCCTGGTCCCTGGCCCCTATTTTTGGGCCCGGTCTCTTTTGGGTCTCGGGTCTTTATGTTTGCAAATTGGAAAATAACATTTCCTGGTCGGCCTAAGGTCGGGAAAATCAGTCTATCAACCCTAATTGGCAAGTATATAAACTACATTTCCTCTCTCAAAAAGGGAGGAGGACATATGTGAGCAAGACATGGAAACGATATTCAAACATTCAAGCATTCAAGCATTCAAGCATTCCTTCAAGCAATTGAGCATTCTAAGTCTCCATTCAAGGCTAAGTGTTGCATTCAAGACAAGGATTCAACCATTGAAGAGGAGATCACATACAACACATTACATGCTACATACATTACACCTTCGCATGTAAGGATACAAACATTCTTACAACAAGGTTGCAGGTACGCGGCTGTAATTGAAGATCTGGAATCCTTGTGCAGAGACGAACAGATCCACCTTCGTTTCGCGGATTTTTCGGAGGACCGTGTGCACGTCGAGCGCCATTGTCTCGTCAACTTTCGCTCAAATTTGCAAAACAACACCGTCTCAACATTTTACTACTAATTCCAGGTCCGCAGCTTCATACCATATCCCTATCTCTGTTTATAAGCGAATATTTCCCACTTTACATGCATTCTTAGTTCAATCTTTCTATCTACATTTCTTTACAAAAGAGGGTATCCTTGATGTCTTAACCCTTGAAACTCATATAGAATCTGATCTTGCATTGCGTGAGATTGGATCTTGTGGGTTTCAACCCCTCTTTTGAATGTAAAGTCTCTCCTAAGTGAAAACCATCAACCCTAGTGACTCTCCCTTCTCTCTCCTTGGAGTTGGGGAGGAGAGAACGACTAGGGTTCGATTTTTCCGCTTTACATTTTGGTGAACCCGATGTGAACATCCTCATTCTGATTATTCATGGTTAGATCTGAAAAATTTGCTTCCTTAATTACATTTCCATGTTTGATCTTTTGCAAATTTTAGAGGTTGATTGCATAAAAAACCCTAAAATTTTCTTTTTAGTAATTAAACTTGTGAAATGTTTAATTGTTAATGCTTGTTTCAGATCTACCCTTCTATTGCAAATTATCAATTCATATTTGTGCTTTAATTCTGAAAATTAAGTGGTTAAGTGTCAAAACCTTAATTTTTAAAACCTTCTTGATTCAACCTTTGACTGATAATTTCACTAATCAAAACACCTCCAAATCGGCTGTAATTTTGGATTCCGCAATAAAATCACAATATCTTTCATCCCTAAAAATTTGAAAAAAAGTTGCGAGGACCGTGTGCACCCCGAGCGCCATCGTCCCCGACATTTTTTCCGAAATTTCGGGAGCTAGATCTTACTGTATTTTTTTGCTAAAATCCAGAATTTTGGCTGATTTTATCAATTCTAACACCTTCAAAATTAAAGTCAAAGTTGGTCTAGCGATTGCTTGGATTGAGGCTTATAATCATTCAAAAATTGTTGAAATTGAAATTCATATCAAAATTGTGTTTCTTACAGTCCTAAATCTAAAAAGTGTGTTAGCATTCATTCGAAATTTCAGTGCTTTATTCAAATTTTTGCAGTTTGTGACTTTTGAAATTAAGTGTTTAATTGCAACAACCTTGATTTCCACTTTCAAATTCGAATTTTGCATCAAATCGAGTCAACTTTTAAATTTCAAAGCCTGCATTGCTTTTAGTATTCCCTCCAAAATCATAAAATTCAAAATTTCAGTTTCCCTCTCCTTTTTCAAAATTCAAAATTTTACATTTTTCAACAATCTTGGTAGGGTTCAATTTCGAGATTGCAACTTTAATTTGGCCTATCTACAGATCGTAAAATCACTCAATTTTTTCATATTAGCTTTAAAATCATCATAACTTTCATCCCTGAAAATTTCGAAAAAAGTTGCGAGGACTGTGTGCACTCCGAGCGCCACGGTCCCGGAAATTTTTTTCGAAATTTCGGGAGATTGTCCTGATTGCATTTTACAGCTTAAATCTAGGAGATTGGCTGATTTTATTGAAATTTGCTACCTCTAAAATTCAAAATCTTCTCTCTCTCTTTAGTGCATGAGTTTTACAACAATAAGCCCTACTTACACTATTCCCATTAGACGAAGCCTTAGAATTAAGTCTTTCCAAGGTGTAATTACCGAGGAGATGGAACCTAATTTGAATGGCCTTTTTAACGAGGACATGGGTAATTCCTCTAATCCTCTTAATGATGAAGAAGCTCTCCATGAGGTTTCTGTAGAACAACTTTCAAAATTGGATAACCAATTTGATGATTTTCGACAATGGATGTCTCAAGAATACCCCGACAGTGAAGCTCTTTCATTAATTGAGGGTCTAAAACGTATGGTTCAAAGTGATAAGAATGGAATTGATATTTTGCATGGTATTGCACACATTGTGGATTCGAATGTGATGCCTATGAAGAGTTGTGCCGAAACTTTAGGTTATACACAACCTCCTACTCAAGTTAATCATTCTATTCCTTTGACGACTTCTATTGCTAGTATACCTACTTTTACATCAAACATAATGACTACGTCAACACAAGACATTCCTCCTATGATCACCAGTCATGGGGGCAATCCCTCTTCTGCAATCAACCCTCTTCCTTCATTCAATCCAACTTCTTCATTCATTCCTTCAATGAGTGTCCCTATTATATCTCCACCAATAAACACGACGCAAGGGGGCAATTCATTTAACCATTCCATTCCTCCTTGTAGTGTTCCTCCTATCCAATCATCTCCTATGACTAACTATCATAGTGTCCCACCACCTTATTCTCTACCTTCTTTCAATAACATAACACCTCCATCACAATCTAACACGTCTAATATGAACTCTTCGACTGAAACGACCATTAACAATCTTGCACAATCTGTCTCTTCTTTACAGCAACAAATTGCCTCTATGAATCAATCTAAGTTTAGTGTGCCCACATTTGATGTTGCGAGCCCACTTTCTCTTGACATTGTTCGAGCTATCCCCCCTAAACATGTTGAAATTCCACATTTGGAGCTTTATAATGGTAAGGGTGATCCTCTAACACATGTTAAGACCTTTCAAACAATATGTACTGATTTTGCTTATGACCAAAGGTTGCTTGCAAAAATGTTTACTAGAACATTAAGAGATAAAGCCCTACAATGGTATTGCTCGTTGCCTTCTTATTCTATTACTTCTTTCGAACAACTTGCAAATGCTTTCATTCAACAATTTCAAAACAATATAAGTCCTAAGGTTACTTTGATTGATTTAATGCATTGTAAACAAGGTGTTAAAGAAAAAGTGACTGATTTCATTGGTAGATATAAGCATTTGTATGCTCAAATTTCTTTTCCAGTACCTGACAATGATATTCAAAGAATCTTTATTTCTAATTTACAAAAAGACATTAGAGAGAAACTCCTATTTTCTGAGTTTACTTCTTTCCAACAGTTGTGCGCAACTCTTCACAATTATCAACTGACTGTGAGGCAAATGGAACAAGCAAATCCTATGACTCTGAGTGATAAGGGTGATAGTAGTCAACAACCATTTGGGAAGTTTAAACCGAACAGAGAGTCCATTAAATTCAATGAAAACATCATCAACAACAATGTGAATGCAGCATCAGGTGTGCCTCCTATTTCTAAGTTTTTCAAGAAAGAAAGAAAGTTTACTCCTTTGAATGAATCATTGCATAGTATTATGAATAAGTTATTGGAACAAAATGTGCTTACTCTCCCTCCTATAAGGCAAATAGATCCTGCAAAGATTAATTCACCCTATTTTGATAACAAATCTTTTTGTCAATTTCATCATCATCCTGGGCATGATACTGAAAAATGTTTTGCTTTAAAAGGTAAAATTCAAGATTTGATTGATAATAATACTATCTCTGTTTCTGGTGTGAATGATAAAGGCAATACATCTGTAGCTCCTCCTAACCAAAATCTTCAGATTTTTACTGATCCATTGCCTTCTCATACCTCTAATGTGATTGATACTACTGATTCCTCTGTCTCACCTGATGATCTTGTGTCTATGACTCCTAATGTGATTAACTTTGTGGAGCAGCAGAAAATCCCTAAAGAACCTTCCATCACATTTGATTCCAATGAAACTATCAGGGCTCCTGATGGTCCTTTATATATAGTTGCAAAAGTCAAGAATACACCTTGCCGTGGAGGGCTTATTGATCCTTCTTGTATGGTTAATGTCATTACTGAAGAATTTCTTTTTACTTTACAATTGAATCAAGTGATCTATGATGAAACAAATGTGGTTGTGAAATTATTTGATGCATTTTCTTCTCTTGCAATTGGTTCTATTACATTACCTATTGAGGTCCATAACAAATCCCTTGATGTGGACTTTGCTATTATTCCATCATCCAAACAATTTCGTGTGAAGCTAGGCTATCCTTGGCTATCTTCCATGAAAGCTATTGCTTCTCCTATTCACAAGTGCTTGAAATTTCCCCATAATGGTGAAGTTGTTACTGTCAATCATAGTCTCTTTAAACTAGCTGAAAGAACTTCTAGCGTTCCTATTGATTACTTTTGGCCTAAACAATTCCAATCTCTTCCTCCGCGAAGTGATCATCTTTTCAAATCTTATCAAAAGTGGAAAAAAGATATGATCCTATCTCTAAGTGAACCTAGAACACCCAAACTTGACATTCCTATCGTTCTTGAGAAGGAAGTTCTTCCTTTGAAAGATAAAACTAATGTCTTTCCTCAAGAAGATTCCCAACCCATCCCTATGGATGTAACTATGCCTATGTCTAATAAACTTTCTAAAGGTAGACCTATACCTCCTCGTCATGATGGGCTTGGTCTCCTTCCTAAACCAAATATTCCTCCCTTATATGGAGCAGTTCCTCCTCCTTCCTCTTATGGAGAGAAGAGACCTTCCTCTTCTCCTATTATTCAACCTAAGAGACCACAACCTAAACACCCAAGTAATAAGGATGAGAACATTCCTCCTCCTCAATCTTCTCAACTTCCTACTAAGACTAGACGAAATCGTTTTGCACGTGAACGCCGACGAAAGCGTCATCTTAGAGCTCAGGCAGTTGCTTCTCAAACTTTGCAATCCCCAAAAACACCTTCAGCCAGTATTATTCCATTTTCTCCTCAGCCGACAATTGAGCCGAAATCTCCTAAACATAAGATGCATGATGGTCTTGATCCTGTGCGAGTTAAAGATCCTATTTTTATAAATCTTGATGATGATATAGATGAAAATGTTATTCATGATGAAAATGTTACTCCTGTTCATTCTGATAGTGAATATGAATATGTTGATGTTGATAACCATTTATCTAACACATTTTCTAAAGCACTTATCCTAGCTCCTAGACAAGAACACCGCGGCTTGGGATATGAACATAGCCCTTGTTTGGATCTTGTGATAGCTCCATCTGTTGTGTTGGATGTTCCTCCTCTAGCGTGTTTCCTACCTTCCCGAAATATTGATCAGCAAGATCGGGGGGTAGATGACATGCTAGACTAGTTTCATTAGCATAGCAGATTCTCTCCTCCTCTCTTTTGTTACTTCTTCTATGTGTTATTCTCATTCTTCTATTTGTTGTCCTTAGTGTTGTCTACTTGAGGACGATGCAAAACATTGAGATCTCTTTTGGTCTCTCCCATGTTGACTCAAAAGACACATGTGTTCCCTTCTTCTAGGTGACCTTCCTTGATTGGGGAATGAAGAACAATTATGCATACATACATATGATATACATGAATCATCATACAGCATACTGACCCTGAGGAAAGCGAAGTCACCTTGTGCTTTGTGTTTTGTGTCTATTATCCTTGGGCTTATCTCACACTTGGGGGCTAAATCCTTGTGATAACGTGCTCCTTTCCTTTCTCATTCTTATATGTATCACTACCTTAAAGCAATCACCCCCGGTGAGGCGTGTGCGATCGCTTTAACGTAGGGGGCATACATCCCGTCTATATCTTTTCAAGATACTTGAAAATTTCTTGACAAATTTAGCTTTGCCTTGAAAATTTTTGATATCTTTCTTACATGACCCATAGTGAGGGAACCTTACTACTGACAGTCATGGTTCTCCCTCGTCATCTTCCCTTTTACTTTGTCAATCGAAGTCGTAAGATCCTTAGTCCATTGGGGGCTTGGTGTATCTTGCCTCCTTGACGTGGTGAAAGTTTTTCAATGTTGTTTCCTTGTACTTTACCGGAAGTATTGGCATACGCTTATACTCTCGCTAAAGTGGGGGCTAAATGTAAAGTCCTAAAATTGCGACACTTGCAATTTCAACTGCATTTGGGTCTTCACGATGGCGATGCAACACGGAACCTGAATGGAGACCCCGAAACTTGTTCATGACATCAAAAACTGCATTTCTCAGCACCCTGGCCTGATCCTCCTTGCACCCTGCTGTCCCGGGAGGTGGGACCATGGCGCCCAGCGCCCTGGTCCTTCAGGACTAGGGTGCCCAGTGCCCTGGTCCCCCAGGACCATGGCGCCCAGCGCCCTGGTCCCTGGCCCCTATTTTTGGGCCCGGTCTCTTTTGGGTCTCGGGTCTTTATGTTTGCAAATTGGAAAATAACATTTCCTGGTCGGCCTAAGGTCGGGAAAATCAGTCTATCAACCCTAATTGGCAATTATATAAACTACATTTCCTCTCTCAAAAAGGGAGGAGGACTTATGTGAGCAAGACGCGGAAATGATATTCAAACATTCAAGCATTCAAGCATTCCTTCAAGCAATTGAGCATTCTAAGTCTCCATTCAAGGCTAAGTGTTGCATTCAAGACAAGGATTCAACCATTGAAGAGGAGATCACATACAACACATTACATGCTACATACATTACACCTTCGCATGTAAGGATACAAACATTCTTACAACAAGGTTGCAGGTACACGGCTGTAATTGAAGATCTGGAATCCTTGTGCAGAGACGAACAGATCCACCTTCGTTTCACGGATTTTTCGGAGGACCGTGTGCACGCCGGGTGCCATCGTCCCGTCAACTTTCGCTCAAATTTGCAAAACAGCACCATCTCGACATTTTACTACTAATTCCAGGTCCGCAGCTTCATACCATATCCCTATCTCTGTTTATAAGCGAATATTTCCCACTTTACATGCATTCTTAGTTCAATCTTTCTATCTACATTTCTTTACAAAAGAGGGTATCCTTGATGTCTTAACCCTTGAAACTCATTTAGAATCCAATCTTGCATTGCGTGGGATTGGATCTTGTGGGTTTCAACCCCTCTTTTGAATGTAAAGTCTCTCCTAAGTGAAAACCATCAACCCTAGTGACTCTCCCTTCTCTCTCCTTGGAGTTGGGGAGGAGAGAACGACTAGGGTTTGATTTTTTCGCTTTACATTTTTGTATCCTTTGCCATTATCCTTCTTACTTGTGGTAAAACTAGCACCTTGGAGCAATGCATGGATACCCATCAAAGCATAAAAAAGGGGAGATTTTCGTCAACTACAATAGTTATAAATCCTTTGGTGGACATGTATGAATTTTTTTTTTACCATAGACAACAATCTAAATTTTAAATGTATATCTAGAACATAATTACAAAGGATTGCCCATTGTTTGGAAAGTAAGCATAACAATGATGTATGAGGGATTTTATTGAATCTAAAATATGTCTAAAAAAGAGATAAGTAGTTTATCATCAACCACCTTTTTCTCTATTATTCTTCCTTCCATAAAATCATCTACAATAGTATTGCAACCCTCTAAAATCTCCATTATATTAGATATATATTGTACAAAAATATAATAATATTACTTTAGTCCAAATTTATAGTGAAGAAACTATTTATACAAAAAATTGCATTCATTATAAGTAAAAAAGAGACCTCTACAAATGATTAATTAAACCCATTTGATCTAATCCTAAGACAATTAATTTAATTGGTGTAAAAACTATCTGGATAAGTAAATTATTTTACTTTGTTCTTGACCTAATTCTTGAGAAAGTTCAATTATGATAATTAGACGAAATTATTTTACTTTATTCTTTATTAGAACACCAATTTAGAAAAAAAATATATTTCATTTTGTTCTTTATTAGAACACCAATGTAGGAAAATTGACTCATCACAAAAAAATATACTTAGGTGAAAATAATAGGATAATAAAATTATTTTACTTTGTTCGTTATTAGAACACCAACTTAGAAAAAAATGACAATATGCTTGAGTGAACAAAATATGTTTAAATTTTCATAAAAAAGATATGTTTAAAAAATATCAATAAAACAAGTGAAATGACCAATAACCTTAACCTAAACAGAAATATAGCGTGTTAAAAAAAGAAAAGCCTTATAAGAATTTAATAGAAACCTAATCTCTTTAACATAAACTATTGGCTAGTCGGTTAGCACCTCCTTCGGGATTCATGACATGGCTTAACCGCCTCTTGTGGATCTGGGTAAGTCTGGTGTTTTTAGAATTTGTTGATAGCTCAAGCTTTTGGCATAACGACAAACATACCAACAATTGGTATTAGAGCCTTGGGTCACAGGCTCAAAATTGTAGAGGTCACCTTGTGGTCTCCTTAAAATAAGTTTGCAGAACCCTCAGTCAGTGCTGAGGGGGGATTGTTGGCTAGTTGGTCAGCACCTCCTTCAGAATTCATGACATGACTTAACTGCCTCTTATGGATTTGGGTAAGTCTGGTGTTTGTGGAGTTTGTCAATAGCTTGATATTTTGGCGTAATGACAAACATACCAACAAAAACCTAATTGCTTTCAACAAAAGAGACTTCTGCAAGAAATCAAAAGAACAAATGATAAAACTGTTTAAAGAAATCCAATCCATTTCGACAAAAGAGATGTTTGCAAGAGAGAAACAAAAGAAGATATAAGACAACTAGCCATAAGAGAGACATGGGGGTGGTTGGCAGAGAAATATGTAATTATTCTCTCCCACTACCTTAGGTACCGATTTCAGAGACAGACAAATAAATATGAAGTGATATTGCAGTTTTTAATTCTACATTCCTAAATTCTACAAAGAAACCCATTTTAATAATACATAACTATCCTAAACTAATAACTAAATAACACATCATTTTATAAAATTTATTCTATACAAACATGCCATAATTAACTAGTTTACAGAATGCCTCAAAGAAATGTGATTACAATCTTGATTTAAAATAAAAAATAAAAATAGAAAACATGAGAAAAAAACTAACATAAATGGGTTTTAGCACTAACAATATATTCATACCTTTGAAATAAACAATTACCTCTATATTTTATATTTAGTCTAGGTGCTATCATTGCACTTTGCTTTACCCTCCTATCGGCCCTCACTTCATAGGTTAACAAAAATATTGGATGGGATTAAAGATTACAAAGAGAAACCAAGTTTAAACTTGTAAGGAAGTTAAGTAGCTCAGAACAACTTCCTACACTAACCTTGAGATGAGGGTAGTGCAAAAACTTTTACAAATCGTTACAATAGTTACATAAACAGAAATAAACATAATATCATGCATACTAGAACAAAATGATTTATGTGGGAAAATTTTGGTTTTTTATTATCATTGATGTCAGCTGGTATAGGGTGGCAACCGATATGGGAAGATTGATGAGTAGTGTTCTCATTGACGCATACCAGAAATGGTGTCATTGATATCGGTGCATGGCAAGTCATTGGTAAGGAAGAGAATGTCATTCAACATAATGATCATTGGAGTCATCGATACACAAGACATGGACTAGAGATCAGTAAGTGACATGTTGGTAGTGCATTATTGCTAACCATCAAGAGAGAAAAATGTTGCGTTGTTGATTGTGATGAAGAGACAAAATGTTACAAAACTTACATCAACACTAGAGGTGAAGTTTGTGTAGGCCACCAGTATGTTGTGTGGATGTGAAACAACAAGACTCCCACCAAATAAAGATGCAGTCACCATATGAAGAGATGACTGATAGTGAATGTGCCCACCTAGATCATATATGCCTGTTCGAACAACTTCCTACACTAAACTTGAGAGGAGGGTAGTGCAAAAATTTTTACAAATCGTTACAACAGCTACATAAACAGACATAAACATAATATCATGCATACTAGAACAAAATGATTTATGTGGGAAAATTTTGGTTTTGTATTGTCATTGATGTCAGCTGGTATAGGGTGGCAACCGGTATGAGAGGATTGATGAGTAGTGTTCTCATTGATGCATACCAAAAATGGTGTCATTAATAGTGGTGCATGGCAAGTCATTGGTAAGGAAGAGAATGTCATTCAACATAATGATCATTGGATTCATCGGTACACAAGACATGGACTGGAGATCGGTAAGTGACATGTTGGCAGTGCATTATTGCTAACCATCAAGAGAGAAAAATGTTGCATTGTTGATTGTAATGAAGAGACAAAATGTTACAAAAATTACATCAACATGAGAGGTGAAGTTTGTGCAGGCCACCAGTATGCTGTGTGGATGTGAAACAACAGGACTCCCACCGAATAAAGATGTAGTCACCATATGAAGAGATGACTGATAGTGAATGTGCCCACCCAGATCATATATGCCTGTTTGAAGATATGCATGCTCAAACAGGGAAGCCATATTGGTGCAATGCTGGATGCAAATGACAAGGATCCACTCCCACCGGTAAGTGGAGCTTATCTCCTATTATTCATGGAATGCATCATAGTTTTCTGAAATAAGACATAAGAGTTAAAGGTAAGTGTTTGAAGGCTCACACCGGATCAACCAGTGTAACACTAAGTTGCTTTAGGTGCATGTGATCAGTGATATGCACCCGATCAGCCAGGTAGACATGATGGGTTGCTGGTACAGAGAAGGAAGGATATGTTTGTCACTTTGACAAACCAATTGATTGGAGAATAGGTCAAATGATGAAGAAGACAAGATTGAGTAGTTGCACACAAAGAGTGAAACTGAAATGAAGATGAAGTTTGGTGCCACCAGTGTGCTTGGTATCTTACCAGTATACATGCAGAAGATACTATTGGTATAGATGTCAACTTTAAGCTGACAAAGTGCAGATGTAGAAGGCTCCTATATGTTGAAGATGTGGATGAGGTAGGTTGGCAAGTGTGCTGACCAGTTTGAGTGTTCCACCGGAAGAGAAGAAAAGTGCAAGGTTAAAGGCAGACCAGTTAGGGTATAACCGACATGGTTTGTGAATCGGTCGATGAACCCGATTGTGTGGTTGGTCGGTGATCTTGTCTGGATTGACACAAAGGACCTAGCAAAGGTGGATACCAACAAAGGGGCAATGTGGAGTTGAAGTGGCATGCATGCACAAGTCGGTGTGATGTGTCGTTGAGGTCGTTGGCAGTTGGTCCAACATTTAAAGATGACTACAAAGCTAGAGGAAGGAAGGCAGAGGATTGCGGCTTAAGATCAAGGAAACAACAAAAATCTAGTATAGAATGATCTTGCAGATTGAAGTGGGTGAAGGAAATTGCATCATGCATGTGATTGACAAAACACAAAGCCAAAAATCATGCTACAAAAGGAAAAAGATAGAAGACATGAATCGCAAGGTAAATAGAATGGCGATACTCATTGATAGGCTATAGATCATCAATCAAGGATATGAGATCTGATCAGATATGATGTGCCACAATGATCAGAGATCAGATTGGATGTAGATTCTTTGCATGGCGGAAATCCTAGCATGCAAATATTTGAACTCACGTTTAGGCAGGAAAGTTTGGCTATAAGAGTGCGAATCAAAGATGTAAATGTTGCTGCTGCATGACAGAGTGAGGTCAATGAAGAGAGCCAATCAATCAAGTGCTCAATGTCAATTAGAGAAGAGACTAAGTGTGTGAGAGAGAACTGGTTTGAAGATTTCAACCGGTGAGAGTGAGGCAACTGACAGTCTGCCATTAGGTCTGACAGAGGAGTGCATCAGTGATGATTGAAGTGGTAGAGAAGAGCCATAGTAGATTGCAAAGAGAAGAGCACCTAGAGAATCAAAAGAGAACTGGTAAGCTAGGAATTAGTAGTAACCAGATAGCAGACAACTGACTAACTGAAGAAGACCAGTGGTGGCTAGCAGCAATGTGACAGAGAGAAAAGAGAACCGATAGAGAGCAGAATCGACAAAGAAGAAGCAGATGCTAAACCAGTAAGATTGCAGTAGAGAATGAGTTGCAACAGAAGATAAGGCTGCAGTAGAGAGGTGAGCAGAGAACCAACAGTGAAGTGGATAGAGGAGAACCGATGAAGAGACTTGCATAAGAGTTACAAAGCTCTTTTGTAACAAGGCTATTACTTTTGTAACTGATTATGTTCATTGTAGATCATTGAGTTGGAGCTTACTGCAGGGGTTGGTGCTCCTTGGGTTGGTGCCCTAAAGTAGGAGTGGTACTCCTTGGATTGGTGCCCTAAAAGTTATAACCGAGTGTTTTCATTGTGAGATTGGATTGGAGTAGTAGACTCCAACAACATCTCTCATCGAGGTTTTTCCCATCTTGGGTTTTCCTCGTACATCCAGTGTTATGAGATGTCCCTTTTATGTGTGGTTGCATTTTTGTTATCCTCCTATCAAATTGGTATGTTTTCCTTATGTTAGATCTATTAACTGGTATATAAACATAGGATAGAAAAGGGAAAAGATTTGGAAATCACTAATTCACCCCCCCTCTCAATGGTATCTAGTGTTCAACAAAAAAACCCTTTCGAGAGAAAACACCCACACTCCAAAAGTAGCTCAACATATTATTTAGAAATCAATAAAAAATTACAATATACTTGCAGAGAAAGCTCTTCACTAGAGTACCCCTAATAAGGGATTTAGAGGTAAATCAACAGCCATACTCTGACTCTTACTCCCAACCTCTATCTCACATACCTCATATATAGGAGATACAATACAAGAAACTGTCAAACAGTATTACAAAACCATGGGCTAAAACCACCCAATAAAGTACAACCAACCTTATCTCCATTATAGGTGCCCTATGACGTGTCAAAATACACATCAACATGTATTCCTCCCTTTTACACCTCATTTATGTGTCTGATGCATTTTATATTTCCTATTTCAAGAGTCCAAACTTTCAGAGGCCATAACTTGTGAACCGGGTGTCCGATTGACGAATCATTTGATGCATTGAAAATCTCATGAAGTGCTCTATCACCTTGTAATTGGCTACACCAGTTATGCCCACTTTTCAAGGAATTTTGGAGGGTCTAAATTACTCAAAATTAAATTTAAACCTTTCATCGCACCCTTCAAAAATGGAAAATTTAATATCTTCAAAACTAGATATGATTTTGTGACAAAAATTTGTCGGCATGCTTATTTAGCCAATCCAAAGCTTTGGGGAGAATTTCACACCATTTGTGCTCAAATGAAACTTACTATAAATAGTAACCTCATGTAAATGCGAGTTTGAGACCATTTTCCCAAGAAAATTGTGTAGGATATTGACGTGGGAAACATGGGTAGTCAAAGTCTACAGAAAGCAATGAAACAAAAATAGGAACAAAATCCATTCCAGAGCAAAAATAGGAAGGGACTAGAGCATGAGAAAGTTTTGGTTAAGGATCAGGTTAAGAGGGACCAACTGGACCAACCACTCAATTGTCAAAGCCACTAAGCCAGACCACTTTTTATGTTCAAGATCACCTATTAAACGTAATACACCTACACACAGATACATATATTGGAATTTAAGAATGATCTGATTGGAATATTTTTGTAGAGTATTTGCTAGACTGGAAGTTTGACTGGTGTTCTTTATGCAGTGACTATGACAAATGCTTTCTTTCCAATTTTTCAAATCCTATTGTACAAATTAAATTATAATATTGTCGTTAGTATGCTAATAATATAGGTATATGAAGTTAATATTTTCATTAAACTTGTTACTTAGGTCAAAAAATTTAAATATAGGAAAGAATTTGATATAAGAAGAATGGAGTTAGTAATTGAAATTTGTTGATTTTCTTTAGAGACAACGTGGATGGTCTATGATTAAGTTGCAACTGTACACATTTTTTGTACCTCTAAATCTTAATGATGTTTTTAACAAGCTTCTATTCCTCAATTTACCTTATTAGCCTTGACAACTTCTTTATATTTCTTAATTATTTAGGAACTTGATAATATATTAAAATACTTTTTAAAGGTTAGTTAGTTATATGAAATTCTTTCAGATCAAACCATAGATATTGAAAAATGATTGAAAGTAACAATCTTTAGTCATGTAGATGCTACTAGAATGTTTGTACATAACTAGTTTCCTTTTTGGACAATAATTGAATTGTATGTTGTGAACAATATATCAATATAACTTCCAAATCATTAGATGATTAGGAGATGATCAAACTATATGCATTGAAACTTAAAATATAAGGGCTCAACAATAGATATTGCAAACTCATATTTAGTTATCGCTAGGTTATAAGGGTAAATGCTGAAAGTGGGTCACATCTTAATTTTAAATTATTAAATTAAAGCACACTGATCTTGCAACCTCAAAGATGAGTCCATGACTGTGAACTAGTCCCAAAATAGAAAGTGTACTAGGTCTTGATGGATAATGTTCCCATAAAAATATGTATGGGAAAAGGCATGATAAGCAATTTGATATTTTGAATGCAAAAACTGAATGATTTGACAATTGTGTATACTACTTTTTGGCCTAGGTGGGACATTTAAATCAATATTGTTGACAAAAATTTTACTTTTTGTCCCCAATAATAAAAAAAAACCATTAATAATTGAAAGATAATATGAAATAGTGATTTTAGATTTTTGGGTGTAGATTCTTTTTGCTTTAATTTTAAAAACATTAAAAATTATGTAATTTTTGATAGCTTCTTTTAATTTTTAGCAATAATTTTTATAAGCAACATTGTTTTATAATGCATAATTATTTAACAAAAGTAATACAATTCTTAACATAGATTAGCTAGTGCACATATATTTTTTATAATTTTTGTTACATATTTTATTTATTTTTTTCTCATGGTGGATTATTTGTTATTTCGACATATTTTTAATCTATAATGTAATTTATTTTATATACGGCCAATTTTTTTTTGAAACAAGAATGCCAATATGTAGTTTGTTTATCGTAAAAAAAATCTTGATCTTACTATATGTCATGTTTGTATAACAAATACCTTAATGATTATCTAAAAAACATATGTTCAACAAAATATAAAAAATAAATACAATAATTAAACTAAGTATGTTTGAAATCATATCTTTTCAAAAACATTGTTTGAGGGCTATAGTTCTACAAAATCCCATGTCCTAGTGATTCAATTTGATGTTTTAATCTATGATTTAAAATATTATATTTTTAGATAACTGCATTTCTTTAAGGAGAATGAGATCTAGAGGACCTTCATTTGAAGGTATGTAATGTCAATGGTGTTGCAAATGTGATGTTGATGGTTGTGGTTGTCATTGATGTCAACATATTATTTTTGGTATTGATTCTTTTCTGGATGGTTCCCAGATTATTTGGTGCTTTGGACGACATGTTATAGTTGATATCTATTCAAGTCGTTGGTGATTGGTGATGATATAGATTTCTCCTTTTACCAGACATGGCTTTGATTGATTGTTTTCATGTTTATCTTGGTCCCATTCATGTTTCTGCTAAAGTGAGTAGTGCTATTTTGGGTCTGGTTAGATCCGAAATCAGAGGATGAGTAACAACATTTGTGTAGCATGTGGATTATGGTTTGGGTCTGGTATTTGTAATATATATGTAGCATGTTCATTTTTCAGATGCAGTGTGTTGTGTTATGGTCTACTTCTCATTCCTTTCCACCATAGGAATGTTTAGTGTAGACCTATTTCAAGACTTTTCTTGGCCGACTTGGAAATTTATGATTTTAATAATCAGTATAAATAGGAGTTGATCTAAATGGAAATAGGCAACATTAAGAAAGGAAGGTGTGATGTGCGAGATTGAAAATATAAATTTGCCTGATGTTGATGTGTGAAGTGTGCTGATAGAGACTGGAAGTTGTTCTGGTACTATAGTGGTGGAGATTTTTCTTCTTTCTTTCTTCCTTCGATAGCAAGCCTTTCTAGGCGGTGAGCCCTCATGTAGTGAGAATTATAGTAGTGAGCCATCCTTTGTAAGAATTACCTTAACTGATGTCACCTGAACCATTGTTATATATTGAGAGCTAACATTCTTCATGGTTTTTCCTCATCTTGGGTTTTCCACATCATATTTGGTGATCTTTGTTGATATCTTATGTGTATGTTCTTTCATGTTATATCTATTATAATTAATTCAATTATCCTATATCTGAGAAACATTTAAAAGAAAGTTTAATTGTCAACTGATTCACCCCCTCTCAGTTGGCCAGATAATTAACAATTGGTATTAAAGAGATTTCGCTCCTTGGAAAAGAGCTTAACCGCTTGAGGTAGATCTGATAGAACATAAGTTATCCATTGCTATCTTTAAGGGATATGACTAAAACTTCTGAAAAGTGAAGATGAGAGGGTATCTTGTTTCATTAGGTTACAATACCTAGAAGGCAGTGGAAACTAAGTATGTGATGCTGACAAATGATCTTACCACTCCGGATGAGAATCAAGCCTATTCAAAGAAAATGAGAATGCAAGGTATGCTATCTTTAGTGCATCATCAAAGACTAAATTGATAAAGGTTATTTATTTGAATATTTTTTATGAAGTTTGGAAAAAGTTCAGAGAAATCTATGAAGGAAGTGAGAGAGTTAAATTATCGAAGATACTGATAGCTAAGAACATATATAAATATATGAAAATGGAAGAAGGAGAGGATATAACAAGCTACTTTTAGAAGGTTGACAGTGCAATGAATGAGATCAAAGAGCTTGGTGGCACCCTGAGTGATGAAGACACAGTTGACATGATTTTGATGACCCTATTGGTTCAAGCTATAGTGACAAGATCTCTCCTTAAAAAAAAACCTATGATTCAAAGAAATTCACTTTAGAGCAGCTATTTGACACTCTGACTGCATTTGAGGTAAGGAAGTTTAAAAAAGAAAAAGCTAAATCTGAGGCAATATTTAAAGCCATTGAAGATGATCGAGATGATGCAAGTTCAGATGAGATGGAAGCAAATTTGGTAAGGAAACTAAAGAAGGGCACTAAAAAATACAAAGGTATGTTACCTCTTAAATGCTTTAGATGTGGATAGATTGGTCATATAGCTACTAGATAAATGGAAAAGGGAACAAGACAAAAATTTAGAGAAAATAAAGGAAAGTTCAATAAGAAAGTCTATTATGTTAAGGATGATGCTGAAATTTCAAATGATGAATCATATTATGAAGGTGGTTACTATTTGTTCTTGGTAGAGAAAGATGCTCCTAGGATTGATGTTTCTAAGACTATCTCTACTACTTTACATGCTAGGAGAGATAGAAATGAATGGTTGACTGATAGTGGATGTTCAAATCATATGATTGGTGATAAGAGTACATTCATAAAACTTGAGAAATACAATGGAGGTTCTATTAGGTTTGGAGATGATTAGATAACACAAATTGTAGGGATTCATTTAATTACTTTTGATGGAAAGCATAACACTGACAATATTTAATATGTGAAGGGTTTGCATCATAATATCTTGAGTGCTGAGAAAATGTACAAAAATGGTTACAATGTAATCTTTCAAGATGATAGATGTGAGATCCAGAAGGGATCCAAAACTATTATTGCACCAGGAAAAAGGACTAATGGAAACATGTATCAACTAGAAGGAGCTACAAGACACTGTTTGTTATCTCATTTCAATGACAATTGGCTATGGCACTAGAGGATGTGTCATATCAATTTTGATAATTTGGTAAAGATCAGTTCAACAAGGGTAGTAATAGATTTACCAGGGTTGACCAAACCAATAACAACATCTGAAAATAATGTCAAGAAGGAGAGAAGACAAAGGAATGTTTAAAGGAAAAGAACAATTGTCTACTAGATTGCTGGATTTGGTGCACACAGATCTATGTGGTCCTACTATAACAAGGAGTATACAAGGTGAGAGATATTTCATGTTGTTAATTAATACTTATTTTAGAATGAAATGGGTTGCATTTTTAAGAGAGAAACTAGAAGCATTAGAAAAATTCAAGATATTCAAGGCAAGAGTTGAGAATGAAATTGATAGGAAAATTAAGTGTTTAAGATTTGACAAAGGAGGAGAATTTGTCTTAGATGAGTTTAATGATTTCTAGGAGAAATATGGCATTAGAAGATAGTTATCTGCCCCCTAGACACCACAATAGAATGGTGTAGTGGAAATAATGAATTGAACTATACAAGAGGCAGCTAGAATGATGATCAAAGGAGTAGGTCTTCCAGAAGTTTACCAGAGAGAAGCTATACACACAACCGTATACACTCTTAACAAAATATTATACAAAAAGAGACATGGGAAGACATCATATGAGCTTTGGCATGGTAGAGTGTTGACAATAAAATATTTTAAGGTATTTGGAAGCAAGTGCTAAATCTAGAGAGATGAGGATAATCTTGGAAAGTTTGACAGTAGAGTAGATGAAGTTATAGTGCTAGGATATTATACAAGGAGAAAGACATACCAGTGTTACAACAAGAGACTGAATAAAATTGTTGAAAGTGCAAATGTGAAGGTTGATGAAGATATTTCTAAAGAAACTGGCAAATCAATTGGATATGAGTTTGATGAGTCTACTAACAAAAGAAGAGAAGAAGAAAACAAAGAAGATGAGAAAGAAAGGGAAATTTAGGATGCTCCAACATCTATATCTAAAACCCCAAGGTATGTGCAAAAGAATAATTTCATAGATCATATTATTGGAGATAAGAACAAAGGAATCATCACAAGAAGCAAATAAACTCAGGAATAAGTTTTGTTATGTTTCCTATTTGAGAATAAGCCAAAAATAGCAGAAAAATCTTGTAATGATAAAAATTTGGTAAAGGCATGAGAGAAGAGCTAGATTAGATTGAGAAAAATAAAACATGGGAATTGGTTTACAGATCGAAAGATAAGAATGTAATTGGAACAAAATGGGTATTTTGGAACATACTAGATGAAGAGGGAAAGGTTGTGAGAAACAAAGAAAGGTTGGTTTGCAAAGGTTACACATAGGTTGAAGGCATTGAATTTGAGGAAACATATGCTCCAGTTGCCCGGAGGGAGGCTAGCAAGATGTTTCTTGCTTTTGCAACTTTTAAAATTTCAAGGTTTATCAGATGGCTGTAAAATCAACATTTTTTAATAGAGAGCCAAAAGAATAAGTTTATATTGAACAATTGGAAGGACGTAAGGTGAAAGATGATCTAAGTATTGTTTGTAGGTTGAAGAAAGTGTTGTATGGATTGAAGCAAGCTCCTAGATCTTGGTATGGTAGGCTAGGCAAATATTTGACTGATCAAGGTTTTCAAAAGGGATCTGCTGATAGTAATCTTTATTTGAGAATTGATTTGAAGGAGAAATATTTATTGTTATAGTTTATATATATATATATATATATATATATATATATATATATATATATATATATAAGACAACTGATTCAAGAGCTCAATAGGGAAAGAACTAGGAAGAAAACCCTATATCCTTGCTTAGATACAATGGAGAAAGAGAAAACATAGCTATAAGAAGGAACCCCTACAAACCTCATAGAGGCCAAAATTGAGACTAGCGGAACAAGATAAACCAAGAGAACTCTTAAAAATGACCGCCACATCTGATTATCATTAATCTTGATAAACATAATTGTGGATGCCTGAGCACTGTAAAGTGGCCACAACTAGTTACCAGTGAGCATATGTGTATATCGGTCAACTGTAGAAAAAGGAATGTTACCAGTTGAGTTATTATAGGACTATAATACCGGTATGATTCCCTATTCATCGGTTCATAAGAGCCTCCATTACTGGTATAACATTGCAAATTTACTAAATATCTCCACCACCAATTTTGTTACCGGTTACCGAAGAGACTAACACCTGTTACTGGTGAGAAGATGTGAAGACCAGAACACTAACATTACCAGTAAGTAGATGGGAATACCGGTCCACAGAGGAAAAGCCAACAAAACCGGTTGTGTTATACCATAGCTTAAATATTGGTACGCTAATGTAACCAGTTGTGTTATACCGGAACTTAAATACCAATATGCTAACTTATTTACCAATTCACGAGAGAACCTCCAATACCGATACTACAGTATTGAAATACAAAATGACTCCCTTATCAGATCTGCAATGTCGGAGATTAAAGCTTAATAGAATGAACTGGTAGGCCCCAAACCTGTATAAATTATCAAAATTACACCTCCATAAGCTACGAACTCAACACGAAATCATCACCAGCATTGTCCAGCTGGTCCCTCAAACTAGTATGAGCATCGAGAATTAATTATCCAATCATTGCAATCTTGACAAAAATCCATCACCTACATTTAGTGTAGCAAAGGCAGATATCAAGTCTTCAATCGGTGAACAATGGATTTCATTGACTTGGTCAAAGGAGAGCCGACAAGGAGGAGAAATACTATTCACTTGCATAGAAACTTCATCACCTGCTATCGCTGCTAGAGAAATAACAGATGGCTCTGTTTGCCCATGATCATGACTTAAAATCGCTAGGATGACATGCATTTTAGAGAAGATTCTTCTTTTTAAGTCTAAATTTAACCTTCTCCCCGCATTGTGGTAATCAATTTGGAAGGGTCTCACATTTTCCAGGGAAAGTGACCACTTTATACTATCAAATATTGCTAGAAATTCCTCATGTGTGAGCAGAAGTTGTCTGGGAAAAAGGCCACCAACTTTTGCCTGACCATTCCACAAATCATACTAGCGGATGGCACCCAAAAGTTGATTATTGTTCAAATAATCTGCTCGAATCATTTTATGAACGATATTTTTCAAGGGGACCCAAGACTGCAACAAATCTACTAAATTGGAAAGAAATATAGAACTCAATTGGGAAGGAAAGAGAAAGATTTTCTCCTACGGATAGAGTATTTCTTCCCCAATAATCCTCTTGATACTTTGTTTGCAATGTTGACAGGAGGTGTTGAAGACAATACCCAACTGGTCTTCAATAATATGGTCCTCAAATGGCTTCTCCCAATTAGCAACTAATTCAGGCACTCTGTAGTTTTGTGGAGAGTAATCCATAATGAAAAAAAACATGGCAAATTGCATAGGCAAGAACATGCCGATTATGAATGAAACCCGGTAATAACACTGTCTATCTTGATATTCTCATACCCTGCCAAAATCATTTCAAATCTTCATCTGTTGTGAAATAATTAGCAAGTATGAGCAACATTCTTGATACTGAGTTTATAATTATTTTTCAGAATAATAGAGGATGTCGCATGTGTGAAATCAAACAAATGAATGACTTTGATCTCACAAGACTCATAGGGAAGGCCGCCACCATACTGCCAACATGGAAGCTCAAAGAATAAAGCCAAACACACCAAACTTTTAATCCACTTGCTGTGAGTGTAGAAAACTTCATTAATTGCTCACTCAACAAAACCAAAGTTAATACATTCAGTCAAGAGGTTGAGAAATAGGGTGAGAGTGTTAATCATTTAAATATTTTTCCTTTCATCATTGATAATGCTTGCTAGATGAGGAAAATTTTCTACCTTGAAATTTGGAGATGTAGAGTCTATTGCCATCTTATCACAACCCAAATTTTCTAAAACATCTAATACTCTATTACCTTATCTAAATATATGATAATGCAACATTCTTCAAACGAATCTAGTAATAACCATGCTTGCTTTAAAATGTAGGAAATTTTCCAATTAAATGAACATTTGGAAATGCAATCTTTCACTATAATAGAGGAATCTCCTTCAACATGTAACTTGTGGAATCTTAATTTTTTTGCCAATGTCACTCCATATAGTAAGGCAAGAGCTTCTGCTAAATTATTTGTTCCAGGACGAATGGAAGAAGATTTAGCTACCAAGAGATAGCCTAAATGATCTCTAATACAAACACCAATTCCCAAATCACCAGGATTTCCCCTAGATGAACCATCAAAATTTAATTTGACAAAGCCAATTGGAGGAGGTTTCCATTTAGTTAGGTTTTTGTTGATTGACTAGATTTATCGACCTAATGTGGCACAAAAAAAATGGATAGCAAGACCTTTCCAAATCTTAATAATGCGGCCATCCCAAGATGAAAAATTAAAATTGCTACTTATGTTCTTGATATGAGCATTAACCTGTTCTGAAGCATATTTCTCAATTCCTTCTAGAACCAAATGAATTGGGGATTCAATCTGTCTAAAGATTCTTTTATTTATTTCCCACTAGATTGACCAAATGACAGTTGCTGGAATACATTTCCAGATGCTAGTAAAGATTTTGTGAAAAGAGTAGGCTAGGATTCAAAAAGCTCCTATAAAGTATAGGGCATTGGCATAGATAAATTTAGTTTCTCCACAACATGGAGCCAACATTGCTGAGAAAAGGGACACCTAAGGAATAAATTATCTATAGTTTCAGTTTCAACTTTACATAAAATACAAGAAAAAGAGTTAGTAATGTGCAATCTTTCCAATTTATCACTTGTTAATATAAGATCGACTCTTAACTTGCTGATTTTCCATATGTCGGGCAACCACATAACCGTCTTTGACTGAATATTTTCCATCATGAGCTGAAGCCTATAATAGTTTGTCTTCTTGATTTGAGATATAAATTCTTCTTGTAGACAAATTTTCCTGAAGACATGACCTTTTATCATCTCTAATAAGTAGTTCAAGAGGATCTTTCCAGATAGCTTTCCCTGAAAAAATTTCCACACCACTAAAAGAATCTATAAAAAATGAACCCCATCAATTTTTTATAATTGGAATGGCATCCAAAAAGAGTTCTGAAAATTTTAAAGGAGGCAAGCCATTCCAGGAGTCCTCCCAAAAATGAATTCTCTCTCCACTGTGGATGTCTCAAGATACATATCTTGTAATAGTATATAAATAAGAGATACACAAAAATATTTTCTAATCCAGAAAGTGTGAGATTATTAATATTTTCTTAATTAAATATTCTTCATGTTTGATTGATGGACATCTATACTAGAGTTGGTAGAATAAACTAGGGCGATGTCTCTAATAGAAGCATTAGAAAATAATCCAAAAACTTAGGTGCATTAGACAATGGGCAATGATCACATTCTAGAAGAGTTGTTAAGGAAGTTGATATGGTGAATAGTACTAGCAAACATGTTAAGTCTACAATCATTATATTATAATAGGCCCAGATCAATTGCACTGAGATTACTTATTTTATGTCTTGAGGGGCAAGATGAACCGCTATTTCAATATAAAAAGTAGTTCCAATACTACTTACAAAAATAAGTTCATATCATCTCCTGAGAGCAAGCATTAGATTCAAGGATAAAAATAATAAATTAGTATGCTCCCCCCCCCTCTCTCTCTCTCTCTCTCTCTCTCTCTCTCTCTCTCTCTCTCTCTCTCTCTCTCTCTCTCTCTCAAACTATAATATATAAATTATTTTGAGGGATTGAAAATTCATTTTCCTCTTCTAATCATAAAAGGGCCTAGATTTGATCATGCCTAGACCATCTTCTTTTTTTTGAATTTGAATTGCAAGATTTGTAGTGCATTTTTTCTTCTTGTATGTATAGTGCCCTGATCTAATTCGACAAATTTTCTTCCCTCCATTAGATTGTTTATGAATATTATGATGTTAAGGAATGTAACTTGTAAGAATATGCTCATAAGGATATATAAAATTGTAATACTCCCTATAATATATAAATTACACATGATTTGATACCAATCATAAAATATAAGCTACTGATTAAGCTATTGATTTATTCCCTAAGCTAATCATTTATTCCCTAAGCTAGTGGTTTCCTAGTAGCTTAGGATAAAACTACTTATTATCATTCTAATAAGTACACAATTGTTAAGTCTTGACCATAATAACATGCATATGAGATAACACATCATACATGAACATTTCATGACGAACAATATATATTAAAGAAAAAAATGCAAACAACTATGTAGTTAGATCAATTGAATAAATTAGAAAAATAACAAATATAAGTATACAAAAATATCAATCATGTACATCTAACAATTGTGATAGCTTATGGAGGTGTAGTGTGTATCATGCTTGATGAATCCTGCAAAGGAAAACTTTTTAATGTGACTGATTGCCATTTCTTTGATTTTGTGTTATACAGTGAAAGAAGAAGAGAGAGTGGTCAGAGAGCTATCACAACTGTTAGATGTACAACATTTATAGGTTATGCAGTGAAAGAAGAAGAGAGAGTGGTTAGAGAGCTATCACAACTATTAGATGCAATTTACAATGTATCACTTTTTGACCCCACTTTAGTGAGCATATCATTATCACAAGATGTAAGTAATAATCACTAGCTATTTGGATGCTTTATCGACACTAGATGTTTACATGCTCTTCCTGGTCTGGTAGCTTGAGTGCATGGTATACAGTCTCTGAATTACCTCTAGCAACCACCAAGCCATCAAACGCTCTAATTTCATGATAATCTGGGTGATAATGATTAACATAGGATATTATTAACTCATGACAGAGGACTGCAATGAGGCAATCTATTTTAGTACTGAATTAACCTACAAGAAAACAATTTGAATTTTTTTAATAGTTCATTGAGGAAACACAATAGACATGGATTCACCCAGAGTCATAACAAACCTTGATCCCCTGAATTGTTTCATAGAGGTGGTTCAAACTAAGAAGTAGGATTTCCCCCCTCCATGAGTTTACTCAGCAAGCCCTCTGCAAATTTCCCACATTCTTATTCCCTGCCAACACGAATAGTCGAATCCTGCATCCTTTATTTCCTACATCATTATCTTCAAACCCTAGTTTCTGCCATGCCTAATGCTATAGATGATGGCTTGGATGACATCTTCGACAATAATGTAGGAGATCGAAGTGTCCCTAAAATTCTTAGCAAGTTAAGGGGAAATTACACTTCTCCAATAGCAAGGAAAATAGTAGAGATTGTCCTTCTTGAAGCCAAAGGTTTTCCCAAAGTAGTCCCCTGTCGTGAGTTAATAATATCCAGTGTTAATCATTATATTGAAGTTCCAAACAACTGACCCTTTTGGGGGATCAAGGGTTGTTATGACTCGGGAAGGGTTTAAAGAGTCCAAGTATTTTTCTTGCATGATTCTGCATCACTTGGTGCTTGGTTTGGATACCATTTGCCACACAAGTTTACCTCCAAAAGCGATGTTTCTTTTAGATAAGTCATGCAGACCAACACCCCCTCCCCCCTTATCATGTGCCATTTCTTGAATTGAAATAAGTGGGATCTTCTTTTCTTCTGACATATTGTCCCTCCATAAGAAACCTCTAATAATTTTTTCAATCTAATTTATGACTCCAGTAGGGGCTTTGAGGACAAACATGAAATAATTGGGGATGACAGACAAGACAATTTTTATTAGAAGTAACCTCCCTGATAAGGACAACCAGCGGGCCTTCCATGTGGATATGGCATTCTTAATTCTGTCTATAATAGCTTTCCAATAAGTTGACTTATTGGCACCTACAAAAAAAGGAATGACAAGATATGTGGAAGGAAGACACTCTGAAGAAAAACCCAAAGAATCCACAATATTCCTTGTGACAATATCATTTGTATTAAAAACATATATTTTAGATTTCAGAGCATTAATTCTTTGACCTAAAACTACCATGTAAAGGTCTAAAGTTTGCTTGTTCTGCTTTTCCTCCTAAATATTTGATTTACCAAACAACAGTGTGTCATCAACAAGTAAAGAATGTGTAACTGGCACAAATGTACCTTCAATATGTGCACCCCTACAAAGCCCTTGACCATGTTTAGACTTAAGAATTTTTCTAAAAGCTTCTGCCATAATTATAAACAAAGATGAGGATAGGGGGTGTCCTTGTCTCACTCCTTGCGAAGCAACAAAGAAATCGATAGGAGCTCCATTAATTAACACTGAGAAGTGAGATCCTGAGATGTAAGCCCTAATCCACTTACACCACTTTTCAGCAAATCCAAATTTGCTCAAGACTTTAAACAAAAAAGACCAGTTAAGTTTGTCATAAGCTTTCATCATATCCAGTTTGGCTACAAAAGAAGATGTATTATTGGAGTGGATGGAGTGCAACACTTCATGAGCAACCAAGGCACCTTCCATGGTTTCTCTTCCTAGAACAAAGCCACATTGTTCCAGGGATATGATTTTGATTATCAGTTTTTGCAATCTCAAATAAATGGCTTTGGTAATTATCTTGTATATTGTATCACATAATGAAATGGGCCTAAAATCTGCAAAAGATGTTGGCTCTTTGATTTTCAGAATAATAGAAATATTTGTAGTATTGAAGTTTTGAAGAATGGATGAGATTTTTCTCGACTCCTCTATTAGTGCCAGAAATTCAGAGCCCAAAACATCCCAGCATTTTTGGAAGAAAAGAGTCATAAAACCATCTAGCCCCGGAGCCTTGTCTAGAAGAAAAGAAAAGACTACTTTACAGATCTCTTCAATTTTAAAAGGGGCCAATAGCTATTGACTATTCGAGGGACAAACAATATGTGGAATAACATCCATAATCTCCTATTCTTGCACATCAAGTGGAGGGTCTGAAAAGGCAGGGGCAAGTAGGTTCTTAAAGTAATTAACTCCTTCATCTTGAATTTCTTGAGCAACATGAAGGATTTTACTTGAGGATCACTCCTTAATGGAAAATATAGTAGAGACTACCCTCTTCTACTTAGCTGACATCTGAAATAATTTGGTGTTTTTATCCCCTTCCCTTAACCATAGCTCATGAGATTTCTGTCTCCAGTATTCCTCCTCTCTCTTATAGAGTTCTTCCCATTCCACCTGAGCCTATTTCTGCTTAGCAAATAATTCTGAATAAAGTCCATTAGAGATGATCTATTCATTAATCAGATGCAATTGATTTTCAACAAGTTCTTTTTGGGCAAATATGTTTTTGAAGACACCCTTATTCCATGTTTTAATTTGTGTTTTAACGTACTACATTTTTTTATAAAATTTAAACATTTTGGTACCCCTCACCAAGGGGGTAGTCACCCACCATTGTCTAATCAAGGCATGAAAGTGAGGATGTTTTGGTGGGGCTGGCTTTTTTTCAATACTCAAAAGGATAGGGAAATGGTCTGAGCCTGTTAAAGGTAAAATTTGAACTTGTAAAGAATAATTTTGAGCCCTCCATTCTTGAGAGAAAATAAATCTATCTAATCTCTCTGCAATTTGTAAGAAACCAACTCTCCTATTGGTCTAAGTGAAAAAGCTATTTTGTGGAAGACTGTCAAACAAGTCATTATCATTTATAAATTTTTTGAAATCTTCAATTGTCTTGATAGGGGGACAAATACCCCCTTTTTTCTCTTCTAGAGAAGTAATTTTATTAAAATCCACCCCCCCCCCCCCAAATGACATTTTTCCTTGTAACTTGTTGAATGATACGAGTGAGAGATGACGATAAATTATTCTTCTCCTGGGTAGAGGTTGGAACATAGACATTTATCAAGTTAAAGAACATATCAAAATGATTTATACTAATATGTTGCCAATTGGTTCCTTGCTTTAAAAACTGAGCAATGATCGACTTTGGATTCCAAAGAACCATGAGACCTCTTGAAGAACCTATACTTTGACTATGTGCTTACTTCCAATTTGGCCATTTGGCTATTATTTTATGGAAAACCTCATCTGACAATTTAGTTTCTTGGAGTAAAACTACATCTGCCTGAGAAGAGTCAAGTTGTGACTTGATTCTCTTCCTTTTGTCAGGGGCATTTATACGCCTGACATTCCAAGACAAGACCTTCATACTTATTGAGGAGAACCGCATTTAGTTCTCCTTGTAACTCTCTTGGAAGTTGAAATTTTTTGATCAAGGGTTGTTTGAATACTAGCATCAATTTCTTCTTTTGCTTTAACTGCTTTCAACTTTCTCCCTCTTTTTATAGGAGTTCTCAATTTTGATTTACTTAAAGAAAGCATTTGGGAGATGGAAAGGGTTTGATAAAAATCAAAGCTTCCCTTAAATAGGTCTTCTTCCAAGGACGAGTCACAAGGGACAAGGTCTGATTGCTCTTCTTTTGCTAAAGCCCTTTCCTAGTCTATTGATGCAGATATTCTTGGAAACACATCTAGTGAAAACTGATGATAGATATCAACATCATCTAGATCAGGATTAAGTAGAACAAAGAATTGCATTTTTTCCATATTGGCATGATTAATTGGCAAATATGATCAGATGCAATAACCTGATTATGTACAACTGCTTTATGTCTCCCAATCCAATCATCAAAGTGAGACTCTGAAATTATCTCCAGACCCTCAAATTTAGTTTAATGAGACATATTATCAACTTTTCCATTCATACTAGAACCCATTTTATTATCATACCCTAGTGGTTGCATACAGTTAGCATACTTTCCCATCATCTCCTCCTGTGTAATTTTATCAAACCGTTTTGAAGCGACACTTAAAATCAGCTCATTTGCCATTCTTTGAAGCTCTTCTTATGATTTTTTGTTACATTTAGCCAAATTATGTTGATGACATAATATTTGGAGGAAATGATCGCATGTGCAAAAATTTTGTAGGAGAAATGCATAAGGAATTTGAGATGTCCATGATTGGTGAGTTAAATTTCTTTTTTGGTTTGCAAGTAAATTAGAACAAAAAGGGAATTTTCATTTCTCGGTCTAAATACATCAAATAACTATTGAATAAGTTTGGGTTGGAGAATTCCAAACTGGTGTGTACACCTATGACCACTAGATGCAAGTTAACAAAAGATGACAAATGTCCTAAAGCGGACTTGCAAGTTAGTATAGATCAATGATTGGATGATTGTTATATCTATCAACTACTAGATTGGATATCATATATGTTTTTTATTTGGTGGATATATTTCAACAAGAACCAAAAGAATCACATGTTTCGGCAATAAAAATTATTTCCAAATACTTGAAAGGACCAAAAGACTTTGGTTTGTGGTATCCCGGAAATTTAGATTTCACTTTGATAGCTTATATAGATGCAGATTGGGCCGGAAGTGTTGATGACATTAAAAGTACAAGTGTGGATTATTCTTTCTTGGCTCCCGGTTGGTTTCTTGGTCAAGTAAAAAGAAGGATTCTTTGTCTCTATCTATTGTTGAGGCTGAATAGATTATGACATCCTCATGCTGCACACATATTCTATTGATGAAATAGACTTTGAAGGATATTGATGTATTGTTTGATGAACCCATTGAAATTATGTGTGACAATACCAGTGTAATAAACATTTCTAAGAACCCAGTACAACATTCCAGAACAAAGCATATATCTATTCACTATCATTTCTTGAGGGAAAAGGTGTTGGACAATGAAGTAAAACTTGAGTATGTACCTACAAAATAGAAGATTGAAGATACCTTCACAAAGGCATTATGGAAAGATACTTTTGAGTATCTCTGATAGAAGCTAGGGGCATTACCCCTTCCCAGTTTAAACTGATGTACATTTGGATGTGCATTGGAATAGTGAACTGCATTAGTATTCTTGTCTATATTAATGCTTGTATGCTTCCTCTTAGGGGGAGAAGAGTATGTATGGAAGTTGTTGCACCCATTATTTGTCCTTGATGGCAAAGGGGGAGATTGGAGTAAGGTTTTTGGGATATTGTTGTAAGATGAGATGACATTTATCTGACAATGTATAGAAGTTACATTTGTTGTTGTGTTTGTTACTTGTTGTTGATGATGTTTCCATCAATGGCAAAGGGGGAGATTGTTGCAAATAAGATGTTGATGGTTGTGGTTGTCATTGATGTCAACATATTATTTTGGGTATTGGTTCTTTCTTGGAGGATCCTCAAAATATTTGGTGCTCCGGATGATGTGTTGTAGTTGATATTTGTTTGAGTTGTTGGTGATTGGCGATGATCTAGATTTCTCCTTTTATCGGACATGGTGTTGATTGATTGTATTCATGTTTATCTTGTTCCCATTCATGGTTTTGCTAAAGTGAGTAGTTCTATTTTGGGTTTGGTTGGATCCACAATTGGAGGATGAGTAACAATATTTGTGTAGCATGTGGATTATGGTTTGGATTTGGTATTTATAATGAATGTAGTGTGTTGTTTGGTCTGATGTAGTGTATTATTGTATGGTCTACTTCTTATTCCTTTCCACCATAGGAATGTTTAGTGCAGACCTATTTCAAGTCTTTTCTTGATCATCTTGGAAATTTATGATTTTAGTAATCCATATAAATAGGAGTTGATCTAAATGTAAATAGGCAACAATAAGAAAGGAAGGTGTGATGTGTGAGATTGAAAAGATAAATCTACCTGATGTTGATGTGTGAAAAGTGTTGATAGGCACCAAAAGTTGTTCCGATATTTGCAGTGGTCAAATATTTTTCTTCTTTCTTTTTTCCTTCAACAGTGAGCCTTTCTAGGCAGTGACCCACACTTTGTAAAAATCACCTTAAATGGTGTCACCTTAACCAATGCTATATATTAAAAACTAACATTCTCCATTGTTTTTTTCATCTTTCTTTTCTCACGTCATATCTAGTGTTCTTTGTTGATATCTTCTATGTATGTGCTTTCATGTTATATACATTCTAATTAATTGAATATTTTAGATATGAGAAATATTTTAAAAAAGTTTAATTGTCAACCGCTTCACCCTCCCTCTCACTTGACTGGATTGTTAACAAGTATAAATAGGGTTATTTCATATCTAGTTAGCATATCACCATGTCTAAGTTAATCTATTCACAATAGTTTAGTCTCCACTTAGAACCTTTTTAATTTTCTCACTTCATGTGGCTGAGACATATGTAATCATCTTTTGAGACATCTCTGACATGCATATCTTACACATGATAAAATATTTTTAATTTGAGTTTACATTTGATACATTTTCATGGTAGTTATCTTCTTAATCCCACCTTTTTTATGTCGTCTACCTTGCCTATATATGAAATGATCTCAGTGTACATACACCCCTCATCATATTCATGTTGAACTGGTTGAATGGATCAGAATATCAAATTCTCAAATTTAACTTACCAATTTCTTCTAGGGTTTTGTTGCCAAAATATTGGGAAAATGGTGTCTCAACCTTGCATTTACATGAGGTTACTATTTATAGTAAGTTTTTGTTTGAGCACGAAATGGTGCGAAATTATCCCCAAACCTTCTGGTTGGCTAGATGAGCATGCTGATAAATTTTTGTCGCAAGATCATAGCTAGTTTTGAATATATTAAAGTTTCCATTTTTTAAGGGTGTAATGAAAGGTTTAAATTTAATTGAGGATTTTATAGGCTCCAAAATGCCCTAAAAAGTGGGTGTAAATGGCATAGCAGTTTACAAGGTGATAGAGAACTTCGATAGATTTTCGACACTTCAAATGGTTCGTCAATCAGATACACATTTCACAAGTTATGGCCTTTGAAAGTTTGGACTCCTGAAATAGGAAATGTAAATTGCATTGAACACATAAATAAGCTATAAAAGGGAGGGTCAGGCGTTGATGTGTGTTTGACACATCATAGGGCATCTAGAATGGAGATAAGTTTGGATCTACTTTATTGGGTGGTTTTAGCCATTGGTTTTGTAATACCATTTGACAATTTCTTGTATTATATCTCCTATATATGAGGTGAGTGAGATAGAGGTTGTGTGTAAGAGTCTTATGGCTATTGAGATACCTGTAAGTCTCTGATTAGTGGTACTCCTATGAAGAGATTTCTCTGCAAGTATATTGCAATATGTTATTGATTGTTCAATAATATATTGAGTTGCTTTTGGAGTGTGGGGTTTTTCTCCTGAAAGGGTTTTTCCCACGTAAATCACTGTGTTGATGTGTTGTGGTCTGCATGATATTTTTTTCATTTCTGTAAGTTTCTATAACTACTGTAATGATCTGTAATTTTTTTTGCATTTCCCTCTTGTCAAGGTTAGTGTAGGAAGTTGTTCTGCTACTTAACTTCATTACAAGTGGTGTCAGAGCCAGATCACCTTTGGTTTCAGTTGTGGGTTGTTGGGTTTTTTGAACTAATCTAGATTTGAGTGGGAGCTTGTGCAGAAGACACTTTTTAATCTTGTTGCATGAATTTTTTAGATGGCAAGTTTATTAGGGATAATAGAGGTGGAGAAATTTAATGAAAGTAATTTTGAGATGTGGAAGGTGAAGATGGAAGATCTGCTAATAGATCGAGATCTATGGGATGCTATTGATGTGAATGTCTCAAGACTTGTAGATCTTACTGCGATTGCTCAGTATGATGTTATGGACTAAATAGCTAAGGGTCTAATCAGATTGTGCATGGAAAACTCTGTTCTAATCAATGTCCACGAAGAGAACACTACAAAGAAGTTATGGACTAAGCTTGGTGAGATGTAGCCAAATATTTATTAAATTAGATTTTCTTGAGGAAGAAATCGTATTCCTTGAATATGGAAGAAGGTGGATCGAATTGTAGACCACTTGGAAGCATTTAATATATTGGTGGTGAAATTGGTATCTATTGGTGTTAAGATGGACAAAGAGGAGAAATGCAAGATATTTCTTTGTTCTTTGTCCGATTCATGGGATTCTGTTGTTATGGCTATCAGTAGTACTTCTGTTGTTTTGAAATCTGAAGATGTGGTGGGTTCCCTACTTGGTGAAGAGATGCAAAGGAAGGTATCCATCATTTTGAAGGAAGCCCTAACTGCTTGTGGAAGACCTAAGGAAAAAGGAAAGAAGAATGAGAAGTGCAATAAGTCCAAATCGAGAGGGAGATCAAAATATCCTAGAAAGTCCAAAGTCATTTGTTGGAATTGCGGTAATTTAGGTCACATCTGTAAGAACTACAAAGAAGAAAAGAAGAAGAAAAAGAAGAAGTTTGATTTTGATTCTGAGTTTGAGAAGGAATAAGGTGATGCATTCATTGCAGCTTTGGCTAATCATACAAGTAATGATGCAAGGTTAATTGACTCAGGTGTATCTTTTCACATGAGTTCCAATAAAGATTGGTTTTTTGAATATGAAGAATTTAATGGAGGCAAGGTGAACTTGGGCGATGATTCATATTTAGACATTGTTGGTCGAAGTAAAGTTAGAATTAGGTTTCCCGATGGTAGAATAAAAAGGATTAACGGTGTGTTGCATATCCCTGGATTAAAACAAAATTTAATTATCTGTGAGCAAATTGATAGACGTGGGTGTGCAGGTAGTCTTTTCTGATGTAGGATGTAAGATGATTAAGAGTGCTATGGTAATAGCTAGAGGTTTCAGGTTTGACACTTTGTATAAGCTAGAGGCATACATTGTTGAGTTTAATAGCACTTTTGTAAAAAATAAATTTGTGCTTAATTCGTCAGAAGATTTGAGGGTTTCACCTTCAGCATAGGGGCTTCACTAGATAGGCAATATTATATCACATGCATTCATATTGGGGGGTTTAATATCCAAAAATTGAGGGTACAATATATTGCCTATCAGTAAAAATAGGGGGTTTTTTAATTCAAGCTATACAAAAATACAATATTTGGCGAAAATAGGGGGGCTTTTAATTTGGGTTATTTATTGGGAGGGGGTGACAAAAAAGGAGTTTAGGGCAATATTTTTAAAAAATAGGGGGATTCCTTAGTATGCTATAAACACACATGATATATCGCAAGTTCACTAAGTGAATCCCTCGTGCCCTTCAACGTATGGACATGGATTTTGGGTATCTAAGGATGCTCTTTCTCTGAAGAAAAGTTACTTATAGAGAATACTATGTTATGGCACCAAAGACTTGGCCACATTGGAGAAAAGGGTTTGAGGACCTTGAAAAATAAAAACCTTGTTGAAGGTTTGAATGATTATAGTCTTGGTTTTGATTTCTGTGAGCATTGCATTTATGGAGAAAAAAACCGCGTTTATTTTTACTCAAGTTCTCACAAATCTTGTGGTGTTTTGGATCTTATTCATTCCGATGTGTTTGTTCTTGTAGATGTTCCTTCGATTGGAAAATCCACATATTATGTTTCATTTATTGATGATTTTTGTAGGACATGTATATACTTTCTAAAGAGTAAATTTGAAATTTTTAGTCGTTTTAATGAATTTAAAGAAATGGTTGAGTTGCAGACTAGAAAGAAAATTAAATGTTTGAGGACTAATAATGGTAGTGAATTTAGCTTTAATGATTTTGATAGATTATGTAAAGACTGTGGTATTAACATACAAAAGACAACTCTGTATTCTCCACAATAGAATAGAGTTGCAGAAAGAATGAACAAGACATTGATGGAGAAGGCTACGAGTATGTTTAGTGGTGCTAGTCTAGAACAAATGTTTTGGGCTAAAGCTGTTGCCACTGCTTGCTACCTGATTAATAGGTTTTTGACATCAACTCTTATTGATAAAATGCCCATGGAAGCATGGTCAGGTCACAAGCCTTCATTGAGACATCTTAGAGTTTTTAGTTGCGAGGCATATGCACATGTGCCAAAGGAGAACAAGGCTATGAAATGTATCTTGACCAGTTACAGTGATGGTGTGAAAGGATATAAGCTTTGGGACCCTGTTGCACAAAAGGTAATTCATAGTAGAAGTATTATTTTTAGAGAAATTAAGTCTCTTTCTTTAAATTGTAGCTAGAACAGACTAAACAGGAAGATGTGATTCAATTCCCTTCTATGCTTGAAAGAGTTGAATTGAGACCACTTGATAGGAAAGAAGTTGACCTGAGCTCATCTAGCTCTAAATCTTCTGAAGAGGAGGAAGAACCTCCAACTCAACTTGTTCAAAAGTATACAAGACATAGAAAACTACCTGAAAGGTATTAACCTAATGATTGGAGATATATTTGTTGGAAACCAATAACACTAAGAGGGGGGGGGGGGTGAATCAGTGTTATACGAGAATAGTAGATTTTAGCTTTAACAAAAAATTCATACACCAATTGGTATACCGGTATAAACAGAATTGAAAGAAGTAAAACAACCAATAAGCCAAACACATAAATGAGACGTATAACACACAAATTTATACGTGGAAAACCTGAAAGATGAAAAACCACGGTGGGATTTGTGACCCACAATATTAATCCACTGACCATATTAAGAGATATTAAAATATATGATGGGCCTGCACTTGCAGGAAGGCTTACAACCTAGAGCACACTGCTCAATCACAATAGGAGCCTCGCTGACTACATAAAATTCCAGACAACAATCTGGAGAAGTATGAACTGCTAAGATAGCATCTTCTATGCCAGAATATAGTTTCGGTTAGAAACCCTAAACCCCTTTACTGGAATAACCCTTACAATAAATTCCTCACATTCTCTGATATATTTTGCATCATATTACATTCACATCATCATAATCTCCTATCTCATGTCTATCTCCAATATGTCAAAATGATTTAATCAAACTTCCCTAAATATCCTATACAAATTTATGCCTTATGTCAGATTAGAAAGATATATACAAAATCAGATTACATGTCGGCCAGATACCATAAATGTATAAACATTAAAACAAGTTTCTGATGCCAGATCCAAGATATGTCGGCCTCCAATACCGATGACCTTTACTATACCATGTCGGTCTGCATTGCTGGTGACCAAAGAAATCTTCTAACCCATCGGTGCTAGTGCCAGTGTTGGATCTGTGAAGTGCTTGCCGGTACACCATATGAAGCCGAAACACAAAATCATGTTGCCATCAATGACAACATAGTGAAAACAATCAATAGAGTGTCAATTGCCAACAATATTTTTTTTGTTTGAATACTAATGTGGATGAACCTAGATCTGTAGAAGAGGCATTAGATGATGCAAAATCCTGGAAGATTTCTATGGAACAAGAAATGACAGCTTTGAAAAAGAATGATACAAGGGATATTGTATCATTGCTTGAAGGATGAAAGCATGTTTGTTGTAAATGGGCGTTTAATAAAAAATATTGGTTCAGATGGAAGCATTGAGAAGTATAAAGCAAGGTTTGTTGCGAAAGGCTATTCTCAGGTTGAGGATGTTGACTATGGTGAGATCTTTTCTCCTATTGCAAAAATGACATCTATTAGATTCTTGCTTTATATTGCTACTACTTATGATTTAGAGGTTGAGAAAATGGACGTGAAAATTGCTTTCCTTCATGGTGATTTGGAGGAGGATATTTATATGACACAACCAGAGCACTATGTGGTGAAAGGTAAAAGTAATTTGGTCTATAAATTGAAGAAATCTTTGTATGGCCTTAAATAGAGTACTAGGATGTGGTACTAGAAATTTGATACATATGTGTTGATTTTGGGATTTGAAAGTTCTAAATCAGATCTCTATGTTTATTATAAATCTAATGGTGATAATTTCCTGTACATTGCATTATATGTTGATAATAGGTTATTCATTGGTAAAGGGAAATTTATGATTTCAAAACTGAATTCTCAGCTTGCTACTAAATTTGAAATGAAAGATCTTGGTGCAGTGAAACACATTCTTGGGATGGAAATTATAAGAGTTAGAGTAAATAGAAAGCTATGGCTAGGCCAGAGTAAGTATGTGAATTTAGTTTTACAGAGGTTCAACATGTAGGATTGTAGACCATTGTCTGTTCCTTTTATAGCTAGAATGAAATTATCTATTTCAGATTTTCCTACATCTCCATCAGAGATGAAAGACATGAACATAGTGTCTTACCAGAATGTAGTTGGAAGTTTGATGTATGCTATGGTCTATACTAGGCCAAACATTGCCCAAGTAGTGGGAGTTCTTTCCAGATATATGTCTAATCCTGGTATTCATTGGGATGCAGTCAAAAGAGTCTTCAAATATTTTAAGAATACCTCAAAGTATTCTTTGTGTTATCATGGTAATTTGGTTGGAGACATAAAATCCCTTAATATTCATTGTTGTGTGGATTTAGATTGGGCAAGTGATATTGATAGAAAAAGATCCACCAGTGCTTATGTGTTTACTTTATTTGGTGGTGCAATTAGTTGGATGAGTAAGTGATAGGTTGTGGTTGCTTTGTTCAATACAAAAGAAGAGAATATGGCAGCTACTCATGCTTGTAAATAAGCCATCCGACTCAAAAGACTGTGTTCAAATATTGTAATAAAACAAGGCGCAACGATAGTTTATTGTGACAGTTAGAGTATGATTTGCCTAGCTAAGAACCAAACATTTCATTCCCGGACCAAACACATTGATGTTCAGTATCATTTTGTTAGAGATATGGTTGAAGATGACATGGTGAAGTTGGTTAAGGTAGAGACTTTGATGAATGTTGCAGATTCTTTAACTAAGGCTTGAGCATGAAGAAGTTCAGATGGTGTTCACAGTCCATGGGCCTCATGCCCCCTAGCAATTAAATTATTGTGTTGATACTCCCTTTACCCTTGCAAGGTGTTCAACAAGTGGGAGAATACTGGGAAAATGGTGTATCGACCTTGAATTTACATGAGGTTACTATTTGTCATGTCATAAAATTGTGACCCTAGCAATTTTTGACTACATTAGGGTCCTCACGTACACGAGATCAAATCCTCTAGCCTGATCGGAGATCGGAGACTGCTCAACCCTCAGAATCTGCTTCTCCCTTGGCCTCCGCACCACCCTATCTACACTCTTCCTTGGAGAAAGGGGTAGGACAGGGGCGTGGCACCCCTGCCCCCCTAGGATAGGGGCATCCCTACCTTATTTTAGGGCAAGACCTTTCCTAGAGAATGCATTGTAGGTTGTGTAATGAGCGGGAAAAATTCCCTGATGTCGTCTTGTGACGAAAATCAGTTTCATTAACCCCAATTGACATGTATTTAAGAGGCATTCACCCTCTCATTTGCAAAAGGTTTAATATGGTGAAAATTGGTGATCAAACATTCAAGAGCATTCAAGAATTGAAGCATTCTTTTCCAGCATTGAGCATTCTTAAGTCTCCCTTCAAGGCTAGGTGTTGCATTCAAGTCAAGGATTCAACTATTTAAGAGGAGATTGATTCCAACATTCAATTCCACACAAGAATCTCTATCAACATTGCTATCATAAGCTCCTTTGAGGTGATTTACAATTCAATCTTTCATTTACATCTACTTGCAAGTACTTTCTTTCATTACTTGGTTATTTCCAAAATTGGGGTTTGACCTAAAGACACACCCCCAATCCCAACCCATTTTCCTCTCTTTTCTGTGTGTAGGTTGCAGGTGCACAACTGTATTTTCAGATTTGGGCTCCATTTGTAGAGGCAGTAAAACCCTTTTCGTTTTGCGGATTTTTCAGAGGATCGTGTACATTCCCACCATGGTCCAAGCAACTTTTCCTCAAATTCGCAGGGTGACTTCGTCTCGACATATTACTGCCAGAACTAAGTGCACAGCTTCATCCCATATTATGATCTTAAGTTATAATCAATTCTTTATCACTTTTGTACTACATAATTCAATCAATTCCTTTCCATTTCAAATAGGAAGAGGGGATTAGCTTATCATTCCCATTTCACTCAGAATTCTATCTTCTTCTTTGAAGGTTGAATCTAGTGAATTCTCTTCTCCTCTTCTAATGTAATTGGGTGAAAGTGTTTGAAGGGAAATCTGTAGTGAAACTCTCATCTCTCCTTGGAGGGAAATGGTAGTTTTCCTCTTGATCTCTCATTCACACATTCCACCACATTATATTTTGGTGAACCTGATGTCTTGCATGATTTTCTTTGAACAAAAGTGCATATTTTTCATTTGCAAGTTTAAATTTTCTGCAAACTTAATGGTTAAATCATTAAAAACCCTAGTTTTTAAAATTAAAATTGAACTTGTGATTTGTAAAAATTGTTTGTGGTTATCTTAGATCTGAAAATTGTCTTGTTTATTAAATTAATTTCTTTATTGTCTTGTTCAATTTGCAAATCAAATTTACATAATTAAGAGGTTACTTGTTAAAACCCTAATTTTAAAAAATAATCTTGAACTTGTGCAAAAATTGGATTACCGTTTGATTTTCAGATTTCTGATTGTTCTCAGACTTGTTTTCATTCCTACAATTCAATTTTTCAATTTCCCTCATTTTCCCAAAATTCAAATTTCAAAATTAAGTGGTTAGGTCATATAACCCTAATTTTCAAATTTAATTGGATTTTGTGCAAATTTCAAATCAATTTCATTCACATTCAGATTTCTAAACATTTTCCATGGTGTCCCTATCCATTAGGTTTGACCTTTTTCAAATTTGCAATTCAATTCCTCTTTTCTTCAAAACCCTAATAGGGTCCTATTTTTACATTTGCGCCTTCATTTCACCCATCTAGAGGTTGTAAAATTTGTCAATTTTTGGGGGTTAGCTATGAAATCATCGTAATATTCATCCCTGAGAATTTCAAAAAAAGTTGGTCAGACCATGTGCGTTCCCGCCACGATCCTCGACTTTTTTCCTGAAATTTTGGGAGATTGTTATGACTGTATTTAATAGCCTAAATCTAGAAGATTGACTAATTTTGTTGATTTTGATCCATCTAGAATCGGAAATGCCTCCAAAATTCAACATTTCAAATTTCAAGAATTTTTTTAAAATTAAGAGGTTAATTATAGTCTGCCCTGATTTTAAAAATTTTGATTTTAAAATTAAGTGGTATTCTCTTCGTCCTAATTTTAAAATTCCAATTTCCTTTCATTTTTGGAAATTGTGTCATCCTCTTCCCCCAACAAAGTTCAAATTGTGTAATCATTATTTTCTTAAATTTTGCATTAATTAATTTTATAAGCTTTGTTCCAAAATTTAAAATTCAAATTTCCCTCTAGTGCATGAGTTTTACCACTATTAGTCCTACCTATCCTATCCCTGTTAGATGAAGCATTAGAATTAAGGCTTCCCAAGGTTTAATTACGGAGATGGATCCTAATTTGGGTGACTTCTTTAATGAGGATCATGCTAATTCTTCCGGTCCTAATCATGTCCCTATTCACCCTATTGATGAATCCCATGATGAAGAAAAAGCTTTAACTAGGGTTTCTATAGATTAACTTTCCACATTGGATAATCAATTTGATAACTTTCAAGAATGGATGTCCCAAGAATACCCTAATAGTGAAGCTCTTCCATTAATTGAAGGCCTTAAGTGCATGATTCAAAGTGATAAGAATGGAATTGACATATTGCATGGAATTGCACATATTGTTGATTCTAATGTCATGCATATCAAGAGTTGTGCTGAAACCCTAGGTTATTCACAACCTTCAACACAAGTTAATTCTTCTATTCATTTGACTACTCTTATGACTAGTATTCCTACTTTTACCTCCAATATCATGACTTCTTCAACTCAAAGTGTCATTCCTACAAAAATTGGTCATGGGGGCAATCCCTCTTCTTCATTTAATCCTCCATCTTTACCTATGCCTTCCATCAAGTATTCCTATTATACCTCAACCAATCAATGAGACACAAGGGGGCAATTCCTTCAACAAATTTGTTCCTCCTTTAAGTGTCCCTTTTCCTACCCAATCATCACCTATGCCTACTTATTATAATGTCCCACCTCCTTATTCTCAGTCCATGCCCTCTTTCAATAACATCACACCACCTTCTCAATCAACTATGTCTAACATCAATTCTTCTACCGAAGTGATAATTAACAATCTTTCTCAAACTGTGTCTTCCTTACAGCAACAAATTGCTTCTATGAGTCAATCCAAGTTTAGTGTGCCCACCTTTGATGTTGTGAGCCCACTTTCTCTTGATATTTTTAAAGTTGTGCCACCTAAACATGTTGAGATCCCTCAATTAGAACTCTATAATGGAAAAGGTGATCCTCTTACGCATGTCAAAACATTTCAAACCTTGTGTACCGATTTTTCTTATGATCAAATATTGCTTGCAAAATTGTTTGCAAGAACACTAAGAGATAAGGATTTACAATGGTATTTCTCTTTTCCTTCTTATTCTATCACTTCCTTTCAACAACTAGAAAATACTTTCATCCAACAATTTCAAAACAACATTGGTCCTAAAATCATTTTGACTGATTTAATGCATTGTAAACAAGGTGCTAAAGAAAAAATGACTGATTACATTGGTAGATATAAGCATTTGTGTTCTCAAATTTCTTTTCATATACCTAATAATGATATTCAAAGAATTTTCATTTCTAATTTACAAAAAGATATCAGGGAAAAGCTTCTTTTGTCCGAGTTTACTTCCTTTGCGCAGTTGTGCGCAAGACTCCACAATTATCAATTGGTTGTGAGTCAAATGGGAGCAATCCATTCCTATGGCTTCAAGTGATAAGGGGAAGAGTGTTCAACAACTATTTACGAAGTTCAAAACAAACAAAAAGATTCATCATGTTCAATGATACAATCAACAACGATAATGTGAATACTACAATAGGCCTGCCTTCTATTTCTAATTTTTTCCAAAGAGAAAGATAGTTTACTCCTTTGAATGAATCTTTAAATAGTATTATGTCTCAGTTGTTGCACAAAAATGTTATCAAACTTCCTCCTATAAAACAAGTTGATCCTTCTAAACTTGCATCCCCTTATTTTTATAACAATTCCTTTTGTCAATTTCATCATCAACCTGGTCATGATACTGAGAAATGTTTCACATTGAAGAATAAGATTCAAGACTTAATTGATAATAATACTATATCTGTGGTAGGTGTGAATGATAAAGGGAATAAATTAGTAGCTCCTAATCAAAATCTTAAGATTTTCACTGATCCCTTGCCTTCTCATACCTCTAACATTAATGAGATTGTGCCTAATGCTTTCTCTTATGAAGAATTCACCTCTATGGCTCCAAACTTGGTTAATATGGTACAAACACAAGATACACCTAAAGATCCTTTTACTACATTTGACCCTAGTGAGACCATTAGAGCACCCGATGGCCCTTTATACATATTTGTGAAGATTAAGGATATCCCTTGTTGTGGTGCCCTTATTGGTCTGTCTTGCATGGTTAATATCATAACTGAAGAGTATCATTTCACTTTATGATTGCATAAACCAATATGTGATGCCTCTAATGTGGTTGTGAAGTTATTTGATGGATTCTTTTGTCCTACCATTGGCTTTATCACCCTTCCTGTTGAAGTTCATACTAAATCCATGGATGTTGACTTTGTTATCATACCCTCTTTTGAGCAATTCTGTGTGAAGTTGGGTTATCCTTGGCTATCTTCCATGAAGGCTATTGCTTCTCCAATCCTCAAGTTTCTAAAATTTCCTCACAATGGAGAAATCATAACCATGAACCATATCTTATTTTGTCCATCCAAAAGAAGCCTTGGTGTTCCTATTGATTTCTTTTGGCCTAAACAATTTCAATCTCTTCCATCAAGGAGCGATGCTTTTTTTCAATCTTATAAAAAATGGAAGAAAGATATGATCTTATCCTTAAGTCAACCTAGATCTCCAATACTTGACATTCATATTATTCTTCAAGATGAGGTTCTTCCCCTCATGGATAGAACTAATCTCCCTCCTAAGGAACATCATCAACCTATTCCTATGGATGTAACTTTACCTTCTCTTAAGGAGAACAACAATATACCTCCTAAGGTTAGACCTATACCTCCTCCTCATGATGGACTTGGTCTTCTTCCTACAACTACCATTCCTCCTTTCTATGGCACAGTTCCACCTCCTTCCTCTTATCAAGAGAAGAGTCCTGCTTCTCCTCTTGTTCAACCAAAAATACCTCAACCTAAACCTTCAACTATCAAGGAGAGAAACATTCCTACTTTTTCAAATGTTCCTCCTCCTTCTCAGCCTTCCACTAAGACTCGACAGAAATTTTGTGCGAGAGAATGCCGATGAAGACACCTTGTTTGATCTCATGAAGCTATCCCTCAAAATACTCAATCTCCTCAGACTTTGACAGTTGATATGATTCCCTTTTCTCCCAAGCAAGATATTCAATCTACATCTCCAAATCATAAGTTGTACAAAACATGTGATGGTTTTACTCCTATTCGTGTTCTTTCTCCTCTTTCTCTAAATTCTAATGAACAAATGGGTGAACATATTATTCATAATGGAAATACAAATCCTAATTCTTTTTATAGTGAGTATGAATATATTGATGTGGACAAGCATTTATCAACTCAATTTTCACAAACCCTAATCCTAGCTCCTAGAATCGAAAAAAGTAACTTACAACACGAGCATAGTCCTTGTTTGGATCTTGTGATAGCTCCATCTGTTGTGCTTGATGTCGCTCCTCTGGCATGTTTCTCACCTTCTTGAAATAGTGATCAACAAGATCGGGAGGCGGATGTCATGCTAGATTAGCAATATTAGCACTGTAGATCTTCTCTCTCTCTCTCTCTCTCTCTCTCTCTCTCTCTCTCTCTCTCTCTCCTTTCTTGTTCTTTTGTGACCATTCTTCTATGTGTATCCTTGTTCTTCTATTATCCCCTTAATGTCTATTTGGGGATGATGCAAAGCACTGAGATATTTTCTTGGTCTCTTTCATATTGACTCAAAAGACATCCTCTCTTCCCTTTCTTCCAAGGTAGTGTCCTTCTTTGGGGAATGACAATTATTATATGCACATATACATACATGATATACATGAGTTATCATACAACATACTTACCCTGAGGAAAGTGAAACTACCTCGTACCTCATGTTTTGTGTTCATTATCCTTGGATTTATTCATCTATTGAGGGATAAATCCTTGCGATAATGTGATTCCTCTCTTCTCTCTCTCTCTCTCACACACACACACAGGTGTATCCTACCTTAAAGCAATCACTCCTGATGCAGTGTACGCGATCGATTTAACATGGGAGCATACACTCTGCTCATATTTTCCTTTTTGATACTTAGAATTACTTAGTGAACTTTGTTTTTCTTTGTAATCTTTAGTATCCTTGCTTTCATGACTCATAATGAGGGGAACTTTTCTACTTGCAGTCATGGTTATTTCCTTTTCGATCTTCCCTTTTACTTTGTCAATTGAAGTTATAAGATCCTAGTCCACTGGGGGCTTGGCGCATCTTGCCTCCTTGACATGGTAAAAATCTTTCAATCTTGTTTCGTTGTACTTTACCAGCAGTATTGGCGTATGCTCATACTCCCACTAAAGTGGGGGCTAAATGTAGTGTCATAAAATTGTAACCCTAGCAATTTTTGACTGCATTAGGGTCCTCACTCATGCGAGATTGAATCCTCTAGCCTGATCAGAGATCAGAGACTACTCAACCCTCATAATCTGCTTCTTCCTTGGCCTCTGTTGGCAATTGGCACTCATTGGATTCATTTTGTTGTCATTGATGGCAACAAGATATGATGAAAGTCATAAATCGACACTTGGAGGCATATACCAGCAAATACCAATTTTGGAGCATTCAAGGCTACACCGACACTGACACTGACACCGGTATCAATAGTTCTTTGGAAGCCAACATCAAGGAGGATTTACTTTTGTAATTAATATTGTCAAGGCCGACATTTTTGTAAATGTATTGTAAGCTGACATAAGGAATATTATTTGTAATAGGTATATAGGTCAGCCTGCTAGGTTATTTTTGAAAAAAAAAAGAGACATATGATATATGTGGATATAGAAGAATATAGAAGAACTATATGATGCGAAATATATGTATGGAGATCATTTTGTATGCGATGCTATATCATGCAATGATCTGTAGATAGCTTGGAAATAATTCTTGGAGGAGAAGAGATACTAGTAGCAGTTCAGAGTTTATGAACCGGTACAGAGCAGAACCAGAATGAGAACTCTATTTGGCATAGCAGAGGCATTCTTGAGTTCATTTTTTAGTAATTTACTTTGGCAGAAAGCTTGTAGTCAATGAGGCTCTTTAGTGATGAGAAGTATGCTCTAGGCAGTGTGCCTTCCTGCAAGTGCAGGCCCCTATTATAAGTAATATCTTTTCATATGGCTAGTGAACTGATATTGTGGGTTACAAACCCCACCGTGGTTTTTCCTCATTGAGGTTTTCCACGTATACATTTTTTATGTTATGGTATTCATTTATGTGGATGGTTTATTTGCTTCTTGTTATATGTTTATCTGTTTACTGGTATATATATGCATGGTCTAGAAAGTTAAAAACTGTTCATTCCGACAGAACATTGATTCACCCCCCCTCTCAATGTTCTTGGATCCCAACAATTGGTATCAGAGCTTGGTACCTCAGAATAAGTTTAACAGCTTGAGGAAGATCCTGAAACCAGAATCTTTGAACATGGCTATGGAGAAGCAACTTGAGATGGCTCTTGAGGATTATGATGCTGAAAGGATGAAGAACTTGAAATTGCAAGAAGAATTGAATTTTGCAAATGAATTCATTCTTATCCTACAAGAAAGGTTATCATCTTCTCAAGCCAAGAGAAAAGAACTTTTGTAACAACCGAATGATGAGGAGAAGAATGCTCTTAAGGAACAATGTCAGAAACTAAGTCAAGCAAACATGCTCATAAAGAATGAAATGCAAGATCTGACTATGAGGTTATCAAAAGATATTAAGGATAGAAAGAAGAAGGATGATAATCTTGTTATATCTTTGAAGAAAAAATTTGATGAGTGTGGTAGATTGAATCATGAGAATAATTTGTTGAGAACTGATTTGGTACACTCCCAGAATAATGAACAAGAACTTGAAAGACAAGTAACCACTCTGAGAGATGATCTGACTACTGCAAGTGAGTATAAAGAAAAGTTTAGGATTAGTGTTGGACAGTTGGATGACTTATTGAAAAGACAAAGATAGATTGATGATTCTAGAGGATCTAGATTTGTACAAGGTGAAAGCTCCGGTATTGCAAATGAAGATCAGACAACCGGTATGCAGAACTCATCAAAACAAAGGAAATCGGTAAGGTAATCTAATGCTTATAAATTCAATGGTAGATATTTTGTTTGCAATAAATTTGGGCATATGGCTAAAAAATGTAGAAATAAGGCAAATCAAAACTACAATTCTATTCCTAGTCAATGCACAAACTGCAATAAATATGGTCATAGATCTGAAGACTGCAAAATGAATGTTAAATGTCATGCATGTGGAAAGTTTGGACAGTTTGCTAATCATTGTAGGTCAAGAAATGATACCAGATATGTCAAGGCAATTCAGAAGAGAAATGCTACATGTTATGCATGCAACAAAATAGGTCATATTGCTAAGTATTGCAGAAGCAAGACTCAACCGGTTAATAATGATAAAGATAATGAGAAAGGAAAGAAGAAGGTAGATGAAATACAACAAGATCACACCAAGAGATGGGTTAGAAAATCTGAAGAACCAAGTGGAGATGGATCTATACTGGTAACTCCACCAGTAGAACAGAGTATTCCTCCACCGACAGGGAAAATCCAACGGTATCTGAGGCATAAGCCTTAGGGGTTGGCAAAGTCATTGCTAAATTTTGCATATCACCCCAGAAGAGATCCAAAAAGATCTGGAAAGAGATTTTGAGAATTCTGTTCATCATTGATGAAGGTTCACTCGACACATAACTGTGAAACCGACATCCGTAGGGTTGTTGGTGAAGCATTTATTATAAAAAATTAGGGTTCTATTTGCTGATAAAAGAGGGTAAGTGAATTAATTTTCACTCACCGAGCATTCAAGAATTTAGAGAGAAGTAAAGGCGAGTCAAGAGCAAGCAGAAGCATTGTGAAAAAGCTTTCGAGCAGTTATCAATCTTCCACCAGAATTTACTTTCAGGTATTTTTCTGACATGGCATATGGATCTTCAACTCCTACTTTTATTGTAAATCCCACCATTTTTGAAGTCAAGGATAGGTTAAGGCCAGTATTTAAGGAGGTTCCTAAAATTGCTAAAAAGGAAGACTCTGTAGGAGCATTCTCTAGGGTTCCTAATGATGTAATGTATTTTAAAGATGTGAGGGCATACATTCACTGCACCCTTGAGGATTTGGGCACTGAAGACATCAAAAGAATGTATCAATCCATGATACTGGGAGACTCCGGAACCATCAAACCAGAATTCAAAGCAATTGAGGATCTAGGGTTAATTGATATTCTATACATACCGGAATTCAAGGATGAGGTGATCAGATACATTCTGAGAAGGGTTCACAACAAATTTATTTGGCTAGATAGGCCTTACTTGATCATGAAGGAGGCAATTCAAGCTTTTACCGACTTACCCAGGGTTGAACAAGAGCCTGAGAAGTAAATTTCCAACACAGAGGTCTAAAAAATCATTGGTGCTACACTTGATAGAATATCAATGAGGATAAACACAATCACCGACACAGATATAAAGTTTGCAAGCATGATCATAGGTTACAAGGTAACTCAATCCAACCGATTGAATTGAGTTGCTAGTTCATGCATTCATGCTGCATATCAGATGCTAAGGAATAATGTGAAATATAATTTATGTGAGTGGATGAGGAGTGAATTGATGTTAAATCTTGGAAAAATCAAAGGAATCAAGAAAGGAACCTTTAGATATGGAAACTTGATTGTTTTTTTAATGCTTTACTTCCTATATGAGCTACCCGATATAGTGAAGAAGCATTGGGATCATGACATACTGGTAGGTATGCAAATCAAGGAAGCTATCATCCATCTTGGTATTGAAAGAGATGAGAAACTTTGGGGGTATTTTAAGACTTTTCAAGAAAACATGAGGAAAAGGGAGAGAATTTCAAAGAACATTGTGGAGAAGTATTCCACTAATATCTGTTTCATGGTAAAAACTGATGAAACTCTTATGGAAGCAGTTGAACCTAGGAAAATATGGGTTATTGAGCTTGGATATTAGGTGGATGATAGCATTTTTTAACTCTATGCAAAGATGTTATTAGATGCCCCATTAGATGATAAGGCAGAACATTTTGGTACAGCAGGAGAGAAGGCTCTCGAAGTGAAAACCAGTTTTAACAGAAAGAGAAGAGAGAAGAAAATAGAAAAGATGTCTACATATGTAAAAGATGTGCTTTATAAGAGAGACACTCAGTTGGGCTCTAAATAAAAACAAGTTGCTAAACTGGCAGAGGTTGGTACTGCAAAAGTAAAGAAGCTACAAGTTCACCTTTCCCCTATCACTTCAGACTCTGATCCCGAGGATAATGAACCTCTGGCTTTAAGAAGGGTACAAAGGAAGAATGTGGTAAAACCATTGGTAGAGCAGAAGAAGACAGAGCCTAGGAGGAGACTTGTTAGAAAGGTAACTAAGTGCACTGCACCTCCACCACTGACAAGGAAGCCTATGTAGAAGAGGAAACCAATCGCACTGACATCCACAAGAAAAAAATAGAAAGGTGATGATACTGGAACCGGTAAGACCACAATGACCTATGTTGAGCTTACTGATGAAATTAAAAAAGATGGAATATTGAAAAATATATCTAAGTATTATGAAGATTTAGAAGATAATGAGAAAAGTGAATTAGAAGAGGCTATTTTGTTGTATCTAGACATCTATGAGAAAGCCTTAATTGAAATTTTGAAGGAGATACCTTTATCCTTGTATAATAAACTTGAAGCTAGGGGACTTGACGCTATCAAGAGAGATAAGGAGATCAAAGAAGTTGCACTTTTGGAATTGTGTGGTACTGTAAATAATGAGGAAATGAAAAGATGTATTGACACTGCAAATAGGACAATCTTCAGTAGTAAATCCCGACAGATAAGCCTTATGATGAGGAGAGTAAATGAGGTGGTAAATGAGACAAGTAAGGGATGGACCAAATTCTTTTAGAAAAACCCAAACTTTCTCACATCTCAAGAAGAATTTTCAAGGGAAACATCTTCCACCATTCCTGACAAATCAAAAGGGAAAGGTATTTTGGGCAGTTCAACTCCAGTCTTGACACACTATAGATACTCAAACACAACCGACAGCTAAGGAGAGTGTACAGTCTGTACTGGCACAAACCATTTTTGAACAAGGCAATGTACAGGATACTAGAAATTCCATGGATAATACTCCAACGACAATAACTAACACTGCACCAAGTGGTGAAGCCACCAATGTAATAGAGGTTGAGATGGACAAGATAAAAGCCACTGAGTCCATACCGACAAGTAAAACTGATTCCCCGACAAAGGTTTTGGCAATTGACACTTCTCAGGTTGAGAAGAAATCAGTCTCTGAGTTGAGTCCAACTGAATTAATGATGATGGCTACTCAAAAATTACTGAAGGAAGGTACTGTAGATAAAGGTTTAATTGATCAATCAGTATTTGTATTGCACATATTATTACCTAACTGTCAGATTGAAGATGGAGCAAGTCCTTCCGGTAAGCTCAAGACCCTAACAGAGCACATATCAAATAATTTTCAATCTTTGAGACAGATACCAGACCGACAGGCTTTGGACAATTTCACAACAACAAAAAGAACAACTTTTGATCAACTTATAGAAATAGGGAAGAAGAAAATTGAGGACAAACTTATCCCTATTGAGGTTTGTTTAAAACAATGTACAAATATCTACAGAGTGTTATGTAACATAGAAAGTCTTACAGCTAATGTAGATAGCAGATTGAAGGAGTTATATGATAAGATGGCTAAAATTGCTAATTCTTTTGATGGATTGACTACACTAACCACATCTGTTGATGGAAAAATTTTGTCCTTGGAGAACCAAATTTTTTCTTTTGAGAAGGAGAGAGATAAAATCATGAGGAGAGAAAGAAATCTAAGAGGATTGGTAAGTCCTAGACTAGATTCATTGGGTGTTCACAAGAAATAGTGCATGGATATGATAGCTAAATCCACACCGACAGATATCCAAGAGAAAGAAACACTTTCCCACTTACTAAGTGGACTTACATCTATTTCTGATACCTTTAAATCCGCTTGGGATACATATCTTTAGTTATTGCAAAAGGCATACCCAGAAATCCTAAAGATGACTAAGCTCCAGTGAAACTAATAGTATTCTTTTAATCTTTCACCGGTATTTGGCATTAATGTCAAAGGGGGAGTATATTCATATATGTGAAAATATCAGGGAACACATTTCAGAAGGATTATATAGCTCAGGGGGAGCATATCGGTAGGGAATCTATTTTTCACATGAGTGTTGCCATCAATGCCATAGGGGGAGATTGTTGGCGATTGACACTAATTGGATTCATTTTGTTGTCATTGATGACAACAAGATATGATGGAAGTAATAAACTAGCACTAGGAAGCATATACTGGTAGATACCAACTTTGGAGCATTCAGGGCTACATCGGCACCAACACCGGCACCGACATCAATAGTTCTTTGTATGGCGACATCAAGGAGGATTTAATTTTGTAATAAATATTGTCAAGGCAAACATTTTTGTAAATGTATTGTAAGCCAACATAAGGCATATCATTTGTAATAGGTATATAGGTCAGTCTGCTAGGTTATTTTTGAAAAAGAAAATGAGACATATGATATATGTGGATATAGGAGAATATAACAGAACTATATGATGTGAAATATATGTATGGAGATTATTCTATATGGGAATGATATATCATGCAATGATCTGTAGATAGCTTGGAAAGCATTCTTGGAGGAGAAGAGATACCGGTAGCAGTTCAGAGTTTATGAACCGGTACAAAGTAGAACCAGAACTCAAACTCTATTTGGCATAGCAAATGCATTCTTGAGTTCATTTTTCCGTAATTTACTTTAGCAGAAATCTTGTAGTCAGTGAGGATCTTTAGTGATGAGCAGTATGATCTAGGCAGTGTGCCTTCCTGCAAGTGCAGACCCCTATTTTATGTAATATCTTTTCATATGGCCAATGAACTAATATTGTGGGTCACAAATCCCATTGTGATTTTTTCTTATTGAGGTTTTTCATGTATAAATTCTTTGTTATGGTGTTCATTTATGTGGATGGTTTATTTTCTTCTTGTTATATGTTTATCTATTGATCGGTATATATGCATGGTCTAGAAAGTTAAAAACTATTCATTTTGATAGAACACTGATTCACCCCCCCCCCCCCCTCTCAGTGTTCTTGGATCCCAATAGCCTCCACACCATCCTGTTTGCACTCTACCCTAGAGAAAGGGGTAGGATAGGGGCGTGGTGCCCCTATCCCTACCCTATTTTGGGGTAGGACCTTTCCTAGATCATGCATTGTAGGTTGTGCAGTGAGTGGGAAAACTTCCCCAATGTTGGCTTATGATGAAAATCAGTTTTATTAACCCTAATTGACATGTATTTAAGAGGTATTTGCCATCTCATTTGCAAAAGGTTCAATAAGGTGAAAATTGGTGATCAAAATTTCAAGAGCATTCAAGCATTCTTTTCTAGCATTGAGCATTCTCAAGTCTCCCTTTAAGGCTAGGTGTTGCATTCAAGTCAAGGATTCAACTATTTAAGATGAGATTAATTCCAACATTCAGTTCCGCACAAGCATCTCTATTAACATTTCTATCACAACCTCCCTTGAGGTGATTTACAATTCAGTCTTTCATTTACATCTACTTGAAAGTACTTTCTTTCATTACTTGGTTAATTCCAAAACTGGGGTACTACCTAAAGCCAAACCCCTAATCCCAACCCATTTTCCTCTCTTTTTTGTATGTAGGTTGCAGGTGTGCAACTGTACTTTCAGATTCGGGCTCCATTTGTAGAGGTGGAAAAACCCTTTTCGTTTTGCGGATTTTTCGGAGGACTATGTACATTTCCGCCAAAGTCCAGGCAGGTTTTCCTCAAATTCATAGGGTGACTTCGTCTCGACATATTACTACCAGATCCAGGTGCACAACTTCATTCCATATTCTGATCTTAAGTTATAATCATTTCTTTGTCACTTTTGCACTACATAATTCAATCAGTTCCTTTCCATTTCAAATAGGAAGAGGGGATTAGGTTATCATTCTCATTTCACTCAGAATTCTATCTTCTTCTTTGTAGGTTGAATCTAGTGAATTCTCCTCTCCTCTTCCAATGTAATTGGGTGAAAAGTGTTTGAAGGGAAATCCGTAGTGAAACTCTCATCTCTCCTTGGAGGGAAAGGCTAGTTTTCCTCTTGATCTCTCATTCACGTTTCACCACATTACACTATTTATAGTAAATTTTTGTTTGAGCATGAAATGGTACAAAATTATCCCTAAAGCTTTTGGTTAGCTAGATGAGCATGCCATCAAATTTTTCGTTGCAAGATCATAGCTAGTTTTGAAGATATTAAAGTTTCCGTTTTTGAAGGGTACAATGAAAGGTTTAAATTTTGAAGATTTTAGAGTCTCCAAAATTCCCTAAAAATTTAAAATAAATGGCATAGAGATTTATGAGGTGATAGCACACTTCACAATATTTTTGGCACTTCAAACGGTTCGTTAATTTGACACACGGTTCACAAGTTATGGCCTCTGAATGTTTGGCCTCCTAAAATAGAAAATATAAATTGCATCGAACACATAAATGAGCCGTAAAAGGGAGGGACATGTGTTGATGTGTGTTTTGAAACATGATAGGGCATTTAGAATTGAGATAAGGTCAGCTCTACTTTATTGGGTGGTTTTAGCCCATGGTTTTGTAATACAGTTTGATGGTGTCTTGTATTGCATCTCCTATATATGAGGTGAGTGAGATAGAGATTGTATGTAAGAGTCTTAAGGATATTGAGATACCTTTGAGTCTCTGATTAGTGGTACTCTTGTGAAGAGATTTCTTTGCAAGTATATTGTAATTTGTTATTGATTGCTAAATAATATATTGAGCTGCTTTTGGATTGTGGGGTTTTTCTCTCGAAAGGGTTTTGTCCACATAAATCACTATGTTGTTGTGTTGTGGTATGCATGATATTTTGTTTATTTTTGGTAAGTTTTTGTAACTACTGTAACGATCTATAAAAGTTTTTGCATTGCCCTCCTCTCAAGGTTAGTGTAGGAAGTTGTTCTGCTACTTAACTTCCTTACACAAAAAAAGTGTCTTGTCAATGATGTTAGCACAAACCTTGAATTATTGGATTACATTTTGAACATAGTCATGCTGGACCAATGACATGAACCAACTCAGAAGAGGGGACCAAAATATTTTCTTTTAAAACTCCCCTTAAGCCAAAGTGATAATCTTAGTTACCAGAGGAAGAGGGGCCTGCACCGAGTTTCAGTACATCAGGATTTCTCTCTTTATTCACCTCCTTCTTTCTCCAAACCATGACCTCCTTTTTATATGTATCATTTGCATTCTTATCAATAGACTTCTCCATACCTTTATGAATGCAATAGACTTCTCCATACCTTTATTTCTGCACTGTTTATCATAATATCTGGATTTCTTGCACTTGTAACAATTGTTGTTTGTTTGTATTGAATTTGTTGAATGTGTTCTAGTTCTACATTGATTAGCTTTGTGACCATAACCATTGCATACATGACAATATCCATGAAAGTTACTATCCACCTGATTCGCTCCAACCAGATTATGATTTTGACTCATAGCGTGATTTATACAATAATTTTCTTTATGACCAAACATCTTGCAATTGTAACGTTGAATGCTTCTACAATTTGTAGCCTTATCACCAAATTTATTACATTGAAAATAATAACCATGAAATGATGGGTACCTTTGTGCATTCAGTTGTTGAATAGGTAGTTTCCTTGTAGTAGATCTCTGAATTTAGGTTTTTCTTCCATCTTTTGATTTTTTATTTGCTTCTACCTTAACTTCCTTGCCTTTTTCTTTGTCATTCTAATTTGAACATTCACCGGTCCGAAATCCTAGTCCAAGTTTGTCTAAATGAGCTTTCTGCATGTTAATCAAATCTTCCAGTAATTTAGTATTTTCAAGAGCCTCAACTTTTGCCTTCAACTTCTTCAATTCTTGTTCCAACTTCTCACATTCTTCAGTCTTCAGCTTGATTAATTCTTTCAGGGTTACTTCTATCTTGTTCTTCTCCTCAATCTTCTACATCAAATATTTAACGGTTTCGTTCGCCTACTTCAACTGATTGTTTACTTCTTTAAATGTCTCAACTTGAACTTCAAGATCTATCCTCACAAATTCATTACAAACTCATTTGCCTCTAATATTTTCTTTTAATTCCTCATTCTTTGATTCCACACTCTCCAGATCTTCAAGAGCCGTCTGTAATTCTTCATCCAGATGATATTCTTCAGTCATGCTCATTTGTGCCATTATTCACCTAGAAAGGATCTCCCTCAAGCGATTGAGCTATCAAACAATGGATCGGGATTTGGTACTAATTGTTGAATTGGTTGAATGGACTGGAATACTAAGAGTGGGGGGGGGGGAGGTAAAAGCACAAAGATGTCTCACACTTTTATAAAGGAAGTGGCCAATGTTGATTCAACTTTTTAAATTAAGTCAATAGAAAGTGAAATATATGTTTTGAATTTTTAAATGATGTAAACTAATAAAATGTATATTTTTTTGTGTATTTTATGTTTGTAATTTTAAAAAAAATTTAAAAAATTATTTGAATATACTTTCTTATAAATTAAACACTATAATTTAGTTGCTGATATAATGCTAAAATTCAAGTTACACGAGGTGCCACACTTTATATAGCAAATTTTACGTTTTTTTCTTCAATTTTTTTGTGTATATTGATAACTTGAAACTTTAGTGTAAAAATATATTTTTAACTATTTTTTATGTATAGATATTTTTCAATAAATTTGAAAAGTTGCCTGTACTGAAATACAACTTTTTTCATTTGGCATTTATTTTTTTTTCAAAATTTTAGTATTTTTCCTTTATAAGATAATTAACCTTAAATTTTAGTGTTGATGTCCTACTTTCAATAAAAATAAAATATAAAATATAAAAACTAATTAAAATATTAAAATATATATAATTTGGAAAATTCACTCATAGATCTATAAAAGGGTATTTTTACATTTAAAAAATATATTATTTATAAGAGTAGGAGTTGTTGAAACATAAAGTTTTTCAGTTTTTCTTTTTGTTTTGGTAATTAGACCCAAAGTGGTATAAAATATACATTTAGTAGACAATTCCAATTGGAAAAGTTGTGTCCCATATATAAGATAGCTATAATGAATCTCTATAGACCATATGTTTGACTAAAATAATTTTTTAGTTTGAATTACTTAAATTTACTTGTGCTGATAACTTGGCCTGAAACGTAACACAGTTTTGTGCTTTTACCCAGGGGTGAATCAATATTCCCCCTCATAAAATTTTTACTGATATATTAACCTTAATAATTAATCTCATCAACATGAAGTAGCAAATCCAGAATAAACAAATAACACAACTACAAATGGAACATAGGATTTTATACGTGGAAAACCCAAATGGGAAAAACCACCAAGAGTGTTAAATCTCAAGATAATATAACTAGTTATATGGACTTTTTAAGAAGATGCGTGAATGACTGAAATTTATCTACAAGATGAGCAATAAAGTGTCTGACATATCTTGTATCTTTCCTTGAAGACTACGCAGATTCATCAATGTTTTAGGAGGGGGCATTTCTAAGATTGCCTTGACTTTCTTAGGATCAACTTCTATACCACACCTGGAAATTATGAAATGTAGGAGTTTACTTGATTTAAATCCAAACACACTTTTTAGGATTAAGATGCAACTTGTACTTAGCCAGACATACAAAAATTTGTTCAAGAATAGCTAGATGTTCTACCCTAGTTTTTAATTTCCCTAGGATGCCATCTACATAATCCTCCAATATTTTATGCATGAGATCATGGAATATTACTATCATAGTGCATTGGTATGTGGCGCTTGCATTTTTGAGACCCAAAGGCATGACTTTGATAACAAAAAGTGCCCCAAGAAGTAGTAAAGGTTGTTTTATGTTGATCATCCTTTGCAATTTTTATCAGGTTGTAACCTAAAAAACTATCCATAAGAGAAAACATTCATGTCCCGTTGTTAAATCAACCAGGATATAAATGTTAGGAAGTGGAAAATCATCTTTAGGACATTTTCTGTTGAGATCTCTAAAATATTTACAAACTTGGATAGCTTTATTAGGTTTGGAAATAGGCACCATGTAAGAAATCCATTCTGAATAATCATTCCGTCAGATGAACTTGGCCTTTAACTATTTTTCCAACTCTGCTTTGACTAATAATACAATATGAGGATGAATCTTTCAAAGATTTTTCTTGACAGGTATAACATTTGGATCGATAGCTAGGTGATGTACAACAAGCTTGGGATCAAGCCTTGGCATGTCTGCATAAGACCATGCAAAATTAATAGGCCTCTTGTGAAGGATTTGAAGGAAAAGTTGGAATTCTTCATTAGGTAAAGATGCTACCACATAAGTAATTCTAGGACTCTCTATAGTTCCCAGATTAACTTCTCTTGTCTCATCAATGAGGATTCAGGATTGATCAAGAATTTGTATGTCAATGAGATGAAGAGTGGAATCCTCATCTTTTAGCGCCTTAGAGAGGCTTTAACCATCCTTTGTTTTTAAATTTTTAGAGTCTATAGGTGCCTCATAAAGATTGTCACCTATAGACAATTTATTTTTCAATTCATTTTCATTTTTGCAGTTAAGGATCCCCTCTCCCCCAAAGTAACCCTGAGGATCCAACTTATAGACTATATTCAAACCTGGATGATAATATGGTGCACACTTAGTCACTACCAAAAATTGCAAGAGTATGACATCACTTTGGAATGTATCAAGGTGTGCAAAAGTTTGACCCCAATCAATAAGTTCAGGATGCTGAAGAGAAAGGTTAATTAAAAGAACGAATGTATCAAAGAGGGTGGATGTGACAAAGGATGAAGACCTATCCATATCATCATACACTTGTTTGACAACCTCGTTAGGAATGTATTTGATATCAACTGAAATGTTTTCATTGTTTCTAGATTTGCCTGCTGAAGTTGAGGCTTCATGAGAAGAATGTCCAAAACCAAGCCCTTGATGATGAACATTTAGAACTAGATCAATAGGTCTTCTAATTCCATTTTCTTCTTGTCCTAATCCTTCACCTTGGTAATCATGTAGACACCTAAAAATGTCTCATTGATCATGTAATAATTATTCCTCTAATTAATTAAGTTGATTAATCATATTCTTCTAATTTCATATTTCCTCATCATTTTACTAATTATTATATTTCCTATTCTATCATCATTTAATCATTTTAACTATTTTCTAAATATTAATTAAATATTTATTATTTAATTAATTCTAATTAATTCCTCAATTTAAATAATCTTTATTATTTAAATAAACTAATTTTCAATTTCTATCTCTAATCAACTAATCATTAACCCTTTTCTAAATATTATTAAATATTTATTATTTAATTAATTGTGATTTTATCCTTTAAATTAAATAATCTTTATTATTTAATTAACTAATTATTTCTTTTAATTTCATTAATTCTTTCATTTCTAAATAATTAAATAGTTTCTTTAAATTATTTAATTAACTAATTAATTCTTCAATTCAAAATCCTCAAATTCTAATTTCATTTAATTTCACATTCTTCTAATTTCGTCCAAATTCAATTACATGTGCATGATTTCAAAAACCAAATTGAAAATCAAAGTCAAGTTCTAAATATATTCAAATACTAAATTGAATTAAATAAATTCAATTATTTGAATTAAAATCTCATGCAAAGATTAAATTGAAAATCTAAGTCTAAATGCAAGCAAATGCTAAATTAATTAATTCAATCAATTAATTAATTAAATCATTTATCTCTTCAATCTCTATTTTCATCTTTTAGTTAGCTTTTTCTAAATTAAGCTTTCTTTGTCATCCTTTTTATTTCCTCCTGTAAAGCGGAAAATCGCGATCGAACCCTAGTTGCTCTCCCCTCTTCCAACTCCAAGGAGAGAGAAGGGAGGTTCACTAGGGTTGATGGTTTTCACTTAGGGGAGAGACTTTACATTCAAAAGAGGGGTTGAAACCCACAAGATCCAATCCCACGCAATGCAAGATTGGATGCTAAATGAGTTTCAAGGGTTAAGACAACAAGGCTACCCTCTTTTGTAAAGAATGTTGATAGGAAGATTAAGCTAGGAATGCATAGAAAGTGGCAAAGATTCGCTTATAAACTGAGATAGGAATACAGTATGAAGCTGCGGACCTGGAATTAGCAGTAAAATGTCGATACGGCGCTGTCCTGCAAATTTGAGCAAAAGTTGTTGGGATGATGGCGCCCAGCGCCACGGTCCTCCGAAAAATCCGCGAAACGAAGGGGGATCTGTTCGTCTCTGCACAAGGATTCCAGATCTTCAATTTCAGCCGCGTACCTGCAACCTACACACAGCAAAGCGAAGACGATTGAGGGGTTAGGGATTAGGGGTTTGCCATTAGGTCAAACCCCAGTTTTGGAATTAACCAAGAAATGAGCAAGTGCTGTAAATGTAAATGACTGTAAAACAAGTACTAATACCTTGTTCTAAGGATGTTTGTATCCTTATGTGCGAAGGTATAGATGTTGTATGTTGTTGTATGTTTGTATGTTGTATGTAGCATGTAGTATGTGATCTCCTCTTCAATGGTTGAATCCTTGTCTTGAATGCAACACTTAGCCTTGAATGGAGATTTGAAATGATCAATTGCTTGAAGGAATGCTTGAATGTTTGAATGCTTGAGTATAGTTTCCACGCCTTTTCCATCATATCGAATGAAAGAGGAAAATGTAGTTTATATACTTGTCAATTAGGGCTGATAGACTGATTTTCCCGACCTTAGGCCGACCAGGAAAGTTTATTTCCCAAATTGCAAACAAAAAGACTCGAAGTCCAAAGGAGACCGGGCCCAAAATAGGACCCAGGGACCAGGGCGCTGGGCGCCCTGGTCCCACCTCCTGGGACAGCAGGGTGCAAGGAGGTTCAGGCCAGGGTGCTTGAAAAATGCAGTTTTCAGTGTTGTAATCAGGTTTCGGGGTCTCCATTCAGGTTGCGTGTTGCGTCGCCATCGTGAAGACCGAAATGCAGTCGAAATTGTAAGTGTCACAATTTTAGGACGCTACATTTAGCCCCCACTTTAGCGGGAGTATGTATGCTCATACTTCCGGTAAAGTACAAGGAAACAACATTGAAAGACTTTCACCACGTCAAGGAGGCAAGATACACCAAGCCCCCAGTGGACTAAGGATCTTACGACTTTGATTGACAAAGTAAAAGGGAAGATCACGAGGGAGAACCATGACTGTCAGTAGTAAGGTTCCCTCACTATGAGTCATGCAAAAGGAATACCAAAAATTTTCAAGGCAAAGCTAAGTTCGCCAAGAAATTTTCAAGTATCTTGAAAAGATATGAACAGGATGTATGCCCCCCTACATTAAAGCGATCAAACACGCCTCAACGGGGGTGATTGTTTTAACGTAGTGATACACATAAGAAATGAGAAAGGAAAGGAGCACGTTATCGCAAGGATTTAGCCCCCAAGTGTGAGATAAACCCAAGGATAATAGACACAAAACACAAAGCACGAGGTGACTTCACTTTCCTCGGGGTCAGCATGCTGTATGATAATTCATGTATATATATCATATGTATGTATGCATAATTGTTCTTCATTCCCCAATCAAGGAAGGTCACCTAGAAGAAGGGAACACATGTGTCTTTTGAGTCAACATGAGAGAGACCAAAAGAGATCTCAATGCTTTGCATCGTCCTCAAGTAGACAACACTAAGGACAACAAATAGAAGAATGAGAATAACATATAGAAGAAGTAACATAGGAGAGGAGGAGAGAATCTGCTATGCTAATGTAACTAGTCTAGCACGTCATCTACCCCCCGATCTTGTTGATCAATGTTTTGGGAAGGCAGGGAACACGCTAGAGGAGGAACATTCAACACAGCAGATGGAGCTATCACAAGATCCAAACAAGGGCTATGTTCATGTTCCGAGCCACATTGTTCTTGTCTAGGAGCTAGGATAAGTGCTTTAGAAAATTCATTGGATAAATGGTTATCAACATCAATAAGTTCATATTCACTATCAGAAGCAAGAGGAGTAACATGTTCATCATGCATAACATTTTCATCTATATCATCATCAAGATTTATAAAAATAGGATCTTTAACTCGCACAGGATCAAGACCATCATGCATCTTATGTTTAGGAGATTTTGGAGAAAATGGAATAATGCTTGTTGAAGGTGTTTTTGGAGATTGTAAAGTTTGAGAAGCAGCTGCTTGAGCCCTAAGACGACGCTTTCATCGGTGTTCACGTGCAGAACGATTTCATCTAATCTTAGTAGGAAGTTGCGAAGATTGAGGAGGAGGAACTGCTCCATATAAAGGAGGAATATTTGGTTTAGGAAGAAGACCAAGTCCATCATGACAAGGAGGTATAGGTCTACTCTTAGAAGGTTTATTAGGCATAGACATAGTCACATCCATAGGGATGGGTTGGGAATCTTCTTGAGGAAAGACATTAGTTTTATCTTTCAAAGGAAGAACTTCCTTCTCAAGAATGATAGGAATATCAAGTTTAGGTGTTCTAGGTTCACTTAAAGATAGGATCATATCTGTTTTCCATTTTTGATAAGATTTGAAAAGATGATCACTTCGCGGAGGAAGAGATTGGAATTGTTTAGGCCAAAAGTAATCAATAGGAACGCTAGAAGCTCTTTCAGCTGGTTTAAAGAGACTATGATTGACAGTAACAACTTCACCATTATGGGGAAATTTCAAACACTTATGAATAGGAGAAGCAATAGCTTTCATGGAAGACAACCAAGGATAGCCAAGCTTCACACGAAATTGTTCGGAAGATGGAATAATAGCAAAGTTCACATCAAGGGATTTGTTATGGACCTCAATAGGCAATGTAATAGAACCAATTGCAGGAGAAAAAAATGCATCAAATAATTTCACAACCACATTTGTTTCATCATAGATCACTTGATTCAATTGCAAAGTAAAAAGAAATTCTTCAGTAATGACATTAACCATACAAGAAGGGTCAATAAGCACTCCACGGCAAGGTGTATTCTTGACTTTTGCAACTATGTATAAAGGACCATCAGGTGCCCTAATGGTTTCACTGGAATCAAATGTGATGGAAGGTTCTTTAGGGATTTCTTGCTGCTCTACAAAGTTAATCACATTCAGAGCCATAGACACAAGACCAAAAGATGAGAGAGAGGAATCATTAGCCTCAATCGCATTAGAGGTATGAGAAGGTAATGGATCAGTGAAAATCTGAAGATTTTGGTTAGGAGGAGCTACAGATGTATTGCCTTTATCATTCACTCTAGAAACAGAAATAGTATTATTATCAATCAAATCTTGAATTTTACCCTTTAAAGAAAAACATTTTTCAGTATCATGCCCAGGCTGACGATGAAATTGACAAAAGGCTTTGTTATCAAAATAAGGTGAAGTAATCTTTGCAGGATCAATTTGCCTTATAGGAGGAAGAGTAAGCACATTTTGTTCCAATAACTTATTCATAATACTATGCAATGATTCATTCAAAGGAGTATACTTTCTTTCTTTCTTGAAAAATTTAGAAATAGGAGGCACACCTGATGCTGCATTCACATTGTTGTTGATGATGTTTTCATTGGATTTGATGGAATCTCTGTTCGATTTAAACTTCCCAAATGGTTGTTGACTGCTATCACCCTTATCACTCGGAGCCATAGGATGTGATTGTTCCATTTGACTCACAGTCAGTTGATAATTGTGAAGAGTTGCACACAACTGTTGGAAAGAAGTAAACTCAGAAAACAGAAGTTTGTCTCGAATATCTTTTTGTAAATTAGAAATAAAGATTCTTTGAATATCATTGTCAGGCACTGGAAAAGAAATTTGAGCATACAAATGCTTATATCTACCAATGAAATCAGTCACTTTTTCTTTAACACCTTGTTTACAATGCATTAAATCAATCAAAGTAACTTTAGGACTTATATTGTTTTGAAATTGTTGAATGAAAGCATTTGCAAGTTGTTCGAAAGAAGTAATAGAATAGGAAGGCAACGAGCAATACCATTGTAGGGCTTTGTCTCTTAATGTTCTAGTAAACAGTTTTACAAGCAACCTTTGGTCATAAGCAAAATCAGTACATATTGTTTGAAAAGTCCTAACATGTGTTAGAGGATCACCTTTACCATTATAAAGTTCCAAATGCGGGATTTCAACATGTTTAGGGGGAATAGCTCAGACAATGTCAAGAGAAAGTGGGCTCGCAACATCAAATGTGGGCACACTAAACTTAGATTGATTCATAGAGGCAATTTGTTGCTGTAAAGAAGAGACAGTTTGTGCAAGATTGTTAATGGTCGCTTCAGTCGAAGAGTTCATATTAGATGTGTTAGATTGAGATGGAGGTGTTATGTTATTGAAAGAAGGTAAAGAGTAAGGTGGTGGGACTCTATGATAGTCAATTATAGGGGATGATTGGACAAGAGGAACACTACAAGGAGGAATGGAATGGTTAAATGAATTGCCCCCTTGCGTCATGTTCATTTGTGAAGATGTAATAGGAACACTCATTGAAGGAATGAATGAAGAAGTCGGATTAAATGAAGAAAGAGGGTTGATTGAAGAAGGGGGATCGCCCCCATGACTAGTGATCACAGGAGGAATGTCTTGTATAGAAGTGGTCATTATGTTTGATGTAAAGGCAGGTATGCTAGCAATAGAAGTCATCAAAGGAATAGAATGATTGACTTGTGTAGGAGGTTGTGTATAACCTAAAGTTTCGGCACAACTCTTCATAGGGATCACATTCGAATCCACAATGTGTGCAATACCACGTAAAATATCAATTCCATTCTTATCACTTTGAAGCATATGTTTTAGACCCTCAATTAAAGGAAGAGCTTGACTATCGGGGTATTCTTGAGACATCCATTGTCGAAAATCATCAAATTGGTTATCCAATTTTGAAATTTGTTCTTCAGAAACCTCATGGAGAGCTTCTTCATCATTAGGAGGATTAGAGGAATTACCCATGTCCTCGTTAAAAAGGCTATTCAAATTAGGTTCCATCTCCTTGGTAATTACACCTCGGAAAGACTTAATTCTACGGCTTCATCTAACGGGAATAGTGTAAGTAGGGCTTATTGTTGTAAAACTCATGCACTAGAGAGGGAGAGAAAATTTTGATTTTAGAGGTAGCAATTTTCAGTAAAATCAGCCAATCTTCTGGATTTAAGCTGTTAAATGCAATCACGACAGTCTCCCGAAATTTCGGAAAAAATGTCCGGGACCGTGGCACTCGGAGTGCAACACGGTCCTTGCAACTTTTTTCGAAATTTTTAGGGATGAAAGGTATGATGATTTTAAAGCTAATCTGAAAAAATTGAGTGATTTTACGATCTGTAGGTAGGCCAAATTAAAGTTGCAATCTCAAAATTGAACCCTACCAAGATTGTCAAAAAATGCAAAATTTGAATTTTGAAAAAGAGAGGGAAACTGAAATTTTGAATTTTATGATTTTAGAGGGAATGTCAAAAGCAATGCAAGTTTTGAAATTCAAAAGTTGACTCAATTTCACACAAAATTCAATTTTGAAAGCGGAAATTAAAGTTGTTGTAATTAAGCACTTAATTTCAAAAATCACAAATTGCAAGAATTTAAATAAAGCACTGAAATTTCGAATGAATGCAAACACACTTTTCAGATTTAGGACAGTAAGAACACAATTTTGACACAAAATTTCAGTTTCAATGATTTTTGAATGTTTAAAAGCCTTAATCCAAGCAATCACAAGACCAACTTTGACTGTAATTTTGAAGGTGTTAAAATTGATAAAATCAGCCAAAATTCTGGATTTTAGCAGGAAAATACAGTAAGATCTCGCTCCCGAAATTTCAAAAAAAATGTCGGGGACGATGGCGCTCGGAGTGCACACGGTCCTCGCAACTTTTTTCCAAATTTTCAGGGATGAAAGATATTGTGATTTTATTGCGGAATCCAAAGTTACAGCTGATTTGGAGATGTTTTGATCGGTCAAATTGTCGGACAAAGGTTGAATCAAGAGGGTTTCAAAAATTAGGGTTTTGACACTTAACCACTTAATTTTCAAAATTAAAGCACAAATATGAACTGATAATTTGTAATAGAAGGGCAGATCTGAAACAAGCATTAACAATTAAATATTTCACAAGTTTAATTACTAAAAAGAAATTTTAGGGTTTTTATGCAATCACCTCTAAAATTTTGTAAAAGATCAAACATGGAAATGTAATCAATTTTTTCAGATCTAAGCATGAAAAATCAGAAAGGATGTTCACGTCAAGTTCACCAAAATGTAAAGTGGAAAATCGCGATTGAACCCTAGTTGCTCTCCCCTCTTCCAAGTCCAAGGAGAGAGAAGGGAGGTTCACTAGGGTTGATGGTTTTCACTTAGGGGAGAGACTTTACATTCAAAAGAGGGGTTGAAACCCACAAGATCCAATCCCACACAATGCAAGATTGGATGCTAAATGAGTTTCAAGGGTTAAGACAGCAAGGCTACCCTCTTTTGTAAAGAATGTTGATAGGAAGATTAAGCTAGGAATGCATAGAAAGTGACAAAGATTCGCTTATAAACTGAGATAGGAATACAGTATGAAGCTGCGGACCTGGAATTAGCAGTAAAATGTCGATACGGCGCTGTCCTGCAAATTTGAGCAAAAGTTGTCAGGACGATGGCGCCTGGCGCCACGGTCCTCCGAAAAATCCGTGAAACGAAGGGGGATCTGTTCGTCTCTGCACAAGGATTCCAGATCTTCAATTTCAGCCGCGTACCTACAACCTACACACAGCAAAGCGAAGACGATTGGGGGGTTAGGGATTAGGGGTTTGCCATTAGGTCAAACCCCGGTTTTGGAATTAACCAAGAAATGAGCAAGTGCTGTAAATGTAAATGACTATAAAACAAGTACTAATACCTTGTTCTAAGGATGTTTGTATCCTTATGTGCGAAGGTATAGATGTTGTATGTTATTGTATGTTTGTATGTTGTATGTAGCATGTAGTATGTGATCTCCTCTTCAATGGTTGAATCCTTGTCTTGAATGCAACACTTAGCCTTGAATGGAGACTTGAAATGATCAATTGCTTGAATGTTTGAATGCTTGAGTATAGTTTCCACGCCTTTTCCATCATATCTAATGAAAGAGGAAAATGTAGTTTATATACTTGTCAATTAGGGCTGATAGACTGATTTTCCCGACCTTAGGCCGATCAGGAAATATTATTTTCCAAATTGCAAACAAAAAGACCTGAAGTCCAAAGGAGACCGGGCCCAAAATAGGACCCAGGGACCAGGGCGCTGGGCGCTCTGGTCCCACCTCCCGGGACAGCAGGGTGCAAGGAGGTTCAGGCCAGGGTGCTTGAAAAATGCAGTTTTCAGTGTCGTAATTAGGTTTCGGGGTCTCCATTTAGGTTGCGTGTTGCATCGCCATCGTGAAGACCGAAATGCAGTTGAAATTGCAAGTGTCGCAATTTTAGGACGCTACACCTCCAATCATTCTTTTTCTTCCTTCAGTCATCTTTTTCTCAATCAGTTGACTCAATTTATCTATTCAATCTATTATGTTTCACTCCTACATTCAGCAATTCAACTATCAATTTTCATGTGAGCTCACCTGAGTCCCACCTTTCAATCAATTTCATCCAATTTTCTATAAATTGAGCATCCAATCTCCATTTTCAATAATCATGAACTTTGAATCTTTGTGTCACTTGCAGGTTACCAGCGCAATATCTAAGAGACATCATACCACGAAGAGGAGAAGAGCAATGGAAGCAATACATGATCTTGGGATAGGGAGTTTTGATTTCATTTGATTATTTTAGTTCCTATTTGCTTGGTTGTGTTATTCCATTGTCTTATTTGTTAGATTCTTTGGTTTGAAGGGATTCGAGGTTTCCCTTTTGCTTCTAATTGATTACTTGTTATTAAGATGAATTCTACATGTATACATTTTGGTGAACCCGACGTGAATTAACAACAATTTAACCTTCTTTATTTTTTTGTGTGATTTTTGTAGATTGTGCGAATTTTTTATTTTTTTTGCAGGTTGCATGAATTTTGAGAAAATCTTTTTCTATCACGCAATCGAGCATTCATCATCACACAATCACATAGATAGAATTACGCATTTTACCCTTCGGGGTCATGCATTCATTATGATAGGGTCACACAATCGCCCTATCCAGATTGTGCAATCGCCCTTTGTAGATTACGCATTCGCAGAAAGCTTTGCTGTTTAATTTTTTCTTCCTTCTATTTTTTGTTTTGTTTAATTCTGCCTCAAATTGGGTTAATCTGGGATCAAATTGCTATTATTTTATGATTTGATTGATACAGTTTATGGCAAGAAAAAATCAGTTCAAGATTTCAGGTGCAAGAAGGATGAAACAACAAAGGAGAGAAGCCAAACATTATCAAAGGGTTCTTCAGGCAGAAAAATTGATATAGGATTCGGAAGAACAACTAGCCTTAGACAGATATAATAGCCTAGTTCTTTCTTATACAGTTAAATATGATCTAATCAATATTGAATGGATGATGAGGGATTTGGCTAGGGCTTCACAATTGGTTTTGCAGGTTCCTGATTGGGTTTAGTTTTCTTAATTTTTTTTTTTTTTTAAAAACTTTTGTTGTTGTCTGCCTTCTGTCATGCAATCGACCTATTAGTGCTACGCAATCGACCAAATATCATCACGCATTCCGTTTATAAGTATCACGCAATCGCACAGGTAAAATTACGCAATCGCCTTTGTCAAGTTTTGAGTTTCTGTTAGTTTGATTTTTACTACTAATCTTCTGTTTACAGCCTGTGGCAGATTCACAAAGAGGATTAGATTAGTATTTTTGCATGCACACTTCACACTTCATTTTTAGTGCTTAAAATCAACAACAGTTAAAATGGACATGCATGGATAATCTCACACTTCGTTGTTGGTGCTTAAAATGAACATGGGCTAAAATTGACATGCATGGATAATCTCACACTTCGTTGTTGGTACTTAAAATGAACATGGGCTAAAATTGACATGCATGTATCTCACACTTGGTTTTTGGTGCTTAAAATCAACAAATGGTTAAAATTGACATGTATGCCTTCATACTTGGATTTGGTGTTTAAAATAGACATGCACATGCGTATCTAAGACCTAAATTTGGGCTATAAAATGAACGTGAATTAGGCTGCATTAGATAGATACCTAAATTTCACGTTCATTTCATAGCCTTTCCCACAACATTTTGAAATGCCCAAATTTGATAGATATCCAGGGAAGGGTGATCCTAGAGATCATATCAGAGAATTGTTTATGGCATGTATAGAGGTTTCCTCAGAAGATACTTATCTAATGAGATTATTTCCTAAAAGTCTAGGAGGTCTGGCTTTAGAGTGGTTTTCACATTTACCACCAACCATCACATCATGGGGAGAATTAGCTAAACAATTTATGGCAAACTTCTCGCACAATATTGACACCCTGGTTACTTTGAAGGACTTGTGTTCCGCTAAAAAATATGAGAATGAAACATGTGCATCCTTCATACAATGATGGAGGGCTCTCTATAGGAGGCACAAGACAATTATCTGATAAACAGAGCAAGTGGATATGTTCATAGAAATTCTGATTCCTAAGATTAAATATCTGATACAAATGCAATGTTTAATAACATTCAAATATATCAAGGAAAAGGCTCTTAAATGTGAGAAGGGATTAGTAGAACAAGGTCTTATTAGGTATGGCAATACCAACAACAATGACAAATCTAAGTTTTGGTCGAAAAACAAAAATGTGACCAATGATGGTATTGTAGATGCCAGAATGATAAACAAAACTCAACTTGTTTTATCTTTGGGAACAAGTCAGTCAACAAATCCACATACAGGGAATAACACAACATCAGCAAATGTAAATGCTACACAAAACACGAACACAAGATACCACAGGGTAGATACTCCAAGAAGAAATTACACACCTCTAGGAGAACCTATTGAGTCAGTGCTCAAAAAGTTAATACAAACAAACATGATCACTTTACCTGAGGTAAGAGTGTATGAACCGGGTCCTTTCAAACCCACATGGTGGAATGATAATGATTTCTGCGATTATCATAGGACTAAAGGTCACAAAATGGCAAGTTGCTACAAATTGAAAAACTTGGTCCAATATATGATAGACCAAGGGGGCATCACAATTGATACCGATAAAACCTCAACAAACACAAATCATATGATTTTTAAGGATCCTTTTGTTAAGCATGACAAGGGGAAAGCTACCACATCAAGTACCCAAGACAATACAACTAAATACACAAAGGTCTCATATGACTACACTATTCATGCCATTAGCTCAGGAGATATAGCAAACAATGATTCACAAGAAGCACTTGATCAAGATGACCAATATCAGAACACTCACATAGATGATAACCAAATTTGTATGATATTAGAGGCACCGAAGTATGATGATGATAGAAATCTTTGTCTTAGAGACTGGGGGCATGATCAGCCATCTCACTCAGGTTGCTTTGAAGATGAACTCATAGAACATATCATGGATGTTAAACATTCCCATAAAGACTATGAAGATGGATTTAACATAAATCTTGACAAAATAGCCTATGATACAAATGATACAATCGCTATGATCACCATAACTCCCAGAGATAGAGACTGTGCAGTAGTTACTCGTAGATCAAAGGTAACTTTACAAGGAATACCACAAAATCAACCACTAGTAGTAGGAACTTACAATATTGTTGACCAACTTAAGAAAACTCCTGCACAAATATCATTGTTCGAACTATTGTGAATTTCGCCCACTCATAGAGCTACATTGGACAAAGCACTTCAAGATTCGATAGTGAACAAAGATATAGATGAAAATGCCTTCCAGTCTATGGTGGGAAATCTGACACAAGGCACACATATTGCATTCATAGAATAAGATATTCCTAGTGATAGACTGCTTCATAACGACCCCCTACATCTAGAAGCTTACATTCATAAGAGAAGAATCAGAAGAGTACTCATAGATGGGGGAGCCGGTCTCAACATTTGTACTTTAAAGTTGGTCAAAGCACTAGGGTATTCTGAACTTCACATTGATTCTTCTAAGAGGATAAATATCAAGGCTTACGATGATGAAGAACATCCATCAAAAGGCATTGTAACATTACCTGTACAAGTAGGACCTATAACAACAACGGTTTCTTTTCAAGTCATGGACAAAGAACTGGGATATAACATGTTATTGGGCCACCCATGGATCCATACCATGCAAGAAATACCATCCACATTCCATCGATGTGTCAAATTCCCATATAATGGTATTGAAATCACCATAAAGGGTGATCCAAATCCATTCCAACATTGCAATTATCTAAAAGACAGTGTGGATAATTAGGTACCTATCAATTAGGCCACACCTCTTACTACATAGCTGGAAACATTAAAGATCATAGAAAACAAAAAAGGAAATGCTTACAACATCCTCCTTACAAATAAAAGATATGGGTTGTGGAGAGTACTCTATTGCAAATACTTTAATTGGGAAATAGTTGTCTCTTTTACTCCTAAGTCCTTTGGGAAACCTCACACTACAGTGCGAAAATAGGACAAAGGAAAATAAATTGTCAGATACATAGACTCATGCTCTTTCATTAGATGGGGTGACTTACAAGAAGAATCCTTGAATGAAGATGTTAACCATTGGATATATAGAGAAGAAGATCATATGACAATACCTATAATACACACAGATCAGTATGACAATGGATTCAAAATACTCCAAAGACATGGATATGATGGTACCATAGGCCTTGGGTTACAGAAACAAGGAAGGCTAGAACCTATTGTTCCTAATGATAATCTAGGGAATCAAGGATTGGGATACAAGCATGTACAACATATCACAGAAGCAAGACATTGTACCCATGATATTCTAAATCGACCAAGCAAATCTTCAAGCTACATATCATAAAGGAATTTGTCCACATAGGCACTTCCATCTTCATCTCAAACAAGTAATTAGGTGCCTACATCACCCAGCGCAAAATCAAATGGAGAAGACATGAGACAACTCTTGCAAGAACCTACCACTGAGTTACAAAATGATGCAGTTATTGACACAATAGTATAGACTAATGTGGCAACAGATGCAAGTTTACCACCACTACCTGAATCCCACCCATGGTTATTGTCACCACTTCTACCATGAGAAGCAACTCAGGCTCAACCTAGTGAAACAGGTGAAGAAAGATTGCAAAGGCTTATACCATGCTTAAGAAGGGTAACTAATGTCCAAATAAGACCAGTCAATCTACAATAGAATCAAAGACATGAACAAGAAGAAATAAGTGATGATAGATCATATGATGAAACATATATTGAAAGTGAGACAGACTCTCATGACTACGAATTCTTATCACTCCATGATTCTAGCCCACCAGAAAGTGTAATATTAAGGAATCAAATAAGGCTTATACAGGATGAAGATACACAAAGTCAGTCAAACAATCAAGTCTTCATATTATCAGAGTCTACTAAAGAAGGGAGTAATGATTTACCCCTAGTGCATTCACACTTGATTGATTGGGGGCAAGAAGGAAAACCAACACTGGATTGGTTTGAAAACGACAAAGCAATTTTAGAATTTCTAGGAGTCAGAGAGGGATTTCCACAAGGTGATCATAAAGAAGGGTTTGTTATAGACCTAAATAGTACGACATACTTTGGAGAAGAAAGTACTTCTGTAAAAGAAGATAAAGATCAAACTACTCATAATGACAAGAGTGATTTGGGTAATCTTCATATGGAAAGAGAAAGGTCAGCGTTACTTACAGAGGAAACAAAAGAAGTAAACATAACAGAAGGGGAGGTTGTACATAACATCCATCTGGAAAAATCACTAAGAAAGGAAGAAAAAGACAGATTCATCCATTTTTTCAAACATAGACCTATCAACTTTGCTTGGTCCTATTCAGATATGCTGGGTTTAGACTCCAAATTAGTGTTGCATCACTTACGTTTGATATGGGGAGCTAAACCTTACTAGCAAAAATTGAGAAAAATGCATCCAAGTATTGCATTAGTGGTTAAAATAGAACTACAAAAGTTGCTGGATGTAGGTTTTATTAGACCTATTGAATACGCATAATGGATATCCAACTTGGTACCTGTGACTAAGCCCACAGGAGGCATAAGAATCTATACTAATTTTCAGGATCTAAATAAAGCTTGTCCTAAGGATGACTTCCCGCTACCTAATATCAACATGATAGTTGACCTAACAACTGGAAATGAGATGCTATCCTTAATGGATGGTTTTTTAGGATACAATCAGATTAAAATTGTACCAGAAGATCAACATAAAATGACCTTTACATGCCCATGGGGAACATACTGCTGGAATGTGATGCCATTTGGTCTCAAAAATGCTGGAGCAACATACCAAAGAACCATGACAACATTGTTTCATGACATGATCCATAACATAATGGAAGATTACGTGGATGACATATTAGCTAAATCAAAAACAAGATAAAGTCACCTTGGAGTTCTTACACAAATATTTGATCGGTTAGAACAGTATAATGTCAGACTAAACCCGAAGAAGTGTGTGTTTGGCATAACAACAGGTAAACTGTTAGAGTTCATAGCATCAAACAGAGGAATTGAAATAAACCCTACCAAGGTCAAGGCAATCATTGATATGCAACCTCTGTCAACACTTAAATAACTCAGAGGGTTACAAAGAGGACAACAATCCATAAGGAGATTCATAGCATAGTTTGCAGATAAGTGTCACCCATTCCAACATTTACTCAGGAAAGGAGTTACTTTTAAATGGATAGAACAATGCCAGGAATCTTTCCAATCTTTGAAAGATTATCTTTTGAACACACCAGTGTTAATATCTCCTACTCTAGGACAACCTCTATTGTTATACACATCAGCAACGAACTCAACTCTAGGAGCTCTATTGGCATAGCATGACAAAAATGGAAAAGAAAGAGCCATTTATTATATAAGTAGGACTTTGATCGGCTATGAGCTTAATTATAACCCCATAGAGCGAGCATGCTTAGCAGTAATCTTTGCATCCCAAAAGCTTAGACATTACATGTTGAGTCATAAGGTACAACTCATTGCACGCTTTGACCCACTCAAGTATCTATTGAGCATAGCAACATTGACTAGGCGATTGGCTAAGTGGGTTATGATCTTGAGAGAGTTTGATATAGAATATTGAGACATAAAATCCATCAAAGGACAAATTATAGAAGATCAATTAGTAGAGGCTCCTATACAGGGCAATCACCCATTGCTGATAGACTTTCTAGACGAATCCATGTTTACATTAACTGCCTCAGTAATGTGGAAGTTATACTTTGATGGGTCATATACAAGTCACGGATATAGAGTAGGGATTCTCTTCATTACTCCTCAAGGGGATGCTATACCTAAGTCATTTAGGATCAATTTCCAATGCATGAATAATATGGTTGAATATGAAGCTCTCTTCATAGGGCTTCATACAACTATGCAATAGAAAATAAAAGAGTTACAGGTCTATGGTGATTCACAATTGATTGTAAACCAGGTCAATGATGATTACAACATGAAGGATGACAAACTCATGCCTAATAAGAAGTTGGTCAAAGATTACAAGGAGCACTTTAGCAAAATTACCTTCGACCAAATCCCAAGGATACAAAACAAGGCAGCAGATGCAATGGCGACCATAGGATCTCTTCTGAATATGCCTGCTAATGAAACTCAATTTGAGTTTATCATAGAACAGTTAATGCTACCTGCATATGAGACTCCCCTATCAGACTATGTATGTGCAATTGTGGGTCCAAAATCACCTTGGTACAATGAAATATATACATATTTACATACTCAATACACGTCACCGGATCTGTCCAGGAATCAAAAGAAGACATTTATTCGTTAGGCATCTAGATACACCATTATAGCTGATACTTTGTATAAAAAGGGTTTCGATGGAACTCTTCTCCAATGCCTAGATGATAATGAAGCACACCTTTCTTTAAAAGAAGTCCATGATGGAATTTGTGGAGCTCACCAAAGCGGTCTGCCATTGTCAAAGAAATTGTTAAGAACACGTTATTACTGGCCAACCATGGGAAAAGATGCTTACAAGTATGTATAGAAGTGCAAACAATGCCAAATGCACGGAGACCTTATTCATGCACCAGCACAAGATCTTCAACCCATTACATCACCATGGCCGTTTTCACAATGGGGATTAGATCTAGTGGGTAAAATCAACCCTACTTCTTCCAATGGGCACAAGTTCATCTTGACAACCCCTGAATACTTTACCAAATGGGTTGAGGCAATTCCTCTAACCTACACTACTGGAAAGCAGATAGCAAAATTCATGCTCAACTACATTATATGTAGATATGGAGTTCCAATGTGTTCTGTTAAAGATAACAAATGTCCATTTAAAAACTAGGAAGTGAAAGAGTTGTGTGAAAAATTTCACATACAACAGAGATTTGCCACGCCATATTATCCACAAAGTAATAGACAAGTAGAGGCTTGAATAAAAAATATTGAACATTCTTAAGAAAGTAGTCACTGACATAGGACGGGACTGGCATCTCCAGTGAAATCCTGCTCTTTGGGCCTATAGAATAGGAGTACGCACACGTACAAGAGCAACACCATATTCCTTGGTATATGGTACAGAAGAGATACTCCCCATTGAAATAGAAATACTATCTCTAAGAGTCTCCTTATAGAGCATCATATAAGAGGAAGACTACAGGGTAGAAAGGTTACAAGAACTCGAAACCCTTGATGAAAAAAGACAAACAACATTTAACCATCTACAAGGATATCAAAACAGACTGAGATGAAGTTATAATAAATGGGTCCACCCACAAAATTTTCAAGTGGGAGATCTAGTACTTAAAGAGAATCAAAGGAACCTAGCAGAACGAGCAAGGCCAGGGAAATTCAAACCTAACTGGCTAGGTCCTTTCATTATAACAAGGGTCATAGGCAATGGAGCATACAATTTGGCTACCATGGAGGGAGGTCCACTCTCTGACCCTATGAACATCATGCACCTCAAGCGATATTATACCTAAGGGCTGTATAGTTCAGGTTTTATTTTCCGCATTGCATATCATATCATTTAAAAACATCTGCATTACATATAGTTTCTTTTTTTAAAAAATGCATTGCATTCTCAAAAGTTTATGCATTTACATATAGCAGCATCAATAAAACAAGGCAACTGACCAGTTTTATCATCTGTTTGCATTCAAGGAAAACAAGGGTCATTTCCTTTCTTAGATATTTGGACATGAAGTCTTTGAGGTTCTAAGGTCATTCATTCTCAACACTACCCTGTGACGATGCTTTACTTATGGTTGGGTATTGATTTCACTATTTGAGACTTGTTAACCCACAATCTATCAATTGCTATATCTCACACATTAAGAAGATCTCTAATTCATTCTAGACACCTAGTTGATCATATGACTAAGTGAAAAATCTAAAATTCTACTTCAGCGTTGCTGTAATTATCACACCCAAGTAGGTTTCATTACTTACAAGTCAAGGCAAGAAAAAAAAAGAGCTATGCCAAATATCCATCTCAAGGCAAAAGAGAAATGATATATAACTGAAATATCATACATACAAGTGCGATAAAAAGCTTGACTATGGGAACATGCAAGTAACTCCATCAGGGCTATGAACACCTACTGGCAATGGAGCAATATTTGAGAAATTACAGTCTATAACCTTGTCGGAGCTCTCAAGGCTTGCTATTAGCGAGGCTCTATTAGGGATTCTTTTGAAGTTAGAATAATCCATGTAGCTATTCATATAGGATGCTAAGGATCTTTAGTGAACACAAGAGAAAGAATTAACTCATCTGCACACACATGAGCAAAAGAAGATCAAAGTTTCTAGAACCAATCGGGAAGTTTTCCGCGTCTCCATTTGTAAATCCTAGTCACTAAGTGTGTTGAGTTGAATGACCCTAGGGACCTTAGAGTTTGATTGATCGCTTATCTATGAAAGGTTTTGCACCTCTATTTCAATTGGTGTATTACAAATGCTAAAACAAACACATTCAACCTTGTTCGAATAGGAAATACATCTTCATCCTGCATATTGCATTCACCTAGGTCATGTCAAAAATTCATTTGTCTCCACAATGCCATACAGGTCTGTACACTGGGGGCATAACTGAAAAAATACAAAAAATCATATAAAGTCCTGAAAAAATCCAAAAAAATTGAAAAACTCAAAATTGAAAAACATTAAAAACCATAAAATCCCTAAAACATCCATATAACATCCTGAAAAAATCAATAAAAAATATTCAAATACGATCCTGAAAAAATCAACCAAAAACATTCAAATATCGATCCACATAATCCAAAAACATCGAAAAAAAGCTCTTGGAAAAGAACTAAAAATAAAAAATCAATCAATCAGAAAAACTTGCAATAAAATGTCTTGTGAGAAACAAATACCCTAGCAAATATCCAGCAAACACTTTGCACAAAGTTAACAAAGGATACAACTATCCAGTCAAACATCTGTAATCAATTAATCAAACTGTCTTATCAATCGTATCATATCCATATCAACATGATCATTATCTTGTCTTAAACAAAAGAGGATACACTCAAAATCAGACAGGTCAGTCTTAAACGAGGTCCGCAGCTTTATGAGATCAGACATTATCAACCATCACATCAAGTAACTGAGAACGAAGGCACAAGGTCAGTATAGCTGTTGAATTTTGTTCGGGTCAGTCTTTATCTTTTATCATTTGGCGACAGATATTGTTCCTATGCTACTCAAGGATGTCAACAAGTGACTAGAGGAGCTATGATGGGCATTATCTTTTTCTTTGTTTGCTGTTTGTGGTGTGAACTGATGAAATTCTAGGTAAATTGCTCTAGTGGGTGTCTGTGATAAGAGCCTTCACATCAAGGTGAAATCACCACACATACCTCAACCCCTAGCGTAATTCCCAGAATGGAGGGTTCACTCCTTGTCTGCTATGTGTTTGTTTTTACAATGATATATCTTTGCATCTTGGTTCCTTATACCCTAATGTGCTAAGCTTCATTGTTCAATAATAAGGCCCAGTGATGAATATATATTGAAGCAATAAAATATGTGACACAGGTTCGTGATTCATTCAATTTCATTTTCATTTTCATCTCCTCTTTTTATTGCTAGTTTGTTGATTCTTTTCTCATCATCTCTTTCTAAAACATTTTCTATCATCTAACATTATTCTTTCATTCTAAGGTTCATTCTCTCGTATTCTATCTCAATATCATCTTCACATCACCTATCTCTATCTCTAATCAACTAACTATTCTTGCATCTCACATTCTTTTTTTTTTTGAGAGATCATTCATGTATTTAATGTACAAACAATCTCTCAAGGGGGCATATTTACACCCTAAGTATCACCGAGGCATACTGGGGCAGAATTTTTCATTTTCTTTGAAACAATGTCATTTCGACTTTGTCTCAAAGAGGGGCAAATGTAGACACCTAAAAATGTCTCATTGATCATGTACTGATTCTTCCTCTAATTAATTAAGTTGATTAATCATATTCTTCTAATTTCATATTTCCTCATCATTTTACTAATTATTCTATTTCCTATTCTATCATCATTTAATCATTTTAACTATTTTCTAATTTTTTTTTTTTTGATCAATAAAAGGTCGAGGCCAAAGAATTTTATTAATTTAAAAATAGATAGATTTACATTTACACCTCCATTCGGTGTGGGCACCGATAGGAAAGAATGGAGGGAAGAAAACCTTCGGTCTAGCTCAGATCCCTCAAGGATCGGAAAAAATTAAGAATGCGATACAAAATGGAGATACAAGATCAGAAAGGGAACTTGTCCAAAATAATGAAGATTGTATGTAGAAATCCCCTGTGTAAAGTTGAGCAGTAGATTGCCCATCTCTTGGGGTGATGCTGCCATTTGTGGGTGACAATTCTTGCTATTTCTGAAACACAGGGTTAAGCTTTCTCTGCTCCTTATGTTGCACAAAATCTTGAGAAAATATCTCACCAGAATGTTAGGAAAAGGAAAACCAAACACGTCAACTTATACAATATATCATACCTGCCTAGATGGTCACCTTGTTAGGATACATAGCTCAAAATGTTAGTCTCAAAAAATCTCCAGAAACATAATGCGAGAGTGGTTACCCATCGAAGAGCATAAACTCAATAAATATTAATGAGGCAAATTCCATAAATATTCCTGCAAAGAGATTGCGGGGAGCTACCATCTTAAAGAATATGGTTCGAGAGCCTTCCAGGCCCTAATTGAGTGTCATGGGAAAGCTTTAAGTGAGATAAAATTTTATCAGGTCAACCCTTAATCTAATAATATGATGCTGGAGATTACTGGGAAGAAAGAGGAAAATTGACATATGCATCTGAGACTGATTTAACTTAAAACTGAGAGAACAGGTAGGAAAATAGGAAACTATATATGAATATGAATATATAGATGCGAGTATGAACAAAATCCTAATATATAATGTGAATGATGATAAATATATAAAGAAATATAAATACAAATATAAATATATATATATAAATATATATATAAGTATATATATATATATTGCGACCATGGGGGGCCTAGAAAGCCTGAAGGTGGCTGGGGTTGATCATACACAGGGAAGAGGATGATACACATTATATACACAGTTCAACAAAATTACCAAAATAAGTTAAAGAAACCTATTGACATTAAAGCCTGAAAGCTTCTTAAGAACAAAACAACAGACAAAACATCAATAGGGGACCAAAAAGGTAAAATAGAGATGAGGATAGCTAGGTAAGTGTTAGTCCTGTTGGGAAAAATGGTGTCTCAACCTTGCATTTATGCGAGGTTCCTATTTATAGTAAGTTTTCATTTGAGCACGAAATGGTGCGAAACTCTCCCTGAAGCTTTTGGTTGGCTAGATAAGCATTCCGGTAAAGTTTCGTCGCAAGGTCATAGCTAGTTTTCAAGATATTAAAGTTTTCCTCTTGGAGGGGTGTAATAAAATATTTAAACTTAATTTTGGGGACTTTAGAGGCTCCAAAACGCCCTAAAAAGTGGCCGTAATCGGCAAAGCAGGTTACGAGGTGATAGAGCACTTCGCGAGCTTTCCGACGCTTCAAACGGTTCGTCAATCAGACACCCGGTTCTCAAGTTATGGCCTCCGGAAGTTTGTACTCCTGAAATAGGAAAAATAATTTGTATCGGATACATAAATGAACTGTAAAAGGGAGCAACATGTGTTGATGTGTGCTTTAACATGTCATAGGGCATCTAGAAGGGAGATAAGGTCGGCTACACCTTATTGGGTGGTTTTAGCCCATGGTTTTGTAATACCGTTTGACAGTTTCTTGTATTGTATCTCCTATTTATAAGGTGTGTGAGATAGAGGTTGTGTGTAAGAGTCTTATTGCTATTGAGTTGCCTCTGAATCTTTGATTAGTGGTACTCCTGTGAAGAGCTTGCTCTGCAAGTATGTTGTAATCTATTTTTGATTACTGAATAAAATATTGAGCTGCTTTTGGAGGGTGGGGTTTTTCTCCCGAAAGGGTTTTCTCCACGTAAATCATTGTGTTGTGGTATGAATGCTATTATATCTATTTATATTTTCTGTAACTGTTGTAATGATCTAAAAAAGTTTTGCATTACCCTCAGGTCTCAAGGTTAGTGTAGGAAGTTGTTTCCGCTACTTAACTTCCTTACAAGTGGTATCAGAGCTTGATCACCTTTGGTTTCAATTGTGGGCAGTTGGGTTTTTTGAACTAATCTAGATTTGAGTGGGAGCTTGTGCAAAAGGCACTTTTTGATCTTGTTGCAGGAATATTCAGATGGCGAGTTCGTCAGGGAGAATAAAGGTGGAGAAATTTAATGGAAGTAATTTTGAGATGTGGAAGCTGAAGATGGAAGATCTGCTAATAGATCGAGATCTTTGGGATGATGTTGATGCGAATGTCCAAAGGCCCTCAGATCCTACTGCGGCAGCTCAGTATGATGTTATGGACCGAAAAGCCAAGGGTCTAATCAGACTGTGCCTGGCAGACTCTGTTCTAATCAATGTCCATGAAGAAAACTCTGCAAAGAAGCTATGGACTAAGCTTGGTGAGATGTATCAAGTGAAATCTTTATTAAATCAAATTTTCTTAAGAAAGAAATTGTATTCCTTGAAGATGGAAGAGGGTGGATGAATTGCAGACCACCTGAAAGCATTCAATATGTTGGTGGCTCAATTAGTATCTGTCGGTGTTAAGATGGACGAGGAGGAGAAATGTCAGATCTTGCTTTGCTCTTTGCCTGATTCGTGGGATTCTCTTGTTATGGCTATCGGTATTACTTCTGTTGCTTTGAAATCTGAAGACGTGGTGGGTGCCTTACTCGGTGAAGAGATACGAAGGAAGGTATCCATCAGTTCAAAGGAAGCCCTAACCATTCATGGAAGACCTAAGGAGAAAGGCAAGAAGAATGAGAAGCGTGGCAAGTCCAAATCCAAAGGGAGATCGAAATCTCCTGGAAAGTCCAAAGTCATTTGCTGGAATTGCGGTAAACCGGGTCACATCCGTAAGGACTGCAAAGAAGAAAAGAAGAAGAAAAAGAAAAAGTTTGATTCTGATTCTGAGCCCGACAAGGAAGATGGCGATGCATTTATTGCGGCTTTGGCGACTCATGCAGGTAATGATGCCTAGCTAATTGACTCAGGTGCATCTTTTCATATGACTTCCAATAGAAATTGGTTTTCTGAATATGAAGGATTTAATGGAGGTAAGGTGTACTTGGGTGATGATTCACCTCTAGACATTGTTGGTCGAGGTAAAGTTAGAATCAGGTTTTGTGATGGTAGAATAAAAAGGATTAATTGTGTACTGCATATCCCTAGATTAAAACGAAACCTGTTATCTGTGAGCAAACTAATAGATGCAGGTGTGCAGGTAGTCTTTTCTGAAACAGGATGTAAGATGATTAAGGGTGCTATGGTAGTTGCTAGAGGTGTCAGGTTTGGCACTTTGTATAAGCTTGAAGCATACACTGTTGAGTGTAATAGCACTTCTGTAAAAAGTAAATCTGTGGATACTTCACTGGAAGATTTGAAGGTTTCACCTTCAGCAGATGGAAATGGTTTTTGGGTACCTAAGGGTGCTCTTTCATCTGAAGCAAAGTTACCTGCAGAGAAGACTATGTTATGGCACCAGAGACTTGGCCACATTGGAGAAAAGGGTCTAAGGACCTTAAAAAATAAAAACCTTGTTGAAGGTTTGAATGATTGTAATCTTGACTTTGATTTCTGTGAGCATTGCATTTATGGAAAACAAAACCGCGTTCATTTTTACTCGAGTTCTCATAAAACTTGTGGTGTTTTGGATCTTATCCATTCTGATGTGTTTGGTCCAGTAAATGTCTCTTCGATTGGAAAATCCACATATTATGTTTCGTTTATTGATGATTTTAGTAGAAGGACATAGGTATATTTTCTAAAGAGTAAATCTGAAGTTTTTAGTCATTTTAAAGAATTTAAAGCAATGGTTGAGTTGCAGACTGGAAAGAAAATAAAATGTTTGAGAATTGATAATGGCGGTGAGTTTTGCTCTAATGATTTTGATAGATTCTGTAAAGACTGTGGAATTAACAGGCAGAAGACAACTCCATATTCTCCATAGCAGAATGGAGTTGCAGAAAGAATGAACAGGACACTGATGGAGAAGGCTAGGAGTATGTTGAGTGGTGCTGGTCTCTAACAAAAGTTTTGGGCTGAAGCTGTTGCCACTGCTTGCTACCTGATTAATAGATCTCCTACATCAGCTCTTATTGATAAAACGCCTATGGAAGCATGGTCAAGTCACAAGCCTTCATTGAGACATCTTAGAGTTTTTGGGTGCGAGGCATATGCACATGTGCTAAAGGAGAAGCGAACAAAGTTGGAGAACAAGGCTGTGAAATGTATCTTCATCGGGTATAGTTATGGTGTTAAAGGATACAAGCTTTGGGACCCTGTTGCACAAAAGGTAATTCATAGTAGAAGTGTTATTTTTAGAGAAAGTAAGTCTCCTTCTGTTACATTGCAGCCAGAACAGACTAAAAAAGAAGATGTGATTCAACTTCCTTCTACACCTGAAAGAGTTGAATTGAGACCTCTAGATAGGCAAGAATTTGAGGAGAGCTCGTTTAGCTCTGAATCTTCAGAAGAGGAGGAAGAACCTCCAACTCAGCTTGTTCGAAGGTCTACAAGACATAAACAACCACCTGAAAGGTATTCACCTGATGATTGGAGATGTATTTTTGCTCTGAATACTAGTGTGGATGAACCGAAATCTGTAGAAGGGGCATTAGGTATGAATGATGCAGAATCCTGGAAGATTGCTATGGAGGAAAAAATGGCAGCTTTGAAAAAGAATGATACATGGGATCTTGTACCATTGCCTGAAGGACGAAAACCTGTTGGTTGTAAATGGGTGTTCAAGAAAAAGATTGGTTCAGATGGAAGCATTGAAAAGTATAAAGCAAGGTTGGTTGCAAAAGGCTACTCTCAAGTTGAGGGTGTTGATTACGGTGAGATATTTTCTCCTGTTGCAAAAATGACGTCCATTAGATTTTTGCTTTCTATTGCTACTGCTTATGATTTAGAGGTTGAACAAATGGATGTGAAAACTGCTTTCCTTCATGGTGATTTGGAGGAAGATATTTATATGACACAGCCGAAACACTATGTGGTGAAAGGCAAAAGTAATTTGGTCTGTAAATTAAAGAAATCTTTGTATGGCCTTAAACAAAGTCCTAAGATGTGGTACCAGAAATTTGATACATATGTGTTGAGTTTGGGATTTGAACGTTCTAAATCAAATCACTTTGTTTATTATAAATCTTATGGTGATCGTTTCTTATTCATTGCATTGTATGTTGATGATATGTTATTCATTGGTAAAGGGAAAGGTATGATTTCAGAACTGAAGTCTCAGCTCGCTGCTAAATTTGAAATGAAAGATCTTGGTGCAGCAAAGCACATTCTTGGGATGGAAATTAGAAGAGATAGGGTGAGCAGAAAGCTATGGCTAGGCCAGAGTAAGTATGTGAATTCAGTGTTATAGAGGTTCAACATGCATAATTGTAGACCATTGAGTGTTCCTTTTATAGTTGGAATGAAACTATCTATTTCAGATTGTCCAACATCCCCATTGGAGATGGAAGACATGAGCAGAGTGCCTTACCAGAGTGCGGTTGGAAGCTTGATGTATGCTATGGTCTATACTAGACCAGACATTGCCCAAGCAGTGGGAGGACTTTCTAGATATATGTCTAATCCTGGTAGAGTTCATTGGGATGCAGTCAAAAGAGTCTTTAGATATTTGAAGGGTACTTCAGAGTATTCTTTGTGTTATCATGGTAATTTAGTTGGAGACATGACTTCCCTTGATATCCATGGTTATGTGGATTCAGATTGGGCAGGTGATATTGATAGCAGAAGATCCACCAGTGCTTATGTGTTTACTTTGTTTGGTGGTGCAATTAGTTGGATGAGTAAGCGACAGGCTGTGGTTGCTTTATCCACTACTGAAGCAGAGTATATGGTAGCTACTCATGCTTGTAAAGAGGCCATTTGGCTTAAGAGACTGTGTTCAGATATTGGAATAAAACAAGGTACAGTGAAAGTTTACTGTGACAGTCAGAGTGCAATTAGCCTAGCTAAGAACCTGACATTTCATGCCCGTACCAAACATATTGATGTTCAGTATCATTTTGTTAGAGATATGGTCGAAGATGGTAGGGTGAAGCTGGTTAAGGTGGAAACTTTGATGAATGTTACAGATGCTTTAACTAAGGCTGTGAGCACAGAGAAGTTCAGATGGTGTTCAGAGTCTATGGGCCTTATGGCCCCTAGCAATTGATTCGTTGTGTTGACATTCCCTTCCGCTCATGCAAGGTGTTCGACAAGTGGGAGATTTGTTGGGAAAAATGGTGTCTCAACCTTGCATTGATGCGAGGTTACTATTTATAGTAAGTTTTCATTTGAGCACGAAATGGTGCGAAACTCTCCCTGAAGCTTCTGGTTGGTTAGATAAGCATTCCGGTAAAGTTTCGTCGCAAGGTCATAGCTAGTTTTGAAGATATTAAAGTTTTCGTCTTGGAGGGGTGCGATAAAATATTTAAACTTAATTTTGGGGACTTTAGAGGCTCTGAAATGCCTTGAAAAGTGGCCCTTTCCAGTTACGAGGTGATAGAGAACTTCGCAAGCTTTCTGGCGCTTCAAACGGTTCGTCAATCGGACACCCGGCTCTTAAGTGATGGCCTCCGGAAGTTTGTACTCCTGAAATAAGAAAAATAATTTGTATCGGATACATAAATGAGCTGTAAAAGGAAGTGACATGTGTTGATGTGTGCTTTAACATGTCATAGGGTGTCTAGAAGGGAGATAAGGTCGGCTACACCTTATTGGGTGGTTTTAGCCCATTGTTTTGTAATACCGTTTGACAGTTTCTTGCATTGTATCTCCTATTTATGAAGTGTGTGAGATAGAGGTTGTGTTTAAGAGTCTTATGGCTATTGAGTTGCCTCTGAATCTCTGATTAGTGGTACTCCTGCGAAGAGATTGCTTTGCAAGTATGTTGTAATCTGTTTTTGATTACTGAATAAAATATTGAGCTGCTTTTGGAGGGTGGGGTTTTTCTCCCGAAAGGGTTTTCCCCATGTAAATCATTGTGTTGTGGTATGAACGCTATTATATCTATTTATATTTTCTGTAACTGTTGTAATGATCTGAAAAAGTTTTGCATTACTCTCCTCTCAAGGTTAGTGTAGGAAGTTGTTTCCGCTACTTAACTTCCTTACAAGTGGTATCAGAGCTTGATCACCTTTGGTTTCAATTGTGGGCAGTTGGGTTTTTTGAACTAATCCAGATTTGAGTGGGACCTTGTGCAAACGACACTTTTTGATCTTGTTGCTGGAATATTCAGATGGCGAGTTCGTCAGGGAGAATAGAGGTGGAGAAATTTAATGGAAGTAATTTTGAGATGTGGAAGCTGAAGATGGAAGATCTGCTAATAGATCGAGATCTTTAGGATGCTGTTGATGCGAATGTCCAGAGGCCCTCAGATCCTACTGTGGCAGCTTAGTATGATGTTATGGACCGAAAAGCCAAGGGTCTAATCAGACTGTGCCTGGCAGACTCTGTTCTAATCAATGTCCATGAAGAAAACTCTGCAAAGAAGCTATGGACTAAGCTTGGTGAGATGTATCAAGTGAAATCTTTATTAAATCAAATTTTCTTAAGAAAGAAATTGTATTCCTTGAAGATGGAAGAGGGTGGACGAATTGCAGACCACCTGGAAGCATTCAATATGTTGGTGGCTCAATTAGTATCCGTCGGTGTTAAGATGGATGAGGAGGAGAAATGTCAGATCTTGCTTTGCTCTTTGCCTGATTCGTGGGATTCTCTTGTTATGGCTATCGGTATTACTTCTGTTGTTTTGAAATCTGAAGATGTGGTGGGTGCCCTACTCGGTAAAGAGATGCGAAGGAAGGTATCCATCAGTTCAAAGGAAGCCCTAACCATTCATGGAAGACCTAAGGAGAAAGGCAAGAAGAATGAGAAGCATGACAAGTCCAAATCCAAAGGGAGATCGAAATCTCATGGAAAGTCCAAAGTCATTTGCTAGAATTGCAGTAAACTGGGTCACATCCGTAAGGACTGCAAAGAAGAAAAGAAGAAGAAAAAGAAAAAGTTCGATTCTGATTCTGAGTCTGACAAGGAAGATGGCGATGCATTTATTGCGGCTTTGGCGACTCATGCAGGTAATGATGCCTGGCTAATTGACTCAGGTGCATCTTTTCATATGACTTCCAATAGAAATTGGTTTTCTGAATATGAAGGATTTAATGGAGGTAAGGTGTACTTGCGTGATGATTCACCTCTAGACATTGTTGGTCGAGGTAAAGTTAGAATCAGGTTTTCTGATGGTAGAATAAAAAGGATTAATGGTGCACTGCATATCCTTGGATTAAAACGAAACCTGTTATCTGTGAGCAAACTAATAGATGCAGGTGTGCAGGTAGTCTTTTCTGAAATAGGATGTAAGATGATTAAGGGTGCTATGGTAGTTGCTAGAGGTGTCAGGTTCGGCACTTTGTATAAGCTTGAAGCATACACTGTTGAGTGTAATAGCACTTCTGTAAAAAGTAAATCTGTGGATACTTCACTGGAAGATTTGAAGGTTTCACCTTCAGCAGATGGAAATGGTTTTTGGGTACCTAAGGGTGCTCTTTCGTCTGAAGAAAAGTTACCTGCAGAGAAGACTATGTTATGGCACCAGAGACTTGGCCACATTGGAGAAAAGGGTCTAAGGACCTTAAAAAACAAAAACCTTGTTGAAGGTTTGAATGATTGTAATCTTGACTTTGATTTCTGTGAGCATTGCATTTATGGAAAACAAAACCACGTTCATTTTTACTCGAGTTCTCATAAAACTTGTGGTGTTTTGGATCTTATCCATTCTGATGTGTTTGGTCCAGTAAATGTCTCTTCGATTGGAAAATCCACATATTATGTTTCGTTTATTGATGATTTTAGTAGAAGGACATGGGTATATTTTCTAAAGAGTAAATCTGAAGTTTTTAGTCATTTTAAAGAATTTAAAGCAATGGTTGAGTTGCAGACTGGAAAGAAAATAAAATGTTTGAGAACTGATAATGGCGGTGAGTTTTGCTCTAATGATTTTGATAGATTCTGTAAAGACTGTGGAATTAATAGGCAGAAGACAACTCCGTATTGTCCATAGAAGAATGGAGTTGCAGAAAGAATGAACAGGACACTGATGGAGAAGGCTAGGAGTATGTTGAGTGGTGCTGGTCTCTAACAAAAGTTTTGGGCTGAAGCTGTTGCCACTGCTTGCTACCTGATTAACAGGTCTCCTACATCAGCTCTTATTGGTAAAATGCCTATGGAAGCATGGTCAGGTCACAAGCCTTCATTGAGACATCTTAGAGTTTTTGGGTGCGAGGCATATGCACATGTGCCAAAGGAGAAGCGAACAAAGTTGGAGAACAAGGCTGTGAAATGTATCTTCATCGGGTATAGTTATGGTGTGAAAGGATAGAAGCTTTGGGACCCTGTTGCACAAAAGGTAATTCATAGTAGAAGTGTTATTTTTAGAGAAATTAAGTCTCCTTCTGTTACATTGCAGCCAGAACAGACTAAAAAAGAAGATGTGATTCAACTTCCTTCTACACCTAAAAGAGTTGAATCGAGACCCCTAGATAGGCAAGAATTTGAGGAGAGCTCGTTTAGCTCTGAATCTTCAGAAGAGGAGGAAGAACCTCCAACTCAGCTTGTTCGAAGGTCTACAAGACATAGACAACCACCTGAAAGGTATTCACCTGATGATTGGAGATGTATTTTTACTCTGAATACTAGTGTGGATGAACCGAAATCTGTAGAAGAGGCATTAGGTATGAATGATGCAGAATCCTGGAAGATTGCTATGGAGGAAGAAATGGCAGCTTTGAAAAAGAATGATACATGGGATCTTGTACCATTGCCTGAAGGACGAAAACCTGTTGGTTGTAAATGGGTGTTCAAGAAAAAGATTGGTTCAGATGGAAGCATTGAAAAGTATAAAGCAAGGTTGGTTGCAAAAGGCTACTCTCAGGTTGAGGGTGTTGATTATGGTGAGATATTTTCTCCTATTGCAAAAATGACGTCCATTAGATTTTTGCTTTCTATTGCTACTGCTTATGATTTAGAGGTTGAACAAATGGATGTGAAAACTGCTTTCCTTCATGGTGATTTGGAGGAAGATATTTATATGACACAGCCGAAACACTATGTGGTGAAAGGCAAAAGTAATTTGGTCTGTAAATTGAAGAAATCTTTGTCTGGCCTCAAACAAAGTCCTAGGATGTGGTACCAGAAATTTGATACATATGTGTTGAGTTTGGGATTTGAACATTCTAAATCAGATCACTGTGTTTATTATAAATCTTATGGTGATCGTTTCTTATTCATTGCATTGTATGTTGATGATATGTTATTCATTGGTAAAGGGAAAGGTATGATTTCAGAACTGAAGTCTCAGCTCACTGTTAAATTTGAAATGAAAGATCTTGGTGCAGCAAAGCACATTCTTGGGATGGAAATTAGAAGAGATAGGGTGAAAAGAAATCTATGGCTAGGCCAGAGTAAGTATGTGAATTCAGTGTTACAGAGGTTCAACATGCATAATTGTAGACCATTGAGTGTTCATTTTACAGTTGGAATGAAACTATCTATTTCAGATTGTCCAACATCCCCATTGGAGATGGAAGACATGAGCAGAGTGCCTTACCAGAGTGCGGTTGGAAGCTTGATGTATGGTATGGTCTGTACTAGACCAGACATTGCCCAAGCAGTGGGAGTACTTTCTAGATATATGTCTAATCTTGGTAGAGTTCATTGGGATGCAGTCAAAAGAGTCTTCAGATATTTGAAGGGTACTTCAGAGTATTCTTTGTGTTATCATGGTAATTCAGTTGGAGACATGACTTCCCTTGATATCCATGGTTATGTGGATTCAGATTGGGCAGGTGATATTGATAGCAGAAGATCCACCAGTGCTTATGTGTTTACTTTGTTTGGTGGTGCAATTAGTTGGATGAGTAAGCGACAGGCTGTGGTTGCTTTATCCACTACTGAAGCAGAGTATATGGCAGCTACTCATGCTTGTAAAGAGGCCATTTGGCTTAAGAGACTGTGTTCAGATATTGGAATAAAACAAGGTACAGTGACAGTTTACTGTGACAGTCAGAGTGCAATTAACCTAGCTAAGAACCCGACATTTCATGCCCGGACCAAACATATTGATGTTCAGTATCATTTTGTTAGAGATATGGTCGAAGATGGTAGGGTGAAGCTGGTTAAGGTGGAAACTTTGATGAATGTTGCAGATGCTTTAACTAAGGCTGTGAGCACAGAGAAGTTCAGATGGTGTTCAGAGTCTATGGGCCTTATGGCCCCTAGCAATTGATTCGTTGTGTTGACATTCCCTTCCGCTCATGCAAGGTGTTCGACAAGTGGGAGATTTGTTGGAAAAAATGGTGTCTCAACCTCACATTTATGCGAGGTTACTATTTATAGTAAGTTTTCATTTGAGCACAAAATGGTACGGACCTCTCCCTGAAGCTTCTAGTTGGCTAGATAAGTATTCCGGTAAAGTTTCGTCGCAAGGTCATAGCTAGTTTTGAAGATATTAAAATTTTCGTCTTGGAGGGGTGCAATAAAATATTTAAACTTAATTTTGGGGACTTTAGAGGCTCCAAAATGCCATGAAAAGTGGCTGTAGCCGGTTACGAGGTGATAGAGCACTTCGCGAGCTTTCCGGCGCTTCAAACGGTTTGTCAATCGGACACCCGGTTCTCAAGTTATGGCCTCCGAAAGTTTGTACTCCTGAAATAGGAAAAATAATTTGTATCGGATACATAAATGACCTGTAAAAGGGAGCGACACGTGTTGATGTGTACTTTAACATGTCATAGGGCGTATAGAAGGGAGATAAGGTCGGCTACACCTTATTGGGTGGTTTTAGCCCATAGTTTTGTAATACCGTTTGACAGTTTCTTGTGTTGTATCTCCTATTTATGAGGTGTGTGAGATAGAGGTTGTGTGTAAGAGTCTTATGGCTATTGAGTTGCTTCTGAATCTCTGATTAGTGGTACTCCTGCAAAGAGCTTGCTCTGCAAGTATGTTGTAATCTGTTTTTGATTGCTGAATAAAATATTGAGCTGCTTTTGGAGGTTGGGGTTTTTCTCCCGAAAGGGTTTTCTCCACGTAATCATTGTGTTGTGGTATGAATGCTATTATATCCATTTCTGTTTTCTGTAACTGTTGTAATGATCTGAAAAAGTTTTGCATTACCCTCCTCTCAAGGTTAGTGTAGGAAGTTGTTCCCCTACTTAACTTCCTTACAAGTGGTATCAGAGCTTGATCACCTTTGGTTTCAATTGTGGGCAGTTGGGTTTTTTGAACTAATCCAGATTTGAGTGGGAGCTTGTGCAAAAGACACTTTTTGATCTTGTTGCAGGAATATTCAGATGGCGAGTTCGTCAGGGAGAATAGAGGTGGAGAAATTTAATGGAAGTAATTTTGAGATGTGGAAGCTGAAGATGGAAGATCTGCTAATAGATCGAGATCTTTGGGATGCTGTTGATGCGATTGTCCAAAGGCCCTCAGATCATACTGCGGCAGCTCAGTATGATGTTATGGACCGAAAAGCCAAGGGTCTAATCAGACTGTGCCTGGCAGACTCTGTTCTAATCAATGTCCATGAAGAAAACTCTGCAAAGAAGCTATGGACTAAGCTTGGTGAGATGTATCAAGTGAAATCTTTATTAAATCGAATTTTCTTAAGAAAGAAATTGTATTCCTTGAAGATGGAAGATGGTGGACGAATTGCAGACCACCTGGAAGCATTCAATATGTTGGTGGCTCAATTAGTATCCGTCGGTGTTAAGACGGACGAGGAGGAGAAATGTCAGATCTTGCTTTGCTCTTTGCCTGATTCGTGGGATTCTCTTGTTATGGCTATCGGTATTACTTCTGTTGTTTTGAAATCTGAAGACGTGGTGGGTGCCCTACTCGATGAAGAGATGTGAAGGAAGGTATCCATCAGTTCAAAGGAAGCCCTAACCATTCATGGAAGACCTAAGGAGAAAGGCAAGAAGAATGAGAAGCACGACAAGTCCAAATCCAAAGGGAGATCGAAATCTCCTGGTAAGTCCAAAGTCATTTGCTGGAATTGCAGTAAACCGGGTCACATCCATAAGGACTGCAAAGAAGAAAAGAAAAAGAAAAAGAAAAAGTTCGATTCTGATTCTGAGTTCGACAAGGAAGATGGCGATGCATTTATTGCGGCTTTGGCGACTCATGCAGCTAATGATGCCTGGATAATTGACTTAGGTACATCTTTTCATATGACTTCCAATTGAAATTGGTTTTCTGAATATGAAGGATTTAATGGAGGTAAGGTGTACTTGGGTGATGATTCACCTCTAGACATTGTTGGTCGAGGTAAAGTTAGAATCAGGTTTTCTGATGGTAGAATACAAAGGATTAATGGTGTACAGCATATCCCTGGATTAAAACGAAACCTGTTATCTGTGAGCAAACTAATAGATGCAGGTGTGCAGGTAGTCTTTTCTGAAACAGGATGTAAGATGATTAAGGGTGCTATGGTAGTTGCTAGAGGTGTCAGGTTTGGCACTTTGTATAAGCTTGAAGCATACACTGTTGAGTGTAATAGCACTTCTGTAAAAAGTAAATCTGTGGATACTTCACTGGAAGATTTGAAAGTTTCACCTTCAGCAGATGGAAATGGTTTTTGGGTACCTAAGGGTGCTCTTTCGTCTGAAGCAAAGTTACCTGTAGAGAAGACTATGTTATGGCACCAGAGACTTGGCCACATTGGAGAAAAGGGTCTAAGGACCTTAAAAAATAAAAACCTTTTTGAAGGTTTGAATGATTGTAATCTTGACTTTGATTTCTGTGAGCATTGCATTTATGGAAAACAAAACCGCGTTCATTTTTACTCGAGTTCTCATAAAACTTGTGGTGTTTTGGATCTTATCCATTCTGATGTGTTTGGTCCAGTAGATGTCTCTTCGATTGGAAAATCCACATATTATGTTTTGTTTATTGATGATTTTAGTAGAAGGACATGCATATATTTTCTAAAGAGTAAATCTGAAGTTTTTAGTCATTTTAAAGAATTTAAAGCAATGGTTGAGTTGCAGACTGGAAAGAAAATAAAATGTTTGAGAACTGATAATGGCGGTGAGTTTTGCTCTAATGATTTTGATAGATTCTGTAAAGACTGTGGAATTAACAGGTAGAAGACAACTCCGTATTCTCCATAGCAGAATGGAGTTGCAGAAAGAATGAACAGGACACTGATGGAGAAGGCTAGGAGTATGTTGAGTGGTGCTGGTCTCTAACAAAAGTTTTGGGCTGAAGCTGTTGCCACTGCTTGCTACCTGATTAACAGGTCTCCTACATCAGCTCTTATTGATAAAACGCCTATGGAAGCATGGTCAGGTCACAAGCCTTCATTGAGACATCTTAGAGTTTTTGGGTGCGAGGCATATGCACATGTGCCAAAGGAGAAGCGAACAAAATTGGAGAACAAGGCTGTGAAATGTATCTTCATCGGGTATAGTTATGGTGTGAAAGGATAGAAGCTTTGGGACCCTGTTGCACAAAAGGTAATTCATAGTAGAAGTGTTATTTTTAGAGAAAGTAAGTCTCCTTCTGTTACATTGCAGCCAGAACAGAATAAAAAAGAAGATGTGATTCAACTTCCTTCTACACCTGAAAGAGTTGAATCGAGACCCCTAGATAGGCAAGAATTTGAGGAGAGCTCGTTTAGCTCTGAATCTTCAGAAGAGGAGGAAGAACCTCCAACTCAGCTTGTTCGAAGGTCTACAAGAAATAGACAACCACCTGAAAGGTATTCACCTGATGATTGGAGATGTATTTTTTCTCTGAATACTAGTGTGGATGAACCGAAATCTGTAGAAGAGGCATTAGGTATGAATGATGCAGAATCCTGGAAGATTGCTATGGAGGAAGAAATGGCAGCTTTGAAAAAGAATGATACATGGGATCTTGTACCATTGCCTGAAGGACGAAAACCTGTTGGTTGTAAATGGGTGTTCAAGAAAAAGATTGGTTCAGATGGAAGCATTGAAAAGTATAAAGCAAGGTTGGTTGCAAAAGGCTACTCTCAGGTTGAGGGTGTTGATTACGGTGAGATATTTTCTCCTGTTGTAAAAATGACGTCCATTAGATTTTTGCTTTCTATTGCTACTGCTTATGATTTAGAGGTTGAACAAATGGATGTGAAAACTGCTTTCCTTCATGGTGATTTGGAGGAAGATATTTATATGACACAGCCGAAACACTATGTGGTGAAAGGCAAAAGTAATTTGGTCTGTAAATTGAAGAAATCTTTGTATGGCCTCAAACAAAGTCCTAGGATGTGGTACCAGAAATTTGATACATATGTGTTGAGTTTGGGATTTGAACGTTCTAAATCAGATCACTGTGTTTATTATAAATCTTATGGTGATCGTTTCTTATTCATTGCATTGTATGTTGATGATATGTTATTCATTGGTAAAGGGAAAGGTATGATTTCAGAACTAAAGTCTCAGCTCGCTGCTAAATTTGAAATGAAAGATCTTGGTGCAGCAAAGCACATTCTTGGGATGGAAATTAGAAGAGATAGGGTGAATAGAAAGCTATGGCTAGGCCAGAGTAAGTATGTGAATTCAGTGTTACAGAGGTTCAACATGCATAATTGTAGAGCGTTGAGTGTTCCTTTTACAGTTGGAATGAAACTATCTATTTCAGATTGTCCAACATCCCCATTGGAGATGGAAGACATGAGCAGAGTGCCTTACCAGAGTGCGGTTGGAAGCTTGATGTATGCTATGGTCTGTACTAGACCAGACATTGCCCAAGCAGTGGGAGTACTTTCTAGATATATGTCTAATCTTGGTAGAGTTCATTGGGATGCAGTCAAAAGAGTCTTCAGATATTTGAAGGGTACTTCAGAGTATTCTTTGTGTTATCATGGTAATTCAGTTGGAGACATGACTTCCCTTGATATCCATGGTTATGTGGATTCAGATTGGGCAGGTGATATTGATAGCAGAAGATCCACCAGTGCTTATGTGTTTACTTTGTTTGGTGGTGCAATTAGTTGGATGAGTAAGCGACAGACTGTGGTTGCTTTATCCATTACTGAAGCAGAGTATATGGTAGCTACTCATGCTTGTAAAGAGGCCATTTGGCTTAAGAGACTGTGTTCAGATATTGGAATAAAACAAGGTACAGTGACAGTTTACTGTGACAGTCAGAGTGCAATTAGCCTAGCTAAGAACCCGACATTTCATGCCCGGACCAAACATATTGATGTTCAGTATCATTTTGTTAGAGATATGGTCGAAGATGGTAGGGTGAAGCTGGTTAAGGTGGAAACTTTGATGAATGTTGCAGATGCTTTAACTAAGGCTGTGAGCACAGAGAAGTTCAGATGGTGTTCAGAGTCTATGGGCCTTATGGCCCCTAGCAATTGATTCGTTGTGTTGACATTCCCTTCCGCTCATGCAAGGTGTTCGACAAGTGGGAGATTTGTTGGAAAAAATGGTGTCTCAACCTCGCATTTATGCGAGGTTACTATTTATAGTCAGTTTTCATTTGAGCACGAAATGGTGCGAAACTCTCCCTGAAGCTTCTGGTTGGCTAGATAAGCATTCCGGTAAAGTTTCATCGCAAGGTCATAGCTAGTTTTGAAGATATTAAAGTTTTCGTCTTGGAGGGGTGCAATAAAATATTTAAACTTAATTTTGGGGACTTTAGAGGCTCCGAAATGCCCTGAAAAGTGGCCATAGCCAGTTACGAGGTGATAGAGCACTTCGCGAGCTTTCCGGCGCTTCAAACGATTCGTCAATCGGACACCCGGTTCTCAAGTTATGGCCTCCGGAAGTTTGTACTCCTGAAATAGGAAAAATAATTTGTATCGGATACATAAATGAGCTGTAAAAGGGAGCGACACGTGTTGATGTGTGCTTTAACATGTCATAGGGCGTCTAGAAGGGAGATAAGGTCGGCTACACCTTATTGGGTGGTTTTAGCCCATGGTTTTGTAATACCGTTTGACAGTTTCTTGTATTGTATCTCCTATTTATGAGGTGTGTGAGATAGAGGTTGTGTGTAAGAGTCTTATGGCTATTGAGTTGCTTCTGAATCTCTGATTAGTGGTACTCCTGCAAAGAGCTTGCTCTGCAAGTATGTTGTAATCTGTTTTTGATTGCTGAATAAAATATTGAGCTGCTTTTGGAGGGTGGGGTTTTTCTCCCGAAAGGGTTTTCTCCACGTAAATCATTGTGTTGTGGTATGAATGCTATTATATCCATTTCTATTTTCTGTAACTGTTGTAATGATCTGAAAAAGTTTTGCATTACCCTCCTCTCAAGGTTAGTGTAGGAAGTTGTTTCCGCTACTTAACTTCCTTACAAGTGGTATCAGAGCTTGATCACCTTTGGTTTCAATTGTGGGCAGTTGGGTTTCTTGAACTAATCCAGATTTGAGTGGGAGCTTGTGCAAAAGACACTTTTTGATCTTGTTGCAGGAATATTCAGATGGCGAGTTCGTCAGGGAGAATAAAGGTGGAGAAATTTAATGGAAGTAATTTTGAGATGTGGAAGCTGAAGATGGAAGATCTGCTAATAGATCGAGATCTTTGGGATGCTGTTGATGCGAATGTCCAAAGGCCCTCAGATCATACTGCGGCAGCTCAATATGATGTTATGGACCGAAAAGCCAAGGGTCTAATCAGACTGTGCCTGGCAGACTCTGTTCTAATCAATGTCCATGAAGAAAACTCTGCAAAGAAGCTATGGACTAAGCTTGGTGAGATGTATCAAGTGAAATCTTTATTAAATCGAATTTTATTAAGAAAGAAATTGTATTCCTTGAAGATGGAAGAGGGTGGACGAATTGCAGACCACCTGAAAGCATTCAATATGTTGGTGGCTCAATTAGTATCCGTCGGTGTTAAGATGGACGAGGAGGAGAAATGTCAGATCTTGCTTTGCTCTTTGCCTGATTCGTGGGATTCTCGTGTTATGGCTATCGGTAGTACTTCTATTGTTTTGAAATCTGAAGACGTGGTGGGTGCCCTACTCGGTGAAGAGATGCAAAGGAAGGTATCCATCAGTTCAAAGGAAGCCCTAACCATTCATGGAAGACCTAAGGAGAAAGGCAAGAAGAATGAGAAGCACGACAAGTCCAAATCCAAAGGGAGATCGAAATCTCCTGGAAAGTCCAAAGTCATTTGCTGGAATTGCAGTAAACAGGGTCACATCCATAAGGACTGCAAAGAAGAAAAGATGAAGAAAAAGAAAATGTTCGATTCTGATTCTGAGTCTGACAAGGAAGATGGCGATGCATTTATTGCGGCTTTGGCGACTCATGCAGGTAATGATGCCTGGCTAATTGACTCAGGTGCATCTTTTCATATGACTTCCAATAGAAATTGGTTTTCTGCAACATGGCCTCTTTACAAGCATGAGTAGCTGCCATATACTCTGCTTCAGTAGTGGATAAAGCAACCACAGCCTGTCGCTTACTCATCCAACTAATTGCACCACCAAACAAAGTAAACACATAAGCACTGGTGGATCTTCTGCTATGAATTACCTTTTGTGCAACAGGGTCCCAAAGCTTGTATCCTTTCACACCATAACTATACCCGATGAAGATACATTCATGAGTAGCTGCCATATACTCTGCCATAACACAACGAATCAATTGCTAGGGGCCATAAGGCCCATAGACTCTGAACACCATCTGAACTTCTCTGTGCTCACAGCCTTAGTTAAAGCATCTGCAACATTCATCAAAGTTTCCACCTTAACCAGCTTCACCCTACCATCTTCGACCATATCTCTAACAAAATGATACTGAACATCAATATGTTTGGTCCGGGCATGAAATGTCGGGTTCTTAGCTAGGCTAATTGCACTCTGACTGTCACAGTAAACTATCACTATACCTTGTTTTATTCCAATATCTGAACACAGTCTCTTAAGCCAAATTACCTCTTTACAAGCATGAGTAGCTGCCATATACTCTGCTTCAGTAGTGGATAAAGCAACCACAGCCTGTCGCTTACTTATCCAACTAATTGCACCACCAAACAAAGTAAACACATAAGCACTGGTGGATCTTCTGCTATGAATTACCTTTTGTGCAACAGGGTCCCAAAGTTTCCACCTTAACTAGCTTCACCCTACCATCTTCGACCATATCTCTAACAAAATGATACTGAACATCAATATGTTTGGTCCGGGCATGAAATGTCGGGTTCTTAGCTAGGCTAATTGCACTCTGACTGTCACAGTAAACTATCAGTGTACCTTGTTTTATTCCAATATCTGAACACAGTCTCTTAAGCCAAATGGCCTCTTTACAAGCATGAGTAGCTGCCATATACTCTGCTTCAGTAGTGGATAAAGCAACCACAGCCTGTCGCTTACTCATCCAACTAATTGCACCACCAAACAAAGTAAACACATAAGCACTGGTGGATCTTCTGCTATGAATTACCTTTTGTGCAACAGGGTCCCAAAGTTTCCACCTTAACCAGCTTCACCCTACCATCTTCGACCATATCTCTAACAAAATGATACTGAACATCAATATGTTTGGTCCGGGCATGAAATGTCGGGTTCTTAGCTAGGCTAATTGCACTCTGACTGTCACAGTAAACTGTCACTGTATCTTGTTTTATTCCAATATCTGAACACAGTCTCTTAAGCCAAATGGCCTCTTTACAAGCATGAGTAGCTGCCATATACTCTGCTTCAGTAGTGGATAAAGCAACCACAGCCTGTCGCTTACTTATCCATTTAATTGCACCACCAAACAAAGTAAACACATAAGCATTGGTGGATCTTCTGCTATGAATTACCTTTTGTGCAATAGGGTCCCAAAACTTGTATCCTTTCACACCATAACTATACCCGATGAAGGGTGGGGTTTTTCTCCCGAAAGGGTTTTCTCCACGTAAATTATTGTGTTGTGGTATGAATGCTATTATATCCATTTCTATTTTCTGTTATTGTTGTAATGATCTGAAAAAGTTTTGCATTACCCTCCTCTCAAGGTTAGTGTAGGAAGTTGTTTCCGCTACTTAACTTCCTTACAAGTGGTATCAGAGCTTGATCACCTTTGGTTTCAATTGTGGGTAGTTGGGTTTTTTGAACTAATCCAGATTTGAGTGGGAGCTTGTGCAAAAGACACTTTTTGATCTTGTTGCAGGAATATTTAGATGGCGAGTTCGTCAGGGAGAATAGAGGTGGAGAAATTTAATGGAAGTAATTTTGAGATGTGGAAGCTGAAGATGGAAGATCTGCTAATAGATCGAGATCTTTGGGATGCTGTTGATGCGAATGTGCAAAGGCCCTCAGATCATACTGCGGCAGCTCAGTATGATGTTATGGACCGAAAAGCCAAGGGTCTAATCAGACTGTACCTGGCAGACTCTGTTCTAATCAATGTCCATGAAGAAAACTCTGCAAAGAAGCTATGGACTAAGCTTGGTGAGATGTATCAAGTGAAATCTTTATTAAATCGAATTTTCTTAAGAAAGAAATTGTATTCCTTGAAGATGGAAGAGGGTGGACGAATTGCAGACCACCTGAAAGCATTCAATATGTTGGTGGCTCAATTAGTATCCGTCGGTGTTAAGATGGACGAGGAGGAGAAATGTCAGATCTTTCTTTGCTCTTTGCCTGATTCGTGAGATTCTCTTGTTGTGGCTATCGGTAGTACTTCTGTTGTTTTGAAATCTGAAGACGTGGTGGGTGCCCTACTCGGTGAAGAGATGCGAAGGAAGGTATCCATCAGTTCAAAGGAAGCCCTAACCATTCATGGAAGACCTAAGGAGAAAGGAAAGAAGAATGAGAAGCACGACAAGTCCAAATCCAAAGGGAGATCGAAATCTCCTGGAAAGTCCAAAGTCATTTGCTGGAATTGCAGTAAACCGGGTCACATCCGTAAGGACTGCAAAGAAGAAAAGAAGAAGAAAAAGAAAAAGTTCGATTCTGATTCTGAGTCCGACAAGGAAGATGGCGATGCATTTATTGCGGCTTTGGCGACTCATGCAGGTAATGATGCCTGGCTAATTGACTCAGGTGCATCTTTTCATATGACTTCCAATAGAAATTGGTTTTCTGCAACATGGCCTCTTTACAAGCATGAGTAGCTGCCATATACTCTGCTTCAGTAGTGAATAAAGCAACCACAGCCTGTCGCTTACTCATCCAACTAATTGCACCACCAAACAAAGTAAACACATAAGCACTAGTGGATCTTCTGCTATGAATTACCTTTTGTGCAACAGGTTCCCAAAGCTTGTATCCTTTCACACCATAACTATACCCGATGAAGATACATTCATGAGTAGCTGCCATATACTCTGCCATAACACAACGAATCAATTGCTAGGGGCCATAAGGCCCATAGACTCTGAACACCATCTGAACTTCTCTGTGCTCACAGCCTTAGTTAAAACATCTGCAACATTCATCAAAGTTTCCACCTTAACCAGCTTCACCCTACCATCTTCGACCATATCTCTAACAAAATGATACTGAACATCAATATGTTTGGTCCGGGCATGAAATGTCGAGTTCTTAGCTAGGCTAATTGCACTCTGACTGTCACAGTAAACTGTCACTGTACCTTGTTTTATTCCAATATCTGAACACAGTCTCTTAAGCCAAATGGCCTCTTTACAAGCATGAGTAGCTGCCATATACTCTGCTTCAGTAGTGGGTAAAGCAACCACAGCCTGTCACTTACTCATCCAACTAATTGCACCACCAAACAAAGTAAACACATAAGCACTGGTGGATCTTCTGCTATGAATTACCTTTTGTGCAACAGGGTCCCAAAGCTTGTATCCTTTCACACCATAACTATACCCGATGAAGATACATTCATGAGTAGCTGCCATATACTCTGCCATAACACAACGAATCAATTGCTAGGGGCCATAAGGCCCATAGACTCTGAACACCATCTGAACTTCTCTGTGCTCACAGCCTTAGTTAAAGCATCTGCAACATTCATCAAAGTTTCCACCTTAACCAGCTTCACCCTACCATCTTCGACCATATCTCTAACAAAATGATACTGAACATCAATATGTTTGGTCCGGGCATGAAATGTCGGGTTCTTAGCTAGGCTAATTGTACTCTGACTGTCACAGTAAACTGTCACTGTACCTTGTTTTATTCCAATATCTGAACACAGTCTCTTAAGCCAAATGGCCTCTTTACAAGCATGAGTAGCTGCAATATACTCTGCTTCAGTAGTGGATAAAGCAACCACAGCCTGTCGCTTACTCATCCAACTAATTGCACCACCAAACAAAGTAAACACATAAGCACTGGTGGATCTTCTGCTATGAATTACCTTTTGTGCAACAGGGTCCCAAAGCTTGTATCCTTTCACACCATAACTATACCCGATGAAGGGTGGGGTTTTTCTCCTGAAAGGATTTTCTCCACGTAAATCATTGTGTTGTGGTATGAATGCTATTATATCCATTTCTATTTTCTGTAACTGTTGTAATGATCTGAAAAAGTTTTGCATTACCCTCCTCTCAAGGTTAATGTAGGAAGTTGTTTCCGCTACTTAACTTCCTTACAAGTGGTATCAGAGCTTGATCACCTTTGGTTTCAATTATAGGCAGTTGGGTTTTTTGAACTAATCCACATTTGAGTGGGAGCTTGTGCAAAAGACACTTTTTGATCTTGTTGCAGGAATATTCAGATGGCGAGTTCGTCAGGGAGAATAGAGGTGGAGAAATTTAATGGAAGTAATTTTGAGATGTGGAAGCTGAAGATGGAAGATCTGCTAATAGATCGAGATCTTTGAGATGCTGTTGATGCGAATGTCCAAAGGCCCTCAGATCATACTGTGGCAGCTCAGTATGATGTTATGGACCGAAAAGCCAAGGGTCTAATCAGACTGTGCCTGGCAGACTCTGTTCTAATCAATGTCCATGAAGAAAACTCTGCAAAGAAGCTATGGACAAAGCTTGGTGAGGTGTATCAAGTGAAATCTTTATTAAACCGAATTTTCTTAAGAAAGAAATTGTATTCCTTGAAGATGGAAGAGGGTGGACGAATCGCAAACCACCTGAAAGCATTCAATATGTTGGTAGCTCAATTAGTATCCGTCGGTGTTAAGATAGACGAGGAGGAGAAATGTCAGATCTTGCTTTGCTCTTTACCTGATTCGTGGGATTCTCTTGTTATGGCTATCGGTATTACTTCTGTTGTTTTGAAATCTGAAGACGTGGTGGGTGCCCTACTCGGTGAAGAGATGCGAAGGAAGGTATCCATCAGTTCAAAGGAAGCCCTAACCATTCATGGAAGACCTAAGGAGAAAGGCAAGAAGAATGAGAAGCACGACAAGTCCAAATCCAAAGGGAGATCGAAATCTCCTGGAAAGTCCAAAGTCATTTGCTGGAATTGCAGTAAACCAGGTCACATCCGTAAGGACTGCAAAGAAGAAAAGAAGAAGAAAAAGAAAAAGTTCGATTCTGATTCTGAGTCCGACAAGGAAGATGGTGATGCATTTATTGCGGCTTTGGCGACTCATGCAGGTAATGATGCCTGGCTAATTGACTCAGGTGCATCTTTTCATATGACTTCCAATAGAAATTGGTTTTCTGAATATGAAGGATTTAATGGAGGTAAGGTGTACTTGGGTGATGATTCACCTCTAGACATTGTTGGTCGAGGTAAAGTTAGAATCAGGTTTTCTGATGGTAGAATAAAAAGGATTAATGGTGTACTGCATATCCCTGGATTAAAACAAAACCTGTTATCTGTGAGCAAACTAATAGATGCAGGTGTGCAGGTAGTCTTTTCTGAAACAGGATGTAAGATGATTAAGGGTGCTATGGTAGTTGCTAGAGGTGTCAGGCTTGGCACTTTGTATAAGCTTGAAGCATACACTGTTGAGTGTAATAGCACTTCTGTAAAAAGTAAATCTGTGGATACTTCACTGGAAGATTTGAAGGTTTCACCTTCAGCAGATGGAAATGGTTTTTGGGTACTTAAGGGTGCTCTTTCGTCTGAAGCAAAGTTACTTGCAGAGAAGACTATGTTATGGCACCAGAGACTTGGCCACATTGGAGAAAAGGGTCTAAGGACCTTAAAAAATAAAAACCTTGTTGAAGGTTTGAATGTTTGTAATCTTGACTTTGATTTCTGTGAGCATTGCATTTATGGAAAACAAAACCGCATTCATTTTTACTCGAGTTCTCATAAAACTTGTGGTGTTTTGGATCTTATCCATTCTGATGTGTTTGGTCCAGTAGATGTCTCTTCAATTGGAAAATCCACATATTATGTTTCGTTTATTGATGATTTTAGTAGAAGGACATGGGTATATTTTCTAAAGAGTAAATCTGAAGTTTTTAGTCATTTTAAAGAATTTAAAGCAATGGTTGAGTTGCAGACTGGAAAGAAAATAAAATGTTTGAGAGCTGATAATGGCGGTGAGTTTTGCTCTAATGATTTTGATAGATTCTGTAAAGACTGTGGAATTAACAGGCAGAAGACAACTCCGTATTCTCCACAGCAGAATGGAGTTGCAGAAAGAATGAACAGGACACTGATGGAGAAGGCTAGGAGTATGTTGAGTGGTGCTGGTCTCAAACAAAAGTTTTGGTTTGAAGCTGTTGCCACTGCTTGCTACCTAATTAACAGGTCTCCTACATCAGCTCTTGTTGATAAAACACCTGTGGAAGCATGGTCAGGTCACAAGCCTTCATTGAAACATCTTAGAGATTTTGGTTGCGAGGCATATGCACATGTGCCAAAGGAGAAGCGAACAAAGTTGGAGAACAAGGCTGTGAAATGTATCTTCATTGGGTATAGTTATGGTGTGAAAGGATAAAAGCTTTGGGACACTGTTGCACAAAAGGTAATTCATAGTAGAAGATCCACCAGTGCTTATGTGTTTACTTTGTTTGGTGGTGCAATTAGTTGGATGAGTAAGCGACAGGCTGTGGTTGCTTTATCCACTACTGAAGCAGAGTATATGGAAGCTACTCATGCTTGTAAAGAGGCCATTTGGCTTAAGAGACTGTGTTCAGATATTGGAATAAAACAAGGTACAATGACAGTTTACTGTGACAGTCAGAGTGCAATTAGCCTAGCTAAGAACCCGACATTTTATGCCCGGACCAAACATATTGATGTTCAGTATCATTTTGTTAGAGATATGGTCGAAGATGGTAGGGTGAAGCTGGTTAAGGTGGAAACTTTGATGAATGTTGTAGATGCTTTAACTAAGGCTGTGAGCACAAAGAAGTTCAGATGGTGTTCAGAGTCTATGGTCCTTATGGTCCCTAGCAATTGATTCATTGTGTTGACATTCCCTTCCGCTCAAGCAAGGTGTTCGACAAGTGAGAGATTTGTTGGGAAAAATGGTGTCTCAACCTCGCATTTATGCGAGGTTACTATTTATAGTAAGTTTTCATTTGAGCATGAAATGGTGCGAAACTCTCCCTGAAGCTTCTGGTTGGCTAGATAAGCATTCCGGTAAAGCTTCGTCACAAGGTCATAGCTAGTTTTGAAGATATTAAAGTTTTCATCTTGGAGAGGTGGAATAAAATATTTAAACTTAATTTTGGGGACTTTAGAGGCTCCAAAATGCCTTGAAAAGTGGCCACTGCCGGTTACGAGGTGATAGAGCACTTCGCGAGCTTTCCGGCGCTTCAAACGATTCGTCAATCGGACACCCGGTTCTCAAGTTATGGCCTCCTGAAGTTTGTACTCTTGAAATAGGAAAAATAATTTGTATCGGATACATAAATGACCTGTAAAAGGGAGCGACACGTGTTGATGTGTGCTTTAACATGTCATAGGGCGTCTAGAAGGGAGATAAGGTCAGCTACACCTTATTGGGTGGTTTTAGCCCATGGTTTTGTAATACCGTTTGACAGTTTCTTGTATTGTATCTCCTATTTATGAGGTGTGAGAGATAGAGGTTGTGTGTAAGAGTCTTATGGCTATTGAGTGGCCTCTGAATCTCTGATTAGTGGTACTCCTACGAAGAGCTTGCTCTGCAAGTATGTTGTAATCTGTTTTTGATTGCTGAATAAAATATTGAGCTGCTTTTGGAGGGTGGGGTTTTTTTCTCGAAAGGGTTTTCCCCACGTAAATCATTGTGTTGTGGTATGAATGCTATTATATCCATTTCTATTTTCTGTAACTGTTGTAATGATCTGAAAAAGTTTTGCATTACCCTCCTCTCAAGGTTAGTGTAGGAAGTTGTTTCCGCTACTTAACTTCCTTACAAGTGGTATCAGAGCTTGATCACCTTTGGTTTCAATTGTGGGCATTTGGGTTTTTTGAACTAATCCAGATTTGAGTGGGAGCTTGTGCAAAAGACACTTTTTGATCTTGTTGCAGGAATATTTAGATGGCGAGTTCGTCAGGGAGAATAGAGGTGGAGAAATGTAATGGAAGTAATTTTGAGATGTGGAAGCTGAAGATGGAAGATCTGCTAATAGATCGAGATCTTTGGGATGTTGTTGATGCGAATGTCCAAAGGCCCTCAGATCCTACTGCGGCAGCTCAGTATGATGTTATGGACCGAAAAACCAAGGGTCTAATCAGACTATGCCTGGCAGACTCTGTTCTAATCAATGTCCATGAAGAAAACTCTGCAAAGAAGCTATGGACTAAGCTTGGTGAGATGTATCAAGTGAAATCTTTATTAAATCGAATTTTATTAAGAAAGAAATTGTATTCCTTGAAGATGGAAGAGGGTGGACGAATTGCAGACCACCTGGAAGCATTCAATATGTTGGTGGCTCAATTAGTATTCGTCGGTGTTAAGATGGACGAGGAGGAGAAATGTCAGATCTTTCTTTGCTCTTTGCCTGATTCGTGGGATTCTCTTGTTATGGCTATTGGTATTACTTCTGTTGTTTTGAAATCTGAAGACGTGGTGGGTGCCCTACTCGGTGAAGAGATGCGAAGGAAGGTATCCATCAGTTCAAAGGAAGCCCTAACCATTCATGGAAGACCTAAGGAGAAAGGCAAGAAGAATGAGAAGCACGACAAGTCCAAATCCAAAGGGAGAGCGAAATCTCCTGGAAAATCCAAAGTCATTTGCTGGAATTGCAGTAAAGCGGGTCACATCCGTAAGGACTGCAAAGAAGAAAAGAAGAAGAAAAAGAAAAAGTTCGATTCTGATTCTGAGTCCGACAAGGAAGATGGCGATGCATTTATTGCGGCTTTGGCGACTCATGCAGGTAATGATGCCTGGCTAATTGACTCAGGTGCATCTTTTCATATGACTTCCAATAGAAATTGGTTTTCTGAATATGAAGGATTTAATGGAGGTAAAGTGTACTTGGGTGATGATTCACCTCTAGACATTGTTGGTCGAGGTAAAGTTAGAATTAGGTTTTCTTATGGTAGAATAAAAAGGGTTAATGGTGTACTGCATATCTCTGGATTAAAACGAAACCTGTTATCTGTGAGCAAACTAATAGATGCAGGTGTGCAGGTAGTCTTTTCTGAAACAGGATGTAAGATGATTAAGGGTGCTATGGTAGTTGCTAGAGGTGTCAGGTTTGGCACTTTGTATAAGCTTGAAGCATACACTGTTGAGTGTAATAGCACTTCTGTAAAAAGTAAATCTGTGGATACTTCACTGGAAGATTTGAAGGTTTCACCTTCAGGAGATGGAAATGGTTTTTGGGTACCTAAGGGTGCTCTTTCGTCTGAAGCAAAGTTACCTGTAGAAAAGACTATGTTATGGCACTAGAGACTTGGCCACATTGGAGAAAAGTGTCTAAGGACCTTAAAAAATAAAAACTTTGTTGAAGGTTTGAATGATTGTAATCTTGACTTTGATTTCTGTGAGCATTGCATTTATGGAAAACAAAACCGCGTTCATTTTTACTCGAGTTCTCATAAAACTTGTGGTGTTTTGGATCTTATCCATTCTGATGTGTTTGGTCCAGTAGATGTCTCTTCGATTGGAAAATCCACATATTATGTTTCGTTTATTGATGATTTTAGTAGAAGGACATGGGTATATTTTCTAAAGTGTAAATCTGAAGTTTTTAGTCATTTTAAAGAATTTAAAGCATTGGTTGAGTTGCAGACTGGAAAGAAAATAAAATGTTTGAGAACTGATAATGGCGGTGAGTTTTGCTCTAATGATTTTGATAGATTCTGTAAAGACTGTGGAATTAACAGGCAGAAGACAACTCCGTATTCTCCATAGCAGAATGGAGTTGCAGAAAGAATGAATAGGACACTGATGGAGAAGGTTAGGAGTATGTTGAGTGGTGCTGGTCTCTAACAAAAGTTTTGGGCTGAAGCTGTTGCCACTGCTTGCTACCTGATTAACAGGTCTCCTACATCAGCTCTTATTGATAAAACGCCTATGGAAGCATGGTCAGGTCACAAGCCTTCATTGAGACATCTTAGAGTTTTTGGGTGCGAGGCATATGCACATGTGCCAAAGGAGAAGCGAACAAAGTTGGAGAACAAGGCTGTGAAATGTATCTTCATCGGGTATAGTTATGGTGTGAAAGGATAGAAGCTTTGGGACCCTGTTGCACAAAAGGTAATTCATAGTAGAAGTGTTATTTTTAGAGAAATTAAGTCTCGTTCTGTTACATTGCAGCCAGAACAAACTAAAAAAGAAGATGTGATTCAACTTCCTTCTACACCTGAAAGAGTTGAATCGAGACCCCTAGATAGGCAAGAATTTGAGGAGAGCTCGTTTAGCTCTGAATCTTCAGAAGAGGAGGAAGAACCTCCAACTCAGCTTGTTCGAAGGTCTACAAGACATAGACAACCACCTGAACGGTATTCACCTGATGATTGGAGATGTATTTTTGCTCTGAATACTAGTGTGGATGAACCGAAATCTGTAGAAGAGGCATTAGGTATGAATGATGCAGAATCCTGGAAGATTGCTATGGAGGAAGAAATGGCAGCTTTGAAAAAGAATGATACATGGGATCTTGTACCATTGTCTGAAGGACGAAAACCTGTTGGTTGTAAATGGGTGTTCAAGAAAAAGATTGGTTCAGATAGAAGCATTGAAAAGTATAAAGCAAGGTTGGTTGCAAAAGGCTACTCTCAGGTTGAGGGTATTGATTACGGTGAGATATTTTCTCCTGTTGCAAAAATGATGTCCATTAGATTTTTGCTTTCTATTGCTACTGCTTATGATTTAGAGGTTGAACAAATGGATGTAAAAACTGCTTTCCTTATAGTGATTTGGAGGAAGATATTTATATGACACAGCCGGAGCACTATGTGGTGAAAGGCAAAAGTAATTTGGTCTGTAAATTGAAGAAATCTTTGTATGGCCTCAAACAAAGTCCTAGGATGTGGTACCAGAAATTTGATACATATGTGTTGAGTTTGGGATTTGAACGTTCTAAATTAGATCACTGTGTTTATTATAAATCTTATGGTGATCATTTCTTATTCATTGCATTGTATGTTGATGATATGTTATTCATTGGTAAAGGGAAAGGTATGATTTATGAACTGAAGTCTCAGCTCGCTGCTAAATTTGAAATGAAAGATCTTGGTGCAGCAAAGCACATTCTTGGGATGGAAATTAGAAGAGATAGGGTGAACAGAAAGCTACGGCTAGGCCAAAGTAAGTATGTGAATTCAGTGTTACAGAGGTTCAACATGCATAATTGTAGACCATTGAGTGTTCCTTTTATAGTTGGAATGAAACTATCTATTTCAGATTGTCCAACATCCCCATTGGAGATGGAAGACATGAGCAGAGTGCCTTACCGGAGTGCGGTTGGAAGCTTGATGTATGCTATGGTCTGTACTAGACCAGACATTGCCCAAGCAGTGGGAGTACTTTCTAGATATATGTCTAATCCTGGTAGAGTTCATTGGGATGCAGTCAAAAGAGTCTTCAGATATTTGAAGGGTACTTCAGAGTATTCTTTGTGTTATCATGGTAATTCAGTTGGAGACATGACTTCCCTTGATATCCATGGTTATGTGGATTCAGATTGGGCAGGTGATATTGATAGCAGAAGATCCACCAGTGCTTATGTGTTTACTTTGTTTGGTGGTGCAATTAGTTGGATGAGTAAGCGACAGGCTGTGGTTGCTTTATCCACTACTGAAGCAGAGTATATGGCAGCTACTCATGCTTGTAAAGAGGCCATTTGGCTTAAGAGACTGTGTTCAGATATTGAAATAAAACAAGGTACAGTGACAGTTTACTGTGACAGTCAGAGTGCAATTAGCCTAGCTAAGAACCCGACATTTCATGCCCAGACCAAACATATTGATGTTCAGTATCATTTTGTTAGAGATATGGTCAAAGATGGTAGGGTGAAGCTGGTTAAGGTGGAAACTTTGATGAATGTTGCAGATGCTTTAACTAAGGCTGTGAGCACAGAGAAGTTCAGATGGTGTTCAGAGTCTATGGGCCTTATGGCCCCTAGCAATTGATTCGTTGTGTTGACATTCCCTTCCGCTCATGCAAGGTGTTCGACAAGTGGGAGATTTGTTGGGAAAAATGGTGTCTCAACCTCGCATTTATGCGAGGTTTACTATTTATAGTAAGTTTTTATTTGAGCACGAAATGGTGCGAAACTCTCCCTGAAGCTTCTAGTTGGCTAGATAAGCATTCCGGTAAAGTTTCGTCGCAAGGTCATAGCTAGTTTTGAAGATATTAAAGTTTTCGTCTTGGAGGGGTGCAATAAAATATTTAAACTTAAATTTGGGGACTTTAGAGGCTCTGAAACGCCCTGAAAAGTGGCCGTAGCCGGTTACGAGGTGATAGAGCACTTCGCAAGCTTTCCGGCGCTTCAAACGGTTCGTCAATCGGACACCCGGTTCTCAAGTTATGGCCTCCGAAAGTTTGTACTCCTGAAATAGGAAAAATAATTTGTATCGGATACATAAATGAACTGTAAAAGGGAGCGACATGTGTTGATGTGTGCTTTAACATGTCATAGGGTGTCTAGAAGGGAGATAAGGTCGGCTACACCTTATTGGGTGGTTTTAGCCCATGGTTTTGTAATACCATTTGACAGTTTCTTGTATTGTATCTCCTATGTATGAGGTGTGTGAGATAGAGGTTGTGTGTAAGAGTCTTATGGCTATTGAGTTGCCTCTGAATCTCTGATTAGTGGTACTCCTGCGAAGAGCTTTCTCTGCAAGTATGTTGTAATCTGTTTTTGATTGCTGAATAAAGAATTGAGCTGCTTTTGGAGGGTGGGGTTTTTCTCCCGAAAGGGTTTTCCCCACGTAAATCATTGTGTTGTGGTATGAATGCTATTATATCTATTTCTATTTTCTGTAACTGTTGTAATGATCTGAAAAAGTTTTGCATTACCCTCCTCTCAAGGTTAGTGTAGGAAGTTGTTTCCGCTACTTAACTTCCTTACAAGTCCTAAAAGAAGGCAATATCTACATAAATAATAATACCTATATATCCGGGAATGAGATATGCCAACATGTTTATATACTTATGCTCATTAATATAAGGTATTGCCTCCATCTAGTCTTAAAGCTTATCCTAGCAGAGTGGCAAGACTAAATTTAGGAGTTTAAAGGAAGATAAGTGATGCCACCTATTGAGCATAAAATTTGAATGATTATCTATGGAGTTAAATTATAAAAGCCCCCTATTGTTAAAAGAAATCATCATTTTCATTAATACCATGGTAGCCCACAAGTCATCAAGCGGGTGTAATAGCATCCTATTAAGATATCTGGGTTCAGATAATATTGATGAGACCCAATGATGTCTCATCGATATAGAAGGGCCATCGAAGAAAGGAAGCGCCGATGAACTTGAGAAAAGACTCATCAAAGACAGTAATTCCATCGACAAAAGATATCGAGGAAAGCCTTGTTTGGTTTTCATCGTTGGGAAAAGGTCTTCGAGGAGATAATACCATTGGTGCAACATAAAAAGGACTCACCGAAAGGAATGATCTCATCAAAAGAATAATGTCGATTAGACAAAAAGAAGCTACATTGATAAAAGATATCAATGAGGAAATAGGTTTCGAGGAAGCTAAAGAACATGCCTCTGATACGCATGGTTTCACCGATGCGACTTTATCAGTGGAAGATGATAAGGGAGGATAAAGAAAGGCTTTGATGAGACAATAGATCCATTCACCGACAGGGCATGATGATTTAGATGGAAGAAGTGTTTCGGTGGAAAAATAAAGGAGGTCACCGAAGCCTGAGGTTTCTTCGACATAAAAACCCAATGGATATCAGATAGGTATCGGTGAGGAAACAACCAAGCATCCTATTAAGATATCTGGGTTCAAATAATATCGATGAGACCCAACGATGTCTCATCGATATAGAAGGGCCATTGAAGAAAGGAAGCGTCGATGAACTTTAGAAAAGACTTATCGAAGACAGTAATTCCATCAACAAAAGATATCGAGGAAAGCAGAGATGGTTTTCATTGATGGAAAAGGTCTTCGAGGAGATAATACCATCGGTGCAACATAACTCACCGAAAGGAATGTTTTAATCAAAAGAATAATGTCGATTAGACAAAAGGAAGCTACATCGATAAAAGATATCGATGAGGAAATAGGTTTCGAGGAAGCTAAAAGGCATGCCTCAGATACGCATGGTTTCACCGATGCGACTTTATCGGTGGAAGATGATAAGGGAGGATAAAGAAAGGCTTCGGTGAGACAATATATCCATTCACTGATAGGGTATGATGATTTCGATGGAAGAAGTGTTTCGGTGGAAAAATAAAGGAGGTCACCGAAGCCCAAGGTTTCTTCGACATAAAAACCCAATGGATATCAAATAGGTATCGGTGAGGAAACAACCATAGTGATCGAATACAGTAATTCCATCAACAAAAGATATCGAGGAAAGCAGAGAAGGTTTCATTGACGAGAAAAGGTCTTCGAGGAAATAATACCATCAGTGCAACATAACTCACCGAAAGGAATGTTCTCATCAAAAGAATAATGTCGATCAGACAAAAGGAAGCTACATCGATAAAAGATATCGATGAGGAAATAGGTTTCGAAGAAGCTAAAAGGCATGCCACTGATATGCATGGTTTCACCGATGCGATTTTATCAGTGGAAGATGATAAGGGAGGATAAAGAAAGGCTTTGGTGAGACAATAGATCCATTCACCGACAGGGTATGATGATTTCAATGGAAGAAGTGTTTCGGTGGAAAAATAAAGGAGGTCACTGAAGCTCGAGGTTTCGTCGACATAAAAACCCAATGGATATCAGATAGGTATTGGTGAGGAAACAACCATAGTGACCGAAGATAGTAATTCCATCGACAAAAGATATCGAGGAAAGCGGAGATGGTTTTCATCAACGGGAAAAGGTATTCGAGGAGATAATACCATCGATGCAACATAACTCACTAAAAGGAATGTTCTCATCGAAAGAATAATGTCGATCAGACAAAAGGAAGCTACATCGATAAAAGATATCGATGAGGAAATAGGTTTCGAAGAAGCTAAAAGGCATGCCTTTGATACGCATGGTTTCATCGATGCGACTTTATCAGTGGAAGATGATAAGGGAGGATAAAGAAAGGCTTCGGTGAGACAATAGATCCATTCACCGACAGGGCATGATGATTTTGATGGAAGAAGTGTTTCGGTGGAAAAATAAAGGAGGTCACCGAAGCCCGAGGTTTCTTCAACATAAAAACCCAATGGATATCAGATAGGTATCGGTGAGGAAACAACCAAGCATCCTATTAAGAACTATTTTCTAAATATTAATTAAATATTTATTATTTTATTAATTCTGATTAATTCCCCAATTTAAATAATCTTTATTATTTAAATAAATTAATTCTCAATTTCTATCTCTAATCAACTAATCATTAACCCTTTTCTAAATATTAATTAAATATTTATTATTCAATTAATTGTGATTTTTTCCTTTAAATTAAATAATCTTTATTATTTAATTAACTAATTATTTCTTTTAATTTCTTTAATTCTTTCATTTATAAACAATTAAATAGTTTCTTTAAACTATTTAATTAACTAATTAATTCTTCAATTCCAAATCCTCCAATTCTAATTTCATTTAATTTCATATTCTTCTAATTTCGTCCAAATTCAATTACATGTGGATGATTTCAAAAACCAAATTGAAAATCAAAGTCAAGTTCTAAATATATTCAAATACTAAATTGAATTAAATAAATTCAATTATTTGAATTAAAATCTCATGAAAATATTAAATTGAAAATCTAAGTCTAAATGCAAACACATGCTAAATTAATTAATTCAATCAATTAATTAATTAAATCATTTATCTCTTCAATCTCTATTTTCATCTTTCAGTTAGCTTTTTCTAGATTAAGCTTTCTTTGTCATCCTCTTTATTTCCTCCAATCATTCTTTTTCTTCCTTTAGTCAGCTTTTTCTCAATAAGTTCACTCAATTAATCTATTCAATCTATTATGTTTCACTCCTACAATCAATAGTTCAACTATCAATTTTCATGTGAGCTAACCTGAGTTCCACCTCTTGATCATTCTGTTCCACCTTTCAATCAATTTCATCTAATTTTTTATAAATTGAGCATCCAATCTCCATTTTCAATAATCACGAACTTTGAATCTTTGTGTCACTTGCAGGTTACCAGTGCAATATTTGAGAGCCATCATACCATGAAGAGGAGAAGAGCAATGGAAGCAATACGCGATCTTGGGATATAAAGTTTTGATTTCATTTGATTATTTTAGTTCCTATTTGCTTGGTTGTGTTATTCCATTGTCAAATTTGTTAGATTCTTTGGTTAGAAGGGATTCGTGATTTCCCTTTTGCTTCTAATTGATTACTTGTTATTAAGATGAATTCTACATGTATACAAATTCCATTTCTTGGTAGCCAATTTGTGTGCTAGGAGGTATTTTTATTTGAAGTGATTAAGGCAGGTATCAATGTCTACAACATCCCTAAAAAACCATTGATTAATATCTCCTTCTATGACCTCGTGAATAAGCTCACCATGCGACTGGAATGTAGTAGAACCACACATTCTAACCATAGGTTCTTTCTTCTTCTGTTCTTTTGTATGTTTCCCATGGGTATGAGGATCGAGAGGTAATGCACCCACTGCAAGGGTTCCTTGTAAAGCATTGTCACCATAGTCAGTATCATTTATCTTGAGTAATCTCTTCTAGTGGTTGCGACATGTTGAGTATCGACTCCTTTGACATGAATCATAATGACACGCTCTTCTACCTGGGTAATACAACCTATCATACCACCATAGTGAAATGGGACTTTGTTATTGCTAATGTTATTAGTTGTATTAGATTGATCAGCATTTGATGTGCTAGCCTCTCCTTGATGTTTAGGATGTGCATCCTTATACATACCTAGGTTAACATTAGGTGAATTTCCTGTGGTAGGATCAACATCAACTTTTCCTTGGTCAATAAGATCTTGGACTAGATGTTAAAGCTTCATGCATTTATTTGTTGCATGACCCTTAACACAATGATAAGCATAATACTCATTCTCTTTATACCAATCAAGCTTGGGTTTAGACTCATCAAATGGTATTGTTTGTCAATACATGTTACCATATTATGCTTTTCCATATGCTTGAAAATGACATCCAAGGGTTCCCTCATAGGTGTAAATTGACGTCTTGGATTATTATAATTTGTCTGCCAAGGAGGAGCTTGCGAAACAAGGATGGCATTGGTTTGATTAGTTTGCACATTTGATGTCAACGTTTGAGGATCTTATGATAAACCTGCGACGATGGATTGAAATGTATTGTTGGTGACAGATTGGTATATGATTGTTGATTATAGTATGCTTGTATAGGTGGTGGTTTGGCCGCCACAAGCATTTGAGCTATCTTATAATTAGTAACACCATCTCCTACAACATTCTTGTTTTTGTTCCAATATCTTTGCCTATCACCACTTGTTTTGTCAGAAGGCTCTTTCTAAAGCTTGGCGATTCCTTCATAAATCAAGGCTTGTTCTATTGATGGTCCCTTTGACATGATATATTTTAATGTAGCTACACAGTTTAAGCGGATATGATATGCAAGCTTTGGGTGTAGATTATTGATGAATATTGGAACCAACTAAGTGTCAGGTACTGTACAAGGGAGATGACCAGTAAGGGCTCTCCATCTTTGGATATAGTACAAAAGGTTTTCTCCTCCTTTCTATTTGGCCTGACAAAGATCAAGAATGAAAATATCCTTTTCCACATTGTAGTGATAATGGGACACAAATCTCTCTGATAAGTATGTGAATGTAGTGATGACTCCAAATGGAAATTTTGAAAACCATTCTAGGGATGGACCACTAAGACTCTTGGGAAAGAGACATAGGATATAATTATCACAATATGCAACTTGTTGACAAGCCATATATAATTCCTTGATATGATGATGCAGATCACCTTTCCCCTTGTATTTATTAGATTTCAGTGTTTCAAAATGTTTGGGGAATGGCATTGATGTTATGGACTTAAAAGTGGATATGGACAAAGCTCATCAAATTTGAAAACCTTCTTGGAATTACTATCTTGTAAAGTTTTAAGAGCTGCCTTTATTTCTTCCCATTTAGTATTAACTGGGAATGGCTCGGGAAATGGTGTAGCTAATTGATAAATTGGTGTTTGATATGCCATTTAAGATGGGTGAGCATAACTAGGTTGTTGCTACGGATATTGATATCCTAGAATATTCTGATAAACTGGAACATTTTGTAGAACAAGAGGCATTTGTTGTTGTTGATATTGAGATGGTCGTTGTTGTTGATATTGAGGTAGTTGTGAAGCTGCCACATTTTGTTGTGAAGGAACTTATTGCTCTTGATACTGCACATTTTGAGGTTGTTGAATTTGGGGAACACTACCTTGCAAATAACTACCTCCAACATAGCTTGGATGAGATACCCTTGGTTGTGGCATATAATTTGATGGAGAATTTTGAGGCATTCCTCTTGGTAGTTGTTGCATGTTTAGAACAATATAAGATGAAGATGACGCTTGCAAATAACTAAATCATTGTTGTGAGACAATAGGTTGCATAGTCACTTGAGGTTGATGGTGAGGTGTACTAACAATCTGTGCCATAGACATAGGTGGAGACACATGCGAAGTCAAATCCATAGCCTCAATCCCCTCTAACTACACCAAACTTTAAAATCTCTCCTTGATAACTAGCTCCAATACCAATTTGAAAGAAGAATAGAAAGACAAATATATGGTACAATACACATAAATAGATTTCATTGATCATATTAAATAGATTACATTGCAACATGCACTCCATCTCAACTAAGATGAAGAGTTCAATATCAAATATGAAACTATTACACAACATATTGGAAAACATGAAGAAAAATGAGAAAACACGAAAGGAATTTGATAGATTTTTTAGGAAATGTGGGAAGACTAACTTCATAACTACAATGAATTGTAGTTCAGTTTCAACTGATTGTCTATGTGGAGTGTGGGAGAAATTAACTCTTTCCAATAGTAGGTAGGGCATTTGATGGATGTAATTCTAGACATCTACCATGCTTGAGTAGCTTTTATTAAAAAAAGCTAAAAATAAACAAGATTCAACTAGTGCACGACCTTTCCACTTCCTCCCAAACATTAAGATTTGTTCTATTTATGCATAAAAAAGTTGATTGATAAAAATGCTATTTGGATAAAATACAAAATGTAATTACTCCCAGTCACTTAAAAACTATTTAAAGTCTTGTCATAAATAAGATAAACTAACCCCTCCCAAAAGATTTTATATGTGATAATAAGAAAACAATATCAAGCTTATTATCAATTTATATATTTTTGAGCCTTTTGAATATAAGAATGAGGTCAACATTTATCTAATATGCATTATATGGAATTGGTTGATTAAAATTCATAAAGGACAAGAACATGCTTATAAATTCAAAGCTCTAATATAAATCTAAAGCATTAGCCAATATTTTTTAATGAAAAATACTTAAAGTTATGCGAATTCACAAATTTTGCATATATTAACAAAAAGGAGAATATGGAAACCATTAAACTAGTACAAAAAATTTCATTCCTTCAAATTGTCTTTATTTGAGTCAACATTCGGAATTGAATGGGCATTAGCATGATAAGAACTATCTCGCATGTTATAATGTGGGAAACTTTACATAAAAAACCATGAAACCACTGCATGCACAACATAGGTTACATGCAATTTATGCAAATAGAAAAAAGTTGACTATGAACTTGTCACATCATACAATATGAATTACATTGTTCTTTAAAATATTGAAATAAGTAGGAAATACATGCGATTTTACCTAATGTTTCAAAATGTTTGGGGAATGACATTTGATGTTATGGACTTAAAAATGGATATGGACAAAGCTCGTCAAATTTGAAAACCTTCTTGGAATTACTATCTTGTAAAGTTTTAAGAGTTGCCTTCATTTCTTCCCATTTAGTATTAACTAGGAATGGCTCGAGAAATGATGTAGCTGATTGATAAATTGGTGTTTGATATGCCATTTAAGATGGGTGAGCATAACTATGTTTTTGCTATGGTTTTTGATAGCCTAGAATATTATGATAAACTAGAACATTTTGCAGAACAAGAGGCGTTTGTTGTTTTTGATATTGAGATGGTCGTTGTTGTTGATATTGAGGTAGTTGTGAATAAGTTACCACATTCTGTTGTGAAGGAATGTATTGTTGTTGATACTGCACATTTTGAGGTTGTTGAATTTGGGGAACACTACCTTGCAGATAACTACCTCCAACATAGCTTGGATGAGATACACTTGGTTGTGGCATATTATATGATGGAGAATTTTGAGGAATTCCTCCTGGTAGTTGTTGCACATTTAGAACAATATAAGATGAAGATGACACTTGCAAATAACTAAATCGTTGTTGTGAGACAATAGCTTGCGCAATCACTTGAGGTTGATGCCGAGGTGTACTAACAATCTATGACATAGACATGGGTGGAGACACACGCAAAGTCAAGGCCATAGCCTCAACCCCCTCTAACTACACCAAACTTAAAAATCTCTCCTTGATAACTAGCTCCAATGCCAATTTGAAAGAAGAATAGAAAGACAAACATATGGTACAATACACATAAATAGATTTTATTGATCATATCAAATAGATTACATTGCATATTTATAAAGGATTTCATGCGCTCCATCTCAACGAAGATAAAGAGTTCAATATGAAATATGAAACTATTACATAACATATTGGAAAACATGAAAACAAATGAGAAAACGCGAAAGGAATTTGATAGATTTTTTAGGGAATGTGGGAAGACTAACTTAATAACTACAATGAACTATAGTTCAGTTTCAACTAATTGTCTATGTGGAGTGTGGGAGAAATTAACTCTTTCCAACAGTAGGTAGGGTGTTTGATGGATGCAATTCTAGACATCTACCATGCTTGAGTAGCTTTAATAAAAGCTAAAAATAAACAAAATTTGACTAGTACACGACCTTTCCATTTCCTCCCAAACATTAAGATCTGTTCTATTTATGCATAAAAAAGTTGATTGATAAAAATGCTACTTGCATAACATACAAAATGTAATTATTCCCAATCACCTAAAAACTATTTATAGTCTTGTCACAAATAAGATAAAATAACCCCTCCCAAAAGCTTTTATATGTGATAAGAAGAAAACAATATCAAGCTTATTATCAATTTATATATTTTTGAGCCTTTTGAATGTAACAACGAGGTCAACATTTCTCTAATATGCATTATATGGAATTGGTTGATGAAAATTCATAAAGGACAAGAAGATGCTTATAAATTCAAAGCTCTAATATAGATCTAAAGCATTAGCCAATATTTTTTAATGAAAAATACTTAAAGTTATGCGAATTCACAAATTTTGCATTTATTAAAAAAAAAGGAGAATACAAAAACCATTAAAATATTACAAAAATTTTCATTCCTTCAAATTTTCTTTATTTGAGTCAACATTAGGAATTGAATGGGCATTAGCATGATAAGAACTATCTCGCATGCTATAATGTGGGAAGCTTTACATAAAAAGACCATGAAACCAGCTGCATGGACAACATAGGCTACATGCAGTTTATGCAAATAGAAAAGAGTTGACTATGAACTTGTCACATCATATAATATGAATTACATTGTTCTTTAAAATATTGAAATAAGTAGGAAATAAATGCGATTTTACATAATACATAATTTGAATAAAATGAGTTAAAGAAAGTTAACATATTTAACAAAAAATTCTAGATTATGCTAGAAAAAACTATAGTTAGTGTAAAATCCATATATATTTTATATTCACAACCATACACTTATCTACAATGAAAAATGTCTTTGTACATGTCTCTAAATTCTCATTGACCAGCATTCTCATTATTGCCATTTTATTTGGTGTCAACACTAAGCTTAACATAAAAAATATTACCAACTTTAAGCAAGCCAATCATCGAACTCCACATTGTTTTCTTCTCTTACTCCACGGTGAGATTTATATTTTAATTCATCTTTAGAGTTTTATTGATAAGTTAAAATATTTTGAATTGCTCAAATAATGTGAGTCACTTCTTAAGGTTCAATAGTTTGGATCTTTTTAAGAGATGCAATGAATGCATCAAGTTTTATATCAAGGAAAATTAATACTATAGTGGATACTTGTTATGTGTTCAGTCTAACATGTTAAATATTATGATAGCTTTTAGGTTTAATTACATATTTTTTTCAATAATGTTTTAGATCACATTCTATGATCTATCATCCACGCGAAAAAAAATAGTGAGAACCTTGAACCATTTAAATTTAAAAGAAAGACAATATAAGAAAGGTATCTAAAAGGATTATGTGTTAATGGGAGTCCAAGTCCAATGCGCAAGATATGGCCCGTCAAAATTGGTAAGAAAAGGGTCGACCAGATGGTACGTCAGCTGATGTCAACATAACACGTGGCAGACACAAGGCACAACACATGGCAAGACGTGGACCAACCAGCTCAGGACACATGGCACAAACACACGACATGGCAAGACATGGGCCAACCAGAATAGGACACATGCCACAGTCAACAAATTAAGTGATGCCATGTGGCACCTCGGTACGCCAAGGATAGTTCATTTATTGTGACACCGTTGATTGCCACTATGCCACGCGACATCCTCGCAGAGAATAACGGACTACATTTATTTTATCATTGTACAACTAAGGTGGTCGGGGGGTTTTCCCTGTATAACTAAAATCCCTCCAAACCGCCAATACCACGCTGGTTATCCGCAAACTAACACAAACAAATCTCTGATTTGTTAACGCCAGAATCCGTAAAAGCCCATTTTTATAAGGATTTTAGGCTATATTAATGAGCCGATGGGAAATCACAGGATTTTGGGCTTATTTTTAGAAGATATGAAATATCGTAATAAACCCCTAATTGGAATATCAAAATTGTATATAAAGGGGAACCTTTGTACTTGTAAGGGCATGGTATTATGAAGTAATCCTACTTTCTGCAAATAGTTTTTAGGAGGCTTATCAAGCAGAATTGTTTGTATTTGAAGGGGAGAGGGTTTTTAAGATTTCATTGGCTACTGAGAAGACTATGTGATGTATTCAAGCGTTTTGAAATATTATAAAAAATCAGTCATTCATTAGAGAGGGATTCAGAGACATAATCAATTTTGGTGAATTCTCGTATCAATTTGTCATCTTTTGTCTTTTCTTTTGTGTTCTTATTTCTATTGTTCTAGTTTTTGTGTTCTTATTTCTATTGTTCTAGTTTCTTTAATGTCTTTTTAATGGCTTTAAATTAAGTTTAAGACCTTCAATTATTCTTTTGTATAAGTTAACATTTACTTATAACTGAAAATAGAAATAAATACAAAATAGTCACATAATAACTATTATTCTTGTTAACAATTAGAAATTTGTTTTGAAAATCATGAACCAAAAAACGCAATCATTAGATTAATTATAGACTGTTGTAAATTCTCAAATGAATAAACATGTAAAAAATTAATAAATGTTAAAATAATTATCATATATGAAACAATGTTTAAGTATTAAAAAATCTAAAATAAAATAAATATTAACAATAATATTTTAAGAATTATAATGATTGAAATGACAAAGCTGATAAGGTACAGTGAAATCACAAAAATGACAAATACAAAGGTAAAATGCATGCTTCGTCATCTTTGTCATGCCAACATCCTTAAAATTTCATATGTAAATGATTTTCATAATCAAGATTCCTCTGGCATTCACATTCACATGGTGTCGTTTTATTTTACTGTGTTTGTAGGTAGTGCTTGTCTGGAAGAAAACCTAAAACTTGGAAAGCTTGGTAGTACTGACGTGTGACAGTACCGCCCTAATCTTTTTCGACTCTGAAACTGATATAGTTCAGTGGAAGATGGGACCGTTTAATCAAATGCAAATGAATGGGTGTCCAATGGATTCAGATGAAAGTGGTGCAGAAATCCATGTTGTGATGGTGCCTCTCCTCGCACAGAGTCACATGAATCAGTTCCTGCATTTCTCCACAGCCATAGCCGGACGAGGACTAAGCGTATCGTTCGTAGCCACCTACACCCATATTCAACAGGTCCGCCACCGTTTTCAAGGTTGCGACCTTCAAAAGTTCAACATTCATTTTGAGGAACTGCCCATGCCAGAACTACCAGATGGAGAGCCTAACGCTGAAAGCACACATATGTTTCCCTCCCATCTCACTTCTCTATATAATTGCGGAGACCTCCTACGCCCTCAAATGGACAGCTTTCTATCCAAAATCTGTTCCTCCAATACCAAGAAAGTCGTGATGGTGTACGATACGCAGATGGGGTGGGTTCAGCCATTGGCTGACAAGTATGAAATTCCAGCCTATAAATTCGTAGCTGTGGGCATTTATTCCGCGCTCTGGTTTACCCATAAACTGACGGGCACTGAATTCGCAGGGTTGAGGTTCTCTAGTCTTAAAGTACCGGTATTGCGGACCATGACTGAACAACATTTGAGGTTCGTGGCCAGCATGGAATCGTTCCTCGGGCCTGCTAAAGGAACAATCTTAAGCACCTTCCGAGAGATTGAAGCTCCATTCATTGACTTGGCCCAGGAGAGGAAAGCTTTTGGCGACAAGCCTGTGTGGACAGTGGGTCCTCTCCTTCCCCACCAATTGTTGAGCGAGGAGCCAGCTGCTACATTGAGGACGGATTGTGAGTGCATGAGATGGTTAGACAGCCATTCTCCGGCTTCCGTTCTGTACGTCTCTTTTGGCAGCGCTTGTTCTTTGCCCGCAGCACAAATCCGCGAGATTGCTTTGGGATTGGAGCGCAGTGGACAGCATTTCCTGTGGGCACTCAGGGCCTCCGACACGTCCCGTTTTTCCTCGGAAGCAGATTCGAATGGGATATGTGAGTTTCTGCCGGAAGGGTACGAGAGCCGAATACGAGGCCGTGGGTTTATTGTGACCAAGTGGGCGCCTCAGCTTGAGATAGTGTTCCACAAGTCCACGGGAGGATTTTTAACACATTGTGGGTGGGGTTCGACGGTGGAGAGCATCTGCGCAGGAGTGCCCATCGTCGCCTGGCCTCTTCATTCCGATAATTTCACCAACGCTAAGCTTTTGACTTGCGAGTTGAAAACAGGTGTGGAAGTGAAGGAATGGAGTAATACAGAGGAGTACGAGATGGTGAGTGCGGAGGAGGTCCAAGTGGCCGTGAAACGATTGATGGTAAGTGAGGAGGGAATGCAAATGCGAAAGAGGGCGCAGGATTTGAGAGCTCAAACCCGAATGGCAATCGCGGATGGAGGCTCTTTGTCCAACCAACTCGATTCCCTTCTCGACCACTTCTCCCAACAAAGCAGGGGGTCCATTGGTTAGCAGTGAAGATATGACTGATATGTAGGAGATGAGCCAGTAGATTGATGCTGAGTCAGAGATCGAATCTCTGTTTTAGTTTTTTTTAGTTTTTAGTTTTTCCTAAATAAAACGGCAGTTTGGGAACTGCTAGGTAAAACAATGCTTTTTAGTTTTAAAACAGTCCTCGATACTGTTTTTAAGTTTTTAAGCTTTGATTTATTGCTTCTATTCTGATCGATAATAATGATCAGCAGCCTATAAATAAAGACTATGTAGTTATGATTTTCAAGTTTTTCAATATTGATATATCCTTCAGTTCTGAGAATTCTGATTATTCTGTTAAGCTATGAACATATTTTGTTTTTAATTATCTTTTAGCTTGTATTAAATTTTCATAATCTTTCATTTGGTATTAGAGCAGGTTGCAAGAGTTTTGATTGTGGAGGTTGCAGGTTAAACAATAGTTATCTTCAAATGGCTAATGGAAAAGATTTAGCATTTCAGCTTCTGTTATTTACAGGAGAAAACTATGATTACTGGAGCATCAAAATGAAGACCCTACTTTTATCTCAAGATCTCTTGGAAACTAGTGGAAGGTGGATACACAGAACCTGCTTACCAAAATACATTAAATACATCGACACCACAACAGTGTTCCTCTTTCTCTCCCCACAAGTTCAAGTGGAAGTTCAAGCTCCAGTTCCAGTCCTCCAAGCTCACCTAGTTCTTCAAGAAGCACAAACTCGGGTGAAGATTCACCTCCACCATCACCTCCAAGAAAGGTACAAAGTTTGGTTGATATTTATCAGAGGAGTGCCAATATAAATCCAGTTGTTAATTTTGCTTTGTTTAGTACAATTAAAGTTGAACCCTCTATATATGAAGAAGCAGTGAAAGAACCCGTATGGGTTAATGCTATGAATGATGAGACGAATTCCATTCATAAGAATAATACTTGGGAATTAGTTCCACTTCCCAAAAGTAAACAGATGATTGGTATGAAATGGATATTCAAAGTGAAATATCATGCAGATGGTTCAGTAGAATGACATTAGGCAAGACTAGTTGCCAAGGGGTTTGCACAAACTCCTAGAGTGGATTATGTAGAAACTTTTGCTCCTATGGCTAGACTTGATACAGTCAAGATTATATTGGTTGTTGTAGCACAATACAGGTGGCCAATATTTTAGATGGATGTGAAATCAACATTCCTTAATGGTTACATAGATGAGGAAGTTTATGTAGAACAACCTATGGGTTATGAAGTTCCAAAAAAAAAAAACACTTAGTCTAAAAGTTGAAGAAAACCTTTTATGGGTTGAAGCAAGCTCCTTGTGCCTGGTATGCTAGAATTGATAGTTATTTCATGAAAAAAGGATTCAACAGAAGCCACTCAGATCCTACCTTGTATGTCCAACGTATTGGTAATGATATTCTCATATTTTTCCTTTATGTTGATGATCTTATTTATATAAGTAATAGCAAAACTGTGAAGGAAAAGTTTCAAGCAGAGATGAAACAAGAATTTGAAATGTTAGATCTAGGACTCATGCACTATTTTCTTGGTGTGGAAGTACAACAAACATTAGAAGGTATATTTGTTTCCCAAACCAAGTATGTGGCTTATTTATTGAAGAAATTTAACATGGTGGCATGCAAAGCACTTGCAACCTCCATAGCACTTGGTGAAAAATTGACTAAGGATGATGCTAGTCCCAAGGTTGATGCTACTCGGTATAGGAGTTTGGTTGGCAGTCTCATGTACCTCACAACTAGTAGACTTGATATTATGCATGTTGTGAGCCTCATCTCTTGGTTCATGCAGGATCCACATGAGTCACATTGGCGGGTTGCTAAGAGAATTATGAGGTATGTGAGTGGTACACAAATTTTTGGGATTCAATATTCTCCCACTAACAAGTTTGAACTAGTTGGTTACATAGATTTAGATTGGGCCGGTTCAGTGGATGATAGGAAATCTACATCTGGTTATGTTTTTTCATTTGGCTTTGGAGTTGTATCTTGAAGTAGTAAGAAATAGGCAACAATGTCTCTTTCTTCAGTAGAAGCGGAATACATGGCAATCTGGATTAGAAGGATATTGACAGATCTACATTTGGTTGCAGAGCATCCAACCACCATCTATTGTGATAACAACAACGCTATTGCCATGACAAAAATTCTTGTGTTTCATGCTAGAATGAAGCACACAGAGATCCGCCATCATTAAATCCATGACTTAGTTCAAGATGGACAAGTGGAGTTGCAATTTTGTCCTTCATATGTTTACCAAAGCTCTTCACATAGCCACCTTTATTACTTTTTGAAATCAGCTAGACCTCGCCTCCATTGATCATTCAAAGGGAGATTTAAGATATGACTGATATGTAGGAGATGAAAAAGTAGATTGATGCTGAGTCATAGATCGAATCTCTATTTTTTTTTTTTAGTTTTTAGTTTTTTCTAAATAAAATGACAGTTTGGGAGCTACTATGTAAAACAATGTTTTTTAGTTTTAAAACAATCTTTGATACTGTTTTTTTAGTTTTTAAGATTTGATTTATTTCTTTTATTCTGATCGATAATAATGATTAGCAGTCTATAAATAAAGACTATGTAATTCTGATTTTCAAGTTTTTCAATATTGATATATCCTTCAGTTTTAAGAATTCTGATTATTCTGTTCAGCTATGAACATATTTTGTTTTTAATTATCTTTTAGCTTTTATTAAATTTTCATAATCTTTCAAGTTGAACAAATTCCATTAATCACTTAGCACTCTTGCTCAATTCCTCAATTGTGGTTATGAGTGTGACTATATTTAGGGCAATTTTATCTCTAGGTATCCACCACTATTTTATATAAGATCTAATATTACTTCTTCAAAGGAAATCATAGTTGTCTATAAGATCTTCTTTGCTATAAGAAATAAGGGTTTGTACATATCGAAAAGAAATCATGGTTGTCTATACGATCTTAATTATCATAAGAAATAAAATATGATCTTATAATAATTATTATAAGAAATAAAGATGTGTAGCTATAATTATCAAAGAGATGATTTAGTTGGAAGAGTCTACATTCTTTAAGAGCTATTTACACAACTCTTTTAACTCAATTTTTACCTATGTTCCTTTCTTCAGCCTCCACTCTAAAGATGGAATCAAATTTTTTGGTGAATTATGATTAAACACAACTTTCCTCTGACTAATTCAATTCCCTTCTTCATTACTTCTACCAACCATGCAAAAGGTCCATTGGTTAGCAGTCCCAATTCCATGCCATCACATAGGGATTCTTCATGTTTTGAGTATCCTAGTTGATATTGCAACCTAGAAAGCTTTTTGTATTCTCAACAATGTGTCTTGGTTACACAATTGCATAAATAGACGGTTATATTATCTCCAACATTCAGATATTAATGTTGCCTTATCTATCTATTGTGCTGACATGAATTTGTAGAGACAATATATCATCAATATATACTTCAAGCATGATTGCAAAAAAGATATAAACAATTTGATAAACATTCTATAACAACAATTACACCTTATTTCTCTAAGGTTAAAAATAGAGACTATCAATGGTTATAATATTATACGAATCCTGAAATCATTACATTCCATTAAGATGACACCTTTTCGAGGCATCCTATTAATCACTTCATGTATTTGTCTAAGCTTTCACACTTTGCATGTAATCGTGATAGAGATAAACCAAAACCAATCTTGTGGGTGCTGACCCAATATCTATTCACAATAAACAGAAAAAAATTAAAAACTTTGAAATTCTCCCGCCATTGGATTCTTGAACTCAATACAGGAGTTTGCAGCCCTAATTACTGCTGTAGAATTTGGTTCTAAGCCTGCAAAAATGGCATCCATTTCATTCGATTTTGTTCTGTAATATATCGCACCTTTCTCTCGAATGCATTATGCCAATGCATTTGCTAAACTGACTACAATTTCTATATAAATAAGTAAAGTTAATCCAAAGAACTTTGAATCTATTTATAAGCAAGAGAAATTCAAAAAGTTTGCCATGCATTCCTTCCAATCCCAAATATGCAACAATCGTTAACTTCTTTTGTCTGTTTCCATTTTCATCGCTCTCATAGGTCTAGGAGGAGCATAATACCAAAAAAATATATTTTAATATTAAATTTCAAATTATTTCTTTTTTATTTGAAAAAATATAATTTAACTGTTCCATAACTATCTGAACAGAAAATTATAGAATTTACAAAGGTGTTAACCCTGAAGATTAACATGTTACCACAAACATCCATCAATCCAGAATGATTATCCATTCTTTGATCAGATCCAACATTTAACATTTTTAAATGGTATTTGGACTAACATAGGCAATGGGTATTTAATTTAACATTAGTTTTAAAATTGTCTACCAGTTTGTTTATAAATTGCTTGTTTAAGGGAGCTTTACAATTCTCCCAACATAAACTTATTACAGAATGCTATTTAAAGCAAATAAAATCCCTTCATAGTAAATGATGATTGAGAAGACAAACAATTATGTGAACTAGTAAATTTGTATTATGGTATACAGGACTCATCATTTTTTGCACTGTATTTTAGAGAATACAAAAATGGTGCATGCAAAACATGAGAGGGAAACAAGAAATATATTGGAACATAGGCATTCCCTAGAAGATATCTTTTTACTTTTTTTTAGAGTATTTACCTCCTGTCCAATATATATACAACAATATGACGACTTTATTTAGCCAATGCAATACACTGCTTAAAATATGTCTCAGAAGCTTGGAAAAAAATCGGCAAGGTAAAGAAATTGCTCCACTAGAGAAATGAAATTTCTGATTCCCTTGCCACATGCTTATGCTTATGTATAAAGAAGGAAAATCCGTGTTATAGTAGAATGAAACTGTGTTGTTTTTCATTGTACTCAGTGTACTTTAATTTATTTTTCAGTAAATGAACTTTGAAGCCCATACCAAATTAGCAACTGGACAAGTTTGTCCCTAGAAAGAGGCTGTGAAAGAACAAGCAAAATTAGAAATCAGAGTGATTATGAAATATCAGAAATAATCAAGTCAAAAAGATATTTGGTAGAATGAAAAACAGTATGATACATTGCTAGTAATGGCATAAGCTATGTTACTAAAAACAAGAGAGAAGTATGAAAAAAACATATGTACCTTAGTTTGAAAGTCGTCTGCACCAGCTTCAAAGAAAAGGTCCTTATCGGATTGTAGACTATTTGCACTCAGTGCAACAATGGGCGTCTTAACTCCCATTGTTCTTAGTTGTCTTGTTGCCTGGTATGAGATACACAAGTTTCAGTTACAAAATATGATTCAATCATAGCCCAAGGAAAGAATGTTTCCATCAGCCAATGATTAATTGACAAACTTTGGCCAATAAAATGGGAGGAATGAAGTCTTCGTATCAATGAAACGAAATTTATTCACCTCATGTCCATCTATTATGGGCATTTCCTTGTCCATCAATACAAGATCATATGTCCTTCCTTGTTTGATGAAATCCACTGCTATCTTTCCATTTTCTGCTTCTTCGCAATGAAGATTAAGACTTTCAAGAACCTTCCGCAAAATTATCTGCCATTGACAAGAAAATCACAAGCATAATTCGCATGAGTAGTGATAGACATATAAAAGCTTTGGAGAAGCCAAGTGAAAAAAGTTGGAATAATGCAATATTTAACATACTCGATTGATTTTTGTGTCGTCTACCAGCAAAACTCGTCTCTGGAAGTCGCAGTTCTGGGATGATAAGGAATCCAAATGTATGAAGTTGTTCGACATATTTATATAGTCCTCACTAAAGCATGTCTTCGTGATCCTGCAAAACACTCCATCTAACGTAACGCCCACAAACACAATTGCTGCTACTACTACTACCTATTCCCACACAATCCATTCCGACCTTTCTTCCCGCACACAAAATTTGCTCTCCCCAATCTCCTTCTCTAGAGCACCCCAAAACACAACTCAACAATCTTATCCGAGATTAAATCTTGACTCTCCATTTTACTCACCTCAAATCTATAAATCCAGGTTATCATGATTTGTTTTCATCAATGAGAAACATTTCTAGGTATATACTGTAATATTGAGGAGTTTCCAAGAGTAACCCAATACATCATGATAACAATAACACACATTCTCTCAAAGTAATTAAAAGCAATCGTAAAAAATATAACATATCTATAAATCTGCATCATTTTATTTACGTTTCATTTATATTCTAATCCAAAATAGAAATCACATGATACACATTAAGAAGAAAAAAAAGATGGTATCAATAACTTTCTATCTCAATGATATTATAATTCAAATGGATCACACCACTTTAATAATGCAACAAGGTTTCAATACCATCTCATAAATGAAAAACTACTCATCTTAATTTTTTCCTAATTTAATATAAAATACTTAATTTCTAACAACAATAAACCTATGATACAAACTAATGTCTAAATAGATTTACAAAACTTATAAAAGACACTAAATAAATTTGGTTTTAATCCCATCTTCTCCAATCCCTTGTAACTTGCTTGGGAGTCTGAATTGCCCACACTATTAAATCATATATATTCTTCACCGACTTAAAATTTATTATGAAATCTTTTTAAAGCAGACATTGCATTATTTCCACTAATTCGACAAATCATAGCAAAAAAAAATAAAATAGTAACCCCCAATTTAGTCACTCTAAGAAACTCAACGTGCAAAAAAAACAATCACGCTCCTTCACAATAATTATATTTCAGCGTAGAAATAAAAACTGAATCAGGTTTTTCGATGTCTTTTCATAGTCTGAGCTTCTTTTAGTTATATTTGTAGATGCCCGTAGTTTTGGTATTCATTTTTTCTTTAGCATTAGTTTTTACTAACACAAAATGTTCTATTTTCTTTGGAGAGTAGTTGTTAAAATTGGTGGTTGGTGGATGTTTTTGAGGAATTGGAAAATGCAGACAGATTGGTGTTTAAGATGGTTTCTCATCTTGCTGCCATTTCTTTGGTTGTTGCTTTGGATTACCTTATGGCTCGATCTTATTCTACTTCCTTGGGGTCTTCAACATCCCTCCCTTCTCCTTATCTAGATTGTCATATGCACCATTTTTGTTTTGGCAGGTTCACTTATCATAGGTTATTTTTTGGTTGTGAGTTTCATTCTAATAAGAGGATTGGAAACATGTGCTTCTTAGATAGGATGGTTCCAGTTTTGATTGATCTTGGTTAAAGACACTTGTTCTATTTTGATAAGTTCTCTTCTATATGCCGGTTAAGGCAGCTTCCTTTATATCTAATGCGGATGGTTATGTGGCTGGGAGGGTTTTCTTGGGGAGCATATGGGCTTTTGTAATGGGTAGATAAGCTTATGTTTTCTTGATCAATACTGAAAGGTTTTCTTACTGGTTCTTTCCCTTCAGTACTCTTTGAACCAGAAACATGTAAAAAACAAAATTATTAATATAATTTCAGTGATTTCATCTCTTTCATAAAAACAAAAAACAAAAAAAAAACCTGAACCAGATTCAATTAAATTTTAAAAACTATTTATGATTTCTTAACCGGGTAATTTAAGGATCTAAAAACAAGATTGCTGACAGAAATGCATACCTTGTACAGGTCCTTGGCTTCTGCTAATGAAGAAGCGATGCCAAGAAAAATTAAAAAGCCTTCGACATACTAAAAACCTGGGTATCTACTGTAGTCGCTACTGGGTTTCTTTGTTTTAACATGAATGAGGATTATATAGCCATGACACAGTCTACCTAATTCCGAATCACGCTCAAAACCTCACCACGGTAAATAATTACGTCAACGCGGCATATCGTGAAAGAATATGATGAAATCTATAAAAACCCAACGTTCTCTCTATTTTGGGAAAAAAAATTGACAAATTTGCCGGTACTTTCTATGTCCATCACCTATTAAACGTAATAAGCCTCCAGACATACGGATAATTTTGATGGTCTGTGATTAAGTTGCAACTGTAAACATGTTTTGTATTTATGAATCTTAATTGTGTTTTTAACATGTTTCTATTCTTCAATTTATCTTATTAGACTCAATGACTTCTATATATTTCTTAAATATTTAGGAATTTGATAATATATTAAAATATTTCTTAAGGTTTTTAGTTAGTTATTGGGAATTTTTTTAGATCAAATCATAGAGATTGAAAAATTATTGAAAACAACAATCTATAATCATGTAGATGCTCCTAGAATGATTGTACAGAATTAGTTTCCTTTTTGAACAATAATTGAATTGTATATTGTGAACATTATATCAATATAACTTCGAGATCATTACATGATTAGGAGATGATCAAACTAAATGCATTGAATGACTTTAAATATAAGACCTCAACAATAGATTTTGCAAACTCATATTTAGTTAGCGCTAGGTTATAAGGGTAACTATTGAAAGTGGCTCACATCCTAATTTTAAAATATTAAATTAAAACACATTGATCCTGCAACCTCAAAGATGAGCCCATGACTTTGAACTAGTCCCAAAATAGAAAGTGTGCTAGGTCTTGATGGATGACCTTCCCATAAAAATATGTATGGGAAAAGGCATGATAAGCATTTCGATATTTTGAATGCGAAAATTGAACGATTTGACAATTGTGTATACTACTTTTTGGCCTAGGTGGGACATTGAAATCAATATTGTTAACAAAATTTTTACTTTTTGTCACCAATAGTAAACAAACCATTAAGCTTTAAAGATGATGTGAACTAGTGATTGTAGATTTTTTGGTGTAGATTCTTTTTGTTTTAATTTTTAAAATATAAAAAATTATGTAAGTTTTGATAGCTTTTTTTTTATTGTTAGCAATTTTTTAATAAGTAACATTTTTTTATTATGCATAATTCTTTTACATAGATGATGCAATTCCTAACATAGATTGGCTAGTGGACATATATTTTTTATAATTTTTTGCTAAATATTTAATTTATTTATTTTCTCATGGTGGGTTAATTGTCATTTAGATGTAGTTTTAATCTATAATGCGGTTTTTTTATTATATATGGCCAGATTAATATTTTATTGAAACAAGAACACCAATATGTAGTTTGTTTATAGTAAAATAAAAATCTCAATCTTCCTATTTCTCATGTTTGTAAAACAAATACCTCGCTGATTTTCTAAAAAATATATGTTCAACAAAAAATAAAAAATAAATGCAATAATTAAATTAAGTATGTTTGCAATTATATCTTTTCAAAAACATAGTTTGAGGGCTATAGTTCTACAAAATCCCATGCCCTGGTGATTCAATTTGATGTTTTAATCTATGATTTAAATTTTCTTTTTTATAATTGTATTTCTTTAAGGAGAATGAGATGCAGAGGACCTTCATTTCAAGGTATTAAATGTAAATGCATATAGGGTTATTTCATATATGGTTAGCATATCGCCATGTCTTAGTTGATCTATTCACACTAGTTCAATATCCACTTAGAACCTTTTTATTTTTTTGTCTCACTTCATGTGGTTGACACATATGTAATCGCCTTTTGAGACATCTCTGACATGCATATCTTACACATAATAAAACATCTTAATTTGATCTTACATGTTATACATTTTGGTGGTAGTTAGTTGTTCAATCCTACCCTTTTTATATCCTCTACCTTGCCTATATATGAAAGGTTCTCATGGTACATACACCCCTCATTATATTCATAGGTATGATTTGTTCACTACTTGAAGATATCATTAGATTATGTTTTCAATCTTGACTTCCCCAACATTCAATGACCTTTATTTAAAGTTAAGTTTTAGGTAAATTTATTTAATTAAGTTAGAAAAATTTAAAAGACATATGCCAGCATCTTTGAATGAAGGTGATTTTGGTTGATTGAAAATAGTAAATATTAAAATATTCCAATGCAAATACCTTTGAATGAAGATTGTTTGCTTGGCTAAAATAAATATTAAGAAATTTATATATAAATAGAAAATCAAAATTGTTCACATATATCACATATTTAATACTTTGTGAAGTGAATGTTGGAGAATAGAACATTACATTTATAGTTAGTTTTACATAGGTTGATAAATAAATATTTGGTTTCTAAGAGTTGGTTGATGGGAATTTATTTCTCATAGGGTAGTTATGAATAAAATGATGGCTTTATAAAGGCAATGGTTTGTTTTGTAAGACAACCAATTTGAATCTATTTGCACTCTGATTTGGTATTAGAGTAGCATAATGTCCTATGCATAGTAGACTCATAATCCATCTCTATGAAAGCACTGGAGGGGAATGTTAGTTCTTTTAGTGGGTTATAAATTGGAAGAATCTGATTGAAATCAATGCATTTATTTATTTTTACAACAATGGTATGATCTATGTTGGAAGAGTTACATGATATTGTGAAAATGGTGTAAGAGATGGTGTGAGGTTCTTTTCCTAGATATATAAGGTGTTTGTAGATCTGCAACCTTTCTTGGAAGCAAAGGAGGAGTTGTGAGAACTTCTTAAGGATTTTCAATAATAGGGGTCCTTTGCTAATATAAATTCTTTTTAAAAATAATTATTTAAGTTGCAATGGTATTGGAATAGGATTTGCATTGGTACAATCATTGAATAATTTCTCAAGTTAATGTAAAGACATTTTGAATGTGTTTAAAATTTGAACATCTAATTCTCGTGTTCAACGTAAGGGATGAGTAGGAGGAAATCCATACTATTAGACTGCATATATGAATTTTGATGCAACTGTCATATCTATTACAAATTTGATGGGATTTTAAATATGTTTGAAATTATAATTTCAATTAATGGGTATGAGAGTAGTATGCGTTGATGCGATTCAATTCAATTTCCTAGGGTTTCAGAATTGGAAGCTTGTTGAAGGATAGAATCTCTCCAACAAAATTCTTCTAGGAAAGCTATACATGTTGGATGGCTTCTTCTGGTTGTTTTTAAATAAAATATTTTATTTCTTCCCTCATTCTGAATGATGTGTGTTTTAAAAAAATATATAGATGTTTAGAATGTGTGCAGTAGTTTTGGAATGATTAGGATGGAAGTTATTGAAAAATTTCAGTCTTTGTGTGTTAAAATAAATTTTCAAATCCAAAACCCCTTTCTGGTTATTTCTTGTTCTCGGCTAAAATCCTTTCTTGAATATTATTTTTAGTTTTTGGAAAGAAGTTATTTCCATGGGTGTTTATAGATTTAAAGGTTTTGAGGAATTTGGAAAAGTTATTATGGCAAAATTTTGCCAAGAAATTTTACTGTGCATAAAAAGTTGCAAGTTTTGGGAGAAAATGGGATTTGCTAGAAAAAATATTTCCTGTTGTTTTGGTATTAGTTTCGATAATTTTGGAATGTGATTGAGTTTTTCTCTTCCCTGTACTAATTCAAAGATTTAGCCAGGGAGTTAATTATCTTTGTTATTTATTTGGTTGTTAATTAAGTTTTATGTATCTCTGTATTTAGCTGTTAATTTATGTATTTTATCATAGTAATAAATTTAATTGGGAGTCAAATTTAGTGGTTTATTAAATTTTATGGAGATTTGGTTTTAATTAAATTTTTGGGGAATTAGTTTTTTTTTTTAGTTTGTGTGATGTGGGGAGGCGGAGCTTGCTACCCACAGTAGTAGATGCTACCCAAAGGTAGCAGTACTACCTAAGGGTAGCAGCTGCTACCATATGGTAGTAGTGCTACCGCAGGTAGCACATGCTACCATATGGTAGCAGCTACCTTGCGGTAGCCTGTAGCTACCTAATTTTTTTTCAAAATTATTATTATTATTATTTTTTTTATATAAGCAAAAAGAAAATATTTCACCCTTTAGTTGCCTAGTTGTGTTTATTTCCTTTAGGGTTCCCGATAGGGCATTACATTTGGTATTAGAGCCCATGATTCAACACTGGGTACTCTGGGTTTGTAGTGAGCCCATTCAACTTGACCTTTTTGCTTAGGTCTTAATCTTTGTGTTTCCCTTCTTTAATCCTTGTCGTAGATCTGAACCGTTTTCTCTTTTACAATGCTAGGTCATGGCTAGGAAAGCTAGGGGAGGTGGCCAATAGAGTTGGCTACAGGTGTCCGTATTTCTGTAGATGCCTTTATTCCCAGTTGTGAGTTGGATCTAGGATCCCTTGTTACTTCAATTGACCTTCGAGTCATTCCTTTGGGTTCTTATGGAGTTGTGTTGGGTATGGATTGGCTTTCATCTCATAGTGCTCGTGTGGACTATCCCAAGAAGACATTGGTGTGTTTAGATGACCTTGGCAAGGAAGTGGATATTGTGGGAGTTCAGAGATTGATATCCCTACTTATGATTTCTGCTATGCAACTTAAGCGATGCATGCATAGAGGGTGTCAGCTTTTTGCAGTTACTCTTGAGGATGTGGATGAAAAAGAGGGTCGAGAAATCACTCTTGATGGTCACCCTTTTCTTCGAGGGTATGCTGATGTGTTTCCATTGGATATTCCTAGTATGCCTCCAAAGCGAGACATAGACTTTCACATAGACTTGGTTCCTGGTGCAAAACCTATTTTGAGTGCCCCATATCAGATGACTACTCAGGAGTTGAGTGAGTTGAAGTTGTAAATAGAGGAATTGTTGGCTAGGGGATTCATTCGTCCTAGTGTTTTCCCTTGGTGTACGCCTGTTATCTTTGTTAAGAAGAAGGATGGCTCTCTTCAGTTATGCATTGATTACCAATAGTTGAATAAGGTAAACATCCAGAATCGATATCCATTGCCTCGTATATATGATCTTTTCAATCAAGTAAAGGGAGCCAACGTGTTCTCTAAGATTGACCTGAAATCTGGATACCATCAGTTGTGCATTCAGGATGCAGATATTCATAAGATAGCGTTTCGTACTTGTTATGGACACTATGAGTTCACAGTGGTGCCATTTGGGTTGACGAATGTGCCTTCAGTTTTCATGAGCCTCATGAATGGGGCTTTTCACACCTACCTTGATCATTTTGTCCTTGTGTTCTTGGATGACATATTGATTTATTCTAGAACTATGGAAGAGCATGAGGGTCACTTACATCAGGTATTGCAGTGCTTGAGGGCGAATCAGCTGTATGCCAATTTGGCAAAGTGTGACTTCTTCCATTTTGAGGTGAACTATCTTGGTCATGTGGTTTCAGGAGAAGGTGTATCTATGGATCCTTCAAAGATTCAAGCCATTGTTGATTGGTCAGCACCGACCAACATTTCAGAAGTTTAGAGCTTTATGGGTTTGGTCGGATACTACCGTCGCGTTGTTTAGGGCTTTTCCCGGATAGGACACCCGATTACTTCTCTTCAGAGGAAAGGGAAGAAGTTTGTTTGGTCAGAGCAGTGTGAGTCAGCTTTTCATACCTTGAAGGAACTCCTTGTTAGTGCTCCGATTTTGGTAGTCCCTGATCCATCTAGAGATTTTATGGTATGCACAGATGCCTCTTTAGAAGGTATAGGTGCAGTGATTATGCAGGATGGACGCGTGGTTGCCTATGAGTCTCGCAAACTCAAGAACCACGAGTTGAATTATCTAGTTCACGATTTAGAGTTGGCAGCTGTAGTTCATGCTTTGGTTAGATGGCGGCATTTTTTGTTAGGGCATCGGTTTGAGTTGCATAGTGATCACCACAGTTTGCAGTATATCTTCACACAACTAAACTTGAATGCTCGATAGCGAAGATGGATGGAATTCCTCTGTGAGTATGATTTTGAGGTTCATTATATTTAGGGGAAAGAGAACACTGCGGTAGATGCTTTGAGTCACAGGTGGCATGAAGTTTCAACATTGTCCCTTGGAGTAGACTTGAGAGGGAGGATTCTTGGAGTTCTTCCTCAGGATTCTTGGTATTAGGATGTTAGAGTAGTGATAGAGTCCGGAAGGCCTTTAGAGGGTAGATTTTCTTGATATAACCTTGAGGTAGATGGATGTCTTCATCACCTTGGATGGATCTATGTACCTCCTTTGGAGGGTCTTCACATTTTGATCATGACTGAGGCCCATCGTGCACCTTATTCGGCACATCTAGGTGTCAAGAAGATGCACGCAGACCTTAGACAGATTTATCATTGGGCTGGTATGAAATGCAACATTGCTGATTTTTTGTCGAAGTGTTTAGAGTGTCAGCGGGTGAAGGCGGAGCATCAGCACCCGACAGGGCTTTTACAACCTAATTTGGTACCGGGTTGGAAATGGGATATCATTTCCATGGATTTTATTGTTGGGTTGCCCGTCTCTTCATGTCGTCATGATACTATCATGGTCATTGTTGACAGATTGACAAAGGTTGCTCACTTTGTTCCTATTCGAGCTTCTTATACAATAGCAGTGGTGGCACGAGTCTTCTTAGAGGATGTGGTGAGATTGCATAGGATCCCAAGGTGGATCATTTCTGATAGAGATCTATCTTTATGTCAGCATTGTGGACCTCACTTAAGCATGCTTTGGGGACTCAGTTGAACTTTAGTTCAGCTTATCACCTAGAGACAGATGGTTAGATAGAGCGAGTGAATCAGATTTTGGAGGACATGCTTCACATGTATGTTATGGACCAGCAGTTGCGCTAGGAGGATTATATCTATCTAGTGGAGTTTTTTTATAACAATGGATATCACAGCTCCATAGGTATGTCCCTCTTTTAGGAATTGTATGGTTGTCCTTTTCGCACTCCTTAGAGTTGGGATCGGCTAGAGGACAGGGTGCTTATAGGACCGGATATTCTTCGAGAGATGGAGTAGCAGGTAGAGTGAATTCACGAGCATTTGGTAGCTGCACAAGATAGGCAGAAGAAGTATACAGATGCTCATAGGGTAGATCATCAATTTTCTGTTGGCGACCATGTGTTTTTGACAGTGTGTCCGCAGAAGAGTTCGATCCGTTATGGAAAGGGTTCTAAGTTGGTACCTCGGTTTGTTGGCCCTTTTGAGATCCTTGAGAGGATAGAACCTGTTACCTACCATCTTGCCTTGCCACCGAGTCTATTCCACATCCGCGATGTCTTTCATGTTTCAGTTCTTCGACCTTATCATCCTGATGTGACACATGTTCTTTATTGGAACTCTTTGCAGGTCAAGAACGGGCAACTTTCCATGGAGCCCGTGTGCATTCTTCAGCGTTGGGATTTGATCCTCAGGGGTCGCACCATAGACCAGGTAAGGGTCCTATGGGACCCAAATGATGAGACCTCGGTGACTTGGGAGGATGCAAGGAAGATGAGAGAGCTGTATTCTTATTTGTTTTAGGTTTCCTAAAGTAAGTCTAGTTTTGGGGGGGAGAATGTAGTACCCCTCCTCATTTGAACTTATTAGACTCATATTTTACTATTGTTTACTTTCAATGGATGCATTACCATGATGTGTTATTCAGACTTATATGACATTATTTCATGCTTTATCTATATATGAGATGCATAATTTATTTGCAGTATTTCAGTACTTGTGATTTATGGCATTTTATGGATTATTGCTATGTACTGACACTTTATTTTATCTATGCAATGTGAAATTATATGTTGCGTGTCTGCGAGCATATTGGATGCAAGGGAACGATTTTTCTTCAGTCACTCTGGTGAGACAGGGAACGCCCGTCGCGATTCTCCTTCATCGGTATGTATCTCGTGTTTTCTATATTGTATACATGCATGTGTGGTTCGATGATGTAGGATATTGTAGGTACAAGTATCGGGTATCCTCTCCACTTGGCTTCACAGGTTTGAGCATGCCTTATATTTGTCCGATGGAAGTGGAGGAGGTAGTAGTTGTCCCTATTTTACCCAGTTACACTCTTGTGACTGTTGTCAGTTGGTCATCCTGTTAGTTTGTTCGGCCTTCGTATTTTATCGTTTGACCTTTTTATGAGTCTTTGCTTAGGGTTTTCTCAGTTTATATGTTTAGTGGATTTAATTAATTAATTAAATTTATGGAGTTATCTCATAGTTGGTTTTTTTGGAATTATGTATTTTATGCATTGAGATTTTAAATTTAATTAATTAAAAGAAATTATTAAATTAGATTGCAAGTTGCATTGTATTTGAATTATATCTTATTTAAATTTTAGTGAAAAATAAATTAGATTAATTTCGTTTATTGTTTCCTAGAATTTCAAATAAATAAATGAATAAATTAGAATTAAAGTACTGCTTTAATTTCTTTCTTTAGGAAATTAATTAATTTGCATGAGAAAAGAAAAGAAAAAAATATTTTTTGCTTATTGCATGTTAATTTATCCCTTGTTAGGAATTAGAAAAGAAAAGAAAATTGATTTTATTACTAAAATGAAATATTAGGGTTTTTGGGAAAAATATATGTAGCCTAAAACTTTAGTTTAAAAGGGAAGATATCTTTTTCTTTTTGGGAGTCACAAGAAGGAGGTAGAGATTTTGGTGAAGAAAAATTATTTGGAAGCTTGTTGAAGGATTGAATCTCTCCAACAAGGTTCTTCTAGGAAAGCTATACGAGGTTGGGTGGCTTCTTCTAGTTGTTTTTAAAGAAAATATTTTTATTTCTTCCCTCTTTCTGAATGATGTGTGTTAAAAATATTTGTCAAAATCCAAAACCTTTTCTGGTTATTTCATGTTCTTAGCTAAAGTCCATTTCTGAAATTAATTTTAGTTTATGGAAATAAGTTATTTCTTGGTTGTTTGTAGATTAAATTTTGTGAGGATTTTGGAAAAGTTATTCTGGCAAATTTTGCCAAGATTTTTACTGTGCATGAAAATTACAAGTTTTGGGAGAAATGGGTTTTGCTAGAGAAAATGTCCTATGGATTGGTATTGGTTTCGATATTTGGCTATGGTTGTTCTGTCAATATTTGTACATCTCTATGTAATTATTTAGTTACTATGGTAAATTAAATTTATTGGGTTATTAAAAGTTTTGGAAAAATTGTTTTATTTAATTATTTTTGGGGAGAATTGTATTAATTAAATTCTTGGGTAATAAATTTTATTGAAAATTGAAAATTATAGTTTTTATGCTATTGAAATTTTAAAATAATAATAATAAAAAAAAAAAGTAAATAAAAAAATATAAATAAAAAAAAAATTATTTTAAACCAGGGGGGTTGGTAGCATGCTACCGACAGTAGCATGTGCTACCATGTGGTAGCAATGCTACCGTAGAGTGGTAGCTACTACCGTAGGGTAGCAGTGCTACCGTATGGTAGCATACTGCCCTATGGTAGCAAAGCTACCAAGCTTTATTAAATTGAGCTTCATAAACTGCGCTTCCTTTAAATTGCCCACCGAATTTTATAATTCTGTTTTATTTTAATTTTTAATATGTTTAAAAAAAATTATATATATATATATATATATATATATATATATATATATAGTATTTTTTTTTAATTATGTTATTTTGGAAATAAAGTTTTGTATAATTATTGCAAATAAAAGTTATTGCAGAATTAAAATTTTCATTTTATTATATATATTTAATGTGATATAATTATATGATATTATATTTGAAGAATATATATATTTATGAATTATATCATATTATTATATATATTTTTAATTTGAAATTTAATTTAGATTATTGATATAATCTAGTCGGGTTTAGTTGCATATTAATCACAAACATATAATAGGGGGTTAATTTTAATGTGGTTTTATTTAATGTTATTGGACAAATGACAACATTGATTTCCTTGTATTAATATAGTTGTATTTTCTTATTTTCTGGAAAATCTTTAATTGCAAGTATTTTATGCTTTTAGTTGTTTAAAGAAAAGATTGCCTGTATTAGGATCTTGTGTAAATGGTATTTGCAATCAAGCTTAATTTCATTGCAATTCTGGTTGAGTTGTCGTTATGTAATATGTTGTTATACCCCTTGGTCAGGTGTTGTTGTATAACCCTGTTGATATGAGCCATTGTGTGTTTTGTTCCAAATGGTCAATCCCAGGTTAGTGATTGTGTATCCTTCACCTGTGGTTTGTCAGGATTAGATATGGCTGTTTGTTTCACCATAGAGTTCTCGTAGAGAGACCTTTCCTGTTAGTTTCCTATGAGAGAGAGTGTCTTTCAAGTGGGGGCCACGCCCAAAGTGGATGGCAGGATAACCCCTCAAAAGTCAGTTAAGAAGTGATAACATAATAATTGATTAGGGGGTGGGTAGATTAAATATTAATTAAGATAATGTGTCTCGCACATGGTTGAGTGTTTATATAGGCTCAGGATGTGGTGAGAAGGTCTGGAATGGAAAAATTATCACCTTGTCTTAACGAAAGGATTGGTAGGGTCTGCATGAGGCTTAGATGGAGTTGGAGGTTTGAGAGAGGTTACCAGGATAACCCAGGATGGGGGCCGGGACCTATGGAGGCCTACCCGGGTAACCACCTTAAGCCATGCGATGACACTCTCTCCTTAGAGTCACTAGTGTTTGTGAGTTGAGTCACATGGATGTTTGTGGAGTCATGTAGTTCTATTGTACTTGTCTTATTTTGCTTGCTTGAGGGTCTTCTACTATCTCCTAGCATGGTGGGGTGGTTCCATTTCGGGATCACATGGTCAGGTGGTAGTGCCACTTCTCATCGGATGTTCTGGATTGTATCTTCAGGTGAGGAAAGGCTTTGCTGGTGTTTCTTGGTTTTTGGTTCATGTACCAGCTCATGTTCGTGATCTTTCTTCAGTTGAGACCGTGTGGTAATTGTATCAAACATTTATGTAACCTTGGCATTGTAACTTTTGTATTCCATGATTTTGTTGGAAACCATGTATTTATGGATATTGTAATATTATATCAATGGAATGTATGTTAATTCAGTTGCTTTAATCTCATGTATAAATGATCTATGGAAAAATAAATGCATTGGAATACTTTGATTCTTTCATTATGGAAATTAGATATATGAGTATGTTTTAATTTAAGCATTTAATTTTCCTAATTAGACGAACAATTGGATTAACCATGGTGTTAATATAATCTGCGAATTATCTTCATTGGTAACCCTTAGGATATCATGTGATAGACATTTGTTGTGTTATTAAACGTGCAATTGTTATAATTAATGCACTTAATCTTTAAAACAAAAAAACCATTTCACCCTTTAGTTGCCTAGTTGTGTTGATTTCCTTTAGGGTTCCTAGCGGGGCATTACATACTCTATGCCACCTTTACCACCAGAACATTAATCAATACTATTGCCACTATTCATAAGGTTAGCCAGTTTGTATTGGATACTAACAACCTATTCAACTATTGTGATATAAACCAATCTGTTACTTCTTATGCTATGTCTAGTTCCCTTGGTCTAAATATGATGAATTGTGGAGAGTTTGTCGAGAGAGAAAATATAGAATTACTAAGAAAAGAATTCATATAGGTACATTAGTTATTGATTGTTTTGTGTTTTTTTGGTCAAGAGTGAATGCCTAGTTTCATGAGATAAAAACTAAAATAATTTACATTGCATGTGGAGGGACTATTTGAAAGGTGGTTTTTCATTTGTCTCTCTAATTTGGAAGAGGGGCTTTAGTTTCATGTTTTTTGAGAGATAAAATTTAGTTTAAATGTGCTAATTAATTGTGTTTAGTGAACCAAAGATCTCATTAGTGAGAAGTTGAAGAAAATTAAAGCCCTCTTTGCGATTAAAGGTGAAACACAGTATTGTGCTTTTGTATTGCATGCAAAAGAATCTCCTCATGATGACATTCACGAGTGATCTATGCTTATGAGAGTAGAGAGGATCTTATTAGGGGTTAGAGAAAATTGAGGGAGGATGGCATTTATCATCCTGATCTAGCTTCTTGCTCAAGGATAATTCATTGCATAAGAAACACACTATTTGTGTCCTTGATGAAAAGATGGTGCTTGGTATTATGTGTCCCTTCAAGGAGCAATGGAAGGATAGATTTCATGATGGTGCCCATTTTATATCTATGTTTGGTTTATGATTTATATAGTATAGGAGAGATTATTTCCACAACATTAGAGGGGGCATTATACACACTTGGAGGAGATGTGTCTCATGTGCAACACTAGAGGAGGAATTAGACACATTTAGAGGAGATGTGGAATTTTAAAGTAAATGTGTCTCATTATACATGGAGGTTGGGAGAACTTTATGTTCTCTCATTTTGTATTTATGGATGATTGTAGGTTCTATAGTCAATGTAGTGCCCCTTTGTGACACTTTCTTTTTTATGCTTTTGATAGATACTTATGGACTTGTTTATACTCTCTTATGCTAACATACTCTATGGTGATCTTTGATACATTATGTTTCTATGTTGGATGATGATACTTAGTGTAACATCATAAATTGTCACCTAGAAAATTTACACCTCATGTTTGTGCCCCTACATTAGCGCATCTTTCCCTCACCTCCTATCTGGGTCCATTCAGTGCCTTACCTATAACTTTAATGCCTCAAACAACTACCAAATGACTCTCTGGAGGTGTGTCCTCCTCCCTAGGCCTTAAAATTCATCTTTAATTGGGGAGGACTAGGGTGCCATTGTTGGAAAAATGGTGTCTCAACCTTGAATTTACATGAGGTTACTATTTATAGTAAGTTTTTGTTTGAGCATGAAATGATGTGAAATTATTCCCAAAGCTTCTGGTTGGCCAGATAAGAATTTCAGTAAAGTTACATCGCAAGATCATAGCTAGTTTTGAAGATATTAAAGTTTTTGTGTTGGAGGGGTAAAATGAAAGGTTTAAATTTAATTTCGAAAACTTTAGAGGCTCCTAAATACATTAAAAAGGGGCATAAATGGTTTAGATATTTATGAGGCAATATAGAAATTCACGAGCTTTATGGAACTTCAAACAGTTCATCAATAGGACACACAGTTCTCAAGTTATGGCCTCCGAAAGTTTGTACTCCTGAAATAGGAAATATAAAATGTATCGAACATAGAAATGAGTTGTAAAAGGAAGGGACATGTGTTGATGTGTGTTTTAACACATCATAAGGAACCTAGAAGGAACATAAGGTTGGCTCTACTTTATTGGGTGGTTTTAGCCCATGGTTTTGTACTACCATTTGACGGTTTCTTGTATTGTATCTCCTATATATGAGGTGCGTGAGATAGAGGTTGTAAGAGTCTTATGGTGATTAAGTTACCTCCGAGTCTCTGATTAGTGGTATTCCTACAAAGAAGCTTGCTATGCAAGTATATTGTAATACATATGTTATTGATTAGTGAATAATATATTGAGTTGCTTTTGGAGTGTGGGGTTTTTCTCCCGAAGGGGTTTTCCCCACATAAATCACTGCATTGTTGTGTTGTGGTATGCATGATATTTTGATTATTTTTGTTAAGTTTCTATAATAGTCAAGTAATGATCTTTAATTTTTTTTGCATTATCCTCCTCTCAAGGTTAGTGTAGGAAGTTGTTCTGCTACTTAACTTCTTTACAAGTGGTATCAGAGCCTGATCACCTTTGGTTTTAGTTGTGGGTTGTTGGGTTTTTTGAATTAATCAAGATTTGAGTGGGATCTTGTGCAAAAGACACTTTTTAATCTTGTCGTAGGAATTTTCTGATGGCATGTTCGTTAGGAAGAATAGAGGTGGAGAAATTTAATGTAGTAATTTTGAGATGTAGAAGTTGAAGATTGAAGATATGCTAATAGATCGAGATCTATGGGATGTTGTTGATGTGAATGTCTCAAGACCTACAGATCCTACTATGACTGCTCAGTATGATGTTATGGACTGAAAAGCTAAGGGTATAATCAAATTGTGCCTGAAAGACTCTATTCTAATCAATGTCCATGAAGTGAACACATCAAAGAAGTTATGGACTAAAATTGGTGAAATGTATCAAATAAAATACTTATTGAATCAAATTTTATTGAGGAAGAAATTATATTCCTTGAAGTTGGAAGAGGGTGGATGAATTGCAAACCACCTATAAGCATTTAATATGCTAGTGGCTCAATTAGTATCTGTTGGTGTTAATATTGATGAAGAGGAGAAATGTCAGATCTTGGTTTGTTCTTTGCCTGATTTGTGGGATTCTCTTGTTATGGCTATCAGTAGTACTTGTTTTGTTTTGAAGTTTGAAGATGTGGTGGGTTCCCTACTTGGTGAAGAGATGCGAAGGAAGGTATCCATCAATTTTAAGGAAGCCCTAATTGTTCGTGGAAGACCTAAGAAAAAAGGCAAGAAGAATGAGAAGCACAATAAGTCCAAATCTAAAGGGAGATCCAAATCTCATGGAAAGTCCAAAATAATATGCTGGAATTGTGGTAAACCAGGTCACATCTGTAAGGATTTTAAAGAAAAAAGAAGAATAAAAAGAAGAAATTTTATTCTGATTTTGAGTCTAAGAAGGAAGATGGTGATGCATTCATTTCATCTTTGGCTACTCATGCAGGTAATGATTCACGATTAGTTGACTCAGGTGCATCTTTTCATATGACTTCCAATAAAGATTGATTTTCTGAATATGAAGAATTTTAATGGAAGCAAGGTGTACTTGGGTGATGACTCACATTTAGACATTGTTGGTCAAGGTAAAGTTAGGATTAGGTTTCTTGATGGTAGATAAAAAAAAATTAGTGATGTGCTGCATATCCCTAGTTTCAAATGAAATTTATTAGCTGTGAGCAAACTGATAGATGTGGGTGTGCAGGTAGTCTTTTCTGATGCAGGATGTAAAATGATTAAGGATGTTATACCCATGTCCTTCTACTAAAATCATCAATAAATGAAACAAAATATGTGAATTTTCCCATCAAAGGAACATCTATAGGACCAAACACATCAGAATGAATAAGATCTAGAACACCACAAGATTTATGAGAACTTAAGTAAAACTGAATGCAGTTTTGTTTTCCATAAATGCAATGCTCACAAAAATCAAAGTAAAGATTACAATCATTCAAACCTTCAACAAGGTTTTTATTTTTCAAGGTCCTCAGACCCTTTTCTCCAATGTGGCCAAGTCTTTGGTGCCATAACATAGTCTTCTCTATAGGTAACTTTGCTTCAGAGGAAAGAGCACCCTTAGGTACCCAAAAGCCTAGAGGAATACATTGTTGAGTTCAATAACACTTTTGTAAAAATTTAATCTTTGGATACTAATGAATACTTTGGGGGGGGGGGTGGTGAATTAGTATGCATAAGAACTTAACCAAACTCTTAAATAATTTTCCAGCAAACTGGTGTAGCAGTTTAAACAATAAATTGGTTAAAACACAAACAAGCCAAATAGAAAATAAAGTATTCACCCACAAAAGCACAATCACCATAACACAAGAAGTTTTAACATGGAAACCCAAATGGGAAAAACCACAGTGAGTAAAACTCACAAGTCAACTATCTTTAGAATAGTAACCAGACCAGTTAAGGTCAAACCAGTTAAGGTCAGACCAGTTAAGGTCTTACAATATTCTTCACCAAAACAGGTCCTGTTAGTAATCCAGATCTTTGTTAGGAGATAAGTCATGTTAAAGAATACCCTGTTAAAGGATTTCAGATCCACGATTGTGAACCACCTTGTTAGAGGATTTACAATAGGCTTGGCTGGGACTACTCGATTAAGGGTTTAGGACTTGTCGAAGATATTAGTAATCAATAAGTGAATGATCTAGAAGATATCACAAAATGCTTGATTAGATCCTTGAGAGTTCTCTGTTAATACATTACAACATTACTTCAGTCTTCTATTCTTTGCACTCACAATATCTATAGTGAGATACCCTTTTCGCACAGACCTAATCTTTTTTTTTCAACACTCGCACACATCAACTAACTTAAAACCCTATACATGATGTCCTCATATAGGAACCTGATTTCATGTCGGTCCAATAAGATTAGACTAGAATTTCCTAGGTACAGTGCATCTAGATACATTTGGTAACATGACACACAAACACCGCCAAAGTGTCGGTGGATGATAACTCATCACACTTTACAATTATACCGGTTGAACACAATATACCAATTATTGGTTAACAAATGAAAAGACTAGAACATAGTGTTCTAATAAAAAAGATTAACTGGGGGTCCTCGTTCTACTTGAGGTCTTCATATCGTTTGATGTCTTCATGCCGCTTGGGGTCTTCAGTCATCCTATGACTGGTAAGCATCTTCTACAAAACACCGATAGCCTCAAACAAAGACTATACATATAATGACATACAATACCGGTTGGAACAACTACTAGTTGAGAATAACTCATACATCAAATAAGTGTGTGTCCATCAATGACAATCACAACTAAACATCATCAAAATACCAACAATCTCCCCCTTTGGCATTGATGGCAATACTTATGAAAATTTTGACATCTAAGTGCTTACAAAATAAAAACAAACGCCATAATCAAAATTACTCCCCCTAAGCATATACACTACTCCCTTTGCAAAAATTACAAGTATGTGCATGAAATTTTTTCAATAATACTCCCCATAAAATTTTATACTACTCCCCCTTTTCCAACAATGACAAAGTAATGCAAAATATTCCCTTTTTACATAATACAAAAATAGAGTATATGTTCATGACAATGAAGAGTAAAACTTCTCAAAAAGAAATTTACAGTTTTGCATAAAATTCTTCATGTCTGATGAATCAATAAGTGAGGCAACAATTTCACTATCAGTCTTCATCTGGAAGGCTAATTCTTCCATTGCATCGATAGTTCTCATCTCTTGTGTGACAATAATAGCCTCCAAGTTCAAGAAGCACTTCTGAAGAACCTACAATTTTGGTAATAGAAGCAACTAGAGCTCCTACATATCTTGAGTCCGATTGTAGATCTCTGAGTCAAGCTTTGCAATCTGATGCTGGTGAGTATGAACAGTTTGTCCATATATTGTGAACAATTCATATGGCAATATGAAGCTACTGATATACGCTTGTAACTCCGATTGGAGTTGACTCTTCTATTTCAGAGCATCTTCATAAAATAGGTGAGGTTGGTAGATTTTTCTCAAGAGGAGGTTACCTTCACCCATAGTTGAACTTATATCATCCTTTTGCTTAAGCAATTTTGCTCTGTCTTCATCCATTTGCTTTACTAATGAAATTTTCAGAGCTTTTTCATGCCTTTTCTCTATAGAAATCTTTGCAACATCTTCTAAAGATTGCACTTGATCATCTACTACTGTGCAAAGAAGTTTTAGCTTATCTAGCGAGGAATCAGTACTAGGAAGGTTAGTACTGGGGATTAGATTGGAAAGAGTGACAACAACAAACTGAATGACATCATGTTCTTTCTTTTTCCTCAGTTCTTCCAATCTAACCTACGCTAGTTGAATGCTCCTTAGTAGCTCACTTTCATCAACCCATTGAGTCAGACAGGCAAGAGTCAAATCGGTGGGACCGGTGGGATCAACCTGCTTGGCTTGATCTCCGGTTTCCTTAGGAGTCTGTCCTCCTTCCTTGGCCTTGATCTCCTCTTGTCTTTTCTTCTCCTCTTCTTCTTTTTCTTGGGCTACCCTGGCAACCTTCTCTTTCTCCTCTTCCACTCTCCTCTTCTCTTCTTCTTTCTTCTGCTCTTCTTCCCTCTGTTTCTCCTCTTCCTTTTTCTTCTTGCCTTCCTCCTTCTTCTTCTCTTCTTCCTTCCTCTTCTCCTCTTCCTTCCTCTTCTTCCCCACTTTCTTCTTTGCTCTCTCTTTCTCTTGTCTTTCTTTCTCTGCTTGCTCTTTCTCTAGTTTTTCTTTCTCCTCTTTCTCTTTTTCATGTTTCTCTTTTCCTTCTTTCTCATTATCTAGAGTGGTATCCTCAATATATAGTGAATCAACGTCAATGGGGTCATTTTGTTCTACTATTCTTTCACCCAAACTGTCAAAGATTTCATCTGGTTTGGCTGTGGATATGTCAGGCTCTTGCTCATCCTATCGATTAGCTTCAGATAATTTTTTCATTTTGATAGCTGCTTTAAACTGCAGATGGGTGTCTTTTTCCACTTCAGAAGTTTTGCCTCCAAGTAGCTAAAGTCTTCTTCTTTGCATGAAGAAAATGCCTTTGTACTTGTCAATAATCTCAAACAATTCTGAATTTGAGGCATCTGGAAAATATTGAGCAAAAACTTTCTCATTGATGTCTTGTTCCTTTTAAATGGAAATGCACCATTTATTGTCCAAAGAATCATACAAAGATTTAGAGGTAACTAATTTAATATCGGTAGGTGACCAATCATTAATACATAAATATTTAATAAGTTCTTGTTCAACATCCTCCTTTTCACTATCATTGAAATCATCAAAATATTCTTTTAAATAATCAAGAACTTTCCTTCTAATATTCTTTATGGTCCTTTGACAATGTGTCATAGGCTTGTAAGAGGAAATATCTATATTTACCAGTGCAGAGGTTGCTGGTACATTACCGGTTGACTTTGTCTTCTTGCTTGATTGTCTTGTCTTCTTCATTTCTACCTCCAGTTCAGTGCCTTCTAAATCTGGTGAGTTATTCCTGGTTTTCCTCTTCCTTTCGAATACCTTTGGTGGAATAGCCTCTAGTTTCTTTTTAGCTGGTGACCTCTTGGTCACTTTAGGATTGGCAACATATGTAACCGATGATGATGCCGATGGCACTGCTTTACTATTTTTCTGCTTCGTTACCTCAATAGGTTTGATCCTCTTGGAGTAAGTATCGATCCTCTTCTTCTTGGGATTCAGTGGTGAAGCAAGTAGGGTAGAGGTATACCCTGCTAGTATATCATTTACCACTTCATAGCCCATAGGTTCAACTTCATCTTCTTTGGGCTCAACCGATTGCATTATGCAATGATCTGTTTTAATTGTAAAACTAATGTGATCTTCATATTCTTTAACTAGATCACTAGATATTCTCATTCTCTAGTTCATATTTAGTCTGAGCTCATGAAAATATTTGTTCAGAGTCTCCGGATATGCAGATCCCACTACTTGTAGACTCCTTTATTTGTCTGGAAATCAGTACGTCACTTGACCATTGAACATAACCAACTCTAGGAAAATATCCTTGAAGATAGAAAAATAAACCGACAAGCAGTTGTCCAAACTTAAACCTCAGAGTTTTGTCAACTTTGATGGACTTTAGATTTTACATTAGTTGTTTTTTCATGCAGGTGCACAACTCATATTTTGCATTCTCCTTGATCATCCTATAAGTGGCATGCACCGTAGCTGTAGGAACAAAATTCATTCTGTTAGCATAGAATACTCCAAACCTGATTACCATGCATGCATACTTCACCAAGTCATCTTTAATGGTGTTAAAAGTCATTGTTGGTCGTATACAGAATCGGTGAGCTCTATCGGTTTTGGTGATCTTTCGAAGAATAGGGACTTCCCCAACATTGCAGAAACTGGTCATGGAATGAATTGCCTCTGGTGTAATATCATGGGTTCACTCAAGCTACATCTTATCACCATGAACCCTACTAAGGATAATCCTAATGTGTTCTTATGTAAATTCCTCAAGAAAACATACTGCATTGTGTAATTTCTTCTTCTTGATTATGTTGTATTCAAGTTTAATCTTCTTATCGTCTCCACAGAATAGACTCAGCTAGGAGTGAATCACTAGAGGCCCTAGGTCTTCTAGTTTGCAATGAATATATCCTGAAACATCCCCTTCAACAATGACTCCAGTGGGAATTTGAGAGAGGGCATTATATTTCATCTTCTTTTTAAGAAACTCAGGTGATTCCTCAGGTTCATTAGAACTAGAAGGAATTTTAGATGCAGAAGCCATATCTAGAAGATTCCAAATGACAAGAATATTTCAACGAGAAATACCTTCACACTCTGAACTAGGGTTTGTTGATGTTGAGCACAACAAACTTCTTTCAGAATCTTGTTTACCACTTTGACTTCCACATTGATAGCTTGAAGTTGCTGCTGTTTGATGTGTAGGGGTAGTGAGAAGGTAGGGGCCCTCTTTTTCTATAATTAGGCCATTATTCTATAGTTCATCATTTCCCTAAACGCCATAAAGAGAGGGGCATGCCATAGAATAGTAGGGGCCATGTTACGTATATAATCCATAGAGAATTTTGCCCCATTGATTAGTTATCCTTACCCCCACCCACAATCGATAAATCCATCCTCTTGCCTCCCATTCTCCAGGTCGGCAGAAAGAAAGTTGGGTCTAGTGAGGAGAAAGAAAGTGAAGAAAATGAAAGAACATCTAGCTTCATTACCAGCCCTAGGTTTCAAACTCTGCAAGATTCCTTTCTAAATTTTTTCGAATGCAAGATGAATTGCTCTAGTTGCGCTACTCAAGCTAGAAAAATTCTTCTTTGAAAATAGGTAAGCAAAAATAATGACAAAAGTCACTTTTAAACATGCTCCCACCTACCATAATAAATGTATCATCATTAGGGCTCAAACCCTAATTTTACCTTTTACCGCTTCATTTCTTCTGTCGGTTGACAGGTAACAAATATCGATAAAGGCACTTTATTGATAGATTCTGGGGGTTCAAAACATTGTTACCGATATGTTCCCCCTAAGCTTTTCGAAGCTCAGTTTGTCAGTTCAGGGGTCTCCACACTGGGTGCGAACACTGGTACATCCTGTGGCTTCTCTTCAGATTCCTTTTTCCAAGTTTTATCCATATCCGCCTGAATGGTTTCAACATCAATCTTCCCTTCTGGGTCAACCGGTATGTCTCCCGATGGATTCTTTCTCAGTCTGCATGCTTTGGCAGTGTGTCCTAGTTTGTTGCAATGATAGCATACCATTCCAAGTGTTCTCCATGGTCCGGTGTTTACATTTACATTCTTCCTTCTGCATGTTGCAGTAGTGTGATTGCTACCATGACAGATCAAATAGGTTGCTCTCCAACTGTTTGCCGCTCCATAACCATTTGACCAGTGGTCATAGGTTCTATACCAGTTTGGGTTCCGGTTCATAGGAGGTTTCAGGGAAACTCCTTTAGATCTTGGTGCATATCTTCTAGAGTTGTTCATAACTGACATGTACTCAAAAGCTCTATGCCCAAACTTGTTGAATGCATAACAGTGACCATTAAATCTACCAGTTGTAGCCACATTGTTTTGCATGTAAGGAAAGTTACTATAAGCCTTGCTCCTACATACATTGGCAGTATGTCCTTCCTTAAGACAGTTAAAGCAAACAAGTTTAAACTTTTGCTTACCTTTACTCCTGTTATTGTTCTTAGGTGTCAATTGCTTCTTTGGTGCATCACTCTTGGTTCCAGAGGTTTTACCTTCCTTGTATCCAAAGAAACCAAGTCCAGTGGTATCCTTTGATGGCTTCGCTGATTCCAGCTTTTGTTCCAACTTAGCAACACTCTGGTTGAACTTTGCAAGTATCTCCTTTGATTCAGCAAGTTCCTTGGAAAGAGCATCATTGGTTTTCATCAAGGTTTCATTCTGAGAGATAGCAACATTTAGGTCTATTTGTATTTCTTCTTTCTCTTCATTCTTGTAGATGAGAGGTGATGGTACCAATATCTTGCTTCAACTTAGAGATCTCATGCTCTTTGTCCTTCCCTAAATCTTCAGCTTTTCTTCCATTTTCTATCTCCTGACTCATCTTGATAGCCAGTCCTTCCAACTCCCTCCTTAGGTTATTTTTATATTCATTTAGTTTCTCCACTTCTCCGACTAGGGCTTCCATGTCTGCTTCATCAAAAGAGATGTTTTCAGTAAATTCCATCAATTGCTCAGCAAGTTCTCTTCTCTTGGCTAAAGAGGCTTTATACTTGATCTTGAGTTCATCATAGGCTCTCTCAGACTCAGTAAGATGGTGAGTGAGTTCCCTCATGCTATATTCCCCTATATCTCCTTCCAAGTGGTTAGACTTATAGAAAGGTAAGGTCTGATACCAATTGATGAATACTAAGAGGGGGGGTGAATTAGTATGCCTAAGAACTTAACCAAACTCTTAAACAATTTTCTAGCAGACCGGTGTAGCAGTTTAAACAATAAATTGGTTAAAACACAAACAATCCAAATAGAAATATAAAGCTTTCACCCACATAAGCACAATCCCCATAACACAAGAAGTTTTGACATGGAAACCCAAATGGGAAAAACCACGGTGAGTAAAAATCCCAAGTCAACTATCTGTAGAATAGTAACCAGACCGGTTAAGGTCTTACAATGTTCTTCACCAGAACAGATCCTGTTAGGAATCCAGATCTTTGTTAGGAGATAAGTACTATTAAAGACTACCTTGTTAAAGGATTTCAGATCCATGACTATGAACCACCTTGTTAGAGGATTTACAATAGGCTTGGCTGGGCCTACCCGATTAAGGGTTTAAGACTTGTTGAAGATATTAGTAATCAACAAGTGAATGATATTGAAGATAGCACATAATGCTTGATTAGATCCTTGACAATTCTCGGTTAATACATTACAACATTACTTCAATATTCTATTCTTTGCACTCACAATCTCTGTAGTGAGATACCCTTTTCGCATAGACCTAATCTTTTCTTTCAACACTCGCACACATCAACTAACTTAAAACCCTAGACATGATGTCCTCATATAGGAACTTGATTTCATGTCGGTCCAATAAGATTAGACTACAATTTCCTAGGTACAGTGCATCTAGACACATTTGGTAACACTACACACAAACACCACCAAAGTGTCGGTGGATGATAACTCATCACACTTTACAGTTATACCGGTTCAACACAATATACCAATTACCGGTTAAAAATTGAAGAGTGGAAAACTAGAACATAGTGTTTCGATCAAAAACATTAATTGGGGGTCTTCATTCTGCTTGAGTTCTTCATATTGCTTGATGTCTTCATGCTGCTTGGGATCTTCAGTCATCCTATGACTGGTAAGCATCTTTTGTAAAACACTGATAGCCTCAAACAGAGACTATAAATATAATGACATACAATACCGGTTGAGAATAAATCACACATCAAATAAGTGTGTGTCCGTCAATGACAATCACAACTAAACATCATCAAAATACCAACAGATACTCCATTAAAATATTTTAGGGTTTTACCTTCAGCAGATGGACATGGCTTTTGGGTACCTAAGGGTGCTCTTTCTTCTGAAGCAAAGTTACCTACAAAGAAGACTATGTTATGGCACCATAGACTTGGCCACATTAGAGAAAAGGGTTTGAGGACCTTGAAAATAAAAACCTTGTTGAAGGTTTGAATGATTGTAATCTTGACTTTGATTTTTGTGAGCATTGCATTTATGGAAAACAAAACTGCATTCAGTTTTACTTGAGTTCTCACAAATCTTGTAGCGTTTTGGATCTTATTCAATCTGATGTGTTTGGTCTTGTAGATGTTGCTTTGATTGGAAAATCCACATATTAGGTTTCATTTATTGATGATTTTAGTAGAAGGACATGGGTATACTTTTTAAAGAGTAAATCTAAAGTTTTTAGTCATTTTAAAGAATAAATAAAGAAATGGTTGAGTTGCAGATTGGAAACAAAATAAAATGTTTGAGGACTGATAATGGTGGTGAATTTTTCTGTAATGATTTTGATAGATTCTGTAAAGACTGTGGTATTAACAGACATAAGAAAAATTTGTATTCTTCATAGTAGAATGGAGTTCAAAAAGAATGAACAAGACATTGATGGAGAAGTCTAGGAGTATGTTGAGTGGTGCTGGTCCAGAACAAAAAATTTGGGCTGAAGTTGTTGCCACTGCTTGCTACCTAATTAATAGGTCTCCTACATCAGCTCCTATTGATAAAACACCTATGGAATCATGGTCAGGTCACAAGCCTTCATTAAGACATCTTAAAGTTTTTGGTTGCGAGGCATATGCACATGTGCCAAAGGAGAAGTGAACAAAGTTGGAGGAGAAGGCTATGAAATGTATCTTCATCAGATATAGTTATGGTGTAAAAGGATACAAGCTTTGGGACCCTGCTTCACAAAAGGTAATTCATAGGAGAAGTGTTATTTGTACATAAATTAAGTCTCATTTTGTTGCATTGCAGCCAGAAAAAACTAAACAAAAAGATTTGAATTGAGACCACTTGATAGGCAAGAAGTTGAGGAGAGCTCATCTAGCTCTGAATCTTGAAAAGAGGAATAACCTCCAACTCAGCTTGTTCAAAGGTCTACAAGAAATAGACAACCACCTAAAAGGTATTCACCTGATGATTGGAGATGTATTTTTTCTTTGAATACTAATGTAGATAAAACAAGATCTGTAGAAGAGGCATTAGGTATGAATGATCAAGAATCCTGGAAGATTTCTATGGAATAAGAAATGACATCTTTGAAAAAGAATGATTCCCCCCATCTTGTACCATTGCCTAATGGACGAAAGCCTATTGGTTGAAAATGGGTGTTCAAGAAAAAGATTGATTTAGATGGAAGCATTGAGAAGTATAAAGCAAGGTTGGCTCCAAAAGGATACTCTAAGGTTGCGAGTTTTTATTATGGTGAGATATTTTCTCCTATTGCAAAAATGGCATTCATTAGATTTTTTCTTTCTATAGCCACTGCTTATGATTTAGAGGTTGAGAAAATGGATGTGAAAACTGCTTTCCTTCATGGTAATTTGGAGGAGGATATTTATATGACATAGCTGGAGCACTATGTAGTGAAAGGTAAAAGTAATTTGGTCTGTAAATTAAAGAAATCTTTGTATGGCCTCAAACAAAGTCCTAGGATGTGTACAAAAAATTCGATACATATGTGTTGAGTTTGGGAATTGAGTGTTCTAAATCAAATCATTGTCTTTATTATAAATCTGATGGTGATCATTTCATGTACATTGCATTGTATGTTGATGATATATTATTCATTGGTAAAGGGAAAGGTAAGATTTCAGAACTAAAGTCTCGGCTCGTTGCTAAATTTGAAATGAAAGATATTGGTGCTACAAAGAACATTCTTGGGATAGAAATTAGAAGAGATAGAGTGAAAAAAGAAATGTCTAGGCTAGAGTAAGTATTTGAATTCAATTTTGCAGAGGTTCAACATGCAGGATTGTAGACCATTATGTGTTCCTTTTGCAATTGGAATGAAATTATTTGCTTCATATTATCCTACATCCCCATTCGAGATGAAAGACATGAGAAAAGTTCCTTACCAGAGTGTAGTTGGAAGTTTGATGTATGCTATGGTCTGTACCAGACCTTACATTGCCTAAGAAGTGGGAGTTATTTCCAGATATATGTCTAATCCTAGTAGAGTTCATTGGGATACAGTGAAAAGAGTCTTCAGATATTTGAAGGGTACCTCATATTATTATTTGTGTTATCATGCCACTTTGGCTCGAGACATGGCTTGTCTTGATATTCATGGTTATGTGGATTCAGACTAGGCAAGTGATATTGATAACAGAAGATCCACCAATGCTTATGTGTTTATTTTATTTGATGGTGCAATTAGTTGGATGAGTAAGCAATAGGTTGTGGTTGCTTTGTCCACTAGTGAAGCAAAGTATATGGTAGCTACTCATGCTTGTAAAGAAACCATTTGGCTTCAGAGACTGTGTTTAGATATTGGAATAAAACAAGGTGTAGTGATAGTTTATTGTGATAGTTAGAGTGCGATCTAACTAGCTAAGAACCCAACATTTCATGCTCGGACCAAACATATTGATGTTTAGTATCATTTTGTTTGAGATATGGTCGAAGATCGCAGGGTGAAGCTGGTTAAGGTAGAAACTTTGATGAATGTTGTAGATGCTTTAACTAAGGTTGTGAGCACAAAGAAGTTTAGATGGTGTTCGGAGTCTATGGGCCTCATGACCCATAGCAATTGATTTATTATGTTGATACTCCCTTTGCTCTTGCAAGGTGTTCGACAAGTGGGAGAATGTTGGGAAAAATGGTGTCTTAACCTTGCATTTATACGAGGTTACTATTTGTAGTAAGTTTTTGTTTGAGCATGAAATGGTCCAAAATTATTCTTGAAGCTTCTAGTTGGCTAGATAATCATTATGGAAAAGTTACATCGCAAGATCATAGCTAGTTTTGAAGATATTTAAGTTTTCATTTTGGAGGGATGAAATGAAAGGTTTAAATTTAATTTTGAGAAATTTAGAGGATTTGAAATGCCCTAAAAAGTAATTGTAAATGGTGTAGCATATACAAGGAAATAGATCACTTCTCAATCTTTTTGGTGCTTCAAACGTTTTGTTAATAGGACACATGGTTCTCAAGTTATGGTCTTCGGAAGTTTGTACTCCTAAAATAAGAAATATAAAAATGTATCAGACACATAAATGAGTTATAAAAGGGAGAGACATGTGTTGATTTGTGTTTTAACATGTCATAGGGCATCTAGAAGGGAGATAAGGCTGGTTGTACTTTATTGGGTGGTTTTAGCCCATGGTTTTTTAATACTGTTTGACGGTTTCTTGTATTGTATCTCCTATATATGAGGTGTGTGAGATAGAGGTTGTGTGTAAGATTCTTATGGTGATTGAGTTACCTTTGAGTCTCTTACTAGTAGTACTCCTTGGAAGAAGCTTGCTTTGCAAGTATATTGTAATCTATTATTAATTGTTGAATAATATATTGAGCTTCTTTTGGAGTGTGGGGTTTTTCTCCCAAAAGGGTTTTGCCCATGCAAATCACTGTGTTGCTGTGTTGTGGTATGCATGATATTTTGATTATTTTTGTTACATTTTTGGAACTTTTGTAAAAATCTATAAAAGTTTCTACATTATCCTCCTCTCAAGGTTAGTGTAGGAATTTTTTTCTCTACTTAACTTCCTTACAACCACTAGCACCTTGGTACCCCTCTTTGGGGCCCAATTTTCAAGGAGGGGGTGAGACCCATCTCTCCTATAGGAAATAAAAATGGTGGCTCAATATGATTATTGGAGGTCAGTCTGATGGTTAAATTATCCTAGATTCTCATTAATAAAGGCATTTGATCAACCTAATTTAATAACTAGCAATTCCATCCAAGAAATCAAGCACTCGAGCATTGAAGTATTCACCATCAACCATTTCTATAGATCTTCAAGGCTACATATTCATCATTTAATTATTATGGAGTAAATTACAATATTCATATGAAAGCATGTGTGTGTGATTAGGGTTTTTTCATGTTCATGCCATTTCATACAACATATGTGATTACATTCAAGAAGAAAAGAATTATTATCAATAATTGTAGATCTGAGGTATATCTTTCCATTATTTATTTCATCATTTGCAACATTTCATTCAAGGTTAATTCTAGCACATTTACCCTAATTTCAACATCTTCAACAAATCAATTCAACTAAAGGAAAAAAGGGGGTACATTATAATGTTAGAATCCAAGAACAGTGAGAGGGGGGGAGGGGGGGGTGAATCAGTGTTCTACTAGAATATAAGATTTTAGCCTTATCAAAAAATTCATCAATCAACTGGTGAACATAAATACATGTAACTAAAACAAATAATGCAATCACATAAATGAACACCATAACATAGAGAATTTATACGTCGAAAACCTCAATGACGAAAAACCATGGTGAGATTTGTGACCCACAATATCAGTTCACTGGCCATATGTAGATATATTACATATAATAGGGGTCTGCACATGCAGGAAGGCACATTGCCTAGAGCACACTACTCATAGCAAAGAGTCTCATTGACTACAATCACTTTTTGATAAAAAACAACAAAATTGAACTCATATAATGCATCTGCTATGCCGGATTGAGTTCTAGTTAAGGCTCTAATTATTTTGGTTCTTAAACCATAAACCCTTGCCAGAATAACATACACCTTATGAGTATCTTAGAAATAATCTACAGATCATTACATAATAGTTCTTTCGCATACAAATGATCTCGCATACATAAAATTTGTATGTCAGATCTTATCTCCAAAATGTTATATCTTAAATGACCTAATAGATTGACTTATATACCCTTGCAAACATTTATGCCATATGTTGGATTACATACAAAATGATAATACATGTCGGCTCATTACAAATACATATGAATTATAAAATTCTTTGCTGGATCTCCAAGTGATGTTGACTTCCCATACCGGTTACCTTGATGTCGATGAAGTGTCTGCCTATGCCAGTGACCCAAAATATGTTCCCAATGTTGCCATCAATGACAACATAAGAAATCGAATGAGTGTCAATTGCCAACATCCAAAACCCCCTAGAATTAGATCAACATTTATACCCCTTACGTTTAGATCTATCTAATTCCCGTCTTTCCCTAATGTAACGGTCCCCAAGTCATAAAATTAGTGGTTTTCATCCTTCTTGTGGTGAAAACCCTAATTTTTCACCCATTACATTTTGGTGAACCTGACTCCTTACACCTTTAATTTTTTTTTATATTCTTAGATCTAATTGTTTATGCAATTTAAAATTTAAATTTACATTTACAAGTTTAATTTACAATTGGATTGTAAAAATTTAGACATAAATTTCATAAAAACCCTAATTTTTAATTATAAAATTGAGCTTGTGTGTAGTGTTATTTGGATTAATTATCATTGGTCTAATTTAGAAATATTTCAAGATTTAAATTCAAATTCATAGATCTCAATTTAATCAAGTTACATAAATTTAGAGATTTAATTCATAAAAACCCTAATTTATTTTGGTTAATTGGATTTGTGAGTTTCATAATTGATCATTCAATTTTTAAATTTGATTTAAAAAATTAGTAATGGAACTTAATAGATCTGATTTATTTTCTATTTAACATATGATTGCTTTTCTTTTCACTTATATTTATCGTATTCGTGTGTTGGATAATAGCTTCTTTCATTTTACATTACTTCTTTTCATTCATAGCACTTTGACATATTGCATTTTTAGAATTTCCAAATTTCTTCCTTTCAATCAATTAGATTTCAAATCTTTCATTTATAGTATATGTTGTTTTATTGTGAAATTTTTAGGAAAATGCATTACATATATTGATCACATTAAAGATTTTGTAGATGCCAATCCTAGAGATGCTAATGGAAAAACTAATACTTGTACTTCTCCTAGGGTACCTAATGTGAATGAAGAATAAACTAATACTCCTATGAATGATCTCTCTAATGGAGAGAAATAATTGAAGAGAAACATGGCACCATCTTCTTATCATACACACACCCTATCATAAGGTGGCCAAGATCAAAATATTGGTGTTTCTATCTCTCTAGATCCTTCTTATTCTCCTAGAGCCTATCTTAGTCATCAAAACATTTGTAAAGAAGATGATGTTATGCATGCTATGCATGATCTATCTCCCAACATAACATTAAGTTGAGATGAGGCCTTAGATGATAATAGTCTTCCTTGTCAATCCACCAAAGAGGATATGCACATGAAAGAAAATAAAACTCTCCTCCACAAGATATTCCTTTTTCATCTACTTGTCCCTTTGTTCCTTCTAAACACACTTACACTACAAATTTTAAGGAAATCTATTATAATGTTCCTCCATTTCAATTAAAATATTCTTATAGGAGTGACTTTAAGATAATATCAAAACAAGGTTTTAGAGGATGGGGACTTGGAAAATTTGAACAAGGAATTAAAGTCCCTATAGAGCCTCCTACACAAAATGACACAAAAGGCCTAGGAAATGATCACAAATCTCATATGGATTACCTCCTTAGGATTAAAGATTTCAAAGATCATCTTGTGGGACAACAAACCTATTGTTCAGCTAAAAGTGCTTCTTCTTCAAAACCTCCTATTTGTTCATATCACCAAACTAATGATCACACTAGCAATGATTGTCCTGATTCTCATAATGGACTTTAAGGACTCATTGATAGAGGGATAGTTAAAATCATAGATGATAATCCTTCTTCTTCTAAATATCTTTGTCCTACATCACAAGAGACAAGGCCTAATCTTGTTGATGATCAAGAAACGTTAGCAACTAGAATTTTTTAGAAAGTAAAGTATGACAAGAATGTTTTTTTCCCCTTTTGTAAATTTTAGCAAAAATCATAAAGAAGGTGATGAGAATTGTCTTTTTCATCATAGCTATCATCATTCTCGTGGAAAATGTAAATCATTTAAGGAATTTGTTCAAGATCAATTTGATAAGGCTCAAATAAATCTTTCCACTAATTTGCTATCTTTCTTGGTGAGAAAGTACTGCCTTAGCACTCTTCTCACCCTCCATGTTGTTCCTTACCCTATGGAACAAGTAGTTAACTTAATTAGGGGCTCTTTTCCATAAGAGGTGGTTCTTTTCTAGTATCAAACATCTTGGGTCAAAAACATGGTTCATCCTTCCCTCTATCTTATTCCTTTTCTTTCTCCTTAAAGTATCACTATTCCCTTTAGGGTTTGCATTTTTCATATTTTTGATATCCTTTCTTGTATGAAATGGTATGTCTCTTATGATTAATCTCTCTTATGGGGAGTTTTGTGATATTTCATTTCAAATTCTCTCTCTCTCTCTCTCTCTCTCTCTCTCTCTCTCTCTCTCTCTCTCTCTCTCTCTCTCTCTCTCTCTCTCTCTCTCTCTCTCTCTTTGAAGATTACCTCCTCTTTAGAGTTTCATTTTACATATATTAATGTCTTCTCTTGCCTTGGATATTTATTCATGTGAGTATATTGTGCATTTTCTTATGTATAATCTCCCCTTTGAGGTTGTTGTAATGTCTACCAAAATACCCTAGAGAAATAAAGCTAACTAACCAACAATACGAAATTAAAAAAAAAAAAATCATCTAATGCAACGTATATAATCAACTACTCATATGCATTTAATATTCATTAACATGATAAAAAATTAATCATCATAATCATAAGAACTCATTACACAAGTGGAAATAAACATAACTCTATAATTATTATTCCCTAGGGTATCTCAACGCCATTACTTATAACATCCTCAATAACATATCAACATAAGAATACATCATTAATTACTACCATGATCTAGTTCATTCCAATGCAACTAATACTATCTCTTTTCAAGCATACATAAGAGCTCTTCACTATTATAACTATCATGATTCTATTAATTAATAATGTAAATCCTCTTTTATATCCTTAGATTCATTTTAAGAGAACCAAACCAAATGTTCTTAATCCCAATCATATCATCACCTAACATCACTATTCCATTTCCAATGCTAATGACCATATCACTTATTATCCATTTCCTTTATCTTCTTGACGTTCACATAATACTAAATGTATAACCATAGAATCAATTCCATTAATGACCATTATCCAAGATTCAACAAGATACACCATTAGCTTCCCTTACAAGTATTTTGATCATGTCCTAATACAAAATCTACCATTTACATCAAATAGCATAGCTCTCAATTGCATATATAATTATATCATGAATTCTACAAGATACATATGCCATATGAATCATATACATCAATCTTCTATGAATACCCATCCATAAGCTGAAGAGATAAGAATATACATCAATGCACAAGAGAAACCAATGGCGAACATCCCAATGGAATAAGGCATCAAACCATCTGACCATGTGGAACAAAGGAACTACCCCCCGTGCTAGGAGATGACACAAGGTCCCACACACACTCTAGACCTAAGCTGGCAACTAACAACCAAAGAGACCTCAATAATGCAACACTACAACTAAAAAGAAATCACATAAATAATAAGACCAATCATATCACAAGGCTAAGTCAAGAGCCATAAAACATAGGACCATCCAAAGGCTATCCATCAAAGAATCATAAGGAGATAGGATCAACATGTAGAGAAAAGTGTCATCACATGTTATCAATAATGAAGGATATCCTAGAACTTAGTCTCGGTATCTGTAATACACATTTGTAACCATATCAACCTTTGAGGAAATCAAGGGAGTTCGATTTATCTAGTTACCAGATCTTCCCATACCTCACTCCAACTACACTAGCAATCCAACCATGAGATGGGGCACCACATATACATTTGTTATTTTATTAAGATGGATTACTACTACTCAACCCACCTATGATTAATTTATTATATTATCACTTGATTATTACAATAAACCTCCAATGAGCTATCAAAACGGTCTAGACCCCAACACCATAACACAAGGAATCCTAGCAGTCCATTCCTCATGACCTCGACACACTCATGGAAGCCCACTTTCCCTAATCATGCTCCTATGCCTTAGGGTAAACATAAACAAAAATAAAAGAGCAAGGGATCTTAATGCAACATGACCCAAATAACCAAGGTTAAATACCAATGATATAATCATAGGCATGAACAACATATGCCACTGTCACAGACTCTCATAAGCGACAAAGAATCACACATCTCACAATAATAAAAAATAGGAGCAAGACATGTCTCATCTTGAAAAAATCCCAAAAGAACTTATAATCAATTAAATAACTAGTATAGTGATCCTGGAATAGCTTCAAGAACTAAAAAACCAACATACATTAGCCTCTGGGAAAACACAGAATTAGATAATCAATTCAAAAAACCCAAAAAAAGATAAAAAATCCAAAAGACAAGGTAGTTTAGCACATTCATGGGAAAGAGTAGTGCATAGAGCACTTCTTTTAACATATAGAGAACTTATTTTAGTGCATCCATGTCAAAGTCCAAAAATCAGAAAATAAAGCAAATGATGCATGTAACACACACAAAGGCACATATGGGGTCTAGAATAGCACATAGGACTCAACTTTTAGCACATATAACTAATTCTATAGCGGATACAAAGAATTTTGTAGCATGGGTTCTGGGCTAAGATTGGGTTGTCGAGGTAGTTGGGCTTCTCTCCTTCTTGTCTTGTTGAGGTGGCCCTTTCTCCTATTGAGGTGGAGAGTAGGTGTGGGGTAGTTTCTCAATTGCTATTGATTGTGTTGTTGGTTAAGAGAGCTGGTCAAACCTCTCATGGTTTTGTTCACAAATAGTTTTGGGTTTATGATTTATCCCTATTTCCCAAAATGGTTTGCTAGTTGTGGGAGCCTGTAAAAACTCTCTTGGCCAGATTGCGCTTTTAGGACAAGATATTGTTTTTTGGGCCCTAGCAGGTTGTGGGAGCCTTGTAAAACCCACTTTCATGTCAACCTATTTTCGTTCTTGTCCTATTGAGGTGGCCCTTTCTCCTATTGAGGTGGAGAGTAGGTGTGGGGGAGCATGTTGGTTGTTGTAGTTCATGTTGTTGGTTGAGGGAGCTGGTCATAACCCTCATGGTGCTCTTCGTAGATGGTTATGGGTTCACAGTCTTATCCTTGTTTCCCATAATGGTTTGTTGGTTGTGGGAGCCTGTAAAAACCCTCTTGGACAAATTGTGCATGCAAGTAGTGTTTCTATTTTATGGGCCTTAGCAGGTTGTGCGAGCCTCATAAGAACCACTTTCAAGGTTGAGGGAGCCTGTAAAAACCCTATGTTTTTAGTTTCTTTCTGGGATTGGTTGGTTGCTAGCAGTTTTCAAGGCCCCAATTTGGCCAATTTTTGTTTTTGGTTAGGTATTGGATGTCTGGTCTTTTGTGGTGAGGAGATTTTATTATAGGTTATGGGAGTCTGGGAATTTGTGGTCTAGTGTATGTTGATTTAGACCATCTATTTGTGCCAACCTATTTTGTAATATCTTATGTGTAAGGTTTGGTTGGTGTTCAGCTGCATGTGGATGCTCTATTTTTTTTATTTGGTTTGTGTAGTCTTTGGGTTGAGGCTTTGGATGCTCGTAAGTCCATAAGGTTTTAGGTCCTTTTAAAACTTGTTGTTTGCTGCCAGGTAGTCTAGCTCATTTCTTGTTGGCAACTTTCTGGTTGTAAGGGTTTTGAGGTCCCATCAAAACCTGTTTTATCCTAATAAAAAACATAGAATCACATATTAAATATAATCCCAATATTAATCTCATTAATATTAAATATTAATGTCAACTATTTATTTAATTTATTATAAACTATGTAATTCTATTAATTTAATTTTAACATTATTAAACTATATAAATCAATCAATTAATTAATAATTAATAATTAAATTAATCAATAATCATAACACTTCAAAGAAATCTAACATAGGATAACTCAAGAAACCACTTGATGCTAAATGACATCTCACACCAAGATACTAAACTAATAAGGGTGACAACTTAAGCCTAGAGTAAGCCTAGAGTATGTAGAAGGAACTCATGCTATCTCCAACAACTTGCCATTGGGATAAAGACACGCTTACACCTATGAAGCCAAGTGGAGTCGATGTCTAGTACATGTAAACCTATCACCACCAATACAAGTACAACAACATATACCATAAAATATGAAGACAAGTGAAGGGGAATCACAATGTCATATCATGTTTATAAATGAGTGGTATGACATTGTCCCCATCACAAACGTAATAAAAGACAGTCACAACAACCAAGCACTATCATAATCATCATCATATATAATCATGAAAGAGGGTTAGTACATTATAATATACCATCAGATCACCATAACCAAATATAAACCACACATATAAAATGAGTACATACAAGAGTCCATCATCATAATAATCTATGAATGTCATGATCCACATGAAATCATAATGTCAAGTGAAAATATAATATGTTTATCATCAATAATGAAGCATCAAAATCATCAGTAAATCCATAAACATCTATCAACAACATCACCAAGTAGTCTATGCTATAGCAATATAGTCTATTGATGCACAAAACGGAAAGATAAATCAAGGAGGGGCACTACAGTTCTGTAATTCTTCTCATTGTTCTCACACTTGGGGGGAAATGAATTATTTCTCTCTTATCCTTTCTAAGGATCCACCTTTTCCTTTGTTGGGCGATGTTTGATTATTATTTGGTACATCATTCCTTGTATGAAGTTGTTGTTTTCTCAAGGATACTCTCTTATGCAAGAGATGTATGTCCTTGGCTACAACCTCTTCTTCACTTGCTAATGTATATCTATTCTAAACTTACTTCCTCACATTGGGTCAAAAGTGTGTCATCCTTCATCAAGAATCCCTTTCACCTAGTAATAGGGGGAAGGTATGCATTCTTGTTCTCCTTCCCTTCTTTTGATAGAAGATGTTTATTCAAGATCTCCTCTTGGAGGTAGTTGTCTTTTGAGCAGAGATGTCTTCTCCTCCAAGGATCCTCTTTACACTTGATGCAATATATGTCTTTTTTAACCATCTTGTCCTTGCTTTTAAGAGTATTTCCTCTTTATCTTAGATTTATGACATCATTTCCTAAAGGATATCTCCTTGGTGTTGAAGGTGGGTATCCTTGTTTTTAGCTTCCTTAAGACATCAACATAGGGCTATGTTGACATCTTAATGGGGGTACCCATATTCCCCTCTTTTGTACCATATTAAACCATATTTTTGCACGTCTTAAATGGGGTGTTCATTTTTGAAACTAGAGCAAACAAACCCTTATACAAGATGCTTCATGTTGGAAACCAGATGCAACATTTGATATATGTCCTACACAGGGTGCATATTCCTGAAACCAAAGAAAACACACTTACATGGGATGTCCTCGAAACCAAGGATATATCTGTCGTAAATAGGGTTAAACATTCTTGCAACAGGAGTAAGAAAACTCTTAAATGAGATGTTCTTGAAACCAGACATTCACCCCTTGACATTTACGCATTCACTCCTTGGAATTTGCATTTGCACTATATATCTTAAACAAGTTGAAGCACGCTCGAAACTAGAGGAAATTGATGGTATGATGAAAGAATAAGTATTCGGTAGAATACTGAGAGGGGGAGGTGACTCAGTATACTGGAAAACTGACACAAAGTTCCCAAACTCAAATTCAATCACACAAAGTAAACATATCTCAGTCAAGATCAATATTCATAAGGATACTTGACATCAACCGGTTTGACTGTTATGATAACTTAACAGTAAACAACTTCAATCTTGTAAACATCAACAATGCTTAATCATAACTCAACATATTCATCTTAAATGATTCTAGTTATCATGCCTTATCATAAGTTAATCAGATTAACAAATAAGATCATAACCAAAAAAACATTCACCACTTCACACAAATGTTTATACCTGGAAAACCCAAATACGTAAAAACCATGGTGAGATGAGACTCGCAAGGATAGCTATCTGGACTCTTCTGAAGTTTGCCTTGTTAGGAGCCGATCCTGTTAAAGCTTTACAATAAGTCCCCTTAAGAACTAATTCTGATTAGGAATCACCTAGTTAAGGGATTTACAAATATGCCTTCATGAAAAGCACAATACCCTATTAGGAGTAACCTCGCTGAAGGATTTAAGAATCCAAGCTAATGGACCACCTTGTTAGAGGATTTAATGAGTAACCAATTTTGTTAGAGCTTACCCAGTTAAGGGATTTCACTTCTGCTATAATTGTTAGAAAACAAAAGGTTTTCTTTATTTGTCTAAATAGCACTACATTTGCTTGATCAGATCCTTTTAAGGTTCAATTTGCCTTCACTCAAAGTGTAGATCCATTCACTAGTTAGGCAACAACACACTCAACAGGTTTCTGCCAATCTTGCGAACAACTTTTACAATCAACTTCATCGACCTTAAATACAAATCAATTAGGTCGGTAACACAATAAAAACCTAATTCTCATCATTGAGATTACAAACAAGTCAGTACAATATTGACCATTAGAAATCATGACAATCTCTTCACATTCTTCAAGAAAATTCCACCCACTCCATGATCACTGCTTCATCGGACTTTGTAACTCATCATGCGCTGTGCATTAGATGCAATCCACTTTTCTCCTTCCCTAGACAATAAACAAACACGCCAAAACAATTTGAACATATCCTCATAAAATGATCACACGTGTCTCCATCATTACCACTCATCAGATAATAAACTGACAAACTTGATCGGTTAGGGTTTAACAACTAATAGGGTTTACCGATTACATTGCATAGAAAGGTTTAACCCTTTATGCCAATTTACTGGTTCAACTCACAAACTTAACATACCAGTTTACAACATCTTGCACTGAGCTCTTCTTACCAGTTACTAGCCAATATCAAAAATAACAATATCAACAATAACATGAATACCATTACCAGTTCAATTGACATCAATGACAACATATCATTAATGCAATCTCTATACAAAATGCCAACAATCTCCCCCTTTGGCATTGATGGCAATACAAATATAAATGCCTCTGATTGTTGCTAAGATTGGTGAATAGGAATCATGGTTTACATTACCAAGTATTCACCTTGCTCTGTCTATCTTCAGCTTGCCACTGGTTCACCTAATCAAACACATAATTCTTCTCCCCCTTTGACAATAATGCCAAAGTGAAAGTAAAAACATCTAATTCTGCTCTCACTGTGCATCAACATCATATTGCAACTTGATGCTCTGCCTGTGAAAAACATCCACTTCTTCATCAATCCATGTAAGATTCTACAAGTAATTCAAGGACTGATGCAATCAGCATCATGCTCAACTAACTTCTTGAAGAGGGACAACCCCCAATTGGTTTCTAAGCTACTCTAAAGTGGTCTTAGGCAGATGTTTGGTAAATATATCCACAAGCTTCTCCTTGGTAGAAACATGCTCCAAAATAACATCTTTACTTTGAAATTTTTCCCTCAAGAAGTGATACTTCAATTCAATGTGCTTAGTCCTTGCATGCAAAACAAGATTTTTTGAAATGTTTATTGCACTTGTATTATCACAAAAAAGCTTTATTGGTTTTGAGATTTCCATCTTCAAACCTTCCAAAATATGCCTCATCCACATAGCTTGTGTGCAATTCATATAAGCTACTACATACTCAGCTTAAGCAGTAGATTGTGAACTACAACTCTTCTTTTTACTACTCCATGAAACTAGCCTTCTTCCTAGAAAAAATGTTTCACCGGTAGTACTCTTTCAGTCATCAATATTTCCTGCCCAATCAACATCTGTGTATGCCTTTAAATCAAAATTTCCACCATATGGATACCATAACCCATAGTCAACAGTACCTTTCAGATATCTAAAAATTCTCTTGGTTGCCATCAGATGTGCTTCCTTTGGATTCTTCTAAAATCTATCAACAATACCAACTGCATGGGCAATATCCGATCGACTGTGAACAACATAGTGTAATTTTCCAATCATTGACTTGTATTCCTTTTCATCTATAGACTTAGATGCATCTTCTTTGGACAACTTACAACCTGCAACCATTCGGGTTCCAACTGGTCTACAGTCACTCATACCGAAAGTCTTCAAAACCTCTTTCACATACTTGGATTGAGTAATGAAAACACCATTCTTCATTTGTTGTATCTATAAGCCTATGAATTTTTTTATTTCCCCTACTAATGTCATCTCAAATTCATTCTTCATTTCATTTGCAAAACAATTACTCATCTCATCATTACCCCCAAATATAATGTCATCAACAAATACTTCACTGACCAGTATTTCATCTCCTTCAGACTTGAGATAAATGTTGTTGTCATCACTAGTTCTAGAAAATCCTATCTTCATCATATGAGTATGAAGCTATTCATACCATGCTCTGGGTGCCTGCTTTAATCCATACAAATCTTTATGCAATTTTCATACCATGTCTTCCTTATCTGTCAATGCATAACCATCAGGTTGCTCTATATAAACCTCTTCTTCCAATATCCCATTCAAAAATAAAGACTTAACATCCATCTGGTATACCTTTATCTTCTTATGAGATGCAAATGCAAGTAATGTTCTAACACCTTCCAGTCTTGTTACTGGTGAAAATGTTTCTCCATAATCTTCTCCTTCTTCTTGCGCATAACCTTTGCATATTAATCTTGCCTTGTTGTGAACTACAACACCATCTTCGTATAACTTGTTTTTGAACACCCATTTAGTACCTATAACATTCTTGTTTACTGGTCAGGGTACCAGGGTCCAAGTGTTGTTCTTCTCAATTTGATCCAACTCCTCCTCCATAGCTCTCACCCATTGATCATCACTAAATTCCTCCTTAGCACTTCTCAGTTCACAAGTGGAGATCATGCAAGAGTTTTCTCTTATTCTCCTTATAGTTAGTACACCAGCATCCTTATCCCCAATTATCTGTTCAGGACTATGATTCAATCTCACATACCTAGGAATAACATGGTCATTCTCTTTAGGTTCAACTTCTTCATTATCATCTTCTTCTAAATTTATTTGTTCTGGTTGAACAAGTACATCAGGATTTGCTTTACCAATTTCTGATTTAACAGTTTCAGGTTCGAAAAGCAAAATACAAGGATCTTCATCCTTCTTCTCAGAATTGGTTCCTTCTGAAACTTTAGGACATTCATCTACATGAACATCAACACTCTCAACAATTCTCTGTGTTTGGTTCTTGAAGCATTTATAGGCCTTACTCTTGGTGGAGTAGCCAAGAAATATGCCTTCATCACTCTTAGCTTCAAATTTTCTTATGTAATCACCTGTTTTAATAAAACATTTGCTTCCAAATATATTAAAATAGCTAACATCAGGTGATCTCCCATACCAGTATTCATATAGGGTCTTGTCCTTACCTCTTTTCACCGAAACTCTATTGATTGTGTAGACAGTTGTACTTACAACTTCTTTCCAAAATGTTTTTTCTACACCTCCTTATATCAACATAGTCCTAGCAGCTTCAACTATTGACTGGTTGTTTCTCTCTGCTATACCATTCTGATGTGGTGTCCTTGGTGCAGAAAGCTGCCACTTGATACCATTATCATCACAATACTTAGTGAACTCCATAGAAGTGAATTCACCGCCTTTATATGTTCTCAAACATTTTATCTTTTTGCCACTCTCTTTCTCAGCAAAGGCCCTAAATGCCTTGAATTTACCAAAAGCTTCATTCTTATCCTTCAAGAATGTGACCCACATCATCCTTGAACAATCATCAGTGAAGATCATGAAATATCTATCACCTTGAATACTTCTTGTTCTTATTGGTCCACATAGATCTGTATGAACCAAATCTAACAAGTGCTCTGCTGAGAAGGAATTCCTCTTGAAAGTTGAAGAAGTCATCTTTCCTAGCTAACATTATTTACAAAGAGCATTAACCAGTTTGTCTAGATGAGGTAGACTTCTTACTGTCTTAGACTTGCTTACTTTAACAATATTGTCAAAATTTATATGAAAAAATATCCTATGCCAAATCCAGCTATCATCTATTTTTGCAATCAAACAGTTGCTAACTTTAGGATTAAGATGAAATAGATTACCTCTGGTTTGTTTCCTGGTTGCAATCAATTCACCTTTGTTGTCAAATATTTTGCACATACCATTTCTAAACTCCAGTGGGTATCCTCTGTCATTAAGTTGTGCCACACTTAAAAGATTGTGCTTTAGGTCTTGAACCCAATAGACATCGTCAGCACTGCTCTTCCCATTAAGAGAAATAACTCCCTTACCTTTAACCATACAGGGTGAGTCATTCCCAAATCTAACAACACCACCATCAAATTCCTTCAGGGAAATAAATTTTCTCCGATCACTAGTCATGTGATGTGAACAACCACTATCAGTGATCCAATCATCAGAGTTATCCACCCTGGATACTAGTGCCTTCTTATCTAATATTTCTTCCTTAATAGCTACAAACACAATATCTTCACTAGCATCATCATTAGATTATTCATCAGTAATACCACTGTCAATAGCTACAAGGCAATCTCTCTTTCCTTTACCCTTATACTTCTTAAATTTGTCTTTCTTGTATTCATTTTCACCATTAGGGAAATTAGCTGCTATATGACCAATCTTGTTGCATGTAAAACATTTTAAAGGTAGCTTACCTCTATATATACTAGTGCCTCTAGGTAGTCATTTTGGCAACAATGCTTCAAGTTCCACTAAGTTGTCTTCATCATCAACATCTCTGCTAGATCTAGATTCATAGCTATGACCAGTATCTCTACTTCTTCTTATAGATGGGTTAGAGATAGAAGCTCTAAATGTAGATTATCTTTTCTGTACACTACCATCATAGCCATTTAGTTTAAAAGTAGTAAGTTTTCCAATAATAGAGTCAAGAGTTACCTTTATCTTGTCAATGGATTTCAGCTCCTGAATAGCTGCAACTCGGATAGCATAGACCAGTAGCAGGGTTCTCAGTACCTTACTAATTACTGTGGCATCTTCCACTTTCCTTCCTGCACTCTTTATCTCACCAACTATCTCTTTAATCCTTTGATCATACTGCTAGATATTCTCACCTTCAGACATTCTCATGTCATCAAACTTTCCTCTTAAACTCTCCTCTTTCGCAATCTTAACATGTTCATCACTACTATAGATCTCTTCAAGTTTTTGCCATACTTCATGTGCAGTTTCAAGACCATGAACATCTACATATTCAACATCAGACATGGAGCTGATAATAGCCTCTAATGCTTGGTGATTTTCTTGTTGTTCTTTCTTTTGATCATCAGTTAGGATTCTAGTAGGTGTAATATACTTAGTTCCTATATGATCCCAATACTGACTACCAAGACTCTTAATGCAAATATTCATTTTGTCACTCCATATTCTATAGCTATCTTAGTTGAACTTCAGACCTTCTTTCTTCATCATTATCTACAAGATCTTTTCCTCAAGTTGTTAGGCTTTTATATTAAAGAGGACCCGAGACGCTCTAGTACCAATTGATGGTATGATGAAAGAATAAGTATCCGGTAGAATACTTAGAGGGGGGGGTGAATCAGTATATTGAAAAACTGATACAAAGTTCCCAAACTCAAATTCAATCACAAAAAGTAAATATATATCAGTCAAGATCAATATTCATAAGAATACTTGACATCAATCGGTTTATTTGTTATGACAACTTAACAATAAACAACTTCAATCTTGTAAACATCAACAATGCTTAATCATAACTCAACATATTCATCTCTCAATGCTTCTAGTTATCATGCCTTATCAGAAGTTAATCAAATCAACAAATAAGATCATAACCACAAAAACATTCACCACTTGACACAAATGTTTATATGTGGAAAACCCAAATAGGTAAAAATCACGATGAGATGAGACTCACAAGGATAGCTATCTGAACTCTTCTGAAGTTTGCCCTGTAAGGAACCAAGCCTATTAAAGCTTTATAATAAGTCTCGTTAAGAACTAATTCTGATTAGGAATCACCCGGTTAAGGGATTTACAAATATGCCTTGATGAAAAGCATAATACCCTGTTAGGAGTAACCTCGTGGGAGGATTTAAGATTCTAAGCTAATGGACCACCTTGTTAGAGGATTTAATGAGTAACCAAGCTTGTTAGAGCTTACCCAGTTAAGGGATTTCACTTATGCTATAATTGTTAGAAAACAATAGGCTTTCTTGATCTATCTAAATACCACTACATTTGCTTGATCGGATCCTTTTAAGCTTCAATCTGCCTTCACTCAAAGTGCAGATCCATTCACTAGTTAGGCAACAACACACTCAACAGGTTTCTGCCAATCTTGCCAACAACTTTTACAAACAACTTCATTGAACTTAAATACAAATCAATTAGGTCGGTAACACAACAAAAACTTGATTCTCATCATCGAGCTTACAAAAAAGTCAATACAATCTTGACCGTTAGAAATCATGACAATCTCTTCACATTCTTCAAGAAATTTCCAACCGCTCCATGATCACTGCTTCATTAGACTTTGCAACTCATCACATGCTATGCATTAGATGCAATCCACTTTTCTCCTTCCCTAGACAATAAACAAACGCTTCAAAAAAATTTGAACATATCCTCATACAATGATCACACGTGTCTCCATCATTACCGCCCATCAAATAATAAAACAACAAAGTTGATTGGTTGGGGTTTAACAACTGATAGGGTTTACTAGTTACATTGCATAGAAATGTTTAACCCTTTATACCGGTTTACCGGTTCAGCTCACAAATTTAACATACTGGTTTACAACATCTTCCACAAAGCTCTTCTTACCGGTTACTAGCTGTAGTCACATAAATCTGTCCACTTAATTAAATGAATACTTAGTATTTATTTGATTATTTAACCATCAATTAATAATTAATTAAATTAATATTTAATTAATTCATCTTAACCCTCTTCTCCTATTAATTAAATAAATTATTCAATTTATTTGATTTAATTCACTTAACCAAATTCAGACCATTAATTAAATAAATAAATCATATTTATTTAATTAAATCTTCTCTCACATTTAAATAAATTAATATTTATTTAAATCCCCCAAAATCCCACCTCTCACATTTAAATAAATTAACATTTATTTAAATCACCTTTATCCTCCACCCACTTGTATTTTCCTACAAAAGCAAGTTGCACAACTATTTTAAATAAATTATTTATTTAAAATCCTATTTATCCTCACCCACTTGAAACCTTTAATGGTTTCCCTTAAAGTATTCAAACTTGATGGCTTTAAAGTCTTCAAACTTGATGGCTTCCTTCTATAGTCTTCTTAAGACTTTAATGGTTTTCCTTAAAGTCTTCAAGCCTTTAATGGTTCCCCTCAAAGTCTTCAAGCATTTTAATGCTTTATCTTCCTTTTTCTCATTTAAATAAATTAATATTTATTTGAATATTTATCCAAATACAACTTGCACACATTTATTGAAATAAATGAATTTTTATTTTAATAAAATCCTATTTTCCCTCACCCACCAAATCCACTTGCAAAATCTAATCCCCTTCTAGATTCTTCTAACCCCTTCCTAATTAACTTAATCCATCCCCTAATTATTGTCACATTCCTAAGCAAAATGGAGTCACTTCTCAAATGTCTCAAAGTCTTGGATAACCTTTGAAAGCTTCCAACCTTCAACCACTAAATGGCTCAAAGTCTTTGATAACCATTGAAGGCTTTCAACCTTCAACCACTTAATCCCCAAAGTCTCCAATAACCATTAATGGTTACCTCAAACCCTCCCACATGGTTAAAACATTTGTTTTGACTCAACCTCTACCCAACCCAAAGGTCTCAGCAGGCCATTAATGCTTTGACCATGATTATCTCTTAAACATTTGCACAAAGGTTTATCCTTGGATTAACTCTTAATCCAATGGGTAATCTTAATTTAGACTTGACCCTTACCTTCTAGATAACCATGAGGTCTTCTCAGGCCTTTAATGCCTCCAACCTCTTCTCTCAACCCAATCCTATGTTGACACTTGTCACCATTTTATTGGTGCCAATTGTGCACATGGATCCCCAACTTTCAAACTTGGCCCTTGATTAAACCATTCAATCTTAACCCTTCATTTCCCCATTTCTTCTATAAATAGAACCCTTCTCCTCAAGCAAAAAGAAGCATTTTAGAGTATTGTTGTTATACTGGCATTAGCATAGAGCTTTCTTATAGCATCACTATCTACACTTGCATAGTATTTGCTTATCATATTCAACCATCTTGAATCTCCATATGACATCCATGGCTAGTGCTAAAAGCTGAGAGCTACACTCATTTGGGACTTGGAGAGGAGAGGAACAAGGGAGGAGCAACTATGAGCATCTTGATTAGCTATTTCATTCTATGTTTATATGCTTTCTATTTCATGCTTAATATCTCTCTTGATATTCCTGTTTAGGATAATCTTTTGTTGCTAACACTAACATTTGTTTCTTGTGCTCTTGTGTGTGTTGCCATCAAACAGATTTTCTAATCCTTTTTGCAGAGCATCATTTGGTGAACCTGACGTGAATCAAAGAGCAATCATTTTGAAGACTACTAACTTTTGAATGTTTTAATTGACATACAGGTCATTCTCTTGCATTTTTCTTCTCAATTTAGCACCTTCGCAAATTGATACTTTAACGCTATTGTCTATAATGTTGCTCTTTCATGTTAAATAGCACTTCTGTTTTCACACAGAGTAGAGCTATTGTAACAAAGAGTTGTAAGAAAATTCCTTGTAACCGAAAACCAAAAATTTTAGGCTTGTAGAAGCCCACCAAAACATGCAGATTTTTCTAACTAATTATCTTTTGTGCAGGTTTTAACTAACCCCTACAATAGCATTATTTTTAGCAATTTTAGCTTAGGAAATAAATTTGTTCATATTGCTAACTTTGTCTTTCAAGTTAGGATAAAATAAATTCATTTTCCTTTTGGGTTAAAATCAACTACACTTTCATTTGGAGTTTTAAAAAGAACCATATCTTTCGTTTGGAGCTCTAAAAAAGAATCACACTTGTTCAAAGTTAAAAAGAATCACAAAAACAAACACGCAAATTTTTTTTTGTTGCAAAGTTAGGAACAAATTCTTTTGGTGCTTAAAATCAACAAGGCAAATTTTATTTCTTGCATCAAGATAAAACTTACAATCCACACTTCCATTTTTGGTGCAAATAAAATTCACAATCAACTTGTCTCATTTTTAAAGCAATTTTACTTCATGCAAACGTGTTTTTCATTAAGTTGACCAGGATTTTCAAATTCTAGTTTACTCCAACAATTGCCTTTGAAAATTAAAAAGAACACCATGATTGTTGGAGCAACATCTCCAAATAGATAGAAAATCATTGCGATGACAAATTAAAAGGAACAAGTGAATTTTGTGTTTGGCACACTTGTGCAAAAGAGTTGGTCGAGTGGTCCTACCTCTAACACACACTATCCTCTCCCTTGGCTCTCGTGGTCCTAGGTGCAAGAGAAAAGTGTTAGTAATGCTCAAATTTTATCTTTTTAAGAGAGGCCTGCCAAGGGATCGATACTCTTGGGAACAACCTCGAGCGGTAAATCCTTCGAGCCACTATATAAATCAGGTGAGAGCGAAAGCTGTAGCCTTGGGTATAGCTGTTCCTATAGTGTAACTGGCCGAAAGGACAAATGGGCCCCACCACCAGTTACAAGGCTCTTAAGTGAGTCACTGCAGAATGAACTTATGTCCAAAGCCATCGAACATGACTAAACACCTTTAAGTAGTAGCCCACCTGTTCTATTGATTGAGGATATTTGAGGTATAATTTAGTGCAAGAGCATAGAAGGTTTTGCTCCCAAGATACTCACCATACATATTTCCTTGAGTAGAAACATAGCTTTTTGAAAAGTCACTTGTGGCTTGATAAAAGTGGTGACTCCCCCATCATAGGGATCATCTATTTGTTATGCTCGTGCAAGACTTAGTATATCACATCCTTACCTGCCATGGCGGGATTCATAAGGTATGTAGTACCAAAGTCGAAGAAATATCAAGATGTGGGCTAAATTTATCACAACTGGCCATTTGACCTTAGGGATAAAAAGTGTTTGAAGTGTGTTTGTTTTACAGACCTAGTGCAAATTGAGCCGACTTCAGGCTTTGGAAATACACTTTAAAATAAATCTAAAGGAAGGGTCATATACAAGTCCAAAGATTGGGTTGATCTAGACCCATACTCATTTGTGCCTTTGGGGGCAACATTCTTGTGTTTGTGTGCTTGCTTTGTTTTCTTGTCAAAGAAAAATCAGCAAATCACTTTCAAAAACAAAGTACTCATCCAACATTTCTCAAAAACAACCAAACACATCAAAAACAAAGTACAAACAACAAAGAGTCAAATTTTATGACCATTCTTCACATCTTGCGAAAGAAGAAGTGTCATCAGAATATCAACTTAAGAAGGAGACCATTAAGCTCAAAGGCTTTGATCAAAAGGAGGAAATTCTTCTATCTCAATAGACAAATCTTTGTCTCACATAGAGTCTTTCTACATCGCATGCGTCTCTATCTTCAAGGTAAAACAAACGAATTTGATTCCGAATCATTGAACCGCAGAGCTTTTATGCAATATAGAGCTCTGAGTTATCACAAAAATCAAGGAGGAAAGATTAATCCCAACTTCTTCCCAAACATCTGTATCACCTACAACACAGCTCAAGAAGTGCCACCAATGCCTGAAAGGGAAGAAGTAGAGTTTGTTCCATTTGTAACACAAAGTTTTTATTGAAGTTGAAAACAAAACATCCATCATCTCATTCATACATCATTTTTCCATCATCAATTCATCCCAAAACTCTCAAAACATTAAGAGGTTCTTGTCCCAAGTTCTCTTTTAGATATTGCTTGAAATCAAACACATCACATCACTTTTTAGATTGTTTCTACATCTAGGATAAGCTCATCCTAAGAGACACATCTACGCAGGTTAAAACTAGTTCATGAGTGAATCCTCTCATTGCTAGGTAGTCAAAATCTGTAACACATCTCAGATTTCTCTACACCTTATCACATCCAAACTTATCAAACAAACAAGCAATTCAAAGAAAGGAATTTTGGTTACATCTACCTTAAAGTGCTAGAGATCCCCATACAACACAAATCACCAACCAATCAATCTTTCATTTCATCACCAACTCATCATCATCTTCAATCAACTTCAACACAAACTTGCAAACAAAATGGCTCAAACTCGATCACGGTCAAGGCAACGAGAAATTGAAATTGAAGGACATGACCCAAAAACAACCAATAATGATCATCAGATGTTCAAGAATCCACTTCCATCACAAGATCAAAGGGGTCCTTCCACTTCTAGGCGAGGCACTGATACCACTGATTATACGCAGGCTGCGTATAATTATACTGTAAATCACCTGTATGATGCCAGTGAACAAATTGCAACCATAACCTTCAAAAATCCCACCTCAAATTGCAATGTTGTTACACGTCGTGGCAAGGTCACCATCAAGGCAGCTCCACAAGGCACCACCTTCGTCCCAAAGTAGTACAATCTTGTGGAACAATTAGACAAAACCCCTGCACTTATATCCATTTTGGAGCTTTTGCGTCTGTCACCCTCTCATAAAACAATCTTGGATCAAGCACTCCAAGAGGCGTCAGTCCCTGCAAATCTAAATACGGACCAATTTCAAGCCATGGTTGGAAGTCTAAAGTCATCACCTTGTCTCACTTTTTCTGAAAGTGACAACTCTTCCTTCCAGCAACCTCATAACGCCTCACTCCACATTGAAGGCTTTGTCAACCAACACAGGATCAAGCGAGTCTTGATCGATAATGGAGCAGGCCTAAACATTTGCACACTACAATTGGTCACAGCATTGGGATATGCAATAGAATCAGTGGATCCTCGCAAGAAGATCACCATCAAGGCCTATGATGATGCAGAGCGTTCATCCAAAGGAGCTGTGGTACTACCAATCCGAGTGGGCCCTGTGGTAAAGCACATCATTTGTCAGGTTCTGGACCTTCCGCTGCCATATAATCTATTATTAGGGAGACCTTGGATACATGCCATGCAAGCCATTCCATCTACCTACCATCAATGTATCAAGTTCCCACATAATGGTGCAGAGATCACAATCTTGGGTGATGCAAATCCTTTTGCATTTTGCCATAATATCAGCCATCAACCAGAGATTACTGTTCCTAATAATAGGGAAGCTATTTCTTCCACATCATATGTAAATCCCGCCTCTCTTGCCAGTTCAAACACTCCTATACCCAAGCAAGAAAAGCTTAAGATGAAAGTCGCAGAGGAAGGTCCTGGAGAATACAACTTAAGTCAGCTCTTTTGTGTGGGACAAATGCCCACTTCTCCTAGAACACATGGTAAACCACAACAGTTACTCCAGCAACCACTAATCATGCCTGCATGTGCCTTGACACCTTTCATCCTTGGAAAGAGTTAAGAGGAAGAGACACAAGATGAGGACATAGCGGAATGGATCTATAAAGATCCCATCACCACTGAAAAACCGCAAGTTACACTTCCTACGGAACAGTATGGTAAAGGCCTCCTCATTATGCAAAGAATGGGGTATGATGGCCAGAGTGCTTTGGGATCCTGCAAACAAGGATGACATGAACCGCTACTGCCAGAGTTCAAGCCCAAAGGTAATACAGGCCTAGGCTTTGAAAAAGAAGTCCTTCCTAAACTCAGATTCAAAGGCAAAACCAGCAAACCATTTTGCCCACCTACTGCAAAGAGGACACCTTTCATAATCAAAGCACCATCAAGCCATATCCCCACTGCCCCATCGAGGCTCACAAACCCAACACCACCATCTATAATACCAAACATCCCACCAATCGAACCAATACTCCCATCCGCAGCACCCATCACATCAATAATACCAGTAGCAGCAGCAACTCTATCAAAACCCATAGCAGCATCTATGGCACCGATAGTATCAGCAAAAGCAATTGAGTCAATATTACCACTACTCCTTGTGCCAGATTCCTTGATCCCCACCAAACTTCCTGCAACACCGATTACTACAAAGGTCCATAAACCAATCACGCCTGCAGTATTCAACTCCAGCGACATCCCAGTATGGTATAGCAATCGGATGCTGGAAAGTGATTCAGAGACTGACTCACATGAGTGGGAATTTGATTCTGTACAACTTAACACTTCAGATGAGGAAGACATATCACCACCTCCGCCACGCAAAGACATCCCTGTTTACGGAGAAGCACAGATAAAAACCACTTGGGTACCTGAGCTGGAAACATCTTCCACAGACCCTACGTCTCATCCTACGCCGGATTCTGACAGGGAGAGTACCATCAATGACCTTCACCACACTGTCTTAACCCTCACTGATACATCTAACGAACTTAACTTAATCGATGAGGTAATGCCCATTATCCACCCTGAACTCATCGAATGGAATCAACCAAATCCCCCATGTCTTGACCTCTTCCAAAACGATGAGGCTATCATTGACTTTTTGGAATTAAGGGATAATCTACCAAGTGGGGATCACAAAGCTGGATTCACCATTGAACTTAATAGCGCAGCATACTTCGGGGCGGATGCCAAACCCTTCAGCTGCAAAAATATAACATTAAAACATGGATCTTCCAGTGAAAACCACACTGTGGCACTGTTTGATCCAACAAAAGTAAAAAGAAAGAGCGTATCCAACGGTGAAAACCTCTCTGAGGCGCCTGAGGATGAAGGGTTTGACATTCTCCCTGCTAATACACAACAGGAACGATCAACGATCCTCATTGAGGAGACCAAAGAATACAATGTGGGGACTCCTGAAAACCCTCATATCATACATCTGGCATCTCTTCTCACTCCAGAGGAACAGCCTCAATTTATCGAGCTCTTCCAGCAGCGCTAGATCAACTTTGCATGGTCATATGCAGACATGCCTGGGCTTGATCCAGATTTAGTCATGCATCATCTCACAGTAGCAAAAGGAGCCAAACCTGTCAAGCAGAAGCTTCATAAGATGCATCCTCAGATTGCCATGCTAGTCAAAACAGAACTCAAGAAACTCCTAGATGTTGGTTTCATTAGACCAATTGATTACGCAAAATGGATCTCCAATATTGTGCTAGTCGGCAAACCAAAAGGGGGCATCCGCATTTGTACAGACTTCAGAGATCTGAATAAGGCATGTCCTAAGGATGACTTTCCCCTACCAAATATCAACATCATAGTGGATTTGACAGCAGGACATGCCATGCTTTCACTCATGGATGGCTTTTCAGGATACAATCAAATAAAGATCGCACCAGAGGACCAACATAAGACAGCCTTCACATGTCCATGGGGCACATACTACTGGAATGTAATGCCTTTTGGTCTAAAGAATGCAGGAGCGACCTATCAAAGAGCAATGACCACCATCTTCCATGACATGATGCATACCATGATGGAAGATTATGTGGATGATTTACTAGCAAAATCACTTACTAGAGAAGGACATCTCCACATCTTAGATAAAATCTTTGATAGACTGGAACAATACCATGTTCGACTCAACCCAAAGAAATGTGTCTTTGGAGTGACCTCCGGGAAGCTTCTAGGATACATTGTCTCAAGCAAAGGCATTGAGGTCGATCCAGAAAAGGTTAAGGCAATAATGGACATGCCACCTCCAAAGAATATCAGTCAGCTAAGGACATTACAAGGGCGGCTTCAATCCATCCAAAGATTCATTGCACAATTGGCTGATAAGTGTCACCCATTCACACACTTGCTACACAAGAACATCCGCTTTCAGTGGGATGACAGATGCCAACAAGCATTTCAGACGCTTAAAGACTATCTCATGAATCCACCATTGCTGATGCCACCAGATCCAAGTAGACCATTATTGCTCTATATCTCAGCAACAAGTACAGCATTGGGTGTACTACTGGCACAACATAATGCAGAAGGAAAAGAGTGTGCTATTTACTACATCTCTCGCACACTGGTGGGCTATGAACTCAATTACACACCTATTGAGCGAGCTTGCCTAGCAGTAATCTTAGCAGCCACTAAATTGTGACACTATCTGTTGACACACAAGGTACAACTCATCGCAAAGATTGATCCACTCAAGTATTTACTCAGCAAAGCAGCATTGACAGGTCGCTTGGCCAAATGGGTAATGATTCTAAGTGAATTTGACATCGAGTATGTGGACCGTAAAGCTATCAAAGGGCAGGTCATTGCAGATCAGTTGGCCGATGCACCACTCATAGGCGATCATCCCCTCATTTCCAATTTTCCAAATGAAGAGATATTCATGATCACAGAAGTACAACCATGGAAACTCTATTTTGATGGTTCATACACTAGGCATGGCTCGGGGGCAAGCATTTTGTTTATCACACCTCAAGGTGATAGCATCTCGAAGTCTTACAGGCTCACATTTCCATGCACAAACAACATAGCAGAATATGAGGCCTTGATCACAGGACTCAGGTTAGCCGTACAATGGAAATTACAAGAACTACAAGTATATGGCGATTCCCAACTAGTCATTCGACAAGCAACAGATGAATATCAGACCAAAGATGATAAACTCATGCCATATAAGCAAATGGTGGACACTCTAAAGACATCATTTACTACTATCACTTTTGAGCAGATACCAAGAGATCAGAATCGAGCTGCTGACGCTATGGCTACCATCGCATCTCTCCTAGATCTTCCACAGAATTCAACACGCTACGAGTTCTTGGTAGAACAACTTTGGATCCCCGCTTATGATATCCCCGAATCTGAAATGATATGTCGCCTTGTTGGTTCTGAATCCCCATGGTATGGTGAGTTCTACACCTATCTCCGCGATCACACCCTTCCTCCCAACCAATCAAATAACCAATGTAAAACCTTCATTCGCCAAACTGCTCGATATACCATTATTGCCGAAACCCTATACCGACACGGTCTTGATGGTACTCTCCTTCGATGTCTGGAACAAGGTGAGATAACAAAGGCTTTGGGAGAGGTACATGAAGGAATTTGTGGGACTCACTCAAGTGGTCCGTCACTAGCCAAGAAACTCATGCGAGCTGGATACTATTGGCCATCTATGGAAAAGGATTCCTACTACTTTGTCAGGAAATGCAAGAAATGTCAAGTTCATGGTGACCTGATACATGCACCAGCACAAGAACTGCAACCAATCACAACACCATGGCCTTTCTGTCAATGGGGCCTTGACCTTGTGGGTAAGATTCATCCATCTTCATCCAACGGCCATAAATTCATTATTACTGCCACCGAATATTTCACCAAGTGGATCGAAGCTGTTCCACTTACCCAAGTCACCGGCAAGCAGATCGCCTCATTCATCCTCAACTACATCATCTGCCGGTATGGTGTACCCATCTCCATCATCACAGATAATGGTCTTCCTTTCAAAAATCAGGATGTCCGTGAGCTTTGTGAGAAATTTCATATCCAACACCGCTTTTCCACTCCCTATTACCCACAAGGCAATGGTCAGGCCGAAGCATCCAATAAAAACATATTGAGAATCCTAAAGAAGACAGTCAATGATGCCGGTCGTGATTGGCATGTTCAATTGAATCCAGCATTATGGGCATATCGAACTAGCATTCGAACCCCTACAGGTGCAACTCCTTATTCATTGGTCTATGGTGCAGAAGCTATCTTGCCTATTGAGGTCGAGATACCGTCACTACGGGTTTCCTTGCACAATCTCATTGATGATGAAGCTTACAGAGTCTCACGTCTTCAGGACTTAGAGTTACTTGATGAGAAGCGACAAGCTGCATACAATCACCTCAAAGCCTATCAGCAGTGCATGAGCAGAAGCTACAATCACTGAGTTAGATCTCGTACATTTGAGGTAGGTGATCTTGTTCTTCGAGAGAATCCTCGCAACCAACCAAATCGAGAACATCCGGGCAAGTTTGAATCAAACTGGCTCGGCCCATATGTTGTCACTGTTGTATTCGGGTCCGGGGCATATCAGTTGGCTACATCAGACGGAGAACCACTCGCAGATCCAATCAATAGCATGCACCTCAAACGGTTTTATACCTAAGGTGTACAGAGCATCAGGCTCCCCTACATATCAGAAAATACCAAAAACATTCAGAAAAATGTCCTAAAGAAAATACAAAAAACATTCAAAAAAGTAAAGAAAAAAAAATCATGCATCCAAACAGTGAACAACCACTCCGGTGGCACCTTGGGTAAGTGCGATGGCGAAAACCTAGCAAACAGGTGCCACTCGTAAAGGCAATGGCTCCAGTATCTTCCAGGCTCGTTGCGATCCCATTCATACATACACACATCCATCCATCTAACCATGGCTTGTTATAAATCTACAAATCCAAGAAAGTACTACATGCATCGTGCATCCCGCTTTTTCATAAATCATGTCCAACTTGGGGGCAATGCCCTTACAATCTAGATGATGGAAGTGGATTCTACATTACTGGTGATTCATTGGCAAAAAAATTCAAAAATGACTCACAAAATCCAAAAAACATTCAAAAACTATTACACAAAATCCAAAAACATCGAAAAACCCATCGAAAATCACACAAAAACATGGCAACACCTTGTACATATTCATTCAAGCAGATACAAAACAAACATTGACAAAATACTCACACAAATGACCACTTATCACTCGACCAACACAATCAACATCAACAATCCAAACTGTCTTAAACAAGGATGCATCCTTCCTTATCAAAACAAAGACAAGATGATGTTTTCTTTGACAAGAAAATTATATTAAGCTATCAAATGCTTAGTTGATTCGTGACTAATTCATTTGTTTATCTGTATCGGGATCTTTCAACATTGTTTTGTATCGTTTGTGCATTATTTCCGATGAAGTTCTAGGGCATGTACTAATGGTGTCTACGTGGGAAGTTCACTAAGCTACGTAATCTTATGCCAAAACATAGTCATAGATCACTACGGCTTGCTGACTACAGCGTATACCTCGACCATATGAGCATGAACCATTACCAAGGATCCATATTCTTTTATTCTTTATGTATATACTATTTGTTTACAGGTACAATGCTCATTCTTTGGTTCCTCCTCATCCAATTTGGATAAAGGTTTTTATTTCTTAGTACGGTATGCACTTGTCTCAGGATATGATCAGCCTAAGATCAAGGAGGACGATCCAAGTCATGCATGAAAGGAGATAATCCTTGTCTGTTCCACAAGCAATACTCAGGTCAATTTGATCCATTATATCAAGTTGCTTGTATTAACTTGCTATATAAAATCCATGTAAGAAATACTCTGGTCATCTTGAATCTTTATGTCAAGTTGCTTGTATTTTCTTACAACATTTTAAAGCTCAATGATGAAAATAGAGCACTATGGATCGTCATTCCATCTCATTTGTATATATTGCATTTCGTTGCATTCCACCCATCCATACATTCATAATAGCTGCATATCATGCATACGTAGTCATAATAATGCATACTCTATTTTACTCATCTTCTTCCATAGGACTCGATCCTAGTCCTCCATATCTTCTATCTAACATCAAATCCCCCCTCACCCTCCCAATCTTGATCATCAACATCATCCTAATCCCTTCATCGCTTCCCATCCTCACTCATCCACAAAATTAAGCCAGTTACTCTATCTACACAGATACATCGACTCCCACACACCTAGACTATCAACAGATACTCTGATCAAGTATCTTCCGGTCTCAACAGGTAATCGATTATGGTAATCCTAGACTACATTAGGCATTTATCATAATGACCTAGTCTCAACGGGGTTGCCATGATTCCCCACAACCATCCATCACACGCACACACTATCAATTGATCAACCAATCAAATACAATCCAACGGACAATTACATCAATTGTCTACGTCTCAACGAGTATTTTGCTTCATATACCTTGACTTCATCGGACAATTACATCAATTGTCTAAGTCACCATCAGGTCACTTTGATTCACTTACTCAGACTTTATCATGTTCAAGCGACCAACTGACATCAACTGTCATGCTTTGACTTGACCGGGGCAATTCAACCGATTGCACCAGATTGTCTAACCAATCTTGATCAATTGTATAGCATCAATCCAAACCCCACACTACATCTGCTATGTATCACTTGCATGACCTCAAGGTACTCGTTGGCTTGTTGTTTCTTCATATTCACTCCATTTTCTCTTATTCTTTCATCATTAGTTCTAATTTCTTCTATTCTACATCCCCTCCACTTTTCATTCTTTTTTGAGAGATCGCCCGATTTTTCAAAAATAAAAAATAAAAAATTCGGCCCATCTCTCGAGGGGGCATACCACCCATTAAATTTACATTTTATGGGGCATTTCTTCACACCTATTTTTCTTTCTTTGAAACGACGCGATAAACCGCACCGTCTCAAAGAGGGGCAAATGTAGTCACATAAATCTGTCCACTTAATTAAATGAATACTTAGTATTTATTTGATTATTTAACCATCAATTAATAATTAATTAAATTAATATTTAATTAATTCATCTTAACCCTCTTCTCCTATTAATTAAATAAATTATTCAATTTATTTGATTTAATTCACTTAACCAAATTCAGACCATTAATTAAATAAATAAATCATATTTATTTAATTAAATCTTCTCTCACATTTAAATAAATTAATATTTATTTAAATCCCCCAAAATCCCACCTCTCACATTTAAATAAATTAACATTTATTTAAATCACCTTTATCCTCCACCCACTTGAATTTTCCTACAAAAGCAAGTTGCACAACTATTTTAAATAAATTATTTATTTAAAATCCTATTTATCCTCACCCACTTGAAACCTTTAATGGTTTCCCTTAAAGTATTCAAACTTGATGGCTTTAAAGTCTTCAAACTTGATGGCTTCCTTCTATAGTCTTCTTAAGACTTTAATGGTTTTCCTTAAAGTCTTCAAGCCTTTAATGGTTCCCCTCAAAGTCTTCAAGCATTTTAATGCTTTATCTTCCTTTTTCTCATTTAAATAAATTAATATTTATTTGAATATTTATCCAAATACAACTTGCACACATTTATTGAAATAAATGAATTTTTATTTTAATAAAATCCTATTTTCCCTCACCCACCAAATCCACTTGCAAAATCTAATCCCCTTCTAGATTCTTCTAACCCCTTCCTAATTAACTTAATCCATCCCCTAATTATTGTCACATTCCTAAGCAAAATGGAGTCACTTCTCAAATGTCTCAAAGTCTTGGATAACCTTTGAAAGCTTCCAACCTTCAACCACTAAATGGCTCAAAGTCTTTGATAACCATTGAAGGCTTTCAACCTTCAACCACTTAATCCCCAAAGTCTCCAATAACCATTAATGGTTACCTCAAACCCTCCCACATGGTTAAAACATTTGTTTTGACTCAACCTCTACCCAACCCAAAGGTCTCATCAGGCCATTAATGCTTTGACCATGATCATCTCTTAAACATTTGCACAAAGGTTTATCCTTGGATTAACTCTTAATCCAATGGGTAATCTTAATTTAGACTTGACCCTTACCTTCTAGATAACCATGAGGTCTTCTCAGGCCTTTAATTCCTCCAACCTCTTCTCTCAACCCAATCCTATGTTGACACTTGTCACCATTTTATTGGTGCCAATTGTGCACATGGATCCCCAACTTTCAAACTTGGCCCTTGATTAAACCATTCAATCTTAACCCTTCATTTCCCCATTTCTTCTATAAATAGAACCCTTCTCCTCAAGCAAAAAGAAGCATTTTAGAGTATTGTTGTTATACTGGCATTAGCATAGAGCTTTCTCATAGCATCACTATCTACACTTGCATAGTATTTGCTTATCATATTCAACCATCTTGAATCTCCATATGGCATCCATGGCTAGTGCTAAAAGCTGAGAGCTACACTCATTTGGGACTTGGAGAGGAGAGGAACAAGGGAGGAGCAACTATGAGCATCTTGATTAGCTATTTCATTCTATGTTTATATGCTTTCTATTTCATGCTTAATATCTCTCTTGATATGCCTGTTTAGGATAATCTTTTGTTGCTAACACTAACGTTTGTTTCTTGTGCTCTTGTGTGTGTTGCCATCAAACAGATTTTCTAATCCTTTTTGCAGAGCATCACTAGCCAATATCAAAAACAACAATATCAACAATAACATGAATACCATTACCGATTCAATTGATATCAATGACAACATATCATTAATGCAATCTCTATGCAAAATGCCAACAAACTAAAAATGCCAACAAAAACAAACTCTTATACAAGGTGCCATACACTTGAAACTAGACATCACTTGCACACATGCATGAGGATGAGTGGAACTAGAAGAACATAGCTAAACCATTCCTACTCTCCTCCCCAACATGGATTACCTAGAAAAACATATTTGGGGGAAAGTATCCATGTCATTTCTTTTTCATTCTTCTCATGCATCACATAGAAAAACACATCTAGCATGTATCCATGTTCTCTCCTTCTTTCCTCTCATCAACTCATAGCTTTTCTATTGGTGGTTCATGGACAATACGTTCTTTTCTCTTTTATGTGATCACTTGTGTTCTTGAGATAAAAGATTTCAAGAAGGACATTAGTGGTTGAGACATTTTGACATTGAGGTCTCTTCGGCTAGTTGACTTGAGATATTGTTTTTGGTCTTTAGTTTTTGTGTTGTGTGTCTTTTTGTCTTTGTCTTTGTTTGCCTTTTTTTGTCTTATTTTGTGTGCCCTTGCATATGTTTGAGTTAGTTTAGATCCTAAGATTGGGAGCTTAGTTCGTCGAGATTAATGATGTCTTATATTCCTTGTGATTGTGCTCTTTTTCTCCTCTCCTTCATCTATATTTTGTCTACTTTAATGTGAATATTTCCATAAGCTCATACTCTCGTTAAAGTGGGGGCTAAATGTAACATCATAAATTGTCACCAAGCCAATTTATACCTCATGTTAGTGTGTCTTTCTCTCACCTTCTATTTGGGTCAATTTCGTGCCTTGACTCCAACTTTTATGTCTCAAACACCTACCAAATGACTATCTAGAGGTGTGTCCTCCTCCCCGGGACTTAAAATTTATCCATGATTGAGGAGGACTAGGGCACCACTAGCGCCCTGATCTTGGACCAGAGCGCTTAGCACTTGGGTCCCCCTCTTTGGGCTCCAATTTTTAAGGAGGGGGTGATACCCATTTTTCTAGCAGGAAATGAAGTCAATGGCTCAATATGACCATTGGAGGTCAACCTAATTTGTAAACTGACCTAGATCCTCATATATAAGCATTTTATCAACCTAATTTCATATCTAGCAATTCCATTCAAGCAATAAAGAATTCAAGAATTTCTAGAGGTCTTCAAGGCTGCATATTCTTCATTCAATCATTGTTGAGAAAATTACAACATTCATAAACAAGCATGTGAGTGTGATTAGGATTTTATCATGTTCATGCTATTTCATACATTTGTGATTACATTCAAGAATCAAAGCATCATTATCAGTCATTGTAGATCTGAGGTATATCTTTCCCTTATTTATTTCAGTATTCGCAACATTTCACTCAAGGTTAATTCCTAAACCGGGGTTTGACTTAGGCAAACCTCTCAACCTATTTCACCTTATTTCTATGTCATGTAGGAAGTGGGTATGGAGTTGCAATCTTCAAGATAATCTTTATTTGTAGAGACAAATTGATCCCCCATTAGAGTCCAAAAAGTTTAGAGGACTAGAGCGATTGTCACACCGGTCTTGACAAATCAGGAGCTCCTTCTGGGAATAAGTTTTAATCTTCATACAATCCTCAGATCTAGGTTCATGGCTCAATTTGATATCTGTAGCTCATTGTTTGTTCATTTTTACATCAATTCCATCATATTTAATCTAATTTCAGCATCTTCAAAAAATCAATTCAACTTAAGGGGAAAATGGGGATCTACCCCCTAAAATTAGATCAACATTTAGACCTCTTAGGTTTAGATCTATCTAATTCCTATCTTTCCCTAATGTATTGGTCCCCAAGTCATAAAATTAATGCGATTTTCATCCTTCTTGTGGTGGAAACCCTAATTTTTCACCCATTACACTTAGGACTATGTCGATGTTAGGGTTGTGGCTGGTTATTTACATTTACACATGTTGCCCCATATTTGACATACCTAAAATTTGAACTTCAAATTGGTCTCAATGTTGAATGAAGACCCAAATATGTGTCTATGCATAACGAATGAGCATGTGATCCAAGGTCATTGTTAGAAAAAATATGAAAAATGGATAAGTTTTGAAAATTATAAATAATTGAGAAATAATTTTGTATAAATTTACTAAGCATCATTTTGTGTCATATGAGCAATTTTTGCTTGAACCCAGTTCACAATTTTCCATATTTTGAACTTTCAAATTTTGATGTCCCTCGCTCAAAAATAATTAAAATCTCTCATCCTAGGTATCATCATGAGGAATAAATGATTAATTTTTCTCATTTTCCTACCATCAACATGTGTTTCAAATTTCAGAGCCTAACTCCTTACTATTTAAAAGTTATGGCCGTTTTTCCTAAATTTGACATTAAATTTTAATGGAAAATATTTAAAATTATTTTTTCAAAAATAATTTAATATTTTGAATTGGTTTCAATATTGTGATCATTTGGGGGAGAAATTTATTTAAAAAAATCGTTATTTTTATTTCCCCTTTTTCCCACTTCATGGTCAATGGTTTCTAGAGGTCAAAATCATAGCCCTTGAAAGAAAATGGTTAGGAATGCTCCGTTTTCAAGCATTCTTAACCCAAATTTATAACCTCAAAAAGAAAAGGTTGGGATTGATCCAAAATGGAGCATTTCAAACCTTATTTTCTAACCTTGTGTAATCCATCTTTATGAGTTACATAAAAAGGTTTAAAATGCTCCGTTTTGGAGCATCCTTAACCTTTTCACAAGATGAATGAAAAAAATGCTGAAAGAAATGTTATCTCATGGAATGTTTGCTAGAGCAACTCAAACGAAATGTAGTCTCATGGAATGTTTGCCAGAGCCCCAACTATAGAAACTGTCAAGCGGATTCCATTGACAAGTGTAAGGCTGAATTCCACAATCTTTGCAATCGTCCTTTTAGTCTCTGTAAAATGGGAGCCTTTGTAATAGGTTATGGACATTCATCAAAGCATAAAAGGATAGAGGAATTTAGTCAGATGTTGTAGTTGTAACTGCTCTGGTAGACATGACTGCAAATTATGGAAGCATAACAATACCTATGAATTGTTTGACAAAAGGTGGTGCTGCAAAACATGGAAGCATAGTCAATGCATGAGACATGTTTGGTAGAAGCTGCATGGTGAATGTGGAAGCATAGCGAAAGCCGTAAACCATTTGATATAATAACGTGTTTGTGAAATGCAGAATGTGGAAGTTGTGAGCTGCCAAATGAGAAAGAAAAGACAATGACATTTCAAAGGGGTATCCTCTCATGCAATATAATGTTGCAGGTTATGTACAATCTATTTCAAAGACTTTTGAATGTTGCAAGAAAATATAATTAGCGGGTGTAAATCCGTGTTCCACAACCTTAACCTGCACCCTATCTGCTCGAGCACCAATATGGTGTTAGTTAGATGAGAGGGGGGGTGAATTAGATAACCTCAATAATAATTACTCTAATCAGATTCAACCTCGGTAGCATTTACTTGATATGCAACGTATGACTCTAGATCATTCAAACTTATAAACATGAAACATTAAATCACATTTGACACCAGATTTAACATGGAAACCCTAATAGGGAAAAATCATTGTGGGATTTCGGACCCACAAGAAAACATACTCTTCTCGAGTATGCTTGGTTAAAAGCACATCCTGTTAAAGATTACATACACATTGCTAGATGTGACCCGGTCAAGGGATTTCCCTTAGATCTATTATAATCTTCACTTTGTTAGAAGTGACATTGTCAAAGGATTTCAAACACTCATTCAGAGTGTTACCTTCCAAGAGGATTTACAAATAAGACTGTTAAGTCCACTCGGTTAAGAGATTTGTTGTCACTTGCAAACATAAATAACACTAATAAAATATATCTGCAACTTCACATCTAAAATGTTAAAGAAGATTCTATGTGCTCAATATGCTCAAGATAATCTTGTCATAAGACTTATCTTTCTCCTTGTTGGGCTTCTCAATCTGTTCTTCAATCAGATCTTCAATCTTCTGTACTCAGTAATAACCTCTATAGCATCACCGTGCTTCAGTTTGCCCGCATCCATTGTTCAAAAACATTACTTTATTTATAAGCAATTCTTGACCGCTTAATCTCCTTAATCACATTTCCCATGATTAATCTTAACCATAAGATCTTCAAACTTCACTAGGTTCATTGTATCCTTCGATCTGAAAAATGTTTTATCTTGCCTTGAAACTTGTATACCTTTCTTGGTACTTGTGCTCGGGTAGGACCATTCAATCTATGTTATAGATCTTACTCTTGAATTTTAATTGCCATTGATCCTTAACAAACTTCTTGCATGACATTCCTATCTTCAATAAACCTCCACCTCATTGGCATCCTTCATTAAATAATGTATACACTGTATTTAATGCATTCTATTACTGCTTGATTGATACTCGATTAATACTTAACTTTACTCAGTAGTCATTCTCTTCTCGGTGACTTTTTCCTTCTTTAACCGACATCGGTAACCTTGGAGTTTACCGACTAGCTCCTTGCTCGGTAAAATAGAATAGTATCAAACCTTTACTCATTCTATTACATGAAATCTTTCCCCCTTCTTGTTCAGTCTTTGAATCCATACATATATGATATCAAAACAATCAAAACATCATAATCTCATCACTGTCAAACTCGGTAATAGTTGCCCATTGAATAAATTATTACTCCCCTTCATTTTCACATTCTTTCTGTGTCACTTACTGACATCTTTATACTCATCAAAACATACGTTTTAAGATATGGCAACATCATACTGAATCACAAAATCAATTGCTTGACATCAATGACAAAATAATAATATTAAGACAGTAATCATCCTTTATCAATTATATCATTCATCTCCAACAACCTTCTCAATATCATCAACCATCAAACTTATTGTAATGCCAACAATCTCCCCCTTTGGCATTGATGGCAATACCAACTTGATTTATTCAAACTGCTATTATTCTTCTCCTATTATCCTTGAGCTGTAAACAATCATCTCCCTGTTGTAACCTTTTCTTGTTTGATAATCTTCTCCCCCTTTGACAACAATGCCAAAAGTAAGACTGATCCATAATTACTCCCCCTGTGAAGTAATTTCCTTGCAGTTCATGTATCTCGGTCAGAGCAACTTGTCTTCATTCACTATATCCTGCACAACTTTAGACATCCTTCTAAAGTGTATAAATCAGCATCAACTTACAAATAGTATTCTTTGGAGTCATAGAATTGATGCTATCACCAAACTCTGTCAGTGAGTGCTAGATAGGGGTATGACCCCTAACTTACTTCTGAGATACTCAAAAGTGTCCCTTGAGAATGGCTTTGTGAAGTTGTTTGTGATTTGTTCCTTTGTGCTAACATATTCCAGCACAACATTCTTTTCTTGAACTTCTTCTCTAAGATAATGATACTTTATAGAGATATGTTTTGTCTTAGAGTGCATTAACGGATTCTTTGAAATGTTAATAGCACTTGTATTATCACAAAATATAGTTGCTGGTTTGGTAACTATCTCATTCATTCCTTCCAATAGTTGTTTGATCCATGCAATATTGGTACAATTCAATGCTACAGTGACATATTCAGCTTCAACAGTTGACTGTGAAATGCATCCTTGTTTCTTGCTAAGCCAACTTACTAGTCTTTCTCCCAAAAAGAAAGCTCCACCGCTTGTGCTTTTCCTGTCATCAATATTTCCTACCCAATCAGCATCAGTATAGACTTTTAAGTCAAAATCATTCCTCTTTTCATATAGTAGACCACAATCTTCAATGCCTCTCAAATATCTGAAAATTCTCTTGGTTGCTGTCATATGAGTTTCTTTGGGATCTACAAAGAATCTTGCAGCTATACCTATTGCATGTGTTATATCAGGCTTGCTATGAACTACATATTGCAACTTTCCAATCATAGATCGGTAAAGTGTCTCATCAACAGATGCAGATTCATCATTCTTTGATAATTTACAATTAGTAGTCATAGGAGTACTTACAGGTTTAGAATCCTCCATTCCAAATTTATTCAAGATTTCCTTTATATACTTGGATTGAGTAATTAAAATGCCATTTTTCATTTGTAGTATTTGTAAACCTATTAAATACTTTATCTCACCGATTAATGACATCTCAAATTCTTTGCACATTTTATTTCCAAAGTTCTTACATAAAGAATCATTTCCACAAAAAATAATATCATCAACAAATATGGTTGACATCAATATTTCATTCTCATCATTCTTCATATACATGTTGTTGTTCTCACTAGTTCTTATAAATCCAATCTTTAATAAGTAAGAGTGAAACCTTTCATACCATGCTCTAGGTGCATGCTTTAGACCATATAAAGCTTTGTTCAACTTACATTCTTGATCTCTATTCTTCTCTTCAATAAATCCTTCAGGTTGTTCAATATAGACTTCTTCTTCTAGTATACCATTCAAAAATGAAAATTTAACATCCATTTGATATACCTTGAAATTTTTGTAAGTAGCATATGCCAACAATGTTCCTACACCTTCAAGTCTTTCTACAGGTGCAAAATTCTCTCTATAGTCTATTCCTTCTTCTTGAGCATAGCCTTTGCAAACTAGCCTTGCTTTATTCCGAATGATGTCACCTTTTACATTTAGCTTATTCTTGAAAATCCACTTTGTACCGATTACATTTTTCTCTTTTGGTCTTGGGACCAGTGTCCATGTTTCATTTTTCTTGATTTGATTAATCTCTTCTATCATAGCATTTACCCAATCTTCATTGCTTAATGCCTCTTTTACTATCCTCGGTTCAAATTCGGATATCAGACATGTGTTGTGTCTCAGTTTGTTTCTTGTCATCACTGGAGCATCCTTATCTCCTATAATATGACTTGATGCATGATTTCTTCTAACATATTTTGCTAATATAGGCTTGGTAGGCTTTGTATGATCTTCTTCATCACTCGATAACTGAGTATTTTCTTCATTGGCTCTCTCGGTAAAACTTGTCGGTTGTACATGTACAAACTCTTCATAATCTTCTGGTTCTTTGGAATTTTCTTCATCATTTCTTTTTGCAAATTCATGAATTTTTACATTTGCACTTTCCACAATTTTGTTAGATGATTTGATCAAACATTTAAATGCTTTACTCCTAGAGGAATAACCAAGAAATGTTCCTTCCTCACTTTTCTGATCAAATTTTCCATTTCTATCATCTTTGTGAACATAACATCTACTTCCAAATATTTTAAAATAACTTACATTTGGTTTCTTGTCATACCAGATTTCATAAGGTGTCTTCATAGTTCCTTTCTTTAGTTGTACTCGGTTCAAGGTATAAACTATAGTGCTTATTGCTTCTCTTCAAAATATTTGAGGTACTCTCTTTTCTATCATCAAAGTTCTGGCACAATCTACAATTGATCTATTCCTTCTTTCAGCTATTCCATTTTGCTGTGGTGTCCTTGGTGCTGACACTTGTCTCTTTATACTATGATCATTGCAAAATAAGTTAAATTCATCAGAAATGAATTCTCCTCATCTATTAGATCTAAGACATTTCAACTATCTTCTTGTTTCCTTTTCAAATCTTGCCTTATACCATTTAAACATTTGAAAAGCTTCTGATTTCTCTTTTAGAAACATAACTGACATCATCCTTGAGTAATCATCCATAAATAATATGAAGTATTTATCACCATGGTAACTTTGAACTTTCATAGGACCACAAAGATCAGTGTGTACACGATCTAAAATTCCTTTAGAAGTGTAAGACTTACTTGTAAAGCTTGATTTTGTCATCTTACCCATCTAGCATCCTCGACATATTGCATTCTCAGGTTTTTCCAAGCTCGGTAGACCTCTTACATGATGCTTCTTACTTATTTTGATTAGATTATCAAAATTTACATGACAAAACCTTTTATGCCATAACCAAGTATCTTCTATTTTTGCATACAGACAATTGTTTCGAGTTGAGTCAAGGTGAAATATATTACCTCTTGTTTGAGTCCCGGTAGCAGCCAACTTTCCATGTTTGTCATGAACTTTGACAATTCCTTTTTGAATTTTTATTCGGTATCCTGTATTATTTAGTTGTGCTACACTCAACAAATTGTATTTTAGACCTTCAACCCAATATACATCATCACATTTAGCATTGTCAAGAAGTGTGATTGTACCTTTACCTTTCTCAGGACATGGTGCATCATTACCAAATCTTACATGACCTCCATCATAATCTTCTAATTTAACAAACTTGTGTTTATCACCTGTCATGTGATGTGAGCATCCACTATCTATGATCCAATAATCATTTTTATTTATGTGTGATATTAAGGCTTTTTCTTCATACCTTTCTTCATCTGATCCATCTTTGATAGCCACATATACAACTTCCTCTATCTCAGTCTCATCAGATTTATCATCATTGGATTCCTCATCAGCTACTAGGCATGTCTTTCTTTCTCTCCTTCTGAAGTCTCGGTGTCTTCTGTATTGTCTGTCATCTTGGTAATCTTTCTTTTCATCATCTTTGTTAGGACAGTAAGAAGCCATATGTTCAATTTTATCACAGTTAAAACATTTTAAAGGTAACTTCCCTTTATACTTACCTTTGCCTCTTGGTAACCTTCTGGCCAATAATGCTTCAAACTCTTCTTGCTTTCTGATTTCCTCATATAGTTTGTGTACTTCTTCCATGTTTTTTGTGAAATCTCTCACTTGCTCCACTGTGAATTCCTTCAGTATACTTAGACATTCTATCATTGTAATACTCAGATTCACTGAGATGAAAAGAACTGAATGCAGATTCGACTTTGTTTACTGAAGACCCACTGTTATCAAACTTACTTTACTCAAAAGCATGTAGCTTACCGATAGTAGAATCCAAAGAGACTGGTATGTTTAGTACAAACCTTAATTCATTAATTGCAGAGACGCTAATGGCATAAGCAGGTAGAAGTGTTCTCAGCAACTTACTTGTTACATCCTTTTCTTCAATAGTTCCTCCTGCTCCTTTGATTTGATTGACAGCTTCCTTTAACCTTGTATTATATTGGATTATGTTCTCACCTTCAATCATTCTCATGGATTCAAGTTGTCCTCTTCGACTGTGTGCTTTTTCTCTTTTAACATGTTCATCTCCACCATACACAGATGTGAGCTTATTCCACATTGCTTTGGTATCATTACAACCTTCTAGATCATTAAACTTTGAGTCAATCAAAGTTGATGTTATCTCTATCATTAATTGAATGTGTTCTTGCTTTGCCTTTATTTCTTCCATTGTCATAGGGTAGGTTCTAGGTTCAATGTAATCATTTTCTAGATAATATGTTGCATATTCTCCAATTCCTGATAAGTGCAGCTTCATCCTTTTCCGCCATGTGGTGAAACTTGACTTGTTTAGCTTTGGTGCATCCCTTTTATACATCTTCAGATATTGCCTCAAGTACCTATAAACTTTTTCTTCGGGAGTCCTAGGCTCTGATACCAATTGTTAGTTAGATGAGAGGGGGGGTGAATCAGATAACCTCAATAATAATTACTCTAATCAGATTCAACCTCGGTAACATTTACTTGATATGCAACTTATGACTCTAAATCATTCAAACTCATAAACAGATAAACATGAAACTTTAAATCACATTTGACACCAGATTTAACGTGGAAACCCTAATAGGGAAAACCACTGTGGGATTTTGGACCCACAAGAAAATATACTCTTCTAGAGTATGCTCGGTTAAAGCAAATCTTGTTAAAGATTACATACACATTGCTAGATGTGACCCGGTCAAGGGATTTCCCTCAGATATGTTAGAATCTTCACTTTGTTAGAAGCAACCTTGTCAAAGGATTTCAAACACTCATTCAGAATGTTACCTTCCAAAAGGATTTATAAATAAGACTGTTAAGTCCACTCGGTTAAGAGATTTCCCGTCACTTGCAAACATAAATTATAGTAATAAAATATATCTGCAACTTCACATCTAAAATGTTAAAGTAGATTCTATGTGCTCAATATGCTCAAGATAATCTTGTCATAAGACTTATCTTTCTCCTTGCTAGGCTTCTCAATCTGTTCTTCAATCAGATCTTCAATCTTCTGTACTCGGTAATCACCTTTGTAGCATCACTGCTCTTCAGTTTGCCCACATCCATTGTTCAACAACATTACTTTATTTATAAGCAATTCCTGACTGCTTAATCTCCTTAATCACATTTCCCATGATTAATCTGAACCATCAGATCTTCAAACTTGACTAGGTTCATTGTATCCTTCGATCTGAAAAATGTTTTATCTTGCCTTGAAACTTGTATACCTTTCTTGGTACTTGTGCTTGGTTAGGACCGTTCAATCTGTGCTGTAGATCTCTTTAATTTTAATTATCGTTGATCCTTAACAAACTTCTTGCACGACATTCCTATCTTCAATAAACCTCCAACTCATTGACATCCTTCATTAAATAATGTATACACTTTATTTAATGCATTCTGTTACTGCTCGATTGATACTCGGTTAATACTGAACTTTACTCAGTAGTCATTCTCTTCTCAATGAATTTTTCCTTCTTTAACCGACATCGGTAACCTTGGAGTTTACTAACTAGCTCCTTGCTCAGTAAAATATAATAGTATCAAACCTTTACTCATTCTATTACATGAAATCTTTTCCCCTTCTTGTTCAGTCTTTGAATACATATATATAGGATATCAAAACAATCAAAACGTCATAAGCTCATCACTGTCAAACTTGGTAATAGTTGCCCATTGAATAAATTATTACTCCCCTTCATTTTCACATTCTTTCTGTGTCACTTACTGACATCTTTATACTCATCAAAACATACTTTTTAAGATATGGCAACATCATACTGAATCACAAAATCAATTGCTTGACATCAACGACAAAATAATAATATTAAGACAGTAATCATCCTTTATCAGTTATATCATTCATCTCCAACAACCTTCTTAATATCCTCAACCATCAAACTTATTGTAATACCAACAATCTCCCAACTTATTGTAATGCCAACATATAGAAGCTTTAGAGCCAGTCATGAGCCCTCATCAAATCATAATAGAAAGTTGACTTTATATTTAATTGGATAGGCCATAGTAATTATTCATGCAAAATGTGAAGCATCGAGCGAGGTGCATAATTGTTCAACAAAATGTATTAGAAAGGTTATACCTTGTAGACCACAACGATTGCAAAATATGCTCAAAATGGATTTTGCAAGGAAGATATTGAACCCTCTTAACTCTATAAGATTTGTTTGTCCTCTATGGTTGTAGTCAACCTTCCCATCCCATGGTGGTTATCTTGAGGATGCCTTAAATATTATTATTAAGTTGCAAGTTGGACTTGCGGTGGAGCATTTGTATCATTGAGATTGTGTGCAAAAAATGAATCATAGACACACATAAGAACTATTTGATAGAATGACTCTAGAGATCACGTCTCATGTAAGTTGGTGATTGAAAGTTACGCTAAAACCAAAACCATAGAAGGTGCTTTGCAAAACATTGAACACATGCAACATATGAAGTTAAAAGTAAGCCACTTGAAATATTCTAATTGATGCGTAGAAGAAGTTCGAGGATTGTTTGTACAAATGCCTCAAAGAAATATTGTCTCATGACATGCCATCCACAAGAAATGAATGAATTGAGAGTTCTAGAATAAAATATGGAAATCTACCAAAGTGTAATGAATTTGACATTCTTGTCGGATATTTTGATCATGTTTGTGAAGTATGAAAATATAAGTAAAGCAAATGAAAAGTTTGAAACGACTTCCTTAAAGGAATATAATGGATTGCAGATCATGCCAAAAATGGATTTGTTGAAAAGGCTTTAGAAAACTTCAAACAAACACAATATGCTAGCATAAAATTCGAGTTCATGAGAGCTCTGGAACAAGTTCAGAACATCATTTGAAGCATAAAGAGTCAATAATTTTTGCTAGATGTTATAGTTCGAGATGCTCCTGTGGATTCACATGCGACGTTGAAGAATAGACATGAGAACATAAAATTTTGATAGAATACCACAAAGAGATCTAGTCATTTGGAGTGCCATGATTATAGCATAGGCGCAAAAGTTGCACTAACTAGAATTATTGAAAAATGATCTAAAAGATTGAACACAAAATTTAGATATTAGAGTTGGAAATGTGTTAGAGATGAATGCAAAATGTGGAGAATTCAAGAAAGGTGATGGACAAAATGCCCCAAAGAGATGTAGTCTCATCAGCTATAATGATTGAAAAGTTTGCAGGAAAAGAATGTGTTGAAGAGGTTATAGAAACCTTCAAGCAAATGCAACTATTGACTATGAAGCCAGGCCCTTTGCCAAAAAATTATCTATGTAAAATAATACATGAACTCTAGGATTATCGACATGTATCAAAACATAATGCATGGGAAAATCTTGTTAGATATTAGGGTTGCAGAATCCAAAGCATGGAAAAGGTGTATAAAATGTTTGACATAGAGGCCAGCTCGACAAATCCGACATCAATTTATTACTTCAATGAAATAGGTTTGAAATTATCTTTGTAAAAGTGACTTATGCCACTTAATGTAACTAAAGTTAGCTTTTGGACTTCATTTTGGAAAGAGTTTGGTAAATCCTAACTTGTCTAAAAAAAATATAGTTACTAGAAGTAATAACTTAGGTAGTTATCCTAAGTGATTGACTTAACTAGTTATCCTAAGGAGTTACCTCGGGTGGTTATGATATTCTCTCTAGCCTATATGTACAAGGCTTTTGCAGTGTAAAAGGGAGACTTTTACGGGCAGGGGGGGAGAAACTCTGGAGAATTTTGTAGTGAAACTAAGTGAGAAATTTTGATGTTGATACCTTTGCACCAAGGGGTTTTTGAACTTGTATATTTTCAAAAAGAATAATAAAGAATGCATTGAGTTCGTGTGTCTTGAATGTATTCATGAGTTATTGTTACTAATTTATCGTATGGTGAATTAGTAATCCCTTTATGTATTGGTGAAATCTATTGATGAAACACATCATTTCATGGTATCTTGACTTGCATGTGCTAGTACAAGGTATCTCTTCGTATGTCAAGGTTTATCATAGTTCTTTCATCATCATTGCATGACTAACCTATTTGGTGGTAACCCCTTTTGTAATTGTTATCATTTATGGAATCCTACTTGGTATTTGTATGTCTTCTAGTAGGATTTTTGTCATTAATCTTATTTAAGTTTTATGTTTTCTCCTTTATGTACATTCAGGTTAAAAGTACACAAAAATCCTAAATACCCCTATCATATGAGGGAGTTGCCCCTCTCAAACACAAAGGAAGATTGTGGTTTTACTTCAATCTCTCCAACTATTGGAATGTTTGTCACTACTCATCGGGAAAACAAGGCCAGTTTCAGATAAACGACCGTAGTGACAAATCTGTTTACCAATAGATTTTTGGCAACTCTGTTGGGGAGCAAAATACCAGTATGATTTTTTCCTCATAAATTGTAAGGTACCTTCTCCAGAATGAAGATTGGCGACTCTGTCTGAAAGATCAAATTCAGAAGAATGGTTTGGTACAAAGGAAAGTTGGAGAGTAATAGTGAAAGTGATGATGAAGACTATTTATATCAAAAGAAGCAAGTTTGTGATGAGCCCATACAAGTTGAGTTCTTGAAGAGCTTTTATGGTGGCATGTAGTTTACTCCTGATAAGATTCATCCCTCTTTATGTCAAGTGTTGCAATATATTAAAGAAAATCATGGAAAAGAGATTGCTTTTCTTACTTGTGATCATTTGCCCAAATCAACAACATTCAAGAAAGATGAAGACAAAAGTGATCTTTCTCCTGTACCAGTTGCTCAACAAAATCGAATTTTTGATAATCTTGAACAAGTCAACTTCTTGAAGAGTTTATGCAGTGGAAAGAAACTTGATCCTAATAAGGTTCATCCTTCTCTACTCCAATCTTTGCAAGTAATTGAAGAGAAAGAAGGAAGGGTAAGATTGATTCCTACTCATGATCATTCACTTGAACCAGAGGTAAAAACCAACAATGATGAAGAAAAAGATCTTCCTGTTTCACTTGCTGCTCAAAGAAATCAAGATCTTAATGATGCTGAACAATTTCAATTTTTGAATAGCTTTTATGGTGATAGGCAACTTGATCTTAACAAAGTGAATCCGTCCTTTCTTCAAAAATTGAAAGAGATTGAACAAAAAGAGGAGGGAGAAAATTATTTTCTTGAAGATGTGCAAATTCTTGATGGGATGGCTTGTGATCTAAGTTTTGAAAAAGATCCATCACATTATGCATGTGTTGAGGAACATGAAGTCATATCAGTTCACAAGGATACATGCCAAAAGAAAGATCAAAATAAAGTGTGTGAAGAAGAAAAAGAAGATGGTGTTGGAGTATGTCATAAGTATTGTACTGAAGAAATATTCCATCAACCTAAGAATAAGGAACTTGAAGAAGATGTATCAAGTGATCTCATGTCTTGTTTATAGCCCCAACTTGAAAATAATGATGAAATCATGCATGAATAAGAATCCCCTATAGTCTTCATTCCAGCTTGGTGTCTCAATTCTTCTGAAGATGAATTTCTATGTGGAGAAGATATTCTCATTCATCTATCACTAATAGTTGAAGATGAAAACTTTTCTGAGAAAATCAAAGGTATGATACCTAATGGACAACCTTGTATGGATATCACCAAAGGAGAAGCAACCATAAGTAAAATTTTGCAAACATATTCTTTATCTTCAAAAATAGAGACTTTCAATGAAATTCTAGAACAGCCCTAAGTGAAAGAAGATGAACCACCAAGCATCCACTCTTTATCATACATGCCACCTGAGTATGAAGTTTTCAAATTTCATGAAGAGTGATGAAGAGGAATCATTTGGACAAGAGAACACAAAAAGTAATACAAATGTTTATGAGTAGCTCGAAGATGAAATCTATGTAGGTATATCAATAAATGTCCCTATCTTGATGGATTTACAATCTATGCCTTATGAAGTATTCAAGGTTCAAAGCAATCCTCTTTTTGAATCTTTAGATTAATAAGACACCCCTATACAAGAGGATAGTTTTGGGAACTGTATAAAAAATGCAGAGATAAATGAGGTAATGGATGATCTAATGAAGGAAGCCAATGAAGTTAATTCTCATAATGTTTGTATTCCAGATTGGTGTTTGAAGGCTTCAAATGATAAATTCTCCTATGGTGAAAGTGTGTACCTCAATCCTTTATTTTTAGATGAGTGTATTTCTATAGGTGATTTTCAAGTTGATACTTAATAATAGGGTTCGATGGTTGTGCCTACACAATTTTCTTCACGTCACAAGCTATATGAAGGTTGTCTGATTCATGGGTTAATTTTTTTCAATCAAAATCATCAAAAGGATCTTTAGATAGAGAAGGTTGATATGCTTGACATGTTTCTAGAACACATAATCAATATCACAGAAAATGGTACCCAAATCTTTCAAGAGAGCTTGTAGATTTATGATGAGAGATGTTTGTTTGGTGCATTGCTCAAATATATTTCTCATCTTATACATTTTTATCTTTCCAACCTACTAAGCTTACAGGTGTCACATGGATGTACACCACTTCTCCGCAAGGATGCCCATTTCTCTCAGACTCTAAATGGTTTTGTATGACAATCCTGGAGAAGTTTGGGGTGGGATTTGCCTACCATGCATATATTTAGTTAGAATTTAATGTTGTGTTCGTCCCATTTTTGGTTTCTGTCTTGTTTCTCTAGCTATTCCCTATGTTGTTTCCTCTTTGACTCCATTGCAAAATGGATAGTGCATTACCCTGTGAAACCAAAGATTTTGGGTTCATCCTGCATCCTTTGCACTCCTTGTCCCCAGTCAGAGCTAGATGTTGCCCCATATTTGACATACCAAAAATTTCAACTTCAAATTAGTTTTAATGTTGAATTAAGACCCAAATATGTGTCTATGTGTAACGAGTGAGCATGTGATCCAAAGTCGTTGTCAGTCAAAATATGAAAAATGGATGAGTTTTTAAAATTACAAATAATTGAGGAAAATAATTTTGTATGCATGTCCTAAGCATAATTTTGTGTCATATGACCAATTTTTGCTTGAACCCAGTTCATAGTTTTCCATAATTTAAACTTTGAAATTTTGATGTCCCTCGCTCAAAAATAATTAAAATATCTCACCCTAGGTATCTTCATGAGGAATAAATTATGAATTTTTCTCATTTCCATACCATAAACATGTGTTTAAAATTTCAGAGCCTAACTCCTTACCATTTAAAAGTTATGGCCATTTTCCTAAATTTGGCGTTAAATTTTAATGGAAAATATTTAAATTATTTTTTTCAAAAATAATTTAATATTTTAAATTTGTTTCAATATTGTGATCGTTTAGGGGATAAATTAATTTAAAAAACATCATTATTTTCATTTCCTATTTTTCCCACTTCGTGTTCAATGGTTTCTAGAGGTCAAAATCATAGCCCTTGAGAGAAAATGGTTAGGAATGCTCCTTTTTTTAGTATTCTTAACCCAAATTTATAACCTCAAAAAGAAAAGGTTAGGATTGCTCCAAAATGGAGCATCTCTAACCCTATTTTCTAACCTTGTGTGGGCTCGTTTTATGAGTTACATAAAAAGATTAGAAGTGCTCCATTTTGGAGCATCCTTAACCTTTTTCACAAGATGAATAAAAAAAATAGTTAAAGAATGTTTTCTCATGGAATGTTTTCCAGAGCACCTCAAACGAAATGCAGTCATGGCGTTACATAGTTGTAAAATATGGACAAAATGGATTTCTTGAAAATGCTATAGAAACTATCAAGCGGATGTCATTGGCAGGTGTAAGGCCGAATTCCACAATCTTTGCAAGCATCCTTTCAGTCCGTCTAAAATGGGAGCCTTTGTAACAGGTTATGGACATTCATCAAAGCATAAAAGGATAGAAGAATTTAGTCACATGTTGTAGTTGCAACTTCTCTAGTAGACATGAGCACAAATCGTGGAAGCATAACAATACCCGTGAAGTGATTGACAGAAGGCCGTGCTGCAAATCGTGGAAGCATAGACAATGCACGAGACATGTTTGACAAAAGCTGTGTGGTGAATGTGGAAGCATAGCCAAAGTCGTAAACTGTTTGACAGAATAACGTGTTTGTGAAATGCAGAATGTGGAAGCCGTGAGCTACCAAATGAGAAAGAAAATACAATGACGTTTCAAAGGGGTATCATCTCATGCAATGTAATGTTGTAGGCTATGCACAATCTATTTCAAAGACTTTTGAATGCTGCAAGCAAATACAATTAGCAGGTGTAAATCCGTGTTCCGCAACCTTAACCTGCACCCTTTCTGCTCGCATACCAATATCAAAGCTTTAGAACCAGTCATGAGCCCTCATCAAATCATAATAGAAAGGAGACTTTATATTTACTTGGAAAGGCTTTGGTAATTATTGATGCAAAATGTGAAGCATCAAGCCGGGCACATAATTGTTCAACAAAATGCCTTAGAAAGGTATACGTTGTAGACCACAACGATTGCAGAATGTGCTCAAAATGGGTTTTGCAAGGAAGATCTTGAACCTTCTTAACTCTATAAGCTTTGTTTGTGCTCTATGGTTGTGGTCAACCTTGCCATCCCATGGCGGTTATCTTGAGGACGCCTTAAATATTATTATTAAGTTGCGAGTTGGACTTATGGTGGAGCATTTGTATCACTGATATTGTGTGCAAAATACGAATCATAGACACACATGAGAACTATTTGACAGACCGACTCTAGAGATCACGTCTCATGTAAGTTGGTGATTGAAAGTTACGCTGAAACCAAAACCATAAAAAGTGCTTTGCAAAACATTGAACACATGCAACATATGAAGTTAAAAGTAAGCCACTCGAAATATTCTAATTGATGCTTAGAAGAAGCTCGACGATTGTTTGTACAAATGCCTCAAAGAAATGTGGTTTCATGACATGCCATCCACAAGAAATGGATGAATTGAGAGTTCTAGAATAGAATATGAAAATCTACCAAAGTGTAATGAATTTGACATTCTTGTCGGGTATTTTGATCATATCTGTGAAGTATGAAATCGTAAGTAAAGTGAATGAATAGTTTGACACGGTTGCCTTAAAGGAATATAATGGATTGCAGATCATGCCCAAAATGGATTTGTTGAAAAGGCTTTAGAAATTTCAAACAAACACAATATGCCGACATAAAATTCAAGTTCATGAGAGCTCCGGAACAGGTTCTGAACATCATTCGAAGCATAAAGAGTCAATAATTTTGGCTAGATGTTATAGTTTGAGATGCTCCTGTGGATTCACATGTGACGTTGAAGAATAGACATGAGAACATGAACTTTTGATAGAATACCACAAAGAGATCTGGTCATTTGGAGTGCCATGATTGCAGCATAGGCGCAGAAGTTGCACTAACTGGAATTGTTGAAAAATCATCTAAAAGCTTTAACACAAAATTTAGATATTAGAGTTGGAAATGTGTTAGAGATGAATGCAAAATATGGAGAATTCAAGAATGGTGACAGACAAAATGCCCCAAAGAGATCTGGTCATTGGAGTGCCATGATTGCAGCATAGGCGCAGAAGTTGCACTAACTGGAATTGTTGAAAAATCATCTAAAAGCTTTAACACAAAATTTAGATATTAGAATTGGAAATGTGTTAGAGATGAATGCAAAATATGGAGAATTCAAGAATGGTGACAGACAAAATGCCCCAAAGAGATGTAGTCTCATCAGCCATAATGATTAAAAAGTTTGCAGAAAAAGAATGCGGTGAAGAGGTTTTAGAAATCTTCAAGAAAATGCAACTATTGACTATGAAGCCAGGATAGGTTATCGACATGCATCAAAACATAATGCATGGGAAAAACTTGTTAGATATTATGGTTGCAGAATCTAAAGCGTGGAAAAGGTGTATAAAATGTTTGACATGGAGGCCACCCTAACAAATCCAAACGTCAATTTCTTAATTTAATGAAATAGGTTTGAAATTATCTTTGTAAAAGTGGCTTATGTCACTTATTGTAACTAAAGTTATCTTTTGGACTTCATTTTTGTAAAAGTTGTCTCAAAACAAATGTAGTTACTAAAAGTAATAACTTAGGTAGTTATCCTAAGTGGTTGACTTAACTAGTTATCCTAAGTAGTTACCTTGGGTGGTTATTCAAGGTAGTTATGATCTTTAGCCTATATATACAAAGTTTTTTTCATTGTAAAAGGGAGACTTTTACGGGGGGAGGGGGCAAAGGGAACTCTGCAGAATTTCGTAGAGAAACTAAGTGAGAATTTTTGATGTTGATACCTTTGTACCAAGGGGTTTTTGAACTTGTATATTTTCAAAAAGAATAATGAAAAATGCATTGAGTTTGTGTGTCTTGAATGTATTCATGAGTTATTGTTACTAATTTCTCGTATGTTGAATTAGTGATCCCTTTATGTATTGGTGAAATCTATTGATGAAACACATCATTTCATGGTATCTTGACTTGCATGTGCTAGTACAACCTATCTCTTCATATGTCGAGGTTTATTGTACTTCTTTCATCATCGTTACATGACTAACCTATTTGGTGGTAACCCCTTTTGTAATTTTTATCATTTATGGAATCCTACTTGGTATTTGTATGTCTTCTAGTAGGGTTTCTGTTATTAATCTTATTTAAGTTCTATGTTTTCTCCTTTATGTACTTTCAAGTTAAAAGTACACAAAAATCCTAAATACCCCTATCATACGAGGGAGCTGCCCCTCTCAAACGTAGAGGAAGATTGTGGTTTTACTCCAATCTCTTCAACTATTGGAATGTTTGTCACTGCTCATCAGACAAACAAAGTTAGTTTCAGATAAACGACCGCAGTGACAAATTTGTTTACCAACAACACGTTATAATTTAACATGGCTTATATTTATCTATTATGATGTTTTTCTATGTGGTAACTCTACTTCATGGTTATGTTAGATATGTTGATGTTATTGATGATGCAATGTTTTTCCATTTTATTTTATTACTATGGACATGAAAGGGACGATGTGACATCACTCATTATGAGAGGGGTGTGATGTCATGATTCTCTTTCATTTGTTTGTTACCACACACACACACACACACACCCACATATATAAAACATTCCTGTGAAATTATTTTGTATGTTTGTGCATCCACCTATTCATTTATAATTGGCTAATTAGATTAGCAAGAAGTTCATTAGAACTCGATAATATGTCAAATCTAGATATATTCTCCATTTTCAATCTTATTTAGTGTTTTGATTATATACATACATATTTTTAACCTACAATGAGTAGTAAATTATATGTGGTTGTTCAAGATTGTTTATCAAGAAGAAAAAAAAGGAATAATAAAAGGGTTTGAGTGTCCATTTCCCATTCCACTTAGTGTTTTGATCATATACAAACATGTTTTTAACCTATAGTAATAAGTTATAATTTATCTGTGGTTGAGGAATGTTTCTCAAAGAGAAGAAAAAATAATAATTAAAAGGTTTGAGTGCACAAATTTACAAATGTTTAATATATTGAATAGTTTTTTAACATTTGTAATAGATATTTAAGAGGTTTGAGTGCACAAATTTACAAATGTTTAATATGTTGAATAGTTTTTTAACATTTTTAATAGATATTTATCTCAGTGGCTTTCCTTCTAAATAATGGAAAATGGTGGGAAAGAAAGTAACAAAATTGATGTACCAACTACAAAAGACTATGTGAGAAGTCCATTAATATCAAATGCTTCAATTAATTCAAACAAATATAATTAAACTCGTATCAATGCATTGATTTCTTTCATGTTTATTATCTTACAAAGTATTGTAAGAGGGTTATTGTTAGATCCAAACGAAAAACTTAGTATTGGAGATGCATTGTCAAAGTATAAATAATTTAGTCACTAACATGAATCACAACTCATCTTGAGAACATATTAATCTTGATCTTTTATTGATATTGACAGTGCTTTAAATTTATGTGTGCACTATATGATGGGCATAAGATTTTCACCAAAACTACCAATTTGGTCCTCTATCATGTTTTTTAAAAATATTTTTTCATTAAACTCGTACTATATGCATCTAAATAGAATAGACAAATGTGGATTCCTCTCATGGATTTGCTAACTTATAATAGCTTCAGTTGTTGCCAACAATACAATTCTAAACTGAATGCTTCTCTACTAGAGATAAATTTTACTATGTATAAAACTAGCACTTGCACCTGAAAGGGGCGCAAGGGTTACGCCGATAGAAAATTATATATAAATTAACATAGTGAAGAGGTATATTATTTATTGTCTATATAACATTGTAATATAGCTTTGAAATGTGTACAATACTATCTTAACATTTGAAAAAAATTTGTATTACATATATGCTTGTAGTTAATTGCAATAAAGATTTGTAACAATTTAAATTTTCAAGAGTTTGTAGTAGAACATGGAAAGAGTTTATGGATTGTTCATATTTTTTGTTCCTATACATTGAAACAATAAGTTAGTGGGTTTATATAATAAATGCATGATTGAAATAGGAAAATCATTTGATGTTGTAGTGTATGAATGTCAATATCAAACTTGCACCTTTTATATTGACGAACATAAGTGACTACTTGATATATATACTAGTTAAAAAATTTACTAATCTTATATGTATCTAATATTGCTAACCTATTTTTAACTATATAAAGTACTAACGTGGCAATGAAAATCTAGTTAAACAGATAAAAAAAATTAGGGCTCTAATTTTGCAAGGAAAAATTCTTGTTTTCTTGTTTTTTGGTGATGTCGCGAACGTGTCTCTATAAAGTTGTAAGTGATAGCAGACATATTTTGGCATACTTTCTTAACTTATAAGTTTATAATTGAAAGGGAAAAATAGACATGGAGTGAGGATGAAAATGAACTTGTAGATGTGTTTTTGTTTACTATCTATTTAAATGTGTGTTTACAAATTAAAAATCAATTTAATTTTTTCAAGAAATGAAGTACAAAATATAATGTAAACTTGATGATGCAAATCTAATCAATAGTAAAAACTGGATTTTTATTTAAAAATAATCTACCCTACCGAAATGATAAGGGAAGGAAGAAATGGAAAAATTTCAGAAGAGTTCATGGGAACTGTAGACATAGATCTGTCCACTTTCCTAAATGAATATTTAATATTTATTTTAACCCTATTCCTCCTATTAATTAAATTCTATTTAATTAATTTCTTCACATTCATCTATTTGATTAAATGAACTACTCAATTTATTTAATTAAGTTTACCTAAACCTTTTCTAGCCTTTAATTAAATAAATCACTTTATTTAATTAATTCCCCTTTCCCCCTTTTTAATTAAATTTACATTTAATTAAATTGATCCTTGAAAGTAAATAAATCTAATTTATTTATTTAAATGCACCACTTGTATTTATGCAAGTTGCACCTATTTTGTTGAAATAAAGATTTTATTTTAATTAAAATCCTCCTCCATCCACTTGCATTTTCCTACATCTCCCACTTGCCTCCTAAACCCCTTCTAGATTCTTCTAATCAATTGCAACTTATCCTAGTCCATCTCCTAATTTTTGTCACAATCCTAAGCCAAGAGAAGTCACTTCTAAAAGCTTCCAAAGTCTTCAATAACCATTAATGACTTTATGTCTTCAACAAGTTAACCCTCAAAGTCTTCCAAACCATTTAAGGCTCTTACATAACCATTAATGGTTTACTCAACCTTCTTGCATGATTAGAGACTTTCTCTCTAACTCAACCTTCATCTAACCCAAGGGTCTCATCAAGCATTCATGGCTTTAACCTTGGTTATCCCTTTAACCCTTGCACAAGAGTTTACCCTTTGGTTAAAAGCTTTATCCAATGGATGACCCTAAATTAACCTTGACCCTTACCTCCTAGGGTGACCTTCACGTCTTCTCAAGCATTTAATGCTTCTTTCATCTCCTCTCAAGAAACCTCTTGTTGATAACTATCACCATTTCATTGGTGAGAATTGTAAACATGGATTGATTAACTTTCAATCCTGGCCCTTGTTAAGATTATCCAATCTTGACCATCCATTGCCCTATTTTCCCTATAAATAGAGCTCTCATTCTCTCATTTTCAGATATCCAAGTCTTTGTGCATCAAACTTATAGTCATTTTACTAATCATTTTAGCCCCTCTTTGTTAAATCATCATAATAGCATTTGGAAGCATTTTAATAACATAAGATATACATGCTAGACTAGTATATCATGTTAGGATAAATTTATTAATCCTTTATCATAGCATCATCTTCATACTAGCTTAATCATCATATTTTTCATATCATACATGTTTTAGTAATGTATTCATTAATATAAATCAAACATCACTCATTCTTGGAGTTGTCATTCCTAAGTCACTTTTCTCATTGATCTAAGAGAAAAATATTGACTTTAAGGATCCTATGAGATAGAGAACAATAGGACACCCCTTGAGAAGTTGAACTATTTCAAATAGTTCCTATAACTTGCACCAAGAGTCTCATTGGTGTGTAGCTCTTTTGAATACAACTTTTATGCTTTTGTCGCCCTCATTGTCTGCATACAAGAACAATAGGTAAAAATATATAATTAAATAAATTATACAATATTGTTATACAAACTACTACTTACAAATGAGAAAGGAATGTTTATTGAGGCCAAATAAAACTAAACTATAAACCTTTTCATAACTATGAGCTATAGTATGCAAGAGAAACATATATGTATTTCTACTAATCAATTTTCCACTTAAAACTTCAATTAACCAATACAATTTTTTTTTTCATTTAGGGTCAAAATAAATTTATGGAAACAGTCTTTTAGGTCTTTAGAATCTAGGATGCCTTACTTAAGGACAAAAATAACCAATCTCAATAAGAAGTGTATACACCTAAAAATGGTTCGAAGATAATTAATTAAATAAGAAATTATTTAATTAATCACCCTTCCCAATTTAATTGAATTCATTAGCAATTTGATTAAATTCTCCCATTCATCTACTTATTAATAAATCTAAGGATTTATTTAATAGGTTCATCTCAATAGTCCCCTTTGATTAATTAATCTGAATTAATTAATCCCCCCATTTAATTCATTCCTTCTAATCCCCTAATTAATTAAAACAAATCAATTTATGAGTTGTTGAAAGTTAATTAGCCTTTTTCTATTTATTTGAATTTCTAAATTCAATATACCCACATGCCTCCTAACTTCTAACCACCTAACCTAGCCACCCTCTAACCTAACCCATTCCACTTAACCCTAGGTTTAACTAACCCTATCCTATTTTCACATCCTAATCTCCTTATCTTAACCTCCTATGGGTTGGATATTCTCCCTTTGAGACACATGACACTTATGCCACATGTCTCCTCCCTTGGACACTTGCCCTCTTATGAGAAAGGATCCTTGACACTTGTCACCATAGAGATTACAAGTGTCCCTCCCTCCAACCTCTTCTACAACCTCCTCCAATTTCACCCTTGATATCTTTAAACTCAATCTTAACCGTTGATTCTTGCCACCTCACCCCTGACCTTGGAAATCCTATAAATATCCCTCATTTTGGAGCACAAAGGATCCCATCTCATATCATATTATGTATTGTTACTATAGAAGCATCCCATCTCATATCATTTTAGGCATTGTTACTATAAGCATTTGCATCTTACATCTAGTTTAACTTGATCATATTCTAGCTTAATTACATCATCATCATAGCTTAATCATGCATATCATTAGCTTAATTAGACTCTTTGATCAATCTAGCATAATCAATCTCATCTAGCTTGCATATCATCATCATTTTAAATCCTTCATCTAAGTGTAGTTAAGTCACTAGGATTGCTTATCTAGATCTAAGAGCAAATCCAAACTCACATCTCTTAGGATGCGATAGGTCGCTTTGTCATGGTTTATCTTTCATTTGATTTCAATTTTTGAACCATGCTTGTAATGATCTATTGAGTATTTTTGTTGCATCTGTAGGTACCCTACTTCACATATACGATATTTTGGCACCAACCATGGGCCAGGAAATCTAATTTCTTGGCCTCTCTTGTCATCAAAATCTCCAATCTCATGGGTTTCTGATCGGGCCTGTTCTAGAATCTCGTACGAGTACCTTTTCAGTATCGTATGAGTTTCTTTGTGCACTCGTACGGGTATGTGAGAATACTCGTATGAGTAGGTGAGAATACTCGTACGAGTTTCTTCTTATGTGTTTTCAAAACAGATTGTATTTTAGGGTTTTTATGCTCCAATTTGATATTACTAATGCTAACCCTGGTCTATTTGTGAGTTTTCTAGTAGCTTAACTAGTTGTTTGTAGGATGATTATCGAAGATTACATTTGCCAAAGCTTCATTCTTCAAAACAACATGATTACTAATGTATTTTTTTTGCAAGTTTCCTAAGGAAAATCAACAAGACTTTGTGTATTCTTAAGTTTTATAGGCACACTTATTTTGCTAATGATAGATGAACATCTTGTTTTCTATGTCTAAGAAGCTGTCTAAAAGGTAGGAGAGTATGCTCTTGTCCATTTGGACAATCAGAAATCTCAACCCTTGAAGTACTTCTATGTTTGAGATTTGATTACCTTTAGTGGGCTTGTCACAGTGGGAAAAAGTAATCACCCTGTGAGAATGACCTAAGTGAGTAAAGCTAGACCTAAGCTTTCTGACTCACTCTAAAAAATAGGCCTCTTGGGATTAAAGTCTCGAAGGATGGGATTATTTGAGTTTTCTCTTTTGAGATCTCTCATATTGTACATTTAGTGGGGCCTCACAGTCTCAATCACACTTGTGTGACTACTTCTTTTTTTGGTACCTTATAAGGCTATATGCCTCAATTGTGCTTGCACAACTGCAAGGGGTAATTCCAAACAGAAATTCTTACTATGAACCCTAAGATAGAAGCTACCCAATTCACCTCTGAAAGGGGGATAATCTTTGTGCAAGAGAGATAGTAACTCTCCCAAGACACTTGCCATATCATGCCCCCATTATCATTTGGAGTCAGATAATACCACATTAAGAATCCATTGTGTGAGACTTAGCAACCGTATTCTGATTAGCTATTGGGTGTGTACCTAAGTTTGCAATGAAAGACTTTCTCTCAGCCAACTTCCTTAGGATTTAGCATGATGTGCTTGAGGTCACTTATCATATCAAGTGTTTGTTGTGTTTTCATCCTTGAAACAGAAACTCAGACATCTAAAACTGGAAAAAAAAATCAAAACATCAAACTTCATTGATAAAAAATTTGTCAAAGATTTTTGTCTTTTCTCTGTCCTCAATCGTATGAGCTTTCTAGTTTGTCATATGAGAGAGCTATTTTATCATCTAGTCCTGTGGGAATTGTCGTATGAGTCAGATTAGCAAAGGATTTTTTGTTATCTTTTGTTGTTTAGTCCTGTGGGAAGTGTTGTACGAGTTTAGGCCTTTGTCATGCAATATTTCTAGTTTATCGTATGGGTTTGTCTAAATTATCGTCTGGGACTATATAAATTGTTGTACGAATTTTTGTCTCTGTTAGTCTAGAGTTGTCTTCTTGCATGTCTTTTCCAGATCTGTCATGTTTGCTTGGTCAATTTATAGTGAGCATATACATTTTATATTTGTCATTCTATTCTTAGGTTGTCTTCTTGGTTCGCTTGGTCAAGTTATCTTCTGTCAAATCAGATTCTAGAACTAGACACCTCAAGATTTTCAAGTATTCACCTTCAACAAGTTCAAGATCTAAACTTCTCAAAGTGCATTATCACCCTCTTTGATAAACTGATCACTCAAAACATAGTTTCTCATTAGGATCTATCATCCTCTATCACAAAACTACAATGTTTGGTCTAGATAACCTTGTCCTACATCGTAGGATATATCATTCCTATTGGACTTGGTTTTATCAAATCATCATCAATGCACTCCAAAAACTAAGATCGCAAAACTTGCAAACTTTCAAACACTTGAATTATCCTTTTGTGTCATATCACTCTATCATATCTACATTGATAGTTGCTCACTTATCTAAATGCCTTTTAGACAACTGAATACTTGCACAATATTCAACACACATGTATGCCCATTTTAACTAGAGCGTAGAGATGAAAGATTGCAGAAAGGTAAACAAGAGCATTTGAAATGGCTGAAGATTATAGGAACATGGAATACCAAAATGAAATACAAGAAGAAGAACACATAATAGAACAACATATCAGGGAAATCAAATAAGATCTTAAATTCGATAAATTTATGCAGAAAATATTGGAGGGAGAAAAAGAAAAATACTTCCTAATGTTAGCAAAATTTGGTGCTACACTCCCCCGAGATTTTGATGTGAGAAAATTAGGACAAAAGAGAAGTGACCCTTCCCATGATAACAAATGACATGAAGAGATTTCTGGTTACAAAAATAATGACGCATCAATACCTGATAACACAAGAACTAACAACGAAACCTTCATTCCCAAAAGGGATGACGTAGAAAGTCTCAACAAAGAAAAATCTAATGAGGACATAAGAAAGGGTCGAGATCATACAAGAAGATATCAAGATTATACTAGAACACAAACTCATAGTTATACAAGAATAAATCATGTTGATAATCCTATAACAGTTCTTGCACATCAAATATAAACATTGCAAACACAAATTCAAGATATGCAAAGAGGAAATATTAGAAGATAATCACCTCAAGAAATATGTCCTTACCCATTCGACATAAATCTAAACATGATACCAATTCCTATTGGTTGTGAAACTCCTAGATATGATAAATATGATGGAAGTAGTGATCCATGGGATCATATATGAGAATTTTGCACAATGAGTATGGAGTTTGCACATGAGGATACCTACCTGATGAGATTATTTCCAAAGAGCTTAAGTGGACTAGCTATGGAATAGCTCTCCAAACTTCCACCTGGAATCAAATCATTCTCAGAATTGGTGGATAAGTTTGTTTCACAATACTCTTACAATATACAACATGAGGTCACAATGCTAGACCTATGTAATGCTAAACAAAATAGTGGATAACTTTTCATGACATTTCTACAGAGATGGAAGTAGTTAGCTTCACGATATCTTTGTACGGTGCCAGAACATGAGAAAATGAACATATTCATTGATAATCTAAATGATCAAATGAGTTATCATCTAAAAATGCAAGGCGTTCAAATTTTTGGAGAGATGATTGATAATGGAATCAAAATGGAGGAAGCTATGATAAAGAAGGGTGAGTTGAAGATATATAAAGAAGGAGTTCATCATCCTAACAACAAAAACAACAACAATAATGATAAGCCAAAATTTTGGAATAGAAATCAAAATATTGTCAATGATGGAATAATGGATAACAACATTGTAAAACCAAAACAACTAGCTTTCAATTTATCCTCTAACTCAGCAGTGGCTCAACAAACCAACAATCACCAAAAATCAACTTTCAACAATTTCTTTTGGAGGAAATTTACAAACATTGGTGAACATTAAAGAGGATTCTCACAAACCAATTGATTACTTTTCCAAAAGGAAGAAACTTTGAACCTCAAGTGAAACCCTCATGGTGGAACGACAACCATTATTGCGATTTCCATCAAAACAAGGGACACCACACGGATAATTGTCAGCGATTGAAACATGTCATCCAAGATTTGATTGATAATGGAGTGATAACCATGGATGGACATACGACAAACTAATCTCATACAAATTTCAAAACTCCACTTCCTAACTATGAGAAGGGCGAACCATCAACAACACATAATGGTAAGGGTAAAGGAAAGGTGAACTATACTCATACATATGATAATGTGGTAAATGTGATTGTAGTTAGAGAAAAACAACATCAAGAACCTGCTCATGCTATCACAAGAAGAAAAGATAAAGTTATTTTTCTGGGTCCTACAACTAACACATCATCCACTATAAAATAGTATAGTCTAGTGGATCAATTACATAAAAATCCCATGTAGATATCCATCTTAGAACTTTTAAAGCTTTCACCTGCACACAAACAAAATCTTGAAAGAGCATTAGTAGGTACAACTATGTCCAAGGATCTTGATATGGATCAATTCCAAACCATGGTGGGACATCTCACAATCCCTCATTGCTTATCATTCACTGAAGAATATGACATGTCCTTGTAACATCCCCATAATGCTCTCATGCATATCAAAGTCCTCATTCATAAGATGCATATTAAATGTGTTCTAATAGATGGAGGAGATTACTTAAACATTTTCTCATTAAGTCTTGTTCATGCTTTAGGTTATTCAGAAGAGGCAGTGGATCCCCAGAAAAAGATAACAATCAAATCATATGATGAAGAAGAGCATTCCTCTAAAGGAATTGTGATATTACCCATCGGAGTGGGACCTTTGCAGAAAGACACAACATGCCAAGTTCTAGACTTGGACTTATCATACAACATACTCTTGGGAAGACCCTAGATACCTGACATACAAGTTGTTCCTGATAGTTCTGATACTTAATGTAAGTATAGATCCAATAGCCAACAAGATGAGAGGGGGGGGGGGTGAATCATACAAACTTAATCTTCCATAAAAACATCAAATTCAACCTCGGTAACATATACTTCAGTAATATAACCAAAACTGCTAAACATGCAAACTCAAAAGCATATAAACATCATAAACCTCATAACACCAGATTTAATGTGGAAACCCAAATAGGGAAAAACCACTGTGGGATTTCGGACCCACTAAGAAATATACTCTTCTAGAGTATGCTCGGTTAAAAGAAAATCCTGTTAAAGATTACAAACACATTGCTAGATGTGACTCGACTAGGGGATTTCCCTTAGATCTATTAGGATCTTCACCTTGTTAGAAGTGACCTTGTTAAAGGATTTCAAACACTCAATCAGAATGTCACCTTGTTAGAGGGTTTTACAAATAAGACTGTTAAGTCCACTCGGTTAAGAGATTTTTTGTCACTTTCACAAAATAACAATAATAAAAATCTATCTGCAACTTCACATCTAAAATGCTAAAGTAGATTCTTATTTGCTCAATACAATCTAGACATAGAACTAATCTTGTCCATCTGCTGGGCTTCTATACTCTGTTATTCAAATAGGTCTTCAATCTTATGTGCTCGGTAATCACTATATAGCATCCTTGTGCATACATTTGCCTGCATACATTGTTTATCAATAGTCCATTTGCCTGCATACATTGAACCTGGTCAAAGTTTGAAGATCTGATGGCTATGATTGATCATGGGAAATGTGATCAAGGAGATTAAGCGGTTGGCACATTGTTTATCAATAGTTCCCTATTTATAAACAATTTGCCAACCGCTTAATCTCCTTGATCACATTTCCCATGATCAATCATAGCCATCAGATCTTCAAACTTTGACTAGGTTCAATGTATCCTTCAAACTGAAAATGTTTTACCTTGCCTTGGAACTTGCATACATTTCTTGGAACTTGTGCTAGGGTATTGTAGTTCAGTCTAAGCTGTAGATCTTCATGCCAATTTTCATTTGCCATAGATTCATTAACAAACTTCATGCATGACATACCAATCATTTAATCAATTCCAGCTCATCAACTTCCTTCATTAAATAATGCATGTAACCATTTAATGTATTCTGTTACAGCTTGGTTACAACTTGGTAACAACTCGGTAAATACTAAACTTCACTCGGTAGACATTCTACCTTCATTAACCTATGGCGATAACCTTAGGGTTTACCGACTAGGTTCCTTAGGGTTTATCGACTAGGTTCTTTGCTTGGTAACATAGTATAGTATTAACCTTACAATTTACAACATATGTATGATGTTAAAACAATCTAAACATCATGATCTCATCATTATCTAACTCAGTAATAGTTGCCCATTGAATACCTTATTCATCCCCATATTCATGATATTCTTTCTGTGTCTTTTACCGACATCTTTATACTCTTCAAATCATACTTCTCAAGACATGGCAGCATCATATTGAATTAAAAAATCAATTTCTTGACATCAATGACAAAATAATAATATCAAGACAGTAAACATCCTTAATCAGTTATATCCATAATCATCAACAACCTTCTCAATATCCTTAATGAAATGCCAACAATCTCCCATTGTCTGTTATAATGTCAAATGCCAACAATCTCCCCCTTTGGCATTGATGGCAAAGCCAATTGATTTGACCTTAAAAAGATTCAGATTGCTATGATTCTGAAATGCTGAAATGCTCTCTTGCTATCAACAGACTTCTCCTATTTTCTTTAGTCTTCTCCCCCTTTTTTCAATCTTTAGTTTCAGTCTTCTCCCCCTTTGACAACAATGCCAAAAAGTAAAGAACTAAAACATAATTTCTTCCTGTAGGAAGTGATTTCCTACTGTTGTGTATCAACTAAGTCTCAGTCAGAGCATTTTGTCTTCAATTCCTGTTCCCTATATTGTATCCTGCATTATTTCCTACACACCTTTAGAAAACATCCTAAAGTGTGTAAATCAACATCAACTCTTAAAAGATATTCTGTAGAGTCATCGAATTGATGCTTTCACCAAACTCAGTCAGTGAGTAGAAGATAGGGGCAGGACCCCTAACTTACTTCTGAGATACTCAAAAGTGTCCCTTGGTAGTGGCTTGGTAAAGATATCAGCTATTTGTTCCTTTGTGATAACATATTCCAACACCACTTTCTTCTCTTGAGCTTCTTCTCTAAGATAATGATATTTGATAGAGATGTGCTTTTTCTTAGAGTGCATAATAGGATTCTTTGAAATGTTAATGGCACTAGTATTGTCACAGAATATAGTTACTGGCTTGGTAACTTTCTCATTTATTCCTTCCAATAGTTGTTTGATCCATGCAATGTTGGTACAATTCAATGCTGCAGCAACGTATCCAACTTCTGTTGTTGACTGTGAAACACATCTTTGTTTCTTGCTAAGCCAACTCACTAGTCTTTCTCCTAAAAAGAAAGCTCCTCCACTTGTGCTTTTCCTGTCATCAATGTTGCATGCCCAATCAGCATCAGTATAAACTTTTAAATCAAAATCATTTCCTTTCTGATATACTAAGCCATAATCCTCTATGCCTTTCAAGTATTTAAAAATTCTTTTGATTGTTGTCATGTGTGTTTCCTTAGGATCTGCAGAGAATCTTGCAACTATACCTACTGCATGTGCTATGTCTGGTTCGTTGTGAACAACATATTGTAGCTTTCCAATCATGGATCGGTAAAGTGTCTCATCAACAAATGCAGATTCATCATTCTTTGATAGTTTACAGTTGGTAGTCATAGGAGTACTTACTGGTTTTGAATCCTCCATTCCAAATTTCTTCAAGATTTCCTTTATGTACTTGGATTGAGTAATGAAAATCTCATTTTTCATTTGCAGTATTTGTAAACCTAGAAATACTTTATCTCACCGATTAATGACATCTCAAATTCTTTGCTCATTTCATTTCCAAAGTTCTTACAAAGAGAGTCATTTCCACAAAATATAATATCATCAACAAATATGGCTGAGATCAGTATTCCATTTTCATCATTCTTCATGTACATATTGTTGTTCTCACTTGTCCTTATAAAACTAGTTTTAATCAAATAAGAGTGCAATATTTCATACCATGCTCTAGGTGCTTATTTCAGACCATATAATGCTTTGTTCAATTTACATACCTGATCTTTATTATTGTCTTCAACAAATCCTTTAGGTTGTTCAATAAAAACTTCTTCTTCTAATATTCCATTCAGAAATGCAGATTTGACATCCATTTGATATACCTTTAAGTTCTTGAAAGCAGCATATGCCAACAATGTTCTTACTCCTTCAAGTCTAGCCATAGGTGCAAAAGTTTCACCATAATCAATTCCTTCTTCTTGGGCATAACCTTTGCAAACTAGTCTTGCTTTATTTTGAATGACCTCACCTTTTTCATTTAGCTTGTTTCTGAAAATCCACTTTGTACCAATTACATTTTTGTCCTTTGGTCTTGGGATTAGTGTCCATGTGTCATTCTTCTTGATTTTATCAATCTCTTATGTCATAGAATTCATCCAATCTTCACTGTTAAATGCCTCTTTCACTATTCTCGATTCAAATTCAGATATCAGACATGTGTTCTGTCTCAGTTTTTTCCTTGTCATCACTGGATCATCCTTATCTCCTATAATCTAACTTGGTGCATGATTTCTTCTGACATACTTGGCTAATACAGGCTCAGTAGGCTCTGTATGATCTTCTTCATCACTCGGTAATTAGATATTTTCTTCATTTTCTTCAACAATTTTCTCAGTAGGACTTGTCGAATGAACATAGACAAATTCATCATAATCTTCTAGTTCTTTGGAATTTCCTTCATCATTTATTTCTGCAAATTCATCAATTTTCAAATTTGCACTTTCTACTATTTCGTTAGATGATTTGATCAGACATTTATATGCTTTGCTTCTAGAAGAATAACCTAGAAATGTTTCTTCTTCACTTTTTTGATCAAACTTGCCATTTCTATCATCTTTGTGTACATAGCATCTACTTCCAAAAATTTTAAAATAACTTACATTAGGTTTCTTGTCATACCAAATTTCATATGGTGTCTTCAAAGTACCTTTCTTCAGTTGTACTTGGTTCAGGGTGTAAACTGTTGTGCTTATTGCTTCTCTCCAAAATGTTTGTGTCACTTTCTTTTCAATCATTAGTGTTCTAGCACAATCCACAATAGATCTGTCTCTTCTCTCAGCTATTCCATTATGCTGTGGAGTTCTCGGTGCAGAGACTTGTCTTTTAATACCATGATCATTGCAGAATAAGCTGAACTCATCATATGTGAACTCTCCTCCTCTATTTGATCTAAGACATTTGAGTTGTCTTTTTGTTTCATTTTCAACTCTTTCCTTGTACCATTTAAACATTTGAAAAGCTTCTGATTTTTCTTTTAAAAACATTACTGACATCATCCTTGAATAGTCATCCACAAATGATATGAAATATTTATCACCATAATAACTTTGAACTTTCATAGGACCACAAAGATCAGTGTGCACAAGATCTAAAATTCCCTTAGAAGTGTAAGACTTACTTGTAAAGCTTGATCTAGTCATCTTACCCATCTGGCATCCTCGGCACATAGCATTCTCAGGCTTTTAAGGACTCGGAGGAGAAGGATGTATAGGTCACTGGTATATTGTGTGGATGTAGAATAACAAGACTCCCACCGAATAGAGATGCAGTCACTATGTGAAGAGATGACTGACAGTGAATGTACCCAACTAGATCACATGTGTTTGTTTGAAGATATGATGCACAAACAGGGAAGCCACATGAGTGCATTGCAGGATGCAGATGATAACGATCCACTCCCTTTGGTAAGTTGAGCTTATCTCCTATTATGCAAAGTATGCATCTTAGTTCTCTAAGATAAGACATAATTAGAAGGTAGGAGAATGAAGGTTCTGATGAGGAGGTAGAATCGAAGTTGGTTTTCTTTTGAGGTTGGTGGGCTTTTGTTCTCAATGTACTTCCCAAATCAATCCCTAAGCACAAATGGGATTCTTCTAAACCTTTCTCCTATCTCCTCCTCTCTATTCAACACTAATTGCACCCTATTGTATTGTACATCACTCCTCCTTACCTTCCATGCTAAGGCATTCAAATCTGAAATGAGGTCCTCTTGTGTGTCACTAAAAATGAACAAGTTTGGTTGTCCAACTAGCTGAATCTCCTCTCTTCCACGAATGGGCAACTATTGGAGAACCATGGTTTTCCTAACCTTTTTTGCACCTTTTAAGGCTTTCAATCATATTAATGTGTTGATTGAGAATCTAGACAGGTCTGCAAAGTCTGATGACTGTCCCTCACCTTTCAAGAATGAAAATATCCAAGTTGGATGCAATGAGCGTTGTTCTACTCAAGGCAACTTCTAGGTTCAAAAGGTCATCTTGATCAAATGACTTAATGAAATTCTATGGAGCTTGTAATAGGGTGTCTCAGGTCTTAACTCATCAATTTTGATGATTTGAAACAATCATTTACTTCTCCTTCCTTACCGATTTCATGAAATTGTCAAATTGGCCCCAAAAAGGCTACTAGGATTAGCCCTAGTTTTTAGTGAAAATTGTTCACCCTGCTCAATCTGCCAAAGTTCATGGAAAACCCTTGGAGATGTGGTCAATTGATGATGAAAACTCAAGGATTTTTTCTATGGAAAGTACTATACAGACTGTTTGAGGACTGTCCCACAAAATAGGCATTTTTCAAGGGTTTTTGAGGGTTTTAATGAGGGTTTGCAAATTAAAGGCCTTCTCCATCATACTAGACCCAATTAAATGTTTCAAACCTTGCTATGAAATATGCCAAACACTTCCAAGGAATCAAAACCTATCTTAGGATACTGTCATTATGTCAAACAAATGCCTTACTGCTGCTTTTACACACAAATAAAAGTCTAGAGGACTCAGATAGCGATTTTTTTAAGGTTTTGCATACATTTTGAACATTGGTAAACCAAATACAATGAAATTTTATCAAATACAGATGCAAAAATGACTTGACAAAAGTTGTAACATCCTGCAAAACAAATAGGAAAGGATTTCTTATGACTGTTGTTCATTCATCCGCCATCACTGCATTTTGACAGTGTTAAAAATGATACAACTTTCTTTCTTTGTTCTGATTTACTTCTTCACTCTGTCTCTAGCCTGCAAAAAGGTGTTAATGGCAAGGTAAAACAATGCATATATCCTCTCCAAATATCTTGTAAGTTTGAACACTTAAAAGATGCCACAAAGCATGACAGCATTATAAGACTATGACAAAGAATACACTTTTCTAGGATCCTTATTTAGGTCCTTTACAACCAAATTGTGTACCTTGTCTTCTTAACATTGAAAACACTTGTAAATACATTCTTATGATGTATAAAAAAAAAGGAATCCATCATTCCATACTGTCCATTGAGAAGGTTGGCAATGAGGTTTTAACAATGAAACAGTGACACATTGTTTTACAGTCTGATTACACCTTTGCTTCTTGCATCCAACCAAGTCATGAGAGAGACAAGGATGGTAAAATGAAATGATAACTCTTGCCAACTTAATTCTTCTTCAACATTTCAAAGTACAATGCTATGAACAGCAAAGTACCATTCAAACAACTTTAAGAATACCCAAGCCAAGTTGATCACTTCACATACTTGCCATGGGTTTACAAACACTTGTGCATTGCTAGAAAAGGAAAATAGATGTATGATACAGTATGTACAAAGGGTCCAACAAATTTCCTCAAAGCCATGGATGAATAGTCTTTGAAGAAACTAGTTGGACCATGAAAGACCTTCCATTGGAACCACAAAACAGTGCCTTTCTCAAGAGCACTTCAAACAAAACTTGTTCCAAATCACTATTCAAACATCAAAGGAGATGAAACCAATTAAAAATAGGATTAGTACAGACTCATGAAGCCATCGTATGGATTGTACTCTCAAAAGTGCAAGAAACTAGTTAAAACTCACAAAAAACAAGAGCAAAACAAGTATTTCTTTTACTTTTCCAACATGAACCATGCATACAATGATGGGAACATGGTTTTTATACATGTGCCAACTTATTGAATCCTTTGTATGGACAGGTACAGGCTGGAACTAACCAAAACCATCAAAAATCACTTTTTTGCACTTTTTGACAACTTTTGACAACTTTTGTTGCTCAAAAAGTTGCATTTTGACTCTCGATGACTTGGCACTCAAACCAATGACTCAAAATCATTAGAAAAACTAAATAAACATGCTCCAATGCCTTTCAAGGCTTTACAACATCAAAAAATTCAAAAATGCTCATTTGGACCCAAAATTGACAGTTTTTGGCCCACTGAGCAAAAAAACAAAAATCTTGGAAACTCTTAAACAACAATGAGTTCCAAACCTTATTACACCACAAAAAAAACCTATTAAACCTACTAGAAGCATAAAATAAACACACATGCTTAATTTGCAACAAAATACTATACCTGCTAGGATTTGAGCATTCAAGTGCTCAGATGCTCCTGCACCATACTCCCCTGAGGACAAAGATGTCATGTGACTCCTTTGGGAAGTAAAGAAAGAGGAATTATAGCTTTGAGAAAGTCACTTTTAGGTATCCATGTGGCTTCAAAAGCTGGTTTATCCTTCCACTTGATGAGATGCTCCATGTAGGTGTGTTTTCTTGTCTTTTTGATGATTCTTGAATCTAGTACTTGCTGAGGAATGGGAGTAGAAGAAGAGGGGAGAGAAAGATTAGAAAGGGAATGAGAAAGATATGAAACTCTTTGTGAGTCTGATGGTAGCTCCCCTTTGAATGGCACCAAATCTGCAACACTGAAAATAGGAGACATAGAAACTTCATTAGGCAAATCAACTTTGTAAGCATTATGGCCATATTTAGCCAAGATTTTGCATGGTCCTACTCTTCTCATTTGCAACTTAGTAGGCACTCCTTTCTATAACCATGAATTGTTGAGATGTACCATCACATAATCACCCACTGAAAATTGAACATCTCTTTTTGAAGCATCAACTCTCTCCTTAACTTTTTGAGTAGTTTCCTGTAAAGACTTTTGTACCTGCTCATGAATTTCTTTCATAGATTGTGCCATATCTTCTGCTGTACCACTCACATGCTGCAAATTAGTTACATCATTTAACTCAAAAACACCTCTAGGATGCATTCCATAAACAATCTGAAATGGGCTCTTACCAGTGGATCTGTTTACACTGTCATTGTATGCAAACTATGCCTGATGGATGAGTTGATCCCAACTTTGTCCATATTCTTTGGTAAGACATCTGAGTAGGTTACCCAATGTTCTGTTCACCACTTCTATTTGGCCATCTGTCTGTGGATGATAAGCTGAGCTAAAAGACAAGTTAGTACCCAATTTCTTCCATAAAGTTTTCCAAAAATGACCCAAAAACTTAGCATCTCTATCATATACAATACTGGATGGCAAACCATGAATTCTCACAACTTCCTTAAAGAAAAGAAAATCAATATGACTAGCATCATTAGTAGTTTTGCAAGGTATTAAATGTGCCATTTTACTGAATCTGTCAACAACCACAAAAATACTATCACACCCTGCTTTAGTTCTGGGCAAACCTACAAAATCCATACTGATGCAATCCCAAGGCCTAGAAGGTATGGGAAGAGGCTGATACAAACTAGCATTCATGCTAGTACCCTTGGCTTTCTGACATACCATGCATTGCTCAACATATTTCCTGACATCTGCCTGCATCTTAGGCCAAAAATAGTGCCTCTGAACCAATTCCAAAGTCTTATTAAGACCAAAGTGACCACTCAAGCAACCATTGTGCTTTTCCTGTATCAGATTCTCCCTCATTGAACCTTTTGGCACACACAACTGTCCACCCCTGAATAACAATCCATTCTACAAAGTATAGTCAGCATATTCACTATGAAAAGTATTCTGAAAATCTTGACAAACCTTGTAAATATCAGCAAAATCAGAATCATGTGGATATAAATCCTTAAAACATTCTATACCAATACTTCTAATCTGGATTTCTTGAACAGTAAGTAACCTCCTACTCAATGCATCAGCTACTTTATTGCACTATCCTTTCTTATGCTTCAAAGTAAAGGTATATGCTTGCAAAGACTCTACCCATTTAACATGTCTGTGACTAAGCTTATCCTTTGAATTGAGAAAACTAAGTGCCTGGTTGTTAGTGTAAACCACAAATTCTTTAGGAAGAAGATAATGCCTCCATTTCCTAAGTGCCTAAACCAAAGCATACATTTCAAGATCATATGAAGAATATTTCTTCTTAGCATCATTAAGCTTTTCACTGAAAAATGCAACAGGCCTATTATCTTGACTCAAAACAGCACCAATAGCAATGTTACTTGCATCACACTCTAAGGTAAACAATTTGTCAAAACTAGGTAGAATCAACACTGGTTGAGTAGCAACTCTGACTTTCAACAATTCAAATCCCTTGTTGGCTTCTTTTGTCCACTGAAATTTCACTTTCACACCACCCTTAATGGTTTCCAACATGGGTGCACATATTTCACTGAAACCTCTGATAAATTTCCTATAAAATTGAGCAAGTCCATGAAAACTCCTGACATCACTAGCATTCTTAGGGGTTGGCCAATTAACTATGGCGTCTACCTTACTTGGATCCATCTTCAAATCACCCCCTGAAACAACAAAACCCAAATAGACCAGCTCTTGCTTAAGGAAATCACATTTTTCTAGATTGATAGTAAGTTGTTCATCATTCAATCTTTGTAAGACAATCTGCAAATGTTGGAGGTGTTCTTCCCTGGTTTTACTGAAAATTAAGATGTCATCAAGGTACACAACTACAAACCTGCCTATGAAGTCATGTAACACCTCATTCATCAATCTCATAAATGTACTGGGTGCATTTGTTAACCCAAATGGCATGACTAGCCATTCATACAACCCCTCATTTGTCTTGAAAGCTGTTTTCCATTCATCCCCCTCTTTGATGCGGATTTGATGATAACCACTTTTTAGGTCTATCTTACTGAAATATTTTGCTCCCCCTAAACAATCCATAAGATCTTCTATCCTAGGGATGGGGAATCTATACCTGATTGTGATCCTGTTTATTTCTCTTGAATCTGTACAAAGTCTCCAAGCCCCACCTTTCTTCGGTGCTAACACCGTGGGTACTGCACATGGACTAATACTTTTTCTAATCAATCCTTGGTCTAAGAGCTCTTGGATTTTTCTTGCCACTTCGTGATTTTGTTTAGGTGTCATTTTGTAAGTAGCTTTGTTTGGTAAGGATGCACCTGGGATGAAGTCTATCTAGTGGCTAATGGCTCTCTGAGGAGGTAGAGAGGTTGGTTGACCATCATTAACAATTGACTTAAACTGATCTAGAAGTTGCTGCACCTCATATGGGATTTCTACCTTCTTTTCTTTCTTTTCATCAACTGGTTTAGTTACCAATGCAAAACCTATGCCATCACCTTCCTTTAGGGTATGAATGAACTCCTTTTCACCAACTAACAAAATGTTAGGAACTTGTGGTTTTCTGCCCTCACTTTCTTCATTAAGGGACTGAATTTTATAGTTGATACCATTTTTGAAAAATGAGTATGAGTTCTTTTCACCATCATATTGTGCTTTCCTGTCAAATTGCCAAGGTCTTCCTAAAAGCAAATGACAAGCATCCATAGGTAGTATATCACACAAAATCTTATCTTGGTACTCACCTATGTTAAACTCTACCCATGTTTGTTCACTCACCAATACATGCTACCCTTTTTCCAACCATGTGACCATGTAGGGTTCATTGTGCTATATTCTAGGTAGGTGAAGTTTTGTAGCAGCTTCTTCTAATATGATGTTGTCATTTGATCCTGAGTCAATGATAACTTTGCACACCTTTCCTTGGATCTTACATTTGATCTTGAAAAGAGCTTTCCTTTGAGACATATCTTTCTGAGATGGCTCTTTCATGAGGATCCTCCTGATCATGAGGTTTTCCCCTTCTTCTAATGGCAGACACCTTTGATTTGGTGTGGTTTCCTCTTGCACAAAATGGACTCTCTTATCACCTCCTTGAGATGAACTTGGCTTCTCTGGGCATCTATATGCTGGATGGCCTAGTTTCTGACAGTTATAACACTTCATGGTGGAGAAGTATGAACCTCTTCCAGGTCCATTAGATCTACCCCTTCCTGGGTTGCCTGATCCCCTACCCCTATAATTGGGTTTGCTCTGAGAATCCCTGCTTTGCTCAATAAGCTTAAACTCTCCCTGGGACCTATGATCTATGTATCTTCCCCCAAAACCACCTCTATGACTGCCTCTGTTTCCTCTGCCTCTACCTCTACCATTATGTTCTTGTTTCTTCTTGTTTCTCTCTTCTACCTTCAGCGCTAGTTGATAACACTTCTGTAACATGTTGGGACACCATAGGCTTAACTCTTCCTGAATATTCCATCTTAACCCATTGAGATACCTAGCTACTCTGACATTTTCATCTTCTTGTACCTTAGATCTAAGGCATAGTTTTTGGAATTCTTCAGTGTAACTACTGACATCTAGGTCTTTCTATCTCAAGTTTTGTCTCTTCCTATGTAATTGGATTTCATAATCTTCAGGAATGTAGGTGTCTTTGATTTTAGTTACCATTGTCTTCCAGGTGGCTATGGGTTTCTTTCCCTCTTTCACCCTTTCCTCTTGGATGAACTTCCACCAAGTTAAGGCTGCCCCTCTCATTCTGGATTTTGCTATCTTCACTCTCTGTGCTTCAGTAATTCCACCACATTCAAAGTGATTCTCTAGACCCTCTATCCACTCCATTAGTGCTTTTGGTTCCATCTTGCCACTAAAAAGGGACACTCCATCTAGGGCCTTTCCAGTCAAAGCTTTCAAAGCTTGTAAAAAGGTTTCTTGTTCTCTATCCAAGATTGGATCTAGTTCTGGGACTTCTTCCTCTAAGGTTTCCTTCTTATCTTCAAAATTTTCTACTCTCTCACTGACTTCTTCAGTCTTGACTTCTACTTGGTTCAACTTTTTTTCAAGTTGTTGTAATCTTTCCCTAAGGAGTCTATTTTCTTCAACCTGGTCCTCCATCCTCTTTGCTAACTCTGCATTGGTCACCATGTTGTTGGTGTTGTCTCCCACTGACTCACTACCTGACATGTGCTAATCTCTCAACCCAAATCTGAATTGGCTCTGATACCACTATGATGAGGAGGTAGAATGGAAGTTGGTCTTCTTTTGAGATTGGTGGGCTTTTGTTCTCAATGTACTTCCCAAATCAATCCCTAGGCACAAATGGGATTCTTCTAAACCTTTCTCCTATCTCCTCCTCTCTATTCAACACTGCTTGCACCCTATTGTATTATACATCACTCCTCCTTACCTTCCATGCTAAGGCATTCAAATCTAAAATGAGGTCCTCTTGTGTGTCACTAAAAATGAACAAGTTTGGTTGTCCAACTGGTTGAATCTCCTCTCTTCCAGGAATGGGCAACTATTGGAGAACCATGGTTTTCCTAACCTTGTTTGCACCTTTTAAGGATTTCAATCATATTAATGTGTTGATTGAGCATCTAGACAGGTCTGCAAAGTCTGATGACTGTCCCTCGCCTTTCAAGAATGAAAATATCCAAGTTGGATGCAATGAGCGTTGTTCTACTCAAGGCAACTTCTAGGTTCAAAAGGTCATCTTGATCAAATGACTTAATGCAATGCTATGGAGCTTGTAATAGGGTGTCTTAGGTCTTAACTCATCAATTTTGATGATTTTAAACAATCATTTACTTCTCCTTCCTTACCGATTTCATGAAATTGTCAAATTGGCCCCAAAAAGGCTACTAGGATTAGCCCTAGTTTTTAGTGAAAATTGTTCACCCTGCTCAATCTACTAAATTTGATGGAAAACCCTTGGAGATGTGGTCAATTGATGATGAAAACTCAAGGATTTTTGCTATGGTAAGTACTGTACAGACTGTTTGAGGACTGTCCCACAAAATAGGCATTTTTCAAGGGTTTTTGAGGGTTTTAGTGAGGGTTTGCAAATTAAAGGCCTTCTCCATGATACTAGACCCAATTAAATGTTTCAAACCTTGCTATGACATATGCAAAACACTTCCAAGGATTCAATACCTATCTTAGGATACTGTCATTATGTCAAACAAATGCCTTACTACTACTTTTACACAGAAATAACATTCTAGAGGACTGAGACAATGATTATTTCAAGGTTTTGCATACATTTTGAACATTGGTAAACCAAATACAATGAAATTTTATCAAATACAGATGCAACAATGACTTGACAAAAGTTGTAACATCCTGCAAAACAAATAGGAAAGGATTTCTTATGACTGTTGTTCATTCATTCGCCATCACTGCATTTTGACAGTGTTAAAAATGATACAACTTTCTTTCTTTGTTCTGATTTACTTCTTCACTCTGTCTCTGGCCTGCAGAAAGGTGTTAATGGCAAGGTAAAACAATGCATATATCCTCTCCAAAGATCTTGTAAGTTTGAACACTTAAAAGATGCCACAAAGCATGACAACATTATAAGACTGTGACAAAGAATACACTTTTCTAGGATCCTTATTTAGGTCCTTTACAACCAAATTGTGTACCTTGTCTTCTTAACATTGAAAACACTTGTAAATACATTCTTATGATGCATAAAAAAAAAAGGAATACATCATTCCATACTGTCCATTAAGAAGGTTGGCAATGAGGTTTTAACAATGAAACAGTGACACACTGTTTTACAGTTTGATTACACCTTTGCTTCTTGCATCCAACCAAGTCATGAGAGAGACAAGGATGGTAAAATGCAATGATAACTCTTGCCAACTTAATTCTTCTTCAACATTTCAAAGTACAGTGCTATGAACAGCAAAGTACCATTCAAACAACTATAAGAATACCCAAGCCAAGTTGATCACTTCACATACTTGCCATGGGTTTACAAACACTTGTGCAATGCTAGAAAAGGAAAATAGATGTATGATACAGTATGTACAAAGGGTCCAACAAATTTCCTCAAAGCCATGGATGAATAGACTTTGAAGAAACTAGTTGGACCATGAAAGACCTTCCACTGGAACCACAAAACAGTGCCTTTCTCAAGAGTACTTCAAACAAAACTTGTTCCAAATAACTACTCAAACATCAAAGGAGATCACACCAATTAAAAGTAGGAGTAGTACAGACTCATGAAGCCATGGTACAGACTGTACTCTCAAAAGTGCAGGAAACTAGTTAAAACTCACAAAAAACAAGAGCAAAACAAGTATTTCTTTTACTTTTCCAACATGAACCATGCATACAATGATGGGAACATGGTTTTTATACATGTGCCAACTTATTGAAGCCTTTTTACGGAGAGGTATAGGCTGGAACTAACCAAAACCACCAAAAATTACTTTTTTGCACTTTTTGACAACTTTTTGACAACTTTTGACAACTTTTGTTGCTCAAAAAGTTGCATTTTGACTCTCGATGACTTGGCACTCAAACCAATGACTCAAGATCATTAGACACACTAAATAAACATGCTCCAATTCCTTTCAAGGCTTTACAACATCAAAAAATTCAAAAATGCTCATTTGGACCCAAAATTGACAGTTTTTGGCCCACTGAGCAAAAAAACAAAAATCTTGGAAAGTCTTAAACAACAATGAGTTCCAAACCTTATTACACTACAAAACAAACCTATTAAACCTACTAGAAGCATAAAATAAACACACATGCTTAATTTGCAACAAAATGCTATACCTTCTAGGATTTGAGCATTCAGGTGCTCAGGTGCTCCTGCACTAGGTTCACACTGGATCTACGGGTGAAACAAAAGGATGCCTTAGGTGCATGTAGTCAGAGATGTGCACCAGATCAGAAAGAGATGGCATATTGTTCCACTGGGAGAGAAAAGGAAGAGTAAAGAAGTGATGGGTTTGTCACCTTGACAAACTGGCTGAGATGATGTTTGGTCTAACGATGAAGAAGGCAAAGTGGAGAAGCTACAGATAGAGAGTGCAACCGGCATGCAGATGCCTCAGATGGAAACAATTAAAAGTTGATGACATGGTGTCATCAAGGTGCCTACCGATAAGTATGAGAACTAGTAAGAGAGAAAAGAGGCTAAGTGGTGTGACCCTACCTAATGAACATGAGCATGCTATGGATAGGCATGTTTGGTGACTAGTTAAGGTGTTCCACTATCTAATATCAGGAAATTGTAGAAATGAAGGTTAATTGGTACAGTGTGAGATACTAGTAGGGTTAGAGAACCGATAGAAAAGAAGGATCAGTTGTGTGTTGATTGTCAGTGACCGAGTCTAGCCAAAACAAATATCTTTTCTGAAGTGGATATCGACAAGGATGTCACGTGTAGTTGAAGTGGCAAGCTCACAAAGGTCGGTGAAGTGTCATGTTGGGGAGGTAGTTGGTGGTTGGTCAACATTAAATGTTGACTGTGACAATCACAAAGGAGTAGCAGAGGATTTGCGACTTGATGCAAACTGAAGATATGTGTGATGCCCTGATCAATGAAAGATATTCTACTGTAGATCAGATTTGATAAAGGCAACTGCGAGATCACTAAATATGATTGACAGAAGTAGGTTGAGGAATAGGATCGTGTTTCATAAACAGAGTAAACATGTATTAGAAGGCACATTAATAGCGGTGATGTGCAGGTAGTTTTCTTGGAGATCAAATCGAATGAGATCTAATTGGGTTTGATGTGCCTCGTGATCAGTGGAAGAAACCCTAAAGGCACCAAGTTCAAACTCACATCTTGGTGAGAAAATCTAGCTATATGTATGCGAGCCAAAGATATTGATCATGCTAGTACAAAATGAGAGAATGATGTTAAATGTGAGAAGGAATCACTCAAGTACTCAACGAGTATCAGAAGAGAGACTAAGTGTGAGAGAGACTAGGGTTGAAGAGTCCAACCAGCAATAGTGAGGTAACTGGTGGTGACCAAACCGACAGTGAAAAGTTACAGAAGAGTGGAGAGTAGGTAAGAAAAGAACCAACAAAAGATAGTACCAGTGGACAACAATAGAGTAGTTGAGAGAAGAGGCAGCCAGCAGAGAGAATTGATAGAGAGAGAACCAACATAGAAGGAGAAGAGGCTGAACCAATAAGGTTTTAGAAGGAGATAAGGTTGCAATAGTGAGAGGGTGAGGTAGAGAACCAACAGTGAATTGGACAAGAGATCTAGCATAGAGATTTGCATAAGTTACAAAATCCATTTGTAACAAGGTTATTAATTCATAAATGATTATGTTTTGTATTCATTGAGTTGCAGCTTGGTGCAGGGGTTGTATCTCCTTGGGTTGGTGCCATAAAATTAGGGGTTGATGCTCCTTGGGCTGGTTCCCTAAACATTGTAATCAGAGATTCATTGTGAGGCTAGATTGGAGCAGTAGTCTCCTGCAACATTTCTCACCAAGGTTTTTCCCATCTTGGGTTTTCCTCATATATGTTGGTGTTATGTGATGTCCCTTTATGTGTGAATGCATTTGTGATTAGCCTCCCCACTAATTGGTATGTCTGCATTGAGTTAGATCTAATAACTGGTATACACACATAGGATAGTTAAAGGAAAAATATTGAGAACCATTGATTCACTCCCCTCTCACTGGCGCATTGTGTCTAACAATTGGTATCAGAGCCTAGGTTCCCAGTTAGGCGAGCTTTCTCCAACTGGTGTAGATTCTAGCTTAAGGACACAATGGTTTGTTTAGTATCAATCCCAACTCTGGTGTTTAATGGGTCTAACTATTCCATTTGGAGTTGTAGAATGGAAGTTCACTTAGCTTCTCTAGGGTATGATGTCTGGATGTCTTTTGTAAATGGCTGGCCTAGTAAAGTCAGTCCTCCCATCGATTCAGATGTAGAAAGAAAAAACTAGTGCAATGAAGTCTATATTTTGTGGGTTAACAGAAGATGTCTTCTCACAGCTAGACAGATGCAGATCCGCAAAAAGTATATGGGACAGACTAAAGAATCTCTATAGAAATGAGCCCACTACTACAAAACCGACTTGTGATGATTGGATGAGAAATGCATCTCATTTATCCATAGATGATGAAGGTAGATTTGCTAGCACTCATAGCATTGATGAAGAAGGAACCCACCTCTTCATGGCTCAACAATCAGAAGATGAGAGGCACACATATGAGAATGATCATGCATATCAATCCTACCGACAAGATGTGTTTGGCAGTGATAGTGAAGGTGAAGAAGAAGAGGAAGCATAAGTTGATCTTGAAGGAAAGCTTATAAGTGCACTCGGAGATCTTAGTAGAGTGAGGAATGAGTACAAGTTATTCAAGAATGCTGCAATAGTGGAGTAGAACCAGTTGATAAAATGCCTTGAAGAATCAGAGAAATGTATCTCAGAGTTAAAGACTTAAGAAGAAGACACTAAGGAGTGTCAGTGTAAAGATATAGTATCTGAACTAGAGGTAAAGGATAAAGAATATCAGCAACTGCTTGGAGAAATGGAGGTTATCTAAAATGACCTTGAGAAGTTTCAGGATGAGCTCAAGGTAAGAATCTGGTTTGATGGCAGCAGTGATGCCTTGGACAAGATGTTGAAGAAGGAAAAGAATTCCAAGGATACTAGAGGATTAGGAAGTGGTGTCGGTGAATGATCCACCAACAAGAATGTCCCCCACAATGACATTCTATTTCAACTCAAATGGAGAGAACAAGGGACAAACCTTCACTATCCAGAATAATGCCTAGAAGAAGGTTGATCTAACCACAACTGATGAAGACTTGCAGACAAGAATGAAGACTAGTGTTGCAAGAAGGAGGAACAATATAGATCCCAAAGGAAAAGGGAAGATGGGAGAAGGCAGCTTCACTAGAAGCAAGAACATGAGAAGATAGCAAAGAGGACCTCCTATCGGTAGAGGACAAAGAAATTCTACCACCCATAGGACAAAGCAAGTGTGGGAGAAGAAGAGATTATATTGAAGAAAAACAAAGAATGGACAACCTAGGATCCATCCTTAAAGAAGGAGAAAAGGAGATGCCAGACCAGTAAGATCTCCCCATGCATGGAAAAATAAATTTGTAAGTCATATTCCATCCTTTACTGGTTATTGCTTTGCATGTAATGGTCATGGCCATAGGGAAGAAGAATGTAGGAATAGATCTAGAAGGAATAATCTAGGATCTCATAGATATCATGCATATGAGAAAAATGTATCCAGGAGTAGATACATTCATATCCCCTCTCCTGATTAGGCAAATAATGTTTTTTATCACTGCAATGGAACTGGCCATAGAGAATTTGAATGAAGGAAGAAGAGCTTGCAGTCATATGAAAGCTGGTATAGCAGTTATGCTCAACTTAGTAATGGATACAGGGCATATGGAAGTCAAAGGCCTGCATGGAACCAAAGGAGAAATGTCCCTACAGGATCAAGAGGTCCACTGGTTCTGGTTGCCAGTCATAAAAACATTACCAGAAGAAGATGGTCAAACTGACATGATAGTGTAGTGTTGTAAATTATACACCCTTGCTAGGGTGGTACAATTTCATGCTTAGGTTAGCACCACCTTAGTGTGTTTTACACCTTGCATTTCTCATTCCCTTTTAAGCATTTAATTCATTAATTTAATAAATATAATGTCATGTCTCATCACTTTACACATTATAAAGTTGGGCCCTTTTCCCTAAGAATGCCCCTTTTCATTTTATTCCTCCAATGAATCATTTAATCATAAACCCTAATTATGTCTTATCATTTAGGCCTGATTTCCCATATCAAAACATCTCAAAATCAGCTGTAACTTTGGGATGTGCTCTAATATCATCATATCTAATCAACCTAAAAATTTGGTGAAAAGTTGGTTGGGCCATGGTGGGAATGCACATGGTTCGCGGTTTTTTTTCCCAAAATTCCAGGAGCACAATCCTATGATATGATAATGCTTAACCCCAAAGTATCGGCGGGAAATTCAAATCCTAGGTCGGCCTAGACATGAAATTAAGATCTAGGGTTTCATACTTAAGAGCTCTCTTTCTTCATTTGAAGGGGTCTGCTTTTAAGAATCTAAGAGCATGTTTTTGGAGTATTAGAGCCTTCTTTGTAGTGAAAGAGTAGATCTTTGAATTCTTCAACATTCAACATTCATCCATCAAACATCATTTAATCAATTAGGGGCTTTTGAAGATGTAGAATAACAATAGGAGATCACTGACTGACGATTGGCTTGTACCTCTGCCTTGGGTTGGGTATGGTTTCATGTTGTTTTCATATCTTTACATAAGAGTCATTTTTATTCATATTCATTCTTTAGATCACTTTGCATTATGGATTTAGAGCATTTAATTTGTCAATTATAAGCAATTAGGGTTTACTCTTTAGGGTTGCTCTAGGTTGTTTACTTTCCTTCTTAGGATCTTGCATATACACAAGGTTCTTGCACACACATTTTCAATATATTATCGGTTATTTGTGGAGGTGTAAATCACCAACATGGGGGTTTGACTATGACAAAACCCTATATAGCCACCCCAAACCTTCCCTTTTCAGTTGCAGGTGCTAAAACAAGAATCTAGAAGTAGGTACAGGTCTTGAACAGGAATCTACACCACCCAAACACCTCAGAAGTACAAAAATCTATCAGAGATAGGGGTGTGGCTCCTTGTTCTTTCCTAGGATAGGGGAGTGGCACCCTGGTCGTGCCCTCCATCAGCAGGACTTGGTAGATCAACAACTTACAGATCTTAGAATCCCTTCTATCAATTGCACCTCCAGAATTGCAGAATTGGGACAATGGCATGGCACCCTAGTCATGAACATTTTTGCTTATACATAGGTGCACCTCTGATTTTTCCTTCTAATCTATACTTTTCATAAATGTATCAGTTGTTCTTTGATCTGCATTCTTAGATTAGGATTTGCTTGCTTATTTGCTTTCTAGGTTAGATTGTGTTTTGCACCATTCCTCTCTCTCATTTACAACAAAAGGAATAGAAAACCTTAGAGGTAATCCATGGCTCTCTCTTTCTCATAAGAAGTAGCCAACATGTGTTACCTCCCTAGGCTTTCATATTTCATGAGTGTGTGTGAGAGTGGGATTAGGGTTTCCATACTTAGTCTCTTTTTCCCCTACACATCTTTGGTGAACCAGATTTGAATCCAATTTCATTTGCATTACATTGCATTGTTATATCTAGATCTAGTTTATTTCATTTTATGTCAAAACAAAACAAAATAAATAAATAAAAGAAAAAAAAATAGGTTTCTTTCATTTTCCTTGCATTGTGTGTTTAAGTTTCATGCAAATTTCATTTCAAAATGTCAGATTTCTATTTGCAAGAAGTTCTTGCTTTTGATAATGTGTGAAATTTTGTTGATTGTGAGTTTAGTAAGTATGAATTAGATGAAGCTCTAGATGATTTTTTGAACCCTAAGCCTTCTAAACCCTCATTTTGCCAAAAATTAATCAACCTTGTTACTATGCCATTTCATGGTGATGAGAAAGATACGTTGAGTGATTCCTCTCATGGGTACATTTCTATCAACTCCTCCACTAGATATAGCAACATAGTTGATTCCCTCTATGATGTTATGTCTCCTTTTGATTCCAAGGATAATCCTTTCAATCACTATGACCATGCTTTATTGGATGATGCCCTTGATGACTTTATGTCTTTGCCTAAATTTTCAAATAAGAATAATACATCTAAAAAGTTAATCAACATGATAAATGTGAATGAACATAGCAAACCTCTTTTTGTTATCCAAGCTTGTTGTCCTTCTCTAGCTTCACCTCTTCCTAATCAACCCCTTTTCATGGTTCATGGTGGATATGGCCATGATTCCTTTAGCACTCCAAACAAACCCATCATTATGGTTCAAGGAAGGAATCCCATTAAGAGTCCTTATAGCTATGCTAGACAACTTACTAAGGAGATTTATAATATAGTTGCCCATACCTATAACACAATAAACAAAAGGAAACCTAGCCCTCCTTTAGTTGTTCTAACTCCTCTACCTGATCCTCAACTCATTCTTCCTCAAGCACCTTGTATTTTGCAAACTCTTTGTAAGGAGTATGATCTTGTCAAACAACTTAAAGCTACTCCTACCAAGATATCCCTTTGGAATTTCTTCAAACTTCCTCAATTCATCATGGAATGCTACAAGATGCCTTGAAAACATTCAATGTCCCACCCATAGTGACATCCAATAATATGGCTTCTTTGATTCACTCTATTACATCACGTAAGGCTCAGATTGTGTTTCCAAAAGATGAGCTGACTTCTAGTGAAATTCAACAACAATATGATCCCTTAATGATTGTGCTTATCATAAATGATTGTGTGATAAAATTAACATTAGTGGAGAATGGTTCTGACCTTAATGTTTGTAGTGTTAACTTGTTGCATAAGATCAATGTTGATACTGTTGGTATTTTGAGTTTGTTGGCATTTTGCATAAAGATTGCATTAATGATATGTTGACATTGATGTCAATTGAACCGGTAATGGTATTCATGTTATTTCTAATATTGTTGTTTTTTATATCGACTAGTAATCGGTAAGAAGAGCTTTTTGGAAGATGTTGTAAACCAGTATGTTAAGTTTGTGAGTTGAATCGGTTAACCGGTGTAAAGGGTTAAACCTTTCTATGCAATGTAATCGGTAAACCCTATCAGCTATTAAACCCTAACTGATAAAGTTTGATGGTTTATTATCTGATAAGAGGTAATGATGGAGACACATGTGATCATTATATGAGGATAAGTTCAAATTGTTTTAGCGCGTTTGTTTTTTGTCTAGGGAAGGAGCAAAGTGGATTGCATCTAATGCACAACGCGTGATGAGTTACAAAGTCCGATGAAGCGGTGATCATGGAGAGGTTGGAATTTTATTGAAGAATGTGAAGAGATTGTTATGATTTCTAATGGTCAAGATTGTGTTGACTTGTTTGTAATCTCGATGATGAGAATTAGGTTTTTGTTGTGTTATCGACCTAACTAATTTGTATTTAAGGTCGATGAAGTTGTTTGTAAAGGTGGTTGGAAAGATTGATAGAAACCTGTTGAGTGTGTATTTGCCTAACCGATGAATGGATCTACACTTTGAGTGAAGGCAGATTGAAGCTTAGAAGGATCTAATCAAGCTAATGTAGTGCTACTCAGAAAGATCAAGAAAACCTGTTGTTTTCTAACAATTACAGTAGTAGTGAAATCCCTTAACCGGGTAAGCTCTAAAAAGCTTGGTTACTCATTAAATCCTCTAACAAGGTGGTCCATTAGCCTGGATTCTTAAATCCTCTAGCAAGGTTACTCTTAACAGGGTATTGTGCTTTTCATCAAGGCATATTTGTAAATCCCCTAACCGGGTGATTCCTAACTGGAATTAGTTCTTAACAAGACTTATTGTAAAGCTTTAACAGGCTTGGCTCCTAATAGGGAAAACTTCAAAAGAGTTTAGATAGCTATCCTTGTGAGTCTCATCTCACCATGGTTTTTACCTATTTGGGTTTTCCATGTATAAACATTTGTGTCAAGTGGTGAATACTTTTGTGGTTATGATCTTATTTGTTGATTTGATTAACTTCTGATAAGGCATGATAAGTAGAAGCATTGAGAGATGAATATGTTGAGTTGTGATTAAGCATTGTAGATGTTTACAAGATTGAATTTGTTTGCTATTAATTTGTTATAACAGTTAAACTGGTTGATGTCAAGTATTCTTATGAATATTGATCTTAACTGAGATATGTTTACTTTGTGTGATTGAATTTGAGTTTGGGAAGTTCGTATCAATTTTTCATTATACTGATTCACCCCCCCTCCCTTCCTCTCAATCTTCTACCAGATACTTATTCTTTCATCATACCATCAATTGGTATCAGAGCATCTCAGATCGTCATAATCTAAAAGCTTAACAGCTTGAGAAAAAGATCTTGTAGATCATGATGAAGAAAGAAGGTCTGAAGTTCAACAAAGATAACTATAGAATATGGAGTGACAAAATGAAGATTTACATTAAGAGTTTTGGTAGTTAGTATTGGGATCATATAGAAAATAAGTATATTACACCTACTGGACCCCTAACTAATGATCAAAAGAAAGAACAACAAGAAAATCACTAGGCATTAGAGGCTATTATGAGTTACCTATCTAATGATGAATATGTAGATGTTCATGGTCTTGAAAATGCATATGAAGTATGAAAGAAACTAGAAGATATTTATAGTGGTGATGAACATGTCAAGATTGCTAAAGAAGAGAGTTTAAGAGGAAAGTTTGATGAAATGAGAATGTCTGAAGGTGAGAATATCCAACCGTATGGTCAAAGGATTAAAGAGATAGTTGGTGAGATAAAGAGTGTAGGAGGGAAAGTGGAAGATACCATAGTAACCAGTAAGGTACTGAGAACCCTGCTACCGGTCTATGATATCTGTGTTGCAGCTATTCAAGAGCTGAAATCCATTGACAAGACAAAGGTAACTCTTGACTCTATTATTGGAAAACTTACTACTTTTGAACTAAATGGCTATGATGGTAGTGTACGCAAATTAGAATCTGCATTCAGAGCTTTTGTCTCTAACTCATTTGTGAGAAGAAGTAGAGATACCATCCATAGCTATGAATCTAGATCTAGCAGAGATACCGAAGATGAAGATAGCCTAGTGGAACTTGAAGCATTTTTGGCAAAATGACTCCCTAGAGGCATTGGTAAATATAGAGGTAAGCTACCTTTAAAATGTTTTGCATGCAACAAGATTGGTCATATAGAAGCAAATTGCCCTAATGGTGAAAATGAATACAAGAGAGACAAATTTAAGAAGTATGAGGGTAAAGGCAAGAGAGATTGTCTTGTAGATATTGACAATGATATTACTGATGAAGAATCTGATGATGATGCTAGTGAATTTATTGTGTTTGTAGCTATTAAGGAAGAAATATCAGATCAAAAGGCACTAGTATCTAGAATGGATAACTTTGATGATTGGATCATTGATAGTGGTTGTTCACATCACATGACTGGTGATCAGAGTAAATTTCTTTCCTTGAAAGAATTTGATGGTGGTGTTGTCAGATTTGGCAATGATCACCCTGTATGGTTAAAGGTAAGGGAGTTATTTCTCTTAATGGGAAGAGTAGTGTTGATGATTTCTATTGGGTTGAAGGGCTAAAGAACAATCTTTTAAGTGTGGCACAACTTAATGATAGAGGATACCCACTGGAGTTTAGAAATGGAATGTGCAAAATCTTTGACAACAAAGGTGAATTGATTGTAACCGGGAAACAAGCCAAAGGTAATATATTTCATCTCAATCCTAAAGTTAGCAACTGTTTGATTGCAAAATTAGATGATAGTTGGGTTTGGCATAGGATATTTTCTCATATAAATTTTGACAATATTGTTAAAGTAAGCAAGTCTAAGATAGTAAGAGGTCTTCCTCAACTAGACAAACCTGTTAATGCTCTTTGTAAAGAATGTCAGCTAGGAAAGATGACTTCTTCAACTTTCAAGAGCAAGTCCTTCTCAGTAGAGCACTTGTTAGATTTGGTTCATACAGATCTATGTGGACCAATAAGAACAAGAAGCATTGAAGGTGACAGATACTTCATGATCTACACTAATGATTGTTCAAGGATGATGTGGGTCACATTCTTGAAGGATAAAAATGAAGATTTTGCTAAATTCAAGGCATTCAGAGCCTTACATGAGAAAGAGAGTGGCAAAAAGATAAAATGTCTAAGAACAGATCAAGGTGGTGAATTCACTTCTGTGGAGTTCACTAAGTATTGTGATGATAATGGTATCAAGCGACAACTTTTTGCACCAAGGAAACCATAGTAGAATCGTATAGAAAAGAGAAACAACCAGTCAATGGTTGAAGCTACTAGGACTATGTTGATATAAGGAAGTGTAGAAAAAACATTTTGGAAAGAAGCTATAAGGACAACTATTTACACAATGAACCGAGTTTTGGTGAAAAGAGGTGTTGGTCCTCACAACTAGAATGGTAACTACATAATAAAACACAATTCAACTATTGAATATCCTTAAATAGATAACTTTTCTTGTGGTAAAGGCTCATTTAGTTATCAACTAGGGAAGTAAAATTGAAATGGGCCAGCACTGTATGTGCACCAAGTTCCTATTGCAACCATCCTATATTATTGTAGGAAAGGGAATTCTTCTCAAAGTAAACACACGAAATATCAAATGAACTAATACTTTAATCTTACAACTGGAAATTACTTTAAACAACTACTATTAAATGATAAAGCTATGGTGGGAAACAAGAACTACTCTACTGTTGTGGCTACAGGAACAAACACATGAACTGTTTCCTATGGCTGAAGGAACAGACAACTACAGAAACAACTACTACAGAAGTATGAAATTAACTGAAACATATAAAGGATTACTCACCAAGTAAGCCCCCTTGAGTGATTATCTCAAGAACTTCATATTACAATTATCTAATTATTCAAAATCACATTAATCTCTTTATTTCATCTTGACTAGAAAATATATAAACAATGCTAGAAGTCTGTGTATTACAAAATACTATGGTCATTATATGCTATCCCTAAGAGGAGAGAGATCTCTTTATTTATAGGAAAAGCTATAACAAAATTCTAACTAATTGACCACATTCCTACATAATAGGTGAACAAGATTTGCTAACAAGAGAAGAAGTTAGCGCAGGACAACAAAACAACATCTGTCCTACAGCTGAGAAAATATAGCATGACTAGCCTCCTAGATCTAAGCTCCACTAAGAATAGTTATAAATGTTTCATAAATCAATCTACTGAAGAACCATTCAAGTGGTTTTGATCATTACTGCATTTCTCTGACTAGGTCTACATTGTGGTTATATATTTGATGACCTTTTGAACTACCATTTGTCTTTGCTTCACCTTTGCTGACCCTGCATCATGATATTAATTCACAACAAACATGTGTATATACTAATGCTAACATGATATAATGCAAACCATATTTATAATTGTTTTTAGATATTTGCATAGATAGATCATTTAAAATCATTATATGACATCCTTAGGTATAGGTTAAACCAGTTTCAGAAACACTTAAAAGGTATAAACTTAGGAGAATACTATAATCCAAATGTCATCTAAACATAAGACCTAGGCAGGAGTATTATATCAAAAATATATCAAAATAGAGCCATTGTTTAGGCTCAGCATTTCCCCCTAACCTAACTTCTTGCTAATCCTCCAGCAACAAGAAAATTTTGGATTCTAGCATTGATTTGGAAATTGCCTGGGGTAACCTGTCTGGAACCACCTGTAGATAAGCTCTAGTAGAATCCTTTCATTTTCTCCAATCTCTTCCACCTAGTGTGTTTTTTTGCTTCACTATATGGTGGATCACTGTCCTTGCATCCCATCAGTGGCCATAGGAGGATTGGAGGCTGAAAACCGAGAGGCAGCCAATGTCATCCCTTTGTTCTTCTCAAGTGCATATACTTGGGTGCTATGTTTAATGTTGCATGGTAATTCTATGCAGAGTGTGGCTCAGATTGTTTCAACTCATCTGTTAGGCTATTCTAGTGCTGGACTACATGTCCTATTTCTACTTGTCCTTCCCTTGGAGCCATTTGTTCAAATTATTTATACACCTCTTCCCTTAAGGGTAGGATTTCCTTTGCATAATCTGGCTCGTATACAATCTTCTGCCAAACAAAGTAAAGTTGCCTAGGTTTCCTTGATTCAGCCCTTAAGGGAAATGAAAGCTCAAGTTTTCCCTTGTGATGCACCTGAAACTACTCTCCCCTTGATATTTCATTCTGCATCCATGACATAAGAGCCCTTAATTGGATATCTCCAATGTAAAGGAGAGGGTTCCAATCAACATCATCAAGAGAAACATAATTATGTACATATAGTTCATAGAGTAGATTTTTGATTGTTGTAGGAGATATCTGATAAGCACTGTAAAATTCTTCTTGTGTTTGCAATGAGGGACTTAAATATCTGACAATCCTCCTAATTTGGAAACTAATGTGTTGTTCTCTTAAGTATAGAGAGTAAACATGAGGAGGAGCTCGACATTGCATCATTTGTGGTACCATGGTGGCTACTATTTCCACCTTAGCTTTAAGCTGGGCTATTTCCTTGTCCTTTTGCTCAATAACTTTCTTCTGGTAATCAATTATCAATTACATTTTTACTTTTTCAATTTCCCAATTCTCATAAAGAGAAAGTCCTATTGCATGACTAGTAAGGGAAGTAGGTGGTCTATGAACAGGTACTTTAAGTTTCTTCATTTCTACTTTTCTCCCTGCTTCAATAACCTTCTCTATAGTAGATGCTAAGTTGTCCATTCTTTCAAAACATACTTCCTTCTGAGGTTGCTCAATATCCTAGAGTTCCCCTTCTTCTTGAGGCTATAATTCCTGTTCCTCCTTAATATTTTGCAGTTATTCCTCTTCTTCATATTTTCTTTGAGGTTCATTTGGTGGAGGAGGGATATCATCATGGAGTGGAATGTGTTGTTCTTGTTCTGGGGAGTCAATCAAGCTTGTAATATTTGGCTCTATGGGTTGGTCTTGGCTTTTAAACTTTTTACGAAACCTACCACTACTTTGAGATTTTCCTTTTTCGGCTACAAGACTACTTCCTGTAGCCAATTCTTCAACTACTTCAACAGTTACTATAGGAACTAGTTTTACAATTTTTCTCTTCTTGGCTACAGGAGGGGGTAAATTCTCTTTTTTAGTTTTCTTCTCCTTATGCTCTATATCAACTTGTTTTTCTTTTCCCTTTTCCTTCCATGTGGCAGCCCTAGTTTTTCTTAGACCTTGAGAAGGAACCCCTGCTATAGATTCTTCTTGCAAGGGTTCTTCTACTACAAGAAGATTTTGTTCTGATGATATCATAGAGGATGAGGGTTTAAGAGGGGAGCCAGGTTTTTGAAGGTTTTCTTGTTCCTGAGATGGAAGTATCTCCTCTATAACCAAGTTCTCAACCCTAAACATTCTAGTTTCAACAAATTCATTCCAAAGCATTGGAGAAATATCTCTCAAAGATTTTTCAACTAATAACTTAATTAGGCAATGATGAGAAATAGAATGAGGCCTACCTTTCTAGGTCTCTATTGCACTTATGGAAAGAAGGTTGTACAATAGGCTTGGAACATTCATCCTTCTTCCATGGCGTAGATGACTTAGGAGCTTGAAGTGATGAGAATGTAGGCATGAGAACCTTCCTTCATAGGTTAAATATTTTAAAACATACAATGCTACTGCTTTCCATTCAGGTGGAAGGGATTCTTGCCTAGTTCCATGTCTATCTACTACTAATGGGGGTCTCCTGGACATGTAAATTTTTCTCTTTCACTACATACATCCTTGGAATCTGAGTACTTCTCCCCATCTGTTGGTAACCCAGTTACCTCTGCTATCCGTTCCTCTATAACCACCACTCTCAAACCTTTTACCTAAGCTTCTCCATTTGCAAGTGTGAGGGTAAATTCCCTCGCAATTTCTTCATTAAACTCTGTCAGCTTTAAGAAATAATCTGGTCATCCACTATTCCTGAATACTGGTTCTAAATCCTGGTCTTGAAGAAGAACTTCATGGACTGTTAGCTCATGTCGAATATGTGGACCACCTGTTGTAGTGATAACACTTTCAACTCTATAATGGTGTAAATTTGTTATCATTTTTCATGATTATATTGTGATTGTCACTGATGAACACACACTTGCATTGAGATCACTTTTGTATGTATAATTTAAAGCTCAACCGGTACTTATTCCGACTAGTATGATGCATTATAGTCCTTAGACTATTGGTGTTTTGCAGAAAGTGATTACCGATCTGAAGTGGTATGTTGACCCCAAGGAGTTCAAGGATCTCAAGTAGTATGAAGGATCAAAGCGGCGGAACACATATTTCCTAGTCTTCATTTTGTCAAACCGGCAACTAGTATTTTGCTTAAACCGACATTTTGTGATGAGTTACCATCCACCGATTGTTTGACAGTGCCGACACTTTAACGGTGCTTTTTGTATCATGTTACAGAATATGTCTAGATGCATTGAACCTAGGAAATTTTATTGTAATCCTATTGGATCGACATGACATCATGTTTAGGGTTTTAGGTTGTTGATGTTGTTGTTAGGGTTTAAGGTGGTTGATGAGTTAGAGAGAGTATGAATGCGCAAAAGATTGAAGTAATGCTGGAATGCATTAGGAATGAGCTATCAAGGATCTAACCATGCAATCTATGCTATTAGATAGATCACTCACTTGTTGATTACTCACATCTTTGACAAGTCTGAAGCCCTTAACCGAGTAGGCCCAAAAAGCCTTTTGTAAAGCCTCTAACAAGGTGGTTCACGTCTGTGGATCTAAAATCCTCTAGCAAGGTAGTCTTTAATTGGACTTATCTCCTAATAGAGATTAAGATTCCTAATAGGATCTGTTCTGGTAAAGAACATTGTATGACCTTAACCGGTCTAGTTCCTATTCTGCAGATAGTTACTTGTGAGTTCCATCACACCGTGGTTTTTCCCATTTGGGTTTCCATGTCAAAATCTTTTGTGTTATGGTGTTTGTGCTTCTCTGGGTGAATGCATTAATTTCTATTTGGTTTGCATGTGTGCTAACCGGTTTTTCTTCTAAAGTGTTTTACTAGTTTACTATTAGTATAGCAAAGTGTTTAAGTACAAAGATTTTTGGCATACTAATTCACCCCCCCCCTCTTAGTATTCATCAATTGGTATCAGAGCCTACCTTTCTATAATTTTAACCACTTGGAAAGAGATATGGGGGAATACACATTGAGGGAATTGACTCATTGGCTCACTCAGTCTGACCAAGCCTATGATGATCTTATGGTCAAATATAAGGCATCTCAAGCAAAGAGGAGAGAACATGCTGAAAAGCTGATGGAGCTATCTGAAAATAGTTCTTCTAATGAAGCGGACATGGAAGCCCTGATTCAAGAAGTAGAAAAGATGAATGAATCCAATTCCAACCCGAGAAAAGAATTGGAAGGACTGACTATTTGAATGTGTCAAGAGCTTGAGAACCGGAGGAAAGCTAAAGATCTGGTCAAAGACAAAGATCATGAAAACTCCAAGCTGGAGTAAGAGATCAGTGCCCTAACTGCTCAACTCCATGCGAGCAAAGTGGAAAAGGAAGACATGCAAGGAGAACTGAACATTGCCATCTCTAAAAATGAAAACCTAATGGAAACAATGCTGCTATTTCCAAAGAACTCTCTGAGTCAAAGGAAATACTTGCTAAGTTCAACAAGAGTACTGTCAAGCTAGAGAAAAAGCTTGAATCTGCCAAACCTATCAAGAATACTGATGGACTTGGTTATTCCAGTCATGAGGAAGGTGAGACCTCTGGTACAAATGCTGGAGCATCAAAGAAACAACTGGCATCAAAGGATAAAGGTAAGCAAAATTTTAAACCTGTTTGCTTTAATTGTCTTAAAGAAGGACATACTGCCAATGTGTGTAGGAGTAAGGATTACAATAATTTTCCTTATTTTCTAAATGATAAGCCTAGATCCTATAAATTCAATGGTAAATGTTATGCATGCAACAAGTTTGGGCATAGAGCATCTGAATGCAGGTCTATTATGAACAACACTGGAAGATATCCTTAGAGGACTCAAGGAGTTGGTCTTGAACCTTTTGTGAACTAGAATCACAATCGGTTTAATGCCTTCAATCATCAGTCAAGAAGTGGTGCCTATAAAGTGACAACCGGATGGAGAGAAAACTGTTTGATCTGTCATGATCATGGTCACACTAATGCAACATTCAGGAGGAAGAATGACAACATGAATAATGGACCTTGGAGAGCACCTAGAATGGTTTGCTATCATTGCAACAAACCAGGTCACATTGCCAGATTCTGCAGATCAAGAAAGAACATATCGGATGACATACTGGTCACTCCAGGAGGAAAGATTGATATTGACACTATTCAAGCGGATATGAACAAAACTTGGAAGAAGAAACTAATGGTGTTACAAGAAGAACCAGTTTCTGCACCTAGTGTGGAAATAACAGAACCAACAAACTAAGCATTAGAAAAGCTTAGGGGGAGCAAATGACAAAATGTTTCAAACCCCCGATTTACACCGGTAAGAGAGCTTAACCGGTATGCGATACCTGTCAATTAGCGGAAGACCGAAAATGGTAAAAGGCAAATTAGGGTTTACACCCTAATGGTGGAGCATTAATTATGGTTGGTGAGGAATATGTTTAAAAGGAATTTTCAAATCATTTCTCAGTATCATTTTTCAAGCGAAGAAGGTTTTCAAGTGCAGAGTGATGAAATAGTGATTTGTGCTGCGATTCAAAGAAATTTAGAAACCATGAAGGAAATTCAGAAGCAAATTACAAATGGTCAAGAGAAGAATGCAAAGTGGTGATTCTGCAACTAATGAAGTGTGAGGCAAAGTAGAATCTGAAAGCCCTAAATTCTCAATTTTTGAAAAGTATTTCTTGATTTTTCTATTTTTATCATGGCTTTTGCATCTCATACTAGCTCTAGTGCATCTGTCGATTTAGTAAGCTTCATTCAACACAAGTCCAAATACAATGCCCTGTCACAAGTTCCTGCTGGTGTAATAGTGGAAGAAGGAATATAAGATTATATAGACTATAAAATTGAAGACCTAGGGTCTCTAGCAATCCACTCGCAGCTAGGTCTATTCTATGGGAAAGATAAAAAGATCAAACTGGAGTATAGCATTTTGGAGAAGAAGAAACTTCACAATGCGGTTTACTTCCTAAAGGATTTCACAAATGACCACATTAGAATCATTCTGACTAGAGTTCATGGTGACAAGATGTACCTGGAGAGAACACATGATATCACACCACAAGTTGTTCATGACATTACCAATTTTTGCAATGTCGGTGAAGTGCCAGCCATGAGGAAGATCATCAAGACTGAAATGACCAATCTCACCGTTTAGTGAGCGACTCACGAGGAATTGTTATTAATTCCATCAAGGATGACCTCATGAAATATGCGTGCATGGTGATTGGATACCGGATATTCTCTGCCAGCAGAATTAACTTTGTAGCTACTACAGCAGTAAATGCTGCTTACCAAATGATCAAGGAAGATGCATCATTTGACCTCTGCACTTGTATGCAAAGGCAACTCCTGTTGAATCTTAAATCAATCAAACAGGATAATGCATTAAAATTCAAGTTTGGACAACTTCTAGTAGGACTATTTTTCTACTTCCAAGGTTACTTCCCTGGAGTGGGAGATATTCAGTGGTCTACGGACCAACCAGTTACCAAGCAGATCAAAGAAAGCCTGCAAGTAGTTGGAACCGGCTACCCTAAAGTTCTGAATAAGTACTTTGATGAGTTCAGAAGCAAGATGAGTCTAAGGATGAGGATATCCAGTGACATTGTCAAGAAATATGAAGAGGATATCTACTTTATCATCAATGTGGATGAATACATAATGGAGGCCATTGAGTACAGATAGGAAGAAGTAGAGCCTATGGGCTATGAGGTGATGTATGATATGCTGGATGGGTATGCTTCTACCCTAATCACCTCACCTCTTGTTCCTAAGGAAAAGAGAACCGACACCTATCTGGAAAGGGTTGCACCGGTTGTAGAACCTCCTGAAAAGAAAGGAAAGGCAGTGCTTTTGGTATCAGCACCGACTACTGCATCCAGTCCCAAAATGACCAAGCGGTCACCTACAAAGAAGATATCAGTAGCGGCACTTGCCAAAGTCTTTGAGAGAAAGAGGAAGACAAGGAATAACTGACCAGACTCAGAAGAAACTATGTCTGAGGAAAAACCTAAGAAGACAAGACAAGCAAAGAAAAAGACAAAGAATGAACCGACATCATCAGCATCGGTAAATATTGATATTACCTCCTACAAACCTTTGACACATTGTCAAAGAACTATCAATAATATTAGGAGAAAAGTGTTGAATGATTTTATTGATTGTTTTGATGATTTCAATGATGATGAAAAAGAAGCAGTTGAACAAGAAATCATTAAGTACTTATGTGTTAATGACCGGTCACCTTCAAATTAGATCTGAGACATTGGATTCTTTGTATAATTCCTTAGACAATAAATGGCGTATTGCCATAGAAAAGGAATAGGAAATGAGAGGGAAAGTTTTTGCTCAACATTTTCCTGATGTATCAAATTCAAAACTGTTTGAAGTTATGAATAAATACAAAGGCCTCTTCTTCATGAGAAGAAGAAGACTCCTATTACTGGAAGGAAAAGGTCAAGAAGTGCTCAAGAATACACATACTCTTTCTCTACAAGCTCTTAAGATGCATCAAGTAGCAGAAGCCAACAAGAAGGCTAAGCAAGAACCAACAATAACAAAACTGGGTGAAGTGTTTGATATTGAAGGAAACCCGGTTGTTGAACCTATAGACACTATTGATGTCAATGCTCTGGATGTAGAAGATATTGCGTAGGACACACCATCTGAAGCAACATGACAAGAGAAGCAAGCTAAACAGGTTGAAAAGAAAGCAGACAACAAACAGGAAGAGGTAGCAAAGCAACAGATGGAGAAGAAGAAAAAGGAAGAAGATAAGGAGAAACAGAAACAGGAGGAAAAGACAAAAGAAGATGAGAAGAAAAGAAGAGAAGAGGATGAAGAGAAAAAGAAATAAGAAGATGCAAAGAAGAAGAAAGAAGAAGAGGATAAGGAAGAAAAGAAGAAAAAGGAAGAAGATGAGGAGAAACAGAAATAGGAAGAAAAGAGAAAAGAGGATGACATGAAAAGAAAGGAAGAGGAGAAGAGAAAGGAAGCAGAAAAGAAGAAGGAAGAGGAAGAAAAGGAAGTGGAGAAGAGGAAGGAAGCAGAGAAGAAGAAGGAAGAGGAGGATAAGGAAGAGGAAAAGAGAAAAGAAGCAGAGAAGAAGAAGGCAGATGAGGACAAGGAAGTAGAAGTGGCAAAGAGCACACAAATGGAGACTCCAAATGAAACCGGTAGTCAAGCCAAATCGGATGACCTCACCAGTCGTATTGACCTCCAGTCTGCAAGTGAAATGGAGCTGCTATAGAGAATTAAGGTAGCTCAAGAATGCCTTGAGGTGTTAAGGAGGAAGAAGGGGGAAGATGTGATCCAAGCTATGGTGGACACTCTTACCGGTTTGTTACCCGACACAAACCTCCTCAGCACTGACTCATCATTGGCACAATTGAAGCTCCTATGCACAGTAGTGGATGATTAGGTGCAGAGGCAAATGCTAAGAAAGAGAATCAAAAGGATCTCAACATTTCCTTGGTGAAGAAGCTTAATGTGCTCCAGTCCAAACTACAAAAAGCACAAAAAGATATAAGGAATTCTCTAGATGAGGGGAATCTACTACTGATTAAGATTTGCCAACCCCATCTCTTCTATGATGATGTGATAACTTAATGATGAACGAATAGTACCAAACTGGTACTGAGAGCGGGGGGGGGGAGTCAGTATAGGCAAAAACTCAACCTTAAACCAGTTTGTCAACTAACACTTATGCATTGATAGACAAATAGCAACATCCTTCAACAGAGTTCAACCCGCAAAACCTAGTGTAACTAAGATGAGCACAGACCGGTTGACACTTATCTTCTCATATAATCTAACTCTTCATTCCCATTTCACTCTAATGCATGAACAGACAATCTACCATCAAAGATGTACATATTACAGCAAGATCAACATGCATCACCACTTAATCAGAAAATAATCATAACATCACACATGACACACATATTTTTCACATGGAAACCCAACTAGGAAAAACCACGATGGGGATGAATACCCACAAGCTTGTTTTTGAACTCTTTGAAACTCCACTCTATTAGTAGCCTTGTCCAGTTAAAGACAGATACAATAGGTTCTGTTAAGAACTGATCCTATTAGGGATCACTCAGTTAAGGGATGGCTACAATACCCGATTAAGGGTTAAACCCTGTTAAGGGTACCTTGTTAGAGGATTTCAAGAACTCAATAGCTAAAGGATATCAATGACTCAGTAGCTTCAAGTTACCCTATTAGAGGTTTTTCAACAAGCCGGTTAAGGCTACCTTGTTAGGGGATTTCACAACTATTGAAGTAGTTAAAGATCAACAAGTATATCAATGACCTGATAATAGCACTCAATGCCAATGTAGATCCACTTAAGCTCCTCTTCACCTTCTGCACTTACACTCTGCAGATATGACTTCTCTCCTCTAGTCTGGCAAGAATCACGTATCTCTTCTCTTAGATACACACACACAACTTTTACCAACAAACTTTGAAAGTATCACAACATTGACCTTATAGGACAACAAACAGGTCGATAGCATGAACCCTAAACCCTAGACCTATTAGGTTAAGGAATTCAAATGGTTCAATCCTGGCCGTTGATCATACTATATTGAATGCAACAGTCTTGATCCAATCTCAAGACATTCTCCATCGTTCATTTTCCACCAATTTCATGGTGGCTGATAACCCATCACACGTTATCACCATTTACAGACTTCGCACATTCCCGAGGTAGATAGGAACACTCTTCTTTTTGCAAGATCCTTCACGCGCATAAGGCTTACATGGCAATAATATTTGTTCTTCATTATCATACTAACTTTATCACATAAATATCACCGATTGAGTCACATAGGATTAAGATACTCCAACCAGAAATCTTGAAGTGGAAACTACCTACCAACCGATAGTCATACAATGCTTCCATGTGCCAGTTCCCATGACTACATGTTGGTTCACCTTGACATGCCGATTCACCTTGAACAAATATACTGCTTTACTTTGGCATATATACCAGTTCTCACATATGTCAGTTCTCTCTTCATATCACATATTGACATCAATGACAACATACTAGTTCACATAATGCCAACAATCTCCCCCTTTGGCATTGATGGCAATATACAAAGATATCTTTTTGCAAACTCATCTTCTCCCCAATTTTTGCAGATATCTTCTCCACTACACTTCTTCTCCCCCTTTGACAACAATGCCAAAGTGGAGGCACAAACATCCCTGTTCCATTATGTTGCTCCTCCTAAGGAGTAGCATCCTTCAACACATCAATCAAAAAAAATTTGACTATGCAATACCTGACTGATGTGGAACAAATACTTTCAATTTACCTCCTGAAGGGGCAGTACCCCCAATTCACCTCTTAAATACACAAATGTAGTCTCTAGGAAAGGCTTGATGAATATGTCTACTAACTGCTCCTTACTGGAAACATGTTCCAGTGCAATCTCTTTATTCTGAACCTTTTCCCTCAAGAAATGATACTTAAGCTCAAAATGCTTGGTTCTAGAATGTAAAACTGGATTCTTTGAAATATTGATAGCACTTGTGTTATCACAGAATATACTTACCGGTTTAGATACAGGGATTTTGAAGCCATCTAATACATGCTTCATCCAGATTGTCTGAGTACAGTTCATGAAAGCTGCAACATACTCCGCTTCCGTGGTAGACTGAGAGATACAACTCTGCTTCTTACTCATCCATGAGACCAATCTATCACCGAGAAAGAATGCACCATCGGTTGTGCTTTTCTGATCATCCACATTACCTGCCCAATTAGCATCTGTGAATACTTTCAAGTTGAAATCATTATTGTATGGGTACCACAATCCATAGTTAATTGTTCCCTTTAGATACCTAAGAATCCGCTTGACTGCGACCAAGTGGGATTCTATTGGATTTTTCTGGAACCTTGTAGTAATACCAACTGCATGTGCAATATCTGGTTTGCTATGCACTACATAATGCAACTTACCAATCATTGATCAGTATTCCTTCTCATCAACCAATGCAGAATCATCCTCTTTTGATAATTTGCAGCCGGTCACCATCGGTGTACCAACCGGTTTGCTATCTTCCATGCCAAAGGTCTTCAACACCTCTTTGACATATTTGGATTGAGTGATAAAGATTCCATCTTTCATCTGCTGGATCTGTAGTCCAATGAAGAACTTAATCTCCCCTATGAGTGACATCTCAGACTCTTCCTTCATCTCATCAGCAAACTCATGACTCATCTTGTCATCTCCACCAAAGATAATATCATCAACAAAAACTTCACAGATCAAGATCTAATCTCCTTCAGATTTCAAGTAGATATTGCTATCTTCACTTGTTCTCTCAAATCCAATCTTCATAAGATGGGAATGTAGACGTTCATACCATACTCTAGGTGCCTACTTTAGACCATATAAGGCTTTATGTAGCCTACACACCATATCACTATCTCTAGACAGGGAAAACCCATCTGGTTTCTCTATATACACCTCCTCTTCAAGTACCCCATTTAGGAATGCAGATTTTACATCCATTTGATAGACCTTGAATCCTTTAAAAGCTGCATATGCAAGAAGCATACGAACTCCTTCCAATCTGGCTATAGGAGCAAAGGTTTCTCCATAGACTTCTCCTTCTTCTTGAGCATATCCTTTGCACACCAATTTGGCTTTTTTCCTGAACACTGTTCCATCCTCATTTAGCTTATTTCTGAACACCCATTTGGTGCCAATGACATTTATATGTTTCGGTCTGGGTACCAAGGACCATGTACCATTTTTCTATATCTGGTCAAGTTCCTCTTCCATTGCCTTGATCCAGTCTTCATCTTTATGAGCCTCTTTGAATGACTTAGGCTCAAATTCAGAGATCAAACATGAGTTTTCTCTGATCTTTCTTCTTGTAAGGATTCCTGCATCCTTATCTCCTATGATCTTCTTAGGATCATGATTCAGCTTGACATACCAAGGAATAGTCTTGACTGGTTCTTCTTTCTTTTCCTCTTCATCCTCATCTTCATCAGTATCAACATTCACAAGTTTGGGAACACTATTACTGGTACTTGGTTGACTAACAACCGGTTCCCAAAAGGTTGCAACCGATTCATTTACAGCTTGCTCACTGCCTATTTCTTCCAGTTTCTCAGAGGTTTCATCAACTCTCACATTGATACTTTCCATAATTCTCTGAGTCCTATTGTTGAAACACTTGAGAGCTTTACTCTTGGTGGAATATCCTAGGAATATTCTCTCACCACATTTAGCTTCAAACTTGCCCTGATGTTCAATCCTCTTGATGTAACATTTGCTACCAAATACCCTAAAGTAGCTAACCACAAGTATCTTACTGGTCCAATACTCATAAGGATTTTTATCCTTACCTTTCTTGATGAGTACCCGGTTCATTGTGTAGACTGCAGTGCTTACTGCTTCTCTCCAAAAGGTGTGAGCCACTTTTCCTTGAGTCAACATGGTTCTAGCTACCTCAACCACAGTCCAATTATTCCTCTCTGCTAGGCCATTCTGCTGTGGAGGCTGGGGGGTAGACAATTGCCTCTTAATGCCAAATTCTTCATAATACTTGTTGAATTCACCGGAAGTGAATTCCCCTCCTTGATTAGTTCTGAGACACTTGATCCTTTTACCGCTTTCCTTCTCCACTAATGCTCTGAAAGCTTTGAACTTCACAAAGGCTTTAGAATTGTCTTTCAAGAATGTGACCCACATCATTCTTGAGCAGTCATCAGTGAGAATCATGAAGTACCTATCACCCTGCACACTTCTAGTTTTCATAGGACCACACAAATCAGTATGCACATGATCAAGCAAGTTGTCAGCAGTGAAAGATTTCCCTTTAAATGCTTGAGGAAGAAATTTTCCCCAATTGACACTCTCTGCACAAGGTATTATCCGGTTTGCTTAGCATCAGCAACCCTCTAACTACCTTGATCTTACTAGCCTTCACAATGTTATCAAAGTTTGCATGGCAGAGTCTCCTATGCCATATCCAGCTATCATCAAACTTAGCCATAAGACATGTACTTATATTTGCATTCAGATGAAATAGGTTACCTTTGGTCTGCATGCCAGTGGCCACCAATTCACCATCTTTTCCTTTGATTTTGTAGATTCCATTCTTGAATTCCAAAGTGAGGTCACTGTCATTCAGCTGGGCAACACTCAAAAGGTTGTGTCTGAGACCATCAACCCAATACACATTATCAGCACTATTCTTTCCATTCAAAGAGATGGACCCTTTTCCTTTAACCATACATGGTGCATTATTGCTAAAATGAACCACACCACCATCATACTCTTCCAAGGATAGAAACTTTCTCTGGTCACTAGTCATTTGGTGTGAGCAACCACTGTCAATAATCCACTCATTGGAATTATCAAAGTAGGAGACAAGAGCCTTCTTTTCTGACACATCTTCCTTTATAGCAACAAACACAATGTCTTCATTCTCTTCATCTTTTGATTCATCATCTATGAGACCTTCATCAACTGCAACAAAATAGTTTCTTCAGTTTCCTCCTTTGAATTTCCTGAATCTTTCCGATTTATCCTTGTTGTCACTATTAGGATAGTTCATAGCAATATGTCCTATCTGGTTACACGAAAAACATTTCAAAGGGAGCTTACCTCTTTATTTACCGGTTCCTTTTGGAAATTTCCTGGCAAGAAGAGCTTCAAATTCCATCAGAAACTCCTCATCATCCATTACTCTGCTCTGTCTTGGTTCACCACTAGTGCTTGCTTCTTTTCCTTTCCTAGATGGTACAACAGAAGCTCTAAAAGCTGATTCAGTCTTTTGAACACTACCATCAAAACTATTTAGCTCATAGGTTATTAACTTTTCTATGATGGAGTCCAAGGATACCTTAGTCTTGTCTATTGATCTCAGCTCTTGAATAGAAGCAACACTTATTGCATAGACCGGAAATAGGGATCTCAGGACTTTGCTTACCACAGTGGAATCTTCCATTTTACCACCTGCACTCTTGATATCTCCGACAACATTTTTGATTCTAATACCATACTGTTGAATGGTTTCACCTTCAACCATTCACATGTCTTCAAACTTTCCTCTAAGGCTTTCTTCCTTAGCTTGTTTTACATGCTCATCACCTCCATAGATATTTTCAAGAGAATCCCATACCTCTTTGGGATTTACCTTATCTTGGACATCAATGAACTCAATATCAGATAAGCTACTGATTAGGGCTTCCATGACTTGCCCATTCTCCTGTATCTCTCTCTTTTTATCATCGGTGAGAGTACTGGTAGGGGCAACATAGGGATTCTCAACATAGCTCCAGTGTTGAGCACCCATGCTTCTGATGTATATCTTCATTCTGTCTTTCCATATACTGAAATTTTCTTTGTTAAACTTTGGACCTTCCCTCTTCATCATTACAATAGGATCTTTCCCTCAAGCGGTTAAGCTTACAACACAGAGGACCTGGAGGATATCTGATACCAATTGATAACTTAATGATGAACAAATAGTACCAAACCGGTACTGAGAGGGGGGGTGAATCAGTACAGGCAAAAACTCAACCTTAAACCGGTTTGTCAACTAACACTTATGCACTGACAGACAAACAATAGCATGGTCCTTCAACAGAGTTCAACCAGCAAAACCCAGTGTAACTAAGACGAGCAAAGACCGGTTGACACTTATCTTCTCATATAATCTAACTCTTCATTCCCATTTCACTCTAATACATGAACAAGAAATCTACCATCAAAGATGTACATATTACAACAAGATCAACATGCATCACTACTTAGTCAGAAAACAATCATAACATCACACATGACACACATATTTTTCATGTGGAAACCCAACTGGGAAAAACCATGGTGGGGATGAATACCCACAAGCTTGTTTTTGAACTCTTTGAAAGTCCGCTCTGTTAGGAGCCTTGTCTGGTTAAAGACAGATATAATAGGTTTTGTTAGGAACTGATCCTGTTAGGGATCACCCGGTTAAGGGATGGCTACAATACCCAGTTAAGGGTTAAACCCTGTTAAGGGTACCTTGTTAGAGGATTTCAAGAACTCAATAGCTAAAGGATATCAATGACTCAGTAGCTTCAAGTTACCCTGTTAGAGGATTTTCAACAAGCCAGTTAAGGCTATCCTATTAGGGGATTTCACAACTATTGAAGTAGTTAAAGATCAACAGGTATATCAATGACCTCATAATAACATTCAATGCTAATGCAGATCCGCTTAAGCTCCTCTTCACCTTCTGCACTTACACTCTATAGATATGACTTCTCTCCTCTGGTCTGGAAAAAATCATGTATCTCTTCTCTTAGATACACACACACAACTTTTACCAACAAAATCTGAAAGTATCACAACATTGACCTTATAGGACAACAAACAGGTCGATAGCATGAACCCTAAACCCTAGACCTGTTAGGTTAAGGAATTCAAATGGTTCAATCCTGGCCGTTGATCATACTGTATTGAATGCAATAGTCTTGATCCAATCTCAAGACATTCTCCATCGTTCATTTTCCACCAATTTCATGGCGGCTGATAACCCATCACACGTTATCACCATTTACAGACTTCGCACATTCCCGAGGTAGATAAGAACACTCTTCTTTATGCAAGATCCTTCACGCACACAAGGCTTACATGGCAATACTATTTGTTCTTCGTTATCATACTAACTTCATCACATAAAGATCATCGATTGAGTCACATAGGCTTAAGATACTCCAACTGGAAATCCTGAAGTGGAAACTACCTACCAACCGGTAGTCATACAATGCTTCTATGTGTCGGTTCCCATGACTACATGCCGGTTCACCTTGAACAAATATACTACCTTACTTTGGCATATATACCAGTTCTCACATATGTTAGTTCTCTCTTCATATCACATATTGACACCAATGACAACATATCGGTTCACATAATGCCAACATGATGTGCTTATACAGAAGCAAAATGGTGCAAGAGCACCTAGCTTCATTCTCAGCTTCATTTTCATCTCAGGTTTGATTTTTTTTGTTTTAAGTTGGAAAGTTGTTTAGGATGTTTTTGAAGTTGTTCTAGGTTATTTTGATGAGTTTTGAACTCATTATGGGGTTTTGGTTTCTTGTTTTCATCTTTTTGCTCAAAGTTGCTAGTTTGGTGTTGCCTGGCAAAATGATGGAAAAATGAGTTTTTTTTGTGGTTTTTGTTTTGAAAAGGTTTTAGACATGTTTCTTGTTTGGGTTTTAGGTTTGAGAAGTATTTTTAGGTGATGGTGAGTTTTGGAGGTCAATCTTGCATTTTCTAGGCACCAAAAGTTGTCATTTAGGCATCAAAATGTCAAAATTAAGTGCCCTTGGACATGTACCTATCCATACAGGAGGTTAACCAACTTGGAGAGGTATTTAATCTAGGCACCAAAAGTTGTCATTTAGGCATCAAAATGTCAAAATTAAGTGCCCTTGGACATGTACCTATCCATACAGGAGGTTAACCAACTTGGAGAGGTATTTAATCTCCTGTTTTAACTATTGTAAGGGTTGATCATTCAAAGTGAAGAAGCAATTTGCAAATTTACACTAGTTTTTTTTTGGTTTTCTCTAGTTTTTGGCTCCATGTGAACAACAGTCTGTACACCAGCTCTACTTGGCCATACTGATCTTGCATTTTCTGATTCTAATATGTTTCCTTGAACTTTTTCCTTTGGTGGCATTTGATTTTATCAAGTTTTGAGTTTGTGGCAAAATTAGTTTGATTTGACAGTTTCATTGCCTTGTCTAGGAATTGGCAAGGATGCTTGACCAGCTTGGTTTCTTGGAGTCCTAAAATGTTCATGGTTTCCCAAGAACTAGTTGGTCAACTTGTAGACTATGTAAATACATGTTTTGTTTTCAAGAATGCAGGTGTAAGGAGTTTTTGTGGCCATTAAGCCCTAGGCAAGTGTGCCATTTGGCTAGGGTCTTGAAGGAATATAATGCTTTGCTCCACTATAGAAAGTGCATTTAAACGTTAAAGAAACTTGCCTTGATGAAGAAGTTTGTATTCCAAGGAAAAGAGGCTTTCTAAGCCATGAGGAGATTGTTTGCAAGTTTACTTTGTGAAAATAATGTAAAAAATAGTGAGTCACTATTTTAGAGACAATTTTCTTGCATTAGCCTACTCTCCATCGTGCATTGGAGCTTGTAAGGTTGTTATACCTCCTTCTAATTGCTTGTGAACAAGCACAAGGAGTGTTTTTTATGTTAACTAAGGGTTTGAAGTTGCGAAGATCAATCAATGATCTTTGAGGCAAGATTTGAAATGCAAATTTGCTGTCACAATCAATTAAGACTAAGTTTTATTTTTTCCTTGAAGTTATACATGTATTCTTCTCCTTCCAAATGATAGGTATGAAGGACAATAAGTCAAAAAATATTGAGCCTTGTTAAGGAGCACTAAATAGACTGTTTGTGAGGAGTTCTGATAGTGAAAGTGCAGGTCACAGTGAACTACAAAAAAACAGTGAAAGACAAAGGGCAGCAACAGTAAACTTGACAGTGAATTAATTCCATTTTGTAATTTCCTAATGCTTGTATGCAGGGCTAACATGACTCTTCTTTTCTTCTAGATGGTAGACATGTTCACATGTTGAATGTAATTGGTTTTTTTTTGCAAATGATGTGTTTGAAAGAGGCAATATTGGAAAAGTTGTAAAATGTTGCATTTTCCTTATAAGCAACTTTTTGTAAAAACTTGTTTTTCAAACTTTGAAGTGTAAATCTTTTTATTTGTGGCCTAAATAGTAAGTAGTAGGGTGACACTAAGGTCTCTTGTCAATAATGGAGGTTTATAGTTTGGATCTTGGTTTTTCACCATCAAAACTCTTCAAAACCCTCCTTTTTCACCCATTTTTGGGACAGTCATGAAGAAGGCCTGAGAGACCCTGAAGCTTTATGAATCTTCAAGTATTCCCAAAAGGGTAACCAAAAATGTAAAGATTTTATTCTGGAAGTCCATCGGCTTAACAGGGCGAGCACAAAACTCCTAATGGAGGGTTAATTACCTAGTAGCCTGTTTTAGGCCTAAAACCAAGTTTTTGTCAAATCAGGTAAGCAAGTGAAGGTTGCAAAGCATGAAATCCAACAAAACAAGTTGAAACAAGTCAATCTAACATGAATTCAAACTATTTGGTGAGTTTGGCTTCATAAGATGGTTTTGGAGCCCTTGGAAGGATGTCATCAAACTAGGGAGTTGGAGCTTTTGAGTAGCCAAGAAGAGTTTGACATAGGGAGGTGGAGCAAGGTGAGTTGTTAGACTGCCTTTGATCTATTTGCACTCTGACCTTGGTGTTTATAATTTGAAAAAAGTAAGGAACTTTTGCCAAGCAAACATACTAATCACCTAACAACCACCCAACACTATCCTCCCTATCATAGTGGTATCAGAGCACAACTACACTTGGGAAGAAGTAGCAATTTGGCAACCATGGTGAAAAATGTAGAACTAGCAAAGAAATTGGAAGACTAGGAAGAAGAAAATAGGTTACTCGGAGTGAAGCTAGACCTCTTAGAACAGAAGTTGGGTGAAGTAGAAGTGAAGGTGAATGAAGCTAGTAATAAGATAGAGGGAATAGAAGGTAAGGGTAAGCTATTAGCTATAGAGGATGAGACCCCTATACCAGAACCTGTGATAGAGAATGAACGCTTTTTGAAATCCTTGAAGGCTATGAGTGGGAGAACACTAGAAGGAGTCCCACTATTTAGTGGTAAAATGGACCCAGAAGTGGTCATGGAGTGGATTGAGGGGCTTGAGAACCATTTTGAATGTGATGGTGTGACAGAGGCCCAGAAAGTGAAGGTGGCTAAGTCCAGGTTGAGAGGAGCTGCCTTAACATGGTGGAAGTTCATTCAAGATGAATGTGAGAAAAAGGGAAAAAGGCCCATATCAACTTGGAAGGGAATGTTGTCCAAGATCAAAGAGGCTTACATTCCAGAGGACTATGAAATACAGCTCCATAGGAGAAGGCAAAACCTTAGGCAAAAAGAGTTAGATGTCAGCACCTACACTGAGGAGTTTCAGAAGCTATGCCTTAGGTCAAAGATCCAAGAGGATGAGAATTTCAAGGTTGCTAGGTATCTCAATGGTTTGAGATGGAACATACAGGAAGAGTTAAGTTTGTTGTGCCCTACAATAGTCCAAAAGTGCTATCAACTTGCACTCAGGGTAGAGGAAAGGAGTAGGAAGAAGCAAGAGCAACATAATAGAGGTAGAGGAAGAAGAAGAGATGGTTGAGGCCATCAAGGTAGTTTTGGGGTAAGACACATAGACCAAAGGTCCCAGGGGGAATCTAAGCTTATAGAGAAAAGCGGGGATTCTCAGAGCAAACCTAATTATAGGGGAAGGGGATCAAGAAACCTAGGAAGGGGTAGGTCTAGTGGCCCAGGTAGAGGGTCTTATTTCTCCACTATGAAATGCTACAACTGTCAGAAATTGGGTCATACTGCTTATAGGTGTCTTGAGAAGCCTAGTTCTTCCCATGGAGGTGAAAAAAAAGTGAACTATGTGCAGGAGGAAGGGAGTAGTACAAGAACTCCAGCAATGCACCTAGCACCCAAAGATGGTGAAAGCCTAATTATGAGGAGAGTATTGATGCAAGAACCTCAAAAGTGTGAAGTGTCTTAGAGAAGAGCATTGTTCAGGATAAAGTGTAAAATCTTGGGCAAGGTATGTAAGGTGGTTATTGATTCAGGCTCCACAGATAATATTATCTCAAAGGAGGTAGTTAGTAAATTGAACCTACCTAAAATGAAGCACAGTGAACCCTACAAGGTAACATGGTTAAACAAGGGGCAACATGTCCTAGTGAAAGAACAAGTATGGGTAGACTTCAATATAGGTGAATACAAGGATAGGATACTATGTGACATCCTTCCCATGGATGCTTGCCATCTAGTATTGGGTAGACCTTGGTAATTTGACAGAAGGGCACACCATGATGGTGAAAAAAACACATATTCCTTTCAAAAGAATGGCATTGTCTACAAAATTCAGTCCCTTAGTGAAGAGACAGAGAACAACAAACCACAGACACCTAAAGTGCTATTAGTCAATGAAAAAGAGTTCATCCAAACCATGAAAGAGGGATATGGGACTGGTTATGCACTTGTAGTAAAACCTAAGGAGGATAAGAAAGAAAAACAAGTTTAGATCCCACAAGAAGTGTAGCAACTTCTTGATAACTTTAAGGGCATCATCAATGATGGACAACCAGCAACATCATCTCCTCCTAGAGCCATTAGTCATCAAATTGACTTTATACCAGGAGCATCTTTGCCAAACAAAGCAACATACAAGATGACTCTTGAGTAGAACAAAGAGGTAGCTAGACAGATTCAAGAGTTATTGGATCAAGGATTAATAAGAAAGATTATAAGTCCTTGTGCAGTACCCACTGTGTTAGCACCTAAGAAAGGGGGCACATGGAGACTATGTACAGACTCTAGAGCTATCAACAAGATCACAATAAGATACAGATTCCCTATTCCTAGGATAGAAGATTTGATGGATTGTTTAGGGGGTGCGAGGTATTTCTCCAAAATAGACTTAAAAAATGGTTACCATCAGATAAGAATAAAAGAGGGTGATGAGTGGAAAACTACTTTCAAAACAAATGAGGGTCTTTATGAATGGCTGGTTATGCCTTTTGGACTCTCTAATGCTCCCAGTACCTTTATGAGGTTAATGAATGAAGTATTGCAAGATTTTCTCAATAATTTTGTGGTAGTCTACTTAGATGATATACTCATTTTTAGTAAGACTAAAGAGGAGCATTTGAAACACTTAGCTATTGTTTTGCAAAGATTATTTGATGAGTAGTTAACCATAAATCTTGAAAAATGTGATTTTATGCAACAAGAGCTAGTCTATCTTGGTTTTGTTGTGTCCAGTGGAGATCTTAAGATGGATCAATCTAAAGTTGCAGCCATAACAAGTTGGCCAACCCCACAATCAACTAGTGAAGTTAGGAGTTTTCATGGTCTAGCCCAGTTTTACAGGAAGTTTATTAGAGGTTTCAGTGAAATTTGTGTACCCATGTTAGATACAATAAAAGGTGGTCATAAAGTCAAGTTTCAATGGACTGAAGTAGCCAATAAGGGGTTTGAGTTACTCAAAACTAGAGTTGCTACACAACCAGTGCTAATCCTTCCTAGTTTTGATAAACTCTTTATAATAGAATGTGATGCCAGTCATCTTGCAGTAGGTGCAGTCTTGAGTCAAGATAATAGACCAGTTGCTTTATTTAGTGAAAAGTCGAATGATGCAAAGGAAAAGTATTCATCTTATGATTTAGAGTTATATGAATTGGTGCAGACACTCAGGAAGTGGAGGCATTATTTGCTTCCTAAGGAATTTGTTGTGTATACAGACAACCGAGCAGTCAGTTTCTTGAATTCTCAGGATAAACTCAACCATAGACATGTGAAATGGGTAGAGTACCTACAAGCATACACATTTACTCTTAAGCACAAGAAAGGCCAATGTAACAAAGTAGTTGATGCTTTAAGTAGGAGATTGTTAACTATTCAAGAGATCCAAGTAAAGAGTATTGGGATTGATTGCTTGCAAGATTTATATCCTAATGATGATGATTTTTTTGTTGCTTATAAAGTTTGTCTTTCTTTTGAGAATCATTTTCATAGTGAGTATGTTGACTATACATTGCAAAATGGTTTTTTATTCAGGGCAGGACAACTATGTGTTCCTAAAGGTTCCATGAGAGAAAATCTCATTCAAGAGAAACACAATGGGTGTTTGAGTGGCCATTTTGGTCTCAATAAGACCTTGGAGTTGGTTCAATGCTTTTATTACTAGCCTAAGATGCAGAGAGATGTCTGGAGGTATGTTGAACAATGCATGGTATGTCAGAAGGCCAAAGGTCATAGCACTAATGCTGGTTTATATCAGCCACTTCCCATCCCTTCTAGGCAATGGGAGTGCATCAGTATGGATTTTGTTGTAGGCTTACCAAGGACAAAAATAGGGCATGACAATATCTTTGTGGTTGTTGACAAATTTAGTAAAATGGCTCACTTTATACCTTGCAAAACTACTAATGATGCTAGTCATATTGCTTTTCTTTTCTTTAAAGAAGTTGTCAGAATACATGGTTTGCCATCTAGCATTGTATCAGATAGAGATGTTAAGTTTTTGGGTCATTTTTGGAAGACTTTGTGGAAGAAATTGGGTACTAACTTATCTTTTGGCTCAACTTACCATCCACAGATAGATGGCCAAATAGAGGTGGTGAATAGAACATTGGGTAATCTACTCAGATGTCTCACCAAGGAGTATGGACAAAGCTGGGATCAACTCATCCCACAGGTAGAGTTTGCCTACAATGACAATGTAAACAGATCCACTGGTAAGAGTCCATTTCAAGTTGTTTATGGTATGCATCTAAGAGGTGTTTCTGAGTTACATGATGTGACTAACTTGCAACATGTTAGTGGGACAACAAAAGATATGGCTCAATCTCTAAGAAAGATACATGAACAGGTTAAGCAGTCTTTGCAGGACACCACAGCAAGAGTCAAGGCAAGGGTGGATGCTTCAAAGAGGGATGTCCAATTCACAGTTGGAGATTTTGTGATGGTACATCTCAACAAGTCTAGATTGCAAAAGGGAGTTCCTACCAAGCTACAAATGAGAAAAATTGGAGCTTGTAGGGATTTGGATAAGTATGGTCCAAATGCTTATAAAATTGATTTACCTATTGATGTTTCTTTGTCTCCTATCTTTAATGTTGCAGATTTGGTACCTTTCAAGGGGCATCCTCCAAAAGAAACTCAGAGAACTTCAGACATTTCAACTTCCCTTTCTGATCTATCTATCCCCTCTTCTCCTTCTCCCATTCTTGAATAGGTACTTGATTCCAGGATCATCAAAAAGACTAGAAGACATGACTAACTTGAGCATTCGATCAAGTGGAAAGATCAACCAGCTTCTAAAGCCACTTGGATACCTAAAAGTGACTTCACCAAGGCTAGTATTCCTCTCTCTATTCCGCCCAAAGGAGTAACATGACTTCTTTGTCACTGGGGGAGTATGGTGCAGGAGCACCTAGCTTCATTCTTAGCTTCATTTTCATCTCAGGTTTGATTTTTGTTGTTTTAAGTTGGAAAGCTTTTTAGGATGTTTTTGAAGTTGTTCTAGGTTGTTTTGATGAGTTTTGAACTCATTATGGGGTTTTTGTTTCTTGTTTTCATCTTTTTGCTCAAAGTTGCCAGTTTGGTGTTGCTTGGAAAAATGATGGATAAATGAGTTATTTTGTGGTTTTTGTTTTGAAAAGGTTTTAGACATGTTTCTTGTTTGGGTTTTAGGTTTGAGAAGTATTTTTAGGTGATGGTGAGTTTTGGAGGTCAATCTTGCATTTTCTAGGCACCAAAAGTTGTCATTTAGGCATCAAAATGTCAAAATTAAGTGCCCTTGGACATGTACCTATCCATATAGGAGGTTAACCAACTTGGAGAGGTATTTAATCTCCTATTTTAACTATTTTAAGGGTTGATCATTTGAAGTGAAGAAGCAATTTGCAAATTTACACTAGTTTTTTTTTTGTTTTCTCTAGTTTTTGGCTCCATGTGAACAACAGTCTGTACACCAGCTCTACTTGGCCATACAGTTCTTGCATTTTCTGATTCTAATATGTTTCCTTGAACTTTTTCCTTTGGTGGCATTTGATTTTATCAAGTTTTGAGTTTGTGGCAAAATTAGTTTGATTTGATAGTTTCACTGCCTTGTCTAGGAATTGGCAAGGATGCTTGACCAACTTGGTTTCTTGGAGTCCTAAAATGTTCATGGCTTCCCAAGAACTATTTGGTCAACTTATAGACTATGTAAATACATGTTTTGTTTTTAAGAATGCAGGTGTAAGGAGTTTTTGTGGCCATTAAGCCCTAGACAAGTGTGCCATTTGGCTAGGGTCTTGAAGGAATATAATGCTTTGCTCCACTATAGCAAGTGCATTTAAATGTTAAATAGAATTTCCTTGATGAAGAAGTTTTTATGCCGAGGCAAAGAGGCTTTCTAAGCCATGAGGAGATTGTTTGTAAGTTTACTTTGTGAAAATAATGTAAAAAATAGTGAGTCACTATTTTAGAGACAATTTTCTTGCATTAGCCTACTCTCCATCATGCATTGGAGCTTGTAAGGTTGTTATACCTCCTTCTAATTGCTTGTGAACAAGCACAAGGAGTGTTTTTGATGTTAACTAAGGGTTTGAAGTTGCAAAGATCAATCAATGATCTTTGAGGCAAGATTTGAAATGCAAATTTGCTGTCACAGTCAATTAGGACTGAGTTTAACTTTTTCCTTGAAGTTATACATGTATTCTTCTCCTTCCAAATGATAGGTATGAAGGAAAATAAGTCAAAAAATATTGAGCCTTGTTAAGGAGCACTAAAGAGACTTTTTGTGAGGAGTTCTAATAGTGAAAGTGCATGTCATAGTGAACTACAAAAAAACAGTGAAAGACAAAGGGCAGCAACAGTAAACTTTACAATGAATTAATTCCATTTTGTAATTGCCTAATGCTTGTATGCAGGGCTAACATGACTCTTCTTTTCTTCTAGATGGTAGACATGTTCACATGTTGAATGTAATTGGTTTTGTTTGCAAATGATGTGTTTGAAAGAGGCAATATTGGAGAAGTTGTAAAATGTTGCATTTTCCTTATAAGCAACTTTTTGTAAAAACTTGTTTTTCAAACTTTGAAGTGTAAATCTTCTTATTTGTGGCCTAAATAGTTAGTAGCAGGGTGGCACTAAGGTCTCTTGTCAATATTGGAGGTTTATAGTTTGGATCTTTGTTTTTCACCATCAAAACCGTTAAAAACCCTCCTTTTTCACCCTTTTTTGGGACAGTCATGGAGAAGGCCTAAGAGACCCTGAAACTTTATGAATATTCAAGTATTCCCAAAAGGGTTTCCAAAAATGTAAAGATTTTGTTCTGGAAGTCCATCGGTTGAATAGGGTGAGCACAAAACTCCTAATGGAGGGCTAACTGCCTAGTAGCCCGTTTTAGGCCTAAAACCAAGTTTTTGTCAGATCGGGTAAGCAAGTGAAGGTTGCAAAGCATGAAATCCAACAAAAAAAGTTGAAATAGGTCAATCTAACATGAATTCAACCTATTTGGTGAGTTTGACTTCATAAGATGGTTTTGAAGCCCTTGGAAGGTTGTCATCAAACTAGGGAGTTGGAGCTTTTGAGTAGCCAAGAAGAGTTTGACATAGGGAGGTGGAGAAAGGTGAGTTGTTAGACTACCTTTGATCTATTTTAACTCTAACCTTGGTGTTTACACCTTGAAAATAGTAAGGAACTTTTGCCAAGCAAACATACTAATCACCTAACAACCACCCAACACTATCCTCCCTATCACAAAAGCTTCAAACTGACTTGCAGTTATATATGAGTACCTTCAAGCTGCCGTATGACTCTTTTACAACTTATGGGCAAACCGTTCATTGGTTTCATATCTAGTCTGCCAAAATAGAGTTGGAAATAAGCAACCGGACTCGAGATTTGTAGGAACTCCAACTGGTTCTACTCCTACGCCTACAGATACTTCAGAAATGTTATCTCAATCTGGATGCTTTAACGGTGACTCAAGAGATGAGTGCAATAGGCACCATGGAAGAATAGGTCTCCCAGATGCAGATAGAGAAGGAAGTGGCTACTTCCTTACTTGAGTCCTGGTCCTTATCTATGAAACAATTTTTGCAGGACTTTAAATCAATTTTTGACAAGTTTTATTCCTTATTGTCATAAACTCTTATTCTTTTAATACTAATGAAACAGGGGTTAGTCTATAATATTTTGTTGTCATTGTTGGCAAAGGGGGAGAAGTATAAATTTTGAATGTTTTGATGTATACTTTCATGTTATTTCTATTAAGAAGTAGTATACATTGTATTTTCTGCAAAAGGGATAGTGTATATGCCTAGGGGGAGTAATTTTGATTCTGACATATTTTTGTTGTAAAACACACAGATGTCAAAATTTCCTAAGTGTTGCCATCAATGCCAAAGGGGGAGATTGTTGGCATTTTTTATGATTATGTTGTGATTGTCATTGATGGACACACACTTGCATTGAGATCACTTTTGTATATATAAGTTAAAGCTCAACCAGTACTTGTTCCAACCTATATGATGCATTATAGTCCTTAGACTATTGGTGTTTTGCAGAAAGTGATTACTGATCTGAAGCGGTATGTTGACCCCAAGTGGTTCGAGGATCTCAAGCGGTACAAAGGATCAAAGTGGTGGAACACATATTTGCCAGTCTTCATTTTGTCAAACCGGCAATCGGTATTTTGCTTAAACTGATATTTTGTATGAATCGGTAATACTATGTGATGAGTTACCATCCATCGATTGTTTAACAGTGCTGACACTTTAATGGTGCTTTTTGTGTCATGTTACAGAATATGTCTAGATGCATTGAACCTAGGAAATTGTATTGTAATCCTAGTGGACCGACATGAAATCAGATTCCTTTATAAGGACATCATATTTAGGGTTTTAGGTTGTTGATGTTTTTGCTAGGGTTTAAGGTGGTTGATGAGTTAGAAAGAGTATGAATGTGTAGAAGACTGAAGTAATGTTGGAATGCATTAAGAATGATCTATCAAGGATCTAACCAAGCAATCTGTGCTATTAGCTAGATCACTCACTTGTTGATTACTCACATCTTCGACAAGTCTGAAGCCCTTAACCGGGTAGGCCAAAAAAGCCTTTTGTAAATTCTCTAACAAGATGGTTCACATCTATGGATCTAAAATCCTCTAGCAAGGTAGTCTTTAATTAGACTTATGTCCTAATAGAGATTGAGATTCCTAAAAGGATCTGTTCTGGTAAAGAACATTGTATGACCTTAACCGGTCTAACCTTAACTGACCTAGTTCCTATTATGCAGATAGTTACTTGTGAGTTCCATCTCACTGTGGTTTTTCCCATTTGGGTTTCCACATCAAAATCTCCTGTGTTATGGTGTTTTTACTTCTTTGGGTGAATGCATTATTTGCTATTTGGTTTGCATGTGTGCTAACCGGTTTGTCTGCTAAAGTGTTTTACTAGTTTATTGTTAGTCTAGCAAAGTGTTTAAGTACAAATATTTTTGGCATACTAATTCAGCCCCCCTCTTAGTATTCATCAAAATCTGCTCAGTTTTTGCACTAAGTTCTACACTATAATATACTCAATATGTCTTTACTTGGTCGGACCTAGCTGCAGTCTAAAAATAACTCTAAGAAAACAAACAAACAAAATGCAAGATATCACCTCAAACTAGAAATTTGAAAAATAAAATGCAATCTGAGAGGACATCAAAATTATCTACTAGAGTAATAATTAATGTACTTCCCCCCCAACCTAAGGCTTGAGAGGTGTCCACATATGTGGAGGAGGACCGAGAAAGGACAATATACAAAATATCATAATTAGAGTGAATATGGTTTAATTATATAAATGCAACAAAAATAAATACACATGAGCATACCTGACATCATGCGAGAATGACTGCAACTTGAAGATATTTGAGCCGCCATGCATGGAAAATGATGCCGAAATGAATGGAGTGAAAGGAAAGAAATGAGTGAATACGAAATGGAATATTTATTATACAAAAAAGTACTCCCACGAGATGTGGAAGTATTTATTATTATCATGTGGCAAAGATATTAAGATGGAGTGGTGACTGCAAATCCATCAGCAGTGACTACAGGAATCTCGGCATGCTTGGCAGTGGAAAACTATCGCAAGAAGTCATGTTAGCTCAAAGGTTTATGGTCAAGGCGTAGCCAATGACCATTGACTAACAATTTAAACTTAACAGGATCTATTGTAGATAATCTGACAACACCATTGGAAATTGTTTCAATTATTTCATAAGGTCCTAACCACCGTGTCTATAATTTTCCCAAATTATCTTTATATGTGGAATCATAGAGCAAAGACCAATCTCTTGGCTGGAATGATTTGTCCTTGATATAGCCATCATGTCACTTTATGCATTGGTTTTGAACAGATTTAGTATGTTGTAGGGTAGACTTCCTTATCTCATCTAAAGCATTAAGTTGCAAGAGCCTTCCTTCTTGTGTTGCAGACAGAGTCATATCTAAGGAAATAGTTGTTCTCAAAGTTTTATGTACAAACTCTACATGCATCATTTCTTTTGTCCCATATACCATTTAGAATGGTGTAAACCCTATTGTAGTTATCGAGGTGGTTCTATAAGCCCATATAGCTTCAAATAATCTATTAGACCAATCATTTCTCTTGAGTCCTACTATTTTGGTCAATATTGATTCAAGCTCCTTGTTAGTAATCTCTGCTTGGCCATTAGCCTGTGTTTGATAAGGAGTGGAATTCCTATGCCTGACATTGTATTCATTAACTAAGGTTGTGATCAGAGTGGAAGTGAACTGTGCCCCTTGATTTGTCACTATCTCTCTAGGAACTCCATACCGAGTGAAGATTTCTTCATATAACAATTTTTCCACCTTATTGTCCCTGGCATGCTTGAAGGCTTTGACCTCTACCCATTTATTAACATAGTCAGTACAAACAAGAATATAGGAGCGACCATTTGATGGTGGATCAATTGGCCCAATAAAGTCTAGGCCCCATTTGTTAAATGGTGTAACAACCACCTGAGGGTGTAGAGGAATTTCATCAGACTAAGTTCATCTACCCATTATTTGACATTTGTCACATTTCCTAGTGTATTTAACTACATCCTTGTGCAAGGTTGGCCAATAGTACCCTATAGTTAATATCTTGAGAGCTATTATTTTGGCTACAAAATGACCTCCACAAGGTTCATCATGACAGGCATGAAGTATATCATATGTCTCATCTTCCCTTACATAGCGCCTCATAACTTGATCTGATCCTGTATAAAATATGCATTCTGTTATCCATGAGAAGTTGAAACTCTTTTCTACTAGTAGTATTTTCTCTTTGGGTGATAAATGTGGGGGTGTCTTGTTAGCTTCTAGGTAGCTGGCTATGTTAGCATACCATGGACTATGTAAAATGATGAAAAACAAATTCTCATCTAGAAAGGAATCATTAATGACCTCCTTATTGTCTGGTGTGTGAATCCTTGATAGAAAATCTGCCACTACATTTTCTTTTCCTAGTTTATCAATGATAGTAATATAAAATTATTGCATTAACAGTAACCATCTTTCCAATCTACCTATAATGGAGCTTTTGTTCATGAGGTACTTGATGGCTACATGATCAGTATGTACAAATAATTGATATCCAGTTATATAGTGTCCAAACTTATTAAGGGCATGGATGACAGCTAACATCTCCTTTTTAGTAATAGTGTAATTTAGTTCTGGGCCTTGCAAATTTTTATTGATGTAATAAATTGCATTTTCCAAAACTCCTTGCTTCTACCCTAGAACTGCTCCTATTGCAAAGTCGGATGCATCTGTATGAATGTGAAAAGGAATTGACCAATCAGGTCCTTTAAGAATAGGGGCCTGGGTTAAGGCTTCTTTTAGTTGAGAAAATGATTTTTCACATGCAACTATCCATTTTACTTTGCATGGTCTAGAAAACTTATCACATCTTTTTGTTTTATAGGTGCAGGAAGATCAAGTATTACTTCTATTTTAGTTGCATCCATTTGAATGCCTGATCAAGAGATTCGATGCCCCAACACTATACCTTCTTGCATAATCATAAAATATTTTTCACTGTTTAGGGATAAAATGTGATCTTCACACCACTGCAAATAATTTGTTCAGATTTTGTAATGCCTCCTTAAATGTAGTTCCATAAGTAGTAAAGTCCTCCATGTAGATTTCCATACAATCATGGGATATATTTGAAAATATACAGAGGACAACCCTTTGAAAGGTTGGAGGAACATTACATAAACCAAAAGGAAGGACTAAATAGGCATATGTGCCCCAAGGCCAGGTAAAGGTAGTATTTTCCAAATCTTTTAGAGCTATTCTAATTTGATTATAACCACTAAACCCATCCAAAAATGAAAAGTATTGCTTACTTGCTAGAGAGTCTAACACTTCATCTATAAATGGAAGTGGGAAGTGATCCTTTTTGGTAGCAATGTTAAGCTCCCTATAGTCCACACAAACTCTCCATTTTCCTCCTTTCTTTGGAACTATAGCCAGAGGAGAAACCCATTGACTATCTGAAATAGGGTAGATGAATCTTGCACGAAGCAACTTTTGGAGCTCCTCTTTAACTATTTCCCTTAAAGCAGGATTAATCCTTCACTGGAGCTGTCTAATTGGTTTACAATCTTCTTTGATATAAATTCTATGTTAGGTCTCGGAGACAACTAAGAGGGGGGTGAATCAATTGTCCAATAAATTCAAACCAAAATTAACTTAACCAAAACTTAATGCTTAATGCCAGTAAACCAAACTTTATGTCGGTAGATAGTTTTATCAGTTAATTGCAGTACCAGTAAAGATTAATGCATGAAATAGAAAGACAATAACATCCATAACACATATTTGTACATGGAAACCCTGTAATGGGAAAAACCATGGTGGGAAGCCTTACCCACAATTAAATGATACTACAGCATATAGTATGTGTGTACAATATGGAGTCTACACATGCAAAAAGGCCAACTGCCTAGAGCTCACTGGTCAATCACAAAATGAGAGTCACGCTGACTACAATTGGATGGTTAAACCCAATAATAATGTACTCCTCAAAATAGCATCTTCATATGCTGGATTCAGTACCAGTTTAGCTCTAATATGACTTCTTCAAACCTTCCTTCAATCTTGAATGATGTATGCATGTATAGCTCTGCTTATATTCGCATATACCTTATTCGCACTTACTTACATTCCCATATTAATCTCACAAATGAGATCTTACATTTATACCATAAACTAAGACCAAATGTGTAGGTCGGCTTCCAAATAATATTACAATAAAATCAATTACAAATAAATCAATATCTGATACATCATGTCGGCTCAATGCATTTACAATAATAACAAATCATCTTCATAATGTGTCATGCTGATTTGGAATAGATATGCTTGTCGGTGCATAACCTAGACCTATTTTCTGGTAACAACAAATATGCACACTTGAATATATCAATAACCAAATTGACAAAACCAAGTGATCAAATAGAGTCTTCGACATAACCAAGTAGTCTTCAAGTCATTCCAAATGACGGTGAACAATATAACTTGCCGGTGAACCAAATACTGGTGATTGTACTTGTCGGTGAACATAATCAAGAGTCTCCAAGTGTTGATAAGTGTTGAAAAGTGTTGACATCAATGAAAAAACCATATCAACACATCCAAAATACCAACAATCTCCCCCTTTGGCATTTATGGCAACACAAGATGGAAAAACCATCTAAGTGCCAAAGCAGAAATGCCAAAAACCAAAAAATCAAAAATCTCCAAAGGAGACCATTAACCAGAAATCAAAAATACATAATATCTCTCCCCCTAGGAATAATATCTCCCAAAAGATAATGTGTTTTTCCATAATATATCTCCCCCTTTGACATCAAATGCCACATAAATACAAAACCAAATACAAACAGTTCATAGAACTTATTACAAAAGACCAATTATCCAATTTATCCAACTACTCCCCCTAAGAAGTAGCTCTCCTCATCAAAGCCAGAATAAAAGATTTCTCTGTTAATTATGCTAGTTGATGACAAACATCAACTGTCTAAGTCTGTACCGGTGGGGTAGAACTCCAAGCTACTCTCTAAGATATTCAAAAGTCTCCTTGGGCAAAGGCTTAGTAAAAATATTTGTGATCTTCTCTTTAGTATTCACATAAACCAATTTCACTTCTTTTTCTTCAACATTCTCTTTTAGAAAATTGAATTTGATAGAAACATGTTTAGTCTTAAAGTGAAATACTGGATTCTTAGATATATCAATTACTGCCATATTATCATAGTAAATAGTTATAGGTTCGTTGCATTTTACTTTTATGTCCTTCAACATTTGCTTAATCCACAATACCTGTGTGCAATTAGTTGCTGCTGCAACATATTCCGATTCAGCTATTGATAGTGATGTACAACTCTATTTCTTGCTCAACCATGAAATTAATCTACTACCAAGAAAAAATGCTCCACCGGTGGTACTTTTTCTGTCATCTACATCTCTTGCCCAATTTGCACCTGTGTATGAACATAAATCAAAATTTTCATCTCTAGGATACCATAAACCAAGATTTGTAGTGCCTTGTAGGTACAGGAAAATCCTTTTCACTACTAATTCATGATTTTCTTTAGGATTACTCTGAAATCTTGAAACAATACATATTGCATTCATAATATCAGGTCTTTTTTGTGTCAAATATAGTGAACCTCCTATCATAGACTTGTATCTAGTCAAATTAACAGGTGTCGATTCATCCTTCAATGATAATTTATCAGTTGTAGTCATAGGTGTGCTTACCGGTTTAGAGTTTTCCATGCCAAATTTCTTTAGTAATTCCTTCAAGTACTTAGATTGACATAAGAATATACCTTTATCAATCTGTGAAATCTGCAATCCTAAAAATAATTTTATCTCCCCAATCATAGACATTTCAAATTCTTGTTGCATTTTATTAGAAAAGTCTTTACATAATCCATCTTTTCCTCCAAAGATTATATCATCAACAAAAACTTCAATAACCAAGATGTCATCATTAGTCACTTTGTAGTATAGATTGTTGTCTGCATCACCTTTAGTGTACCAAGCTTCAAAAGATATTTGTCCAATCTAGCATACCAAACTCTGGGAGCTTGCTTTAGTCCATACAGAGCTTTCCTTAACCTGCAAACCATATCTTTGTCATCTGTCAAAAAAAATCCATCAGGTTGTTCAATGTAAACTTCTTCTTCAAGATCTCCATTTAGAAATGCACATTTAACATCCATTTGATATACTTTGTAGTTCTTGTGGGCTGCAAAAGCCAATAATAGTCTGACTGCCTCAATTCTAGCTACTAGTGCAAAGGTTTCATTGTAATCAATTCCTTCTTTCTGTGAATATTCCTTAGACACTAATCTTGCTTTGTTTCTGATTACCTTACCATCTTCATTAAGTTTATTTCTGAAAACCCATTTAGTTCCAATTACATTTTTGTCTTTAGGCTGGGGAACCAATGACCAAGTGTTATTCCTTTCAATTTGTTCCAATTCATCTTCCATAGCTTTAATTTGATATTTATCTTCACATGCCTCATTAATTGATGTAGGTTCAATTTGAGAAATAAGACATACCTCTTCATTTTACAATCTTCCTCTAGTCATAACTCTTTGATATTTATTTCCAATTATCTAACTTTTAGAGTGATTCAAACTTACATACCTGGGTGTATTTACTTGTTGTCATTCTTCAGTGATTGTTGAATCCTCAAATGATGCTGGTGTGACTGGATCAACATTTTGTACTGGTGTACTCATAGTAGGTTCATTTGTCATTATCTCTATTTCTGGTTCAGAGTCCATAGACCTTGAATTTCCTCTAAACTGTTCATCAATCTTCACATTTGAACTCTCAACAATTTTCTGCAATCTTTTGTTAAAACATCTATATGCCTTGCTCTTAGATGAATAACCAAGAAATATTCCTTCATCACTTCTAGGATCAAATATGCCAATATACTCATCTCTTCTAATATAGCATTTACTTCCAAATATTCTGAAATATTTAAAAGTAGGAGTATTACCAAACCATAGTTCATGAGGGGTCTTACCGGTTTCACCTTTGATGTGAAGTCTATTGAATGTGTAAATTGTTGTATTCACTGCTTCTCTCCAACATGTATGAGGTAGGTTTTCTTTTGATATCATTCTTCTAGTTGCATCCAAGATAGTTCTATTTTTCCTTTCCACAACTCCATTCTACTGGGGTGTTTGGGGTGCTGATAACTGTCTTCTAATCCCATTCACTTCACAGAATGTATTAAATTCCTTAGATGTGAATTCACCTCCTTGATCTGATCTCAAACATTTGATTTTCTTACCGATTTCATTCTCTACCATCACCTTGAATAGTTTGAATTTCCCAAATGCTTCACATTTCTCCCTGAGAAAAGTAACCCAACACATTCTAGAATAGTCATCAATGATTAGCATAAAATATCTATCTCCTTGTATACTTCTAGTTCTTGTTGGACCACGTAAATCAGTATGAATTAAATCAAGAGCATTATTGGATTTATCTGGTATACTCTTAAAAGATTCACTAACTTGCTTTCCAAATTGACATTCCTTACATACCGGATTATGAGGTTTAACAATCTTAGGTAAATCTCTTACTGCCTTAGTTGTATTGATTTTCACAATGCAATCAAAGTTTACATGACAAAGTCTCTTATGCCATAACCAACTTTCATCAATATTGCAATCAAACATGCTTTCCCATTGTTATTCAAATGAAAGATATTACCTCTAGTCTGATTACCAGTTGCAATTTCCAAACTAGTTTTGTTTATGATTTTGCATTCGCCATTCTTGAATTGTAATTGAAATCCTTTCTCAACTAATTGACTAGCACTCAAAATTTTATACTTCAAACCTTCAACATAGTAAAAATTATCAGTATTGTGCTTACAATCAAAAGATATAGTTCCTTTTCCTTTGATCATACAATCTTTTATCATCTCCAAATCTCACTAGACCTCCATTGTATTCCTGAAAGGTTAAGAATTTACTCTTATCACCAATCATATGATGTGAACATCCAGAATCAATGATCCATTCATCCTTATCTTCAATTTTAGCTATCAGGGCCTGCTCTACCAGTTGAACAGTATGTGCCAGTTGATCTTCTGTTATAGCAACAAAAGTCCATCCATTGTCTGCGGGATCCTCATTAGAATCGTCAGTAACTCCTTCATTAGCATAATAACAAGATTTTTCTCTATTCTTCTTGAATTTGTATCTTTGATATTCAGGGTTAGGCTTATATGTTCTTTTAGCTTCTTCTTTCAATCTTGCATGTCTATCAGGACACTTAGAAGCCATATGACCAATCTTATTGTAGTTAAATCATTTAAATGGTGCTTTACCTTCATACTTACTTCCAATTGGACCTTTAGGCATTTTCCTTGCAAATAGTCCTTCAAGTTCTTCTAGTTCTTCATTCTCCTTTCTGATTTCTTCAAGTTCTCTTGCATAAAAGGCTTTCCAATTAAAGTTCTCAGATGATGATGATGATGCAAATGATGATGATGCTTTGAAAGCTAAATCTGTCTTTATTGTAGCAACGGGACCAAATTCCTCAAGTTCAAAAGCTGAAAGTTTTCCAACCAAAGTGTCTCTAGATACTGATGTATTAGGCATTGTTCTCAATTCATTTATAGCAATAACTTTCATTTTATATGTCGGTGGAATTTCTCTTAAAACTTTAGAAATAATTTCATCTTCACTTAAGGTTCCTCCACAACATTGTATACCCAAAACAATTTCATCTACTCTTTCCATTAAAGCAAAAATCCTTTCATCTTCTTCCATTTTCAGATTTCATACCTAACCCAGAAGCATTCTAGTTTTGCAATTTTGACTATGGAATATCCTTCATTCAATGTTTCCAATTTGCCCCAAATAGCTTTAGCAGTAGATCTATCTGATAATCTCATGATTTGTTGATCTGACAATGCGCTCAAAAGTGCTTCTCTTGCTTTGCAATAATTTACCTCATCTTTAGCCAAGGTTGGTGGATTAGGTTGACCTTGAGTAGGAGCAGTATAACCATTCTTTGTAACATCCCATATGTCCTTTCCAATGCAATTCAAATGTGTCTCCATCCTGATCTTCCATATGCCATAGTTGGTTTCATCAAGTTTAGTACTGTCCTTCCTGAAATAGTTAGAAGATATTGGATCTCCTCAAGTTGTTAAACTTCTACAAAAAGAGGATTAGGCTATGATACCAATTGCTAGGTCGCAGAGACAACTGAGAGGGGAGGGGGGTGAATCAGTTGTCCAATAAATTCAAACCAAAATTAACTTAACCAAAACTTAATGCTTAATGCCAGTAAACCAAACTTTATGCCAGTAGATAGTTTTATCAGTTAATTGCAGTATCGGTAAAGATTAACGCATGAAACAGAAAGACAATAACATCCACAACACATTTTTGTATGTGGAAACCCTGTAATGGGAAAAACCATGGTGGGAAGCCTTACCCACAATCAAATGATACTACTGTAGATAGTATGTGTGTACAATATGGAGTTTGTACATGCAGAAAGGCCAGCTGCCTAGAGCTCACTGCTCAATCACAAAATGGGAGTCACATTGACTACAATTGGATGGTTAAATCCAATGATAATGTACTTCTTAAAATAGCATCTTCATATGCTGGATTTAGTACCGGTTTAGCTCTTATATGCCTTCTTCAAACCTTCCTTCAATCTTGAATGATGTATGCGTGTATAGCTCTTCTTATATTTGTATATACCTTATTCGCACTTACTTACATTCCCATATTAATCTCACAAATGAGATCTTACATTTATACCATAACCTAAGACCAAATGTGTAGGTCATCTTACAAAGAATATTACAATAAAATCAATTACAAATAAATCAATATATGACGCATCATGTCAGCTCAATTCATTTACAATAATAACAAATCATCTTCATAACGTGTCGTGCTAATCAAGAATAGATATGCTTGCTGGTGCATAACCTGGACCTATTTGCCAGTAACAACAAATATGCAAACCTAAATAGATAAATAACCAAATCACCAAAACCAAGTGATCAAATAGTGTATTTGACATAACCAAGTAGTCTTTAAGTCATTCCAAGTGCCGATGAACAATATAACCCATTGGTGAACCAAATACTAGTGACTATACTTGTCGGTGAACCTAATCAAGAGTCTCCAAGTGTTGATAAGTGTTGACAAGTGTTGACATCAATGACAAAACCATATCAACATATCCAAAATACAAACATTCTATGGGTACACAATGTAGGATTTAATCCTTTCATGTCCTGATAATCCCATGCAAAAGCTTGTTGTTGGGCTTTGAATAATTCGGTTAATGACAAGTTTTGATCTACTACTAATTAACTATTTATATTTAGATTTCTCCCTATAGCAACTTCTATTTGAATTACTGATTCTGCATTAGATATTTCAGATAGAGAAGAGGTTTTAATCTCCTATGGTAGCAATGTGTGAAACATATCTGTGGCTACAGGAGAATATAAAAAAAGCCTGTAGATGGAAGAAGGGTATGCATAGGACTTACTGGTATACACAATGATTATTGAGCTGCTCCATAATGATTTCTTATGATGTTAGATATTATTGTATCATCCTCTTGAAGGTCTATGAATGGGTCCCTTGATAGCATCATTAGTTGTTGAACAAAATTATTTTCCTTTGCTTCTTCTCCTATGTCTGGGCATACTGCTTGTTCTTGATCACTTTGTGGTTGTGCTGGAGAATAGAGTGCAAGTCTTTTGGTAGTAATACGATCTAAAATTGTCATATCTCTGGATCTGTAACCTATATATGCATCAGCTGTTGCTAGCCAAGGTATTCCCAAAATAATTGGATATCCACCTAATGTTGCCTTGGGAGAGAGGATTATGAAATAAGTAGGATATTCCCAAGAATCTAATGTGACAACAATATCTTCAACCATTCCTTTAAGTCAAACAATAGAGCTATCAACAAGCTGCAGGACCATTGGAGTTGATCTAAGACTAGTAATGTTGAGTTGTTGCATGACATCTTTAGTCATCACATTTATTGTTTCTCCTAAGTCTATCAAGGAATTTTTTATTTGAGTTCCATTAATAACTATGTGTGTGAAAAGTGGACCTGTATCTGTATCTGCAATACACAATACTTCAATCAAGTCATTACATGCATGGTTAATCAATTATAATCAATGAATAATAAACCATAACAAATCAACCCATTGCCTTCTAAAAGATGCGAGTATAAAATTGCTCTTAGATTATCAGCAATACCAATGACTAGACAACATCAAGACAAAGGATTTAATCTATGTGAACATGATGAATGCTAGATGGATGCAATATTGATCTAACAAGATTTAAGAAATATTAAGCTAAATGATTTAATCAATATGAAATAATTAATATGCAATATATCAATGAGTCTACAGCAAAAACAATATAATAACAATATATTCTCCAGCCTCTCTTTGAATGATAGATGAGCCTGAATTTATAGAAAATTCAGAAAGAAACCAACGGTTGAGATCAAATGATGATGACCAGTCAAGATTTTCCAGGAGGAAGCACAATCCAGGTGAATTGATGTGATTGGATGCTTTTCTCAGTTTTAAAGGAAATTGAACTAAAATTAAGATTAAATCAAGAAAAAGCTGATTTAAAGGAAATTGAACTAAAATTAAGATAAAATCAGGAAAAAACTGATTTATTATCTATTTCATTCAATTTTAATATTTAATTGTTTTAATTGCTTTCCTTGAGATTATCTATCAATTTTTAATTTGTTTTTTCCAATATTGTTTCCAATTGATTTCTTTTCTCAATTAATTCCTTTCTTGGTCAATTAATTCCTTTTTTGATTTATTTCCTTTCTTGGTGATGGAACTGATTAACGTAAAGAGATTGATTTAGATAAAAGACAAATATCAGCTTGATATGAAGCGATGAAACTGATATGCCCCTAGAGATTGATTTGGATGATTGAGAGATTTCAACTTGATATAAAGTGATGAAGTTGAGATGCCCCTAGCGATGAGGTCTTATTTGATTTTCTTTAGTTTGAAAAAGATGTTTTACTCTACTTTCGATGAAGATTTGAAAATTTTCTTGACATTGAAGAATGTGAGGTCATAAGGTCATGAGTATGCCCCCTCGGAAGCGAAATCAAAAAATAGTGAGGGTACATGATGATAGGCAATTTTGAGTGATGATAAGTTGTTTGAGCACAAATTAATTCAGAGGAATTTTTGAAACTTTTGCAAGAAATTGAGCGCAAAGTTGATTTGTAGAAATTAAATTGAGATTCAGCGTTGATTTGTGAGAAATTGAGTGCAATTAGAAGAGAGAATGAGCTTTTGATGAAAAGAGCGCTAAGTGGTCCAAATTTTGAAATTGACTAGCAAAATGATCTCGATTTTCAATTTTGATCCCGAAAATGGACTCAGGATAGCCGATTTACAAGCATGTGATTTGATTTCATTGTACTTGTGTTGGTTGGTTATGAGATGTTGTTCTATATGCTTTAATCTATATGTATGCATTTCTGGTTTAGTATGAATGTATGTAATGCAAATGATCATGGATGTCTATTTTTGTTTCTTTTCATATGCAAATAAATGAATGTGAATGAGTAATGAGAATGAGTAATGCAATTTTTTAATTTTTTTTTCTATGCAATAAGATGAATGCAAATGAATGATAGTGAATGTATGAATCTATATAATATGCTTATGTATGCAGCTAAACATCTCAAAACACAAGTACTCGATCAGAGAAATGATGAAAAGAGACCACTTAGCAAAGAAATGATGATGATCCAACTCTCATTCAGCAGACAAAGAGGAAGCATTGTGACTATACTGAAATCAATCTAAATTCACAAAATGCAGAATGAAATGCAAGACTGATATGCAAAATGAGATGCAACCCTAAACCTAGTCACTGGACCTTGAAAAGCTTAATTTTCATCATTGAGCATTTTACTATTATAATAGGTAGAGTAGAATTCCTTTCTTTTCATGTGCAATATTAAGGATCTTGTCCACAATGACCTTGTTTCATTCATATCCTTGAACATATTTCGCAGGGACTCGGATTGCATGATAAAGAAATTTCCTCAAAATGAACAAAGAAATGATGGGGACCTCCCTGTAGCATTCAAATAAGTAGAGTCGAGGTATGTGAGGTGATTCCACCTTGATGTGAAGGCTCTTATCATAGACACCCAGCTAATTTAGATGTTTCCAGATCATTGGGATCATTCCTTCAAGAAGAAAACAAAGAAAATATTATGCCCCCAATCCTTGCTCCTCTTAGTCACAATAGACTTCCTCGAGTTACTCAGAGGGATAATAATTGAAAACCAATACAAAAGACAACACACAAAGAAAATTTTCATGCACAACTCAAACTGTTTAGTGATTGTTTTCCGTTATGTTGTTTTGCTTGTTTACTCAGTGATAAAACTCTTCAGTAGTCAGAAGACAAGTAAGTGACTCGAAGTGGACGACCAGGTTTCACTTACGTAAGATTAACTTGGTTGATACTGCTTAGGACATATATAGTGCTTTGTCGATTAACCTAAGACTATGACAATGACCGGTTTCAGGCCATGAGGGTTCCAGCAAACTAGGATGTCACAAAAGTGACTGAAATATGTACAAGCGAAAGAAAAGATGCATGAAAGCGAGAATGCCAATGTTGCGTTGATAGATGGAGCACTTGAATACAAGACATGCCTGTTTGCTAGGTTTTCACGTGCTTGGCAGAGATTCATTTTTTTTTATTAGGACGTTTTCTAATTTTAAGGATTTCTTCAGGATATTTTAGGATTTTTAGAATTTCTTCAAGACATTTTATGATTTTTATGATTTTGTTCAGGACATTTTATGATTTTTTTCAGGCATTTTGGGATTTTTAGAATTTCTTCAAGACATTTTTATGATTTTTAGGATTTCTTCAGGACTTTTTTTTATTTTTAGGATTTTTTAATGTTTGCCCCTAGTGTCTAGCAAGGCAAAAGGGATTTTGAGTACATGAATGGATAAGTGAATGATGGTGGACGCTTTCAAGGACTATCTCACAACGTTAATCCATGCATAGGGTCCAGATATAGCAATGTAAACCAAGGATTTTAGCAATGTAAAGCAAGGATTTTAGCACAGTGAAGCAAGGATATAACGTAATGAAGCCATATGGTCCAAAGAAGTGGCCATGTCAAGAGGTTTGTGGAAAACATGTTTTTGCATTTTGTCCATAGTGTTGATCAAGATCAAGGGATAGATTTGGATAAGAGACAAATAGGATAATCAAGATCAAAGGTGGTAATGAAGGATGTAAGTGAGCAATGGATAGGAGCTAAAGGGTTTGGATCAAGTGCAATATATAAGACATACAAAACTTGTAAAGATCCTTAACCTTGTCAAGATCAAAGGTGGAAAAGGGATATGAATGTAGATAGAGCGGATGAGGGATAATGGAGGATGAAGGATAATGGAGGAAGATGGATAATAGATGGATGTACATGGATGGAACTTGCCCCCAGTGTAAAGTGCAAAAGGATAATGGATTACGCATGATGCATGTTTACCAAGTTTTCATCATGGTACTTTCCCAAGGTGCCACAAGAAGTGGTTTTCACACAAGGACGAATTTATTTCTCTTTACTTTTTTTTCTGATTTTTTTTTTCATCATTTTTTTTTCTTTTTTGGAAGATAATAGAGGCATGATAGGGGATAGAAGAAGGACCCCAACGTCTCACTACTTTGGATGGTACCCTTATAATATGATTTGTAATAGACCATGGCTATGAAGGTATGCTCAAAGATGTTGGCAGGATAATGAAATGAAACTAGGTCAAGGATTTATGCAAAGGATTGGATAAGGGGGATGGAAGGGTGAAAAAGAGGTGTTGGATAATGGATGGGATGTTGGAAGAATTATGTATGGCTAGATGGAAATGTTGGAAAGATCAACATTGGAACACACCTTGAGGGATGGTGGACATATGGAAGAGAAGTGAATCTCAAATTTTGAGATTTTGATGGAGGAAAGGTTACAAATTTTGGGGCATAAGAACCCAAAATGGATGAAGGAGGTGACAGAGGAATAGACTCAGAAGGTTTGGATAGAGGAACAACAATTTTAGATGCCAATTTTGATTTTTCTTTAGACTGTTGTGCTTCAAGAATTCGCCTAGGGATCCACATGGTTTTTGATTTTTCATGCTTTTGTAGTTCCTTAGAGCGCATTGCTTGTACAAGTGCCTTAGGAATCCATATAACTTTTGACTTTGCTTCTTTCTTTGTGGGCCTTAGTGGCATTTTGTATTTTTCTTTTTCTTTTTGGATCATATTTTTCTTTGTTTTGACATGTCATTTAGATGGGACACATTGATCCTTGAATACATGTGGATTGCTTGACTTATGAATTTTATGCTTGGCATCCAAATTGCTTGGAGGGAGATGCGTGGATAGATAGGAATGATATGGAGATATTTTATATTGATGGAAGGTACTCAAAGATGTGTGCCTTTGTTGATCTTTCATAAGGGATGGAGGGATATAGGGACCTAGAATAGATGGAAGTGATGATGGGGAAAGCGTGTATTTGGATTTAATTGGAGAAATGTAGGATTTATGAGAGATACCAACATATTGAGAAATTTCCCTGAAGCCATCACCTTTAACATTTTCTTTAATAGTAGGGGGTTCTAATATACCTCGTTCATGAATGTCTAACCCTTTTCTTTGATAATGCATGCTTTGAAAGATCTTTTTAACAAAGGGTTTCTTCTTACTTTTGATGCTAGAGGCAAGTCCATTTTGAGGTGGAGGTGTCTTGCAAGGTATGATAGGATCATGAAGTGAACATGTAGGACTATGACAAGGAGATGAAGGGATATTGTGATCTTGACATGGAAGAGGACCATTGGATAAGGTGTTTGACTCTTCATTTTGAATAGGATTGTTTGAAAAGATGGAAGAGGTATCATGATCTTTCTTAGGAAGTAGACTAGGAATGAGATTTGGAAGGATGGTTTGCTCTTGAGATGGAAGGGGGTCATCTTGGAAGAAATGGAAAGGTATAAGGGGATCATCATGGGATTCTAGGGAAATAGGATCTTTTTCAATCATTAGATGGGATTGGGGAGTTTTGGTGTCTTGATCTTGATTTATGATAGGACTTGTTTCTTCATTTTTCAGATTATCCTCTTGACATGGAGTCACTTCTAAGGAAGGGATAGGATTTTGCATAAGCATAGGGGATTCTTGGAAGATCTCCATATTTTGGCATGATGGGGAAGCATTTTGAGTGGGACTCCCTGGAGTGGGTACGTTTGGAATTGAAGTGCATGATGGTATAGGATCTGGGATTTTTAAATCTTTAGAGGAACTTGTATCAATATTGGAATTAACTTGGATTTTGATAGGAGATAGCCCTTGAAGGTCAACATGAGAAGTTTCATTATTTGAAGGAGATGATATGGATTATTGCTAGGAAGTCTTATGAGATGAAGGCATCATGGAAGGGATGGAGGCTACATATGGAGCCTTGCTAGACATAGGTTCATGATTTTGATCATGCTTAGAAATAGTTCCTTTTTTTTTTTCTTTAGGTGAGTCATTAGGATCTTCAATTTCAATGACACCATTATCAATGAGATCTTGAATCTTATGTTTTAATTCTATTCAATGCGAAGTCTTATGTTCATTTTTTCTATGATATGCACAATACTTACTCATAAATTCCCATCCCCATGTGGTCTTTTTAGGCAATATGATAAGATTGTTCTTAAGAAGCTCTTCCAAAGCTGACTCAATAGATTGCCCCAAAGGTGTAAACTGTCTATCTAGAGGATATTTGGAGGATATGTCTATATGACTTGGTGAAGGTGTTTTGTGATTTTGTATGAGATTTGGTCTTTGATTGTCAATTATTTTATGGTATCTAATCATCAAATCACCTAATTGTTTTAGCATTCCTTGAAGTTTCGCACTCTTGATATCATGCATTTGTTTTTCATATGGAGTCATTGATCTATTTTGTTAGATTTCCATGTCATATATTTTTTTCTTTATATCTTGAAGCATTTGAGCATAGGCAGCCATGAGAATTGGAGCTAAGGTATCTAGGAGATTCTTACTTTTGTCAAAAAAATTAGAAGAGCTTTTGGTTTGAACAGGCATTTTTAACCGACAGGACCAAGAGCGAGATGTGTTGCAGAAGTCAAGATCAAATTGTAGCTAGTAGTTCATTTAACATATCGATTGAGAGAAGTAACTAAAGATCTGGTCTGGTTTTAGGAATGATCTATCTTGTGTAAGATGTTATCTAAGTTAACTTAGGTTTGATAAGATGTTTGTTTGAACTAGCTTAGAGATGATTGACAAAATCGTGCAACGCAACGACAGAGGTACACTATCAAGGTTGTTTATGCTCAGGAGGATGATAACTAGTTTTAGGCTTGTTGTAGATTGGTCTGGGAAACTTTGACTATTTTGACTGACAAGATCAGGAATTCATATGATAGAGGACTGGACAGAGATGAGATTTTGACAGACAAAGTTTCAATGACTGACGACTACCATTTTTTTGATAAGGATTGATGTTTCGATGACTAACAAAGACTAGTTTGGACATAGATAGAGTTTATCACTAAATTGTTTGATATTGTTTCATTTGTTTTCTCTACTTTTAGTATTGCAGTTTTAGTTTTAGGGATGAAAACATAAAAAACACACAAGATATGTAATAATTCAATCACATCATGCTAACCCTATGGAAGTTGGCTTAGAGAAGAAAACCTTTACTTGCTGACTTAGGTACACACCCAATACCTAATCAGAATACAACCATTGAGTCTCACACAATGGATTCTCAACACTGTATTAGCTGACTCCAAATGCTAATGGGGGCACGATATAGCAAGTGTCTTGGGAGAGTTACTATCTCTCTTGCACAAAGATTATCAACCTTTAAGAGGTGAATCAGGTAGCTTCTATCTTATAGTTCTTAGTTAGGAATTTCATTTGAAATTACCCCTTGAAGTCACGCAAGCATGATTGAGGCCTATAGCCCAACAAGGTACTGAAACAAGATGTAGTCACATAAACGTGATTGAGACCGTGAGGCCCTACAAAATGCTCGACATGAGAGATCTCAAAGAGAAAACTCATATAATCCCATGCTCTGAGACTTTAATCACCAGAGGCCTATTTATTATAGTGAGTTGGAATTCTCAGGTCCAGCTGTACTCACTTGGTCATTCTCATAGGGTGATTACTTTTTCCCACTATGATAGGCCCGCTAAAGGTACACAAATCTCAAAACTTAGAAAAAAGCTTCGAGGGTCTAGATTTCTGATTGTCTATAAAAGACAAGAGCATACTCTCCTACCTCTTAGATTTTTCTAAAAACACGAAAGACAAATTTGTTCTTTAACCAGATAGAAATTTAAGTGCCTAAGAAAATACTAAATGAATACACAATGTTTAGTCAATTCTCCTTAGGCAACCTGCAAAACCAATATGTTAGCAGTCATTTTCTTCTTGACTCTTTGGCAGGCATATGTTTGATTGATAGATTCTTTGACAAGCATCCTAAAAACATTAAAATCCCAAAATTAGTTTCCAAAATAACATAAAAAATAATTATCAAAAGAAAATTCTAGCATGCAAACTATAACTTAAACTAATCTAACAAGAATTTCCATTTTTTATGACTATCCTAGTTATGACAGTTTTGGTAGTACTGCACTCTATCATTTATAACTTTTGAAAAAATATAATTTGCAAAATCTCTTCAGTGGAAATGTGGAAAACTTAGTTTTAAAAATCATATTAAAATTTGGGTTAGATCCAACGGTTCAATAAAACGTTATGCCCTCCAAACCGAGACCATTTTTTACTGTCACAGAAAAATGAGTAAAATGACAGTCTTGCACTCTGTCAATCATAACTTTCAAACCCAAAATTTTTAGGAAAACCCCTTTAGTAAACCTATATAAAACTTGATTTTAAACAACATATTAAAAATTGGTTGAGATCCAACAGTTCGATAAAAATTTATTCTCTCCAAACCAAGACCATATTTGACTGTCATAGAAGAATGAGTAAAATGACAATCCTGCGCTTTGTCAATTATAACTTTCAAACCCAAAATCTTTAGGAAAATCCCTTCAGTGAACCTGTAGATAACTTGGTTTTCAACAACATATCAAAACTTGGTTGAGATCCAACAGTTCAATAAAAGGTTATGCTCTCCAAACCGAGACCCTTTTTTGACTGTCATAGAAGAACAAACAAAAAGAAAGATTTTTATCTGCAAATTTAACACATGTTTATTAGTTATAAAAACCAAACATTAAATTTGTTCAAGAAACATTAGAAATCTTGTAGTTGTTGGTTTGAGCCCCACGATGGGTGCCAGAGATGTGTGTGTGAAAAGTGGACCTGTATCTATATCTGCAATACACAACACTTCAATCAAGTCATTACATGCATGGTTAATTAGATATAATCAATGAATAATAAACCATAACAAAACAATCCATTTCCTTCTAAAAGATGCAAGTATAAGATTGCTCTTAGTTTATCAGCCATACCAGTGACTAGACAACATCAAGACGAAGGATTTAATCTATATGAACATGATGAATGCTAGATGGATGCAATATTGATCCAACAAGATTTAAGCAATATTAAGCTAAATGATTTAATCAATATGAAATAATTAATATGCAATATATCAATGAGTCTACAGCAAAAACAGTATAATAACAATATATTCTCCAGCCTCTCTTTGAATGAGAGATGAGCCCAAATTTATAGAAAATTCAGAAAGAAACCAACGGTTGAGATCAAATGATGATGAGCGGTCAAGATTTTCCAAGAGGAAGCACAATCCAGGTGAATTGATGTGATTGGATGCTTTTCTCAGTTTTAAAGGAAATTGAACTAAAATTAAGATTAAATCAAGAAAAAACTGATTTAAAGGAAATTGAACTAAAATTAAGATAAAATCAGGAAAAAACTGATTTATTATCTATTTCATTCAATTTTAATATTTAATTGTTTTAATTGCTTTCCTTGAGATTATCTATCAGTTTTTAATTTGTTTTTTTCAAGATTGTTTCCAATTGATTTCTTTTCTCAATTAATTCCTTTCTTGGTCAATTAATTCCTTTTTTGATTTATTTCCATTTTTTGAAGATTTGTGCTCATAATTGATTTATTTAATTGAATTAATTCTTCTTTCTTGATTTGTTTCCTTTTTTGAAGATTTGATGGCAAATTGATTTATTTAATTAAATATACTAGGATATTTAATTAGAATAAATAAGATAATTGTTTAAAATGATTCACTTGGAATGATTTAATTAATTAAATAAATATTTGATTAATATTGGTTGATTAATTTTTTATGTGACATTTGATGATTTTAGGAATTAATTGTGTGCTCAAGATTGATTTAATTGCCTTTGGTTAAGACCTTGGTGATGTTGTCGAGATTAGGGGCTCATGGTTTAGATGACCATGTTTAGGGTATTACAATAACTACCTTGACAATAGGGCTACCTGGGTTAAAATATTTAGGGACAACAATTTTTCCTAACATAATATCAACCAACTGTCCTACTACATGCATTGTTTTGGGGATTTTTTCTTCCTCTTAGGTTTCTTTAGACATGCCTCTTTAATATATTTTCCATATATGGGAATGTCTTTAATAGATTGAAACAATGGGATTTTAACATATATATGTTTTAGCTGATCAAAAAGATCAAAAACTATATCATTCTGCTACCTAGATACTTCTACCCGCAGGCTTTGAGGAAATGGGGGAGTTCTAATAGGTATATCTGAAGTTTCAAATTGTTGAACCTACTCAGGGTTTCCAAATTTATCAGGTATGGTTTTCTGAGCAGTCTCCTCTATTGGTAACTCTGTTATGACTGGAGGAGATGGAGTAGGCAATGTTGTCCCTGATTGCAAATGAATATCACTTATATTCAGAGAGTATGTAGGATAGTTATTAGGATCAGTTGAAAAAACTTGTTGTTACTATTGTGGTTTATTATTTGGATTTGGAACAAGATGAGTTGGCAGTTGGGTTGTCTTGGATGGAGTGGCATTAGGAGGTGGTGGCATTAAAGTTGGCTATTGGGACTGTTGTTGTAGCTGCAGGAAACCAGATGACTAGTTTGGCCATTGTTGTCCTCCCCTCCACTGTGGTAACTATTGCCAGTTACCTTGAGGGGGAGACCAATTCCCTTGTGGTTGTTGCCATTGAGATGAGGAATTCTAATAATTAGGCCAAGGATTTTGAAAGTTACTCCTAGACTAGGGAGTATAATTTCCAAAATTTTGGGAATATGGCGGTTGCCACTAATTGTTTTATGCATTGAAGTTCATATAAGGATTAGAAAATGACAATGGATCCTATGGCATACCTTTTCTTGGAGGCCAAGGCCTTTGTTGTGCAACATAAAAGAGTTGTTCATCATTTCCATAGACAAGTTTGAAATCTGGGGAACTCTGTTGGCTATCAATTTTAGCTAACAGTTTACATCTAAAATCCTTCTTCTTTTGTCAACAATGAGGACAAAATTCAACAAACATAGCCTTTGCCTCCTCATGGTTTTTCTTTGTCTGTAGTGTATCCAATTGGGTAGCCATATTATTAATTATATCTTCTTTAAAATCCTTCAACAAATGAGTTAATTCCATTCTTGAGACTGATGAAGATGAATTTGCAATTGAAGAACCAGGCCTATAGTGTCTTCCTTTTTTTGCTGCAGCTCTTGAATACTTTTGACAGATTTGTCTTATATCATCCCATTAAAATTGAGTAATATCTCCTCCTCCCATTAGATCCAAGGAGACAACACAGTCATCATTGATGCCCCTCAGAAAAATCAACTTCATGGAGTCTTCACTTAGATTACTATGTTTGGATTTGCTGACACTAAATAAAAACCTTTCCAAATAGTCTTCTAGACTTTCATCTTCTTTTTGTGTCAATCTGAAGATATCATCACCATGTTGGTCCATTCCCCCGCAATAGTCTTTATACTTATCCAAGAAGTTTTTTTTCATTCCCTCCTAGGTAGTGATTACATTTCTTCCTAAACTCATAAACCATCTCAAGGCAGATTCTTTCAAAGTAGCAGGGAATAACTTGAGTTTATGAGCATCAGTGGTATAATCATAACTTCTGCAAAGGATATCAAATTCAAACAGAAAGGTGTCTTGATCTTCTGTTACCAATCCATGAAATTTTGGAAGTGAAGAGGCTAGTATATTTTTCAAATTTGCATTATCATATAGGAAAGGAATGGGAAACTCAAATGTTGGATTGATAGGAGGAGGATTTGCTGCCATTGGTCCCTAATAAATGAATAGAGGTAAAAAATTTTGTTAAGGGGGTTCATTCAGGAAGACTTGGTCTCCTTATGATAGATTAAAAATACCTTTATTTAGCACATAAGTTTCTGCAAATGGGTTTACTTCATGTGCTTGATCTGATCTTATATCTTGAGTAGAATGCGAGGGAAGAAATCTTCCTAATGCATCTCTTCTCCTCCTATGCATGCAGATTAATGAAGAAAATTCAAAGAGCTAATTAAGAAAACTTAAAAACTAATGGTTTACAATAGGTCCTTAGCTTGCCAATATCCCTGACAATGACACCAAAAATGTTGGTCCTCACAACTGGAATGGTAACTAGGTAATAAAACACAATTCAAAGATTGAATATCCTTAAATAGCTAACTTTTCATGTGGCAAAGGCTCATTTAGTTATCAACCAGGGACGTAAACTTGATATGGGCCAACACTGTATGTGCACCAAGTTCATATTGAAACCATCCTATATTACTATAGGAAAGGGAATTCTTCTTAAAGTAAACACATAGAATCTCAAATGAACTAATAATTTAATCTTACTACTGGAAATTACTTTAAACAACTACTATTAAATGGTAAAGTTATGGCTGGTAGCAGGAACAGACATAGGAATTGTTTCCTATGGCCACAGGAATAGACAACTATAGAAACAACTACTATTGAAGTATGAAATTAACTGAAACATACAAAGGATTACTCACCAAGTGGGACCCCTTGAGTGAGTATCTCAAGAAATTTAGATTACAATTATCTAATTATTCAAAATCGCATTGATCTCTTTATTTCATCTTGACTAGAAAATACAGAAACAATACTAGAATATTGTGTATTACAAAATACTATGGTCATTCTTTGCTATCCCTGAGAAGTCAGCATAGGACAACAGAACAAAATTTATCCTACAGATGAGAAAATATAGCATGACTAGCCTCCTAGATCTAAGATCCACTAAGAACAGTTATAAATGTTTCATAAATCAATCTGTTGAAGAACCGGTCAAGTGGTTTCGATCATTACTGCATTTCTTTGACTGGGTCTGCATTACGGATATATATTTGATGATCTTTTGAACCGCCATTTGTCTTTGCTTCACCTTTGTTGACCCTGCATCATGATATTAATGCACAACAAACATGTGTATATACTAATGCTAACATGATATAATGAAAACCATATTTATAATTGTTTTTAGATATTTGCATAGATAGATCATTTAAAATCATTATATGACATCCTTAGGTATAAGTTAAACTAGTTTCAGAAACACTTAAAAGGTGTCAACTTAGGAGAATATTATAATCCAAATGTCATCTAACCATAAGACCTATAAAAAATCTATCAAAATAGAGACATTATTTAGGCTCATGAAGAGGCAAGGACAAAACCCCATATGAGTACTGGTATGGGAGATCACCTGATGTTAGCTATTTTAAGATAGTGGGAAGCAAATGATTTATTAAAAGAGGTGATTACATAAGCAAGTTTGAAGCTAAGAGTGATGAAGGTATATTTCTTGGCTATGACATCCTTAGGTATAAGTTAAACTAGTTTCAGAAACACTTAAAAGGTGTCAACTTAGGAGAATATTATAATCCAAATGTCATCTAACCATAAGACCTATAAAAAA